>NW_026913855.1:0-1216250 GCF_034315485.1 Pezoporus occidentalis
TTGCCTGTAGAAAGCCTCATCAACTCCTTTGTCCTGATCAGGAGGTCTGTAATAGACCCCCACAACTGTGCCACCTGTACCAGCCTGTCCCTTAATTTGCACCCACAGACTTTCCACTTGGTCCTCATCTGCCCCTGGACAGAACTCAATACATTCTAGTCGCTCTTTCACATACAGAGCGACTCCACCACCTCGCTTTGCTGATCTATCTTTCCTAAAAAGGACATAGCCATCCATAACCACATTCCAGTCATGGGAGCTGTCCCACCATGTCTCTGTAATTGCCACCAGGTCATAGCCTTTAGACCGCACACAGACTTCTAACTCCTCCTGTTTATTCCCCATGCTGCATGCATTGGTGTACAGGCATTTCAGGGAGCGAGCTGAGCACGCTAGTGGCACCCTTGGAAGGCGGGAGGCCTTCTGGTCTTCATTCATACTAGAACATCGCCCCACTAGTTCAAACCCAGCTACGACCCCCTCGCACTTCGAATCTAACCTAGAGCTCTGTGAGTGAGCTCTGCTAACTCTTGCCCAGGTTCCCTTTTTCCCCTACAGGACAGGGTTTAAACAACTACGCTTTCCCTCAAATGAAACAATAGATTGAGAGTTCTCCCTAGTCTGCCATTCTTCAAGCCCTAGCATGTTTCTCTTGGGCTTGTCTCCAACAGGTTATCTCCCCTTCCCCTTCCTACCTAGTTTAAAGCCCTGTCAATGAGCCCTGCTAACTCCTGCCCCAGAAACCTTCTCCCCCTCTGGGACTGATGTATCCCACCTGCCACCAGCAAACCAGGTGTCTCATATAGCAGCCTATGATTGAAAAACCCAAACCCCTGCCTTTGGCACCAGTCCCATAGCCATATATTGATCTGCAGTCTCTTCCTATTTATCTCTGCACCTTTGCTTGTAAAAGGTATGGAGGCAAACACCACTTGTGCTCCAGACCCTCTAACCAGCCATCCCAGGACCCTGAAGTCTCTCTTCATTGCCCTTGCCCTGCTTGTAATAATTTCATCACTGCCAACCTGAAAAACCAGCAGTGAATAGTAGTCAGAGGGCTGCACCAGATCAGAGAGCTTCCTTTTAACATCTCCAATCCGAGCCCCAGGTAGGCAGCAGACTTCCCTGTGGGATGGATCAGGTCGACAAATGGGCCCTTCTGTTCCCTTCAGAATGGAGTCACCCACCACAATTACTCTTCTTCTTCATTGAGGAAGTTCTAAGGCATGGGGGTGAGTGACAAGGTGACTCATTAGATGGATCTACCCCTCCATCTCCATTTACCTGGCCCTGTAGTTCCAAGACCTCATACCTGTTACTCAAGGGCAACTGGGAGGAAGGAAGGGATTGTGAGGGTTTTCACTTACCTCTTCGAGGAGGGACCTCCCTCCATACTTCCTTGTCCCTTAAGTTCACTCCTTCTGTCTGACGGTAGGAGGGAAAGGGATCTATCACTTGTTCAACCACTTCCCTCTGCCCTTGCCTTAGCCTGTGGCTCCACCAATCAATTTCACTTTCACACTCTCTGATAGCTCTCAACCCTCAGTTCAACCACCTGCTTTAGCAGGTCATCTACCTGCAGACACTGCACACAAGCAGTGTCACTGGCTCTCTCTGATACAAGTACCAGGCTCAGGCATTCACTGCAGCCAGAGACCTGCACGGCCACATGTCTGCAGGAAGGCTCAGTCTGGGTACCCACCTTATTCCTAACTACAGGTTTTGATTGAGCGGTGACCATGATCTATCTGGTCAATGACTACTGCACTGTAGTGCAGTAGTCCAGCTTATGGTACTGAAATTGCTTCTTGTGCATGCCTCTTCATGCAAGAACCCATTTTTCTCAGAGTACCACACTTCTGTTTACAAGCCAAGTTCTGGCTCTTAGTTAAGAGTGCAGGACGTGGTGATAGAGTGGCATGAGCGTTACTAACAACAGAGGTACCATTTGTTGGCTTTGCCTCTGGGAAAAAGCATACAGGTTGCTCTCTGGCTGCCTTAGAGGAACCATAGTTCAGCTCCATCTGTGAGTTGGGTGACCCACTGACTGGGCAAGATGATTTTGCCAGGCTTGTGAGGGCTTCCAAGGGCATCAAAGAGATGTTTTTTTCCTCAGTAAGCCTTGTGAAGAGCTATCCATGAATTCTTCACAGAAAACTGGAAGAAGTCAAAACAGGATCTGAAAGAAGTCCAGGCTGGCTGTGCAGGGAGGGAGTGACACCATCAAAGAAAAATAAAGGCATTTTACCTGCAGGCTGGACCACTCAGGTGCAGTGTCTCAGAAAGCTCTAAAATAGGACAAAACTTTCTGATAGAAACTGGTTGAAACTCCCCTTTATGGGGTTGAAATGTGCTGCCTCTCTTTATGAAAGGAAGAAAGAACTAGGAGGGAACCCATCAATGCTGAACAATTCAAGAGCCACAGCCTGTGAATCTTCTTAGGATGTTTTGCATTAACATCAGTCTGAGGCAGAAGAATGAAACTGACAGCTGCAGTGGTAAAAGACCAGGCAAAAGTTAGTTAAAGGAAACACGGATGAAGACCAAATATAGAGGGAAGTTAGTGGAGATTAATGCTGAGGAGAAAAAAATCTGTGGAAACATGAGGTTACCACCTTCGGAGGGAAGACACTGGAGGAAGGAAGTAGAAAGGGAAGACCAGAAGAGTAGAAGAGAGCTTTGTTGAGTGAGGCATATGGGATAAATGGGGCGAGAGGAGCTGAGACTACAGCTAGCCAGGTGTGAAGAAAGGATGTGAAATGACACGTCAGTGCTGTGTGTGTGGTGTGGCACTCTATGGGTAGTGGACCAAGGTCAAAGCAGGAGGAGCAGTGCTTATAGAGATAAAATGGTCAGAAGCAGCTTGTGTAATGCAGCACCCTTTGACCAGTACCCCTTGAACCCAAGGCACCTGCTGCTTCTTGGGAGAAGATACACATTGCTGACAAAATGCTTTATCTTTCCCCAGTATTGATCCCTGGAGGCTGTTTCTAGGCAGGGGTTTCCAGAGTTTGGCCACATCACTGCTTGGGGAGTGCCCACAGTGTGTCTAGTACACACAGCCTGGCTGAAAATCTCTGTTCTGTTTTTCACAGAAAGGAAACCTGGCCACACCAGCTGCATAGTGTGGTGCAGCCAGGATCTTGAGAAGGAGGACAGCGTAGACACAGCCATGGTGCCTGGAAAATCTTCCATTGCCATCAGTGCTTCTTTTAGTCCAGCTAACAGCAGTCTACTTAGCAGAGTTTAGGCTTCCAGCTGCAGATGTCAACAAGATGAGGCAATGTATCTTCTTATGTTCGTTCTTTGCTTAGTTCTTGGAGGGGAACTGAACAAAAAATGCCTACATTAAACTTGCAAGGTCAGACGTAAGCTATGAAATGCTAGGATTATTTCTGCCTCTGCAGTCCTGCTATGCCTTCATTGTGCTCATGCATTATAATGCCATAATTTACATAATGGCAAACCACTTCTGGGAATGAAGTGGCTTTGCGGTGTTGGCTACAACCCCAGCTGTGTCTGTTGTGGAAGGTGCATTGTGGACATGACAGGGGAATTCAGGATGGTGGTTGTGGTGTTGCTCACAGTCTTCCTTCCTGTGTTTTCTAACACTTGAGATTTAGGAGCTTAACCTTGTGAACTTACTGTTCTTTTCAACAGATTTTACATGTAATGTAAAACATGCTTCAGTGCAGCCTGAACTTTATTGCTTTTGTTGTTGGAAGAAAATAAAAATCAGGTCTAAGTGAGGATTTTTTTTCCCATAAAACTGAAAAAGAAATATCCACAAAAATGTTAAAATCTCAGGTTAGTTAAAAACTTTTTAAGATTTGAACTAGTTGAACTTCTGACAGAAGTTTAAACTAAAACTGTATCTTTATTTGATAGAACTGCCTGTATTTTATCTGTTCTGTGACCCATCATCACCTATTCTAAGACAAACTTATTAAAGTCCAACGTGTCCTAGAACTTGAGCACCACCTGAATTAAATGCATTTTAACCAGACCCATTGAAGCCACTGTGGGACCAAAGCCTTTACTTGGCTGGAGAAGCCTGACCTCATGCAATGAGATGCTATGAGAGTTCTCAGCCAGCAGAACAGGCTCTACTAAAAGCTACCCCTGAAAATACAATCTGAACTACCCTTAGATCTTTCAGCTTTTTAGAAATGTAGATCAAGTCACTCAGAATTATACTATGGCTACTAAGGATGAAATGGCACAGGTCATATTGCAATAAGGCCATAACTTTTATCTATAATAATGAAGATAATCTAGATTGTTGCTTTTTTTTCTTTTAGAAGGTAGATGGTATTAATGGATCATGTTGTACTTAATAAAACAATATGCTTTTGATAATCACTGTAAGTTGCCAGCAACATATTAATCAAATTTCTTTTGGATTCTTTTTCACTTTAGAATGCCCAAAAGCAGTCAACACAGATATTATCATGGAGCATTCACAAAATATATGCAGCATATGAACATGGTGATGTAAAAGTAGAATTAATTAAAAAAATATTACTTGGCTGCTGTCTTTAAAAGGATACTATTTTTTTTCCCCAGCATTTTATTTAAAAGCAAAGTGTGAAAACTAATGCTTAAAATGTCTCAAGTATGAAAAATTAAAGCTTCCTACACCAAATCGGAAACTAGTCTTATTTTTGTTGCTGGAATTTGAGGGCCTGGGAGACAAATGGCTTTTAAACTGAAGTTTGATATAAAGCAATTTGGAAGTAGCTGGATGTTTTTGATTTTTGCTTATTGTTATTTCAAAGAGGAAAGCTTAGACTAAAATGGAAGAAAAATATCCACCAAAACCAACTCTGGCAAAAATTCCAGAGCCAAAATATTTAATCTTGGCATTGCTGTGATGGTGCCTTATGGAAATAGTTCAGTTGCTTTCAAATTTTTTATTATATTTTCTTTATCCAGAACCCTTTGTTTGGATACTTCTTCCAAAACTGCTGTGGTTTTATTCATGGAATAGAAAAATGGTGCATCATGAGACATTTAATGCACCGCAGAGGGGGGCCCATAATGAATAGAGATATCATACAAACACTCCCAGGAACAACTGTAGCAACACATCCAAATAGAAACATTTTGGCCCATTGCTTTCTTGTTCTTCCCTCAGCCATGATAATTTCCAAGTTCCTCTTGCTGGGACTAGATACAAGTCTAAGAAAAATACATTGATATCTCTTCATGAAGAAGGGAAATGGCAATGTAAGGGAGAACATCTCATATAACAGTGAATGTTTCCCAGTCTTACAAAACTGGTAGTTGACAGTACTCCATCTCCTCCCCTCTTAGGTTGGCTCATACTGTTTATACTGCAAGGCAGCAAACGCCAAAGTTGTTCTTGTCCTTACAGAAAGCACTTGATCTTCTTTGTATCATTGAAAAAATGTCAGAACTGATGCGCTTTCAGTTTCTTTGCACCATTTTGAAGGCTAGGGTATCTTAAAGGGTTATCGTAAACAGTTTCACAAAGGAATTACATGATGTAGTTCAGGCAGATTAATTTAGTCACAGCCAAGAGACTTCTGCCAGTCCTTTGTATTTGTATATAAATAAATCTGTAGTTCAAGTACTGACCAACTGGAAGACACAGATAAAAAGACTACTACGTAACTTTGCCAAGAATGAGCAAAATATCTCTGAAACTTAGAGAAAATATCTTCTTAAGTCTCATCCACAGGCACCATGATGGTAGTAAGTCCCAAACCATATGGCTAGGGATAATAGCCCTCCCAGACTCCCACAGTGAATCCCACAATGAACCAAGCATTTGGTAAATACTGAAGTGCTATAAAATGACTCAGCTCTAGCTGAAACTTGTAGGTCCTCTTTGAACTAACATTTCCCAACTTCTCTTTAGGCATATGAAGCTCCAGGACTGGCTGTCCTAAATGCCTTGCACAGAACCCTTACCAAGTGTCAGTAGTATATCTGTGATGAATACATTTCTGAGGAGAGTTTTGTGTCTTTGTACCAAAATGAGTTTGGTACTTCACTGCTTATCCATGTGCCCTTCATGTCATTCTCCTCTAGTAAGAGTGTAATGGGATGTGCAGCAGAAATATTCAGTCCTTCATCTGAAAGATGAATTCAGATCTCCTCTACAAGATGTTCTTTCTTCACTAGGCTTTTTTGCTTTTCTGCGATTTTTTAGGGGAGGGGTGGGGTTTTTCTTCTTTCCTTTTTGTTCTGGTCATGTCAGAATATTCCTGGGATTTATGCCGTAACCTTGACAGAGTGGTAACTTATTTGTCCAGTGTCTTTATTCTTCACGGGGCTCCCTTGACAGCTGAACTTTCTGTCTCGCAACACACCAGCCCATGCTATTCTTTATGAGCAAATACTCATTGGCAAAGGGAGTCATTGTATTTGTGGTGCATCCTATTTTGAATTTGCAGGGAAACTGCTGTATTCCTTCTCATGGAGGCTCTGTTCCTTCTGAATCCCCTAAAATTATTTACATACAGCTAAGCACTTGGGTCTATGTGAGATGATGTTTCCAGTCAGCCTGAGGCATTTCTCTCTGATGTGCAAGAAAAGTTGCTGCAATAAATACGCAGCACTCTATGAGTAAGAAGTCAGACTGCTGGCCTTCCTGACCCTCTGACTCACAGAGGAAAACTTCCAGGTGGTTGACTGCCATGGGATGCACAGCACACAACGTGGCAGGAGGAGCCGGGAGGATGCTGAGGGAGTTGTTTGCAGTGGCTACTCCCATAACTGTAGTTCAGGCTAAGACTAAGAGCAGCTGGGCTGCACATGGAGCAGGGACACATGTCTGTTTCAGCCTGCGTGTGCTCTCTACAGCTGGGGACTAGCAGTGTACCACAGAACTGGTGGGGAGGAGGACAGCATGGCTGGCCATGCTAGCACAGATGTCCCTCCCCAGGTTAAGTAGGCTACTGTGCCATAGAGAGCCCTAGGGTTATTCCTTAACATCCTGCTCCCCACAGGTTAGTTCCTAGCAAGTATCTGGGGTGAGCTTTACAAACCCTGTAAGCCACATGGCAGGAAAAAAGTGCTTGGTTGTATGTCTTTGTTAGCAGTCTGTTGCTCCCTTTGTGAGGCAAACATTAACCTTGCATTGTTTGTTTTACTGTTTTATCAAAGTAAGATTCCTTCTTCCCTGCCCCCTGAACAGGTAACTCTCAAAGAGAAAACTGAGGATGTTAAAAGCAGACACTTGTCCCAGAGCCTGCCTGCCTTGGCACAGTAGAAAGATTGTTTAATATCAGCAGTTAGAAATTAACCTTTGATTACAGAAAATGATAATTTTAGACTAATTCACATTTTCCTTCAAGAAAACTTGGGGTGGTCAATTGATGAGTCTGACCACAGAAGGCAATCAGACCTTCACTGAGTTTTCAGAACTAAAGATTGTGTGTCATCTTGAATCAGAACCAAAACTTTTCCACAAGGAGACACGTTAATGACCAGTAACTGATGAGATTAGAGCCTGATTAACATTGCACAATTACTTGTCAGTTAGCTGTGCTGCTGGCACTAATTTCAGTTTCAGGTAATTAGCCCAGTTCTCAATTAAAATGCATACTTTTTGTTGTTGTTGTTGTTGTTTTTGAGTTCACCTCCCATACCCAAAACCTCAGGTTTTGGAAACTTTCCTTGTAGTGCTGTCAGCACTGATGCTTGTGTCTCTGCAGTTTCATGTGCCATTTGCATATGTTGACAAAGATGTGATTTGCTCAGAATTATCTGTACATGCAGTAATTGTCTTGTGTGTGGTGTGATATATTCAGGAAGACAGGCTTTTTCATACATAAGATCATAGTATGGTGCAGGGAAAACTGCTCAACTCCTGGTTTAAATCAAATCAGGATTAAAGCGGTTTTGTCTTTTTAATAAGGACATGTAATGACCTGGCAATCAGTGAGCTGTGTGCTGAGGAGCAGTATCAGCAATACAACACATGAACCACAATAGTAGATGCTTGCAAATTGTTAGTGAACAGCTATAAACTTTTGAAGAGCCTTTTATAACTAATCCTGAAGAGTCCTCGTCTCACATTAGCACACCATGGACATGTCACTCCCTAGGCTGTGTGGGTTAAAAACACATACCCCATTTCTAGAGGTATGGGTCCCCCTGTTCACACACACCTCCATATTTCAGGTGTAGTTGCGTGTACTTGTGCTGCTCCCTGTACTAACATATGTGCCACAAGTACCCCCCTGCACCTGGGGTGTAGATCCCGTTTGTCGAATTACGACCTGCTGCCGTACACAGTGCCAGTACGATGTGGGGAGAGAAGGCGAACAGTTTAGGAATGAGCTCTTAGGCCTTGGTACTTTGACAAGCCCTGGGCGATGAGCTGGGGCGTCGAAGGCCAGAGGATGTGGGGGTTGTGAGGGGGTCTGCAACACTGTGATTGGACTAGTTACCTGGAGAGTTTTACAGGGCCAGTGAGATTGAACGTTGTATGTATGTGCAGTTTCGGAAAGTACCGAACAAGGGGATAAAATGGGCTTGGTGGTAACAAAGTGTGACTTGAGTCTCCTCATCACCTTGAGTCCGTGTTGTGAAATGCCACAGTATCAGGCTGAAGCCCGGAAAGATGCCAGCAGGACAACTGTTGGTGGTGTCAAACCAGGTTGGCCTGCTGTTCTGCGCCTGCTCCAGGGTGTCTCTTCCCCTATTGCAACCATTCATCCTTCTTTTTTATTTTTCAATCTGACTCTATCCCAGAAAACCTTTGCTAAATCCTGATTACCGTTTAATATGAGTCACAGTTGTCTTGAGCAAACTTCATAGTTATTTTTTAGGTTTGGTGTTAGCCCTTTCAGGACAAGCATCCTCTCAGGACCGGCATTTTCGGTCCTGGGCAGCTTTCCGACAACGTCTGTGACCTGCACGGGGCTGGAGGGGGCCGCGAGGCTGCCACCAGGGCAGACAGTCCGCAGCTCCGCCCTGGACGCTCCGTCCCCTTCGCAGCGCCCGCTGCCCTCACCGTGAGGCTACAGCTCGGACTGGGGCTGCACGGCGAAATGCAGCCCGGGGGTGGTCCGGCAAACCCTGGGCAGAGCACGGCCTGGGGCAGACCCCTGCAAGGGGAAGGGCGGCAGGACGGGGCCGGTCCCCGGGCTGTTCCGCTGGGGCACCGCCCGCGCTTCACCGCGGGAGTTAGAAAGGAAGCCTCCAGGCTGGGCACTGTGTCTTTAAAGGCCGCGCCCGGCTCTCGGCTCTATCCTTCGTCCCTCCTCCCTCCCTCCATCGTTCCAGCGCTGGACGCCGGGAGGAGGCGCCTGTCGCTAACAAAAGTCTGCGGCGGCAGCTCTACCCTTTTTCCCTACCCGGGCAACAAGTGGCTGGCGGCTGCCTCCCGTGGGAGGCGGCAGAAGGGCTACGAGGAGGAGGAAGGCGGAGCGGCGGTGAGCCACCGGAGGAGCCCCAGCACCGGCCGCGGGGCGGTGGAGCCTGCGCCCGGGGGCCGTCCTGTTTGTGGATTATAACTGGAGCCGCCTTCCCTGCTCTGAGTCCCGGCAGGAAACTTCAGTTTTGATTCTTTCCCCATCCCTCCCGCTTTTCTTTTCCTTTTTTTTTTTTAACTTCATTTTTTTTTTCATTTTTGGGGCGGACAGGGAGGGTGTCGGCCACCCGAAAGAAGTTACAAGGCTGCTTTGGATATGTCGCCGTGAAAACTCTTGCAGGCTTCCCCAGCCCCTCTTTTCCGTACCACCATCCCCGGCTCCTCTCCATCACCCGCGGTCGCGATGCTGCACGGCGGCGTGGGGAAGCGGCGGCGGAGAGCATGAAGCCGTCAGGATGGGCGCAAACAATGGCAAGCAGTACGGCAGCGAGGGTGAGTAGGAGAAGGGAGAAAGAGGAGTGCTGGGGTAGCAGCGGGGTCACTCCAGTTGGGGCGGGGGGTGTCCGGGCGAGAGGCGCCTCAGCTGGGGATCCCGCCGGACAACTGTCCCCTTCCTTCTCGATCTCTGCAGCCGGGATCCAGGACACGGCCCTCAGGCTCCCACTGCGCTGAGACCCTTCGAATACACTTAACTCTATACATTTTAGAAAGTGAGATGTAACTGCTGTTTCAAACCACGGTGTAGGGGCAGCGGCGTGGCTTAGAATGAGGCAGCTTAGGGGGTGCAGCAGGGTAACTTTGCTAAAGAGAAAAACTCCTTAGAGTGCTCTTTGTAATCCGTTTCTGCTTGTCTTTATATCCCATAGTCCTTATATTATGCAGTAGGGTATATGACTGCTTCCTGTCTGAAGAGAAAGAAAAAAGTTAACCCCGGGAAAGGGGAAGGGGGAGAGTTAATGTTCTCCAGCTGTTATCCATAGATTGTACTCCTGCAATTTCGCTTCAGTGAAACTTTAGTGGGTTTGGGTTTAGATGTAACAGGGCCTGGTTCATTCTTGTGGAAACCTATTAGTCTCACTGGAGTTGCATCGGGGATGAATTTCAGCTGCTTTGCTGCTGGTGTGAAGGACTACTGGAACAGTCAGCTGGTGTCAGGCAAACCAATGGACAGTATGTCAAGTTTGTCTTCCTGCCAGCCTGGTTTAAGCTTTCTTTAACTTTTAGTTGTTGTCCTCATTGTGTTCAGGTAACTCTATGGGATAAATGTCTTCCCCTCATACTATTGTGCAAAACTATAGGATCACCACATCTCCTTGTTTTTTGTTTTTTTTTTTTTTTGTTTGCTTTTGTTGTTGCTGAGGGCTTGTGGGTGGAGCAAGGGAGATGGTCCTATTCTGCTATTCTCCTATTCTGCTTGGCTCTTTGGGAGTCCAGAAGGCAACTGCCAAAGAACACACCTCCCTCACATTCCAAATATGCATGAAGGTGGTGAAGAGAAGGGGAAAACCACTGCTTCTTCAATGGATTCTGCAGTTCCTTTCTTTTATTGCTGAATCAACTCTGCTCTCGGAAGAGGTGAAGAAGTCAGAAGGTTTAAGCTAAAGCTATTTTCACTGTTGTGGGTTTTGCTCACTTGATACCATTGCTAGCATGACTTCTGCATAAATGTGGTGACCCTGGAAGTTGAAGTCATAGCTTCTTTGGATTTCTCCTGAAAGGGGAAATCCTCATTTGTCCCCAGAGTTGGAAGGGTTGATATCTATAATTCTGGTCACTTGCAGAGCTGAGGGGTGTTTTGCTCAATGGTAGAAAGGCACAGCTGCATCCCTAGGCTTCCCTGTGAGTCTAGAGGAATGTTTGCTTTAATTAATGTCCAGTATTGGGGTAAGAATGCAATAGACACTGAGTCTTTGGCAGCCCTCGGTGAAGTGGAGGAGAGCTTTACTGTTTCAGATCTACCTGATAGGAACTGTGAGGAAGAGGATGCTGCAATATGATTTTCTTAATTAATTCTTTTCCCCATTCAGAGGGAGGTTGGACTGTGGAAAGACAGACTATATGTGACAAATCTTTGCAGTACAGACCATTACCCGGGTTGGGAAATAGGTAGAATACTTGTTTAAAAATAAAACAAAATAAAAATAAATAAATTTTAAAAGCCCAAACTCTGATCTTTCAGTTTAGGTAACTCATCCCATGCACCATTAGTGCCTTCATGGATCCAGTTTTCCTGGTAGCTTCTGTGTGTGATCAATTGCTGTGAAACTTAGAAAAGCTCTTGTTTGCTACTTTCTTTCTGGGCGATGCAGAGAACAACTCTAAAGCTGATAAAGGGAGTAATTTTTTTCATAAGCTACTGGGGCTTTTGGTGCCTTTGACAACTGAACTGTTTGATTGCTGTAAAAAGTTGTTTTTTTATGGATGTGATTGTGATCCCGAGTGGAAAGGTAGTGCTCTGAGGAAATGCCCAACTGCTGTGTGCTTTAAGAGCAACCTGAGTGGGTTGAAGTTCATGGAGTGTCATCTGTGGTTACCTGTGTGGTACATTGCTTTCAGCTTGGTGGGCTCTGCAGGCTCCTGTTGCTCTATGGCACACTGTTAGCTGAGCTTCTTGGATGCTGTCTTCCCATTTGCTGGTTGCTAATATCTTGGGTGAGATTTCAGACAACTGTGAATTACTTTTTAAGATGGCTGGTGTTGTTCATGCAGTCTTTGGATCTCTTGTGAGGCTTTGGAACATAAAGGAGTTTGCCAGAATTGATTGTCATTTCAAAGCTGAAGAGATGCATTAGGGCAAGATACCTCTTCTAAAACACTAGATAACCTTAGTTACCAGGAAATTGTTGTGTGGCTTGATACATTGTTTGAAATTCTTTGAAATTGCCACACTGTGTAACAATCTCAGGTAGCTGTCTAAGTGTTTGTAACTAATCACATAAACTGCATTGTAAAGCTTTAATTTATCTGCTTGCTTCTGCAAGGCTTTATTGGATAAGTTTCATTGGAAGATATAGCTGTCCTGTTGAGAGGGACAGGAGAGCTGGATGTTTGAGGAGTCTGAATTAGTTTGTTTACAGAGTCTGACAGATAATACATTTTCCATAAATTTAATTTTCTAAACCAGGCTGAAACTTGCTTGGAATGAAGTTTCAATGTGAATAAAATTGCTTCTCAGAAAAATCATGTCATGCAGATGGGATATGAACACACAGTCACTTGAAATGCAATCATAACATACCCAATTTTGTCTACAGGATTTTACCTCTTTTAGAAAGTAAATTGAGAAATAAAAGTTTTTACTATGCTTCATTTGGCTTTTTAAAATGTTTCTATAAGGGAGACAGTTTCTGAAAGCTTGTTTAATTAGAAAAACATGAAACTTGAGATTTCAGGCTTATCATATTGTGCAGTACATTCTGACTGAAGTGTTAAAAGTTCAGAGTTAGTCTTTCTGAATGTGTTCCAGCAGTTGTATTTGAATAGCATGACTGAAGCTAATAGATCACTGGAGCAAGAAATACACTTGGTCATGGGGTAGTTCTTATAAGGCTTTTGGCTATACAGTGGAAATGTATCACCAGTTACCTAAGCAAGAGTGCTTACTGCTGCCTTAGGATAAATCATTCACCTTTGTCAATTGTTCAACTCCTGGCTTGATTTTTAAATAAAAGGAAGCATGCCTACTGCATGGCTGATAGTGGATAGGAGTACCTGTTGTAGAAACTGGCAAAAACCCCACTGATTTACTTATTTTTGTTGTTGTTGTTCAAGGACCATTTGTTAGAATGCATTACCGAAGAGAGTTGCAGTTAACCACATAAAACATTCTTCTTCATCACAGATGAGGAGGTTGAATTGAAGTATATTGCCCTTTATTGCTGAGTTGATTAGACACCCAGGCAGTCGCTGTTTGCACTTTGGTGCACAGTGTTTCTATAACAGTTATGTGCAGATTAACACAGGCTATAGAGCCTGCTGTTGGAGTGGGAAATGCAGAATTGCTGAATCATTAGGGTTGGAAGGGTCCTTTGGAGAATCTAGTCCATCCCAGGCTGCCAAGGTAGGGCCTCCTAAAGCAGGTTACACATGGGTGCGTCCAGGTGGGGTTTTGAATGTCTACCCCCTGTCTTTGGGAACAGGAGACTGAATGCTGTCCCTCTTGCCACCTGTGGCAATTCTGCATCCACAAGTGAACGACGTTAAAATTGCAGGCTTCTGTTTGATAAGGACGTAGGCTTTGTGACATGAGCTGGAGGAAGAAACTGTGCTCTTAAGTACAAAAGGAAGATGCAGCATTGAGGTGGAATGGCTGCTTTGCAAAATAACCGGAACTTGTCAACACTTGTTTTCTTCCCAAGTGACTTAATTAAATTAAGAGACCTAAGAACTAGTCAAAACTAGTCAAATTTTAATTAAATTAAGAGACCTAAGAACTAGTCAAATTCAAGAACAGCTGAATAATACAACATTTTGACAATACCAAAGTTCAGGCCTTAAGAAATGTCTTTTTAATGAATCAACTGTCCAGATTGCTGCAGCTGATAAATCTTCTTTTGGGTATCTCCTGTACTTTCTCCTTCCAGAACCTGGTTTAGAGAGGGTTGGTGACAGTGTGAAGCAGCTCTGGTTGATCAGCTAAAATGTATCGTGAAAAACTTGATCTGACACAGGAGCTTGGTGCTGTGGAAAACAGAAGGTGGCAAGTGAGAAATGGCTGAAATGGCAGCTTGGGCAAGGAAATCAACCTGCCTGAATCAAACTGATTTTCTTTCTTTTTGGATCTGAATATTTGTGAAGATTTAGATGGAACCTCTTTGGGAATAACTAACTCAGTTCTGGTTTTGAAAATGTTTCTTCTCAAACTTTGACTTGTGGCATTTTCTGTTCACAAACCGAAGGGAGAATTCCTGTGTGGATCCCAGTGTCATGCTAATGTAAGTGCCACTGCTGAAACCTGCCTATGTCATGAGATATAGTTGCCACAAAGCACAGGAAACATGGTTCACAAAGGGGGCTTTAACTGTGATGTGTGAGCTGGTGCACAGTAGCTGAAGCTTTCTAGGAATTGCCAGCATGTAGCACTGTGGTGAAATAGGTCAATCTGTGTTCTTTCAGGAGAAGGTTAAAGGCTACTTTCTGAAATCCCTCCCTTCAGCAGGGGGAAATGGTTAAGGTCTGCTTTATAGACCTAAAATTTCATACTTATGTCCTCTTTCCTGAGGGTGCTGTGGACACAGTAACTCCTTATGAGTGCTGCCTTTGATTTCAAACTGGATCTCTGCTAATTCAGTGATGGCAAGTGTTTTGACACATCAGGCATTGTGTAAGAAAATCTTTTAAATCTAAAAGTTGTGTTATTCAAGACCCAAAGACTTTGCCGTGTGTTAGGATTTATTTCCTTACAAAGTGATGGTAGATTAGCTTCACATACAGCGCTTATGTGAGGGGTGAAAAACAGTGTAACATCATGGTCTTGCAGTCGAGAAACAGTATTAGTGGTGGGTAAGTGATTTTATTTAGAGTGTTGAATTATAATTGATATTTTAATGAGGGTAAAGGGAATTGAAAAAACACTCAATTAGCTTTTACTGAGTTAATTATGAAACTGTGACACTCAGTTACACCACCCCCCTTTCCCAGGTATCTTCTCTGTGTGCTGCATCTTCAGCAAGGACAGTTTTTAATTCTGGCATATATTTTTTTTTTCTTCTTCCCAGACCCAAGTGGAAGAGTCTCATCCAGTTGGGTGCTCAATGACTCCTAGACTGTGCAGACTTTTCTTCACTTTGATGTCTGTGTTACATTTACACGTTACTATCTGATGTGTTATATGTGAAGTTTAGCACATAGCTCTTACTTAAGTCTTTCTTACTGGTCTGATCCTTTTCCAGGTGATCTGTCGAGATAGTGTATCTTGCTGCTCTTGTAGATGTCTTAGTTTGGCTAGTCTTCTCTCATACAGCTTCCCAGTGCTTAATAGCTGCAATTGAACTGTAACACAAGATTATTGTCAATATTATGGTGCGGCTCAGTGGCACTTTGTTGTGCCTGGCTCGTGCAATTCTGTTCTGCTTTCTGCTGCTCAGCCTGGGTTGGTTCTTGCACTTTATCTGTAGCTGGGTTTCACTCTGCTGTATTCAGGGAGCCGAGAGTTGCCTCTTAACAGCAAGGTTGGGACAGGAAATATAGCAACATTCAAAATGTCAATCCTTTAAGCAATGTTGGTTTTTGAAAGTGAATGTGCACTCTGACAGCTGCCAAGTGCTGCTAACCAGAAGTAACCTTCATAAATGCTGCTTATGATACTTTTTTTTTATGTAACTTTCAGCTCAGCAATGCAAAAGGATTGTCTGTGTGTGTTTGTGTATGTGTGTGTGTGTGTATTTACTCAGCTTGTCTCCAAAAAGTAAATCTACCCTAAGCTCAGTGCATATGTTGCTTCTTGTTGACCAGATCACATGGCAGGATGGGAGGAGGGTCGGACATGGCAGTTAACTGAGCTGCTGTGCTGCTTTCAGTTTCTCATAAGTCACTATTTATTTCTTAATAAATGAACTGCCTCTGTGTGTGTGTGTGTATGCAGGCATATGTGTTTATACACACCCACACAAAGTAACATATCTGTGGGGGTTTTCAGCTTTAAAAGGTTGCTAATGTTATCTGCAGCTTTCCAGAAAGTAACTTACTGTCTCACATGCATGTTATTTCATAGAATGTTTCTCTTTCATAAAATGCTTCTGGAGGAAGGTATTTTGTTATTTTATTAATAGACATAAGCTAACAAACTGCACTGTAGGGGGTCATCTTTGACCTGGATAGTTGCTTCAGCCTGGTACAAGATTAGCTGGATGCTTTCTTTTGTACATTAAAAATATAAATAAAATTATCAGAGGCCTGGATGAACTTTGGTGCTAGTGATGCATGACATGGGAAGCTTCCAGCAGATCCCACTCAGGTAAGGTAACAGGAGTCCAAGACTTGCACATTCTGGTCTTTCTTGTACCCATTCCCCACAGGTAGGGAAGGAAATGAAATTGCTTTGGTAACTTTCTTAAACTGAAACTGTATTTTTTTTTTTTTTTTTGAAAGAAAGTCCTTCTACCAAAGCAGACTTCATAGAGTCTAAGGTGAAGTTGATACTGTAACTTTCCTTGTGGAAAAACATCATGATGTGTTCAGAATTGCATGGTTTTAAGTCTGAGTTGCTAACCCCAAAATGTCTCTTCAGTGAACTTTGTTTTCTGGCATTTTCATCCTTTGGCTACTTCTGGGTTCCTCACTTCTGTGAACACTTCCTAACTAGGAATTAGTTTGTATCTTTGTGGGTCTTGTTTGTGTTAGGAGAGTGATTGGCAGAAGGCAGTGGATGACATTTGGAGGCTGAAATGCATAAGTGGTTTATTTCTGCTCTTTGTTTTGTAGTGAGCTATGCCCGTATTTTTTTAATACGGTACATATGCTTTGCTGAATTAGGGCAACTATTACATGAAGGAGTGGAAGCATTCAAAAGTTGAAAAAATGGGTGTGGGGCTGCCAGTAGAACCTGTTCCTCCTTCATAAGGAAAAGAAATACGCAATGCTTTCTAGGTATATAGATGTACAACTTGTGATAGGATTGACATGCTGAGGGACTTTGGTACTCAAGTAGCATTTAGGTTGAGACCTAGCAGTGTTCTTGTAGCTGAGCATGGGGTAACGCTATTAGTTCTGTCTGATCATACCCCTCATTTTAGTTCCAAGTCTACCTGTCTGCCTTCTAGCATAGACATTGCATTAAGGACACCTTTATGCAAGACCTCCTTGGAGGAGCTGATGCATAGAGAAGGTGCTGTCATCATCTTGATGCTATGATGTGGGTGATAAAAGAAGTTCCTGTTATCCTAGATTGTACCTCTTGCATGCTTGCCACTGTGGTGTCTCTATCTGTAGGTGTCTGTTCACGCAGAAGGAGAATTCAGCAGGGAGCCCGGCCATTCCTCTCAAGAAATTAAGGTCTACATTTTGACCAAAGTGAGGGTCTTCACTCCAAGAAGCTCTAAAGCAGAAACAAACAGGACTAAATTGTGCTGATAAAAGAAATACTCTTGTTTATATTCTATATATGTGAAGGAGTGCTGCTGTGATCGTGTTACATAGACTGAACTGTAGCAATGCTTGGAATAGGCATGAACAGCTTCAAGTACTGCCTTGAAGGAAAGGCTTGAGTTGGCTGTGTTTGAACAGACATTTAAGGAAAAGGTTTCAATCTATGCCAGTATCCAAACTCAACAAAACTAATTTCACAGTATCACAGTATGCTAGAGATTGGAAGGGACCTTGAAAGATCATCTAGTCCAATCCCCCTGCCGGAGCAGGAACATGGCAAAGTAGGTCTCTTCACGCTACATGATTTTGTGACCTCTACCTTAAACAATTAAATAGGGGGGAAATAGTTGTTGGTGTTTTTTTTAATTGTTAGTTTTATTTTTTCGTATATGCATTTCCCATGTGGACTACCTGTCCATGCAAATGGTTGTTTAACACACATATCTGTATTTATCTGAAGTGGGTAATTACTGTCAGGAGCTGCATGGCATTTGAAATCTTTATCCTTACTGTGCTCAACAGCAGTGTTTGCTGAAAATGCAAGCCCAGGTTTCATTTATATGAATGGGCCTTTAGTCAGAGAAATCTACAGTGGCATAGCAGTTATTGCTCTGATTTTAGTGGATCTTTGCTCAGCAGGAAGGGTTTGTTTTCCAACACATCTGTTTTCAGAACTGAGATATGAAAATGCACAACATACAGCAACTTGCATTCAGAAACAGGTAGCATAAATGACTCTTGAGCTGAAGTCACGTTAGTAGACTTGTGGTGTTGCCATCATGTCCTTGCTTTAATAGCGTGGGTGGTAGTATAGGACTTAACCTGGAGCTCTGTATTCTGGGCAGCCTTGCTAGTAAACTTTTCCAAAGACCCTTCTCAGAATAAAGAGAGAAACAGGAACCTCTCATTCATGCCCATGTTTTGAATCGGGAAATTCCTGTCTACAATACATAAATTTGTCACATCAACATCTTAAGTCATGTGACACTTTTCTTGGAGACTTGTGTACAAGTGTGTATAATAGCTGCAAGAATACTATACTGAAGTCTTCTCAAACAGCATACTAATTTGGAGGAAGGTGTTTAAACACTTCTCAGTGAATCTATTTTTAAAATAACCTTCCTTGATTTCCTTCTTTGTTCCTGTAAAAGCACTAATGAAATTTGCAGATGATATAAAAGGAGCAATTATGAGGTCAGATGTCTTTTGTTTCTTTGTTTTTAAGAAAGAAAAGGAACAGGAGAAACCAGAAACACTGGCATAGTATCAGTTATAGTTAACAAGGGAGAACCCCCTTTGATAAAGAGTTACATTGGCTTTTTTGACAATGAAAGGAGAATTTTGGTCAAGTCTAGTTGTCACATTACAAGTGTAATCTTGTCAGTTCATGGGGAGCCCGGACTTTCATTACTGTTAAGACTGCCTGCATTGTGGAGAAGCAGGCCATCTATTTAAGGCTCTGATATTTGTCGCCAGATTGCACACAATCCTCTTTCAATGTAAATGTGACTGCACGGGATAGAGGATCTTGCAGGTGATTCCCCCCTTCTGACTTGTTTACTACTATTCCCCCCCAAGTTGTGTACTACTGTAAAGAATATTTCATTTAAATCCTACCACTGAAGATAGTAAAGCCATTGTGGGAGCTGATGAAAAGAAGTTATATGTGTATGAGTTACTTACAGTGCTCGATGTTCTTACAATGCGATATGTTGTCGTTTTGTTACTGGATTAATGCTGGTAGTACTTTATCTAGCTTACCACTGGTGTGCAAGACAAAAGACAAGAGCTGGTCACCAATAGAATTACTGAACAGATCATCTTTTCTGTAGTAGCTAGTTAAACATATTTCTGTCTTCCTTGTTCCGTTTGTCTTTTCTCCAACAGTTTATAAGGAAGTTGCTTTTGGCATCAACATAGTCATAGAATAGTTTGGGTTGGAAGTGACATTTAAAGGTCATCTAGTCCAACCCCCCCTACCATGGGCGGGGACATTTTCAATGAGATCATGTTGCTCTGGGCCCCGTCCAGCCTAACTTTGAATATTTCCAAGGATGGGGCATCAACAATCTCTCTGAGCAGCCTGTGCCAGTGTTTTACCACCATCATTGTAAAAAAAATTTCTTCCTTATAGGTAGTCTGAATCTGCCCTAGTTCAACTTAAACCCTCTTGTCCTATCATAACAGGCCCTGCTAGAAAGTCTGTCCCCATCTTTCTTATAAGACCCTTTAAGCAGTGAAAGGCTGCAAGAAGGTCTCCCTGGAGCCTTCTCTTCTCCAGGCTGAATAACCCCAATTGTCTCAGCCTTTCCTCACAGGAGAGGTGTTCCATCCCTCTGATAATTTCTGTGGCCCTCCTCTGGACCCTCTTCAATAGGTCCATGTCTTTCCTGTGCTGAGGGCTCCAGACTTGGACTCAGTACTCCAGGTGGAGTCTCACATAACTGTTTAAGATGATGGAAGCAATGATCTATTGCTGAATGTATTGTTGATATTATACTATTATGACTCATGCTTTCAGATTTTTTGGAACTTTAGGATTTACTGAAAGAGGTATAAATAACATCCTTGGAGCAAAAGGATTTAAATTCCAGTTACCCATGCTAGCATTATGTTGAAACTAACAATATGCTGTTGTATGTCAAGAAGATCTAGTAGCTGAGCTTCCTCCTTGAGTTCATGTTTGATTGTACTCTTTTTGTAGCCAACAAGCTTGAAGGTCCTCATCTGTTTTTATCAGGGTTTGAGGACATGGGTGCTCTAGTCTCTTACTGAGGAATTGCTCTTTTGTTCTGGAATACTGACTTGCCAGTGGAGATATGTAGAGGCAATAAAATTAAACTATGACATTTTCCAATCAGTCTTGGCCATATCTCTGTCTACTCTGGAGCCTGAAGCATACAGACTTGCAGACTGAGAGTGACATCTCTGCAGATCTCTAATTCAACCAACTGCTCAAAACGAGTCAACTAGAGCAGGTTTTTCCTGAATTGAGGTGAGGCTGACCAGCCTGTGGTTCCCTAGATTGTCCTCCCTGCCCTTCTTGAAGATAAGGGTAGCTTTTGCTTTTGGCAAGTCCTCAAGAACCAATCTTGATTGCCATAATCTTTCTAAGATGATTGAGCGTGACCTTGCCATGGCATTGGCCAGATCACTTGGGCCCCAGAAATGCATTCCATCAGGGCTCATGGGTTTGTATCTGTCCAGTTTGTTTAAATGTTCCCTAACTTGATTCTCCTGTACTTCTACTGATTACTTATGTTTACAAAAGGTACTACCATGCTTCAGAAGAAATAGAGTTCAACCACAGCAAGTTCTGGCAAGTTTTAAGGCTGTCTTACAGTAGCTGAGTATCTCTAAACAGTGCTCTGTAAACTTGTGTCTACAGCTGGCTTGGAGTTTTTCAGCCATAATTTATTTTTACCTTATTACTAAGTTGGGTTTTTTAAAGGTCTGTTTCCACAGTACAAAGAAACTCGCTCTTTCTCAATGGCTATGCTTTCTCTTGGCAGAGAACAGATAAAATAGAAGAATCCTCCTAAGAGCTGTGGTGGTAGAATCTGGCTCTGGATGTTTTTTTCTTTTTGTTGCTGTTTCTGGCAGCATAAGCAGTCTGTGCTTTTATGAGAAGCTTCTTCAATGAAATTTTGCTTCCTTTGGAAGGAACAGCTAGCCCAGGATCACATTTTCTTGCTGTCCTAGGAAATTAAGATGATTTCTTTAATTAATGAAATTATACTTGTATTAATCATTTCTGCAGTTTTCAAGGTGATGCAGTAGCTACTGGTAAAAATGCTTAAAAGTAATCTGTACTCTGCTGGTGTAAAGATTTGCTTCTTTCCACATACTCTAGAATTGGATCAAAAAGGATTTAAATCCCCCATTTAATGATGGTGCAAAGTTATATAAATATTCAGATGTAGAAGAAACATTGCAAATGAAATAATAAAATATGATTGTCTTAAATCTTCTTCTGAAAACAAACCCAAATGTTAGAAGAAAAAGCACTTAATTTTTAATGTTCCAAAGTGCTAGTAGATCCTTCTCCATTTAGAATTTTCTATATAAAACTAAACCCATGTACAACACAGTGTTTTGGGTGTTTGTACATCTTACCATTATTCAGTGATGGAATTTACATTTTTGTTTTAGTACTGAAAAGCTATTTTTTGGTTAATCAATCTGTTAGCATTACCTGTTCCTTGAACATTTGCTCTGTGTGGGAGAGTGGGTAACTTCCTAGAAAGATGGAAGGTTAAAATGCTTTGTGGCATAATCATGAAAGATATTGGGATCAGAACTATATCCACGATGCCTGAATTGAAATGTTAAAGCACAAAAGATTTTTGGGGTGACTTTTTTAAAGCAGTTTTTCTTTCCATTTGTTTATGTAGACTACACAGCATAGTCCAGTATGAAGTTTTCTTTGGCACTTACTAGGCATGAGCAGCATATTTTACTTATGTCTTAATTTCTCTTGGGAAATTATTGCTCTTTATTCCCCTGTGGGTGTACCTTTTGTTGCACTGTGTGGTTGTCTTTATGGAGAAATATGAATGCTTGTTCTGAGTATTTATTTCTCTTGCCAGGAATTGCTGAAACCAAGGTGAATGTGAGACTTCCTCTCCCTCAGACAATTACAAATTTTTCTCAGTTCGACTCTGGTTTCAAGAGGTTCTATGTGAGAAGCTTTCTCATATATGAGAAATTATCCAACTGTGAGTGGGCTTAGAGTTTATCAAGAGGTAGCACAGGAAATGTAAAAGGAAAGGTTCACTTCTATTTGATTGTCCAGGAATATATTGATTTAAAATATCATGTGTTGATTTAGGGCTCTGGTAATGATGTCATTTGCTTCGCACCAAGAAAGTACATAAGTTAAGCTGTATTTCTGTCTGAGAGCTGAACTAGAATGGCTGCCCAGCATCTTAAAAATGGTACATGTTTCTCTCATTGTGGGTCAGGTAATGAAGTGGAATTGAACCACCTTATCTCTTACCATTTTTTTGAGCACAGGAAGAAGGTGGACACGAGTGTTGCAGACTTGTTCCTCTCTGGGTTTCCTGCTTTCATTTTGCTAGGCCTCATTTTCTATAGAAAATAAACTCATGCCCTTCTGCGGATAAGATCTGCTCCTGCCCTTCCCCCACGGTGTCCTTCACTGAAGTGTAGGGTTTCGTCATTAAGTCCCTACATGAGCAAAAACATTCCTAGAAAGTGAAGTTTGGCTTCCATAGGATTAGAATCTAAACCAGAACAAGTCTAGTCAGACACAGGAGCCTTTCACGCTGCAGAGTTGGCTGTTAGCTGTTGTGTGGTTTGCCTGTATGTGTTTTTTAAGCACAGATTAATCCTGCCCATGTTTTCTTCAACTTTCTCCCTGATAGAGATATCGGCACTTGTCTGAAAGGAATGTGGTAGGTAGGACACAGAGTCGGGTCTATTTGTGAAAGCAGATAACTGCCTTGTTTCTAACATTAGCCATCCACAGTTTTGAGGAAATGTAGGACAAATTGTAAAGGATTCTGAAAATTTAGGAGGTATTTGCAAGCCAAGGCCACATCTCTAACTATGCACTTGAGAGAAGAAGAATCCTCACACAATCCTACTTTAACCCTATGGATACTGGTTTATGGGTAGCAAGCGGAGTGTTGATGAAATCCCTGTATATTCAGTAGAACTCATTCTTGTAAGTTTGTGTTTTGTTTTTTTTTTTTGTTGAACAAATCCTGTATTTATTGAGGGCTGAAAGTGGTAATACTTGGCCATTGAGCACTGCTGTGAGGAGAGCCTTCAAGTCTGCTGGCTCATACCCAGATTTTGTACAAGATGAGCCCTTTATCTTGCATGATAAAATCTTCCAGTAGGTACCATTCTCCAGAAATAATGTACGCAATCTAGTACAAAACCTCTCTGTAACAAATAGGGTAGATCAAGCCTCACCTACTGATATGTAGTAATCTAGCCCTGCAGTCCTAAGTGGCTGAAGAGGAAGGCTGTTTTATGTACCCAGGAAGGGAAGGGCAAGGTGATGAAGAGTATGGTGTCTCTGGAGTTTCTCAGTCTTTCACACAGGTCCTTAACTAGTATGCAGCATGACCACACTTAAGTAAATGTTCTGTCTTTTATTTTAAATTTTACATGACAAATCTGCTTTTTGTCTTTGCTTTTTTTAACCCATAGCAGAGTTGGTTGCGCAGGATGAGCAGTGTGAGAGCTCAAGGGCATATGCAAAGAATTCTTAGGGTTTTCATTGATTTCTTATCTGCTTTGATTTAGCATACTCTTCAGAATCTCTATGATAATGATGCGACGCTGCTCAGTGATACCTTTACACTCAACTTTTTCCAGCTGTCCCTTAGGCCTTCCACGATTCCTTCCATCTCTTTAGAGCTTTACGTTTACACAGAAGGAAGTTTTATAGGGTCAATGTATATAATGGGAATGCATATTCACACTGTGCAATGTTGCCAATATTCTGGACTTTTAGTTTTAACATTGTAGTATTGCATTATCTTGATGGCTTCAAGACCCTATTTCTTCTTAGTATATATGCTAAGCTAATTGAATTCCTAAAATTTTAAGCTCTTGTAGAAGTCCAGTAAGAATCCTCAAAGTAATTTTCAATCTGGTTCCAGTAAAATGGCTTCAAAGAGTTGAGGCTGAGAATGCAATTTTCAGTGTTCTGTGATCAGCATCAACTTTTGTGATCTAAAATGGATGGCTTCTTTATGAAATACTCCGTGTGAGTAAAGGAACTGTATTGTAACTTTTTTAAAAAAGTGAAAATGCAATATTCTGATAGGGATAGTCAAATGTACTAATTTGTACCTTAAGAAAAGCAGCACAAACAACACAGTCACCAGCGATAATGAAGTGTGTTAAGGAGAGTGGAAACCCCGTGTACTTCCTTAAAACTGGCCAACCCCTATCAGTTGCACAAGAAAGTCATTAAGTCCTGGCTACCTTGTGAAATTCATCAACTAAGTCCTGGTAAGTCTAGTTCCCAGCAGACCAGAGACCAACTAATTGCATTTTTCATAAGAAGTTTAGCATAGTGTTTTTGTAGCTTCAGCAGAGAAGGAAAGGAAAAGATTTGCCTTCTGACCTTCTTTTTTTTTGATCTGAGACTGAGAAACAAAAACTGTGGCAAAATCTGTAATCATAATCAGCGTTTTCTAACTAAGTTGGGAAGAATGTCATTGGTTTGATTTTTCTTGAAGACTGACTTCTTACAGTAGACATAGAAAACTTCTGAAGAGATAACATCAGTTGTGGGTAGTAAATCTATCTGTGTCTTATGTTTTGTAGTTGCTTTGCCACATAAATGAAGATTTATTCTGAAGTGTAATGGATTTATGATTTGATAACATTGCATGGGGAGATAACACCATTTACATAAGGAACACAAAGGCTTTTAAAAGTATTTTTAAAGAAAGCTTGCCACTTCAGTTACTTCCTGATCTGTCCTGCAGTGTGAACTCCTACAAAGCCATGCAACAATGTTAGGATTAGGTAAGAGAGCTGTTCTCATTTTTCCTAGTCGTGCTTTGATGCTTGAATTAAGTTGAAAACAGAACAGGTAGTGTGTCTGTCCAGGAGCTGCCAAAGGAACTTAAGTTTGTAATTTTGGGTCAAATCTGGTATCTCTCTTTCAAGATCTGCCTGTCAAATTGTCTTGCTGTAGCTGAAAGCAAACTTCCATCTAAGATCAGTATGATTTACCTTACTGTATTCTGAGAGTTCAACATCACTGGTTGTCTCTGATTCTCTGGTCATTGGTTTCACTATTAATTCAATTGTCTGTTACCCTCTTAAGTCTGACAATAGTTCCTCATAGTCCAATGGCCATTGTCAAAGTCAATAAAACCTTGGCCTACTCCTATGTGGAGATGGTTGACTGGCTGCAAATGCTGCTTGTCTCGTTACAGCTCAGCTAGGGATTTTCCTGTACTGGTGTAGTTCAGACTGTCCAGAAGTGTTTAGCATGAAGAATTTTCCCTTACACCTTCTAATCCCTTCTGAGTAAATTGTGAAGTGTCTAAGAAGCTATTCTTCCTTTGCTTAATGGCACAGTTTTCTCCTCAGATGAATGCAAGTATTTCTTTTCTACTGTGTAGCTTGAGAAGTGTGGGAGAGTGGGCACTGTGCTTGTGTTGTTTTGAAAATGCTTCTTGGGCTCCAGACAAAAAGTAATGTCTGGAATATTTCTGTTTATTGTCTGTGAGAGGCACAGGAAATAAAAAAGGCCAACTAAATTATAGCAGGCAGCAAACTTCTCTGAAGCAAAGGAAAATTTAGGAGTGACAGAACTGTGCCTTGCTGCCCACTGGGTCTCTGTTGCACATTTCTCATAAATCTAGTGACAGAACTGGATCAAGGCTCCTTCATTCCAGAAAAGCAGAGGGGGAATGGAAGCCAGAGGTTCAGAGCCAGATTATCAAGTAGAAAAGGGAGAAACCTCTTCTCCTTTCTCCCCAAATCTCCTGACTCTGTAGGTGAGTTCTCAGGTAGGTACCAGAGCCACAAGCAATTTTGTAGGCAGGATTTTCTTCCACCTTCACTTAGTAGAACAAATGGTTTTGATATCCTTTAGCTAGTTAGAGTTGCAGATAGTAGTGGAGGATGCTAAGGACAGATAGTCAGTCCAAGTGTGAGCAAATTGATGCAAAATACTGGATGAATCTGTACTGTCTCAACTATTCAGGAGTCTCCAGCTTTGGCTAAATTTCACCTATATTGCTGTAAAGATAAATGGCCTGCCAGGTTTGCAAGTCCTCCTGCCTCAAGGCAGTTGCTTGTATTTTCAGCCTTCTGTTTTCTTGCTGCCTAAACTGTTCAATCTTTAGGTTAAACAGATGCATGAGGAAAAAAAATACAAAATTTAAATCTGGGCATTTGTCCACTGTAAGCAGATGGGAGTTGCTGCTTCTTTAAATGTTTAATGACAATAAAATAAATTACTGCTAAGTACTGTATGCCTCATTTGTAGCAAAGTAACACTTACCTTAAAATGTTGTTTGCACATGTGTGATGTAAAAATGCTATTTAGACCTTAAGATCTTTATTTTTGGTAACAGTAACCTCAAATGGTGATTTATTCCTTGGTGTGCTTTCTGCTAACCCAAAATGTGTATTTGACCTGTGAGAGTGTGCTGCTGTGAGGCTACTTGCCATCCTCTATACCATGTGGGTGTCTAAGTGTTTGTCCTTCAGAGCAGTGTTTTTTTTTGTGTGGCTTTCCATGAGGAAAAGAGACTTTCCATGAGAGAAATAGAGTTTCCATGAGACTGAGTGTTGTGCTGTTATATTTCTGTCACAGACTTTAATACTGGTTCTTTGCTCGTACCCTAAGAAATGCTGTGCATCTACTGTGCAGGTGATGTTAATCTCTCAGTGCTGAAAGCTCAGGGTTTGTGTACTGACTTTGTGTGTCCAACCATTCTTGATTTAAATTAAAACCTTAATGGCAGTTAATAACAGTGGCAGAAGTAGGAACTGGAGGGAAAGGGCTGTGTGGGCAAGATTGCTCACTGTAAGGGCATTCCTGGAAGTACCTTTGCACAGAGTCTGAAATACATGTACTGTCTGATAAAAGAGATCCCTTTAACCTGGTGTCCTGTCATCCACAGCAACCCTTACTGAATCCTGAAGAAATAATAGTTTAATGGAGTCACGTGAAGAGTTATTTGACAGAACCTTTAAACTAGATTATTATTATTTTTTTAGGGGTGGGACTGATATGTGAAGCAGGAATGGAAGATAATGTGGATGTGCTTTTCTTGTTAGGTCTTCACTGCTCCTTACTTGAAATACTACAATACTATTGACTACAGTAGTCAGAAGTGACAAGCTGGTGTCATTTTTTTGTGTTTAGAAATTAAATCCTGCAAATTGTAATCGTGCATGCAGTTACCTGAAAATGCTTGTTTCTGACGCCTTGTGGTTGAGCCCCAGAGTAGCAGCAACGTGTGAAATTTCATTAGAAATAATGTTTTATTCCTTGCTATATAAAGCTGATTTTCTAGCTCTACTCCAAAAGAGCAGCCTTGTTGTGTGATGTGTTAACCTAGTCGTGTGTGCTACTTCTATCAAGATGATGAAATTAATTGAAACTCCATGAATGTGTTGAAATATGAAGGACTGTTCTAGGGTTCTGGAAATTCAATTTTGTCACATGTACAGTACATCCCTAGCTCTTGAATTTATGGACCATAAGAAATAGTTGCCTTTCTCCAAGCTTTTTATTTTTCCTGCATAACGATTTTTATTGTTCATCTGTTTCCAATAGTTCTCAATAAGGGATAGGTTTTATAAACATTTTCACATTAAAAGCTTTGAAGCATATTGTTGCTCGAGTTCATCTTACCCTGAAATAGCTTTTTCTCAAATACTTTGCTTTTATCACATGGAACTGCTGTAGCTCCAAGCCCTGGCTTCAACACGATCAGTCCAACTGGGACAACTTTCCCCAAGCGTGACTGTCTGCAAGTCTCAGCCTTTGTTTGCATGCAGAAGGTGTACTTGTTCTTCTGAAAGTCTGTACTTCAGAACAATGAGGTTACCTTTAAAACTGAGGGTGAACACATACTGAGAGCTAATCTAGCAGCTAGGTATAGCCATAAGCCCTTTTAGTTTTAATTTGATTTATATGGGAAAACAGGCATTTTTAAATGTAGTCTATGACGTTTTCCTCGGATCAGGTAAAGTACGAGTGGAGAATCCATTTATTGTTGGTATAATGTCTAAACTGAGGTCTTCATCCATGTAGAAGCTCTGCATGGGAAGAAATCCTGTTGCTAATGGATTTCGCTTCCTCAGCAAAAGCTTCTAAAGTTGCTCTGGCCTGTGAATATTAAATAACTTCTGCAGAATTCCTTTATGGACTTGAAGCTGTTCCAGGAGTTTAAGAACAATGGGGTTGCAGGGTCTATGTTTCCTCCTTGGTAAGGGTAGAGGACAGGCAAATGGACACATTTACTATCTGTGATTATTGGCTGAATCCTGCAAAAAGCCGATTTTGTAGCCTGATAACAGCTCTGACTCAAAGCTCTATAACTTGCACATCTCTGTTTGTAATTATCTAATCCTGCTTAGGCTTGCTTTTCCTGAATAATGTTTTTTGTATGGTGAGCATTTCCTGAAATGCAGGACTAATACAGGGCTTAGATTCTTTCCCATCACAAGGTAGAATGCTCCATATCTAAAGAAATATCTGGTAGTAATGGCTTAGTTTTTTG
Source organism: Pezoporus occidentalis (assembly GCF_034315485.1). Taxonomy (NCBI): domain Eukaryota; kingdom Metazoa; phylum Chordata; class Aves; order Psittaciformes; family Psittacidae; genus Pezoporus; species Pezoporus occidentalis. The sequence continues at coordinate 28,675 of NW_026913855.1, forward strand.
GGGATTGGTTGTTTTTTTGTTGTTGTTTGGTTTTCTTTGTTTTTGTTTTGTTTTGTTTTTTTTTATTTTATTCTCTAAGTCATTTTTCTCTTTAGCCCTAATGGAAGCCTGTTGCTCTCTCCTAGACTATAGTCTTAAAAGAATAATGCTAAGTACTCTAAGTATATTAAGTACTTTACTAAAAGTTGAATACTATGAGGATCTGCTGCTCCTTTTGAATGAGTATTCTTGTTACTGGCCCGTTTGTTCACGTTTTGTGTCTACTGGCAGTAACAGCTCTTGGTAGCTGGATGTCAGATACCCGCAGGCATGTCAACATGGCTCTGCTTCCTGCATTGGGAAATCTGTGTTAATGCTCCGGATTAAACAGCAACCAGGACCTGGAAACCCTTGCTGTTCTGCATGACACAGCCCTCCCCTTCTTATATTAGCAAGCAGCTATAGAAGGTGATTCAAACTGGGGGAAGACCACTCTAGGGACACTTGTCCTGCAGAAGTGTAAGCAGAGAGGAAACTTAGGCCGGAGGAGTGTTTTGATTTGCATGTGATGAATTTTAGGTGTACTGGTGATTATGTAATTCTGGAAATACAGAATCAATCCAAGTACTCTTCAGTTAAATGACAGAACTTTATTAAAAAGCTAAATGACTTGCATGTTTTATCAGTCATAGATTCATATAGAAAATAAAAGTCAAGAAGGTTTAATAAAACTATAGGAATTGTTAAGATACATTCTAAAAATACAATTGAAGATGTGGTTCTCACTTCATATACAAATCCAAAATTGTTAAGAAACGTATGGAAAATGACAGCCTAAATAGGTTTAGCAGTGTGCTCCCAGTGTGACTAGGTCTCCAGAGGTTTTTCCAAGCAGGCATTCAGAGTTTCTGCCATCAGAAAATAGAGGTAAAAGTTTTTATTATTTTAAGCAGGAATTCATATTTCTTTTGGCTCTGCTTAGTTGTGCTTTCTGTTAGAGGGCCCATGCATTAAGGCTTGCTTTTATCATGAGTTTTCTGTTTCTGTTCATATTCTTGTCAAAGCCATCTGCAGCAGGCACAGGACCAGAAGCTTAAGGAGTATGTCTAGGCTAAGTCCTTTACTATTTGAGCTAGCAGCAGTCTGTTAAGACCTGATAACAAATAGTTGCTGTTCCCAGAGATTTCCTTATTGAGTTGCAGAATTGACCAGCCCATCAAACATCATCTGGGAATCATGGTTACCTCTCTTAATATAGTTTTGCCTGAAAATCAAGATGGTGAAATGGGTAAGTACATAGACCTCAATATTTCCAGACATGAAAGAGCTCTATCTTATTGGTACATTTTTCTGAATCAGGACAGAAAAATTACATTACATGCATTCATTGCAACAGTTTTCATGTCTATACATGAGTCCTTAGGTAGCTTTTAATGAAAATGGGAGTTGCAGAGCTCTTGAAGGGTATATAGACTGTGAGCTGTTTATAATATTAATTTTCACAATAACTGGTGTATAGTAAACTGGTTGTATTTAGAACAGTCTACTTAAAAATTGCTATTCTTTAATGAAGCTATTGGAACCTTTAACATGAAAGAAAAATAAGCATAGAGATTCTTAATGTTAAAAATAAAATTTGACAATGGAATACAAAGAGCCATCGTGACTGCTTCTGAGTGTGTTTGGAAACCGGGTGGTATATGCCTGACATCAAGCATATAGCACAACCCTTTATGAAGTCAGGTTGTAGTTAAAACTTTCAATGTTTCTTTAAGAATTTTGACTCAAATGTAAATACAAATTGGAAGAAGACAGGTATACCGTGAGGTACCCAACCAACACGTCATTTACCAGTACAGATGTAGTCCCATGCTTTTTGTGATGAAAGGAGATTGAGAGGAGGAGCTTTCTGAGATGAGATCTGAAACCTCTACCTGCTGACCCTAAATGTCCTAAGTCTTTGTATAAGCAGATGTGTTTCTTGGTTATAATTTAGCTGTGTTCTGTCTTGCCTGCCTGCCGTAGTACTTCTCTACTCCAGATATAACAAGTTAGTAGTGGTCTTTGGTGGAAACACAATCCGGAAGCTTCATCTAAACTGTGGGTGTACAGAAATAGGTGTTTGCTCAAGATCATCGGGACTCCCATGGCCTCTTGCTTAGGTAACATGGAAATCACTGGTCTAGTCATAGCCACAACCCAGAAGATACAGTTAGTGTTGGTTTCAAACAGATGGACAAAAATTATCTGTTGCAATTAATCTTGACTGTAGAAACTGTGTTCAGAATGTGTACCAGCTTTCAAGTTGTCTTTAAATATCTTTTGAAATCATTGCAGTCATATGAAGGCTTGACAAGCCTAAAGGCTTGACAGCCTTTAGGTAGTTGCTTTTTTGTGGAGAACTTTAGCCTTTATGTTTTAAAAATATCTGTCTCTTCAGAGTTTCACGCATATGCATACAAGAACTCTGGTAGGTCATATAGGATTCAACTTGAAATTTAGTGTTTGGTTCTTATGCCAAGTTTGGGTTTATAAAAGACACAGTACAACTTAATACCATGCTACAGCTATTGCATAAAGAAGAGAAACTTTTAAAAGGTTCACAATTACCAATTTTTTTTGTTTGAACATGCAATGTGCTTGGGAAGACCTCGTATCTTCCCCATAAGGTGCTTTGTCTGGAAACTGCTCAATTTAATGGGTTTTCATGGCCAGGTATACAAAGTTTTCCATACCTTTGGAGTGTTTGTATACCAAGATCAGGTATTCTTGAAAATATGGGTTAGACTTCAAGCAAGAAGCTTGACTTTTATAGCATTTATGTTATTTTGGCTGCAGGTATTATTGCTGGTATTGATTTGTTTGTGGTTTCGTTCTGTTTTTCTGTTGTTGCTGTTGTGGGGTTTTTTGTTTGTTTTTGTGGATGCTTAGCTTTCAGTTTTTACATGTGCGAGAATGAATCTTGGCTGACTAACTGAAAAGTTCAAGTCTGGTTTTATTGAGTTTGACCATAAATCGGCCCTATCAGTTTTCACTTGACCTTGTGCTCTTGTGGAAACTGGGTTTTTTGTGTGTGGCTTGTTTATTTGTTTGAAGATATCTGTCACGTATTAAGTGTCTGACTCTTCCTTTTTTCTCCAAATGCCATCAAAGAAATTTTAATAACTGGCAGTTCACAGATAGGAATCTGTAGGAGTTTTGTAATGGTTGTCATTAGGTAGAACATGATGCTGCTAGATTATATTTTCAAACTGTTTTTCTTTTTGTCAAGCTGAATTTTAGTATAAAATTATATCAAACCCAAACCTACATCAGTTTTAGTTCCCTAATGAAAGGAAGCTCTGTGTTGGATTCTTTGTTTAATGCTTACCGCAGAAAGGGTTTGTCTTCCAAAGGACACTGTCTTTTCTACTGGCTAGTACCTGCAGGGTCACTGCAGCTTTTTTACTACTTCATCTCTATTACCCCTACCACCACTAGTCCTTGCAAATCTGTCTCCTAGGACAAGGCATTAACCTCTCAGCATGCAAGTGCTGATGCCATCGTAGTCTGAATTTTCTCCAGTAGCAAGGCCCAGCCTGTGCAGATCCTGCCTGTCACAGGCCTTTCAAGGGCTTAAGGAAACAAAATTCACCAGATTACCTGTGTAACCGACTAGCCCTCTTTCAGAATCCCCTTCCTGCCTGTGGTGGTAATCCTCTGTTACAGAGGGCCAAAGTTCCCTTTACTATAGGGTAACAACTGCAAGGAAAACAAAACTATACAGCAGCAGTATTCTGGTAGCCTCTCGGGTTTGGGAGCAGATGATGGTGATTTGAGTGGAGAAGGGAGAAGACCAGTACTCAAAAGGAAATTATTGATTCAGGTATTTGGCCTGATTTTCATCTTCTCCATTTCTGCGTATTTTTGCAAGTGAGAGATCAAGCACAGGAGTTAAAATCTTTTGTCTGAGTCTACATTTATCTTGGCAAAGGTGAGTTGTTTCTAGTTGAAATGTAAGACAATTGATTACATCTACTGCATTAGCCTTGCCTGTATAAATTTAATTAAATCCTCAGATACAGCTTCCTGTTGGGAGGATGGGGGGGAATGAGACTTTTCTTTGAGTGAACAAAAGTGTGGCTGATTTGAAGAGTACCGTAAGCTGTTTTCAAGAGGGAGTTACCACAATGGAGATGTTACTAGTGATGTTTCCTCTGAGATCTGCCTTGACTAACATTTTCATTATTAACTTTGAACTAGATGAGCTCCAACAATTTGTGCACAATGATGGGAAACAGTGCAGCAGTGACAGAACCTGTGAAATGGCAGAAGTAGAAATGGCATGAACTCAATGGTGTAAAGTGCTGAATAGTGCAGGGAGGACAACATTACAATAAAATTTTGAAGTAGGCATCTCATCGATTGGAGGAGGAAAGGGATCAAGAGTGTATTGCTAGAGTCTAAACTGACCATGGATTGTCAGCATGGCATAGCATATAGCTGGAGGCAGGGAAAAGTCTACTGTACATCAGGGAAAGTATTTTGGATAAAAGAATACTAGAACTTGTGTAAAAGATCCTATTTAGAAGGCCACAATGGCAATACTGATTTAAACCAGAACATCTGTAGGAAATTGCTATTAGAGCGCTTGGAGAAAGTGGGAACTCTACCTTCCACGTAGACTTCCTTTAAGACTGTTTTGTTCAGGACTGTGAAACTAGAAACTGGTTTTAACTCCCAGAGGTCAGATAGATAGTCTAGGCAGATGTGCTTACTCTCTGTGCTTCTGGGGAGTCATCCTTGGTTCCCCTGCAAATATTTGAAAGGATATAAATCAGTCATGGGGGGGGGGGGGGAGGCTGAAACTAGGAGTTGTAATGTTTGATCAGGACTGAAGTTTTAATTATCGTTCAGACTTGGCAGAAGTGGTAGAGATTCTATGTTGAAGCAAGAGGTCTTTAAACTTATGATGGTGCTGACCTTTTCTGTAATATGGGGAAAAAGTAACTTTCTAGGTAAAAATACCTAAAAAAATCCTGACTATCATGCTTGCTATATTGCTGTCTTTCTGCTGGGCCTTATATTTTTAAGTGTCTAGGGAAATGGGGTTGCCTGGCTACTCTGACCTTCTCTCAGACTATCTTTTCCTAATACTGGCTGTACAGCTTTCATTTGCCTGAAGTCAGTGAACTATGATTTTCAGTGTTCTTGGCTTTTGTACTCTGGGGTGCAGACCACCTGTTTTATACTGATTTTTAGGCATGCAGTAGTCTGAAATGTTACATTCCTGGTACAATAGAACTGCTTACAAAGTCAGTGCTGGGCTGTAGAGAAAGAGCTGCTGTGAGGCACAACATCAGGCCTCTGTCTCTTGGTCTGCCCTGCTGTGGGCTTTGTTTCAGAAAAACAGCTGTTTAGTTAAATGCCAGGACTCTTGCCAAATTCCAGCATGATGTGATTAAAACATTCTCCACAGGCAAACTCAGCAGTGTTTATCAGAAACCTGATGCAACCTAGGGATCATGCTCTGCAGAGGGTGCTCTTCCAGTTTGAACAGAACCAAAAGGGGAGCAGACTCATCTGCAGTACTGTGAAGTTTTCAGTGAACTGAATCCCTTCCTCCTGCCTGTGCAGAATTAGTAAGTAGCCACTTGTAAGCAAATGGCTCACTCATCTGTCAGTTACTGATACTTTTTCTTGATTTTGACAGTGCTGTCATGACAGTCCTCCTATTTCAGTGCGCTGTATCAGTGCAGACTTGTTGGATGAAGAGAGTGACATGACCACCTACTTTATCCCCTGATATTTACAACTTTTTAAAAGGCATAAATCATTGTGGAAGATAGTGTGTGTCATGACCCCGCGTTCCTTTGCAGGGATCCTGTTGTATGTCACTTGGCAGTTTGGTTTACCCACTGTGGTGGGTACTTGATCAACTTTCAGAGAAATTTTTATTCTCTGCTGTTCTCAGTGAAAATTATAAGATTAACTGCTTGCCCTTGCCAGCAGCAGGAGAAAAAGCTTTTGCTGGACTCTTCCAGAATTGAAATGTTGACTGGGTTGGTTGTTCCTTCTGCTGGACTGCAGCAATAGAATAAAATTACAGCCCTACAGAAGTTGTTCCGTGTGTTGGATGAGTTGGATTGGTATAGGAAGACATTTAAGCAAATAAATAGTATTCAATACTAGCTGGCTTGATAGATACTTGCCTACCTCCTGGCAAACTGCTTGATTCACAGGGAGCTTCATCTGAGATACTCAAAGGGGGAGGTAGTTTTAAAAAGATTTCATGAGCTTGAAGGGCACCTTGGAAAAGTGCCCGTGGATGTCACTAGGGGGTAGGTGGAATGGAAGGCTGTGAAGGAAGAGCTGTTTGGCTGGTTTGTTTCAGCTGACCAACTGGTAGGATGGGCACAGTAAACTCTGAATAAGTCTGGATCAACAAGTCATACCTCCCTTGTGTGAGGTAGTGCCTGGGGATAGTTCTCATTGTTTTGACTTTTAAAGTGCATACTGCATGCAATGTGAGCTCTTGCTGTAAGATCTTTTTTATCAGTGGTGACTTTTTTGGAAAGAGAGACTGCCAAAAATCTTTGAAAAAAGTTATTCTGTACTGTTATAAGCCAGTGGAGTGGTGTAATGAAAACTGAGTCTTGGATTTATCCTTCTGAAATAGGGGTACTTTTACATAATGAAAGGTCACTCTCGTTGACAGATCGAGCTTTGTGTGATGGATTCCTCCACAAAGGTTCCTTTTCAAACAGGTATTTACTTATGGTTGTTAGATGGTTTTAAGGTAAGAGAAAAAGACAAGGGTGTGATAGTAGTCCTTTCTGAGAGAGATGTGGTTTTCTTCAGGCTCAGATATAACTGCCAAAAAGGCATCTGCTGTCTAGCATTGTCAGCCAGAGCTGGGAGACAGATCAACCTCTCTGTCTGACCCAGTCCAGTGGATGCATGCTCAATATCCATCTATTCTTTTGTGTGCCAAAATCACTTTGAGAAAAATCTTCAGTAGTTGTATATCTTTTAAAATGCTTTAAGTATTAGATTCAAAATGTATTCAGTCATTTGTGAGTGGACTTATTTGCTAAAGATGTTTGTCATTAATAGGTGCCTGTATCTACACTTTCAGATTTTATTGTGATGCTTTCTGAAGATGGATTTTACTGCTGTAACTCAGATAGTTTTTCACTTCAACAAAAACTGTGCTGCATTGTGAATCAAGTCAAGGAATGTTGCGTCTTGAGAAGTAACTAATGAGACAGTTTGCTGTGAGGTGTTCACTGACATCTGAAATAGAGATAATGAATTTCAAAGTAGTAATACTGGTGTGGTTGTTGCATTGAATAAATTCTATTTATGAAATGATCTTAAAATTGAAACATTGTTACATTTCTTGATTATATGCATCTGTGTGTGTGCATTTATATGCAGAAATGAAGTCACTTGCTGAGTTTTCAAGTCAGCATAGATGTTCAAATAGCATTTATTCTTTGGTTTATCCAAGAATTTGTTCCATGCTAATCAGTTGCAGCAGGAGTCTTTCTAGAAAAGAAACGGTGATATCTTACTTAGATATTTTCCTCTGGCAACTTCCTTTTGGTAAATTTTGATTTTTTTTTTTTTTTTTTTTTATTTCAGAGGTGTAGAATGATCGTTCAATTAGTACAAACATCTATTGCACACTGTAGGAAGCACAGGAGGCCTTTTAGAAAATATTGTTTATATTGCCTCACCTCAGCTACCCAACATTTAAATGTATCTCTGTTTCCTGAGATAGACATGGAATAAGTTTTTGTTGTATTCTTCACTTCTGCCTTCCTTCCCCTACAGCCTGTCTCTGTTCAGGTTTTGAGTAAGAAACATCTTGTGAAGTTTACTGCTGCCTTTGAGAAAGGTTATGACAGACAGCGGAAAAACAGGTGTGATGATTATAGGTATTCTTGCCTCTGGTAGTGCATTTAAAATGAACCTGCAGTTATTGATGCAAGTGGGAAAATCAGCCTGTTTGGTTTAAAATGCCTCCAGAGCTGGCTTGTGCTAACATAGCAGATTTTTTGCACTGAGTCACATACTGTGCAAGAATGTGATCTGCTCCACTTGTGTTGCAAGTATAGCTTACCACTGGCGCAGGTGAGGCAATAGTTGAGGGGAGGGTTATCATAACATGGACTGCTGCTAAGCTGGGACCTGGTCTGGGTACTCAGTGTGCTCCCTGGACAGAGTTAGTGGGCGTGATTGTTCCAGGTATAGGGCTGTGATGGCTTTCCTGCAGCTGTAGGGCTTGTACCTATGTTTAAAAAAGTATTAGCCTTAGATACCCTTTAATGAAGGTAAGGAGCACCCAAGGAAATCCTTGCATAACGTTTAAGTGAGAAATTGCTGCTTCATTATTAGTTTTAGCATGTTGTATAGTTTTGGAGAATTCAGCCTTAGTAAATGAGTGTGTTTCAGTATATATACGTATCCCACTGGTGGCTGTTCCCTGATACATGGAATTATTTTTGAATTTCAACTCTATTATGTTTGGCAGTACATACTAATGAACTGGTAGAGGCGTATCTCAAAACATTCTGAAGGCCCTTTCTGTGTTACAGCAGTGGTTTAGTTCATAAATATTTCCCCGAGTGTAGCACTGAATAGCATAGTGAAGAATGAGATAAATCAGCAAAACTTTTAACTGGGTTGGACAAGCAGTATTGCTCCTTGCTGTCACAGTACAGATGGTTTCTAAAGAGTAAGTTTTAAGAGGAGTAAGTCAGGTTCTTGGCATGGCATGCATTATTTCTCAAACTGTAATTTTATAGTGTCATTTAGTTAAAACATATGTTAGAAAAAAAGAAAATCATATGAGTAGTTAGCAGCTCTCCTAAGTGTAGTTAGCAAAGGATAAGCTGTCCTTTTAAAAGGATATAGTGGAAATGAGCACTGGAGCAAGCTTCCTGCACCTGTGTCTCTTCGACATCAGCTATGTTTTGATCTGATATGCAGTCATGGGCATGCCAAGACTAGAGAGATGCAGGTGTTTCCCTCTGGCTCATGTAAACTATATGCTTCCCTGGAAATTAAATGCAGCCTGCTATTGCCTACAACTACAAAGTAGATGCTTACTAGTTAAGGAAGCACTTAGGCATGAAAGGTGCCAAATTCGACTAGACAAGAATTTTCAGAAAGGGGGAAGTGGGAGGAAGTACACAACTGTCGTCACTTCCCAGGACATGAGTTATCTGCTCCGTGCTCAACTTCTGCATACAGAAGTCCAGACTTGCTCTGTCTGCTACCAAAAACTTACTAACATGGTTGTAAGTTTTATTAAACTTAATAGCTGGAAATCATCAAACAGGTTGGAGCAAATGCAGAAAGATGCGAAATAAAGCCCAAGCGACTAAATTGTCAGATACCTCTACTCCATGCTTGAAAGTTGCTTTGAGAATGTTTCTTGTCAGGCAGATGATGGTCAAGGAGTTGGAGTAGTTCTCACAGAAATGAGCTAGCAGTGATGACTGCTTTTTCAGCAAAATAAAGCTAACCAGAGAGACTGAAAGAACTGGGAAAATTTGAGCTGTATTTTTCAATGGAAAAAACATTCACTTATGTTTGGATATTCTGTCCTAATCAATTTCTGCTGTTCTGGACAGTACTTTAATTTCATTTGGTTCATCAGGTCACATCTTTCAAAGTCACCAGGAGTAAGGCGCTGAGCCTTAAGTAAAGCCAATTGGATTATCTCCCTTCATTGCATCACATAAGTAGCACAGTCAGTTTCAGGATGATGCAAAACCCATTAAAATGAATAATTGAGTGGAAGTTTATTCAAACAGAGAACGAGAAAGAGCTTGTGGATAGCGTGCTTGGACCTTAGCCTGTTGACCACAAAGCCTGGTATGTGTTTTCCATTAGTTTCAGACCAACTGATGGCCCCGTTTGTATTTCTGTTTTCACTCCCCTTTTACCAACCCAATTCTTGACAGCATTTTTCTGAGATAATGAACTGTTTCCCCTGTAATCATTGCTGTTACAGTACTATAGGCAATGATATCACTTTGTGTCCTCTCTGAACTTTCAACAACTCTCTATTATTACAAAGCTTAAAAATGTTTGTATGATTTTTGTTTTTTTTTAATCACTTGAGAATGATTTTTTTTTTTTTTTTTACATTTCTTTGATGGAGCTTCTGTTAGGTTTTACCAGTACTGCTTAATTAAAACATATGTGTTAAAGTAGGATAAAGAAGCAGGAATGATTTGCTGAGGTTATACTGAGTGTTTCAGCATATGCACATGACATTGTAGTAATGTGGTGAAGATCTGGTGTCAAATGAATATTAATGAAAGCATTATGTCCTCTTCTGTCCCTCTCTTCTGTAGAGGTGACCCACCCATGGTTGGGTCAGAGCAAGAACCTTTGCATTAATAAATGAATGTCCCAAGAATCAGGTGGTTTAGGGCAGGATGGTGGGGAGCTGGAGACCAGCCAGGCTACAGAACTGCTGACAAAGTGAGTGATGGCCCTTGTGGGACTGAACTGGGGTCCCAGGCAGTTGGGGGGAGGCCCAAGGGGAGGGTGAATGGGCATGGACAGAGAGGGCTAACAGTGCCCTCCAGGCTGTAATAGCAGTGACTTTCCCGTGGCATGATTTTAGATTCCCAGAAACCATCTAGACAGGAACATCCTGAGCAACCGACTGAACTGTCATGTGTAATGGCCACCAACATACCTACTGTATGTAAATGTGGCTAGCCCCTTTGGTTTTCAGTGTCCTGGGCCAACTCAATCTGCACCTTTGTCAAAGGCTCATGTGGTTCAAGACCTAATCTACTTCTCATTATCTTTTTTGGTTTTGCCTTAAATGCAAGAAATCCAGGCTGGTTATAAAGTTGACCTGTGTGAGCTACTCTGGCTGCACCAAACTCTAAGGTTAAGCAGTTGCTGTGCTTGTCCTTGTCCTTCTTCCAGCTGCTTATCTTGGCTCTAGCCAAGACAGATTAGTGACTGTCATCTTGTTTTTGCTCTCTTTACTTCTGCTGCAGTTGTACCCTAATTTCAATATTTTTTTTTCCTCTGAGGTGGTAATTCTGAATGCCAAAGGTATGTTTTCTTGTACTGAAGAACAGAATTACTTGTCTGTACTGCAGAAAAGAAGACTGAAGCATGTCTTCTCACAAAGATATTAGATAAAACACATTCAGAGTTAGTTCAATCTGAGCTTCACAGAGGATTCTGGGCTTCAGAGGATTTTAATCCTCAAACTAGAGCTGAACAATATTTATGCCAGTGGCATACATGCTACTAAATAGCTAGAATGAAAAAAAACTTCAAAATTAATTACTGATTAATGAACAGGGTAGATATTACCTACCTTTGTTTTTTACTGAATGTGTCCTTCCCCCACTGTATTGATTATAAATAACGGTGCCTGTTGAAGGTCATAGGGAAGGCTAACTAGTGTCTTTGTCTTTTTGTTGCTAGTCTGTTGGGATATCTTGAAGCATGCTATGCTTAAAATAGATGAGGAAATTCTAATGTTTTATGGCTGATGTATTTATATTTAATTCTATTGTGAGTTTCCATGCCATGTTCCCATGTTCTCTGAAGGGAAGATTTATGTGAAAGACAGCTGAAATATAGATAATGCTTCAGAAGAAACAAAAATGCTGAATTGGCACTGAAAGCCACATTATTTCTATGGAAAATTCCTGTCCTGCTCAAATTCTGGGTATAGATGAGCCTCTGTGTTGTTTTGGAAAGGACTGATTCTCATTGTTCAGACAGTAACTGCAGCAGGAAATTACAATATGCACAGTCTTTATACAGAATTAAGACCAGACAATTATTAAGTTATGCAGTTGAAAGTACAATAATTTTATAATAGAAATAATGGAATTATCTCTATTATAAAGTGATGTATTAAAACTGTGCTTAAATAAAATCAGGCAGCTACTGTGTTGTTTTTTGTTGCTGTTTTGTTCATTTGTTTAATTTTTAATTGCAAGATATTTGTGGTTAGTGAAGTGTTTGATACTTCCTCTTTTTTTCCTCCTTAACTCTGTGAAATTCCAAGTTTATTGTCAGATGGATGGTGTGAAAACTTAGTTTGATTCGGTTATCTTTTGTATGCACAGGTTTTCTCATATTCTTAATTGTTTTTGAGTTGGTTGTGAGTGCTTACAAGTTTGGTTTCTGAACCTGGTAGTATGCGGCTCATAGCTTTGCCAAACTTTATGGTGAAGAGAAAAAATAAATACATGTTTCTCAAGGGTGCAGGTTATCTCCTTTTCTTTGACTTTAAGATACAGCTTTGCATCACTGTATGCCTTTTTCACATATCTTTTTAATTTAGTTTTCATAATCCTACAGTTTTTCAAAGTCTTTTACTTGCATTCTTGAGTCAGCCGCTTCCCTTTCCCCCTCCTCCCTCCCTGTATCTATCAGTGAAGAAAAGCTGGAAGTGACTGTGCTTATCTAAAGGAGTAAAATGATCCTTAACTGTTCTTCCTTAGCTGTCAGATCCCTTTGATCTTCTTTAATTGAAAAAGTCATTTTAGACTTTCAGATCTGTATTGTCATGTGAAAGATTTTCACATTGCTTTTCAGAGAGGACAGTGGTACCAGAGTACTTTGTACACTGTCTCTATAAAGGTATTTCACTTTCTCACCTCTTTATTGTTAACTGTGATTTAACTAGCTGTCAACATTAAAATCTGGGGGCTATTGTGAGGTTGGTAATTGTGGTGTTACCATATACTATGCCAAAAGTACTGCTCTGCCACAGCAGCTAACTCCCACTGCGGGCTTCTTACGCTTCCACTGCATCCGATTAAGCAGTCATGCAATGATAGGAAGAATCTGTTTAGTTTGTTGATCCAGCTGATGACTAAGATAAAAAAGGAATGACTTCTTTAATCAGATCTGCCATCTATGCTATACAAGGTTGTACTAATCTAGTGTCAGACCAGGAAAGTAAAGCACCTTCAGAAGAAACTTCTGTGTGAATGTTCTCATCATGGCAACTGAATTTGGTTAGATTTCAGACAATAGCATCAAAACTAGGCTGTGGGAATACTGATACCATGAGAGAGGTTTTGGAGATCTGTTACATGACTTAAGCACATGCAAAAGCTCCTATCTGGGTGGAAAGACTTGTATGAAAATCTAGTCTTCAGTCAGGCTTAACAGATTGCAAATTGCCTTTATGCTCTCTGCTGCTGTGCTTGATAAGTTGGAGAATTTGCCTTCACTTGTCAACTTTTCCCAAGTGATGTTCTGCAGACTAGACATGCTAAGAACCAAGTCCACAAGGGAGGCTAAGTGCAAGGACCAGTGAAAGCTTGGTCAGCCAGGGAAAGGTCTGGTCAGGTTAACAATCAGTAGTGTGTAGTAACAATTCAGTAGAAGAGAGAAAAGTCAGTCAGCTATTGAAAACCTTTTGAGAGCTGGGAAGTGGACTGGGAGTACAACTTGCTTTGGATCCTCCTCATGGATGAGCAAATGAAATTTTGCAACCAGACTGACTGGATAACTTTGCTTTTAGACTTTCTTTTGGATGGAGAGGTGAGGCATGACTGGGGACTAAACACTGTATTTGAGAAAAGGTTCTGCATCCCCTGCAGTTACATCTTTAAGTGTAGTATCATCATAATCTGTGAGATTGATGATGTTTTATAAGCTATAAGCAGGATAGCTGGACCTTGTTACCTGAACATTCACAGCCACTTTTGACTGTGAACGTAGGACATCTGTTCATGCAGCAGTAAGAGACGCTTCATGTTTCAGTGCGTGCATTGGATGAAGTTCTGGGAAATGGATGAAAATTATAATTGACAATGTTGTAACTTTTGTGCTTTAAGTGAAATGAGTAGTAAGACTGATAGTGCAAGTTAATATTAACCTTTTGTGTTCAAATGCTGTGACTAGTTTGTGGAAATATAAATATAGATTTTAAGTGTCAATAGTATTATTGTGGAAGACAAACATATTTGGTGGGTTTGATTTTGGACATCTGAACAGCATGTTACTGTCTTATAAAATTCAGACCTATAGCAAATGCCTGATATGTTCCAGCGCAATAATAGGTTCTGCAGCCACTTCAGAATCTATACTGGAATTTGTCCTGTCAGGCTATCCACACATTGGGGTGTCTCTTGATAATGTGTGAATGAAGTCTCCACCGCTTTAGGTTTGGTATTGAACTGAATAGCCATTGTCTTTTTTTAACATAAAAGATTAGAAATATGTTTAAATTAAAGTGCAGCTGGGAGAAAACAAAGTTTGAAGCAGCCTTTAGTGGAGAACTTGGCAATGAAGTTATTTTCTCAGAGATCAATTAAAGCAAAATAAAAGATATTTTGTTTTGTTCCAACTCAACTATATTTTTTTTGTTTAATAATTATTTTGGCTGTTGAAATAAAATAGTACAGTTATGGTTAGTGTATACTAAGGAAGCATTATTTCTAACTAAATTTTAGAACTATGTCTTGAGTAAATTCCCATCTTACAACATGTTGGTGATTGGAAGACAACTTGTAATGAACACTCCAATATTGGATGAATGTAGCAGCTTCTAAACAAACTCTGTGATTGGTAGGAAGCCTAAAGTTTTATTTCCCTGTTCCAGTGATAAAATAAAAGGCTACAATAGGAAAGGCTTTTGTAGTATGGGCTAAGCCTTTTCAGTAAAAGGTTGTATTTTAAGACTCAGTCATGATACGCCTTAGTCTTGTTAACAGATAAAGAGATGTTACAGATTTCTTGTCTTGTTTCCTCATTTTGAGTTCAAGTAAGAAGTACACTTGCATTCTTTCCTTTTTAGGCAACATTACTTAAATAATATTTACCTTCTAGACTGAATTGTTTGGTTTTTACCAGTGTTTGAAATGTAGACCTTAACACTTGAAGTGCGTGCAAGTTTTGGCTGCAAATTAGCATTACCTTTTGGCACACAGTAGGCTTCAAAGAAAGGCCTTGTGCCAGAGTAGTTTAGCACAATATTAGTTCTTTATAAACTCACCAGTGGTATGTGCTTGCTGTTCATCACTCTATTGTGAAATGCTTTTATAAGCAGAGATGTACCATCTTCAAAAATGGTGGTGACTTTAGTAGTCCCATTTGCAGTTCTTGGTTAACAAGGCTTACCAGTGAATGCTGAAATTCACTAGAAAAGGAGCAAGTGTCATCAACTGTTACATCAGGAGGTGAAGGTACAGGAGTGAGATAGGTTACTTCAGAAAACTATATCTGCCCTGCCTCTTCTCAGTCATCAGATGAATCCACTTGAAGACTTCATTATGTATTCAAGTCTTCATTATGTCATAAAGTTTTCAGCCATTCTGAAGTCATAGTGAGTTATTTAGCACAAAGTTATCGATATCAGAATTACCAACCCAGTAGACTTTCAGCACAGCAAGTAGATTGGTTTGCGCAGATGTGGATTCTTAAACTTAATCCAGCCTTTCTGAATAGGCTTGTCTTGTTAGCTATAAGCATCTTTCTGCTAAACAGTTCTGAAAAATTCAATCCCATACATACATTAAAATGTAAGTTTTCAAGCACTTTGCAGTAGAGTGGATAAACCATTGTTTCTTATAAGATGTGGAACTTCCACTGTTGTATTTCTATTCTAATTAAATCAGTCCTAATCTCCTTTGGTGTTACAAATTCTCCTTGCAAATGGCTTGTTGAATCTTGTAACACTGATTAAAAATAGGGATATTAATAGGCTGTGTCTCAAGGCTTTGCTACCTTGAGGCACCTGCCTGTGGCTGAGGGGCTCAGCAGTGCCCTGCAGTGGGGCTGTTGGAACTGACTGTGTCCAGCACTGGCAGCCCCAGTTGCTCTGCACAAGGAGACACTCAGGCAGACACCCTTGGCCAGCACCCAGGCACCCAGACGGAGTACAGATGCCTAAAAATACTAAAAATTACTAAGGTGAATGACTTTCTTCAGGAGGTTACTTTAGTGCACTAGTTGTGTTTTGCTAGTGTTTGCGGGGGGGGTTGTAGCATGCTGTGGCACTTGAAGAGGTGAGGAAGACAGGGACCAGAAGAACAGTGAAGGCCAAATTGGCCTCTGTAACCTGAGTTGAAATTTAGCTTAAAACTATCAGAAATCCTGCAGAACTAAGTATACTATTTCACAGCTAAATTATGCCAAATTTTACAGACAAATTAAGTTATCCCGGAAACTGGAGTTATAATCCACATTATAATGTAAAAAATGCTTATAGAGATTGTAATCTTGAAAGTTCTAGCAAATACTGTCCTGAAGTGCCCGGGCTACCACATATCTGCAAACTTCATCTTCAGTGCACTCCCTGTGGAATATTCAGATTATTTCATTTCCTTGGGGTTGGAGTTGTGCAGGTTACTGTTTTGCTTGTTTGGGTTTTAAACGCAGCCCATCCGGAAAGCAGTTCAGTAAGTGACAGTGCTACTAGGTAGGTACCTTCAATGTTAAATCAGTGATAGTTTGTTCGGTAGTGAATAGTTAATAAATGGAAACCAGTTTTGTCATAGAATTTCCATTGGTAGGAATGTGAAGTTCAAGGAGAACGATTGTCCACATGCGTCATCCAACTTTGCTTTTACTGTGGATAAATGTATTAATATATTGTATCTTTAAAGGATGCTGTGTATCCTCAAAACCTAAGTATTCCAGCAGACTGCTGCTTTCTGTGGGGATACTTGGAAATCTACTAGAAGTCTGTGATCTCCAGAGGTACAGATTGTAAACAAGACAGATTTGAGGGTTTGGACACTTGGACCAGTGTGTAATGTGTGTTGTGGAAACAGGAGTAGGAAAAGAGATTTTTCTTTCCTCTTGCATAATCTTTGATGCTTTGAGGTTTAGATTGTTTTTCCTGGATCTCTTCTTGATGCAGTTGGTATATACTTGATTAAAAAATGGTAAAAAAGCCATATATATATGCCCTTTCATGTTCAGAAGTTGAATTGACTAATGTAATTTGTATGAGAATTGATGGTTTAAGTAAGCAAATCACTGCACTGTAATGCTTTTGGGCAATTAAAAAGATTAATGGCTCTTATTATTCTGGACTTTATTGCTTTTTGCCTTTTTTTTTTTTTCCCCTCAATTACTATGTTTCCTTTTTCTGTTTTGACATTTTGTCTAGTGTTTCACTTCAGCATGGATTTGGCCCCACTGTCCATTTAACTCCTGAGGTAACTGTCACTGCCTGCTGAAGGCAGATGTTATTGGATTAAAACTTGATGTCAAAAATAATACTGCTGTTATTTTCCAAGAATTCAGTCTGTTTGTACGTGATCTTAGAAGAGCATGTAAAATACAGCACAAAAACACCCATGCATCTGAATCCAAGAGCAAACGTGCTGGAAAAAAAAGACAGTAAAACTATTCCAGAGCAGAGTGAAAGGGATCCACTGGCTGGGCACACCATCTACCACACAGGTCAATGGACCTTGTGTTTCTTACAACTTGCATAACATAATTCAAGCAGCCTCTGTTTATCTGGCTGTATGTGCAGTAACAATGAGGAAAATAACAAAATGCAGCAGGTGAGGTCATATAGTTAGAAATGTGTCCTGTCACATACTGTTAATACTGTGACAGGCTTCACATATGTGCTTCTGAAACTGTTTTCTTTCGGTCTTGGACAGTCAGAGTGTACTTTACCACATAAGTTTAAATTGCATTGCTTCTGTCCTGACTGATTTGTGACACTTGTCAGTGGTGAGTGTGACTGGCAGAATCCAAAGTTTGCTTTTCATTGGTCCATGCTGCTTCCAGTGTTTGTCAAACACTTCCATTTGGCTAAGATGCCTTGTGTGCATTTAGACTTGCAGGAAAGAATCAAGTTTTAAGCAACCTGAAATGCATCAATAGAAGTGTTTTGGATTGCTAATGGGTATGTTTATTGGGGGGTGGGAGGGAAGATTATAACTAGTTATACAAGTAGCAGGAGAATACTATTGCTTTTTTTCAGCAATATTGAAATCTGAAGCAAGACCACCCAGTTCCATAGCCTTCTAGTAGTGCTTCATTGAATAGTCTCATTAATATACATATTTATTCTGGTAGCAAAACTGAAGATGAAAACACTTTTTATAAAACAAACAAGCCTAACATTTTAGTCTATTTGTGATGGAAAGAAAATTGAACACATTATTTTAATACTCATAACACCAAAAAGACAGGTAGATTTAATAGGGCTATAGGATTATTGAGTACAAAGACATCTATGACCAAAAAAAAAAAAATAAAATCCTTTGGCTACAAAGAGCTGCATACAGAGACAGTGTTCAGAGGAAGTATCTCTTATACACTTGCCTTTTTCTAATTTTCTTTCCAGCAAGATCAAAATAAAATGTGTAGGAAATAGTATAATAAGTTAGATGGCTGCAATCTTGTTCCTATGACTATTGTAAGACTTTGGCACTGACTAGTAGATGGAAAAAAAAATCCATGATCTTGCTTCCTCAGGAGCAGGTCAGAGACATAATTTGAATTGCAACTGTGCATCTGTGTGATTCATTGCAGGTGTGACGAAGTCCATGCTACATTTACTCCTGGTGTGAATTATGTTGTATTGTAGGAAAATTGCTTCCTTCTCCCATATCTACCTACAACCATAGTACAGTTTGCTTTCTTTTGGATTCCTTCTTTTGGATTCCAACTTCTGGCTTAGAAATAAAACACCATTGAAAGCACAAAGGTAACTCTAGACAATGGCAAGTCATAGAATCATAGAATTGTTTAGGTTGGAAAAGCCCTCAAGACCATTGAGTCCAACCATTAACCTAACTATTGCAAGTCCACCAGCAAATCATGTCCCTAAGTGCCACATCTACATGTTTTTTAAATACCTCCAAGGATGATTACTCCACCACTTTCCTGGGAAGCCTGTTCCAATGCTTGACAACCCTTTTGGTGACCAAATTTTTCCTCATATCCAATCTAAACCTTCCTGGCACAACTTGAGGCCATTTCCTCCTGTTCTATCACTTCTTACTCAGGAGAAGAGACTGACACCTACCTCACTACAACCTTTCAGGTAGTTGTAGAGAATTATAAGGTTCTCCCTGAGTCTCCTCTTCTCCAGACTAAACAACCGCAGTTCCCTTAGCCACCCCTTATAAGGCTCGTTCTTTATTCTCTAGACCCTTCACCAGCTTACTGCCTGCCTTTGGTGCTCTTCCAGCACCTCAAGGCAGATAACATCCTGAGAAAAATCACTGCAGAAGAGCCTGGCTCAGGTAAGCTCAGGTGAGCTAGGCCTGGGAATTCATGCTACTTGCTGAATGTTTGGAAGCACCATTCCCATATACTAAATAATAATTTGCCTCTTTCATTTATCTTGCCACGTGCTTCCTGAAAATATTATGTGGCCATCAAGTAAGGCATGGAAAAAGGCTTCCTGTATTGAGTCAAGAGTTTTTTGAATTTTAGGTTAGATGGTGTCTCCTCTAGCACAGAACCTCTGCTTGAAACGTTTGCATTTAAAAGTTCCTGATTTGATACAGGATCATCATCAAAGCAAAATAAGTAAATAAATCTTATGTTTTAATGTAATTTCATGTATTTTGATTTGTGCACATTTCTTCTTGTCCTGTCACTGGGCAACGCTGAACAGAGCCTGGCTCCTCCTTCTTCACACCTTTTCTTCAAGTATTTCTATATATTTGTAAGATCTCTCTGAGCCTTTTCTTCTCTAGGCTAAATGGTCCCAGATCTCAGCTTTTCCTTTTAGGAGAGATGCTCTAGTCCTATTGTCTTTATGGCCCTTCTCTGGAATCTCTTCACTATGTCCCTACTTATCCTGTACTGCGGAGCTGAGAACTGGGTCCAACATTCCAAATGTGTCTCACCAGTGCTGAGCAGAGGTGGGGAGGAGTATCACTTTGTCATGGTTTAAGACCAGCTGGCAACTCAGAACCACAATGCTGCTCACTCACTCCCCCCTGCCCTTCCTCCCCCCACTCCTGGAGGGATGAGGAGGAGAATCTAAAGAATGTAACTCCCACAGGTTGAGATAAGAACAGTCCATTAACTAAGGTATAACAGAAACCACTGCTGCTACCACCAGTAATAGTAATGATAAGGGAAATAACAAGGGAAGAGAATACAATTGCTCACCACCCACCAACCGATACCCAGCCTGACCTGAGCAGTGATCTAGCCCTTCCAGGTAACTGCCCCCAGTTTATAGAGTGGGCATGACTACCGCGTTATGGAATACCTCTTTGGCTAGTTTAGGTCAGGTGTCCTGTCTCTGCTTCCTCCTGGCTTCCCCTCCTCCCTGGCAGATCATGAGACTCACAAAGTCCTTGGTCAGAGTAAACATTATTGAGCAACAGCTAAACACATCGGTGTTATCAGCGCTGTTCCCAGGCCGAAAGTCAAAACCACAGCACTGCACCAGCTACTAAGAAGGAGAAAGGTGACTGCTACTTCTGAACCCAGGGCACACCTCCTTCAGCCTGTTGGCTACATTTCTCCTAATGCAGCCGATGGTGCTGTTGGTCTTCTTTGCCACATAGGCCCATTACTGGCTGATGTTCAACTTGGTGTCCTCCTGGATTGCCAGATCTTTGTCAAAACACCTTCCAGTTGGTCAGTTCTCAGTACGCACTGGTACATGGGGTCATTCTTTCCCAGATGCATCACTTGGCATTTTCTTCTGTTGAACTAACTTTCTGAGCTTCTTTTCAGCCCATTTTTCTCAGCCTGATGAGGTCCCTCTGAATGGCAGTAACCTCATGGTGTATCAACCATTTCTCCATGTTTTACATTATCTGGGAACTTTCTGACACTGCACTCTCTCTCCCATTATCAAACCCAAGTTTTTGGGAGAATACTTAGATACCCATACATGTTAGCTCTTGCAGGTGTGCATGAGTCTACAATAGCCAGATCTAGCTGACTAGAAGTGAATGGTTTTGTTTTGCACTAAAAGAATAGATATAACATCTGCTAGTCTATTTAAAAAGTATCTCCTGCTTCCCCTCTCCACCCCACGCACATGAATAGAGGGTTTCAGGGTAGACAGAGAGGAAGAAGGCTTGTTTCAAGGCTGTATACAGCTGGAGAAGACAGTATCATAAAACATCAAGAGTGTAACTGCAGGAAGAACTCGTATCCAACCAAAGCAGTAACCACTATGGATTATTTTTTCTTAATTTCTAGTTTTAACTTCTCCCAAGGAGTTAAAATGTTTCAAAGTTCACGTAGATTTAAATGCTAAATATTTAGACTTATAGCTGGTATTTCACAGTTCCTATGTAAGTATACAATTGTAAGTGTTGCTATTGGGTGTACTGGCAGTCTGCACCCTGCAGTGACTAAAATATTTCTATTGTGCTCTTGGAGGCTTGCTTGTACATGGTGTAAATAGAAATATTTTTGATGTTAATGAGGGAGATACATAGCCACAGGAGGTATTCACCTTCTGAAAACAACGTATGCCACAGATGACCAGCCAGTAATTTTGCTGTTGTTTGGTATCACTGACTTCCTTTTCCCCAATATATATATATATTATTTTTTTTTTAAGAGGAAATCCTGTTTATTTGCTTTGAGGAAATAATTTTTTCCAGTTGGTGTTTTTTTGGGGGGGGGTGTGTGTATGGTTTTTGGTTTTGGGTTTTTTTGGCTGTTTTTTTTTCGGCTTGTTTGTTTGTGGGGTTTTTTTGTGGTTTTTTTTTGTTGTTGGTTTTGTTTTTTTTTCCCCATGGTCATGGTTAGGTTTTTTTTTCTTAATCTGTTAAGGAGTGCTGATGCTCCTTGATAGATTCTCTGCTTCTGCAGTTACAGTGCTTGGTACATGAGGAGTTGCTGGTAATGGTGATTCTATCTGAATATCTTTCTTGTCATTAATGACTTGATTATTAGCTATTGCAGATATTTCAAGTTCTGTGGCTTCTTCCTTGGAAAGAAACTATTTTACACTTATCCTTCTCTTTTCTCACCTGCCTTTCTTCTACTCTAGTTGGCTTAGCTGGAGAGTTATTTTGGGGCAGTCTTTTCTATGAAGACCACAGTCCATTACTCAAACTCATGTCATTGCTTGAGAGCAATTGAAGTGATATTCAAGAGGTATTGATTCTTGGGTTTGCTAAACTTCTTAAAGGAATGTAAAAAGCAGTTAGTGAATCACTGAAAATACACACACACACACACACCCCCCCTTCACCCCACCCAACTACTAGTCTTAGCCATTTATTTTTTTACTTCCTTCTGGCCTCTTTAATATCCTTTTACTCCGCAATCATCTCAAATCTGAGCATGTTAACTTAAGCAGCTTCATGTGGGAGAATGATTCTCTAGGGCTGGCTGATGGATTAAGTGGCAGTACCTTGGTTGTGAAGCAACCTACGTTTGCACATTCTCCAGTCGTTTCCTATTAAAACTTCAATCCTTGCTCTGTTGTGGCACCTTTAAAAATCAGACCTCCTCCTTTACATCTAAATGTTATGAAAACCAGGCATACTGTAACCCAGAACCCCAAGGAATGCTTGATTGAAATAACAGATCAGAAAAGTCTCTTGCTAACATTCCTATAATTATAGGTTTTACTCAAGTGACAGAAACACAGTGTCTGCTAGCTTTCTGCATACAGCCTAATTTTGGTTGAAAAGTCAGCATAGCTCTTACAGGCTTCACTGATGCAGTGTTTGGGGGGATAGATAACTTCTTAAAATGTAATAGTATTCATTACCTTTCCTCTTTCTAGAGTTATCTCATGTATTGTTGATCGGTTGGTCTGGTTTGTGCTGTGGAGCTGAATGTATTCCCTGGAAGTAGGAGTAAACTGAGATTGAGTAGAATGAGTGAAGGGAAACGGACGTGAGTCATTCTTAGGTGGTCACAGGTAAAAAAAAAAAAAAAAAGAGGACCTTGCTTTAGCACCCTCCACTCTTCTGTGGTATCTATCACAGTTATTTTTTATCTTTGTATTTGGATTTTTTTCTGTTACCTACATGTAGCTGGTTTGACATACCACATATAGGTCTGAGGGCACTGATGTGGGAAATGCAGGAAAAAGTCTTCAGAGAGTTAAGAGAAGAAGCATCCATTGGTTCTGAATTTCACTTAAAAAATGAAAAGTGAAGAACAGCAAATATAGAAGTTAGTTTTAAAAGGGTGTATTACATCAAGCAGTGAGCATGGTGTAGGAGGAAACAGCAGATACTTTGCTATCATTTTTCACGAGACCAAGTGACTTGAATACATGGTGTGAGCACATAAACCAAAAAATTAAACTTATTTATCAAATTTTGAATTTAACCCTCTATGCTCATGAAGGTCAGTGTCCATTTGTCCTGATCTGTGTTAGAGGTATTTGAATGAGAAAACTGATCGTGAAAGTCTTCCTCATGTTGTTAATCGCAAACTTTTCATTTACAGTGGAGCTTGGAAAATACGTAATGACAGCCCCTGTGACACAGAAGGCTGTTTGCAGTTCTAGTACATGTAAAGATGTACATGCTATAAGATAAAATGCAGTTAACTTCTCCTCCACTGTGTACAAAATGAACATCAGCTGCTTTAAACTTGGTTTAAAGCTTTCTGGAATTGTTCCAGGTCTGTGATACGGAAGGTCTTTCTATTTCGCTGTTGATACTTATGTTTGTTGTCTCTCCCACCCTCTCCACCTTTTTCTCCCTTTGCAGGCAAAGGCAGCTCAAGCATCTCATCCGACGTGAGTTCAAGTACAGATCACACACCCACCAAAGCCCAGAAGAATGCAGCTACCAGTGAAGGTAGGCAGCTGGTACTCATTACCCAGGTCAGGCTTCCCAGCATAATCCTAGTAATTTTCAGAGAAGCGGTGCTGCCTCTGTGTTCCTCCTGTATACAGTACTATCAGCATATAGAAATTAAAAAACAGTTCTTCAGAAATTAAAATGCTCTTCCACTTGTACCTGCTGTACTTCCTGATACAAGCTTGTGACAAAGGATTTAAGATACTTTTGCAGAATGAAAATGTAGAGGGTTTTGAGTAGTTTTGTATGTTACTTTTTTCAGCAAAAGCTTTTTTGTGGGCAATTTGATGCAATCAGATTTTGAACTTCTTTTTAAAGAATATATCTAATGGAAGCTTTTTGACATAGGTTCTAAGTTAAATCTCAGCCTCTTATTTTCGTACTATGAACACCATGAAATGCAGGTTGGTTATGCCAAGTTTTCAAAAGTTTAGCTATGGACATGAAAAGTGGACAAGGACACCTAAAATTACTGGTGTGTGTGATCATCCAGCACTAGATTTTTGGTGTCTAGGGAAAGGAGATGGTCTTACGTGTCACTATTAATACAGTGTTGTACTAATTAGCCTATGAGCAGAGAAATGCTGATCTTTCCCTGCTGCCTTCTTATGTGTGAGTAGGTGTGCTCTGTTAAATGAAAGTGTATTGGCTCTAGTTTTTACAAGTGTCTTTGAAGGCTGAGAGGAAATCATTAAATCTACATGTAGCTTAATGATGTAAGATGAAAGGACTTCTTTCTTTTTTTTTAGATGATAAACTTATGTGCCTTAGCTAGCATTTCTGCTCAGCTCTGTCATGGGAAGTTGGCTGAACTTGGTAGTTACCAAACAATAATTCTGATTTCTTACACTTCTGTCCTTACAAATTCAGTTAAAAGCTCTGATTACTCTGTCTGGCTTTATTTCTTGTGGTTAAAGGAAATAATAGACTTTGGATAGCTCTAGTTTGGCAAGTCTGACTACGACTGTAGAATGTGTACAGTAAAAGCAGTTCATGTAGGTGATAAATGATCATACAAATCACTAGAGTTTATTGTTAGGCATGCATCATGCCATATCAAGAATGAAGATCAGGCACCTGAAGAATGAAGATCAGATCACTCTCTCATGAGAGATACTGATTTAGCCTCTTTACTTTTTAGTCTATGCAATAAATTTAACAATAAATAAATGGTTAATAAAATTAGGTTGAATAGTAAACTTCATGTTTCTGTAAGCCTTAGATTCAAAAGTTTTAAGGTACCTACAGAAGGTGAATTGCCAAGATGCAAAATATATGTAGGAAATGCATAAAAGCATTTTTACTTCCATGTATGACAGCTGGGGATGGGGTGGGGTGGTGTTAGAAACCACAATGGAATAGTGGAAACTCTTAAGTCAGTACTTAACAATTGCTTTAAATTTCTGTTTTGCTTCAATCAGTACAGCATGGTTTTTTTTCCCCCTTATTTTCAAATCAGATAATGTGAAGTAATCTTTTACTAATCTCTAAGATTTATGTTCTTAATCTAACCCATTGTAGAGCCAGTGAATACTAATGTTGACCCTGAAAATCTTGACCACTTGTTTGCAGCTGATTAATTCATTAGTGAAGGGAGGCTTAAATGCAGGCCAGCAGATGATGTAGTAAAGATGTGTTTTTATCAGTTCTCTTGCAGTTGCAGAAAGACTTCAGAGCAGTGGAGCTGCCTATTCTATACCTGGAGGCAATTTCAGATGTAAGCCTAGGCTTTTCTTGATGTCCCATAGGAAAGTGTGATCTGACAGACACTTTGACAGCAGCTGAAGTAGCCCCTTAGCCTGTGCTGCTACTATTTTCCCACTAAGTTTTTCTACTGAGAAGTTACTAATGAGGATCTGTTTAACATAAATTGCCTTAATGTGGATTGTTGTATAATCTGGCAGATACTGAGTGTTGTAACCAGGCAGCATATGAGTCGCATGAAGGCAAGTGAGAGCAGAGACATGGAAGTGGTGCTAGGGAAAAGCAGGTACTGTTGAAGCCAGTGCTGTTACTGAAAGGTACATTTATCAGCTGATGCATATCTGGATGTTTTACTGATGCTGCCTCTTCTCCCCATGCACAGGAGACTTATGCTGTAGGAGGATTCAGCTGAACAGAAAGACTCATACCTTCTGCAAGATGAGCAGGGTTCTGTGTTTCCAAGACTCTATAACTCTATTCAGTTATATAGTAGTGTCTAGGGACCAGCTAAGAACAGCAGCCTGATTGTGTTTGATGCTGTACAAGCAGTGGTGGTTATGTCTTGTAATTGGGGTGTTTACATAACATTTTATAACTTAGTTAAATTCATCTTTATAGCACTCCATGCTCTAGTATTTGCTTGCCATGATACAGTAGTACCTGCCCACCCTGGAAACTGGTAAGCGTATCTTGCTCTTCACCACGAAACTGATACACTGCACAAACAGCTCCAATTCTGCTCTTTGCTGTAGTCATGTATTGTAAATTCATAGTGCTGTATGATGTTCCGTGAATGAGCCACATGTTGTGTGTGGCAAGAAGTATTTGTCCTAGGTATTGAGTGGGAATGCCTACAAAACATTGCAGGTGGAGTCTTCACCTTCACTGGCATGTGAAATGGCCTTAATTGAACAAGTTGCAGACAGCTTCTTTGCATCTTTTGAATTTCTATGGGCAGCTGAATTCCTGAGTGCCCAGTTCTATGAAGAGTATAGAATTTTTACATGAGGATGAAGGTCTTTCAAGGCTCCTGCTTTCCAGCTTTCCGAACAGACCTAATTCTTTCAGGTTCTGCAGAGCACGTCTTCTGTTTCTGTAAGACAATTGACACACTTGTTGAAGTTGAATCAGTGAAGTGCCTTTAAACAAGTAGAAAAGAAATCTGTGGGACTGATTGATACAATCTCTGAGGCACTCTACAGCAGAGAAGTAGTTGTGTGAAGTACTACTAAGGCAGGTACAGAGTCCCAGGGATTGCCAAAAGACGTCAAGCAGGACTCCTGCTCGAAAGAGCAAACAGTCTCAGGAAATATCTGACAGCAGGTGTCATCTTGACATCAGTTTGAACAACTAAATGAAACACTCTTCTTGTCTACTGCAACCATTATTTGTCATGCTTCAGTGCTGCTATGTTTCTATGTAGGATGGGTACAAGAAATGGATAACAAACTACTTGAAATGGCTTATGTGGTGTTTCAGTCCTAGGTATGCTGTTAAGGCAAAATCAGTTAAATCTCTTGATGAAAATGGGAGCTGCAGTTACAGCCAAAATATGGTACCCTCCCTTACATTGTAAATTCTGAGCCTCTGTAGGGTTTTGGAAGGAGATTTTATGTTTCAAAGAGGCAAAATGCTTGTCATGCTATTAAATGTGCCCATGCGAACTGCTCATCATCTGCCAGTGAAGAACAGACAATTTGAATTAGTATCCTTAGCCAAATAATAATGATGACAGTAGTTAGCAGACTTCACAACTTCCTAAATTCGAATTTGAGATACCAGTGATGCGCTTGAGAGGGATGCAAAGGTGATTCTGTACTGGTGTGCAGAAACTGGATTCCAGTCACTCTTATTGTGACTTTCTGTACTTCATTGAAGGGTAGATGGCAAAAAATAGATGTCTGGTCCTCTCTTTAAATCAGAGGATGCTCTAAGGACTGTTTGGCTACAGCATGACTCAGAAGGAAGCATGGTGGACTATGAGTGTGCATGCACACTGATACCTCTACTGTGTCTCTTTTTCTGAGAATACAATTTTCTTTACCTTTGAATATACACTGACATTTACTTCTTTTCCAGTCTCAGACATTATCTGCAATTCTTTGCCCCATTGATCAATTACAGTTAGAAACTTGAGAATGCCTGAGTTTTTGCTACCCCCCGTTGCTTTTCTGGCAAATGAAAGACTAAATGGATTTTTGTGGGCCATTTAAATGCAATTTGCTAGACACAGTCTCAGCTGGAATATTATTGTCTAAAACTTGATTTAGAAGATTAGACTGAATGTTTTTGTTTGGGCTTACCTTCGTCAGGGAGCTTTCTTCTAACACCTGCAGAGAGTGCTGGATGCTTCATATTGACTTCACTGGTTTTCAAATAAAAAATCGATACTGTTTGCACTTCATGTATATGGCTCTTAAACAGTAACCCAGAGGCAGCTTTAAAGTGAGAGCTTGTGTATGTGAGCTCCATGTGCAAGTTCCAATTTATTTCTCAGTTTCTATAAAATCAAATTGAAGGATTAGCCCTGAAGCAAACCACTGTTTTAGCAGAGTGACTCAGTGCTGAAATACCTCTGAATATACCCTGTTAAAGATTTGTATTTTGAATTCTGCTGAAATGCAGTCAGGTCAGCTGCTGTATTCTGCAGAAGTTAAAATTATTTCTGCTTTTAGTGATGTTAACTTTCAGGGGCCTTCAAAAGGTAAGTATTTAACTTTTTTGTTTGTTTCTGCAGTAGTCTGAGAATTCCAGTCTGGCTTCCTCATACGATGTTCATGTACCATAATATACTTAAAAAAGACTGTGTTTGGAAAACAGGAGAATTAAGAGAACACAGCTTTTTCACTCATTAGCACTGCAATGTATGATTACTGTGGAGATCAGACACATTTGTTTTGGCAGTACCTGTTTGTATGCATCTCAACAGAAGAGGTGTTTCTCCTGAACTTTAGGTGTGTACAAAAAAGTTGTATTCTTTTATTTGGGGTTTTTAGTGGTTCTGGTGGACTTGGCAGTACTAGTTTAACAGTTGGACTTGGTGACCTTAATGGTCTTTTTCCACTCTACAGTTCTTTGATTCTGGGAGAAGCAGTCTCTATAGCCTGACTGGAATAATTACATTCATTAGGAACCATTCCTCTCATTAAATCATGTCTGGGGGTAACTGTGTGAAAATGCAGCATTTTGAAAATATGTAATGCTTTAATTACTCATGTAAGAGTGTTACTTCATACCTTGTGCAAGATGATACCTGGTTAAGGTTGATCAAGATGTGTTACTGCGGTCCTCGGCATCCTTTTCTGGTGGGTCTTTGCTACTGAAGCTGCTGAGTGCTGCTGTATGTTATGGTTCTGCTGTCTGTTGTCTTCCCCTGGCACATCAGTTCCAGAGAAAAGGACGTCTGTGAATGAGGAACTAGCCTTCTTTAAGAGCTGATTTTTCATTCTGCTAAAGTCCTTGAAAAAGAGCAATCAAAAAAACATTCTCCAAAAAAACAACCAACCAAAAAAGAAAAAACAAGCAAACACCCAAAACCAATCCATGAAACACCAAGCAAAATCCCAGAACAAACCAACACAATAAACCAAAAATAACTAAAACCAAGCAAACAAACCCACCAAACCCCAAACAAATAACACCCTCTCCACCCCCCCCAAAAACACCCCACGAAAAAAAAACAAACCACCTTAACCTCTCCCTGCCAAAAACCAACAACAGATCTATTTGGGTTGTGTGCCTTTCATTTCACCTTACCAATGAGGAAATAAAGTACACATTATAGGATATTTTCAGGGAGGATGTCATTCTGTTAATTTCTCTTGGCTACGTGATCACATTCTTCTAAAAGTCTGGGGGTCTTTTGGTTCTCCAAGTAATTCTTAATTTGCTCAGTGAATTTAAGAGGAATGGTCCTTCCGTTGTGCACAATGATGGACACTACAAAAAATCTGTAAAGATGGAATGTTTCCTTTGCTACTGAATGCTTTTGGTATTTAAAATAGTTCCTGATAGAGAACCAGCTCAGACTGAGATCCAAGTGAGTGCAATCCTGATCTTATTTCAGAGGAAGATAAAAATCTTAGGGAACCAGTCTGCAAATAGGCAACCATTCTGTGTATTATGGTTCACATAATAAGGCAGGTAGCTATGTTTAATATACTGGAGTTCCATTGAAGCTTTTGAGTAGTTTGTATATCCTCTCAGGACTTTGAGTTCACTAACTGTTGTGTCAAAAGACTGTTGCTGAAGAGATGTTGTTTTCCACCCAGTTTTTCTTGATGATCCTTTTGGCAGAAAAAGCTCTTTAGATCTTTTGATCCCTTCCTACACATGATACCTGCTATGAGATCTTTTTCTGCTTCAGTTCTTTAATTTTTTTCCTTTTTAGAAGCTTACTAATGCAGGATCAGAAATGAAAACCTATATATGTTCTTTTTGGATGTGTGCAAGTATTAGACATTATTCCTAAAACTTTTGATGGCAGTTCTTTTGTGTTTTTCTCCATCCTCATGTCTTTTCAGTGACTTAGTGGGAATAAAGGCTCTTGGTTCTACTGTTGAAGTATTGTCTAAGCAGACTTTCTGTGCACCAAACCATGTCTGAATTTTATATGAATGCTTGAATTTGCCCTTGCTTACTTGGAACTGGGCTGAGATTCAGTTGGCTTTGAGTGAACTGTAGCTGTTTTGAGTTGGTAGTGAAACTGGAGACCAGGTGAGTTTCCTGGGGTTTTGTGTTACTCTTCTAGCAGTGGAGTTTTCTAGAAAAGTGAAATGTTGCGTTACTAAATGTGCCAAAATAAAATCATTTGAAGCCAAAAAACTGGGGAAGAGTAAGGGGGGGTGGAGGCTTGACAGTTAATAAATCCAAAACTATAAACACTTTGGCAAAATAAACAGAGCTCACTATTTAAATTACTTTAACCAGCATATCTGAATTCATATGCTAATATAATCACCTTGAGCAATATGCGGAGACACAAAGTAGTATAGAGGTTGTTCTTAGGCACTATTTTTTCTGTCTAACCACATCTTGTTGCACTTTTGCTATCTAATAGGCAGTGTTCCTGCAAAGCTGTTCTGCTAATTATAACAATACCATTGCAATCAGCATTTAAATCAGAGTTCAAATACAAGGCAAAAGTAGTTGGGACATTGGCAAGGTTAAAGCTGCAAATTGAAACCTTACGTTATTCTGGCTAATTTGTACCAAAATGCTATAGCCAAATGTTTAAAACTTGCCCAAACAATACTAAGAACAAATTGGAAAGGCACATAAAACTGCAGTCTTACTTGATCTGCTGCCTGAAATGTGAGACCTACCAGAGCAAATGCACTTACAGTGCAGTTAAAGAGAAATGATCCCAATTTAAAAAACCTGAATTAGCTATTCCAAAGTAAGATCTAATGCTTGGGAGGGGTGATTACAGTTTATTCTATTACCTGTAAATCTGATTTTAAGGAATCCAAAATCCCAAATGTTATTCTTTCTGTAAAATGCTGTACCCAACTACTTAAATATTGTCATCACAGGGACGTTCTGACCCAAAACTATTCTGTCTGTTGTTGCCTATGTCTATTTGAAGTAGTTTCCCTCTCTGAAAAGTGAAGAGTCATCTTGAAGCATCTGATGATTGCCCAACATTTGGTAGTTTAAAAAACATTTTCTTGGCTGCTAGACTGTCTCTTATGACTACTTGTAGAACATATACAACCAGAAAATGCACATTTAAATGTCACGTTTATCCCTTTTCCAGAATTTATGAACTGACACTAGCAAGCTCTTCCAGATTAATTCTAGGACTTGATCGAAATAATGAAATAAAGTTGGAACAGCAAGTTTTGTCTTTAACTTGACAATCCCTGTTAAGATACTGTAGTTTAAATTTATTGTCCAAAATATCCTGCCCTATTTTCCTGTATCTTATCTTTTATGTCAGCTTGTCAAATGACTGTATAATTTTTAAGACTGATAACTGCCAACAGAGCCAAAATGAGCAGCATGTTTGAGAAATATCTGCTTAGAGTTGCTGACTCATTCTGTTCTTGTCTTTTGGCTACTGTGCCATTCTGCCTGCTACTTGAAGCTTTTCTCAAGCTACTGAAGTTTTGTCATCTCTGTGTTTCTGGTAGCATTTGCCAGATTTCCCTTGAGAAGCAGGTACTGAGATTGGCTGATGAAATTGGCAGTTCAGGAATAGATAATGGCAATTCTTACATTCTTGTTAATTCTGACTGCTGGATCATCATGGGCTTAGGCAGCTAGAGTGTACTAGGCTGGAAGTGTAAGCAGAAGTTATGAGCATGAGTATAATCTGGTGATAGCTGTCTACATATTCCTCTAGGCTTAATCAGCCACGTTTGAGCATATAACTTGTGATGTAGTGGTATGCCTGCTGCATGTTCAGCAGCTGTCCACTGTGGTATTTCCTTTCAGGCTACTTTTTACAAAGTGAAGGTACAAGTGGGAAGAAGCTCAATGGCTTTACTGGATCACTGTAACCTGTCACACTGCTTCCAGTGACTTGGATGTATCATAAATCTCCATTGTACATTATTATCAGTTATGGCAGTTAAATTTCAGTTTATTCCAGTGCCTAATCTAATCTATGGTGCTTTTAGTTTTCCCTAATATGAGGTCTATTTTTATCTTGTATATCCAAGAGAGTGAAAATTTATAGTACTTTCAGGTATTCATTGTTTGTGGGAAGTCTTTTGCCTGGTCATTACAAGTAAATAGGGCTAGGTGGAAGTCTCTGAAAGACAAACTTTAAGGTTAACACAGTTCAAGGATGTGGCTGGTAGCAACAAATTCTCCCCAGCTGTGAAAGCTGGGGTTTGCTTAATCTGAAGACATTAATATGTTCCTGTGGACATGTATAAACATAGATTCATGTAGACAGTATGTAAATATAGATTTTATTTTTTTTCTTGTTGTTTTTTTTCCCCCACTGCATGCCCTTGGCAAGATAAACCTCTGTAAGCCTTTCCAGGTAGATACTTGGCACCCATTAGAGTAATAAAAACTCTGTGTGACACCTGAAGTCTCAGAAACTATGCACTGTGGAGAGCAGCTATTTACTTCTCACAAGAAAGAACTTTTACAGTAGTTTTCCTTATGGAACAGAAACGAATGTGGTCTAAATTATAAAATCATAATTGGACTGTCTTCAGTGTGGTCTAACTTGGGAGACTATGTTTACTTGGCCCTTCTTTATTGTGGGCTGGGACAAACCATTAGCTTGAACTCTGCTTTCTGAAATCATCATACTCTTTGACCCTTCTACTTTTCTTTCACTTTTGAAACAAGGTTTCGGTAACTTTTTATAATCTGGCAAAATTACAGTCCAATCTGATTTTAACTGTAAGTGTATATTCTCTTTGCTGTTCCAGTAGAGTTAACTTCCTCAAATTTCTCTTAATGCCCTTGTATCTCAGATTCAGTTGTACTACACATTTTCTGTCCAGCCTTGCATTTGTCTTTGGAAGGCTTTTGCAATTTTAAGCATGTGAAAGTGATCAAGAAGCTGATCAGTCTGGTTTTAATGGGAGATTATTGTGGATCTAGCTAGAATTCACAATACTCAGGTGTCAGTTGCCACTGTTAATTTGTCAGCCTACCTGACAAATTCTTGATGAACTCTTGTTTTTCTTTCTGCTGATGTGACATCAGACAAAGGATGAATCTGATTCTGTCATTCAATATTTAGTAATGCTTATGTCAGTGCTTAATTAAGGAAGACAGACTTAGCATTTAATGAAATCTGAATATTTTGCTGGACTATGCCAAAAACATCAACTCCAATGAAATCATATCTGAATCAAAATAACAGTGCTACCATTCAGTCACTGGGTTCAGATTTTACCAATCATATTAAATAACTCTTTGGGATGATGAAGAACTGATCTTTTCTCAGCTTGATGTGTTAACGCTTTCATACACTTCTAATTTTTAAAATGGTTTTTGTTTAGGATGTGCATACACCCTCACCTAATATTTTCTGTGTTGCTATGATGATACCTGTCTTTTTTCTGTTGTTTGTTTGTTTTAAAATATTGCTCAAGAAGAAGACTGGGAGGCTTCAAAACTGAACATGAAATTCTGTCATAAGAAATTATTTGTCATAATTATTCACAGATGTCCATTTTTAATTAGTCAGCAGACAAATGCTGATGCAAACTGGAAAAGGCTCAGAACTGATGTCATGGGCAGAGGCCTAAAGGGGAAGCACAATTTGGTGATAAATATTCAAATTATTATTGTAACATTATTATCTTTCATCTAATGTTTTGACTCAGAACTTTAAGTGGTTCTATGCTCCTTAAATTTTACGCCTGTTAATTTCTTAGAAATTGGAACATAAATTATTAGAGCAACTCCTTATATAATCCCTGTCTGAGAGAAAAATCTTTTCTCATGTATCTTGGAAATTAGATGGGCATAGAAGGATAACATGCTATGAATTTGTTACTGTTTAACACTTGTGGATTCTAAATTAGAGCAATCATATTGAAATATATAATATTCTGTATTATGTAAGAGAATAATAATGAAACTCAACAGTAACTAAAATATCGGCCAGTTTGAGGGAGGAGGAAGAGGAGAAGGAGCAGGAATGTAGCTGGGAACTGCAAGGAGAAGTAGGTGAAAGACACTGGAAAAACAGATCGTAATGGCTGCAAAGTTATAAAAAAAAAAAAAAGAAAAAGAGAATGTGGTTAGAAGTATGAGTGACCAAACCTTTGTATCCTACCATTTATTGCTCGATGTCACATTATGCTTATAAACAGCAGGCTCAGATACTGCTGAAAGGATGAAGTGCTTCCTTTGGCCCCTTCATAGAATTTTGTGTCTTCTTGTCTCATTGGTTAGCCAGACCAGGCAAGAGAAGCAAGCATTTTGTAGCAAATGATTTAGGTAACAACAAATATAATCACAGTGAACCTCTGGAAATATGGTGGCTGCAGGGAAAATTGATATATTGTGTTACACCAGTAACCAGATAGGCTTCCTTAATCCAAAAGATAACTCAAACTCTATGTGAAACTTGTTGATGTTTGTCTTGGGGTTGTGGCTGGAATTCTAAAAAATAGTTCACATATCGGTCCCAAAATGTTCCTTATGGTCCTGGTTTAAATTATGGTTTTACTCTTGTCAAAATCCAAAAGTAAGTGTCACTTACTACTTACAAGTCCTAAATGAGGCCACAGTTCTTCAAAGCTTTGAGAGAATTGAGTCAACGTTTGAGGAGGTTGTGGGACCTTGCAGAAATATTCCATCAAGAAGTTTCATTAAAAACAAAGTATTTGACTGCTTGAGCCATTCTTGAATGAACTCATTTGCACTGGAATAGGGTTCTGGCATATTAAAAAATACATCTATCTTCTTAAAAGTTGTTGTTGGACTGGAATAACTCATCAAGAAGTTATTTCTTTGTTAGAGGGATATAGAAAAATAACATCCCTAGAGCTAGTAATACCATTGCACAAAGCCTCTATGAAAAGAAAATAGCTGAAACTTGAGCAAAAATCTGAGGCATATTTGTCAGCTCCTTCTAATCTTAGGACCAAGGTCATCTTTGGTGTGAAATGTCAGGCTGTCAGTGATACTGGTTTCCATTTATGTCCTGGCATGTTTCTCTATAGCAAGAAAAATGTGTGTATTTTAGGTGCTAAGGTGCTACTTGTGTGCCAAGGGGTGGAGAAGGTGGTTCGTTTATTTGTGTTTGCATTCATCTGCTTGTGTTCAGGAAACTAAATTAAACATTAGATGAGCTTCAACTCATCTGTGCATGCACTGGAATTTTCAAGAAACTTGACATGGGAAGATACTCAACTGAAACATGTCTCTAGTCCTTACCTCTTTACACACTGTCTTGCAGTAGTTTGAGGTGTGTGTGTTTACTTATTAGAAAAGCTAGAAATTTTTGTTGCCTTGGTTGTTTTTTGGAAGTTAAACCAGTAACATCAATTCTGTTCTGATTTAGTGAGTGGTTTATTCCTAATGTTGTTCAAGTATCAGCTGACAGAATTTGTTTCTCCTTGGACAGTAATCTTCTTTTCAATTCTGACCCAGTTTTGTGGACACTGTTCTTGTGGTCTGTTAATGACTTATTCAGCCCAGAATTAATCTTCTATGGGGCCTGGAATTTTTTTATGCTCCTGTGCTGTTTTATTGACATAATAGCTTAACTTCCTCATTTGTATATCTTATCTGTGTTAATTTGATCCAAACAAAGACTACCCCTGTCTCCAGTTTGTCAGGGCATCCTACAGAACTCTGAAAGTGTGACATGGTGCCCTTACTCACCAAGTCAGATGCATTTAGGATGATTCATCTTAATGCAGATGTAAGGATTAGCTGAAGCTTTTGAAGCTTCAGCTATACACTGGTCAGCCATTGCCATTTAATATCTGGAAGTAGCAGAAAAATCAGCATTTTATCTTTTTCCTTGAGGAAAGAATTCTAGGCTGACAGAACAAGGCCAGGGAAAATCGGGTATTTAACTGTGTTGCACCATCTTGTAAATACCATTGTTTCACATACCCAGAGCATGATAGTCTTCAGGTAGAAGTATTCAAATCATGAATCGTTTGATGACAAAGGCTTAAAAGAAAAAAAAAGTTTATGTGTAGGTGTCAAAATGCATAGTTTTAGTGTTTGAACATTTGCATAGGTGAATGGGCCTGGGTGAAATTTTGTATAGGAAATGTAAACTGGTTTGTAATGGTAAATCTTAAATTGAAAATAAAGCTTCTGTGCTGCATAATGGTAAGAAGGTAGAGTTAGGTTTCATACATAGGGGTAACACATGATTAAGCAGCGATAACAGGCATTTAGGCAGAGGTAGGCCATTGCCTTCCAGTGCTTGCGTCCCTTTACAAAAAGCTTCTGGTGGAAGCAATAACATAATCTTGATAAACAAATACAGAGAACTAATTAAAAAGAACCGTGCAGATTCCAGAAGACTAATAAAACAGCTTGTGATGTTGGATAATTTTGAGTTTCTACTCACTGAAGAATACCTGAAACAAGGTCTGTATCAGGATGGTTGGATTGTTTTGTTTTGGGCAGTAATGGCCTTCCTCATGCACTGGTTGGAGCTTATGAGTGTAGGTTTGTAGGTATGTACCATCGAACTCAGCTGAGCAAATGCATTTTCGCTTTAAAGACCGGCATGAGTGAGCTAAAAAGAAAGTCCTTGTGTTTACTTGGAATGCAATAGAATCTACTTTCTGTTGTACATAGAACGTTACTAGTTCAGTATTATAAACACAGAATCATTGTTTTATGATTACATAAAATAGAATACTATATACACAGAATAGCATATTACAGTTACACATGCTTTTAACTTCTTCATGAAGGACAACTGATGGAATAAAAGTTGAGACTAAATTTTGTAATGTTTAACTGAAGTTTACATTGGAAATAGTATAGTTCAGAATTTAATTCCTCCTTCTCTCATTGAAAGATCTTACAGAAAATACTTAATATTTTCTTTCTAGCATAGTGTTCAAACATCTGAAACAGCAAAATCCTTTTATTCCTATGTGCTCTTCTGTGGCAACAATATCTCTTTGAATGGTCCTGGTTTTACCATTGCTCTACCAAGCTTTGGAAGATGTCAGTAACCAATATCCTAGAAACCTGTTTGATGATAGAAAGGCCATGGGTATAAAGACCTGGATGCTTGCCACTTCCTTCTTTTGTCATGATCAAAGCTTGTTTTGCTGGGCACTGTGTTATCTCAGGCACATGGGTGGTATCAGACCCACCCCTCTCAAGTTCAGCTCCTAGAAAGGTCTTGCTATTCCTTATTCTTACACCAGTATTCCACTTTCTGAATGTGAGATGAAGCTTTCAACATTGACAGCTTTTTGTTTTCCTGAATGTGCTGGCCAGGCTGAAATGATGCGCATCATATTATAGGCTGCTTGCTGCCAAATTTTAGTTTTATTTATTATATATATATATATATATAATTGCTCAAGCTGCAAACCTCCAAAGCAAACACAGAGAGGAAATAAAAATTAAATTGGTCCTCTCCAAGGATGTATTAAAGTATGGCTGCACAGAGGTTTACAAGTTGAGGGCGAGAGGGACCATTGATTGTGTGAGGGTCAGAAGCCACTGGTATGTGTAACCCCTTTCTGTTGCATTGCTTGTCTGGGGCTGGAGTTGCTTAGCATGAAGACCTTTAGTTTTTTTTTTAATGATTGCTAGACAAATGATTTTGCAAACCCATAGTTAACTATAGAACCATAGACCATTCTAGGCAGTTTGCATGCACAGGATTAAAGGCAAGTGAGTCACCGGTTTCTCTGGCCCTCAGAGCTGTGCGTTTGTTTCATGTAATGTAGCCGAACATCTCAGCTGAGACTGCACACAATTCTGGAGTCTTAATTTTTGAACATGGTATAAGATTAGGTTGAAGACGTACTTTTTGTTGTTCTTGGGTGAGAGGACTGTTTCTGGGACAGTGCTTAGTTCTGTTGTATTGCTCCTTTCCTCCTTAATGCTGGCTTTGGGTTGGTCAGCAGGAGAAATCTGTGTCTCCTGACAGCTCTTTCTTAGCTGGCATGAGAGGCAGAGGCGTGAAGTAGTAGCTGATGGTTTTCTTGAAACACCTAATGGCTATACCTAGTTCATTTTTATGTGGAAAAATTGGATGTGAGTACTGCCTGCAGGAGACGAAAATTAAATAAATTGCATGGCAGAAACTTGTGCAATTGCAATGTAAACCTGAATCCTATTTCATCCAGATTTTTTTTTTTCTCTCTTGTTTCTTTTTCTTTTTTCTTTTTTTTCTCCTCAAGTTACAGTCTTTGGATTTTGATAATCTGCCCTGAAATGTTACCCCATATTTTATAGTTATTCAGAAAAAGTGTTTCAACAAGTAATGGCAATCATAAAGTTATTCATATATTTCCACAAGTAGAAAAAGAGGCTTGACTGCCTTCTTCACCAAATATTGTGCATAGGAAGAATGAAATAAAAACCTTGCCTGTTTTTTCCACAAGATTGAAAGGGCTTCAGGATTGTAAACCTAATATAAGATGTCATCAGTGATTACCCTGTTCTACCTGCTGCTTGCTTTGAAGCTTATTAGATTACTAGGAGCAGTTAAACTGTTGTCTTACATAGTTCAAATGTCTGTTTATATAGTTTTGAGAAGTAAAGCTGTGACTGAGTAGCTTAATCTTGAGTTGGTCTGGAGGAAAAACTTTGAACGCACCTGTAGTAGATGGGGATTGAAAATGTGTCCTGTTTATCCTGCTAATACAGAGGAAAGCATCTCCTTACAGTCTTGCAATATTATCTGTTACTGAGACTTTGCTACTACTCTCTGTTGCTCAAGAGGAGACTTGCAGAGAACAGTAATGCTTTCCCAGAAGAGCTCCTGTGGTGGGAAGTTACCTGTGTTTTGTCCTGCTGCAAATTATCTGTCCCATCTTTTGTAAGTTTAATCTTTGTACAGGTCTTGTGTGATTAATTTCTACTGATAGGCAAACAATTTTCCATGGCACCCCTGCTAAATATGTCCATTTAAGTTACTGGTGAAACTCGGATGTAATTAATCAAGCACATAGTGTAGACCTAGAAGGGAAAGCGTAAGAATTATTGTCTGTACTTCTTGATGACTCTACAAGGACTGACTGCTTGCCAACATGGTTAGCAGAGTTGAAGTAATGTATTGTGAATATCGACTTGCTGATATGCAGACCTCAATTTTTCCGTGGAGTAGAATCCAATTGTAAACTTAAGTTTGCTGACAATAGGCTTCCTTTTTTTTAATCATTGATAGTAAAAGTTCTGAACTGCCAGTTAGAAACATCTGATGTGATGAGATCTCTGCTGAAAAAGGAGCTGTTCTGGGGAGAATCAAGGAACTTGCATGTCTTGGAGCATGTCCCTTGAAGCTGCCATTTATCATTTCAGACAATTTCCTCTCCCACAAATGAAGCAGGGCAGCTATCTGCCATCAGAAGCAAATTTTAACAAGATGTAAAAAGGTGGGGGTGTTCTTGTTTAAATGATGAATGTTAAATTATAATCTTAGTGACTCATTTAATGATACTTTTTGTACTATATGTAATAAACTTATTTCTGGTTTGAGTGAACAGGTATTAAATACCAGTCAGTTTGGTACTTGATGACTGAATCACCTTAAGACTTGATGTATCAAAAGCTTGGAGCAAAAGGGTGACATAGAGCATGTGCTTTCCTTGCTGGTTAGCTGTGTAGAGCATGTGCTTTCCTTGCTGGTTAGCTGTGGAGCGCAGCAGAAAATAGAGTAGGAAGGGTGCCATGTATTTTGTAGTTGTACTTGAAAATGCTTAACAGATTCAGCAAAATTGCTTTGGGAATTGCATGATCATTAAGAATACAGTTTCTTCCTTAAAGGTGTGTAAACTGCACCTTAAAATTATTGCAAGGTATATTCACTAAGGGAGAAAACTTTTAAGATGAAAAATCATGTCAATGGTCAATGCTTTTTCATTGCTTTTGTATTCTTGCTCTTGTCATGTTGTAGATATGAATGTTGTAGATATGAGCGACTTCTACAAACTTGACTGGTTTGTAGAAGTCAAATGAAAGTCCTAGGAGAAAGGAATTGCGTAATATTAGGTAGGTTATTTTTCATAATCCATTAACTTAATTAAAAAGGCTCATAATGTGGTTGTGGTTTACTGAAATGTCAGATAATAAAATAGAAACTGTATTTTATCAAAGTTAAATTCTAAAGTAGAATAAGGATTTTGCTTTGATTTTTTTTTTTTTTTTTAAGTTAAAGGAATTGCAATGGTTAATATTCAAATTTTTTTCTCTAAGCTGTTAAAAAAGTTCCTCTGCAATTGAAAAGCTCTTGTGATATAAATAGATACCCAAGCATGCATATTTGTTAATTGCTTCCTGGTAATATCTCAAGCAAGTAAAGCAAGCATTGGTATTGTGAGAAAGATTACCTTGAAAGATGGTGTAAAATAAAGTGTAGCTTTTTAATCATTGTAGCTTTTGCTTGAAACACAGAGTAGGTTTTTTTATTCCCATTAGTGGATGTATGCTGGTTATATGGTATGTATTTATATATAGCACACAAATATTTATAGCCATTTTATTAATATATAAAAATGTAAATGAATGTAAGCTCTTCAGTTTTACAAAAATGTTACTAAGTATCTGTTTTAGACAGTTGCAGCAAACCACTTAAGCTATAGAAAATAAACATATTTCTGTTTTCTAGCTTAACTGAAAATATTCAGAGATACAAATTTTACATGATGTCTTTTTTCACAAAAATAAGTTTTTAAATTTAGCTAACATCATCCTATGTCAAGTAGCGTGTCTTGAAAAGCAGTCTTTTGAGTCTGTTTTTTTTCCTTATCTACCTTCCACATTTGTTCTGCATACATAAAACTGTAATGAGAAAATTGGTAACAATATCGAACTGCATTTTTTTTCTTCTCTTTTTCTCCCTGTCTTATTTTAGAGGCCAACTCTACTGCTCCATCTAGGTAGACTTGATAAATGGAATTGTTCCAAGTCTTGTGTGTGAAAACAAGGCAAGGATAGACTAGAGAGTTGAAAATCTGCCAAAACAAACTTGAGTGAAATAGCTTGGTTCCTCTGGTGCTGCACTTTCTAACACCATGGGGCTTTTTAAAGGTATTTCCGTTCTCAGATATATGTGGCCCATTGGGTGCTGCAAGAGGCAAGCGCCTTTGTAACGAATGAAGTTCGTGTCCTGCAGCACTTAGGTGGGATTTCAGTCATCTTGGTAAGGAAGAAGGCACTGAGCTAGGCCAGCCATACTGTTTGACGCCATGGAAGCTGGAGCTATTTAAAGGAAAAATTGCTATTATATATATGTGACAGCAAGTAGTACAAGGTCTTAGGAAAGCAACCTAATGTAAATGAAGTTTTCTGACTTCTTTTACATTGGCATTTCAAATGCCTCCCTTCAGCTTGCAGCACACTCAAGTAGAATATACAAGCTTCTCTCTAGATAGAATCCGAAGTACTTTGCATTTTAAACTGAGTGTTTACTTTTAAGAAGCATCTTGGTAGTTGATTTGAGGGTTTATGTGTGTATTTCATTAGAAGTGTGAAGTTTAGAGTATGCTTAAGGGAAAACAGGAATGAACAGAAATCCAGAAAACCCGAAATGTGATGGAGATCCTTAAAAGATCTGCATTTCCTTAGTCCAAGATAAAGTTGAAAAGGAAAGATGAAATAAGTGTGTCTTTGAACACAGGAAAACATTACTGCACAGGAGAAAGACTTAAGACCTTGTCCACACTTGCAGATGAGAGAATTAGATTTTAATATTAGAGCAAACTTGACTATGTACACTGATAGGCCGTGGTAAGTTCTAGTGTCTCTGTGGACATGTAAAGGGAAGAAACATCGACCCCTGTCTGAGGGATTCATGCTAAATAACAGCTAATACTGCTGTGTAACTGAAGAACTCAAGATGGAAAGGGACTATTGTCGACCTTTTGTACCTTCTACCCCTTATCTGCTCTCATGCTGGATTTTTTCACAAATGAAATTTTCCTTATGATAGTGCTGGTTTCAACCTGTAAATTGGAATTGGATTGTCATTTATGAACTAAGAGTGTATTCACGCTGTGGACAGACTCTGCCTGCGTATGTGAAAGGTAGCATCCTTACAACTTTAGTACAAAATTCTGGATTTTTCCATTGAGAGAATACTAGCCTAAAGAAAACAGGGATTTGAATTGCCTCACAGGCTGGAAAAGCATCACTGACAACATAACTGCCAAGGTAGTTCTTGTGGAAATGGCCAAGAGGTTTTGTAAAGGGTCTCCAGGAACCTTCAGTATTTCTGATCTACCTGTTCTGCTGTTGAATCAACTTTTATAGGCATTAAAACTGTAGTAAAATCTAGCAGAAGGGCACATGGGGATTAAAATTATTTGGCTTCTTGTCATAGAAACATGTGAGATAAAACAGACATTCTTCTGGGCATGGGAAAAAGTGAAGTATATGAAAACACATTTAGGAAGTTCATTGAAAGCATGATGCGTAGTAAATAAATAAATTGTTTTGCTAGAGCAAATACCTTTAAATAAAATGGATCACTGTTTTTTATAGACATGAAGGTCAGGAGGTACCCTGTTATAGTCTCCATTTCAGATAAGAACCTGAACGTACACAAGTCCATGGCACCTGATGAAACCCATCTGCGGGTCCTGAAGGAGCCGGCAAATGAAGTTGCTAAGCCACTGTCCGTCATATTTGAAAATTCATGGCAGTCAGGTGAAGTTCCTGACAACTGGAAAAAGGGAAATATAACCCCCATTTTCAAGAAGAGGAAAATGGATGACCCAGGGAACTACAGACCAGTCAGTCTCACGGCTGTGCCTGGTAAAATCTTGGAGCAGATTCTCCTGGAAGGCATGCTAAAGCACATGAAAAACAACAAGGTGCTTGGTGACAGCCAGCATGGCTTCACTTAGGGGAAATCCTGCCTGACCAATCTGCTGGCCTTCTATGATGGGGCTACGGAAATGAGGGACAGGGGTAGAGCAGTTGATGTCATCTACCTGGACTTGTGTAAAGCCTTTGACACTGTCCCACACGACATCCTTGTCTCTAAATTGGAGAGACATCAATTTGATGGATGGACCACTCAGTGGATAAAGAACTGGCTGGATGGCCGCACGCAAAGAGTTGTGGTCAATGGCTCAATGTCCAGCTGGAGACCAGTAACGAGTGGCGGCCCTCAGGGATCGGTGTTGGGACCGGTCTTGTTCAACATCTTTGTCGCTGACATGGACAGTGGGATTGAGTGTGCCCTCAGGAAGTTTGCCGATGACACCAAGCTGTGTGGTTCGGTTGATACCCTGGAGGGAAGGAATGCCATCCAGAGGGACCTTGACACGCTTGTGAGGTGGGCTGATGCCAACCTCATGAAGTTTAACCTTGCCAAGTGCAAGGTCCTACACCTGGGTCGGAGCAATCCCAGGCACAGCTACAGGCTGGGCAGAGAAGAGATTCAGAGCAGCCCTGCAGAGAAGGACTTGGGGGTGTTGATTGATGAGAAAATGAACATGATGGGGATGAACTATTCATTAGGGACTGTAGTGATAAGACAAGGGGTAATGGGTTAAAACTTAAACAGGGGAAGTTTAGATTGGATATAAGGAAGAAGTTCTTTACTGTTAAGTGTGGTGAGGCACTGGAATGGGTTGCCCAGGGAAGTTGTGAATGCTCCATCCCTGGCGGTGTTCAAGTCCAGGTTGGACAGAGCCTTGGGTGTCATGGTTTAGCGTAAGGTGTCCCTGCCTGTGGCAGGGGGGTTGAAACTAGATGATCTTAAGGTCCTTTCCAACCCTAACTATTCTATGGTTCTATGATCCTATTCTAACAAAATGTGCTTAGTTGCTGTATCAACACTTGTCAGCACTGACTAAAACATGTATGTATGTGTCGGGAGATTAACCTCACTATGATGTTTGATAGAGGAGTTTACTTCCCAATTCTGGATGTTGAATGTCAGAATTTTTTTCTCTATTACATCGAAGTCCTTCCTTAAACATTAGGAAGAGAGGATAACTGATTTAGGAAGAGACATCAGGAGGTCGCCTATAGATTCCTGTATAATTATCCTGGCTTTTTTTTTTTATGATTATTATCTTGTAGTAGTTTTGTGGTGTGTTTGTTTTTTTTTTTTCTGAAAATTCTTTTCTGAAATTGAAATTGGTCAGCACTGCAGAGTATGAATAGTAAAT
Organism: Pezoporus occidentalis; assembly: GCF_034315485.1. Lineage (NCBI taxonomy): Eukaryota > Metazoa > Chordata > Aves > Psittaciformes > Psittacidae > Pezoporus > Pezoporus occidentalis. The sequence continues at coordinate 72,845 of NW_026913855.1, forward strand.
ACAGAGAATACATTGAGGTAAATTGAAAAAAGCTTACTTTGAGGAGAAAAATAGATAATAAAAAACATGAGATGTTCTCTAATGTTTCAGTGTAGAGAAATGTTTAACAATTTCTGTAAGATTACTGCTTGAAAAAGTATAGCTCTGTTGTCTAATTTTGAAGCTCCAAGGCCTGATAGAAATCAAGGGGAGGTTTGACGTGAAAAAATGATAAGGTTAAGATAAACTTCATTTTCTTATGGAAAGCACTAAATGTTTTTTGAAATATTTCAGGTGCAAACTGTGTGATGCTGTTAAAATAAAATATGGGGTGATCTTTTAACCAGATAATGTATTATTTATTTTAGCAAATAATTTTGGACCTATTAAGAGGAACAGATAAGTTTCTTGCCATTTGAAGCAGCGCTTAATGTGTGTGTTGAAGCTGTTCAATCATCAAGATAAACTGCACAACACTTACATGTAAGCATGACAGAAGTTAAATCACATCACTTGGTGTTTGTCTGTGGTATGTGCTGTTGATCTTTAACTTTTTTTTTTTTTCACCTTTTTTGGTGCAGCAGATCAACTATTTCTGTGAAGGTTAATTGGGAAAAATACTTTGTAATCATGCTGTGATGTTTACTGGAGTTTTACTGTTTATTTCTCTAGATGTGGAATACAGAGTCCCTGGCTTGAATTAGGGTAATGTTTGTCAGAAGCATGTATCCTTGGGGTGTCTGATCCAAATTATGGAACATTCAGTTTGGGTGTGTTTTATGAGACCTGTTAGAGCTTAGCCTTTAAAACCTTAGGTGTTACCAGGAACATGACCTAGGATCATTTGCAGAGGTACTGAAGTTGATCGAGAAACTGCTTCCTAATTCCCCAGTGTCATCCCTCTCCTCTTTGCTCGGATGCTGTGGTTTGGACTGAGAAAGTGGAGAAAAAAAATAAGCAAGGTAGGTCAACTTCTGAAGAACAAAGCCCCAGAATCCTACATTCCCCACATTTATACCCCAAATCTCCAAACTGAAGGGTCAGATATTGGATGAGGAAGTGTTTGTGTTTTACAGCCACCTGCGAAAAGGAAGATGGACGGCTATCTGAGGGTGAAAGAAACATAAAAATAAAACTCTAAATAGTAAGAGTCCTTGCCTGGTCAGGAAGAGTGTGGGACAGGATAGGAAACCTCCAAAGTAGATGGCTACTTGGTGTCTCCTGTTTGTAAATGCCTATGAAACCCATGGGCCGCCTCTCATTCCAGTCTTCTGCCCTCCACTGGGATATATGACAAGTGCTGTATTTTATTGTCTGTTTGCTTGAATAGCAGAGGTCTGTGTAGTGGACAAGAAGGTGACGAACAGTCATTGAAACAAGCAGGTTCCAAAGAAAGACCACAATGTAAGATTTTATTTTAGGGTGGTCTTTTTATAAAAACTTAAATGTGGTATACTACATAAGTTCAAACAGCAGCCACAGCTTATCTTGACCCATGAGCTCCCCTGTCCAGCTGAGGAGGGGAGTGATAGAGCAGCTTTAGTGGGCACCTGGCATCCAGCCACGGTCACCCCACCACAGATATATCAAGACAGCTTTGGGGTGGGTTTCATGTAACACTTTTCATTTGTTGAAGAGTTAATGCGGTTGCAGTGATGACCTGTCTAACAGTTAAGTCATTTCGGCATAGTCAAATGTCCTATATTTTAACTTTCAAGTTTTACCTTACACGCAAGAATATGTGAAACCATATGCTGGTCTACAGTTTTAAGGACTTTTTTGGTGGATATCTAGACTTCTGATATTAGGGTGCTGACCATAACAATAGCAAATTCCTGTTGCAGATTTAGCTGTAAATAAACCAGCCTGTTAATAATCTCATCAAACAGTTCTTTGGGCAGTGTGCCTTGTCCATGTCATGTGTGCACTTCTCTATTGAATGAAGATTGAAAAGCCAGTATTTTGTCTTATTAATGACTACTGATAGTATAGTTCCACACAGCAGAAAAGAAGAAAGCTTGATAGGGCTCTGATGTTTACTTTCCAACTTCAGGGTGCTTGACTTTGCAACCTTACTAGTATTTTTAAATGCAAAAAAGAAAAAATGGATGATTCCAACATTGCTCAGTCCAGCTGCATAGAGGCAGCTGAATGTAAGAGTTGACTCCAGACTTCTGGCATCTAGATTCATGTCCCAGTTTTGTTTCAGACCCATTCATGTTGCCTGATTTCTGCCTCTTCCCGGTTTCATATATGAGCCTATAACCCAGAAGGTTATAGGCTTATATATTTGAACTAACTCTTAACGTACTTTTAAAATATTCTTGCATTTTTTAAATGCCATATTTTTTTATTTTTTTTTTGTTTGTTTTTTGTTTTTTTGGATACCTCAACCTCTGTGTCTACAGTAATTCATGAGTTCCTATGACCATCAGAGGTTAGTGTGTGTGAATTTGTTCTTCCTTCCAGTTAGGTCTGATTTCCATAAACTTAGGATCCCTTTTGCTGTAACCTCTTTAGGTAAGAGAAAGGGAATTGGTTTGTAGTTTGCCTTACTACTGAACTCAGGCCAAATAGTGACTAATGAACATAGCAGATGTTTCTACTTTTGAAGGCTTTTTTTGGAAAGAACTTTATTAACCAATTAATCCTTCCTCCCAGGAGATAACAGGACAGTACTGCAGCTGAGATCTGACAATTCATTACATAAGAGAAGAAAATATTAATGTTGACCCTTGCTATGTTGACAGTAGGATTTGAATCTAACCTTCTGCTCTTTTTGCTCAATCCCCCCCTCCCCCCATCTAAGTAGAGTTTTCTTCAAATCTTTCAGCTACTGTGCTACAGTGTGATGCTGGCCACATTTTTAGCAATTTGGAATACAATGAACCAGATTTTGTGTGCGAATCCAGGGTGGCTCCATTGACTTATAGTGTTATTCCAGATATTTATTCATCTTACTGTGAGATTGTAATCTAACCTCTGGTTTTGACGAACAAACAACCCATGTTGGATTTGGTTTGCTATTGAGATAGGAGGGCTGTGGAGCTGAAAGGTTATAGCAAGTTCTCTCTCCCCTTTTGCTGATGAGCTCTCAAAGTCATTCATCTGTAGTTAATTATGCTAAGCATGAGGGAGGATGGCTGGCTTGAAGGTTTTTACCAGAAAGTGCAAGGAACTCTTTGCAGGCAACCTCATTTCTTAGTTCCTTGTGCTTCAGTAGATGTTCTCCTACATTCTCTTCCTGGCAGGAAGGTAAGTAGCAACTGTGAGGACCTGTTGGATAGTCGGTGAACAGGAGGTGGTTGTAGTTGCTTTAGTCATTTTTAGTAGTAGTGTGAGTTATGGAAGAAAGTAATGAAAAAGAGAATACAAGCACGGAGATATGAGATATCTTCATAGTCTTTGTTTTTTTGCAACAGCTCCCCAGGGACTCCCGCCTGGTGAAAGGAAGATCCACTCCTTGGTACCTTGTCCTGCTGAGCTCAGGGGAGTGAGTGGCAGCTTCCACAGACAGAGCAGGGTTTTGCGTGACTCCTCTCCCTCCCTTTCTGTCTGCAATTGCTCCCTTAAAGCCCGCTACCCAGTTCTTACTGCAGACACTTCATTTTCCTCATCCTGCGCCCAAGAGTTCAGGTTGCAAAGATATTTGAGGACCTCATGCAGGTGGTGAATGTGTCAAGAACTTATGACCTTGAAAACTGGTTTCCTTTGATCACTCTCTGTTCTATTGTTCAGGAAATATGCTTAACTATAAGGGGTGAAGTCAAGAATGATGTAATCATCATGGAGCCATTAATCAGTATAGTCACTATGCTTTTCCAGGTGGAAAATTGTAACAACAGTTAGTTATGCTCACATCTGCATAAAATACGTACAATAAATTATACACAAAATCAAACCTCTTCTGAGCGAGTAGCATTACTTAGGTCATGCTTCCAGAAATCAGAAGAACCGAACCCACTTGATAAGCAGGTAGTTGCATCATTTCTGCTGATTGCTTGCAGATTTCTGCTGAGGCAAAAGACTAGAGCATGTGGGTTCACAAACCAGTTTATCTTGAGCCACCCACTTAATAGTCTCCTTAAAAAGCTTTTTTCTGTCCATGCATACATCACAATCTCTCTAGTTTGTCATTTCACCTGTAAGATTCAGCAGAAGTTGATTTTAAAGGTCACTAACTTTCCAGTGCTGATTTCTTAGTTTCAGCAAATCCCATGCTGAGATGAATGTAGGTATTAAATACAAGTGTGAGCTGTGCTTAAATTTCTTTTGAGCATCAGATTTGAAACAATAGGCCGACATTTTTAGAGAGCAATTTTAGGCCAAATAGACTGTTCTTGATGTTCAGGTAAATTGGATTTAGTCCATACAATCCATCCATATCTCTGTGAGGCAGTGCAGATTCCAATTCAATTGGAAAAAAGCACTAGAGCACTTAAACCTAATTTCTAAGCGCAAAGTTGCTTTACTTTTGCAACTGGACATGAGTTTTCCTGGAGTAATGCCCCTGTAATCATTTGTGTACTGATTGTTCTTGTACACAGTGCAGGTAATAGTCCTTTCTAGCTGAAAATTCAGGAGTTTCCAGTGTACATTGTGGTTTTTCCATGCAACATAGAAGCTTCTTAAAAAAGCTGTGTTGATATGTGCCCTGCTCAGACATGTGGAAAGGCAGATGTCTTCTCTTTTGGTCTTCTCTTCTATGGCAAGATACTCTGGCTCTGAACCGGAGATGGGAAGAGCAGAACCAGACCTAGCAAAAACTCAGTCTGGTGTTTGTCTGTGGTGATTTTAAACAAAGGCTGTTTCAGGTTAATACCCTGTGTGCCAGGAGGATGAATGCAATTGGACAGTGTGTCTAAAAATGGGATATCTACCCCCCGCCTCATTTCTAAGCTTGCTTTGTTCCAGAACATGGTGGCTGCTTATAGGCGGTGTAATAATAACATCTAACTCTTTTGGTTTCTTCTTGCTCATACATTGGACTGAGTTTTTGTAACAGAGCGTTAAACTGTGATTGTAAGCACCTAAGGCCCAGATCAGACCTGATTTTATGAAGTGGTATATGTACGGGCCACATAGTGATAACTTAGTGTAAAGAGCTTTTGAGTTGCTTCTGTTCTTGTGTGGCTTTTGTTTGTTCATGTGACTTAAGGTGGGAAAGAGGGTCTTGACTTAAATGGCTGTATTAATATTTCACTTGTTTTAGATGTTTTCATGAGGTTGTAAGTATACTGGAAGGCAAGGAGAAGCTTAAAGATGAGTTCTGAAGTTGTTTAGCTGAACTTGGAATATCTTTCTTGGAGCAAGACGGAGAAGGAAAGAATAGTGGAAAAAGAGGCAGCAACTGAAGGGGGAAAAAAGCTGGATGGGTTTTACAACCATAAATGGTAAAAGTAACCTTGCTCTGCTGCCAGCAAGCAGAACGACGGAATAAGGTTTTGATTTACAGGAACAGCTCAGCAAGGGCCTTGTAGAGTGCTTCATGCCTGCTATAAAAATGTGATTAGCTATAAAATGGGAAAGATTTAACAAGAGAATTTAAGCATCGGCAACAGCACTGTTTCAAGCAGAATGTGGATGCCTGCTTTTAGGGTTCTGGGAACAGAAGCTAGTTCAGAAAACATGAATTTTTCCAAGACAGAATATGGATTATTTTTTGCTTAGTATCTGAACACATTCAATTCTGGTTCTTTGTCCATCTGTCATGAGGTCTCTAAAGCTATGCAAGATTTATCCTTGTAATTATTTCTTTAGATAATTGTCTTCCAGTAGCTAGGCTTACAATAAGCTGCCTAAGGGCATAGAGGTAAGCGTGAGATGCTTTCCCTTAGTATCCAGTATTCTGCCTTGTTGTTATATAGCCTCTATGATCTCTCTCTACCTGTACATTACAGCTTTATTCAAGAAGGTAAATTAGTCAGCTTTAAGATCACGTGGTCAGCTGACCAGTAAAACTTCATAGCTGCGGACAGTAAAAGTTGTTACCCACTTGGCTGTTCCCCAGTCTCCAGCCCTGGGGTGATGGAAGCTCAAAGCTCAAATGGGAAGTTCATGAGCAAATGACTTATCACCAAGTGTGTCAAATAGTGTTGTTTGGGGAGTGGAAGAAGGGAAACAGTAGCATTTTTGGATGCCCAGTGTCATTGTCTATGAGGACTCCACTGAAGGGAGGAGGAAATGAGAATTTCTTTCTGCAAAGTGAAACATCAAGTTGACTGTGGAGAATTAGCTGTCCCTGTGAAAATCTAGGGCCAAACATTTCCTTTAAAGGATTCACTTTTAGTCAATGGCAGAAGAAGGGGGATCTCAGTTGCATACCACTGTATGACTTAAGATGAAACTGAATACTGAGATTATCACTCTTAATTAAGCCACGCTAAGTCTTCTTCATTTTTTTTAATTGCATCTCCATAATCTCACCAAGATTTCAGATAGTTCAGAAACAAGCAGTATAAGAATAAACACATCCCTGAATATGTGCAAGAAAGTAGGATTAAATTATTAATACAAATTATTTTCTTTAAATTATGAAACAACCCAAAGATCGTAGGACACCAGTGTGTATAAACAATGTATAAATTAGTGTATATCTTAAGCTATTATTTTTTGTCTTTTCAAGTCAAATGGAGCCTTTTTTAACCTCTAACGAAGAACAAAACATTTTTATCTTACTTGTTCACGTGGTTTGTCTGGTGACTGTTGATGTAAATGCCATGTCTTTATAAAAACTTGAAAGACATGATTTGAAGTTTCATTTTTGTATTTTGAGCTATCAGAATTACACAACTGAACTGTTGGAATTAATCTGGCATGCATAAATTTGAAATAGCAATATGCTTTTTAAGTGTGTTTAACAGAATGCTAATAAATCCACTAATGATGATGATGGCTTGGCTTCGCAAGCAAAGATTTGGGAAGGGCTTTACCCACACTTACTACAAGCACGGTGACCAAGGGCATGTGGGATAGACAAATCTGGTTGGAAAAAAAGGTGCTTAGGCAATCAGGAAGTGTCCGACCAGGACTGTCATCTCCTGGGGCAATCTTGAGCGACCCCTGTGGTGGTCCACCCGCATGCAAGCTTGGATCTGCAGCTTCCCATGTGCCTTGTCACCTGCCGTTTCGACCCTCGCCTGTCCATACAGACAAGTGAGAGTGAGCCCTTCCAGCCTGCGCAGTGGATGCTTTAGGTGAGGTGCAGCTTGCGCAGAAGAGGACCCACCCTTTACACCTGAGGTTTAACTCAAGGGCCTAGCGAGCTAGGACGGTGACAGCAAAGTCCTCAGGTAGTAGGTTTTGTAAGAGTGTCCTTCTCTTTGATGGAAGACCTTGCAAGGCCAGACAAGCGCCATCAGCCCGGGTTTGAAAGCAGGAGTTTTCCTTCTCCTATGAGGAAGGCCTGTCTTCGCTAATGAAGATTCAGGAAGGTCTTTAACCCACACTCATTCTGAACAAGACTGTCATCTCCTGGTTCAATCTTGAGCGACCAATGTCGCAACAGCACAACATCAAGCGTCTAGGCGGGATTCTGACTTAGAGGCGTTCAGTCATAAGCCCGCAGATGGTAGCCTCTCACCAGTGGCTCCTCAGCCAAGCGCATGCACCAGGGGTCTGAACCTGCGGTTCCTCTCGTAGTGCACAGGATTACTATTGCAACAATGCATCATCAGTATGGTAAAACTAACCTGTCTCATGACGGTCTAAACCCAGCTCACGTTCCCTATTAGTGGGTGAACAATCCAACGCTTGGTGAATTCTGCTTCACAATGATAGGAAGAGCTGACATCAAATGATCAAAAAGTGACATCTAATTTATGCTTAAACATACAATTTGTGTAACTATTGATATGGGTCTGCCAGTATGTGAACTGTATCATGTTGACGCGGGAGTCACAGACAACGCAGAGACGATCAATGTGATCAGGCAATTGCCAAATTTATTACAAAGCCTTAACTCCTTATGTACTATTTCTTACATGCACTTACAGTGATTTGTCATATTATGATTGGATACATGTCTTGAAGACCCTTAGTGACTAACATATAATTGGTTAAACGCAGGTGTGAGAACTTGACCTCGAAAGCTTGCCAACAGTCCACAGTTCTCATTAACTGAGTGAATTCCAGCTTCTTCTTATCTTGCTTGCTTAAGCTTCTTCGGGCCTCTCATGGCCTTGCTGTACCTTTCAGGATTATTCAGAGTTTATGTACTAATTATGCGTTCTCCCGTGAGAACACTGTCTTCACAGTATCAAGGTTTTAAAACTCTGCACATTTGTAAAAATCTGTTCCAAACTATCTGGAGGACATTATACTCAAGAGATCAGGGATAAAAGCCCAGTACTTTTTTTATTATTACTATTTTTTCCCCTTTTGTTTTTTTTTTTAGCATGCAGGAGAAAAAAAGTTGGAGATCCTGAATGTGATATTGTGCAGTCTAGTAATTTGAATCGAAGGGTATTTGCTTAATAAAACCAAAATGATTTAAAATTTACTTTTCAATATATTTTCACTGTAGGGTCTATAAGCAATGCCTTCAAACTAGTTAGTAGTAGATCTCTTTAACTGAAAAGAGTAACTGAGAGGATACATACAGCCAGTTTGGGAGAAAGGAGTGCTAAAATATCTCAAAGAAACAAAGATTTCTTTTTCCTCCCCTGCAGATACTGCGTTATACATTAGTATAATGATATACTGAGAAACTGTTGTGCTGTAACAATTTTATGGTTGTCTAAGTAGGCTTACATCAGGGTTATGATACAGATGCAGAATGCAGAGTTGAATTTGGAATACCTTTTATTTGGCAAAAACTTTAAGTGTAGCTTTCCTCCCTCGGTTAGGTACTCTTTAAATACCAAAGGTAGAAAGAGTTAAAATTAAGCCCAAAAATCCAAAATTGGTTGCTGAGTAAACTATTTCTTAAATATAAAAAAGACATTTTTCATAGGCTCTGAATAAAATTCTGTTTTTAACCAGGAACAAAAGTTATGGTTGAATACAGAGCATTCACTCTCAAGGAGGAAAGTGTTTTGTCAAGTTCAAATGTCAAGGTCAATGATGTTTCTTGGTAGTTAAGAAGCAGAAAGAGGTTAAAAATTTGGACAGTTGTACTGCCTCTGAAGACTTGACTCACTGATGACTCAAGTGAATGTCTGGCTTTGCCAGATGATCAGGCACTGAGGGAAGTGATTCTTGGAAACTGAAAAAGAGAGCAAAACTGCATCAGTGCTTCTCAAGTAGATGCAGGATCCTATGGCTGTATATGGTGGGAGATTAATCCTGTCAGGATCTGTATATGCACTGTTGCTGTATGGAATCTCAGTGTATGCCCCATATCCTGTACAGGGCCTTGTACTTGCAAAATTTAAATGAGGATGCATCCACTTGAAACAACATTTTTGTTTAGTCATGTACCTGAAGAGAAGAATGCACAGCTGTGCCTTTGGTTTTGTTCTCCACCCCCCACTGATCATTAAGTTGTGGTGGGAAAATTATACTTTTCATTTTGCCTTTAAATGGAGGATTACCTTGAAAAAGATAGTCATACTGTCACTGTGCATTACACTAAGTGATTTCTTACTATACTGTGGATATCCTGTATCCAACTGTAAATTTGATCATTTCCTACCTGGAATGTAAAAATTTAGCCAAGCTTAAGAAGTGTATTTTGTTGCTAGTAGTGATTTCTTCCTTTCCTCTGTCAAATTATAGACATTAGGTAGCATCAGGTCAGATTTCAGGATAGGGAGGTAGCTACTAAAAGCCTGAGGCCTTATCCAAATTTGGAGGCGTACAGAGCTGCAAAACAGAAAATGCAATTCCTGAACTGCGATTAAAATCTCCTTGCCTTCACCATCTCACCCCACCAATGAAAAGCTGCTAAGCAATTCAGAGCTTGACACCTGTACTTCAGATTTACTATGAGGTTTGGTCTCCACGTCTGGTTGAGACACATAATGGTCATACTATGATAAAAGCTGATTTTTCTCTGGTATTCATGGTGTGGGGTCTAAATACAATCTCTCTCTAAAAATATTGTGTCTTCTCAGTTATATATGTATCTCTGTAAGTGGTTTATTTCATATAAATTAGTGGAGTGCACTAAGAGCATGGGTAGTGCTAATTCCTCACTTCCCATTTTTCTCAGGGGTTAGGAGAGCATCTCCTCCTCTGCTAAAAAGGGGAGAGCATGAAGCTTCCTTTGCTCCCTTTCTTCATCTGACAAAGAAGTTCCATTTCTCACCAGTAGAATCTTGAATAAATGCAGCATGTTATTTGAACAGACAAACCTACTGACTGAAGCAGGGCTTTATCAGTGTAATAAAACCTGACCAGAGATGTTCAGCTGTATTGTTCAATTGCATTTTTTTTTTTTCCAGTGTTGGCTGTGTGCTGTCTTGTATCGTAATTTTGGAGTTCCTGCATGTTAGTATTTCAATCCTATTAGGAAATAATCTGAAAGTGGCTTTGTGTTTGTAGTGGGTGGGTATGTGTGTGTGAACACATACACATTTGTGGTCTTTTCAAAGAATTGGGCCCTTTACACATTAAGGAGGAGTCTGAAGGAGGTCCTGTTGGTAGTAGTGGATAAGTAGTAGTGGCTCAGTGCCACATTTACAAATAAGGAACTTGCCTTTCTTGAGACCATGTTCTTTACTTTCCTACATGGGCTTATGAGGAAGTGCAAAATGCACTTTTTCCCCCGTACCAGCTTATTTGCCAGTACAGGACCCTTGGTTCAGTGTAAAGTATGGAATTGCTATCAAAAGTTTAATCAAACCTGTTCAGTGATATGAGGGTCAGCTGCTGTGTAGGCTACATCTTGGGGTGGGGTGTAGTTCATCAGCACTCATCTCCTGAAAGGTGTTTCTTTGCTGGTGTGTATGTAAGTGTACCACTATAATTGTACTACAAAATATATGGCCAGGTACCTACTGGCAAGCCTGTTTGCCTGTTTAATATGTAGGGGAAAAAAAAGGAGTGATGATAACCTTCAGAACTCAGGAATATGAAGATGAAGAGAATGGAGCTGCTTCTGATGTGTTCCTAAACCCAGCAGAGAAAAGGTTGTAGGACAGATGAGGTTTGTTTGTAATTACCCCAAAGTACAGCTTTCATCCTAACCTGGTTAGAATGTGTCCTCTGGCTAGTAATCTGCTTGTAAATAGTTTGGAATTAATTCCACTGGACCTGCACAGAGTATTCTAGAGTGGGGACGACTGTTACTAACTATGTAAAAACTACTCAATGTTTCCACATGCTGAGTTTCCTTCTTCTTGTCTTTCACCCCCAAACATTCCCTCTGGCAAGTACACCCCTGTTTTCAGGTATTTAGGTTTGGTGTTGAGAAATAGAATGTCTTTTGTCTGCCTTCATGTCCTTTCCTATGTTTTTCCCTTCCTTAAATCTCATATGCTTACTCTACTTAGCTGTGGCCTTCTGGATCTTTAAACCACCAAACTTTATTTATTCTTGTCTGCATTCCATTTTATGAAATTTATTTCATTTCCTGTGCATATCTACCTCCCCCTTTTTTTGTTTCTTCCCCTAATCTGCAACTTTGTGCTGTTTCTCGTAATCTTTTATTGTAAGGCTTTGAGAAAATATACAAAGCAGAGTGGACTTAATTATTACTCATCACCACCCAAGTACCCTTACTCCACAAAAACCAAACCTTCTTTAACAGACACTTAAGCAGGTAACTGTGATCTAATAGTCAAGGGCAAAGAGTGCTTTTCAACTTTTAAAGTCAAAGTTTAGTCACTGCTGGTGCTTAAGCAGAGGGAGTCTCTCCTCTACGGTATTTCTGGTCCTTGCCTCTCTTTCTTCATCCATTTTTCTTTTTGTGCAGGTTTTTGAGAAGCTACATAGAGCCAGAGTGCTGCCTCACCCCCATGGTTCTACATGGTTTGTTTTGGAGGTGGCAGTTCTGTAGAATTGTAGGGGATATATCTAGGTAAAACTTTTCTCAGTAGTGCAGGTTCTACAGTATAACTTAATTTTTGGTTTCTTCTCTTAATTTTCCTGGTTGAGTTAAGCATCATCCACATAAGCACATGCCACTTTCATGGCCACAATGAAAAACTGACTATGTCTAGCTGCTATGTCTCCAGCAGTGATGTATTCTTGTGGTAGCTGTGGAGAGAATTGACATCCAGCATGAGTGCATTCCTTTTCTTTAGGTTCACTTATCACGTGTATGATTTTGAACTCGGTACACTTCAGAATGGAGTATTGCCTGGCTTTTCTTAATAATATTTGGGGATATTGAGAAGAAGTGGTTGTGGTAAAGCCTTTGAAACACCCTCTTTTGTCTGTGGAACTAAATCCAGGGGCCTAATTAGTAGTCTGGAAACATGCCAGTGTCTTCAGAATCTACTTTGTGAAATTTCATTCTTAGAAGAAATTATTTTATTAGTTATAAGTCCAGAGAATTTATTCTTCCTACTGTAAACTTATAAATTATATATACTTTTGTACACTAAACATAACAGTCAGGTGAACGGGATAAAAACACTAACAGACCTGAGCCAGGCATGACTTGTGGATGGTAGTGTTACTTGTAAAACTGAGATGACAGGAAAACTTGTGTGCTGTGCTTTCTGTTACTGCATTTTTATTAGTCATGGTCAATTTTGCTACATTTGAGGAGGAGAATACCTCTAGGACTTAGACCCAAAGACTTAGTCCACCAGCTTGCCATGATATTTTCTGATGGAGGAATACTGTAAGTTTTTCTCTAAATTGCTCCTAGAAAGGGTAGGAATAACAGCTTATTCTGAGTTTCCAGCTGGCTGCACCTGGGAAGTTTTGCCTGGAACATCTTTGGCGAAAATGGGATTGTCTTCTTCCCTGTCATCTAGTAGAAAAGCCACACTTTATGATCATGTTACCTGAAAAGTCCTACTAGCAGTAGAAATAGCAGTTATCGCATTGTGGTGAAATGACAAGCAGAGAAGAGGGCTGTAGTTAATGTAACCTCCCGATTATTTTCTGGACAGCTGCACATATTCTCTGTCTCCCACGATACTAGCTGATCTATATTTTATGACCTTCTGTGCTCAACCAAACCTGTTTCCATCATTTGAGCCTTTGCCTCTGATACCTGTTATCCAGGTTATTCAAGTCTTTCTAAAATTAGATTAGTGCAGGTATCCTTTACAGTTGCTCTGATATGAATGGGGTTAAGGATATTTACATCTGTGTAGGCACAAGCTTTGTGAACAGAGATTTGGCTTATTCTAGATAATCTTTGACTGCATGATTACTGTTTGGTGGTTGCTTAAGAACAGCTTTGGGACCAACAGAGAAGAGCCTGTATAAAATCAGAACTACTATTTGGTTAGCAAAATTCAGCCTTTAAGAATATTTACAGGAAAGATTGTTCTTGCTGAAACTAGCCTCCGATTTGTGAATTTCAAGAACAGTGTGATTTTTCACTGTTATTCAACAGATAAGAGTTTGAAAAATGTTCATGCTCCTCTCCCAAGTGCTGGGAGAAAAGTGCTTTTCCTGTCCTAGGCACACTTGCGGTGCCAAATGTGAACTGCGTTAATGGTGATTTTTGGACAAACTACAAACGCTTCGAAGAGCTACTTTCCTGTGAATGTGTGTCCTTACACACACTTAAATTTCATCCTCTTTGTAGATTATTATTTGTGGGTGAGGGGAACAAAACCCAAACAAAATAACAATTGAATATCTTGGTGATAATCAGAAGTTTCTAATTCGGAAATGTTTTCTCATTTAGAAATTATTGCTTTCAGCTATGAAAATAACAGGCTTTTCCTGCAAAGAAAAAGAGGGAGGGAGGATGCATTTAAGTATTTATAATATATATCAATTCTGTTTTGCAAATACAGAAAAATAATTACTCTTGTTTTAAGATCACAGAGTGATTCCATAAATATTGCTTGCATTTGTGAATTAGTTATTTCATTAGGTCAGGCCAGAGAAGCCCTGCTTGAACATAAAGCTCTTAATGCTGAAGCTGTGCTAACACCCTTTCTGAGTAACCTCTTCTGAAAGAAAATGCCTTTGGGGCTGTACGTAAACAGAAGCCTCAAAGTTCTTTTATTAGTTACACTGACATAATCTAGCAGTGATAATTCTCTCAGGGCTGGCTAACTGCAGAGTGCTTGGTGAGACTTGCTATGTTTGGGTCAGAACTGTCAGTCTATTGGAAGATGGAATGTTTCAAAACACTGCCAATCAGGTTCATTTCATATCTCCTACTTTCCCTTAGGAAGCAGCCTGTCATTTATTCATGGTACCTTCTCTGTGTGACAACAGCAGCTGCTCAGGTTTTTTTCCTACTACAGTCAAATATTTTACACAAACATACTGTGACTCAACAAAGTGAGACTTCGTAATTGGAGTAGAAGTCTGCAGTGAGCGTGTGGCATTGGACAGGTGGACAATAAAACTTGTTGCTGGCATGTTGCTTTCTCTGACTGCTCAAGTGTTATTGAAGGAGAGCAAAGCTTTCTTTAAAGAGGCTACGTGTGCCACCCAGTGAGAGTTTCAGGCCTCTCTGGGTCTATTCTAGTTTCTTTAAGAGCAAAGGTCACAGTACCATTTGCTGGTTTCTTCGAACTCCCCCACAACCCACAAAAGTGGGTCCAACTCAGTGTGAGATCTCCTGTGTGTGCCCTGCTAGAAAGCAGTGCTACCTGCTGGACCCCACTGCAGTGTGGAAATCCACTGTCCTGTGTGGGAGGATAAACTTCAAGCGGGAAGGTCCAGTGTTACGTTGCTTTTGTGATCATTTCAAGCAACTGGGATGGAAATGTTTTGATGTAGGGACAGGTAGGTATTGTGCCATGTGCCTGGGGCTGGCTGGTGCTGGTGGTGGCTTTGCTTTAAAGAAAGACAGTAGTGTGTTTTTAAAAAATAAGTCTCATGCCGAAGTATGGCTCAGTGACAGTATCCTGTGAAAGATGCCTTAATCTGCTTCTGCTGTGGTCAAAGACTCATAGGAGTAGTGACTATTAACATACTTAGTTGCCTAGAAATAAACTTTCCATTTACAGCATTAGTTTTAAAGGGTATGCATCTATGCCTGCAAAACTTTTATCAGATCACCATTGACTTAAAGTAAGCTGGGGGTTGGGGGTGGGGGGAACAAAGATGTGAGCACAAAGCACTAAATGCTAATCTGAAAGTTTCTTTTAACTTTTTATGGATTTTATGGCACTGGTTGATATTATTAGAGAAATAGTTTTCAATCATTATCCTATTTGTGTTATTCCACTGTGCTCCATGCTCTGGTTCATGAGACACAATCAGTTGCTTTCTGTTTTCCTCTGATTTCTTTTGGACCAGTTTGTTTTGGAAGGTGAGCAGGCTGCAACAATTAAGCAATTACGTTGTCAGCTTGAGTTGTGCTTCCTATTCAGATTAAATTCAGATCCATGCATGTAACTAAGAAGGAAACATACATGCCAGGAAAAGAAAAAAAAATGAGCAGCTTTGACATGGAACAATAAGCTATTCTGCTCTTGCGTCTTTCCTACAGGAGACTAAGAGATTTGACAGAACAGTAGGTTCTTGGGAGTCAAGTGCTTTGTGGTCTGGAAGCCATCAGTTCTCTCTCAAATCTCTCTTCAGATAATATTCTTAGTGAAAATGATGGGATTCTCTTGTGGTGGATTATGAACTAAAACCTGCAGTTTGCCTCTGGGGTTTTAGCTCAACTTAGAGTCTGAAATTTGAGATTTTTTTTAATTTTTTTTTTTAGTTCTTTGAAGAATCTCATTTATTCATTACAGGAGGTTTGTAATGGACATTGCTAATGGAAAGTGAGGATATTTATTTTCTGATTAAAGGGTCTTGTTTTAAGATATCTTTGAAATACTGGAGTAATGTGTTGTTATTTGGGTGCAGCTTTAAATGATAATTATAGTTGACAGCTGTAACTCCTGGACCGCTGGAAACGGGCATGTTTCACTAAAAAACTGACAAAGTGTAACAGGATACTCATATGAAATCTACCATCAGATTGAACACAACTGTCAAGGAGTGTAGGGTGAAAACCCAAAGAATTCCAATGACACAAAGGTACTTCAAAAAAATGTCTTACAAATTAATGAGCACTGGTCTACATTCTAGGTTTCAAAACAGGCCTTGTACATGAAGACTCTCAACTCGGACTCAGGTGTTGAAGTTCATGTCTTAGTTGTACAACTGGAGAATTGGTTTGGTTTAAATGAGCAACACTATTTTAATAGATGAAATACTGTACGTAAAATGCTTCAAGCGTGGCTTAGCTTGGAACCTATCTTTATCCTTTATGCTGTGAAGTTAACATTATGTGTTTTCTAAAAGCATAGCAGAAACTTGTAAATGTAGATGAAATGCTGTTTGGGTTGTCATCACTGATGCTTTTCTCCTATGGTACAAAGCACAATGGGTGGTTTTTTTACTATGACGCTAGATACCAGTGCAGCATCAGCTTGAGAAGAAATTAAATTTGTGTGTGCTTTAAAGAAGAAAACAGAAGAAACAGTTGAAAATCTTGTGTATTAATAAACAAAGCTTTTATTTTGGATAATGAAGACAATTTAATTGCAGTATTGTTTTTAAACAACCTTTCTGCCAAACGTGGCACATTTTAATATCAAAAATGTTGCTTGTCTGACTTCTAGCTATTGGTATGACAAAAGTTTTGTTCTAGGGATGTTCAAAATATTGGCCCATGGATCTGGGGGAAGGTCTAGCAAAGTACCTTTGATTTTTGCAAAAGTACCTTTGAAATTTGCAAAATTGATGCAAAAGGCAGTATCTTAAATTATCCTTCACTGCAAATGTGGAAGTTTTAAAAAACGAAATGTTCTGAAGTTACTGGAATTACTTTGGCAGCGTTAGCTGTTGTGGAACATGAGAGAAAATTTTAGTGACGGTGGCTGTTGTTTTTCTCTTGGAGATCATCTAGAAGTTGTGAACTCCTTTCTCATCCACACCTGCAGAGGATTGTTCAGTGTGTTATAGAAATTGTTGTACAAGGTGCTAGCCCCACAAAGACCTGTCCTGTAGGGTTTCAGTCCTACTTGGAATGAAGTCTGGCTGTAAATTCATTGGTTTCGGTCAGTGTTGCTTCTAACAAAACCTCTTTTTGTCTTAATGTGGAGACCTATGTTACTAAACGTGCATCAGTCATATGATACTCTCTGACCATATATAGGCTGCCTGAGAATATGTAGGGGAATATTTAGGGAAAGTAGTAGAAGCTATCTAAACATAACCCTCTGGCTTCAAGAGTCTCAGTCCTTCATGTTGAGAGTGCATACCTGCTCAAAAGTTGGCAGATAACTGAAGTCCAGTAGCACAGCTGGCAGTCTTTTGGCTGATCACCAGTATATGAAGTTATTTGGTTTAGTTTTGTTCATATTATCTCAGTTGAACTCTGGGCTTCCAAGGCATTGCTTTGATGTGAGAGCAAAATTTGACCCTTACTCTAAGGGTGATGGCACTCACTCTGCAAGAATTAAGATGTATCTAAACACTGGCTATGAATTTTATAACTGTATGAAATAAATATTAGATGGGAACCGTGATTGATAAATACAATAGTGCCGGAAGAAAAGTACCATTAGGCAGAGAGATTTATTCTTTCTAGTAAATGATATTTTTGTTCCCCAGGAAGGCAAATTATATGACTCAGTAATAAACTGTGATCTATTTAACAATGATATATAACTTAATTCTCAGAGGTCTTACAGTCAATGGAAGAGTCAAGAGGAAGAATCTGTATGCATTACTTTTGTTAACACAAGAATTTCCCAACTAGATGTTGGTTTATTGGTCTCTTACCAACAGATCGGTCTCCTAGCCATCAGATACCTAAAAGAACATACAGTATATTTTGGCTTTGGACACTGAGAAGTGCTAGCCATTTTTAATGTATTAGATCTGATATACCATGTCGAGCGCTGCTTTCTATGTGCAGTAATATTAGTCTGTGTTCTTCAGCTGATGCAATTGTTTTGAAGTGGCTGAGCAGTGCACTGCTAGCATGCTTCTGTACATGCAAACTAGGTAGTGACCAATGGGCCTGATTTTACTCTTTCTCACACATACATGCTTTTTATCTGATGAGTTTATCTGTGTTTATACAAAGTGGCTGTAACGTAATGAAGTAGAATACTTGTTTCTAGTCATTTTGTGAAGGTACCAAAATAATAGAACAAAATAGCGTATAATGGTTTAATGGGGTTGGTGGTATTGTTCGTTTTTTTTTTTGGGGGGGAGGGGGGGGAGCGGTGCCTTGTTGTTGTTAGGATGTTATTGTTTGGGGTGGTTTGGAGATTTTTTGAGACTTGAATATTGACTGAGCTTGAAGTAGTTTTAAATTAGAGAGGATTGTTATGGTTAACTTTCTTAACTTTCCAGGAGCAACTAAGAGACTTTAAAGAGAACCATGCTAACAAGAAACTGAAGAGTAAACCAAGTACATCTGTTCAGTAATGTGAATGGCATGAATAGTATGGGAATTGTTCTGGACAAGGATGGTGTAATTCACATTTATTATGCTGTATTACTGTATGATCAAATGCACAATACATATGTGAGAAGCAAAACCTGCCCCATTTAAAGGTTAATCACACGTTTTGCTTAGGGGGAAATAAATCCTATGGGGGTTCATACATTCAAGCAAATCAAATGGGTATGTTAACACCACAGCTTTCTCCGTGTCTAGGACTGCTAAAATGGCACAAAGTCTACACTTTCATATTTGTATTTCCAGGTGTTACTCTACATCATGTGGTCATTCCAACTATGTAAAATTTAACAGTGAACATTAACCCTTTTGGAATGTTGGTGGATGGGTAGATTTTTATAATCATAGCTCAAATCAATGTATTACTTTTTCAGCTGATGGAGTGTATGTGCAAGCCTGCATACTACTTATATTTAATAACATGCATCTTAATTTTCTCTTATACTCTTATACTCATATATATACATGAAAATTAAGTGTAAGAAACAGATAATAGCAAATATAGTAGTTTTAGGAACTTAATTTAAAAGCAGCTGTTGCAACTACTGCATGTCTTTAGCAAACTAAAAGGTAGTGACTCTGCTGCAAACTAATACCCAAACTTAAAACAATAGTTAGATATTCTGGATGCATTTGTCAAGAACCTTCTGTAGGCAACAGTAAAAAAAAAGTTAGGAGGGAAAAAAAATGTGATTCTACCAGGGTTCTTTGGATTATTTTTTTCTTTGTCCCCCTATAAAACTTGTGCATGTGAACATTTAAGTGATTCTCTTTCAAACTGGTCAGTTGTGGCAGCCACTTAACAGTATTGTGGAATCCTCTTTCAGTGTTATTTTGAAGCTGGCAATATTTCTGGTTGTATTTACTGAGAAATATTATTGATCAGTCTTTCTGGTTCATGAAGACTGATATCTCTCAAACTTGGAGAGCAGTACTCGGTCTTTTTAAGATCCTTCTGTAAATGCCTTGCCTCTGTGATGGGAAGAAAGGCTGGGTTTCAGTGTTGGCATAGATGCAACTAACACATTCTAATTTAGTCATTCACAGGTTGAGCATGCATTTTGTTTCCACGTTCTTCCTGACTCTAGGAGGAGCGGACTTTGCAAAGATGCCTCAAGGTAGAAGGTATTTTGCATAAGTAGGGAGGAAATTTGAGGTAAGAAAGAGGCATTACCTGCACTCCTGATATTGTTCAGTTGATGTGGGGTTTTGAGGAGACTGGGTGCTTGAGGACCGCAGGACTAAAGTTTGGAATCTCCAAATAAGTCTTAAGGTGGTGCCCAGGAGGATGCTGCAAAACCAGATGCTCAGTTAGTAACACCATGCAGGCTGGCAACTTGCCTCATACATATAACATAAAACTCAGTTCTGGGATGAAATAATTACTGGTCAAAACTCACTTGCCTTGTGAAAATGCATCAGTGACAGGAATGCTGAGTGAGCACTGTAAGTTCACAACATTAATGAAACATCTAATGGATGATCTGGAAGTGGTTGAGTTGGAACGGTTTAAGAATTCTAGGAACTGAGCCTTGAAAGAGAAAATAGAACCATGATTCATCTGAGGAGAAAAGCATTCAAAATGAGAATAAACAAAATAGACCATAGTTCTCAGCAAGTATTACTGCTGCATACACACTATTAAAACCCAACACTTAGTGTATATTCAGAACAGGCTTGTTGCAGTATAATCAGATTTTTATGATCTAACTAATACTGTTATGATCGATGGTTTCCTTATGCTGAAATACTTCTCTGCAGTACTGGCTGCTCAGTCAGAATTGCAGGTGAATGAAGTCTCAAATCCAGACCCTTTCTTCTATTCCAGTAAAAGAAGCAGCAAAAAGTAAATGAACTCTTTCAATGCCAATATATTTCCACTTGAATACATTTAGATTGGTCTGTTGTTAGCCTTCATATTGAGTTTCAAAGTAGTTGGTTCACTTATCTGTGCCAAAAGTTAAGTACTTGACATATGTTTGTAAACTCAAGCATCCAAGCATAATTTAAAATATTTTGCCTGTTAGTTCAATGTCATAAAAACATCTTTGCAAGCATTAAGGTTGCAATTAGTCTGTTTAAAGATTTGATGATTGCAAGAATTTGCCTGAGGGCTTGTTTTATTATAGAATTTAACTATTTAATGACTTTAGATTGTTTTGAAAATTCTAACCTAATTGTGCTGCTCCTGTGTAGAATTAACTCATGATTTAAAAGTCGCCTACTGTTTGCAAAAATGGAAATATGGTTCATTTCAGTACTGTCAGTACACCTGTTTTTATTTATCCTATTTTCTGAGTTTTAACCCATCAAAAGCTAACCCTAACTGGTAATAGATAACCCATCCTAGAAATAGGGAAGGTGAACTGGAAGGAAGGATTCCTACTCATAGTTTGGACACCTATGTTCTTTAAGGAGTGTGTTTGATTTCTGTGTGAGTTGATCTGGTTCTCTTCTGTTCTCTGAAATTTTAAATCTAGCTCAGGTGCAGCTGGTAAACACTGCTCTTCTACAGCTCTGTAGCTGTAATGAAATCTTCTCAAGTTCCATATTAATGTTGTTGTATGTGATGAGGGATCGGGATGTGGGGCAGGGTGGATGAAATGGAAATAAATTCCATGTGTCTGTCTCACTCCACCCAAAGGGTGTGATTAAATGAGTTTTTGTCCCTGGTAGACCTCCATTTTTTCACTTGCCCTGTGTTTCAGGAGGTTTCAGGAAGGCGCTCTCTACATATGTTGCTGATAGTTGGAATTCAGCACTGTGTTCCTAGTTGCAGAGCTGTTGAATATAATTTTGCAGCTGTTTGTTTTCTGTATCTAAACTACCTTCTCTTTCCCAGACATCAGTAACTCTCCCACTAGTCAGCTACTGTTTCTTTTGTGACATATGAACAGTTTTTCCTGACTAGTAGCATGCATTTTTCATGAAAAAAAAATTCTTTGTTGTCCCAAACAAATGCAGATTTCAAATCTTACAGCACAGGTTTTTATCTGAATTTACATGTTTCTTGTTTGGTGGCAGTATTCAGCTAGCATCTGTGTTGGGCAGCATCTTATTTTGCGCTGTTTGAGTAACCAGTGTCTAGTCCCAAGACGCTATGTATTACACATAATTATCAGGTTTTCATTCAGATCTTTCAGCTGAATTTTGATGGAGACAGTTTGGGTGTTTTGTAAAAACTAGTATCTGTCACAGATAAGCTGAATTACAATGGAGCTTTGTTTTTAAAGGTAATTAAGATCCCTGTGTGCTTTTCTAGATGTCTTCCTGGGATATCTATTGCAAATATGTATGTTTGTAAGGAAAACTAATTTTCTATCAACTGCAAGCACCTGTCATCTTTTTTTTTTCTATGTCTGCAGCTGCCTGTCTTGGGTAACCCGATGATTTTGTATTCTCACCTGTTGTTTGCGCATTTAAAAGTCCTGGCTGCCACACTAACTCCAGCCTTCTTTTTCCTTTGGGGTTTGGCCATATGTGGTCAGCTGTTGAGATTGATTAACTCATTTAGCTGTTCAGGTCTGAAATAAATTAAGCAGCATGAAGTAAGGTGAGCCTCCCTACACAGCTGTCAGACTTGCATCTCCTTCTGGAAGATTATTTGCTTACATAGTACATCAGATGGCAGACATGCCTGGGTTTTGTGCTTGGAATGGCTGCAGTCTTGGAAGGGCTGGAAGAACAGTGGGAACCAAGTGAATTACCCAGAGCTCCATGGAACTAATTTTTGCAAGTCATCGAGGAACAGGAAATCAGATCTGCAAGGCAAGAGAAACTTTCATTGCAAGACAAGACTCTTGAGGAATGATGCTATGCCATGGCAATAAAGCTACCCATAGCACTTTTTACTTAAAATATGAATTTGTTTCCAAATAGTTTAGTTTCGGTTTTCTTTGAGCTTTATTGATTCTTTGTGTGTTTGGGGTTTTTGTTGAGTAATGGGAGACATAATCTAAGTTCATTAAGGATATACAGATGTAGGTACTCCATGGCAGATTACCCTTATCTAGCCAAAAACATATTAATAGAAAAGTTTTTGTATCCCGAGGCAGACTTTGCCTATTTATTTGAAACAGAACAGCTGTTTGTAAATGTGCAACTGGTTGAAATCTGACTTGAGAGAAAGATTCTTTTTACTTCAGTGCATGCCAAATCCTTTGTATTTATTTCACTCTTTTTCTTTTTCCTTCAGGTAAAATGGAGAGCTGCTTCTAAATTTTAGTATTTTGTTTATTCAGTACTTGTGCGGGTTTTTATTAAGGACAATTTTCTATCATGTTTTCCCCCCAACATTACATTATCTATACTGTAGTGATATTACGTTATCCTTTGCTCCTTTCTACAGAGGAAAAACTAGCATATTAATACACTGAAACACCAGCAATAATTCCATACACTGATATATTATCATGAACTGAATTGTTGATCAAATTATCATAATGCAGAAATGTATGCCAGAAGATATCTTGTGTTTCATAGGAACTTTAGTCAAGAACGTACCAATACATGCACATCTTTCCGAGTTGTTTCTGTCTTAGAAAGAAACCCAAAGGTAAATAATTTAAGTAATCTTAAATCATTTGTATGGTACTTAACTTATCACTAGCACATAATATTTACCCATCATGATGATGTAACTTGAAGAGATGAAATAAAAAAATAGTATGGTTGGAGATAGAGTTGAAATACATGGCTGTATTTCCTATTGCACTCTCATTTGTGGCAGGATTATTTTAAACAAGCAGCACGCTGTTATTGATACTCGCACCTTCTTGCTGGCAACTGCTTATATTAGCATCATTTACTATCCAGCTTCATTTAACATTCAAGTGGAACAATGGCAACGCCACAAATCTAATGATAAAATACTACAGGAAAACAGGCTGGGTTGTAAGTGGATAAATGAAGGACTTAAATTTGCTAAACAATTTGCAGATGCTAGAATTGCAGGGGATTAAAATGAGAACAGCAAACTTAAGACTAACAAGTATGCACACTATGGGCCAAGTTTGCAGAGGCCTCTACTTGGCATCTCACATATTATTTGGTTACTTCCACCCACAATTGACTTGTTGAAGCAAAATTGGAGCCACAAAAAACAAAATGTGAAGTCCTCCTACCATAATGTGCTGAGCCAAAGAGTGCCTGTATCCATAAATCACGTGCTTAACTATCTGCAGTAACTTGAATCTACAAATGATTGAAAGCTTCCCTCTCACTCCCATGTGCGATGGAAGTAATGCTTTTTGAATGTTTTTATGCACAGAGTAGGCAGCTCTGAATAAAGGCACCTTGTCACCTTACAGAATAACTAAATGTTATTTCAGAACTGCAGCTATACAGTATTAACTTGAATGCAGTCATGGCAAAAAAAAAAAACAACCAGGTTTTGCCATTCACACCTGTGCTTAGAAGTACAATTCAGTCCTTTTGCAGAATAAAAATCTGGACACTGGCTTTCAGAACCCTGATTCCAAAAGTGCTGTTGGGGTTCTAGGAACCACCTGCGGGGATCTGCTCACTGTAATGCTGAGCAGTGTCAGCTGTTTGAATTTCTATGCATTCATATATGGTAAGTAGAAGCCTTTTCAAAAATTGAGATATACTGATTCCTTGAGCCAAGGGACAAAGTGCATTTATATTAGTTGTATCTTGAGACTTGCAATAAAACTGAGTTACTGATGTGAGGTTTTCTGGCTGCAGATATCAGATTCTTGCTAAAGTGTTTTCATTTGTTCAGGCATCTTTCTGGGAGATCAGTGGCAGCTGGAATATTCCAAAAGTGAGTAATTTATCTAGATAGCTTCCAAACTGTAGTGGTTGCTCAAAGACTGCAAATGATGGAAGTGGAAAATCTGTGAATTTGGGAATATTTTGGAACTCCTGGGTCTGGATCTTCTTCCCTCCTCTCATTTCCAGTAAAAGTAAAACGTTGTTCTGGTCCCAAAAGGAAACACTTTCATTGTGAGTGTAAAATACGGAGTTCTACATTTCTTTTCTAGTTCAGAATAGCACAATATATCAAAAAATGTTACAGTATAGGTTTTTTGCTAAAGATTGTAAGAATCAAAGAAGCAGATAGTAGTACAGTAGGATGATACCTGAAAGTAAGTGCCACAGCCAGTTTCAGTCTATTCCAGACTCACAATTTCTTACATGTTCCTTCTAGAGTGACTTTGTGCTTAATCGCATGTGCTGTAAGCAGTTTTAATTCATGGATGTTACAATAATTGCAGTACGAAGTTTGTTACTTGTGGGACCCAAACATCAATATACAATAGCTGGCAGAATGAAGTACTGAGTAGAGTGCAGTGCTGCATGCCTGGGGTAATAGTTTCTTGGCCTTTACCTTTTTGTTAATAAAAGCTGACAGGAGGGAGATCTCTTGGTACTTCTTCTCACAGAACTCCCTTGGACAGAGCTGACTGTAATGAGGCATAAAGAGTAAAATCCAGCGGGTTGGATGGGACAGACCTCAGTCCTGGGTTTTTGATCCATTGTGTGTGTCAGTGCAGGACTTTGCATTTGTCCTTGATAAATGTTATGATGTTCCTGTTGGCCCATTCCTCCAGTCTGTCTACATCCCTAGGAATGGCAGCTCTGTCCTTGGATGTGTTGATAATTCTCTCAAGTTTTGTGTGCTCTGCAAATCTGGTAAGCCTACACTCTGTCAGCTCCTCCAAGATCATTGATAAAGATGTTAAACAGCAGAGGTCCCAGGACTGACCCCTCTGGTGCTTGTTCCTAGCCTGGGAAGAGTACAACTAAGTAATCACTACCCTCTGGGAGCCAACCATCCAACCAGGTTTTTTCCCATTTAGTTGTCCAGCCACTCAGACACTGATGTACCAGTTTGGTTACAAGAATATTGAAGAAGATAGCGTTAAAAAGGCTTAAAAACCCAAATATCACTGAATCACTGAAGGTAGTCAAGTGGGTTTCCTCTTGGTAAAGCTGTGCTGACTGTTCAGAATCACTTTCTTATTTGTGCCCAGAAATGGCTTCCAAGAGGGGAACCACTTGAACTTTGAAATTTGGGTCACTTCTCAGATATGAGGGGTAGCTTGAATAAGATTTAGATGGATCCAGTTCAAGCAGTTGTTAATTGCGGGGCAATTATTTGGTCGCAGATTCTCATACCAGGGACTTTGCCATGTAAAGATTTTCATATGCACCGAGAGAGCTGAAAGCTCCATGGATTTTCCTGCTTCTGGTAGCTAGTTAACAGCACAGTAGGATTGAATACTGAACAGGCAAATTGTTTTGACACAAAGCATCACTCCAATACCAGAAGCTAGGTTGAGCAAAGCATTCAGTGGAGTGTCACATTAGAAGATGCTTTGTGCAATGCAAGAAACAATCTTTTGATGAACTTTCAATGTGCTGGTAGATTCCTAATGCTAAATAGGTGCTAAATATCTGGCAGAGATGTTTCTACTGCCTTCCAGGAGACATGAAGAATTTCCTCAGCAATCAGTCCATTGCTATTGCTTATAGTCAGTGATTGGCTTTGTCAGCTTTGTTCACCCTTTCAAGGTTTAACCCTACTGCTTGCTTGCATGGGGACTGCTTTCCAGCAAAGGCATCCAGGCTTGCTGCAGCTTCTGCCAAGACCTCTCTCAATGTTCTCTTATGGCTTTGTTCCAGCCGCACTAGAAAGGGGAAGTATTCACCCTTCTCTTCCTGCATTTTAAATGAGCCCAAGATCCTGGAAACAATAGATTTTTGGCTGATCAGAAGCTCCTTCTTTACAGTTCCTCTCCCCAGTTGCCTGTGCATCAGCTGTGTGCCCTCATGGGGGTGGCACCCCTATTCAGCTGTGGCATCTGGCAGCTCCCCAAGCAAGGCTGTCCCACAAAGCCCGTGCTCCTAAAGCCCACACCAGCTTTCCAGCCACTTCCCCATCTGCTCTGTCAATTGGGACCTCAGGGCTGATGCCAGTTTTCACCATGGTGCTTGTTTGCCCAAAGTGGGAATTAATATTCCCAGCGGAGATGAGTGATTTGCTTAATTTGACTCCTCTGCAGGCCCTGTAGTCTGTTATAGGGTTGGGTTTTTTTTAAACGTACAAGCGAGAGAAGACTTTACGTTTTATTTTTGATGCTTTTGATTGCTGTTGGCTGGGTATTTGCAGCTGCCCAGACACCATAATTTTAACAATTTTTGCTGTGGTTTATACAGATTGACGTATCCTGGCAAGGAATGTAAGCCACAGAAAGCTGAAGATGAAACCAAGCAGGGTCTATTAAACTCGTAGCAGTGAAAAACTTAGTTGCAGTTTAAAATAGTATTTAATTTATGGAAGCCTCAGTTATGATGTTCCATTTTTCACTTGTCACCCCAGCACCTAAAAGGAAGCCTTTTTACATATACATGATGCAAATCCCTACACCCAGCTCTCCCTGCCCCTAAACTTGTATTGTAACTACATATGCCTTGTAACGTTTTTGCTGCTATAGTAAATGTGGTACATTCCTGAAGACTTACTCCATTTCTGCTTTTCTTCTGAATTCTGTATTCAGTTGACTAATTTAAGTCTGTGTTTAATTGACAGAGAGAGTCAAGTTTCTTTTCTTCTCTCTGTTCAATTTATATTCTTATTCTAATACATCTAGTAAACTTTTATAAAAGCAAACTTCTGTCTTTTTACAAGGAGATGAGGGCTAGTAAAAGTTTAGAAAAATGTGGGGGTTACACTATCTGTGACTATAGATAATAGAGTGTGACAGAGGACAAAATTTGCTGTAAAGATACAGTGTAAGACTGCTCCAGGAAAAAAAAACTTTCATTTAATTTTCAGAATTTTCAGTTGTTTTTTGCCAGTTGAAACATTTTTTATTTTTTTTTTTACCTGTTAGCACTGTTTTCCTAATACTTGATGCAAGAGAAAGCATTCATTTCACAATGAGAAGTGTCATTTATTTCTGAAAACTGTCAACTATTTTGCTGACTTCTTAAAATTGGGCTAATGAATGGCCATTATACTAGTCTTCTGAAAGACACTCATTTCAAGTGAAGCACGTCTTGCCAAAGTATTTCCACTAAAGCTTTTCCAGCCGTTTTTCTGTAAAACCAAGTTAACTTTGACACATGTCAACCAACTGTGCTCTGAGCCTGTTTCAGAATTGGAACCAGTATCATTAGGGATGGAGGAAATGCTTTTCAGTGTCTCTTCACTTGCAGAGTAATTTGAGATTTTAGCAACCTTGATTTACTCCCATACAGATCAATCCATTTTTGGAGATGGATTAATTGTATGCTTCATCCCTGGCGGTGTTCAAGGACAGATTGGGCAGAGCCTTGGGTGCCATGGTTTAGCGTGAGGTGTCCCTGCCCATGGCAGGAGGGTGAAACTAGATTATCTTAAGGTCCTTTCCAACCCTAACTGTTCTATGATTCTATGTGGAGGAGAAAAGGCAATGTAGAACAGTGCTTCAGGGCTTTTGTTCTTTAGCACTAATGCGTGTTATTTCTTCAGCTGTTTTTTAGGGGTTTTTTACACATAGTGATGAAATAACACAAGGTTAAAAAGGTTTGCAAATCCTTTCTGCAAATTACAGTGAGAAAATGTCATAGTGGCTATTGTAATAAAGGTGGACAAGGATATTAATGTCTTTTTCTGGAGGAGAACAAAGAATTTGAAAGAATGTCTTGGGACACTGGGACCAGCTGCTCTTCTGCTGGAGTAACTGCCTCATGCAGTCCCTTTCAGTAAATTGTTGAGCCCTTTTTGAAAGCACTTGGTCCCCTCCCTTCCTTTTCTGTGGGAGACTATTTCAAAGCTTTATTTTTCTGAGGATCCAAAATATTTCTTTCATTCAAAGCCTAAGATTTTTTAGGGCCAAAATGCCTATTTGTTCTAAAGCAGCACCCTTTAGTTAAAACAGCTCTTCTTTTACTCTTGTATATTAGGCTGTTCCTAAATGGTCTTCATCTGCAGTTCTTTATGGATGTCTTACCTTTTGATTTTATTCTTTTTTTAAAATTATTTTTGTTTTTTAATTTTTTTAATATAGCTAAAGAACTTATCATTAGGTGCTTTAATTTTTCAAATTCTAATTAGACTTGATGTTTTGGCATTTCCTGCATTATCCTTGTGCATCTTGACTATGACCAGTGCTTCTTTTTTTCCAATACCCTGACAGCACCTCCTGTATTCCAAGCAGGTGCCTAGATGTCATCTTTCAAGGAAATCAGTGGTCCCTTCTTGTAGACTTCCTTCCCTCCAGGGCACTCCTTGTGGGATAATTTCCTGAGTTCAAGCACTTCTGAATCTGTGCCAGCCTTTCTTCTGCTCTGTTGGCTGTCTTTAAGTAGTTATTTTATTGTGGCGTGATTTGTGCCGTTTTGAACTGAGCACAACTCCAGGTCGATTCATGGCATGTCACTTTTTCTTGGGTGGCTGTATGAGCTTGTTGGCTCTAAAGTAGATGGGATATCACTTTCTCAGGGACCATTGTGATCAGAGAGCTTTGGGAGCTGATACAGATTCAGCAGCCTCCTGCCATTGACTGGTCATAAATTTGAGGACATCAGTGTTTTTCAAAGAACACACTGAGTATTCCAGTGATGCTGAGTTAATCAGAAAAAAAAAGAAAATTGACTGACTGGAGGTGTGAACTTCATTCTGGATTTATTGCATTCCTAGCTGCAAATTCTGAGTCATGCACATCAGAATTCAAGCTCAGTCTTGCCCTTTCAGGTGTCCTAAGAAACTTGTGACAGAACAATGTGTTACATAAGTACAAAAAATATGGCAGCATTTAACTTATTCGGGCCTACCTGTCTCTGTTGCCTGTCTTTGAAAAAGCTACCATTTGTGGGTATTGTTGTGTCAGGCTTACAGTTTTACCATTCTAACTCTTACTTATTAGGGTACTACCAAAGCCATCAGGTTAATCCTGTTAAATATAACTTTCTGAAAAGCCATGTTTCGAGCTTGGACTAAATGGTTTCCAGAGGTTCTTGCCAAACTCAGTCACCCTGTGACCTGAGTGTGAGTAAATAATATCCATTTTATTTTTCTGCCTGTATCTTTTGGCTGTTAGAAAGATTACTCAACCGCATTGCTTCAAATTGATAATTCAGATGTCTGTGGCATCCCCTGCATTTCTTCACAAATAAATACTATGGTCAAATTAGCTATCCTCTTCTAATCTTAAAATATAATCAATGATTTTCTAGTATACTGTTAGTTGATTGGTACCTGTCCAGTTTTATCCATTCTGTAAAAGCTACTCTATGTAAAGCTCGTTCTCCTAGTGTCCTCTGAAATGAAAGCCAAGGACAAGAAACATGTTTCAGAGGACCAGGTTGTACAACCTGCTAAAGAGAGTGATCGTATGATTGGCTGGGGGGGGAGGAAGAATATATTTGTCTTTTATTTTTTTGACAGAAGGCACCTTTTTAGGAAAAATGAAGCAATAACTTAAGTTGCATGTAGATCATGCAGTCCTCCATCCTGCTCCAAGCAGCTTCAACTAGATCAACTTACTTCAAAGATGAACATTTCACAGTCAAGCCAATGTCTGATCACCCTCATGGTGAGAAGAAAAACATTTTTCTATTTGAAATCTTGTGGTTTGCTACTTGTGCCCATCATATCTCTTCCTGTCATTGTGCACCTTTCACAAGAGTCCCTCTGCATCTGCCACCTGCTGCAGCTGCCTTTCATAGGTCCTGTGGTCCATGTACCGGCTTACCTGGTTCTCCTGAGTGCTCACTGCAGCTTGGACATAGAATCATAGAATCAACCAGGTTGGAAAAGACCTTAAAGATCATCAAGGGCCCCAAAGTGAAGCCAGCCCTGCCAGTGGGCTCTGACAAGACCCGAGTCATTTTTCTCCTTCTTGGTAGCTGGTGCAGTGCTGTGTTTTGACTTTCGGCCTGGGAACAGAGCTGATAACACCGATGTTTTAGTTTGGCCAAGGGCTTTGTGAGCCTCATGCTCTGCCAGGGAGGAGGGGAAGCCAGGAGGAAGCCGAGACAGGACACCTGACCCAAACTGACCAAAGAGGCATTCCATACCACAGCACGTCATGCCCAGGATGTAACGGAGAGTTCGCCGGAAGGGCTGGGAGTCTGCAGGGTTGCAGGAGGTATCGGTCGGTGCTTGTTTGGGTTGGGAGGGCGAGTTAGTCGGCTGGTGGTGAGGTGATGTATTCTTTTCCCTTGTTATTTCCTTTATCATTATTATTATTGGTGGTAGCAGTAGTGGTTTGTGTTATACCTTAGTTACTAAACTGTTCTTATCTCAACCTGTGGGAGTTGCATTCTTTTCGATTCTCTCTATCTCTCCGGGAGTAGGGGGAGGGCAAGAAGGGGGGGGGGGGGGGGTGTGTGTGTTGAGTGAATGAGCCCTCTGATGGTTTTAAACCACGACAATTGGGAAAAGCAGTTTTCCCCACTGTGCCAACTGTATTATGGCTCATAGAGCATTATCTGTGGATAGCAACCTTTGCTGGAAGGTTGATGATGATGTTGAACTGGTTGTGCATTGGGTTACCCAAGTCTTCTGCAAAGCTCCTGCCCTGGACACTTGTGATGTGATATCCCTGAGGCAGGACCTGGTGTTTGCATTGAACTTGATGGGATTGCATTGGCCCATTTTTATTTTTGCTTTTCCCATGTGTCCTATCCCCAGAACATTGACTATTCATCCTGGACCAGTACTGTCCAGAGACTTGCTGAAAGTGCACTCACTCCCTTCGTCCAAATCCTTACTGAAGCTGTTGGATGGCATTAGTCTCAATATTGATGCCTGAGAATTGTTATTAAATTATTTAGCTGGTTTAAGATGAGAAACTGATATACTCTGTGTAAGTGTAGGTAAAGCATAAGAACAACTGTGACGTTTCCTTGTAGCTTACTAGGAAATTATGGAATTGGATTTGATAGGGTGCTGTACGCTTGAGGTGTTCTTCAGTCTTTGCTGCCTTCTGGGGAAATAAAGGAAACTTTTCATCCCCACCCTGCCCACCCATTTTTCTTCCTCTTGGAAAGAAGATGGATATATATACACACACATATGGTTCTTTCAAATCTTAAGCAACAACTTGTTGCCTAAGATACCAGACTGATTTGTTCAAAGTTGCTTAGAGGGTTGAATGACACACACACACATATGAAAAGAATTGCAAGCTTTTAAAATGTTATTGTTTTAAGCAAGTAAGCTGCTCTTGTTCTCTGTAAAATGCCCTCATAGAAAATCCCTCCACCCATTTCCATGAATTATTTATACAAGCTTCAAGTTTAATATTTAGTTTTAGACAGAAATGAAGCTGCAACTGTTCCCACAACTTTTGCTCTAGAGATGTTGCTGGTTTAGTCTTTTTTAGATTTAGACCTCAGTGCCAATTTCACCTATATGAACAATCCCTCCTGTAAAAATCCTAGTGAAACCTAGGAAAGTTTTTTCTGATTTGAGGTAAACTGTGAAAGCCAATCTGTATACAGTTACAAGGGCAAAGGTTTCTTTTATCCAGGGGGAAATACCAAATGTGGAGGCGAACTGTAGGCGTATTTTTCTTGCATTTGTTCAAGGTTGTTTAGGTGTGTGGTTCAAGACAGTAATTTGAGGAGTGTAAGGTGTGTGGTAGGTAGGAAGTCATATCTCAATGGCGCTATGTCTGCAGTCATACTGACAGAAACAGTTTTGTGCAAGCTGCTGTCAGTCTGGTTTGGTATGTTCACATACCTCCAGGCAGTATATACCTATGGGACGATAGCAGTGACGTTTTTTTTCATACCACCTCAAACACAATTTAATGTGATTTTAAAAAGCTCACTTAAGTTTAGATGGTTGAATGATTGTATCAGCTGGTGTAAAAGAAATACAATGGTAGGAATCAGAAATGAAATTTGAGATAGTAATACATGGTATTCAGTTCTTTTCATGCACATTGTCTCAGCAATAGCCGTGGCTTATTAGAAAGCTTGAATTGTCCTGATTTTTGCCAGGCTGGATTACGTCACTGCTCTGAATGACAGCTGGGCTTGGAATAGGTGGAGTATGTCAGCAATGCATTTGAGAAACAAATGTAATTTGCAGCACCCTTTCAAAAATATTTAATTCTGTTGTATAAATGTAATGCATCTCAGTGCACTGGGGTGTGGTGTGGGCTGTCAAACTTCACGGCAGCATAAAAGAAGCCCGCATGATCTGGTAGACCTGATGAATCAGAGCAAACCTTAGTGAACTGCAAAGTTTAGAGTTTAAAATCTGCATGTATTGATTTAATTTCCCTATTAACTTGTTTATGAAATATTGGCTGTTGCAAGCAGTTTAAGAATATTAACTGCGTTAAAGAATAGATGAAATAATGACTTGTCTGAGAAGATTTTGAAGATGCCCCATGTAGTCTCAAATCCTGCTCCAGAGCTATCATCATCCAAATAGCTGCTTATTGCTGGCTTTATTAGCAGCTACCTGGGCAAACTGAACTTTTGTCCTCTCTGTTGCTTGCTCCACCCCCCCCCCCCCCCCCCCCCCCCTTTTTTTTTCCCAAAGGAAGTGGAGGGGATGTGCAGAGATGTCACAAGCAAATGTAAAGTGGACAATTGCAGATCGTGCAAGCAGGGAAATAGTCAGTTGTATGTGATTATATCCATCCTTGAAAATGTTGGAGTTAAACTGTCCTACTAGCTTGGTGTTTTGAGCAGGTATAGCAGAAGGTGCACACAGATGGAATAAGAGGTATGAGAGGTAGTGTATTGCATTGGTGTTGGAAGGAATATAATTCTTCAATTTCCTCTTCTTTGTTCCAGTGTGCTACTGAGTAAAACACAACATTAATTTTTTAAATAGGTAACTTCATTTTTTCTCTTTCTTAAAATAATTGTAGCAGAGTATGCACAAAGAATATTTCTGCTTTCTGTCTAGGATTGTGATGGAAAATGGCAATGACGTATCGCATCTGTCCAGCACGGTGGCAGCAAGAATTACTCCTGTTGTGTATAGATGGGTCTTGGGTTACATGGGAACTGTTTTCTGCATCAGAAATAGGTCAAATTGTCTGGGACTTGCATACAAATGTTCATTTTTCAAGACAGTGAACCTGGTGGACTTCGTAGTAAATCAGTAGCCTACTCCAGTTTGAATCTAGGTATGAGTTTGGCCCACTGCCTAAGTGAGAGACCTGGAATGCTTCAATTTATGCTTGTGCTTACCAGTAAGAGTTCCTGTTATTTCTCTCATCTGTGTGAGGGTGCACAAAGCTTCATGAAATCATGTTACCTTGCTCAGAAGCAAGCTTATAGGCTGTCCAAAGTAATTTCAGGAAAGGAATCAGTCTACATCAGTCTACTCTTCTGCAAATATCATATATTTTTCAGAGCTGTTTAAAGGAAACAGATATTTTTCTTAATTCTATTGAAATTCCAGGTGGTTTTCCTCATGTTAATGAGAACCAGAAAATTTGTCCTTATGACACTTTGGTTTTGCTACTGATATTCTCCCTCCATGTTCAGGAAAAATTTCAGACTTAAGGAATATTATAATGGGTTTCAGAAGTGACTAATTAGGTGTCTTATTTAGGGTTTTGTTTTCAGCTTTTTTCTTTCCAAATAGCTTGCAGTATGAAGACAAGAACTCCAGATGTTAAGAACTTGCATTCCCAGGACACTGGGGAAATAAGGACAGGCAATCAAGAAACTGATGAAACTAAGAGCTCTTTGTAGCACTGTCATAAAAGATGAACTCTTGTCTGGTCACACATAATGTATTTAGCTAGCCAATGAAAGAAACCTTTCCTAATATCAAAAGTCAGCTCTGCCTTGAAATTTGGTAAATCCTTTTCCTAATATGATGTGGGCCTCTGCAGAAGTTCATTTAAACTGTTTTTGTTTCCCAAATGACTTTCTGCTTTTCTTCATCAAAAGGCCATGTGAGTAAGCCTCTCCTAAATCAAGAGTGGTGGAAGAGCTGATGCCACAGATTACAGTGTTCTTACACCTTTGTTTATGTGTAGTTTGGGGCTTGTATGTGCCCTAAAGGATTTGGGGGGCTGGGGGGTGTTAATTTATTATTTTGTTTTCTTCTCTGTGCTCCCAGGGCAGCAGAATCAAAACACAAGGTGGGTGTAAGGGATGCATTACCAAGTTAGTGTAAGGGTTTGCAATATACCTTCCATGTAAAATTTCTGCTAGCCTGATGCACCTAGAAGATACCGCTTTCTGCTGCCAGGACAATTGTTAGTGTCTCTTGCATCTCTTAGGCAGAAAGGGATACCTGCCACTTCAGAGAGACAAGCTGGTGCTCATCTAAGTAGGAGGTTCACAGAAAAACTACCAAATACTTGTGTTGCTGTATTTCTGAATGTAGTGGAGAAACTTGTCAGGTGAGAGGAGGTATCAGTTACTTTACAGGAAAACTTGCCCTGACATCACTGTAATTCTGGGGTGGCTTATCAACTCTGATCATGTGTCACATTTCACTGTCCTCTTTAAGAGAATTATTTGGGAAAGGTCGAGTAGGATGGGGTGAAGAATAATGCCAACGTGAAAGTTGGCAGCCAGCCACCTTATTTAATTTCCTCCATGACCTATTGTTGTCTGCCTTGACCTTGGTTTGAGCTTTTAGGCCCTGGCAACAGTGAGGACAGATTAGGTCAACTACTATATTGTTTAAAAATCAGTAAACTGATAAGTACAGCAGTCTTCGGGGTAGCTTTCTAACAAGATTTTCAACCAAAAAACAACCTGATGGATGGTCTTGAACAAAAATACTTCATTGTTTCACTCTACTCACTGTTACAACAGCATAAAACTTCTAGCGTATTTCACATTTATATTTCAAGGTTAAAAATCCCTGATTTGTCCTAAGCACTATTTGTTAATGTCAAGGGCTTAATAAATTCCATGTTTACCCCATTGATTACTAGAAACTAATATGTTCCTTTTAAAAAGGTAAGGTGTAGATGATATTAATCTTTACGGTAAACTACTAGCTTCCATGTAATATTTCTTTTTTCATTCACCCTCAAAAATATATGAAGTTCTGCTTTTTTACTCCAGTGCAGTTAAAGGGTTCTGTTGTCTTGATAAAACTGAGAGCGGAACCTGGGTAGTAGCAGCTGCTGGCAGTTCCCTGGATTTCCAGCAACACTTCACAGTACCTGGGGAAGATAGCTAAGTGATAAGAGACAAGTGTTTATCAATGAGAACTCCATTTCAGAGCTGGGGAGAAATTTTTGGCAAGTGTTAATGTCTTCAATATCATTAAAAGCAGAGAAAAATGAAGACTAATTTAAAAAATATGATTTTAAAAAATGAATAATTTTGAAAAACCAAATAAAAGTGATTACCAGGTTCTGTGACAAGGGCTTGAAAATGTTCAAGACCTGTTGTTAGAGGCCTGATGCTGCTCTTACAACTCTAGTTTTGCAGTAAGCTCGGGTTGGCAAATCTGTTGAGCACTCCTAACCTCACCCTAAAAACTTCAGCAAAATAGACATCTTGAATAATGAAGCAATAAGTTCTTTTCCTTTCTCCCTCCCACCCTCTCTCTGTTTTTTAATTCTGCTTTATGTTTCTGAATGGAAATTTTCCCCATGTGGTTCCTCTTCCTGCTATGGGTTATGTGGTAAGGGAATGTTGTAATTTAATTTAATTAAGTCTTGAATGCACTTTCTTTTTAGCTGACACTGCAGTGACATTTCTTCACTTGTAGGCAGTGCCTTTTAACTGATTCACAATAGACTCAGGATCTGAAGTGATGGAAATTCTGTTGCTGATTTCCTCATTCATCATGGGCTAAAGTGGGCTGGGTGCTAAGGCCCAGTGACCTGTCACTGTTGGGACATAGGCTTTTTCCTAATAGATTAATTTTTTTTGTGGTATCAATGAGTGGACATACCTAAACTAAGTCTTAACTTCTGTGAAATGGTAATTCCTTGCATTGGGTTCGTGTGGGGAGGTTTTGGTAGCAATGGGGCTACAGAGGTAGGTTCTGTGAGAACCTGCCAGAACCTTCCCCCATGTCTGATAGAGCCAATGCCAGCCAGCTCCAAGACAGACCCAATGCTGGCCAAGGCCATGCCCAAGCCCATTGGTGACAGTGGTAGCACCTCTGGGGTAGCATAGTTAAGAAAATAAACCTGTGCAACAGCAGCCAGAGGGAGGAGTGAGAATCTGTGAGAGCAACAGCTCTGCAGACACCAAGGTCAGTGCACAAGCAGGGGAGGAGGTGCTCCAGATTCCCCTGCAGCCCATGGTGCAGCCCTTAGTGAGGCAGTCTGTGCCCCTGCAGCCTGCATGGAGGTCCATGGTGGAGCAGATCCGCCTGCAGCCTGTGGAGGACCTCGTGCTGTAGGAGGGGGATGCCTGAAGGAGGCTGTGACCCTGTGGGAAGCCCGCACTGGAGCAGGCTTCCAGCACGACTTGTGGCTCCAAGGACAGAGGAGCCCATGCTGGAGCAGCCTGTTCCTGAAGGACTGAACCCATGGAAGGGACGCACGCTGGAGCAGTTCATGAAGAACTGCAGCCCATGGAAAGGACTCACATTGGAGAAGTTGGAGGAGGGCTGTCTCCTGTGGGAGGGACCCCACACTGGAGAAGGGGAAGAGAGGAGGAAGGAGCATCAAAAACAGCATGTGATGAACTGGCCACAACACCCACTCCCTGTTGCCCTGGGCCACAGGAGGGAAGGATGTGATAAAAATCAGAAGTTAAGCCTGTGAAGAAGAGAGAGGCGAGGGGAAGGTGTTTTTAAGATTTGGTTTTATTTCTCATGATCATATTTTGGTTTGAATGGTAATAAATTAATTTCCCCAGCTATTTTGACTGTGATGGTAACTGTTGAGTGATCGCTCTCGTGAGCTGTGATATTTTATTTTTTTCCCTGTCCAGCTGAAGGAGAGAGAAGGTGGGCACCAGGCATCAAGCCAGGGTCAATCCACCACACTCCTTGACAGGTTGGACAAAATAAACATTTTCCCCTGCAAGACCCGGACACTGCACAAAGCACATTGGCTCCATCTTGTAGTCCCTTACTGGGGAATTGGCACCTTGTGTTTTTGCAGCATTGAGCTGCAGCTTCCCAGTGGCCATTGCTGGAGGTATGCAAAAAGCTCCAGTTGGAGGCTGAATGTAGTAAGATTTCCTGACAATTTGCAAAACTCAAGTATACAAAGCAAATACTGGTGTACAGTCTGGGTGCACTGGGATCCTCTGCTCCTTCACTTTGAAAGCTGTACTGTTGCAGGAAATCTCCCTTCTGAGATGGTGCTAAATGCAGTGGCTGTCAAAGTAAATGGTTGCAGAGAGAGAAGTTGTAAGAGAATCTTATCCTGTATTATTAAAGAATATGATCAGGCACGGACTATACCAGGCCACTGGTGCAGGTACTTGGGGCCTGCAGAGAATTGTGTGAAAAATAGCACAACACTTGCTGTTTCATTCAAAGGCCATCCCTCCAGTATTATGTCTGGTTATGTTGTAACCTGGTAGTGCCGGTATGGTCCTGGTTTGACCTGTGCTGTTAACTGTTAAAGGTTGCACAGTTTCTCATTGTTCGTAAGAACTTTTCCCATTCTATTAGAATTCTTCATCCTTTTTGTTTTCTCATGGTGCACCTCTTGTTTATATAGTTCTTTAATGAAGAGGTAGGGTGTCTTCTCATCTGTTTCCATGGAAACACTCAATTAGAAAAGTAATTTTAAGAGATTGAGACACAGCTGCCAAAACTCCTAAAGAGAGAGGAGGAGGGGCAGTAGAGAAAAGGGTTGAAGATTTGGGCTGGCAAAATGCAAACATTGCCTGCCTTCTGCCAGTTATTTCCTAACACTCATCTGTAAACTCGTATCTGACTGTACATCTTGCACCCATTTGGTTTGAGCTACATCTGTAATGCATTTAAAAACTATAATTGAGTCTGCTGCTCAGCATATGCGATGTTAATGCTTGGAATGTGAGAATTTTTTGTTGCTGCATTGTTTCTTTCATATGTTTTTTATCAGGCAATGGCCAGGGCACTGAGGCCAAAAGGGGAGGGAAGATGAACTGGGGCATCTCCCTCTTGCCAGTGCCTCACATACATACACGTTGAAAAAGACATTTTTTTATCCCTGCTTTGATATGGAATAGGGTAACCAGATACCTGTGATTCAATGGTACTCAAACTATTTATAAAGGAGAAAAAGCCCCAAACCAAACACGCTCCACTAAGTTTTCTGGTAGACACATTAAGTGATCTGCCTGTCTTCTTTTGGCCAGCTGGAGGTAGTCAGGAATTGAATCCTACTAGAAAAGGAATAAAGCAAAACTTAGAGTATTAGATGTATATTTTCTCATAGGTGCGAAATCTATTGTTCGCATGTCATAAAACCATACCCCTACTCCAGAATCAATCTCTGTATTTAAAAGTGCAACTTTGCTACTGCCTTCCCACTCCTCCCCTAAGAAAAAAAGAACCCCAAACAGCCACAAAAAAAAAACCCCTACATGCACAAAAGTAAACCAAACTAAAAACAAAAAACACACACGCACTAAAACGACCCCCCCACCTGAAAAAAAACCAAGGGTGCGGTTTGTTTTCCTTTTGTGCTGTCTGGGTACTTACTCGGTGGGGTTGCACTTGAAGCACACAGGCTGGAACTCAGTTAATAATAGCACTCTTGAATGCATAAGGAGGAGAGAGAGAGCTTCATGACCTGCAAATTGGCGTGTCTCAACCAAGCTACATGTTCTTAGATGCTTCCCTCATCCTGCCTCTAAATCTTCATGAGAATAAAGTAATTTGGGCAATATTTTTAAAGCATTAAAAACTTTAAAAATTTATTTCTGATTGTTCAGGGAATTCTGAGGCTCATGGGAGAAAAAGGCCTTAGGGAAGGAGACAGTGGTTTTATGGTTGTTCTTAACACTGTTGTTGAGTTATTATATGCTAAAGAATGGCAATATGTTTTCATTCAGCTGTTGGGGAATCAGGATGGTTCCTGGGTTAAAAGAGAGTTGGGAGAAAAATGCAGAAACCTTAGAGGAAAAGTTACTTTGCTCTGAGTTCCTGTCTTTACAGCAAATGGGCACTAGGTTGCCAAAGCAGAGCAACTGCTGCAGTGCCTTTTGGGATGCATCGTCACTCGCTTTGTCACACTGTCAAACTGCAGTGTTCATTAATACTTCAGATCTGACCAATATCTTATAATCAATAAAGCTGCAGTGCTTGGGGCCTTCAGGAAATGCTTTGTGGGTTATCAAAACTTTCTAACTACTTTCATTGTGAAAAGTAAAGGCATATAGTTTAGTATTTGAAATTCAGTTACCTGAAATGGAAATCCTGTAGGAATCTCCTGTGACTACCTTTTGCCGACCAGGTACATGTTGCATTTAACCTCAAGGGAAGCAAGGATGCTCTACGAGCTGATGCAATATAGCATTGCAAGAAAACAAATACGTTGTGTTGCTGAATAAAGATTGTATTAGAAAATCATCATTCAGGTTGAGTGGCAGGCGGTTTGTGATTAAGGTGTTGCTGTCTTTTTGTTGTAGAAAAGATGGGAGATCAGTCGTTTTCTGCTTAGTCTGTCATGCAAATTTCCCAGAGAACAGTGTTTCTCAAAATTATCTTGGTGAAATGAAGTCTTAAAAAAAATAAAGCAAATAACCATCCCTAAGAAAAAAAACACCCCACCCCCCCAACAAAACAAACAAACAAAGAAAAACCAAAACAAAACAAAAAAAAAACCCTCATTAAAAGACATCTGCAAGAAATGCAGACTGAACCTTCAAACTTAAAATCTTCTCTTAAAGGAGACTGACAGTATCATGTTTAACACCATATGTTTATATAAATGTGGCTATGTACGCATATAGACCCTTATTAGCCAGTGGCTCTGATTAATATTGAGCTCTTGAGCAAAGTGTTGACTAGTGTGTGTAGCTAATTAGATGTAAGCATCTAATGAACCCCTGTCAACACTTGCTTCATATTAAATGGTTATCTCTATTACAGAAACGTTGCTACAGTTTTCTTTTAATGCTAGAGTTAGAATATATGTATTAAAACTCTTATTTGTTGAGTAAATTTCAGGTTTACTTTGCTGAATGCTGCTTTAAGATAAATTGATCATATAAAGTTTCACAGAATATCAGGTTAGAAGGGACCTCAAGAATCATCTCGTCCCATCTTTTTTGGCAAAACCACAGTCTAGCTGAGTTGGCTCAGCAGTCTGTGCAGCTGAATCTTAAAATTGTTAGGAAACCCACCAGTATGCTGGAGAGGTGATTCTAATGACTGATAGTTCTCATTGCAAAAAAATTTTCCTCTAGCATTCAATTGGGATCTCTCTGGGAGTAACTTGTACCCATTACCCCTTCTCTTTCCCATGTGAGTCCTCATAAAAAGGAGTTTTAGTTGCTTTCAATAATAACTATAGCTAATGCCACTGGCATTTTTTGGCAAATGGTCATGATTTTCCTAATGCATCAAAGTCTGGGCTGGACATGGAGAGACTGAAGTGTTACCAGCCTGCATAAGTAACTTTGCCTTTCAGTTTCTAATATCCCTACATTTCATATAAACTATCAATGTAGTTTTGCATTAGAAAAATATAGTTTCTGGTCTTGATGCCACACCTGCAGCGAAGCAGGAACTTTGCAGTGGTTTCCTGTAGTTCAACCAGCCCAGATTTTCAAAAACACACATCTTCCACAGATACAACCACTTAAATCATAAAAAGCAGAGTACCTGCTATGACCAGGCCTTTTTATAAATGCTGCTGGTGTGTTTCTGTGATGTATCTTCTTGATAGCAAGTACTCGTTTTTCTGCTTGTAGATCTTTAAGTCTTTGCATACATATAGCTTAAGCCATATCGCATGAGCTGCCTGCTTCCTGCTCCTTCCTTTTTATCAGTAAGGGTTGTGCCAGTGTCAGTCTTCCAAGTTTGCTTTTTCTCTTCATGGTATTCTGATTAACTCCAGCTCTGATGTTTTGGGTTTGGTTTTGTTGTTTTTTCTTTTACAGCATTTATTACTGATGCTTTCATAATGGAGAGTTTATGGCCTAAAATTAATTGTTAGATGATTTTATTTAGTACAAGTGATTTTCTGCAAACTCCCCACACAGTTTTTGGGAGGCTCCAAAAAACTTTATTGTGCTGCATTCATTAACTCTTTCTCTGCTTGTGTGGCTGCAGCATCCTTTTGTGGGTTCTTTGTTATAAAATAATAAAATACTCTTTGTTATGTAATTAGATTGTTTTGGGGTTGTTTTCTAGTAACACTGTATTTAAACAAAAAGACTGCTTTATGCAATACTGTGCACTAGCTATTTTTTTTAGTTCTCACTTTTAAGGACAAGTGAGGAAAGCAGCAGGAGCCAGACTGAGTTCTGACTTTGAGCTCATTTTCAGCATCTGGTTTTAGGATTTGATCCCAGTGAAATGTAATGATGTCTTGCTTCTAAAGCTGCCTTTCAAATACACCTTCTGCTGGTTTTCCTCTCTTCCTATTGACATGACTGAGAATACCCTTAAGCCTTCTCTGAATCCTGAGTGGTATGGGGAAATAAATTATGAGCAAGACTTGTAGCACAGGAGTCTTAAAGCTCTTTGCAGCCATTTTTACACTGTGTATGTGCCCAGTTTGTCTCTAGGATCATTTTAACTAGCACATGCTCACTATTTGCTTATAGTGGAAACCTGAAGAAACAGCAAAATGAGTAATTCGCAAATACAGTCCTACATGCCAGCAATAAACCAGAATTATAATAGTGAAAAACATGTGTAGTTTGTGAAAACCAGTGTAGAATGGCTTTTTGAAGGGAAGTTTGTAGATTGTCAGTTCTTGAAGTCTATTCTTGGTCCTCAAAGCAATTTTTTGCAGGTGCTGGAAAAGACATTGAGTTTATCTGATGAGTGACAGTTGTTGTTTAAAAAAGTCACGTGTTAGAAAAGCAGGCGCCACAAAACAAGAAGACTTGACAGTTCCATCTGTAATGTTTTTGCTGGCAAAGTAAATCAGATATCGTTCCAAGGTCTGTACAATGCATGCAGCAAACCTCTAACACTGGAAAGAACTTGAGAGTTTAATGTGTTCTGGCTTCATGTTACATAAACAGGGGTCCCCATGGTCCTATATTGATTGGGCTTGTGTTCCACCACTGTTTTTGTGGGTATATGCTAGCCCATAAAATCACATTTTTGTTTTTGCCTGCCAACTCTCTTCTGTTGCTTTGTCTATTAGGCTGCAGTGGTAAGTGCTACAGCTGGTGTGCTGGGGGATCCAGTGAAGAATAGTCAGACCACTAAATTTCAGGCTGATGAGCCTGGGAGAAACCCTTGCAAAGTAATAGTATGATTAAATATGTGTCATGAATTGTTAGAATTACATTATGCTATTTTGAGAATGACTGTGTATTCCCTGGTATCAGCAGAGGCTAACATCACAAGCACTACAAATACTTTGCAGCACATCACTAGCAGCCATAGCCTAATAAAACCACTCCTGTGTGTAACACAAGGGTAGTCAGACGGGGAGAAAACCCTGAAGTGAAAGATCACTTTTAGTATACTCCAGTTATTTCATCTGTTCCCTCTCTTAGCCTTCATCTTTTGGGTTTTTTTTGGTAAAACTTTTAATCATCCTTGCATGTGAGTGTGGAACATGAAGTTTTAGTGAAATTAGAAAGCCTTCCTAGCTTTCTTGACTGATTGAATTTTTGGCTACACTGTAGGATTTAGGAAGTCATCAAACTTCTAGGAATCTGGGATTTTTTTCTTTAGCAGGCAGCAGTTTAATTTAATAATCCTTGTACAAAGGAGACTGCAGCTTCCATTGTCAGCTTTTATAGTTATGTGGTGTGTTTAGACTTCATTAATATACTGACTTAAAATAAGGATGCCCAACATCTGTGTGGTACAGGACTCTGCAAACTGGCATCCTTAAACTCAGGATTTAGTTTGTGACCTTCTGCTTCCTGTCACGTGCATCTCTACATCTACATCTTTCTGATGGCAACAGACTTTTAGTAGGACTTGTTGTGATACGGCAAGGGACAATGGTTTTAATCTAAAACATTCAGGCTAGATATGAGGAAGAAATTATTTACAACTAACATGGTGAAGCACTGTAACGGGTTGCACAGAGAGG
This sequence comes from Pezoporus occidentalis, assembly GCF_034315485.1. Lineage (NCBI taxonomy): Eukaryota > Metazoa > Chordata > Aves > Psittaciformes > Psittacidae > Pezoporus > Pezoporus occidentalis. The sequence goes on from NW_026913855.1 coordinate 116,420, forward strand.
TGATAGATGCCTCATCCCTGGGGACATTCAAGGTCAGGTTGTACAAGCCTCTGAGCAACATGATCTAGTGGAAGATGTCTCTGCTCATTGGAGGGGGCTTGGACTAGATGACTTGTAAAGGTCACGTCCAACCCAAACCATTCTATGATGTCTAGAAAGGCAGTGTAAAACTTTTGCTTAGTTTTTCACTGTCTTGCAGTGCTTCTTTGACACACACAGTTGAATTTTCTTCCCTATTTCCCTTCTGAATACTGCAGCTGCAGTTCTACTGTGATGTGTCGTGATTTAGCTGTGTCTGCAGCAGTTTCCACTAGCTTGTGCCTGCCTTTGTAGTTAGTTTGATAATGAGGATTGGGCTACACTTTGTATAGTAGGGTTTAAATTTAGTAAGGAGTGACAGGGTGAGGAAAAGGAGAGTCTTCTTATCAAACTTTCTTGACTGTCACCAGTGTCTATGAGAGCAAGCTGCTAACTAGTTTTACTGTCAAAGTAATGACAGTAAATGGTAATGAACTTATTTTTCCTAGGTAATGAAGACATTCTCTTGCTTTCAGCTGTTGTTGATACATAAGTTGTTATGGCTAGCATGCTTATTTCTCTGTAGATTTTCCCATGCCAGTCTCCTTAGGACTTTATTCCAAAATAATACATTCTCTGCTATTCTCTTTGCAAATGCACCAGTCAGCAAGTATTACTTTTTTCCTATCTGCAGCTTCTGTCCTTATGATCCCATATTTCTCGACTGTTTTCACAGTGGTCCCATGTGCTGTGCAATGTGGAGGTAATGGTGACTTGACAGAACTGGACTGTATTCAGCATGCTATTCTGCCACAAGTTAAGCAAAGATTCATGAGGGCTGTTTGTGTGGAAGTTATGAACAGCACATTTTAGCACTGTGTATTGTACCATTCCATGAGGTCAAATCTTTCTTAAACATCTCCTGTCTTTTAAGGAAAAGGGATTTTATTGACTTCACTGTGAAATTAGTGCAGTCATAAAGTTGCTCTACAGTGAGACAATGCCCATGCACAATTGAACCATGAAAATATCATCTGAGTGCAAAAGGCAGCTGCTGGATATTGGGGCCTATTGGTAAAACACTTGCTTAAGTGAACTGTAGTAGAAATAGTGGAATACTTTAAAATTAAACTAGTGGCAAACTTACTGGGGTCCCTGTTGGTGTAAGTGCTATGTAATGCAAAGGAGAATGCTCTCCCAAACAGTTTTTAATTCATATGGGGAATGTAAAGCTGAGGCAGGGAAAAACCAAAACATCCACAGTTAAACCTCCATGGCATTTAGTTTTCTTGATGATTAGCACAGCCTCTGTAAAGATCCTGTCTTTCAGTTGTCAGTTTCCTTGTAGGAACTCCTGCTGCTTCCTGCCTTTATTTGCCATATCTTGGATGACTTTACATATGGTAGCATGGGGATGCTGAACAAGATAGGCCTCCACGTGAAACAGGCAGTCTTAAGATCTTTGACATGTTCAGTCCTGGGAGGTTTTAAGTGTCATTTCTACTTTCAGTTTACATAACTTTGGCAGATCAAGGCTTCTTTTAATCCCTGTGGAAATACTGTAAAATAATTTTTAAAATAATTTTTAACATAATTTTACTGGAAAACAACTTTTAAGAGTTCTAATAATTTTGGACACTTCATTCACCTGAAATTCCCTTTGGACTTATTTTGCATGTAGTCTTAACATACCTTCTTTTGTTTTACATATGCATCCCATAGCTGACATCTAAGGTGTGATAGCTAATATCTACCACAATGGTTTGAATTTGTCATCTGTATGTTGCCTAGAAAATAACAATGTTAAATTGGAGAATCAAAATTTCCTTAATTATCATCCTGATGTATCATTATATTATCATAATACCCATCATCAAAACACATTACAATATATTTTTATGCAGTATTATATAGTAACTTGAAGTACATTATTATACAAGAATATTTTTCTTTAACAATATTTGGGGTCTTTTTTCTGCTATTGTTCAGTTTATTTTGCCAGGTGAGTTAAGTCTGGTTTTAGTTGAGTAAATGCACAGCAGGACAACTTCTGTGGGTTTATCATGATCTGAAGCGAATCAGCGGGCTCCTCCTGAATAAGGAGTGTTTATTTTTGCTTCTGTGCTTGAAGGGAGATTTTTGTCGTAAGAACAGAGGTGTGATAGGCCTGCTTTTAAACTTTGGCTGAATGGAATATATGGTGCTTATCATGATTGGTCACCATGTGCAAACCAGACCATGCCTAAACTGATCATCCCTTCATCTACAAGTAACAGATGCCCTTTTTGGCAAAGGCTTATAATTGTGGTGAAGAGTTTCACCGCTAAGCTTGATATGTAGTTTATGTTTGCAAAGTGAAGGAGTATGGCTTCTAGAAGCACTCTGAAGCCCTGCTGCTGAATTTGGTCAATTAGTTGCAGCATAGCAAAAAGTTCTCTAAGGTAGGGATCATCTTATTTTTCCTAAAGTGGGACAATTTGTTCTCATGAATGAACACCACAAAAATTTCCTACTTGCTTGTGGGACTGACCCACTGAAAACAAAACACAAGCACAGCATATTAGCATTATGTCTGCTGGTATGGCTGAGTAAAGCAGCTAACCGAAGTCCTTTGATGCTAGACAGAACAGGCACAGCTGTAAACCAGCTGAAAATCTGCACAGTGACTACTGCTGCTGCACACCCAGAAGGCTCTAGTTCTATTGTACCAGGCAAAATCACTTCTAGAAATGTCTTTCCATTTCTGCAATGATCTTCTGCCTTGGCTTGTGGAGTAATCTTGTACCTGAGTGTCCTCCACTAGGACTATGTCATCTGGAGCTTGGCCTTTGTAGGCCAGCTGTACCTCAGAGGTGCAAAGCAGGGCAGCGTCTGGGTTTTGGAGCTTAGGGAATGAACTGCTCAGTGTCTCAGACCCTCCTTCATTTTCAAGGACATAAAGTTAGGATTATTTTTACAAGTAAATGGTCCAGCCCTAGGTCAGTGTTCTCATTTCTCCTAAGAATGGCCAGAATAATTAATCATGTAAGCAGTCAAAAATGACAGCAGTTATTTGATGGAGGAAATCACACAAGGAAAGAAAAATTGGCAAGAGGTTGTGGGAATACTGAAGTGGCCTTCTGCATTGTTGGAAGTGACAATTTTGTTCATTGTTTCCCTTGGACCGTCCTTTATCTTCTCACTAGTCAGCTGGATAACTTTGTGCCTGCTGTGTTTCGGAAAGGTTGGGACACAGGGCTGCACGATGATCACACAATTGTGCATGGAGCTTCGGCTCCTGTATTCTTGCCATAGAACAAAAAGGCTATTGTTTCCAGCCTAATAATAAAGCAGGAAAAAAATCACAAAGGTCTTTCCTCTAGATAGAAGGCTGGCTTAGCAGCAGGCGGGAAAGAGCTAGCAAGGAATTTATCTGCTGGAAATGACTTCTACAGTTTGCATTTTCATTTCATCTAGTTTTACTGATGGTTGGAGAAGATACTAATACAACTGCAAAAAAAAATGAGGTAGGACAGATTTCGGACTGTGAGATGATGACATGAGTAGTCTAGCACTGGAAGCTGGGGTGAAAGGGGACAGGTTCAGGCTGTGTTACAGTTCAGGTTTTGGAATCATTAAATCCTATTGGAGGAGTAACCATGCCCTTGTGTATGTGCATTCCCCTGCCAAATTAAGGGGACTCTAGACACTTGTTAGGAACAGCATAGATCAGTAAGAACATACTTAACAACTTGCCAAAGTGGAATAAATAGTAGACATTAGTCCTTTCTGAGAAGCAGGTTCTGCTGAAGTAAACTGGGACATGAAGCCCCTTCCAGGAAAGCCCACTCCTGAAAGTTATTGATGGAACAAAATAGTTTGATTGCCAAACCTAATTTTTAGGGGTTAGCACAAGTCCAAAAAAGGTAGCTTGGTAGATTTAGGAAATAAGGTTGACTTTGTTTTTCTTTTAAATGCTGTCAAACATACTGGATATTGCAAACGGTCTTGCATTGCCGAGTAAGCTAGAAACATGTGTTTTTCCCTTGTTGATGTCTCCAACAGAAAAATAGACAATGCTCATGCTGATATGAGGTAAATAAGCAACATATCCTCAAGGCTCAGAAATGCTACTTAAATGGAGCCAATGTTATAACAAAGAAATTCAGCTTTCTAGAGGAAAACCTGGAAAATGGATATGCCCCATTATACACAATGATGGTGTTGATAATACTTCATTAGAAGCACTTTATTAAGACCATAACTAATTTTGCCTATCATATGTAACAAAGTTTTACCACATGCTTTGTTCAAGTATCACAAACAGTTCCTGCCAGTGCAAAGAGAAAGTGTTTGGCTATTTAAACAGTACCTACAGACTGCCTTTTGGCAGCAGTGTTTTATAGGAGCTGCAGCTGATCAGTGTTATGCCTTGAAATAGAGTAATATTGTTTGAAATGCCCACTACACTAAACATTTGTTAGCTTTTTTAAAGGTGAAATCTTTCAGAATAGTTTTTCCAGTGTTCCTTCTTTCTTTCCCCCATATGTCAATTTAGGTAATGAAGCTCTCATAGATTTTGGAGAAAAGGAGTGGATTTGGATGCCGTAATCTCTACATGCTGCCTTACCTGAATATTCCTGCCAAATGCAGTAGAGCTAGAGGGGTTTTAGGTAATTGGTAGCACACTCCAGCTGAGGGAAACAAAGTAGCCAAGACAGGGAGAAAGTTCATGGTGAAATTTATATTCAAACACTATAAACTTGTAAACAGAAAAGTTGGACCCATTCTAGGAAGTAGTCAGAAAACCATCTGCAAAAGGAATTTGAGGTAGATATTCACAAAACTGCCCTTGAGATAGCAAAATGAGAAAAGGAAAGGTTTTCTGAAAGTGTATCAGAAGGAAGAGTAGGGCTTTTCTTCTGGAAGGAACCAAAATTGCTTCTCAGCTTGCTGAGGCGTCAACTCCAGTCCAGCTGGGGAGCAACAAGCCCTCTACAGACAAATGGAGGGTGCTGTGGCTGGCTTACTGCAACCTGCTTCCCAGGCTGCCAGAGAGTCCTTCTCTGTCCCTCTTGGAATGTGATAAGCCAAGTGATGACAGATACCTGTTGGTGCTGCTTTCTGGAAGTAGAAGTCATGAGGTATTGATTTACTTCCCTCCATAAGTAGGAGGCCAAGTTGTCTGATATCTTCATATGATTGCTGTTGCTTCAATGGACTGCTGGGCAGGTTTCTGCAGAAGAAAAGTAAGTTCTGGCATCACTTCCACCCTTACCTGTAGAGTGACTGGTTCGTGCCATTAGCCCTGATGACTCTTCAGGAGAGGCCAAGTCAGTTTCTGAGTAGGATTTCTGTTTTGGTTTTTATGTTTTTTGACAACTGACTAGACTGAGCAGCATAGTTGGAAAGAATAGTTGCTTGGATTGTCTTACGCTGCTTTACAGCAAAGATTTTAATTCCAACTCTATTCATTCTGACAAAGGCAAGATGCTAATCTTTTGTCCTGCCTAGTTCTTTCAAATTAGATGTGGACTAATGACCCTTGTCTGTTGGCTGAACTGGCCTTTAGTTTCCTTTGATAGTGGTTTTCAGGAGTCTGTACAGTTTGTAACTGAACAGGCTGCTCATGAATGCTGATCTGCCCTCCTGCCCCTAAAAGACAGTTTGCCCCTATTGTGCTTTTATACCAGCAGGGTTTCTAACAGGTTCAACATGGTTTAGCTGACTAAAGAAGGTGCCTGTCTTTTTTTGCTTTGTTTGTCTTAATGGGAAACTTCATTTGCTTCCACCTGAGCTTGAATATAAACATAGGCAGGTACAGGGCAGTATTTTGTCCTCCTTAAGCTAACAGTAACTCCTGCTATTTTTACCTTTCATCACCTTTAAGTATTTATAGCTAGTCCAGTACAAGTGGACCACATAGAATCAAACACTTAAACTAAGAGTTCATAGCTTGTAAAATGCTAATCAAAGCAAGCCAGTGAACTAGAAAAACCGCTAGATTTGAAACTTCCTTTTTAACATGCTTTGAGTATTGCTGTGGAAATCTACAGTTTGGATTGGTTAGTATTACGTTGTGAGAAACCATAGCATTTTCTTTCTACTCTTGCGCACAGTAACTGTTTTGATAAATTATTGTGTGATCAAAAGCCCTGGAGTTGAATATTATTGACTGAAACCTTGTGGGCTTTCTGTATGCAAGTAACAAACATATTTATACATATATAATATTCAATAGCTACGCAGGCAGTTGTTCCACAGTGAGAAAGGAAAGCAAGCAGTTGAATAAAAACCCTGCTGTCATTTGGCAGTGCTATTGTGAGTAAAACCTATAGTTATGTTAGACACCACTAATGTTTGGTATGTTACTGGCAAATTACTCATTTTATTTGTGATGGCAGATCCCCAAGTGTCTGGATGCTGCAGCACACAGCTGTAGATGTAGCCAGAATTCACATAAGCACGCTTCTGCCTTAAAGCACTTTCTCCCTTTTCATAGAGGTACAGTTTAGGATAGGAACTTCTTTTTTGTCCTGTCATATTCCCTTCCTTGTCCATATTCTAATTCCCTGGCGTTTTGTGTGCGGATAACAGAGTATGAAATCTCTGCATTGTTTTAGTCTAAATCGAGCACTTTGTTTATATTTTGGGGCCAGGTTGGTTATTTTTTAATGTTTTCCCAGCATCTCTGCTTTTTTGGAAAGTTTTAAGAGCCATCAGTGACCTGTGTTAGCAGTGGTTTTGTAAAATGTTGACTGCAATTTTTTTTCTTTTTTCTTTTTTTTTTACTTTTTTTTTTTTTTTACTTTTTTATTTCTAAGGTCATTGGAGTCTTGAAGGTCACACAGCAGCACTGAAAGTTTATAAGTGTTAAAACCCAAATCCTGTAATTTTCGTCCTTAGACAGTAGAAAATAAAATCTGGTTAAAAAGAAAAAGAGAAAATAAGCTTTTTCAATTTGTAGCTTTATTTTGTAAGCTATAAACACCGAAGACCCAAATTCTGCTAAACTTACTGAAATGTGTTAGTACTGGGTGGTGTCTCCTTGCACTCAACATGAACTGGATACAGGGAAATGAATACAAACATCAGCCTGGTCTTCAATCCTAACCTGAAACTTGGCCTAGGAACAGAAAATTCCTATTTCTCCAAAATGATTTTACAGGGTCTGGGCCTGAGTCAGTCTCTGAGAAATTAGGTTTCTCGTTCAGTTTCGACTTTAACCATACAAGTTTGTGCATCTTCACATCATTTGACCCTTAAGCCAAACAAAACTGGGCATTTCTGGCTGCTGCTTTTGTGTTGTAATGCAGGTCAGAAAGCAACAGATTTCTGTGAGTGGCAAGCCTGTGAAGGTAAACGCTGCCAAGGTCCTCACAGCCTTGATTTGAGCTGCATATGTACACTGGTGATTGAGAAAAATACAAGCTGCCCTGGGATGCTCGTAGGAGAGGAGAGTTGCTGCTTTGAGCATGTAACACTTTGTAGCCATGAGATTCTTTTTTCATGTCTTTTTTGCATTGAAAGTTCTGCTCTAGAAGAGAGAGGAAAACAAATGTACTCAGAAAGCTGTGTTAAAGGAAGGGAGCAAAACAATCTGATTTTCAGTAACCATGTGTGGAGATCATGGAAAGCAGTTGCATATAGAAATTCTTCCCTAGGCACTGCTCCAAAGTTGAATTTAATTCATTTTCTTGACAGTTCATGGAAAATTAGGATGTAGCTTTGCATGACACTGATTTAGTTGCATAGCTGTGCTTGAGCAAGGATTTTTCCTTTGTTTTGATCCATAAAGTCAAATCATCCTAATCCAGATGAGTAATGTAAATTGCCCCTTTCTCATCCGTGACATACCTGAACTATGTACACCATTTCAATCTAGAGTATCACACCATTTCAATCTAGAATATCACAATATGTTGTATAAAGCAGCATCCTTCCACAATTTTTTTACCAGTCTTGCACCATTTCTACTACATAGCTTCACTGTCATGTTCCCCAGGTGTTCTTCTCCATCTCACTTCATTGTACCTTGGCTATAAAAGGATAAATTCTCTGGGCTAGAGCCTGTGCTTATCTTCTGCACTAAGAAGTAGTGCCATAAAATAACATAAATACCTGAATCAGGAGGGTAGGTATGGGTGGATAGCTTACAGGACAAAGGAAACTTTCAGTAGAAAAATACTTTTTATTGCTTGCTTTGTTTTAGTGGAATAATCAGAACAAGTTCTGAAAAAAATGAGTGATCTTAAATCAGGTTACCTTGATTTCTATAGTTAGGTAGTCATTTTTTGTCTAGGAGGCTGGAGCTGCGCCAGATAATCATTTGTGACTTTAGAAAGAGTTAGTCCTCTGAAAAGATTTAGAAATTGCTCAGATGAACTTAACAGCACATCAAGGGCTACTGCAGGCTCACTGGTGCTGGAGAGGGAGGCCCTGACAAATGAGGTTTCCACAGCCAAGAGCTATAGCTTTAACTTGAGTAGCAGAAACTGGTGCTCAAATAGATTAGCAATGCTTTACATAGCCTTATCTTTCATCGGTCCAGGAGAGACTTGTTGCCATATTAACGAATTCTTTTAGGTCTTTGTTTTGTTATTTAACACAAGCTTGGCAGAGCATCAGACAAAACAGTTCTTCTGTTCCCTCTGAGCTATTGTTCTTTCTCCCTAATCTTCCCCAAAGTCTATTATAGGATACCACTTCTCTTTTGCAACTTCTGTCAATCGTTTCTAAAATAAAAATACCCAAATACTCAACAATCCAAACCAAACTAAAACCAAAACACCCTGGCCCCTAGCCTGTCACATCTCATAATTGTGTGTGCATGGTGCTTTGTTCCAGTGTTGCATTCCCTGCGATGGAGTCATCTTTGAATATGTATGTGGTTTAGTAATCTCCTTTAATTCATGACTATTTCGTCTTAGATAACAATAGAAGTATGTATTTTATGTGACTGTAATTTGCACTGGTGTGTACATTTACACAGAAAAGCTTTCTGTCGTTTGTCACTGCAACATCTTTTTGCCAGTGGTGCTGGATGTACACATCGCATTCCTAGACCCACACAGGGTCCTTTTCACACCTCTCATGGCTGGAGACAACACCCTTTCTTCCTTGGCACTCACTACCACTGCAGCTACTTATCTGACTGTGTAAATAAATAGAAATAGATGAGATGACCCTTAGAGGCAAGAACACATTAATTATCAGCACTCAGCACTTTTCAGATGAGGCATAATTTTGCTCCATGGGGAAGACCATTCCTCACTAACTTCATTATTTATGCAAACCTGTTAAAAGACTTGAGCCTCTGAGATACCTGATGTGAATTGCTGTGGAAGTCATGGGGAGAGTTACAGCAGCTGTTGCTTCCTTCAGGAGGTATGAAGGATCCTTGTAGATGAGGGAAGGAGATGCTCATGTATTTATTGTCAGTTAATAATGTTAATGTGTAACGGTTGCATGTTAAATGCATATTTTAAGCAAAGCAGGAGATGGATTAATCTCCTTAATTAGAAATCTGGTATGGGAGGGAGGGAGGAAAGGGTTCTTCTGTTGAGTAGCAACAAGTTATGCTGTTAGCTTAACTTATTATACAAGACTGGTAGTTAAATCTCACAGATCATCAAAGTGACCATTAAGGCCAAAGAGTTGGTAGACTTATTACAGATCCTGTATGTTCCTGTGAGAGCAGAAATGTGGTCCTATCTTCTTCTGAGCTTGCTAACTTCTAAAAAGCTTCTACTTCTACAAAGAGCTTGCTAAATTCTATTAGCTAAGTGTACAGTAAATGAGTTTATCGACTTAGTATAGTTTGAGTGGCAGCTGTCAGCAGGTAGGATAGAAATAAATGAAGAAATAAAATGTGTTTGTAGTGAAGGATATGAACTTTATGTAGTGTTAGGTGAGTGTGCGAGTGCTTGCCCTTGAGATGACACCAGTGAGAAGAGAAAGTAGGGCTAGATCTAAAACTGATGCTTTTGTACTTAGCTCCTTTCCCAGGAGGGGATGCTGGTGAGGTCTGCAGAGATTGCTCAGCCTTCTCTCAGGCTTCATAAAGTGTGTAATGCATCTGCTTCTAGAAGGTCTCCAGTGGGCTTAAAACCTGAGTTCTCTAGGAAGATTGGGCTGGTGTTTATGCTCAGCCCTGGTCTTCCTATAGCGCTGCAAAGGTATAGGGCTTTTTTTTTTATATTATTATTTTTAAATTCTTTTTTCTTTTTTTTTCTTTAAATTCTGAGCAAGAAACTTTTCTGTCAATCAGTATTTTCAAGGAAGTTGGGTGATTGCACAGATCATGTTTATAGCAGGCAGTGAGCAGCTAAGCTGCTTGCAAATAGTTTTTTCCACATCTGTCATGGCACAGACTGACAGACATAATGAATTCAAAGTCTTCTGTATAATCCAGTTCCACACTGTTTGCATCCATGCCTTTTAAAAACATTGTGTATTTCAATTTCCCATCTTCCTGGCTTTCCAATGAGGTTTTTTTTAACTGTGTGTATGCATGTACGTATATTTAAAAAAACTGCATGTACACACATTGTATATGTTTAATTGCCTATGCTATCAAAATTCATCAGTAAGACTTGTCAGTAATGTATTGTGGAACTGGAGATAAGGAAGAGCAGATGGTTTGCACAGAAATGTCTTTTGCCTTCTGGATGGGCTTAACAATAAAAAATTTGGATGCAAAGTTATGGTACTTAATCCTAGAGTTTAATTTAAAGGCATGGCCGCAGATAAAGCTCAGCATCTTGATTCAGAGAGTATGTTTGTGTGTTGCTGGACCAGGGTCTTGGTTTTCCATTCCCTTTAATCATTTGAAATTTAATGAGGGAAGATAAAGCACTTAAGTAGCCTAATATTTTCAGAGAGGATGTCAAAGGCACTACTCTGACTATTGACACTGAGAATGTTTCTGATAAGATTTTTTGTTTTTTCTCCTTTGGAAAATGTTGACTTTTTGGAATCAAAACTTTTTAATAGGAATACATGTGTCTGGGGAAGCAGAGGTACCATCTGTTTTTGCAATGTCCAGAAATTCAGTTGCTAGAAGTATTTGCCTGAGACATGGAAGACATGCACCCAAATCCAATCTCTCATTGAGTAAGGCAAATCCCAGTTTTCAGAAAAACACCTTTGAAAAGATATGTTTTTAACCTAGTGTGAAGTAGAATAATATTGTGTTGACTGGATGGTTTCCTGTGACTTACTCAGTATCTGGGGCAGAAAGACCCCCTTCCAGGAAAAAAAACAGTGCTAAATGCCTCAGCAGAGGTACATTATGCATGCTTAACATTCAGTGGGTTTTCAGCAAGGCTGCAGATGTGCAGCTCTGTGGCAGCAGAGTTGAGCCACCACATTCTGTGGTGTGCAAGAGATGCAGCACTGCACAGTAAACCGTGATTTGTTCTAGTGGTGCCACAGCTGTGTACCCTTTTCACAGGTCAGAAGAGTGGTTGCTGACTGCTCCAAGATGAAGGACTCTGCAGGGAAAGCTGTCTTCTTGCAGTGTCTTTCTGCTGTTTCATAGCCCTCAGAACCACAAATACCTTTCATGTGCTCCTGCTGCTGGAGACACAGGCCTCTGAAGCCTTTCTTTGCAGTTTGAAGCAGTGTTTGCTAAGAGCTCAGGTTCTCAAACTAATGTTGTTTGTACATGGTAGAAGTGTATTTCTATAGAAACATCCATTACAGGTAATAATCAAAGCTAATAGCTTTTCATCTATTAAAAATCTTTTTTAATAGCATCAGGAAGCTCTCAAGTGTGATAAGTATATGAGGGACTGGATTAGAAAATTTAATTTATTGCTGAAGTAGAAGGCTTTGCATTCTAACCAGGTAATTCATAAGCTCCCTCTACCCCCTGCAGACATGGTCTGTCAATTTTTGAAGATGAAAAAGTTAGGCATTATTAAATTAGGGTTTTTTCTCAGTTAAGAACCTCTCATGCTTGACATTATGACAGTATTACAGGTCTCCCAAGTAACATTCAACAACAAATGGAATTGAGTGGAAGTAGGTTTGTTTGGAACTGAGAGAAGTTCTGCATGTGCAGCAGCCTGCCTTTGGAGAAAAAGAAAGCTTCAGCTGTGGGTCTGGACATTAGGATCCCTGTCATACATACTCCCCTGCACTGATTCAGGGTGACGACTATGAAGCTGTCCATCTTTCTGTGCATGTCTTGACAGACTGTCCTAGAACTTGCACTTCTGATAAAGCAACTGTAAGCAGTGTAACTCATTTCCTGAGCTGTGGCATCACTGAGAGTAAGTGAGGCTTCCTGGTTAACTTAGAGCAACACAAAGTCCTGAATTTGTGCCACATGGACTTGTAGTTTGAGGAAAACAAGCCTCTGCTAGGATAAACACAGAGATGTTTTTATAAAGAAGGTTTTTAATGAAGTCTTTGATTATACGTTACAATATGAATCAGCAGGTGATCAGCTGCACAATGTTCAACTATTAGCTAGCTACCAGTGGTATCCCTGGTATTTGGGGACTGATACTGGGACCAATACCCAAGTTAATAACCTAGATGATGGTATGGAATGTGCTTTCAGCAAGAGTGCTGTTAATACCAAAGTCAGTGGAGAGTGATTGATAGGCTGAAAGGCAAGGGGGACATCAACTGGCTGGATAAATGGCCTGAGCAGGACCTCACAGTGTTTAGCAAACACAGATGTCGAATCCTGTACCTGGAATAACCCCATGCTACAGTACACGCTAGAGGCCAGCTGACTAATAGTCAGCTTTGCATAAAAACGCCAGAGGGAAGATGGTAGACACGGTTGAAATTGAGGCAGCAGTGTGCCCTGGCACTGAAAAAATACAACAGCATTGTGGGCTGCATTACCAAAAGTGTGGTCAACAAAGTGAGGGAAGTACTAATTTCTCCCCATTTGGCACCTGTGAAGCTATACCTCCTGTACTGTGCTTGGTTTGAAGCCCCCAGTCCAGGATAGACACTGGCCTAGTAATGTGGGTTAACCTCACTGTGTGATGTCACACTGGCTCTTGGCTCTACTGTTGTTTCCTCAGCAGCAGAAGTTAAGTTCTACTGTCCAACTCCAATGACTGTTTCCAATACTTCTGTAGCACTGACTACCCCAGAAGTACTTTAAGCAATAGCAAAAGGTATATTCAGTGACATAGTCATAGAAATAGCAGTTATATAACGTCTTCTGATATTGTCATGCTATTGAAATGGGATTGTGCAAATTCAACTGATGATCTAGATAATTCCTAGGAAGCTTTTAACTTCTTAAACTCGGGTGAAAAAAAGTCTATTATGTTGGTGTATATATGGCATGAAAAGATAGCCCTAATGTAAAATCTCGATTAGAAACAGAAGTCCTCTGAAAACACTAAAGTTATAATCGATCAGACCTTATTCAAGTTAGATTAGTTTTAATGGATAAAGTAATTCGGCTATTTGCATACAGCTTGCATTCTTGTAGCTAAGCATGCTGAAGCCAGCAAATTTGCTGAAAAGTGAAGTGATACCATTTTGCTAACAAAGGGGGAAGGGAATGCCTTTTCCAGCATGTACACTGAGTGTACAGACTGTTCAGGAAAAATCTGATATCCTTCATTCTTCTCAGAAGGGATTTGGCACCTTGCTGCTTGTGCTGTTCAATGAGCTTAGTGGCCATGAGATTTGCAGACTTTGAACCTCTAGTAGCCATAGTATGACCCAAGTATGTGTATATGAGGCTCTACAAAATCAGAAGCTACAGAGAGAAAAGTTCTGGCTGAAATTTAATCAAAACCCCAGCTTGTCTCTACCGTTGTTCAGATCTGTAAATTTTCTTGTGAAATGCCTCTCGTAATTATTGATTTTTTTTTTTTCTGATTTGGATTCATTATGGAGTTTTGGCAAAGAGTACCTGTCACCAGCAACTTATGTGCCTTGACTCTGATTCGTTATTCACTGCATTATCTAGCTGGATGGGTTTCAGGGCAGCGAGGTGAGGTTTTTGCTTTGTGTATGTGTATTATTTTTGTCTGGCTTGGGTTTTCTGGGGGGCTGGAGTGGTTTTATTCCAAAACTTTCATTCTATCTCATGTCTTAATGCACTACGGTTGTATAGTTGTGCAAGGAAAGAAGAGAATGAAGGAATTTGTGGAATAGACATCTAAACAAACATTTGAGGACCTTCAAGCAAGACAGCTTTTACCCAATCCTTGGCAAAACTGCAGAACTGTAGAGAGGAATGAAATAGCAAAGGAGCAGCAGGAGTAGGGCCATAACAGTACTAATAGCAGAGTCGTCATTCAGTTCCCAAGAAGGAGAATCTTGCTACATACGGCTCTCCAAGCAACACAAAACCATAAACTACTTTTTTAGTCACAGTGATATGGCTGAGTGTTATTAAATCTCCAGAGTAAGCTGATTGCATGTACTCAGTTAACCAGTAATTGTTTTGGGTAGGAAAAAAACTTAGGGCAGGAATCTTGGAGTCAGATCTGGACTTCCTCTTCCAGAAGAGGAAGATGAGTGTGAACAATCATGTGGGTAGGGTCATTTCTAATGTATTGGGAATGGTTTAACTTTAAACCTGTTTACATTTGACCTATTAGGCTGAAGACATTCTTCATTAGTCTTGGCTTGAGAAGATAAGTTTCTCTGTTTGGAGATTAAATGAAGTGGAACAAATGAGTCCAAATTCCTTTTTCCAAATGTTTATGGACTGTAATAATGCATGCATGCTGTCTCCTAGAGAACGTCACCTGCATATTTCTTCAGTTGCAGTTTATTTTATCTTAAGGGTTTATTAGTGTCTTGAAAGTGATGGTTTTGTCCTTGTTTTCAATGTTTTATTTTAAGTGCCAGGGCTCTTAAGCAATATTTTTCAACAGCGTTCTTCCAATAGTCCTATAAGACCCCTCCAAGTTATAATTTTTTTATTTTTTTTTTTTTTATTTTTTTTTTATTTTTTTTTCCCCTCACAAGTTTATTCCCATCTCTGAAAAGCCTTGTGGAAGGTTCTGGCAATTTTTAATTCAGTTTTGTGATCAATTCTTCTATCTTAACATTTTGCCCCGTTCATGTCTATTCTGATATCCATCCACTTTGTGTCATATCTGAATGTGTGTAATGGAAAATTCATAGTCACTCTGCCTGTAGAAGGTCCTTCCCAGATTGCTGTTGTTGCTCTTTTTAAAGCTATCAATGAGGCAGGAAGCAGGTTCTGTAGGAGTGCTGATGAAACATAGAGCCTTTTGCCTTCAGGTTACTGGCTCATGTTCACAACTTGTGTTACAAGCAGAGGATGATGACTAGCGTCATATGTGTTGCCTGCCATGTTTGTTTGCTGTGTTCTCTCCTGTTTGACTTTTAGTGGAAAGATGGCCAGAGTGTGGAGAAAGATAAAGGAATATTTTGCTTGCTTGGTAAATTGGCATGAGAACTGTGGGAAGAGAGATCTAATATATATTGGATGACTAAACAATGAACTTATGGCAGAAACACCACTGAGGAATTTCAAGTTAAGCTGTTGTAAGCTGTCCTGTGATTCCTTGCTAAGTTAGATTACCTGAGGCCATGTTTGCTTTACAGATGCTTCTTGGCTGATTTTGTCTTAAACGTTCTTGACTAATTGTTAATATACACTGTATAGAAAGCTGACTTAGGAGAGCTCTCCTGAATTTTCCACTTCAGTAAGAAATCTTGTTACTTCCTTTGCTAATTGGAAACCTAATTGCCCTTTCATTCACCTTACTCTTTAGCATCTTCCTCTGGATGTTGTAAAACTGGGATGAGGATGCAAGTAGAGCAAGTAACAAAGAAGCAAAGCATAGTGTTTCAACATGCATTTTCTTCATTAATTGTCTGAAGTTTAACATGCATCAGTTAGCTGCTTCATATAATGCTAATTCTTTCTAAGCTTGCTTATTTGAAGTGCTGAACAGATTACCTGTAAATGACTGGACACCTTTAATTCCCACTCAGGGACAGTTAATCTCTCTCCCTGTGTATGTTTTCTAGAAAAGCCTCATGCCATCATGAATGCATTATGCAACACACCAGTCACGTTTTGGCTGGGGGTTGCTTTTATCCAAGATACCTACAGTTCGTGCATTTTGCTGAATCCTGTTGTTTTCTCTTGCTAATTGTCATTAAGGCTGTATACGCTGGTTGCCTGCAGTGGGCCGTAACGCAAATTAAAGAGGACACGACTCAGCTGCGAAACCACAACCAGCATGAAGGAATAGAAAGAGCTTGCAAATGAGTAACCTCTACTGACTTGGTGAAAACATAGCTTGCTTCTGGCTGTCTCTTTGTTTTTCAGAGTGTTGCAAAAGCCCTGCCAAGGTTGTTTAGCCTGTTCTGTTCCAGATCAACACTGTGTGTGACTTGTGTTTTCTTGCCAGTGTTATCCAAGTTCAGTTATCGTAGTAGAGAAACATTAGCCATAAAATCGTAAAGCCAGTTGCAAACTCCCTAAAGTTCAGATTTCTTGACTGGGCTTTCAGTTCAAGTCTGCTAATTTGTTAAGGTCTACTTTTGTTTTAGGAAAAAGATTCCCAGAACATATGAAAACACATTACGCTAGGAAATAATGGCAGCACTAAGACTTTTCCACTCGCAAATGAGCATGTTGGCCACTCTTGTCATACACATGGGTTTAAATACAAACCAGTTTTAAGTTGCACTAATTCTCTATATATGAAGTATAATGAAACTTAAGTGAAAACAAAACCCTGCTGCTGTTTGTTTTGTTTGGATATTGGCAAAGTTCGAAGCATGCTTTTTCTTCCTCTTTTCATAAGTATTTCAATAAAGTGCAGACAAAATTAACTAAGAATTACTCTGTCCCTCTTTGTAAGTGAAAACAGGCATTGCTGAATGTTCTGTCTATTGTTAAGGTATGCACAGTATTAGCGTAGTGCAGAATATTTTGTTCCTGCTGTGGAACCACTTCTTGCAACCTCATTTTCGGGGAGTTGAACATGGACGAGTGTGTTTAGGTTTTTCTTTAGGAGAAAGAAATTTACTTTAGAAAGAACAATTAGAGTAGCTGCAAGAAGGTTTTGAAGGTAGCATATGCATGGTCTGATACCTGAAGAACTCCAAAGTAAGCGTTTTAGCATCATCCTCCTCCCATTTTTTTCCTCTTTCCTCCCTCTGTCCTACTGCATCTTTACCTGAAATCACTGTTCCGACCAAAGGGCAAAAATCAGCCTATGCTACATACTGACAGAACCTGGGAGCCTATCAAGCAAAGCATGGAAAAGCTTCAGGTGTTGAAAATACTTGCTTCACTATTTAGCCAGTTGTATGGTGTCTTTACAATAGTTTTCATTTGTCTTCATACTATTAATGCCTTATTACTCTGAGCCCTCTGAGCTGGGCCTTTTCTGCTTTAGCAGCATGTTAAAAGTGATGCTTTGCATCACTAGTACCTCAGGTAAGTTTCTTTCAGCTTCTTCCTGAGCTGTGGATTGGTAGTTGGGGTATGTTGCTTAAGCTTTTTGAGGATGAAGCTCTCAGCTAAATGAGAAGCCATTACCTTGAGCTTTAGCTTAATAAGGTATCTTCATATGTATCTCAAGATGGTGAGTCATCTCACAAGCTTGGAGAAACTGTCTTAAACTGTAGACTCTTTCACTACTTCTGATACCTTTTGGATTCCCATAGTTATTTTTGTCTGACTTTTCCCTGAGTATTTTATTTCTTTACTCATCACCCTTGTGTCTGTCACCCTATGCTTCTGATTCTTTTGAAGTTGCAAGTAAATTTTTCCACAAATGTTTTCTTTTCATTATTGTAGTGAGTAAGAGGATATAAACCCAAGTTACGTTCACTTATTGTAGTGAGTAAGAGGATATAAACCCAAGTTACGTTCACTGCAAGTGCAGGAGCCTAGTCTTAAACCAGATGCTGTGCTGGAATGGTGCAGTGGAGAATCAGGCCCAAAATAATGATTGATTTTAATTTATTGTAAACATGGGATTTTTTTTTCCAAGCAGCAATTTTTTTGGATGAAAAGTACCCAGAATGTCTGAATTGACTCTAACATTACAGCCATCCAAAACATTCATAATAAAATCCAAACCAGCTCAAACGTACTTGGTTTTTAGTGTTTCATTATAAACCTTTAACTCAGCCAAGGTTAGCAACCCTCTGAAAACCTGGCCAGAACCGTGAGGGAATCTAAGAATGAGAGAATCTAGGTCAGTTTATTCTTTGTGGATGGAAACACGTAAAACTTGACGGTTTTACGTGGTTTCAGCCTTTTAGCTAGGCAAAAATTCTAAGTTGCATTAAGCTCCAATTGAGCAGTACAGCTAAAATGAGTGGCCCGCTTCCTAGATTCTACCTTACAAGGTCCTCCCACCTTGCCTGAGCTAATTCAAGTGCCTTGCATCGGGTCCGTGAAGAAGAGGACAGTGCTCATCACTAATCTTCTATGTGGCACAAAAGATCTCTGTAACAGTAGTCTTTATCTGGCCTTTGGCAGCATTATTTCAGAGCACAAGGCAAACAGGAGAGAGAGCTAAGGGCACATTTTCCAGGTGAGGACAATGAGTTGACCTTCACACTGGCAATGCTCTCTTTTGCAGTATGTGTCCTCCAGTGTCATGGGACATGAGAAGGGAACACTTCTTGGAGCCATAACTGACTATATAAGCAGAGTGAACTACCCAGGCACATGAGAAAAGGGATTTTCTGTCTCCAGCATAGAGTCCTCTTTTATCCCCAGCCTTGGCATGCTTCTGGTGGGTCTGAGGAAAGAGGGGAATAATGTGCCCAGTATGTATGCTTAGTATGTGATCTGGGGAAAGGTTGCTCCTAGCTGAGGTAGTGGAATGTTTGATGTCATTAAGTGTAAGATTTGGTAGTGTTTCTTGTAGTTTTCATCTTTAAGTGTCAGGAATGCATTAATGGGTAGGTAAATTCATTCCCAGAAGGACTAAACTCGGGTGATATAGGGCCCCTTTAGTGCTGACAGCTTACTTGTTCAAAGGCTAATCAAAGCTGAAACAAGCCTAGTGTGGAAAATACAGGTGGGAAGGGTGCTGCCCCCACTTGCCTCATACCTGTTTGGTCTTCTGTGTGAATAGGATGTCACAGGATTTATAAATGCAATGGATACTCCTATGTGGGTACACAGCGGTTCTCTTCACTGGCCTTCCAGACTCATTATGGGCTATGTTGTGTGGTCGCCTGTGCAGAGATCTTTTGTGTCAAATTCTTTGTAACAACTGATAAATCTTTACTTTTTAATAGCTTCTATTGTAGCTGCACTGTAGCTGGGAGAACTTAGGAAGTTTCACAACAACAAAAATCATGATTATGAAAGCAGTCTTTCAGTAAGATCTGGACTTGAAATCATTCCATATCATAAATCACCAGACAATTCAAAGTACAATTCAATAGTAGACAAGTCAAAGTACCAATTATGTCGAGAATTATTTTGGGTGCTGTGATATTATTAACGTTAAAATTGTTTTATTGTCTCGGGCAGCAGAAACTCTCAACAGATTTTTGTTTGTGTGTGAGTTTTTGATCAGTTTCTTTGCTTGTTTGGGTTTTTTTTGGTGCATTTGAAGCAAGCTCATCTTCAGCGCTTGTGTCAGTAGTAGTCATTTGCAGACTCACAGGACAAAATGAACATCTGGATAGAAATGCAGAATGTGGAAATGAAGTGTGATTACAAAACATCCTGGGAAAGTAGTTTGTTTTACCAGATGAATATAAATATTCTTCATAATGAGAATGGTAGTTTTTGACTTCTCACAAATATTGGGGTGCAGAGAGTGTATCAGAAAAGCAAAGTGTAAGACGTGAAAAGTCACTGAAATAGAGGTTGGTATTTCTGATCTGGTTCTCAGTATTTATGAGCTTCTGTGAAACTGGAAGAATGAACAGAATAACCTTTTTTCTGTAGGCAAATTATTAAAAGAAGAATATGCTAAATCTGCTTTGCTTGAGTATTATTTCCAACATGAATCAGCTCTCCACAAAAGTAAATCCTGCTTAGTGAAGCTTAAAATTATTCTTACAGGGCTATTTACATATGATTAGGATTGATGTGTAAAGCAAAAAATACAAGAAAAACAGGTGATAGAGGCTAATAGCCAAGCACTCCTGTCCTAACCTTACTGTCAGGAAAAGGAACAGAGCTGATTTTCATTCAGACCCTTCAGTAATTTAATTTTCATTTCTTGTAAGATATTGCTATTTATAGAAGTGAATGCCGGACCTGTAGTGTGTAGTCTGCCTCCAGGTTGCTCACGCTGTGAAGGTGCGGACAGAGAGTGGACTGTAAAGCTTTCTGAGGTGTGCCAGGCTGCTTTTTACAGAGGTTCCGCTCTCTCCACGCAGCCTAAGAAGCAGAATTTCCCCTTGTGCCAGAGGAGACTGCAAGTGTGACTGCTGATGGTCCCCTGTTCGGGGCCTGCGGGCTTGCCTGGTCATGCCCTGTCAGGCATGCACAGCTTTCACACCGCAGGGGACTGAGCAAAAGTAGTTTGCTTCTGTGCCAGGTACACGGCTAGGGTCTGGCTGCTGTGCACGCGTCTTGCTCCTCACTGGAAGAGGTTGTGTAGGCTGAAAGCTGGGTAATTCGGCTTAAACAGCAAACTGGTAGTACCGCTCCTGAAGGCTGTGAGCATGGGATGGTGCCCTGAAACTTTGCTGCGAGTTCTTTCTGTGCTGTCTGGATCATTGTGTTATGCATTATAAACGTTTCTCACCTTCACATACGAAGAAGTGAATCTAAATTCACATGCGAAGAAACTGAAGCTTTCCATTTACACTTTAGCTAGAGGTCCTAATTTTCCTGAAATGCGTATAAAAATATCTCACTGGGAGCTCGAGAATGTGTTTTATTTAAACCGCTGTTTTTCAGTCCACAGCTTGGTTTTGATGGGGGAGGGGGTGGTAGTGGCATTCCAGTACTATTGGCTCCCTCTTGTGGTTAACATTGCAAATGTAAATAAAAATGCAGCAAATAGCTCTAAAATTGGGGTAATTTTATTGTGCAGGTTTTAATGCCTATTAGAGAGAGTAATTTTTCTGTATCAAAAAACCTTTCTAAGCCTTTAATGTCCTTTAAATGTTTAATGTTTAACATGGAGAGGAGAGGCAGATTATAATAAAAGGCTGCAATTTAACAGTTTATTTCAGGTACAGGCAGTCATTTCTACTCAAATATTAGTGTTTGAAGTGTTACATAATGCATGAAATGGAGCCTGCAAATACCACTATATGTGTGAGGCTAGCAATAACTTTTTTCTTACACCCCCATTTTCATTCACTGTTGGAGGGAAAGGTCTCTGAGATTACTGTTCATTTATGCTCTTTGCCTTGCTTGATTTTTTTTTATTTTTTTTCTTTTTTCTCTGTAGCAACTTATCAGATTTTTTTTTTCCTAATGTAGATTCTGGAATTTAGGATATTCTGCTATCTGATCTCTGCTGTTAAAGGCTTAATTTTTGCAAGTGGCTCTTAGTGGCCTGGCATGGTTTTTATTCCTTCACAGGAACATGGGAATCTTTGCTCTTGCTAGCACATGCTCCCCAGGCTGTTCCAAGGCCCTTTTTCACATGTCATTAAACTACATCGTCAGATATTTATTGAATAGATTACACTGCCTTTGTTCTTAAAATGAAGGCTTGAAACCACTTTGTTCATGTGGTTTTAACAACAGTTATCCACATGACTAAAAAACTTGTATGCTTAGAGAAGTTGTGAAATAAAAAGTTACACTGGTTGTTACAGGGCTTTTAACCTTTTTTCTGTATGCCAGTTAAGTTGCATTTAATGTTAAGCATGGAAAGAACAGATTTTTTCTGTTGTCTTCAGGACTTGTTTAAAATACTGAAGACAAAATATTTAGGAGAACTCTCGACTGGAGTCACTGCTTTTAGCATAGTGTAACCATGGGGTTGATCATGGGGTTGAATTGAAAACATAGAGGTCTTGGTCCTTACTCTTCTAAGATCCAGTGACCAAGAGACATATGTATCTTTCTTAGGGACAGTCATTATTTTACTTTAAGTTTGGAATCTGCTCACTGATGTTCCCTTGTTTTGTTTCACCTGGGTGCCTCTTCTCTTGATTCCTTCATGTGTTGCTGGTTACATCTGATCCCGTCAGTGACAGCTACTGACCTGGCAAGCTCTGAAATTTGTTTGAAACACGTAGTCTCCTGAGACACATCCAAAGCTGGTGGGAGCTACAGAGGCGAAGGACATTTACTCTTCTCATGTACCACCGTTCTGTATCAAACGCACCATACTACTACATGGTTTGGACACCCCCTGTGATGTGTCTGTAGATGCCAACACAAAAACTGTATGGCTCACAACTCGGCAGTGGCCTCAAGGAAAAAGCATCACCTCAGTTGCTTTAATGCTTCAGGTTTTGCTTCCCTGTCAGCTGAGTTATTGATCCAGTTGAAAATCTTCCATCTTGTTCCAGCTGGCCAGCATCCATCTAGAGCAGAACCATAGGTCTGTCAATTGACTGACTGCAGAAATTATTGAATCTCCAGGGGCTGTAGAAGACAACTAGTTAATGAATTGAAAGGATTTTGGATGTGCAGTTATTTAGAAAAGGCCCAGTTTTTTTAACCTCTAGAGCCCATACTCAGAGACGTATTTCAGCTTCTGATAATGCCCAGACGTATAGGTGGAAGTGTGAGTAGATGCACCGAGTGCTGCTGCTTAATGAGCTGTGAGGCCTCAACCTGGCAGGGAGCAAACCACACGTTCTCTAGTGCTGCTCCTACTGGTAGACTAACTCTCTGTCAGAGAATGAGGCTCCCTTTAGGACCATTGTGCAGCACAAGATGCTAATGCTTCAATTTGGGAAGCAAATGAAAATCAGTTACTAACAACACTGGAAAATGTATTTTTAACCATATATGCCACCCACAAAATAGTTTTTGTTTTGAAATATCTTTATGACTGTTGTTATGTGCTCTAACACATTGTCAAAACCAGGATTAAGCCTATAAAAAACCTCTTCTGACACTTTTCTTTAGAGAATTATTTTTGCATTCTGTTAAAATAGGAAATGAAGACGAAGCTGAAACTCTTAAGAACTTTATCACACAATTTTCAGAGATATGGTGTTTCTGTGTTTTACAGTATTTCACAAATCACTGGGCTTGCTGTTTATTCCTGGCTTCTAAGGAAAATCTAGATACACATATATAGGAAGTAAATTCTGACTCATCACCCAGACTTTTGATTGTGTAATGCTAGACAAGCCATTTAAATGCCAAGCCAAGTTACAAAGTGGGCTTTGTCAGACCTGGGATTAGAATGAATGTTTCTGGCTTTTTGCTGATTATACCCTCAAAGTAAATTCTGAAGCCTTTGACCTTGGTTAATAATTTTCTTATGTCAGTAAGCTCTTAATGTAGCCATCTGTTGGACAATAATAGGAAAACATCTATTGTGCTTTCTATGTTTTCGTTTTTCATGGTGCAATGTTTTTTTTTTTCTCACATGGCTCAACAGTATCACATACTGCCTTACACTTCGGCACATGTAAGTGCTGTGGTAAAGCAAAGATCTAGGTTCTAACAGCATTTATATATTTATATTATGAGTTTCAATGCAAATGTCTTAATTTCATGATTCAGGCTGTATTGGTTTTTCTTTTTTCTTGCTCATTTTTAAAGCTCTTACATCATACTGAAAGTGGTCAATTAAAGAACTGCTCTCCCTTTTGCAAACAGACTTGTGCTGTACAGATTTTTTTGATACAGAGCACAGCTTTTGGCACTATCAGATGTATAATCAGCAGGGGTATGTTTCCCCCAGCTCCTTCCTGAGCAGCACGTTGTCAGATTATTTCATAGCCTTTATTATTATTATTGCTATTATTGTTATTATTTATTTTTAGTTTGTATGTCTCAAACTATCCATTGGATTCTGAATAGGTGAAGTAATTTCCACATACAGATGGTTCATGCCTTCATAAATGGCCTGCTTTTCCCTTCTGGATTCCTACAAGTAAATTAACAAATGAAGCTGTAAGACAGTAACTAGCCAGCAGTATGCTCAGACTCTCTGGTCTTTTCCAGACTCCCCCTGCTTTGCTCTGTTGGTGGTGTTGGGCTGTGCTCCATGTTATGCTGGCAGGGAGCTGGCTTTGCAGGGTTCCTTCTGCCCTTGCAAGATACTGGCAGTGTTTCTTTTTAGGTCTTATTACTATGCATGTCTTCAAAGGCAGCCAGGCCTCTCAGAGTGATGGTATCCTCTCTTGTACTTCAGCAAAGAAGGGGTACCAAGCTGGGTATTTTCCCCAGGTGTCAGGATGAATGCAGATAGAAGCTACATCTGGGCAGTCTCACTGGTATGGTTTCTGCCTTGGATGAATGCTGAGTCTCGGGGAAAGGCAGAGGAGGAGCCTGCAGCCCATCTGAGAATGTGTATGTGGCAAAGCAGAGTGTTCGTCATCTTCACTTTTCTTCCCTTTTTTCATACCCCTTTCTGCTATAAATAGATTTCAAAATCTTCATTAATCTTCACTGAGTTAGCTTGGTGTTTTGAGTACTGTTATTAATAAATCTGTTGCTGTAAAGGAAGTCCATGGATTAGATGTGGACCTTTGCAGACCTTGGTCAGGGGTAATGTTCTCCTTTTGCACTTTGAACACAGACAACTCTCCAACATTGGTGACCTCTCTGATTTTTGCCAGTATATTTTATTAAGATCTAACAAGAGACTGATGAAGTACCATATGATAAGAGCTTCATGTCAGCGGTTGCTGGCCATAGGAGCAGGAGTTTCTGCATTCACGCTGAGACTTATTTTCTTGTTGAGCTTGAGACAGGTTTCAGCTGTTGATAGTGACTCTGAGCCATCTATTATATCTGTGAGTATAATTTCCCCTCCAGTGAGGACACATTTGAAGCAGGGAATGTTTGGTGTGTCACAGGGCTGAGGGAGGCCAGCACTGTGGCTGTAGCAGCAGGCTACCCCTTGGGAGCCACTGGATTGTAGACACCTAGTCCCTAAGCACATGTTGTAGCAAAGTGAGATTGCCCTCCCTGCTAGAGGCCATGGTAAGGTAGCTCATCTGCTACCCACATGTCATGGCATCTTGGGCTGTGGAGGGAGGAGACCTGTTGGTAGGCTGCAGTGTGTTTGGAGGAGATCAAACCAGAAGAGCAGGTTCTTTTTCTGTGGGTTAGTCACCAGATTTTGATGTTGCATGGCACTGGGCAGTGCAGGGTACAGGAACAGCCGAAGCTCTTCAGATACTCCAGAGCAGCAGCTTTGAAGTCACAGAGGGGAAGGCAGCCCTCTGCAAGAGCAGATGAGAGAGAGGATGCACACCAGCTGCAGAGCATATGTGTTGGGGTTGTTTTGGTTCCTGGAACTGAAGGCTCCAGACATTATTGAACTATAATGTGAATTAAATAGTACTCATTCCTTCTCTGTAAAAGTTAGCAAATTAAATGATTTGAAGATATGGGAGATGCCCTCCTTATACGCTAGCTCTTGGCTTAGGCAGTTGAATAGCAAGGTAATATATTGCCTTTATTTTCCCTCCATCATTCTTCTTCCATTCTTTGTAGTTACTCAGAGATATTGCTCAAGTGGTTGCAAAGATGATGGCAGAATAATTTTTCTTAAAAAGTTGAAACCAAATTCCAGCATAATGATAATTATTTCCAGACCTAGCTGGTGGTGATTCTAAAAGAAGAAAAACCTCTTTGAAGATGTTGCAAAATATCTTCCAAGTTTCTATGAATTTAGTTATTTTTCATACCAAAAGAAGCTGTCGTGAGCGTATTTTACCTGCTGCATGAACAGAAGCCACAAACCTTTCCTTATTGACAGTATGGGGTTTTTTTAGAACCCTAAAAATCAGCTGAAAAATGGATAGAAGGAATCCATCCCATAAACTGTTCCAGAGCTTCATTGGACTTGATGTTAAAAAGAAAATAATCTTATTTCCAATAAGAATACCTACTGCAATTTCCAAATGTTATACGTAATTATACGTTTTATATCCAAAGTTGAGTGGTCCCCTATCAAATCTGCATTTTCCTACTGGCACTTGCAAACTGTTATCCTGGACCTTCTCCTTAAGATAAATATCTTAAGCTGCTTCAATTTCCTAGTCTGGTGAAATGTGTTTTAGTAATTCTTGTGGCTCTGATTGATCTCTCTCAATTTTTTCCACACTACTTAGGTTGTGGACAGCAGAACAGTGCGGTACACTGGCAGGGATTGTTAATGCCAATAGAGTCAGTGTTATTTTCCTGCTGCATGTTCCCTTATCTACATACCAAACCACAACTCTGTCATGGTTACTCATGGAAAATGGTAATTTTGGATAATGTGCTTTTTTCCACAGAACAGAAGGATTAAAATCTAGTACCTTTGCAATTGCCTTATGGCTGAACAGCAGATCCACTGAATTGAAGTCTGTAGAAGATGCTTATCTTGTACCTATCTTGTAAGGGTATTTGTAGGGCTACCTTCCTAGGTTTTATTCTATGAGCATTCCAAGAAGGGTATTAAGATATATGAGAGGCAATGAGGCAATTGTAGTTTAAATCCTTATGAGGACCACCTGCCAACAACTGCTACTTTGTCTGATGGCAGAGACTGGGAATTTTCAGTATTAAAATCAGTATTTTTGCTGCATTGAAGAGATGTGCTCTCAGATGAGCTGTGGAGTTTCTCTGTAGAGATGGGGAGTGGGGAATTCTAAGGGATTTAAAAATAACCCAAAACCACTCCCCAAAACAACTGCCAAAAAAGCAAACATGACAATGACAAAGGAAACTACATCTCATCTTGCGTGTCAGAGGGTATGCTTGTACATGTGATGTTTCCATTTCCATCTGAATGCCTGAAGGTAACTGCAGTCAGCAGTTGATTTCCCTCATGACTTTTAGAAACATTGTTTTTGATCGACTGGAACAGCGTCTTGGGACTCACTTGTACCTGCACTGCAAGGACTCCAGAACAGAGGTAAACCTAACAGCAGAGGAAAGGTGCCTGAGCTGGATTGGTGGCAGCACCTTGGGAATAGCTCACTTGGGCTCAGAAGGGTGTTGCAGCACCTCAGGAATAGGTTATGTTAGCTTTGCCAGGTGGGAACTGGCTCTTTTGCTGTCACAGTACATCCACTCTCTTCTGGGGTATGTGAATACCTCAGTGCATAGGCATCTAAAAATGTAGAAATACTGAGGTTAAGTGTTAACAAGTGAAATAAACATTTAAGGGACAATAGAACAAGGAAATAGACGAATGAGGGAGAGAGAATTGGCAGAATATGTCAGTTTTCCTTTCTTTAAGCCAACAAATTGTTTTTTAAAAGGTTAAATGAAACAAAGCAATCACATACTACATTTTTTTTCTTAAAAAAAAAAAAAAAGCATTTTTGGGGTAAGCTGTGTCTTCCTAAGGGATTTAAAGTAGTTCTTGCCACAGTCTTATTTGACAGTTCAGTCAGAGTTTGGCCACAGTCTGATCAGTATGGTTAGCCAAGAGCATCACCAGCCTGGAGGACATTGTTGATATTTGATGCTTTAATAAACAGTCTGGGGGATGTGAAAGGAAATATAAACAATAGAGAAATTTTTAGTGTAAATGCAAGCTCAGAAAATAACTACATTCCTTAAAGACCTTGGGCAGGATGAATCATTTGCATTGCTTAAGTAAATCACGCAGAGTTAAGGAGGGCCTGCCTGGCAGCATTAAGTTAGTTAGGGGTAGAAAACAATTAGAAATGACTGTTGGCAGATAAAGGTAGGGATGCTGCTGGCTTGAAGGACAGCACTGAGCTATATCTTCCTGATTCATCTTTGGCAGCACCACACTTTGCCATGGGCAGTGTGCTTTGAGTTTCATGGGCAAGATTTGTAAGGGGAGATAATTTATTTTTTGGACCAAATAATATAGTATTTGGGGGGAGGTGGGGTGGGAGCAGACAAATTGTTGGATGCACAAGCTGTTCTATAGATCCAAAATAGCTGCAGCAGTCTTCACAGCTCATTAACAGCTTAAAAATTGTTTGGAGTGTAGACAGACTGTGCTGGTCCAGCCACCTGACAGCAGAAGTGATGGGTGACTGTGAAACAGGAGGAAAGGTGGACAAATGCTGGGCTCTTACAGAAAACATGACCTGAAAAACATACAGAAAACATGACCTGAAATTTACACAGCCTGTGGATTGTTGAAAGGCTGTCTGGGAGGAGGGAGGGTAGTTGGAAATAGGACCAGCATTCCTGTTGAGTCTGTAATTTTGTTTATTTTATGTTTTGGTGTCCAGTAGAACCTATATGAATTTTTGTTTCCAGATTCGCCTCCAAAGGGATCTTATGCATTTCTGTAAAAGATCCAGACTGTCCAAACATAGGGTTGGTGTTTTTTTTTCATCTGGTAACTGGATATTTGTGGCCTTTATCGACTGTGAGTTCACTCAGGGATCTACTGGCCGTGCTTTCTTAACCACACAGTTTCCTTGAGGGCATTTTGTCCACCAGATGACATGTATTGCTTATTGGGAGACACAAGCCTCTGCTCCCATCATGCTGGTGATTGTGTTGCAAGGGGGATTTACTGCCATGGCTATGCAAATGTTTTGGAAAAATATGTTAGCTGAGGCACGGTTTAGTTCCTTTTGTCACATATAATTCTGATATTGTATGAAATTAGCAAATTGAAGGCTAGTTTAAAGTGTGGTTAGAGACTGTGGAGGACTTCTAAGGAGGGCCAGTATGGGTTGTGGTTGCATTTCAGCTTAGCTAAAGTGAACTGAATCACCACTTTGCCAGTGTGGTGGTTTAAACACAGTCAGGCAACTCGTTCACTCACTTCTCCCCCCTTCTTTCCCTCCCCTTACTCCCGGAGGGACGGAGATGAGAATCAAAAGAATGCAACTCCAACAGATTGAGGTAAGAACAGTTTAGTAGCTAAGGTATAACACAAATCACCACTGCTACCACCAATAATAATAATGATAAAGGAAATAACAAGGGAAGAGAATACAACACCTCACCACCAGCTGACCGATAACTCGCCCCCCCAGCCCAACCAAGTACCGACCCATACCTCCAACCCTGCAGTCTACCAGCCCTTCCGGGTAACTCTCAGTTACATCCTGGGCATGACGTGCTGTGGTATGGAATACCTCTTTGGGTAGCTTGGGTCAGGTGTCCTGTCTCTGCTTCCTCCCGGCCTCCCCTCCTCCCTGGCAGAGCATGATGCTCACAAAGTCCTTGGCCAAACCAAAACATCATTGTTATCAGCTCTGTTCCCAGGCTGAAAGTCAAAACACAGCACTGCACCAGCTTCTAAGAAGGAGAAAAATGACTGCTACTGCTGAACCCAGGACAGCCAGTCAAGGGTGAAATATTCGTTCTGCTTCTTCCTGACCATTGCCTCCTTCGAGTTATCCACCAGGCTGTACAGGGACTGTACCTGTACTTTGGCAAGAAAAACATTTAAACTGTATTCTTCTCTCATTGAAATTCATGTGAATATGACCAGAAACTCTTCCCTGTGTCATACTATTTTTTTTTATAAGGTGAGTTCCAAACATCTGTCTTATAAACAAAGTCTTCCTGCTCTCCTTATTTATTAAGTTTTCATTTTCTTAAGACATAAATGAATTGACCTCGTGCTCACCAACAGGGAAGGGCTCATTGGAAATGTGATGCTCCAGGGCAGCCTTGGTTACAGAGATCATGAGATGGTGGTATTCGAGATCCTCAGGACAGTGAGAAGAGTATGCAGCAAGCTCACTGCCCTGGACTTCAAAAGGGCAGACTTTGGCCTCTTCAGGAACCTGCTTAGTAAGGTTCCATGGGATATAGCCCTAGAGGGCAGGGGGGCCCAAGACTGTTGGTTGATATTCAAGGATCACCTGCTACAAGCTCAGGAGTGTTGCATCCCAACTAGAAGGAAGTGCAGCAGGAGGGCCAGGGGACCTCCTTGGGTGGATAAGGAGCTGCTGAGGAAACCTCGAAGGAAAGAAGAGGCTTATAAAAGGTGGAAGCAAGGAGAGGTGGCCTGGGAAGAACACAGGGATGTTGTCCAGGAAGCTAGGGACAAGGTTAGGAAAGCTAAGGCCCAGTTAGAACTAAACTTGGCTAGGGATGTGAAAGGTAACAGAAAGGGATTCTATAGTTACATTGCAAATAAAAGACAGACTAGGGACAGCGTAGGCCCCCTCCAGAAGCTATCAGGAGAACTGGCTACACAGCATTTGGAGAAGGCTGAGGTTCTGAAAGACTTCTTTGCCTCGGTCTTCACTGGCAAAGGCTATGACCAAACCACCCAAGTCTTGGAAGGCAGATGCAGGGACTGTGAGAATGAAGACCTTGCACCCACTGTAGGAGAAGATCTGGTTCGAGACCATCTTAAGAATCTGAACGTGCACAAGTCCATGGGACCTCAGGAAATCCATCCATGGGTCCTGAGGGAGCTGGTGAATGAAGTTGCTAAGCCACTGGCCATCATATTTAAAAAATCATCGCAGTCAGGTGAAGCTCCCAATGACTGGAAAAAGGGAAATATAACCCCCATTTTCAAGAAGGGAAAAATGGATGACACAGGGAACTACAGACCAGTCAGTCTCACAGCTGTGTCTGGTAAAATCTTGGAGCAGATTCTCCTGGAAGGCATGTTAAGGCACATGAAAATCAACAAGGTGCTTGGTGACAGCCAGCGTGGCTTCACTAAGGGGAAATCCTGCCTGACCAATTTGGTGGCCTTCTATGATTGGGCTACGGAAATGAGGCACAGGGGTAGAACAGTTGATGTCATCTACCTGGACTTGTGCAAAGCCTTCAACACTGTCCTACATGACATCCTTGTCTCTAAATTGGAGAGACATCAGTTTGATGGATGGACCTCTCGGTGGATAAAGAACTGGCTGGATGGCAGCACGAGAAATGTTGTGGTCAATGGCTCAATGTCCATCTGGAGACCAGTAACAAGTGGTGTCCCTCAGGGACCAGTGTTGGGACCGGTCTTGTTCAACATCTTTGTTGGTGACATGGATAGTGGGATTGAGTGCGCCCTCAGCAAGTTTGCCGATGACGCCAAGCTGTGTGGTTTGGTTGATATGCTGGAGGGAAGGAATGCCATCCAGAGGGACCTTGACACACTTGTGAGGTGGGCTGATACCAACCTCATGAAGTTTAACCATGCGAATTGCAAGGTTCTACACCTGGGTGGGAGCAATCCCAGGCACAGCTACAGGTTGGGCAGAGAAGAGATTCAGAGCAGCCCTGCAGAGAAGGACTTGGGGGTGTTGGTTGATGAGAAAATGAACATGAGCAGGCTTCAGTGCGCTCTTGCAGCCCAGAAAGCCAACCGTATCCTGGGCTGCATCCAAAGGAGCGTGGCCAGCAGGTCGAAGGAGGTGATCCTGCCCTTCTACTCTGCTCTTGTGAGACCTCACCTGGAGTATTGTGTGCAGTTCTGGTGTCCTCAACATAAAAAGGACATGGAACTCTTGGAACAACTCCAGCAGTGGGCCACGAGGATGATCAGGGGACTGGAGCACCTCCCGTATGGAGACAGGCTGAGAAAGTTGGGGCTGTTCAGCCTGGAGAAGAGAAGGCTGCGTGGAGACCTCATATCAGCCTTCCAGTATCTGAAGGGGGCCTATAGGGATGCTGGAGAGGGACTCTTCACTAGAGATTGTAGTGATAGGACAAGGAGTAATGGGTTCAAACTTAAACAGGGGAAGTTTAGATTGGATATAAGTTTTTTAGTGTGAGGGAGGTGAGGCACTGGAATGGGTTGCCCAGGGAGGTTGTGAATGCTCCATCCCTGGCAGTGTTCAAGTCCTGGTTGGACAGAGCCTTGGGTGATATGGTTTAGTGTGAGGTATCCCTGCCCACGGCAGGGGGGTTGGAACTAGATGATCTTAAGGTCCTTTCCAACCCTAACTATTATATGATTCTATGATAATGTCTTCTGAATTAATTTGACTGATACAGTATTACTGCATTATGGATTTGAAAAACAAAGTTGAAAAACAATTGAAAAGCTAAAAAACGATTGTTGAAAAAACAATCCTACCTCTGCTATAGACAGAATGTTTTTATTATATTGTTTTATTCCATTTTATTATTTAGCTAATTATGTACATCGTTAGTTGGTTGTGATGGTCAAGAGAAACTTTGCCAGGAGAACAGATACAACAGAGCCTTCTTAACTGTAGCAAACAAGAAACTGTAACTGCTTAAAAAGGGTGCTGCAAAGGGTACTGCTTTATTCTAGAGCATCTTTAAGAAAGGCTGGTTAGTACCCAGTCAGTAGAAGCATAAAATGCGATTTGTTGTCTTAAAGTCCCCCTCAGAACTGGAAGAGTTTGTGATAAGATGTAGATTGGTACATCCTGTGCCTTGGGGTGTGGGAGCCTTCAGGTCTAGTTTCCAGTCTCCTGTGACTCCCACCATTTTGCCTCATTTTCTCATTACTTTGACCAAGGCATTTGGTAATCCTTGGTCTTTGGGAAGTTTTGTACTGAATATATGCCTGGTTTCAGTTACAGCATTAAATAAATGTGTCTCTGTTATTTGCTTATGTGCCCACTCTAAAAAGTTCATGCAATGGAACCATTTGTAGGGTGGTAACTATTATTTGGAAATAATGTGAAGCTTTACGCTGGAATCCATGGGCCAGTGTAGAGCATGTGCTTACTGAATAAGACTGGATTTAAGCATTTTGCTCTTATCTTTCTATGCACATTTTCTCTTTTAATTCTCCTGAAGCAGTTGGGGCTTTACCATGCTTCAAGATACAGAATTTTAAAATTATTAATATAATTTGAATACTGTTGTAAACCGTGTAATTTTCTTTGCAGTCTCATTCAACATGGGAGCATATTTTGTACTAAAATGAGAAGGAATCATGAGGGGTGAAGACTTTATAAAGATTTTTTTAAAAAGGGGGCATAAATCATTGCTTCTAACAGTCATCTAAACTCACTAAACAGTTGAATTCATCTGTGAGTTACAAGGATAGTGTTTGGAGTAGTTATATGGCAACACCATGAATACTTAGGCGTTTCTCCCTGTTGATAGTTTGCAATAGTTCTATACTATTAATTTAAAATACATTTGCTTGAGAACAAATGTACAAAAGTATATTATTTCATACACCTTACATATGAATGTGTATGAAAGAGTGGTTCAGAATGCTGAGAGTGATTTAGAACCTATACCTTCATCTCTTTCCCAATGTCTGGATATTCTGTTCTTGAAAGCAAAGGTTAAGCACTGGAAATCCTTTGCCAGATGTCTGTAAGTACCTTCATGTTACAGTTTCACTGTCATGAAGTCAGGTCTCCATGGGCCTCTTCAAGTAGTGGATTTGCAGGTCTGGTCTTTCATCCTTTTGCATTCTTGCCACATATATCCCAACTGCAACATGCCTCACCAGTGGTGAAGGCACAGTGGCTGTCATACCTTGCATGAGCTTATGACAGCAGAGTTGCAGATCATGTCTCTGCAGCAAACTGGGTTTCATTGTGACCCCAGGCAGAAAACTCTCCAGTATGTGAGATGCTGTGGAGCTTCAAAGGGCTGCTTTGGCCTCTTAAAACTGGATTCATTTTGGCTGCAGCACAAAATGTCCCACCTGGGGTTCAGTGACCCATTTCTTCTGGCATGCAAGAGAAGAGACTGTGGTGCTGCCTTCCCGAAATACGAGCTAGAGCCAAATTTCTGAGAGGCAGGACTCAGCTGTGGGAGTCATGCAGTGCCATGACACAATAGGGTGCTCTTGCAACTAGAGCATTTTGACAATCTGGTGAATGATGCAGCTCCACATGGAGTTGCATCAGCTCAGCTGACAGGGTGAAACCTCCTGTGTCTGGCTTGGTACTGAAGAGAATCTATCTTGTAACTCCATCCTATGGCGTGACAGGTTTGCAGGATCCAGAAGAGCAGAAACAAGCTGCCCTTGAATTAGAAGTGTTCTGTGAATAGTGAGAAATCCCTTGGAACATTTCACCTTGTCTGTTACTCAGAGCTTGCATTAAATTCTGCAGAATTGCATTCTGTAAGAATAATTGCTTTCAACTCCTTAATGCTCCCGATTTTGGAGAGCTTTTCTGTCCCCGTGTGTGCCAAAATAATACTGTTTTAGTTCCTTCAGCTTGTCATATAGTTTCTTTAGTCTGAGTAATCGTGGAAATTTTTGGATTTTACTGGAAACACTGGAAGCCTCAGGTAATAGAGAGGAGGAATTTCTCAAGAACTGGTCATAGTTTTCTTTCCATAGAGCAGGAAAGGGTTGGTTTGTGCCCACTGATGATGTAGTATAGTTCAGAGATAAGCCCATCAATACATACTTTGTGTGTAAGTTTTGTGTGCTTTTAGAACTACAGTAGCATTTAGAGATGGAGGATGCAGTGGCTTTGCAATTTTTCCCCTTCAGAGGTACAATATTCATTATGAGCAATCAAAAAATTTTCAGTGGCTGCTATGGCTGGCTGAAATGTACGTGGAAGGATCAGTTTATGACATTTAAAAAAATGCATGTATTTTACAGCCACCTACATCTTTTAAAATAAGTTAAATTAGAATTTCCATGGGATAGATCCTGCATTTAGGGCAGACTCTTGAGTGCAGCTACACCAGTGTCAGTCTGTAGGTCTCTTTTTCAACATTATCAAAAGCAGTAGTGAGACAAAAGAGCAGAAGTTTCAGTAGTAATGAATTTATGCTCCCAGAAAGTTTCTTGCCCTTCATTATTTTATGACAATCCATAGGACTGCAAAGATTAATCTTGCATATGACAGCTTTTATTACCCTTCAAATATTTCTGTACTTTGGCAAAATCTAAACCATGCAGAAGCCAAGTAACTCTCTTGTTGTGCTGTATACACAGTGCTTATGCTCAGCCTCTACCCTGCAAAGGCAGGGGTGTTCTTTTTGCTTGTACAGAAAAGTTTGCTTCAAACTGCACTTGTGGACCATAAATTGATGGTTTTTACTCTTCAGCCACACAAAGTTGCAGTGGAAAGTCAAGATTACTTCTTTTTGGTCTGCTGGAAATGTTACAGTGATAGAGCAGATTATGCTTGCATCTTGTGTCATCATTCTCTTTCCTATGCCTCATTGTAGAAGCTTCAGCAATTGTAAGTCTGGGTGTAGTCACTCAAAATGAGCATTCGGAACTGGTGGATCCCAAAAACCTGAGCACTTGCACTAAGCGTGGAAAGCTTGGCTCCACAAAGAATTTCCAAATGGGCAAGAACTCTTCCATGTGTTCTTGGGAAAGAGATGTAAATAGCATCCCTGAAAAAGTTAATGATGCACTAAACTAGCATATAAAGTTTGTGGAGTTGCCTTTAAATATGCTAAAGACATTATGGCTTGAGAAAGAAATTATATGTTTGCATGTAAAGAACAATAGTGTCTTAAAACAGAAAGTAGACTTATGGGAAAATCCAGGCTGTGCACATTTGTGCTCTGCAAATGCTGTGATGAGGGCAGAGTCAGTATGCCCTAGAGCATTTCTGGAAACTTCAAATGGAAAGATTAGGAATAAGTGCAAGAGGATGATAGTGCATAGGAGTACAGTGTAGAACATTATAGAAATGTAAGCTGAACAAGCAAATACAGAGACCTATGATCAGCTTGTAACACAATTCTTTTCTTGTCATTGGGCAGAATTTGGGATAAATTATCATCTCAGTATACAGTGACTCTGAAATTGCTACTAACCCAAGTTTCAGAATTATTTTCTGGACAAATACTAGTCTTTCTCCTCTTGTAGTTAGTATCTCTGCTTCTCAGATACGGAATATTGAAGTAACCAAGGAGGAATGCTTTTCTTGGTCAAGAAAAACTTTCCTGGAAACACGGAGAGTGAAGGCATTGGTCCAGTTTCCAGCAGAATCTGACACTTTCACTGGCATTTTTTATCTTATTTAGGGCATGAAATATTCCAAGAAGAAATTGGACAAACTGATTGAAAATGAAACACCTGATTTTTGTGCTAGGATCTGAGTCAGAGTTATTGGTCCTATAATAAAGTTTACTGTTTGAGAGATGCTATTAAAGGTAAAATTGAATTTTCACCATACAGTTTATATGATCATGTTTATTAACATTGCTTTCCCTAGAGTCACTTACATTTTGTTTAAGTAAAATATGTAAAAAGTTAAATGCTGGTCTGGCTGTGTTAAGGCAGTTATATGTTAGGGTCCTTCTTTTCCTTATTACATTTTTATGGAGATCAAAATTTCCGTATAGGAGTGAAGGCCTGCGTTCAGGAAAACTTTGTAGTCACCTCAAATCGGAGTGAAAATGGCAATGGTTTTGCCACTTTTTTGTACAGGCAATGCTTTCAGGATGCTCTGCAGGGTGAATATAAACTTAAGAAATCTGGAAAAAGTTGCAAGTGTAAATATTGAGATCCGGATTAAAACATGTTTTGCACTGACATTGAGTGGGTCTCATGCACATGTGGAAAATAAAACCCCCAATTATTAACTATCTCTAAATAATTCTAGCCTATCACATAAAGATTGAGTCTGAATTCTCTGAAAAGCACATACACCAACACAATGGTGTCTAAATTTTGAGTTGTTGATAAGTTTGTTTCTCCAAGTCTGTTTTTATTTTTTATTTAAGAAAGGAAGGACAACTTCAATTTGAAATTCTTTGTTCTCAGCCTTGAACTCTTGATTCTTTCATATTTGCAGTTTTTAATATATATGACTGTACTTTAGCATAGTATGACTTGTTAAATAAAACCTATTTTTTTTATTTCTTTTCATGTAGATGGGATCAAATGCATTTTGCTTGACAATGCATTGCACTTTCCATCCAGTGCAATGCATTGGATCAGCTACACAGAAGAGGCTTGCATGCAACAAATGCTTTATTTCTGTAGGCAAAGTGAAAGTTCTGATGCTGAAAACTGAAACTCTAAGCATGTCTCTTTAAACACATATTTTAATAAAAAGCATGCTGACTAAAACAGCTGTACAACACCATCTCTTCCTGCTAAGAGGCACACACTCTTGGAGAGTCAAACTCCAAGAGCTTTCATGGCACTGTTTGGACTGCTTTGGTTATATACAGCTATTTGACTTTCAGTCCAGCACTCTAGACCACACAGCTTTTGGCTTTGCTTTCCTTCTTTTTGCTGAAAAAGAAAATGTTTTCAGGCTGAGGGTACAGCTTGGGGTTTTTTTTTTATCTGGTTCATAATTTGACTCAACCTGTTTCAGGCTTTGTAGAGTTAACAGTGCTTACTGCATAAGCTGGGATAGCGTCTGCTTTTTCCTTTTTCATTCTTTCTCAAATCAGTTCTGAACTGCTTCCTTCCTGAATGCACAAAGGTGATGGAGGCTCTGAAAAGCCTATTAGAGCATATAGGAGTGGGAATATAAAATGGCAACAGAGATCTCCTTTGGAGCTTTGTTGCCTGAGGGGCTTCTAAGATGAAGACTAACAAGTTTCCCGTAAGTTGTGACTTGGTTAGTCTCTATGGACTAGACCTGGGTTCAGAGAAGAATTA
Source organism: Pezoporus occidentalis (assembly GCF_034315485.1). Classification (NCBI taxonomy): domain Eukaryota; kingdom Metazoa; phylum Chordata; class Aves; order Psittaciformes; family Psittacidae; genus Pezoporus; species Pezoporus occidentalis. Next base: position 153,910 of record NW_026913855.1, read on the forward strand.
AAATTATAAATGTTGAAAAGAGGACAGGACTTTCCATGAACTAGGGGAAATTACTGAGGGAGCCCAGGAAAGAATCTTGATGACCTACCTGCTACACAAGCAAAGAAGACATAGTCCCTGGTTGAGACAGGTTTGCTTTTTCATGTTAGAGGATCAGCCGCAGGGAAACAACAACTGTAAAAGGCTGTGGGGTTTAGGAACACAGGGCAGTAGCTAATACGCATACAGTTTTTTATCCCTTGCTCTGGGTGACTTAACACTGTTTGAATACATGAATTGGGGGGGACTGGTGGTGGAAGCAGTGTGTGGGTGAGGAGGTAACTGCTGCTGGAAAGGTTCAGAGATGTTTCATCATCAGAGATGATGAGACTAGTGCAGGAGCAATGGTATTTAGTATCTGCAACTCTTTTAAGAGACTATGTAGTGTTGTGCTCTATTCCACAATCCATTCACAATAGGAAAATAAAGGTCTGATAAGCATATGCACATATCTATCCTGAAGCAGAGGTCTTAGGTGGTGCTATGACATAATGAGGAATATTATGAAAAACACTGCAAAAGATTATGGCAATAGGCAAGAATTTCTTAAGATAGGATCTTTCAAAATATGTACTGGTCATGGAGCAGAGTTTTATTAGTAAGCATACTGTTAGAGTCACCTCTTGTATAAACATTCAAGTCATATGGTCAAGTGGACACTAAACAATACAACAGCAGTCCTTCAGAAAGAAATGCCAGAAGCAGCATAAAGCTGAGAAGATGAAGCTAGTCAAACGAAGCAGGCAGAGATAAACACACTGAATAGGAAACTATTTTCAAATAACCATGCAGAATAAAGATGACCATTGCCTTAAATTGCAGGAGTGAGGCTCAAGGCAAGTGTGACTCAGGCATGAGGGGGAACTTATCAGTACTGATTTTTGCTTTTTTTTTTTTTTCTGTAATTAAGCAGTGGCAGGTAACTTGGGAAGCTCTTCATTGTGGTATGCTATATACCTTTGTGTTTATACTGTTGGTGTGTTGGCAGTGGTCTCAGCATATGGAACTGCGTGGGTTATAGCTACCCTTGTCAAGTGAGCAGGGTTATCAGGATGTGGCTGGCCAGGTTCTGCCTGCTCTACTAGGCAGCTGAATGCCTTCAGCAGCTGGCAGCCTCAGCTCCTAAAAACACGGTAGTGAGGCTTTTCTTCTGAAGGTTTTATGACAAAGATAAGGATTCAAGAAACTGACCTTCATTTTTTACGCAGAAGAGTCAAGGAATAATGTTTTGATGTGCAAGATACCTTTCCAGACAGCAGTATAGCAAATTCTCTCAACTTACATCTGGTTTTTGTGTCTTGATAATACTTCAGTTGTCAGCCCAACCATAGTGATTTGCCTCACTGATAATGTATCCTATAAATCGTTAAAGGTAGTGGTGGTTTTTCATGATGTGGCAGTGTGCCTCCTTACCACAGGTACTGTATTTCTAGTGATTCAGACTGAGCATCTAAACATATCTGTGATTGCTTTTCTGATGTTAAGTCGTGAATGCCTCTGTTGCTGCTTAGTTCACTTCCCTCGTACTGCTCCCTACAGGTGTTTAATAAAAAGTTGTAATAAAGTTCTCAGGTGATACCTGTTTCTTTGCAAATAGCTGAAAGGGAACTCAGTTCTTAGGTTGTTTATTCATTTATGTGGCTCTTCATTGTTCCTGGAGTACAGCAGACCATTTCAGAAGCAGCAAGAGTGTGAAAAATATTGTATAACATATATGAAAACTGAACTCTGGTGAACTCTCTGCATTATGTGTTTTGTTTCGCTGCTTTTTCATCAAGTTGCTTTCTTACCTTCTCCGTCTTACTAAGCTCTTTAAAAACACCTTGGTGGAGTTTCCTTGTTTTATCAATTACAAGGCCAGTGTGTTCTCGGCACTACTGTTAAAATATTTTGATAGAATTACTCGTTATTGCAAACATGACCTTTCTGCACTGGTAAAATTAGCGCAGCCTCGAAGGTCAGCATGAACAATTCACTGACATACCTTCACTTCAAGCTGACTTTTCCCTTTCTGGGGTTAAACCACTGCACAGGTGTGCGGTCCCCTGCCTCTCGGCGCACCCTCTGCCTCTTACACTGCTTTAGCAGCAATCCAGCTCTGCTGCAGAGCTACTCACAGCTGTAAGGCAGCAAAAACTGCTTGTTGCCACACTTTGGCCCTAATTAGGGCTGCTTGATATTGTAACTATGTGCTGCTTGTTACTTGTGGTAACACAAGTACACTCAAGGAAGATTAATCACATTTTGGCTGTGCAGTATTTGGTGTGTGCAACACAAAACACTACAAGCCACGGTAGTGCCTGGGAGCCTTTCTCTAGTACTCTGTGTCTGGGTTGGGGAGCCTCTAGTTACTGCAGAAGCTAAGGCATGTGTGTGAGTGCAGAGATGCTGAAGGGGAAAGAACATATTCTGGGAAAATACCACTGCACAGTTATTCTGTAAATTGTGCAGTAACACCACTACTGGATTAGGCTGCCCAACAACTGTCTGCAGCCCTGGAGCAGATATGGTAACTTAACTAGAGGATCATTCTTCCTGCCCACACTAGTGCCCTTTTGCCTTTTCTCAGTTGACAACAGCAGCTTTTGCTTCTTCATTCACTGGAAATTAATTGCTTTTTCCACATTAGACATCCCCAGGTTGGGCTTCTGTGAGCCTGTTCCTCAGCTTCTGTTGCCTCTCATGCCCTGAAGAGGGGAACTGTTTCTTCTGTATTACATTTTTTTTCCTCTGACAATAACAAGCAATAACTTTTAGATTCTTTTAGTATTAAAAGTATTATGTTATTTCCTTGTCCTATACCTGCTACAGTACTGTTTACTCAACTCGATGTTTGGCTAGCTCAGAAAATATTCTTCTTTCTTCCTTGACTAGATTTTAATAAAAGTAGTGTCAAATACCAACCATTTTCTGGATGCTGTTGTCTTGCAGGACCTTCTGGGGAAATAAAAGTTCCCTTTCTTCCACCTGAGTTCTTGTATAACACTGCTGGTGGTCAAGCAGGGATCTCACATCAACTGTATGGTTTTTACAGATGGTCTTTGTCTGAAATTTAAAAAACATGATGAGACAACTCTGTCAGCTTTGTAGAACTCAAAATTTGCTTATGGTGATGCTAGCTTGAGCCATTGGCCAGCATACAGGTACTGGGAGGGTTGTTTACAAAACTTAGTCTAAGAATTGTTTTCCCAGTTCTCTGACCTTCAGGAAGTCTCTAGTGCAGTTATGGTAGTGCTTGCTTATGCACTACACACTTCAGTCTTGAGTTAAATGTGTTTCTGTGTGTGTTGCCTAGGGTCTACCTTTAGTGCTGTTGTCAGAAAATGCCCATTTCCTGCTGTGTTTTTCCTTTCCCTTACCTTCAGACATGTTTATTAGGAAGCCTAATATTTACTCACTTAAGCAATTGACTGCACATTAATTTTTTAGTCCTCAGTGCCAGATTGCCTGTTTACAACTTAACCTTTTCTTGACCCAGTTCACAGCTTACTTTCTTGACTTATGGCCTTCAACAGTTTTTCACAACCATTTGGCTCCAGCTGTTCTTATAAAAAGAGACATTTAGTTGCACCTTCCAGTCAGCCTTAGGGCTTGAGAACACTCATCAGTTTTAATCATGTTTGCAATACTCTGTATTGAAGAGGCAGCAGCTCTTAACACTTTGCAGTATAATGTGTTTTCCATTCTATATTTATTAGAAGTGCTTATATGACATTCTTACAGGATTTAAAAAGCCACGTGGGAGAGGAAGGAGTGAGATTTAAAGCAGTGGTGGAGTGGAGCAAGAAGTATAAGCATTCTGAAGAGGGTAGGAGGAGAGATGGTAGGTCTTGCTCTGCAAATGCTGCCATCCACCAACCAGAGATAGTTACCGTCTCACATCCATTTGTTTTGAACCTGTCAATAGTTAGTTTGATTTGTCTCCTTTACTCTCTAGTGCAAGAGAATAACTTTTTAGTGCCCCTTGTGACTGTAAAGATGTTCATCATATTCTTTTTCAATTGTCTCTTTTTCCAACTGAAAAATGTTTAGTTCTTTTTCAAGCAAAAGCTGTTCCTTATTTTTGCTTGTTCTCAGTGTCCTCCTCTGGCCTGCTCCTGCTTATACTGAAGTGTTTTGAGAGGAGAGGACCAGGACTGCACACCATACTTGACTTACTCTGTGATGATGATTGTTTTTTCCTGTTCTTTATTCCTTCCTGAGAGTTTTGTTTTTGCTTTCTTTTGTTTATTTGTTTGTTTGAGATGATATTTGTTTGGAATTACAGTGTGTAACTGTCTACTGCAATCCAAAGTTCTTACTCCTCAATAGTAATGGTCAGCTCAAACTACTTCACTTGTATGGAAAATTGTCTGTTTATGTGTGCATGCCTGAAAGTTATCCAAACGAATTTCATTCATATCTAAATTAAATTATATGACAATGTAATGTCCAGCTAACAGAGGGTGATTAAGACTTTTCTGTAGTTCTTTGGAGTAAGCTCTCATCTTTACCTACTTGAAGAGTTTAATGTATCAACAATCATATTCATTTTTTTCCTATTAACCACATTTTCTAGATTACTTATGAACATATTAAACTGTCAGGATCCTTCTTTTCATGTCCAGAATGTCCATATAAGAAGCAACTGGTAACTTTTACTTTGTTTCCTTTTCTTGTAAATAAATAGTTCATCTTTGAGATCTTCCCACTTTTCTTTTTGACTGTCCTTTTATTTCAGGACCTTCCAGGTAGACATTAATAGAGCCATCTCCTGGAAACTCAAGTGGACTATATCCACTTTTAGTACTTTTATTTTTGGTTGAGGTTGCCATCTGCAGACATTTTGTTTGCCGGCCCACAAGTACCCTAGATTGTCTGTATTTTGGCCCTCTGAGCTGTGTGATGGGGTGAGAGGTTTTCTGACTGAAAGGCCAGTTTATACAGCTCAGTAACTCGGCAGCTTCTTGTTTTTGTCTGTAGCTGATGGAACTTCAGTAAATTCCCCTTTCCAGCTGGATAGGTTAAAACGTTGTCCTGGGTTCAGCAGAAGGAGATGCTGGTATCCGTACTCTGCAGTTCAGCAGGATTGTTTAGAGCAGTATCAGTGGGAACAGTTCCAGGTTAGTCTCTGCAGCACAAAAGACCTACTGTGAGCCAGATCTGTGTCCAAGATGTATTCAACATTATACAAGTATTTCCTGTTCAAGATGGCTATTAATCAAACCAGACAACTCTTTTACAGCAAAAGCTTTCTATAAAATTCATATTTAGGACATGGCGTAAAGTTACTTTATAAAAAACAGTTGTTGATGGTATAAAAGAAAAAAAAGTAGAGGATTGGGGAGTAGAAAGGTTGCTTCTGGAAAGTAGAATGGCATTTAGCTCTTGTATGATCTCATCTTTATGTTTTTCATGATTAATTAAGAGAACAAGTCCATGAGGAGTGGCCAAGGGAATGGGGGTTGTTTAGCCTGGAGAAAAAGAGGCTCAGGGAGACCTTACCATTCTCTACAGCTACCTGAAAGGAGGCTGTAGTTAGGTGGGGGTCAGTCTCATCTGCCAAATAGCAAGCGATAGAGCAAGAGGTAACAGCCTCAAGCTGCACCAGGGGAGGTTTAGTGTGGATATTAGGAAAAATTTCTTCACCGAGAAAGTGGTCAGGCATTGGAACAGGCTGCCCAGGGAAGTGGTGGAATGACCAGCCCTGGAGGGTTTGAAAAGACGTGTAGGTGTGGCATTTAGGGACATGGTTTAGTGGTGCCCTTGGTAGTGCTGGGTTAACATTTGGACTTGAGGACCCGAAAGGTCTTTTCCAACCTAAACGGTTCTATGATTCTGTAATACTTTGTATTTCTACAAAAGACGGCTGTATTTACTTAACCTTGAAAGCAGGTTCTACAAGAAGAGGAATTTGTGATTTTATTTCAGAGATGCCTTGTTGAGACTGTAATGCATCATGAAAGATAAGTTCCTTTACTGTAACTTGACAAGTGTCATGAAGTTCCCCTACAGGATGTCTGCTAATCCTATTTGGACATGGGAACCATATTAGGGAGTGTCAGTGATCTTGGCTTACACAGAGCAAAATGCATTTTCAGCCTGTGAGTGAGCGGTGCTTTTCTCTTTCTACATCAAAACTTTGCATTTTAATGAATAAAGGTCTCCGAGGTGGTGGGTGACTGATGCATGGACAGCAAAGCAACCACTGAACTTTACTCAAAGGAGTGAGTTTTCCCTGTTGTATAATTAAGAATTCCCTAATTTACAAAATGCTTTTCACTTCTGAAGTATGTTCTCAAGAGGCTTTGTTGAACAAAACAGCTGCCACTTTCCTGGAAGGCTTTTTCCATGCTGCATTTCTGTTCTGCGCTCCAGTGACTGGTGGTTGTGCAATGCCTCAGCCCACCAAAAGGCTTTCCTTGCATCCACCAGCACTGTGTTCCCTTCTGTTGACACAGTTCAGCAGCACTTTACCCCCAGGATAAAGGTCAGCTACTCTAGGTCAGTCCCATTCTCTTCTTTCAGAGGGACCACTGTGGAGTTTCATACTTCAAGTATGATGGAGAGTTTCTCTGACCCAGGGCACCCCCTATTAAGGCACAGTTTCAGTCATAACTGACAGTGAGGAGGCATGTGGCTGAGGAGAGGGGGAGCTACGTCACTTTGCTGTTTCCTTTCCATACAGCTGCTGTGGCTTTCCAGGCAACTAAGCTTTCTTTTCATTAATAGATGATTTCAAAAGCTCGGTCTGGGTGTTGCCTTGTGTAACAGAGGGTGTGTGATGCAAATTCTGAAGAGGAAGGAAGAGCAGTCCTCATGGTAAATAGCCAATTGGCTGCAGGCAGCAGGACTGTTCAGGTCTTAAAGTCTTGTTGGAATTGCAGGAATGACAGAACTGATATGCAAGATCATTTTTCTGAAACCATTAAAGGAAATCCATCTATGTTTGGTACTTGACAACTCACTGGAAAGTGGAGTCAGACAGCCAAGTGTGTTTGCTTGCAGACCTCAGATGTGTTTTATGTTGGCAGTATTAGTTCTGAATAAAGCAATGTTACAAAGATATATCTTGTTCTTTTCAAAGTTATAATTTAATCCATTCTCTAGGGATAGCATGGTCTTTTTAACCCCCCAGCAGTGAGTTTTTACGTTCCATCTCATCTGAACAGACTGCATAAGGGCCAGTAAAGTATTTAAACCCTACCCTGCCTTAGTACACAGTGACAGGGAGGCGCTCATTAACTGATGTGTACTGTGATGTTGCAATTTTTTTGGAAGCAAAACCAGCCCAACTTTGTGATGAATTTTCTGGAGGTATATAACCAAAAACTTTTATCTATTCCTCCAAACAATTTCCTTGCCCAGCTTTCATTTGAACTGTGTCAAGACTTGATCTCTTCCTCCTGCTCCTCCCCCTGTCCAATAGTTATAGCAGAGATTTCCTCTCATTAAATGAGTCTCAGATGGAGCCCACCCTCAAATAAAAATCCAAACATTTTGCTTTGTTTTGGACAAAGAAGTTAGGGAGGCATTTAAAAGACAGGAGAAAGACAAATAGCCTTTCTAAACAAACAAAGGATAATTGCTTTCGTAAATGTGGGTCCTCATAATTTAAGAGCAATAGTTTATATACTTGGTAAGCCTTATAAACAGAGAGGGGAGACAAGGGCTGGAGTTGTGTTCAATAAAAGGTCCAGCTCAACAAGGCCCTTGATTGTTAAGTTGTGTATTTTGTGAGCCTCTGCCAAGTTTCCTTGTGAGTGTGTGTGTGCTGATAGAGGCACAAACAAATAGGCTCATAGCAGACTGAGGGTGCTGTGCCTGAGGGAAGTTAGAGGCACAAACTGACCATCCCGTAGAAGACAAATCTCTGTTGTGGTGTGAATGGGTTATGTTAGGGTTTGTATGTGGAAGGCTCATGCACAAAGCTTAAATCTTACCTATCCAGTAGTTGGAAAACTAAAATGTGTCATATATTGGCCAAATGGTAGTGGTGGTAAAAGCTTTAATTTCATCCTCGGCACAGGCCTCTGACAGTAGGTAACTCCATGTTTTAAGGGAGGCTGGTTAACTTACCTGTTTCAGTTTCTCTTTTGTTTTGTTGGGGCTTTTTTAAAGTGACATCAAGTCTTCCTTGATAAGATTTCAAAACAGTTAATGAGTGAATGTTAAGCAGTCTCCCTCTTGGACAGACTTTTGTTGTGATTATCTATTTAATAGCAGAATCTTCATAGCATGTCTCAGCTTGGATGTGTTCTGTCATACAGGCAAACAAAACTTGACCTGAAAACTGAAACTATTTCAGATAATGAACCCTACGGTTGCTAGTTTTTTCAGAGTTGCTTGCAAGATGCCTGTGATTCCAAACTGCATAGTACAGTGGTGTGCCCAGAAAGTTGTGTTTCAAGTCTGCTAGCATCTCTTGAGGTGTTTGAGAAGTTTGAGAACGTGATGTTACCTGCAATCTGCTTGTTTTTTCTTTTTCTTCTTTTTTTTTTTTTAATTTCTTTAAACTAGAACACTTTTTATCTGCATATTCAGATTTCATCTTCTGCAGCTGCTGCTTGTGATGGTGGACAAGTTATGCCTGCCTCCGGCTGCATGTTTTTTACTACTAGTGCTGGAGAACAACAGATTGCATTTTAGCAGCTATATCTGAATGCTCAGAGTATTAGAGGGATCTCAGGACAGAGAAAGATGCAGGTGTGAGCACAACTATTAGGTACGTTGCTTACTGTAGTGTCCAGTATGTCATATTCTGCATCATCCTCATGGGATATCTAACAGTCAGGTTGGTAGCACCATGTGGTCATGCCAACCTATAATACTCCCGTGAGGAAAGAAATTTTCCTGCAGCTTTGTGAACCTCATTTGACTTTAACACACTGGTACCAGAATGTGCAATTGCAAGTAAACAGATCTCTTCTGCAACGAGACTGTGCTTGCCATCTGAGAGCTGCTTTTCAGGCTGCTAAATCATTATTAGATGTGATAGAAGTAAGCTGCCAATGATGTGCTGGGGAATGCAGGGGCAGTTAATACAGTGGCATGCTCATGGATAACTGGTGTAATTTAGGTTGATGCAAGAATGCAAGCGTACGTGTAAGGAGCATGAAGTCAAGCAGCTGAGATGTTCTGTTCAGTTGTCAGAAGACAGGGAACTCATTTTCTTCAAGTGGTCAATCTGTCAGATGCAGCAGCATCAGGTCTGTGGCTTAAGCTTCACAACCACTCTAACTTGTAAAAAATGCCTGGATGTCAAAGCACATGCTGGCGAAAGTCTTAAAAATACGTTTGATGCAGTGTTTCTTTTGGATACAGCTTTGAAATAAGCAGAAAATTAATTTATATCAAGGTTGCCAAGACATCCAACAGCATCTGAATTCACTGTAGGTTAGTGCAATAGTTATAACAGCTTATTTTAAAAGACGCAATTAAGTATAAACTGAATTTCCTAATGCGGTTTATATTGGTTGAAGCTTAAGAATAAACGTCTGGCTTCATCCTCTGGCTCCACTCATCATTATCTGTATGACATTTTTTACATCAGATTGTGCAGTGGAGTTATGGCTTTTAACAGAGAGCACGCAAAAAGGAAATGAGTGAAACTGCAGCACTTCTACACCGCCATGCTGAAGCCAGCTCAGTGCACGTGGTATCTTCTGAAACCACTATGCTTCCCATAATTTGGGAATGTGTCCCACTTCTGCTGCATGTGTCCCACAGCTGCAGCCACCCCTGGCTCTGCGTTTCCCACAGTTGGGAGTTCTGGTCCTGCATTAGTGCATCCCCAGGCTGCATCACCTGTCTGGTTGCTCTGGAGCTCACCTGAAGACCAGATACAACCCAAAATCATTCTCAGGGTTTATCACATCTGTGCTTGTGCCACTCTGCTGAATGGGGAGACATGTTTAATAAGGGAGAATTCAGTTAAAAGATGTGTAGGAGCCTGGAAAAGACTATAGTGTAGTCTTGCCTCTCATAGGTTAGCACAATTTCAAGTAACATTACTTCCAGAAAAGTGAGAAGGGGCATTGCCTGCCTGAGTTACAGGATGTACTGGACTTACACTGGAAGCTGTTTTCCTTGTGGAGTATGTTTACAGTTATAGTATTTCAGTAGCTTGGAATGTCTGGAAGTTTTACAGGTCATATCCATCTGTTTTCTGAGCAACAACATCACAAAGTGTCTTAGTTTTAAACATAGCAGGTGAAGCCTGTGTAAGTGTCCCTTATTGTAAAGGTATACCAAATACTTGTCAGAGGAATATTCTGTGGCTTAACTAATTAATTTTAATTAATTTTAGCATAATAAGCTAAATTTAGCTCAGCCTAAGAAGTGGTGTGCCTCTGATATTTTATTATTTTTGTCATATATATATAATTCTTCAAAGAAACTCATCTATTTTAGCATGTCAGCTCCTGATCTTAAATAATTTAAGGCAAAAAATAATAAGGGGAGAAAGCTAATAGAGTAAAAATCTGTTTTAATTGTGTGATTAAAATATCTTCATGAGGAATTTGACACCTTTTCCTAGAAGAAACGTTTTAAATAATTCCTCTAATTGTATTAAATTTGGTTCCCAAATGATATTAGGTGTGTATTATTAAGTTTTCCCTGGCACACACTTTTATAAATGAAATGTAAGCTTTTCATTCAGTCATAGCATTTCTGTAGTTTCCAGTACTTTCCATACTAAGTGAAAATGTTCAGAGCTGCCATTTCATTTCTGGCCACATGTAATTATAGTAATCTGCCTATGGACATAGCCAAATATAGCTATATATGGAAATAATACACATATATGTATGGAGAGTTAATTAGATTATACTAAAGTTGTGATTCCCTGCTGGAGAACCAGAGTCTGAATCAGCTGCAGTCCTTGCCAAGGCAGAACATGATTCCTCAGTGCAGGTGTTCAGTATCTCCCTGTTGCTCCACTATGCAGTGCTACTGGTGCTCTGCAAATCCGCAGTGTTTTTGGGGTTTGTCCCCACCTTTTCTAAGCAATGGCGTGTTGCAGCTGGTTAAACAGCACTTTAATCCCTAGCTTTATTTTGAAACTCTTGTTGACACCTGCTATAAATCAGTTTCCTCATCCTTAGGAGTATAACAGAAATAAACAGCAGCGAATGATAAATCACAGCCATGTATGTGTTAGTTCATGTGGGGTAGTATTCAGTTCATGTAGCTTAAACCAAAATTAGGATCAAAGCAGTTTAATAGTGACATGAAATTAATCAGTAGTCAATAAACTGCACATTTGGGATCAGTACCAGTAATGTCACAGATAAATCACAACCCTGAACACTGAATTAATGTTCTTAAATGCCTACAGATAAACAGCTTTAACTAATCCCCAGAAGTTCTAGTATCTCTTTCACAGGTACACAGAAACACACACCTCTACCAGCACACGTAGGTTACAGTCTCCCCCTGCCCCATCTGGGGTGCATCCATGTTCTGCTCTCACCTCATGGGGCCTCATGTTGCTCCTTGCAGCTGGTGAGGCAGCACCCGTGAGCTCACGTGCACCCCATGAAGTGTGGGTCACTGCCTGCAGCAGCCTGCCTGAAAGCAGGTGGCTCATGGCCTCTGACTGTGAGTTTATCTAACTGAGGATTTTTTCCTCTTTAAGGTGACTGGTTAGAGGGTGATGATTTTCTTCCCTTTTAACCAGATAAGTTTTGGGAAACATCCTCTGGTTTTATGCATTTTATTTACACATGCACACCACAGATGGTCCACCCACATTCCTATCTTAAAAGGTGGTGTTACCCAGACCATTTGCCAAGATGTGTTTCTAGATCTCAATTTGGTACCAGCAGTAATTTTATGCTGCACAGGCTGTAGAAGCATAACCTTCATCCATACCTTTGTGTAGAGCAAGTCTGCTAATTATAGTTCAAGTGTAATGAGATTGCTTTGTGTTCTTGACATTTTGGAGCTTTTCTGTAAACAAAAATCTAAATTCCCTTCAAGGATCAAATAGCTGCTCACAGAAAGGCTTGCTGCAATGTGCTGCTGGGAGATGAAGCTTTGTTGTGTTACAAGGACTTAAGCGATTTGCCAAAGGAGCAGGCTCTGCCAGCTGTAGTTTCAGCTAAAATAACTTATTCTGCCTGAATTGTTCCCCAGATACATGTGCACTTGCATGAAACTTATTATACTCAGTAAAGAAGACTCAGTAGCATCATTGGTGAGTGCTGTAGATATAAAATGAAGTGACTGATTGCCTGGGGTGTGTAAAAACCATGGCTCAGTCCCAAGGCAGACATCCCACCTTTGTTTCAGGAGAAGGAAAAGCTGATGTCCATACCTAATGATCAGCCCTCATGGGTGGAGGCACGGCATGTCTCTCTGAAGCCTTTACTTACTGTGTAGTTTCTGGCTGTTTTATAACATAGCAGGTCACTTAGGAATATAGGCTTCTCTCCTTCCAGAGTTTCTGAAATAGGGGTTTCTAAATCAACAGAGGCTGTTCAACATAAAAGCTTTGTGAGTCAAGTATCAGTTCAGCAATGTATGTGTTTGTTACCTCATTTCAGTAAACTCAAAGCCTTATAAGGTGTTTTACTTAAAGAGGAAGGATAGTCAAGACCAGGTTTTGTTCAATACAGGATAACTGTGAACACATGAACTGTCCAGTCTGTCCATCAGTCTTGCCCTCTGCTAAGGCAAACGCTGGGAACAGACACCTTTCTGTAAGGTATGAGCTACTTTCATGCTAGAGTTAGATGCAATTAAATCACAGCCTGATGCTGTAGTGGCAGAATTCAAATACTGCAAATGCCACGTCTGAAGAAACTTGGTGGAGAGAGAGATCATTGATAGCTGGTTTTCCATCTCCAGGTTGGTGTAGAGATCTCCCATTTCAGCAGGCAGTGAACAAAAGGGTCATTTCACATGGTATGGAGATGCTCCTAGGGAGAGTTTAACTCCTGAGATTCAAATGGAAGGACTTCAGTGCTCTGGTACTAGTGCAGAGAGACCTCTGTAAGACACAAGCTGCCATGTGCACTCCTGCCGTTGAAAATGTCCTTCTTCAGAAGGAGCAATGCTTTTGTCACCTCCATTTCATACCATGTCCTGTGTCAAAACAGTCAGTCTAAACTGAACAAGAGGGATGCCTTGTGATGCAGATGCCCATCCCCACAAACTAAAGGCTAGTCAGGAACTGGCAACAGATTTTACTGTCTTCCAAACTGGATAAGATACTAAATAGTGAAAGCTTCAACATTTTGCACTAGTTCTTGAATCACCCTGAGGGTTACAGAAGCATTTTTCACAATTGTATGTAATATCACTTTTATTACTTCCCTGAGCTCATGTGTTCTGTAAATGGAATTAGAATGAAGGAATAAGTATATGTTGCTATAACTACATTGTAGTAGCTTAGTGGCCTGGTGTTTGCAATCTCATTTCACTTCTTAATTCAGCATTTCTCATTCTGACACTTTCACAGTGTCATGTTACTATACATGGCACATGCTATAAATAGTTATGAATCCAGTATGAGTGGAGTGTAGCTCAGTATAATGAAATGAGGGGAATACTTTCCAGGGAATTACTGATGTTAGAAAGTTCTCTTTGCCACAAATAGAACAGAAAGACTGAACCAACACAGAAGTGTTTCAGATTTAGTGTGGGGTGAGACACTGACTGTTCTGAGCTTATGGTAGCTACTGGTACTCTGCACATCCCAGGAAGTACTCAGCATTGAGATGAAACTCAGCCTCTTTGCTTGTAAATCCAGTAAGCTGGGAAATATGAAGTCACTGTGGGTTTCTAAAACATATCCTAATATAAATTTTTTCTGCCTCATTAGAAGTTTTAAAATGTGACTTTGTGATCTCTCTTTATTGCCTGTGCTCCATGTTTTCAAATTATACTGAAAAATGCTAGAAATACATTTTTATAAATTTTACTTTTGTTACTCTTTCACTTGAAGTCTTGTGCAATTATGAAGGAGAAGATGAAGTCATTACTATAATTTGTTCACCTGAAACTTCAGTACCTAGTGGAAGTGTAGCACAGTATTAAATGCCTTTTCTAGAATCCAAGGCTCATTATATGTACCTTAATTTACATCACACATCCTGTAAACACAACCTTGTCATCACTTTGCTGCTTAAATATAATAGTAGCACACCAACTGGGGACTGCTTTTCTCCCTTTGCGGCTTAACAGAGCATAACTTTTGTGTGTGCTTTGTGTCACAGTCTAACTTCTGAAATTGGTCTTGTAAGGAAAAGCATCAGTTGAACTGAATGTAGTCACATGTGAATTCACTAGCACTTCAGTGCCAGTCTAGTACGTCAGGTAGTCCTTGTCCCCAAGGTTAATGTAATACATTCCACCAAGAAATCTGTAGCCTCTATTCTGCAGAGAATGAGGCTTTTTCTGAAGACTATTGATGGAGTATGCTGCTCAGGAGTTCCAGAACTGAGGCAAGCAAATGCTGTCTTTCAAACTTAAGTTCCAAGATGTTCATTGTGTTACAGGAAAGAAAGAGAGCATCTTGAGGAGTTTTCTTTACTGAAGAGTAGCAGTCTTATCAGCCCTCATGAGCAGGGTTTAATGTTATTGTGGATCATGTACACTGCTGTGAACTTCATCCTCTTTTCTTCCGAAATGAATAGTCGGCATATTATGAATCAAGAGTACAAAATCTGTAAAAGTGTATACGGAAACAACCTTGGCAAAGTTGTAGCAAAGGCATTGCTTCTCAGCACAACAACGTATGTATCTGTGCCAACCTGGTGGAAAAGAGTGGCACAGCTTCCCTGATAAAAATAAGCATTGATTACTCACTGTAATTCCATCCTTCATTTTTCATGCACCTGGCAAAATCTTTCTTTGTTTTAGGAAGGCAAAGATGGCTGACAAATCAGGGCTCGCTGATGATGACGAGTGGGAAAGTTCTTGGGTCATCTTGTCTAAGCAGCAGCTTAAAGCAGAATTTTCTTTACAGATGAATTCCTCTCTTGTTTTGGTCTGTGTTGTTGTGGTGGTTTTTGGTGTTTTTTGTTTTGGTTTGGTTTTGGCTTGGGTCTTTTGGGGGGGTTTTGGAGGGGGGTGTGTTTGTTTTATAATCTCACTGCTTCCTAGAA
The DNA here is from genome assembly GCF_034315485.1 of Pezoporus occidentalis. Lineage (NCBI taxonomy): Eukaryota > Metazoa > Chordata > Aves > Psittaciformes > Psittacidae > Pezoporus > Pezoporus occidentalis. The sequence goes on from NW_026913855.1 coordinate 169,044, forward strand.
AGCTCTAGTAGATGTCAATCCCAAATAACCCTCTTGGCAGCCTATGCCTTGACCTACCTGTGTACTGTAATAATTTTTAACCTTCAACTACAATGTTTTCTCTTAGTCTCTGCTCTTTAGACTTTCTCAATTACAGTAGCTTTTCCAATACCTCTGTCTTCTACCTGCATACACTGGCGGTAATGGGTATTAGCATACCCTTTTTTGATCTTCAGCTACACAGGTCAAGATGACTTAAGCCCTTCTCTTGAAGTTTGTGAATTAATACATTTATTAGGATATTTTCACAAGAGTTTTCTTTAATTAGGCACAGTTTGTTCTTCTATGCAAAGCATCAAAAAGAAGAGGCTTGATGAGTTCAACTGAATTGCTAATCACAGAATAGTTGAGTTTATTTTGTGGTTTAAGCCCAGCCAGTAACTCAGAACCATGCAGCCGCTCCCTCACTCCCCCTCTTCTCCACCTCCACTCCTGGGGGGATGTGGAGGAGAATTGAAAGAAGGGACCTCTGGAGATTGTTCTGCCTCTGGTTCAAAACAGGGTCAAATACATCACATTGTTCCGGACACTGTCTTCAAGGATGGAGACTTCACACCTCTCTGGCAATCTGATCTCGTGCTTGACCACTCTCACTTTGTATAAATGGGAATTTCCTGTATTCAATTTGAAACTACTATCTCTTGACCATTCACTGGATACCACTGAGAAGAGTCTTAACTCCATCTTGATAAACCCTCCCTTCAGGTATTTGTACATATCGATAAGATCCCCGCTGAGCCTTTTCCAGGATAATCAACCCCAGCTCTCTCAGCCTCTTCTCGTATATCAGCTGCTCCGATCCCTTGATCCCCACTATGGCATTCCTATCCATTATGTCCATGTCTCTGTTGTACTGGGAAGCCCAGAACCGAATACAGCACAGCAGGTGTGGCCTCACTAGTGCTAAGCAGAAGGGACCTGCTGACAACTTTCCTCCTAATGCAGTCTAGGATGATGTGCTTGGCCTGTGAAGACTAATGTGAGGGCACATTGCTGGCTTTTGTTCAACTTGGTGTCCACAAGGACCACTGAGAAGAGTCTGGCTCCATTATCTTTACAGCCTCCCTTCAGGTATTTATATATACATTGATGAGATTGCCCTGCCAGACTCACTTTTTTCTTGGGCTTTGTAAGGAAAAGGGCCTTTCTTTTTTGTCAAGACGCCAAATACTTCTTGATTCCAAATGCTGCTGCTGTCCTGTCTTGAAGTCTACTCCCCAAGATATCGCCATAAGCTAGTGATATTAAATCTGACAATAAATTTGAAATTGAATATAGCGCTAGAAATCAGTGATGGTGTTTAATATAGTTAGATTAGGTTAACATGAAAAATAAAAGGCTGAATAATTTAGATAATGCTGGAGTTCTTGCTTTGAATAGTAACTCTTTCAGCAATTGTATAGACTCAAATATCACATTTTCTTTTTATGCATATTGATTTTGATTTAATGAAATCAAAATGACATGAAAACGACTGGTGAATAATTTTGCTTATCTCAATTCAGTAAATTAAAATCACAATGTATGAAAAAGAATAATTACAGTCAGTTAAGACTTTATGCATGATGAGACAATTACTTATCGTAGCTTTCAGTAGACTGGGAAGTTATTGAAGTTGCCATAAATACAGAGTGCTGAATTCTTGATTTACTTGCATTTATGTACATCTGATACTCCTTAAATGTCAGAGTACCATATGCTATTGCATATAAATAGCAGTCCGCAATTTATACATCACGAGTCACAGACACAGCAAGGGGGACCTCAGACAGCAGGGCTGGGTTTCAGAGGGTGGATAATGCACTGCTTTTGCAGTTGTAAGTACCATCTGTTTTGACACAGTCTGGGGATGTTTCACACTGATGGTCAGGAATCCATGTAACATAGTGCAATTGGGCCTGAGCCAGTCACATTTTCTAGTAAGAGAAAGCTGCCAGTGGCCATGTTTCTTTCCCAGCTTAACTCCCAAATTTCCCATAAACAAAATTCTAATCCTTGTGGTTCTGAATAAGCACTACGTGCTTGCTCAGCGCGTTGTTGCATGGATATTGCTTGTCTTTGTAACAGAAGAGGGGTCTGCTGACTGTCAACCCAGGGCTCTTACGATGTGTTTATTATGAAAACCCCTTGGTTTATGTATCTTTGTTAGAGAGGTGTCGGGTAAGTTAGATTGTGCTGGTGTCCTAGGGTTCTGCTTTGGAGACCTGCCTTTCTTTTCTTTTATCCTCTTCAGAGTGTGCTCTTACCCAGGTCCCAGAGGACATTTGCTGGGGAGCTGGCTTTGGCCAGTTCTTTGCTGACTTTATTCCTTTGTCTGTAAGAGAAGTGGTGGCATTGTGTATTTGTAAGAAAAGTAAAACTGTGAACTAAGTGAAGTTCTCTACCTTTCCTTAAAAAAAACCCTAGAGACCAGCTTTTTTTCTGTGTTTGGCCACATGTCAAAAGGGAGGAGGGACGCAACCTTAAAAATGAGTTATTCACCAACAAAATGAGAGAATGCTTGCCAGGATGATAGCAGGTGCTTTTGAAAGAATCTCACTCCTGGGAAAGAAAATAAACTTTGGAAACTGAAGTGTAAATGTATCTGAGCTGATCGGGAGCAGGTGTTGCAGGTCAGCCTTCAGTTACACACACAATTCTGCTGATTTTCTGTAATCTGGTGCCATTCTAAAGATGAGGCAAGGCTCATGGTAGAGGCCCTTCTAGTCTGCAAAAGCATTAGACTGGGAGTAAACATTTCTGCTGATTTGTAAAGCCTGGAACTCTTACCCCCCTGAGGTATTTCTCCTACACTATTGAAAATAGCTCACCTCTCTCACCCTGGAGCAAGCATTGGTTTTTACAGAAGGTGTGCCCTCTTGTCTACTGGCAGCAGCTTTAGGTGGTCTTTTATTGTCACTCCCTTACTGATAAATTAGCTGGTAGAGGGATATGTTATCTGCATTGATACATGACTCCTCAGTTGGGTACACCAGGTGGGCACTTGTGGGTATCTCACAGGACAATCCACAAGGAGCTGGGCTGAACTAAGTTGAGTTAGGATTGGGTTTACCTTCTCATTTAGTTTTGGGGGGTTTGTTGTTTATTTTTTACCTAGAGTCCTCTTGTGCTGTGTACAGTTGTGTGCCATAATTTGGAGGGCTGTCTCCAGATTATTACCAAAAGCTATCTTTATAAAGCTTGAAGGCTTTTTAGGAAGGATATTTTGACTATTCTAACTTAAATTGATCTAATGAATCTTTAGCATCTAAACTTTAGTGTTAATAAAGGAGCACAGCTTTGGCTTTAAATCTTTTGTTACTATTTGTTCTTCTGTTTAGCCTATTGCTTACCATTTATGTCTCCAGTTTTGGAGGTCACATCCTGGATTCCTTGTTAATTTCAAAGTCAGTCATATCTAAGAGTTCTGCACTTTTACAATGCCAGTAGTTGATGATGAAAAACAATGTTCTTTTACCTTAATAATTCACTTTTGGTGAATATGCTGGGAACAGTCATCCTTGGGGGAACTATTTGTCTGCTGTAGAATTTGCTACCACCTGGATGCAAGTCATCTTGATTGCACAGCAAAGTGATTATATTGTAGGCTTTCCCCAGAGGCATGCATTCCTCTGCTTTGTATATTATTTTCAGAACAACACACATCTACAGGAACTACATTTCAGGGTTCTGCAGGTCATCTTGGTTTTGATCCACAGGAGCAACTGGGGATTTTGAGATTGTTTTCCTCCCATAAATTTATGTCCAGCAACTTGAAGTTTTATAATAATGTAAATGGATACATCTTTTATTCCAAATTCTTACATTTTTGAGAGATGAAATCATGGAACAGCTACACCTGATTGGAGCAGCTGGGTGGATTTCTGCATTTTGAAGCTGGGAACCATTAGGCATTTGTTCCAGTTTTCTATATAAGCTGTAAAGATAAATAAATTTCATCAGCACAAACTTCATGTCAGCGTATCATTCAAAGCCAGCAGGATCTTTTTGCTCCTGCTCAGTGTCACTCTAAGTAACTGGCTCTGACCATCTATGCATAACTTGAGAACCAGTATTGAGCAATGTGCGCTCATCTATATTTATGTAAAGCGGGGTTTAAATTGAAAATGAAAATCAATACCTAAAGAAGTGGAACATGTAAATGTTGCCTAGTTAGGCGTGAAAGTGTTATACCTGACAAGATTTTGACCTTGCAGTATGTCAGAGTAACTCAAAGTGAAAATAGAATATAGTTGTAAGCCTGTTTCACTGAATCAGGTTATTCTCTGGATGAATTGGGAAGGTTTTTTGTATTCATGAAGATGAAGATGGGGTTACTGGGTTAATTAAGACTTTTTTATAGCTTATCAGGTGGAGGGAGAGGATGGCAAGCTTTTTAGTATGACCTTGAAAGCAAACTTGTTATCTTTTTTTTTTTTTTGTCTTCTTAAACCTTTACGTGCAAGTATATAGAAAATGCTTATATATAAGCATCTTGTAAATGCTTATTTCATTTTAACCACATTTGGTTTGCACATTTCAAAGTAACTCATTGAACAGCAAAGAACTGTATCTCCACAGGTGGCAATTCTGAAAATGGGAAACAATGACATGTAATATGTCCAGTCAATTAATAATCTGGTCCTGAGAACCCAACAGGGCACAGGATGTCTCTACCCTGGGTGCTATGGGTTAGGCTGGGAAGTGGTAACTTATGATTTGGAGGAGGTGGAAAGGAGGTTCTTCAATGACCAATGGGTTCCTCTACATTAGCATTTTTGTTCATTGTCCAAAGGTCACTTTGGAATTGACTCTCCCTTTACCCCCTGCTTGCTGTGTTTTAGTTGCCACCGCAAAGTATGTGAGCCAAGTTACTCTCAGGTGAAACTAAAGCAACAAATATGTTCTGGCAGGACACCTAAAGTGCCAAAAGCAACCCCTATTGAACATTCAGGTTTGCGGATGAAATCCAAAAACTAACACCCAGTTCCCAGGCCTGTGGATGTTAGGTTCCAGGAGTAGCATGTTTGTTCCACAGAGCTCCTCTTTCTGGGCTGTACTCCTTGCTAATGCACACATAAATGAGCTTAGCTGGAGGAGCTCCATGGCATACTGCAGGGAGCTGGGAGAGGATCTGTCCTGAAGGGGTTTAAGAAGAACTTGTACTTAAGTGTGTATGGAATTCATTTTGGGTTAGATGTTTACTGAACGTGGAAAAAATGCACTATCCCATCTTTCTCTGTGTAATTTCCCAGCAATGATGCACTGACAAACCCTCTTCTCAGAAGTGATGTGCTGGTGTCATCAGTGGTACCAAAAGCAAAGTTAAGATGCTTTGACTTCATAAACTAATAAGTGGAATACTTTTTTTCTTACCCCCCCCCCCCCCAGTTTTTGTATTTTTAGCTCTGTTCAAAAATATGGGGATAAAATTAATTCATGCCAAGTGGCAGGGGACAAAGTCAGTAGCAGGGAAATTAACTTCAGCTTTTAAAAAATGCATTGTAAGGAAGAATTATTTGCTTAATAATACTATAGCAATTACTTCACTTGCAGTGCTGTTTGACTTTAAGTATCTAGTGTGAATATGCCAGGAATGCAAGATCAGGTCTCCAAATGTATGTGAAGGAGTTTATAGAGTAAAGAAAACTGGAGCTCGACATCACAGGGAAGTTACACCAGTATAATCCAAGGTGTAAAATGTCACACAGAAACAACTATGAAATGGCTTCAAATTTAAGTTAACATATCCCTCTTCCACATGGTCTTGTAACAATGCCTCTAGTCTTGTACAGTAGGTACAGCTTGTTATTACATTCTATGGGAGGTTTTTAAAAACTATAAAAGGCTATTTTAAGTTCTGTGAAACCATTCCTTCCAAGAGCATGTGGATGTGATTACTTCATGAGCTCCAAGGCTGCTTATTCTTACACTGAAAAATCGAGCTTTGTTGCACATCTTTGCTCTCTAAAGGAGAGTTGCACACCTACAAGGTCTCGCAGCATAAGAAACAAGTTTTTGCCTTTGAAAAAGTTTTTTTTTTGTTCCTTTTACTTTACTTTTCAATCTAATTTTCTGTGTTGGTAGGAATAAACTTTCCAGTGATTGGGAGACAGTAGCTGTAGCGTATCTCAGGTTTATTTAGACTCTTTCATGGCTGTGTGGGAAGCAAGCCAGAAGTGAAATACTGACTAAATGAAATCGTCATAAGGTGGCCACTGAAGGGAAATAGTGTGTTGCATAGTTATCTCTGAGTATTTGTCAACTGTGATGATGTTTCAAGAAGGAAACATCTAGGGATCTGCTCTGATACACTACATTATTTGTTAATAGGTTGCTAGACTTTCCATCCCTCTCCAGAAGCCACTTGTTTGAATTGAATTGAGGCACAAAACTACTAGTGTACAGAGGAAGGGATTAAAACTTGTGGTATTGGACCTTCAGTATATTTGAAAAACGGAAAATGAGCACAATTTGAAGAGGTTGTTCATAACTCAAAATGCTCTTGGAAAATCATAGAAGATTAAGGAGAGAGAAAACTTATCAGACTCTCAGGACACAGGTGTGGGAAAGACGAATAGTTTATATAAACGTTGATGAAGAATATAAATGGCCAGGCAGCCGTATGGCATGTTGGAATGCAGGCAATACATTAAATCATATACTGAATGCATCATCCTTCCAAGACTGTTGAATTCTGGAAGGTTGACATCATGGTTTCCAGGAAACATAGGTGGGAAGGACTCCACTTTATCCACTGCTGGTGTGGTGGGGTGGTGCATGGTGCTCAGTTTGGAGCATTGTGCTTTAACAGAAATAAACACAGATTGGAAAAAATTTAAAGGAATAACTAGGAGAAACTGAGAATATTAGTAATGGGACAAGGAAGAAAGGGCTGAGGCTTGAGCAAATGCGTATGAGAAATCCCTGCAGGAACAGTAGAGACCTCTCATTTTTTGCAATCACTAGGAGAGGGGCAAGAAAGAGCTTCTTGTGTGAGCTGGGTAAGAGTTAAAACTTAGAAATTTGATATGGTGACAACACTGGAACAGGAACCTCAGTGAGCTGAGTAATGTCCCTGGAAATGAAGAACAGGGCAGACATGCACATCGGAGGTGGTTTAAGTGTACTTGGTGTACTTGGAGAGAGACAAGAGAGCTCATTCAACTCAGTTTCTCATTCTGTATGTTCTTGATTGTAAAAGGCTGCAAAATCATGTAGGTATCTCTGCTGAGCAACCCTTTCTGTCTGGTGTACTTGCCAGCTGCAGCCCTGTGCAGGTTTGCATGGTGAGTTTTGTTTCAGCTGCCTCTTTGCTATTATGGGCTGTCTGATTCCTCCGGGGCTCCCAGAGCTGAGAGGAACTCAGGTCAGAAGGGTGACTTAGCCTAAGAGAAATGCCTGAGCATGTTTGTGGTGCGGAAGATGCTCTTTTGTAGGTATCACTTTTTCTCAGACTTTGTGCCCAAGGCCTTAGAAAGTAAATGGTCCTGTTCCACCCTGCTGTCCTAGCTAACCCCTTTACCTAATCTCCTTTAAGGGCACACAGCCATATCTGACATCTGTCCGTCAAATTCATAAGTGTCTACTTAAATCACCCTGCACTGTTCCCCCTATATAAAACTGTCAGCTGCTTCTCTTCCCTTTTGTATCAGAGACTGTAGCTGCTACAGCCATTAGGCTCCCATTTTCCCCAGTCTCTGTAAAAGGAATACTTCCTTGGCATGCAGTGAAGTTGATGGTATTGTGGTAAAAATGTGAAGCCTATACTCACATTGCACTTAGTAAAATATGTAATAAGTATGCAGCACTGTTGTTGAAGAGATGTTAAGTGACATCCTTGTACTATGCGTAAATGCTTCTTGCACACATTATTTTTTATCTAATGTTTTGGCAAGAATGCCAATTGCTTTTTGTTTTTCTAAGCTATACTGACTTTTCAGAGCCTGAACATAGTCTGGTTTAATTCTTGCCTTAGTTTTGCTAAATACCTCAGTGGTGATCGCAGATCACAGCTACAGGCTATGCAGAGAAGAGATTCAAAGCAGCCCTGCAGAGGAGGACTTGGGGGTGTTGGTTGATGAGAAAATGAACATGAGCCAGCTTCAGTGTGCGCTTGCAGCCCAGAAAGCCAACCGTATCCTGGGCTGCATCAAAAGGAGTGTGACCAGCAGGTCAAAGGAGGTGATCCTGCCCCTCTACTCTGCTCTTGTGAGACCTCACCTAGAGTATTGTGTGCAGTTCTGGTGTCCTCAACATAAAAAGGACATGGAACTCTTGAAACAAGTCCAGAGGAGGGCCACGAGGATGATCAGGGGACTGGAGCACCTCCCATATGAAGACAGGCTGAGAAAGTTGGGGTTGTTCATCCTGGAGAAGAGAAGGCTGCGTGGAGACCTCATATCAGCCTTCCAGTATCTGAAGGGGGCCTATAGGGATGCTGGAGAGGGTCTCTTCATTAGAGACTGCAGTGATAGGACAAGGGGTAATGGGTTAAAACTTAAACAGGGGAAGTTTAGGTTGGATGTAAGAAGGAAATTCTTTCCTGTTAGGGTGGTGAGGCACTGGAATAGGTTGCCCAGGGAGGTTGTGAATGCTCCATCCCTGGCAGTGTTCAAGACCAGGTTGGATGAGGCCTTGGGTGATATGATTTAGTGTAAGGTGTCCCTGCCCACGGCAGGGGGGTTGGAACTAGATGATCTTAAGGTCCTTTCCAACCCTAACGATTCTATGATTCTATGATCTTTTTTAGTTGTCAGATAAGAATATGAAGTTTGATAGATATTCACCCAGGTTCTCATGTTAATTTTGTTAGCTTGAGGAGCTCAGTATAGATTCGCTTTAAGAAAGGCACAACAGCAATACCATAATGGAAGGTGTGGTCGAATGGAGTCATGCTTTAAGCATGGAAAATGGTTCAATCATTTTTTAAAATGTCCATGCTGGGGTCTGGACATGAAGTGCCCCATGTTAGTGAGCATCGCTGGTGAAATGATGAAAATACCTCATCATCTATGGCTCTGAAATCAGAGACTGCATATTGTTGTCAATGCCAGAAGGAACAGAGACTAGATCTTAGCTTAAATGATATATATTTAAAGGCTCTTTTCTCCCAGATGTATATATTAACTGGAAAACAAGGGGGGGGGGAAGAAGAATCTTTTGAAATAAGCCAGATTCCTAATGGAATAAGAAAATTCCCTCCAGTGCATTTTCCCCCTCTGTGTCAGCTTTTATGGTTCTTTCTGGCACGCATCTTTTGAGATTTCTTTAAAGATTGGTAAGAATTTTTTTCTTACATCAACAAACAATTTTCAGAGCCTAAGCATAGCTTTAGTAGAAAGTGTCTTGCACAAAAGATTGGTAATCATGGAGACAAAGGGGTGGAACAGGTTATAGGAAGTATAAGGGCTGCTTCGTAATCAGTTTTTTACCTTCTAACATCACCAACATGTAAAGCTGCATTTCAGGCTTGTAAACAGCTGGGATTTTTCAAGAAAAGAAATGTTTGTATAGGGCGTGTGTGTGTGTAAAATGTGTATTGAGAACTGCAGTCAGTAACTTCATTTGCACTTGCAGGGCTGTGTTTATTAAGTTCATACTATCATTAAGTTGCCCTGTCTCAGACTGATTCAGCCTGTTAGCTAGCACTCAGGAAATGGTGAAGAACAAAACCTGAAGGAAACCCTCAGAGGTTCAGACAGTGCTACAGGAAGCCCCTCCCAGCGGTACTTGAAAAGCCTGGAAAATGTACAGCATGCCGAGTGTTTTGCTGAAGCTTTAAATGCTAGCAAAAAGCTTTCCAAGTTTTTACTGGCAAAAAGCTCCTGGACTCACCTGCTGGCTTTTCTTTTCCCCTTAGGGGTGTACAACGAACAGTAAGCGGGAATACCTCTGTACAGAGTTCAGCTGAGCTACCAGCAAAATTCCTGCATGACAGCACGTTGCGTTATGGGCTCAGCAAAGCAGTAATGCTCTTTCGACCCTCTTGTTCAAACATAATGACAACACTTCAGTCTTTCTCCAAAATATTTTGGGGTGGACAGACAGTGTGTGTGCATGCATGTGTATGTGCCTGTCTGGAAGTCCATGCCCCAAAGGTGGAGGGAGCAAGTTTCACATGACGCACCTTTGGTATGGAAGGTAAAGGAAATACAGGATGCACATCTGGAACTGCTATACTAATGAGAGAATTCAGAGAGCATGAAGCAAGCACAAAGCATACCCATAAAACAGAAGGTCAAACCTTTTTTAGCTCTAGGTCTAAGTTAAAAACCACATTTTGGCAATTCATTACACTCCAATGTCTAAGGTATTGATTATTCACAGGGTGCCCAGGAGCGATGAAGGAATGCCATTTTTGATCCAAAAGGAGTGGAGATTAGCCATATTAGCTTGGTGCTTTGATCACAGGGGGGTGGGGAGAATCTTGGAGTACTATATGTTTATTTACACTTGAGTAGGAATGGAGAGTAGGGAAGAATGTAACCCTGCAGAGATTTTTAGGTGTTTTCAACAGTAACTAACTGACTAAAAATATATGTTTTCAAAATATGGTGACAGGAGGTAATCATTCCCATAGTACTAACAATCATTTATAGCAGATGTTAAAAATGAATTTTTAGCCTTTTTACTTTATTTCCATCTTTTTTGTGGTGTAGAAACAAGCGTTAGTTCTGTGGGTTTTATTTGTATCATTATGTTTTCCCTTTTTGTATTGGTTTGTGTAAAAAATGAACAACAAACAAATGAAAAGCCCTGAACAAATGAAAAAACAAAAGGAAAAGAGAGAAACTCAAAATGCCAAATATATGTTAGTAGTGGAACATACATCCTGCAGCTGAAAAAATTGTATTTTTGGGTTTGGTTTTGGTTTTTGCTTTTGTTTTTTTTTACGTTAGAAGCATCCTTTTCTTAAAATCTCAATAAAAGAGCAAAAAGCAAAGGCTCCAAGTCTGCCACATCTTCTGCACATGTTTATCTTCAAGCACTGTCATTGGCTTTGGTGGTAGTGTGAGGGAGGTCAAGTGTATGGTAAACCCTTGCAAAAATTAATCTAGGGGACTGCTGCCTAAGTGGTGTGTGGATTCAGTGCTTGTCTGCAGGAGCCTGGCTGCTGATGGTGGTTTGGTTTTCTTCTCCCCAGCTGTAAATCTCATTTTTAAAATACCGGAGTATACCAGATGCTTTCTAAATAACACTCCTTGATGCAACTATTTGCAGTAGCTGCCAGGGGGGTATTAGGAAGTCTCAAAGGGGACCAGAGTGTCTGCAAAGCTCACTCTGTGTTAAGATACAGTTCTTGCTCAAAAATACACAAGTCCCTGCGTTAGGTCCGCATAGTCATAGCACAGGCTCAGAAGCCTTGAAGAATATGTTTTCCTGTTACATACTGAGTTTCTGTTTAATTAAAACAAGATACAGAAGAGGAAGAAGGAAGGAGCTGGGCAGTGTAGGTTTTTCCTTCGGTGTAAGATGGTGATCTTGATCTCTCTGCAACTGAACTAGGTGATCCTAGGCAAGCTGCTGGACTTTGTGTCTTGGGTTCTTCAGCTAGACAATTGTGCCTCTCTGCCTTACAGAGACACTGTGAACATCCAGGCCTGTGGTTGCTACTGTAGTAGCCAGTGAGATCAGTGCATGCCCATGCTGGGCTAAGTATAAGCTTGATGAGGAAATTCATATGTAATACACTGATCAAATTAATGTAAAATGTACTTAATTTTAAAACTCTGCCTAAACCCGGATTTGGCCAGTTTTTTGGAATACATTTCTGGCTCTACCTTGCTTAGCCCATATCTCTGCTGTCACAGTCACAGAGCTGTAGGGTCTGTGTTACTTAAGGAGATGGCATTGCCGGCTTCTCTGAAATGCCTAAACACTGAAATGGTAGCAGAAGATGTGATGTGAGGAAAGCTTGGTGCTCTAAAACCACTGGTCTTACTCCATTCATGATATCTGTTATTCTACTGGGCAATAATTGTGGTTCCTGTATTCATCTCTGTGCAGTTCTTTCCCTCATAAAGAATTTCTGTTGAGATCCATACTGACAGGTCTGGGCTTATTTTTTCAAATCCAACTGAATCTCACTTTAGTCCATTGGAAAGGAGTGCTTCCTGAGTGCACATGAAAAGGCACAGCAACCTCCCCTTCAAGAATTGCGGACTGGGCCTTTGGTTGAGCTGCTTCATCCCAGTTTGCATGAATAAAAATTAACATCTTTCATGACACAATGAAAATAAGTGCACGGGGTTGTGCTTTTTGTGAGCGGCTGAGTGGTTCTGAGTTACCGGCTGGGCTTAAACCACACCTATCTGCCTAGGTCTGGTGAAAGAAGTAGCATTTGTCTTGTGAGCCTTTCTTTGGCCTCCCACTGAATGGCTGAAGGAGCTGAGAAGTGAAGGACCGCAGTATTCCTCTCCTAATATCTAACAGATGCCTGGGTAGTGCCAAGAGTATGGGCAATTACTCAAAAAAGCCTGTGACTCAAATATACACATTTCTTGCAGTATTTACTTGGGAGTATAAAGAATTAAGGCTACTGAACTTCCATTGTCTCTTCTTCATTACAGGGCTCAGATGTGCAGCCTCTTCTTTGCTAGCATGGCTCTGGCAGCGTAGCTAGGGGTACATCTCTGTTGTGTGCCCAACATTAAGGTGAACAGTGTTGTCAGAGTATATGATAGATTTTGAAATATACATTTCCTTACTTTCAGAGTAAAGATGACTGCTTAACCCCCAACAAACCCCAAAGCCCATCATGTTCCATTAACAAGCTGGCTAGTGGGGCACTGTGCTGTGCAGGGATCTCTGTGTCTGCACACAGCTCACTGAAATAATGTGTTTTGTCTTCCAGACTCCGACCTGAGCATGCGGACGCTCAGCACACCCAGTCCAGCATTAATATTTCCACCGAATTCCCCTGGTTTCCAAAATGGCAGGGGGTCATCAACGTCTTCATCCTCAGTCACTGGGGAAACAGTTGCCATGGTCCACTCGCCACCTCCAACCCGTCTCACACATCCTCTCATCCGACTGGCATCCAAGCACCAGAAGGAACAGGCCAATATAGACCGACTGCCTGACCACTCCATGATCCAGATATTCTCCTTCCTGCCCACCAACCAGCTGTGCCGCTGTGCCCGTGTGTGCCGCCGCTGGTATAACCTTGCCTGGGACCCTCGGCTTTGGAGGACTATTCGCCTGACCGGCGAGACAATCAACGTAGACAGGGCTCTTAAAGTGCTGACCCGGAGGCTTTGTCAGGATACGCCCAACGTATGTCTCATGTTGGAGACGGTAATTGTTAGTGGCTGCAGGCGGCTCACAGACAGAGGACTCTACACCATTGCCCAGTGCTGTCCAGAACTGAGAAGGCTGGAGGTGTCAGGATGTTACAACATCTCCAATGAGGCAGTCTTTGATGTCGTGTCACTGTGCCCAAACCTGGAACACCTGGATGTGTCAGGTAACAGGAAATATTTCAGTACAGATGCCTCTGATTCTAAAAGCCTCATGCTTGTCAAACCCCTGGCCCCACAACTGCACACTTTCCCTTTCTGTGTTGCTTTTTGAAGTAGGAATGCCAGTCTCCTAACACAGCACTGATGAGACAGGCACCACTAGAATCTCAATGCCCCAAATGCCAGCAGCACTTCTTGAGTGGCCAGACTTCCACTGATGGAGCAGAGCTAATAGAGATGGCCCATTCAAACAGCACAAGTACTTCTTATGGAGTTTGCACAAAGCACCCTTACAGGGGCCCACGTTACAGTCAGTGCTACATCGTATGGTGAAGGAGAGTTACTTCAGTAAAACTTGTTTTATATTTTTCACATATATATATGATTCATAAGCAGATTATATATATGCATGATATATATTTCTGCAATCTGATAAGTGACTTGAGAAGGAGCTCAGAATCAATGCTAGGCTTTTGTCTGGGTATGAATATCGTCATCCCTAACTTCAAGGTCCCCTTGCTTCCACTGCTATTTTAATGAGACTTAGCTAGCTTAGACTCCTTTTTTTTTCTTATATATTTGCTTAGTGGCTTTCTCCTTTTCCTTTCACCCAGTTACCATGATTCACTGCAGCTGTTTAGATCAGCAGAAATGTTTTAGGCTATTTCCCTCAGACCTGCTCTGGCAAAAAAAAAAAACATTTTTTCCCAAGGTAAGCCACACAGAATTTCCCTGCAAATAGGCTGTCACTTAATGGAAAGGATGCAGCCAAGCAGAACGCTGGGGTAAATGTTATATTCAGTATTATTTTGTGAACTCACTTGTTATCAGTCTAATGTTGTTATTAATCAGCTGGACTAGATTTGTTATTGCAGAGGTGTTAATAGCAACAAGCAGGATAAAGTGGGGAGAGGAAGCAATGCTATTGAGTTACTGGTACCCAGATAAACTGATTTTTCCAAGGCTGCCTATCTGGTGTACACGGATTTGCTTTCTTTTTTCTGCCTTTTATTTTATTTTTAACTGATTTACCCTTCAGCTAATATTCCTAGGATGTCAGAATGTCATGGAAGGCATCAAACCAAGTAGCAATGTCCAAATTATTAACTTTTTGTGATTGGTCTCTGAAACAGCCAGGTCGTAAGGAGTCTCTGCAAGTCTATTCACAATGTCCTTGCATATGAATTACTTATTGTCAGTACATATTGACATTAGTTCTGGGTTTCCACCCTCACATTCAGGTTGAAGACTCTCCAGGAGAAAATGTATGTGCCTGTGTGGTTAAGACCTAGAACTACACATGACTTTGAAGGCTGTCTCTATCCCTGTCATATTTATGCTTTTCTTACTATACCCTCTAGGGTGGCATGAAGAGTTGAGGGGCTCAAACATCCTGGACCTGGAGAAACAGGACAAGTAGAATTGCTGAGGTGAACTGCTTTGGCACACCAGTCTATTAATTGACATCCTGAGGGTACCTGAAGGCTTGTAGGTGGCTGAAAATGCTTTAGTTCACAGCTCCTACTGATAGATATCCTGTATGCTAAAGGTGGCTTTTTTCAAATGCAGGGAAAATGAAAAGATTGTACCAGATCTTGAAATAGGTTCCTTTAGGGTCAATCTTCACTTGTGGTTTCCCCAGGCCAGTTCCTTTCAGAACTGGAAGATGATGTCTGTCCCTAAGATCTCATCAGTTTGGTCCAAAGTGTGTAGAAGGCAAGTAAAATACCTGTCTTCCTTGAATTCTATCTCACCAACAGGACAGGAAAGCAATTTTAGTCTCATGTTTTTCAAAGTTGACTTTTCGTTTTGGAGCTGGCAAGGGAAAAATCCTGGGTTTGATCATGCTCAGAAGTCAGGGTGTTTGGGTTCAGACGGCTTTTGCTGCATGCACATGCATATGAACTGAAGGTAATTGATCTCTGGGGTCTTGTTTTGAGTGCACATTTTTTCATTCTGCTGTGAGTAATTTTGGAGGATGTTTTGGAAGCAGGATTCCCTTTTCCCCTCCTTCTGTCTGCAGTTAGGAGGACAAGTCTTGCACCTACACACTCAAGCAGTTCTCAAATCACTCTGAAGTGGTTCCCTGGTTCGGTTTCATACTGAGCAAGAGAAGTTGGGTACACGTGCTGGGGGATGATGCTATAATTGTAGCTAGTTAATTAAAACCCAGTTCGCAGTTGTGTATCTAGCTGAATCCCTCTCCCTTTTGGATGGTTACTTGGCAGCAGTAATGTATCAAAATCTTTAATGTCAAAACCAGATGTTCATATTAACTTTAAGAGTTTTCCACAATGTAAGTTCTGTCATTTTCAGCATCCACTTTGTGGCCAGGTCTGAGATATCTCTAGAAGCTGGTTGAGCTTGACTGCAAGTTATTATCTAACATGCTGGCCAACATTTTTTTTCAATCTGTTTGGAGGTTTCTCCTCCCTTTTAAAATCTGTTATACTTTATGGAAAATCCTGTTACAAGGTTTTGTTTTTACATTTTCTATTATTTAGGACAGAAAAGTCGTTGCAGACACAGGAACCTGTCATTTTGCCTAAATATCAGGCAGTTCTGTATCAACACAAACTTTTTCTGGTGAAACCATTTTGAATATCCTTCCCATGAAATGTTTTACAGTGTAGTCACAGTAACTAGACAAGTCAATACTGAGCTTGTCAAAACATTGATTACACACTGATGTATGTGACTGCAACCCTGCTGTAAGACTTCTGACCCATTCACTTTTTAATTTCAGTCATTAAAGCGCTCCCCCTTCTTGGTTCCTTAGCAGACAGAACATTCTCCTCAGCCTCGTGCTCCCTTCCTTCTCACTTAGCCAAAAAAAACTTTTTAGCCCTACCTGAGAGGACCTCTTTAGACATAAGCTGCAGAATTTGTCTGATTAGACATTTATGGCTAAAACTATTAGGCCTTGGTCTCTAGCAAATCTTCCCTCCATTCTTCCTTGCAGCTGTTTCTAGCCATGCTAATACAGTGTGCCCAGCTAAGCTTGGCACAGAAGAGAATTCCCCTTCAGAAGCCCAAGACTGCCAGTTTGCAGTGCAGCAGAAACAGCACTTTCCAAGTAAAAAAGCTTTCATTCACCACCATGCACAGAGTGGAGCTTAAAAAGGGGAGGGAAGTCTGTCAGCGTGTTTTTCCCTTCAGTCTAGCTCTTTATCTTCCCTTGCAAGGTCTGGTGTTTGTCCTCTAGTCACCTCCATTCATGGGCAGGCTTTCTCACATGCAACAGTCCTTTTCTGCATCCATGTCCTCCCATGCCCCTACCAGTCTGTTGACTCCTGCTGACTCTCCCTATTCTCCTTATGTTACCCAAATCTCCACCCTTCTGCAGGCACATAGTCTTGCCATAGTTTTGCATCCTTCCCAGAATGCAGGACTCACATCTGTCCTCCAAATGCTTTTTGGAGGGTGGGTGGGGTCTGTCTTTTTTATAATGGGGTTGGATGGTGAAAGAGCCTCTGATGCTGGTTTAAAGACTCAGCCAGTCAGCAATGGCTGCCTCTGACTGTTGTCATGTAGTACCATTTTCTCAATTTGTCACTGGGTTTATAATGCAGAAACAGATCATAGACTGTCCCCAGATAAATCTAGGACCATCCTTTTGCATTTGGGATATGGATAAAATTGGTCTGTCACTTTGCTGGTGCTCAAAATCCCAAAGCAACCTCACTGGCTGCAATGGAGTTTGTTATTTTTTCTGGTGCAGGGACATATCACAGCAAATCCAGACTAGTCAGTCAGGATGACTCTGCTCTTGCAACATGAAGATACCTTCATCGCATCCAGCATGCAATTTTATGCCCACCTTGCTGTAAGATTTTACTGCTTGCTTAAATTTGCCATGTTTTTCCACTTAGGCTGCTCCAAAGTAACATGCATCAGTCTGACTCGCGAAGCCTCCATCAAGCTGTCTCCTTTACATGGGAAACAAATCTCCATCCGCTATTTGGACATGACAGACTGCTTCGTCCTCGAGGACGAAGGACTGCACACCATTGCCGCTCACTGCACTCAACTGACCCACCTGTACCTGCGCCGCTGCGTCCGCATCACCGATGAGGGTCTCCGCTACCTGATGATTTACTGCACGTCCATTAAGGAACTGAGCGTGAGTGACTGCCGCTTTGTCAGTGACTTCGGCATGCGGGAGATTGCCAAGCTGGAGTCGCGCCTCCGGTACCTTAGCATCGCTCACTGCGGCCGGATCACAGACGTGGGCATCCGTTACATAGCCAAATACTGCAGCAAGCTGCGCTACCTCAACGCGCGGGGCTGCGAGGGCATCACGGACCATGGTGTGGAGTACCTCGCCAAAAATTGCACAAAACTCAAATCACTAGATATTGGCAAGTGCCCTCTGGTCTCAGACACCGGCCTGGAGTTTCTAGCCCTCAACTGCTTCAACCTGAAGCGCCTGAGCCTGAAATCATGTGAGAGCATCACTGGGCAGGGCCTGCAGATTGTAGCTGCCAACTGTTTTGACCTGCAGATGTTGAACGTGCAGGACTGTGATGTCTCTGTGGATGCTCTGCGATTTGTTAAACGACATTGCAAGCGCTGTATTATAGAGCACACCAACCCTGCCTTCTTCTGAAAGGACACCCCACACCTGTCATTACAATGCAGTATTAAAAACACTGATGTATAAACACATGCTCCCATATTCAGTAATGCTGTCTTTTCCATAGCTCACGGGAGTCAGCTTTTCTTGTATGTTGTGGGTGAGTGGGGTTTCTAGAGGACTATTTTGTTTGCTTTTTGTATGATCACTTTTCAAGGTGTGGTGGGTCTCCATGGAGAGGCTGCCTAAATGCAAAAGCAATGAGTGCTCAGCATCCCCAGTGGGGTGCCATTTCCATTACAGCCATGATCTTGTCCCAGGCTACAGTAGCTACCTCCAAAGGAAATAGCACATAATCCCTCCTTTGGAAATGCTACTAAGCTGTGTCAAATACATCTGAATTCCAGCTGTGCTCATGAAGCTGACTATGCAATATGTGTCTGTGTTCCCCAATTTCTTCCAATATGGCTGATTAAGCATCCTCTTGTCTCCAAGTAGCTTGTCTTTGGTAGCCATCCATTTTAATCCCTCAGGAAATACTGGGTAATGTTCTTAAATATACTTGATCGAGGCAGAATATGACCTGCTGGCCATTTCTGAGCACTCTGCTGAGTGAATCTGGATACCCATGCATGGATTCTCTTGGAAAGTCCACCTCCAGGTCACTTGTGCATCATCACTGCTTGCCTTCATTTCTAAATCTGCCCTCTCCTGCATGTGTAGTGCCACCCTCTGGTAGCAGATAGGGGCTTCTGGGTCTGATAAGTAATGACATTTGCCTGGGTGAAGGAAATCAGCGGAGGTATTGGTGGCCTGGCAAAGGGAATAGCCAGCAATCAGCCTGGGAAGCTGCTGTAATTCTGCAACAAGATGAGATAGCACTGTAGTATACTGGGGCCTCTCTGAGGCATGGTGGAGCAGCTTGCACAGGGCAATCCCAATTGCTGTGCTGCGTGGCTGCCACCAGAAAGTCTGTCTTTGTTCCTTCGCTATATGTCTTCAGCAGCCATGGCACCATTGCAGTGAACTCTCCCTTAGCAAACCAGTCACATGAGTTGAGGTAAATTTAGTATGTGCCTTAATACACAGAAAAACCCGACCCTTTCCTGTGGCCTTCCATTTCAAAGGATAGATGGCTGATCTCGAGACTTCAAAGATGTTAGCCTGACGTTAGATGACACCCCTGGGGACAGAGGAGCTTAGAGTGTTAGTCACTTTAGATCTAGATTTTGTGAACCTTGACTGTGTGTGTTCCCTTAGGCTGGAGAAACAGCTGCTGTTCAAAAAGGAATTAAAACACTTTTGTTGCCCTGTGACACTAGGAGCCCCTTGTACTCTCGTGGTCATTCCTGTTCATTGAATTGCTCATGGAAGAGCAAGAGTGGTTTGGAGGTTCCCACATCTCATTGCCTCTTTCCCCAGAGCGTGTGGTCATTTCATAGTTACTTTCTTCACAATTTCTTGGCAGCCATTTCTCTGTGTTTTCACATGTAATAATCAGATCTGAAAGCCAGACATGCTAGGGGTGATGATATTTTCAGGCAGGCCCCCTGCGCCTGACTGACAGGTGAATTCATACGTTCAGCTCAAGCACTATAAACGTCTCAGTAGAGAACGTAAGAAGGGAAGCACCGTGTCTGGTTTTCATAAGCAGTAGTTCCATCATCTCCAGACAACACTAATAAAATCATTGATATGAAGTGAAAATCCATATGCTGGAGAAAAATACATAACTGCTGAGGAAATACTTGTAGCAATGCTCTCTCAAATTACAGAAAAGCAATGGTTTGGACATGTCCCTGCAGAGGGAACTTGTCCTACTGTTGCACAAAGTCCTATAACTTATGTACGTTCCTCCAGTTCTGAGTTTCTTAACATACAGGATGTCATCAACTCTGAATTATAAATCACATTGTACTAAAGCAAACAGGGCCATGGAAAATGAATTTGTCATTGCTACTATTGGCCAGTGACTAATAGGGGGTGATACCATCCTTTGGCCAGTGAATGTCATTTTGGTTTTCCTTTCTGTATTTTTAAAAGTAGAGATTCTTCTCCAGCAAGTAGTACAGTATATTTTATCCGAGCCAGCTATACTCTCTGTTTGTCTCTTTATCTCAAAATGGCCCCGAGGATAGTTAAATGTTAAACCAGTTCCTGAGGATGGTGGGATTTTGAGCCATTTGCACTCATGAAATACAAGGCCTCATTAGTAACATTTAACTCTTTATTAAAAAAAAAAAAAAAGCTACTTTTCTGGCTATGCTAAATTGAGTGAATAGTGCTACATGGTTTTTAAGGTTTCTAATGTTTAAATTGGCCTGTACTGTACAAATCTCACTATAAAGCCTTAATTTGCTACCAAGAAATAAAGCAATATATTGGTAACTGATGAGCATGCATCGTCATTTGCACTAATTGATTAACTTCTGGTGAAAAAGGGAAGATTAAATACTTGTAAAACTTTTCTTGGAAGGTAGGTGCCTGAGCACATCAGCACATCAGGTAGGTGGATGACTATATTAAAAAAGAAACAAAATATCTTTGCTATAGATTATGACCTTGCCTATCTGTCTCTTTAAATTTTTATTTTCCGCATGTGGACCTTTTTGACCTGAAACATAATCAGTAACTGGAAGTGAAAGTAAAAGAAAAAACAGTATATAGAAAGCACATGTATAAAATTTCAGGAGGGCCTCTGCATTGGTTTAACGGCAAGTTAACATATTTAATGTGAAAAGTCAAATTAAATGCCTGAAAGGTAGAGCACTTTTTACTGCAGTGTTGCCTTTTGAATGCTCAAAAAAACCCCACTCAAGGGGGCACTGGTGGAAAATGAATAAAGGCAGTTCTTCTGAGCCAAACATCTTTAATGCTCACGGTCTTACATGATCTGAGTTGGCACTCTGAGACTGCTACTTATTTCAAGAAAATCTGAATTTAACTTATTGATACAGCTTGCCTGTTTTGACTTTTAACCTTTTTCCCGATGTCTACTTGCAAAATGACATGGCCAGAAAAGAAAACTGAAATAGTGCATGTGGAGCTGAGTTTGCTGGAAAGGTTGCAACATGTGACTGATGTGTCTTGATTCCAGTTTGGGGTTGGCAAAGGCTATAAATTTCCGGAGCAAAAACATTGTTGATTCTTGAACCATAAAATTCAGGCTCAGGCAGTGAGGCTTATTCTGCTCTGCAACAGCATGCGGTGATCTCATCAAAGAAAGCAGTGATGAATCACATCAGTCAGGCTGGCATGTTGTTTATGTCTTTGGAAGAACTTGTGTCCTGTAGAGGAAGGTCTCTTAGAAAAGGCGCCTCTAAACTACCATGCACTGCAATGGTAGCTAAAGCTCTGTGTCTCAGTATTCATCTTTCTCATTCCTTGGATTTCACGAAATGTGGAACTGTATTTTCCCCATTAGCAGCACAAGATTGTTGTGAAGTGTGACACTTTTTCCTTGTTGAGCTATGCTCATCTGGCTTCCTACAAAATGCAGAACAGCTTCTGTTGGGTGTCTTGAGCTCAGAACTGTGGTCCAGACTGTAGCCTTCAGTAGCAGCTTATGTGGTTTCTGAAAACTGCTAGCCTTTGAACTGGGAAATTAAAAACCTAATTTAGTAAAAGACCTAATTTTAGCACTAAACTTGAATCTGGTCCAAACTCTCATTAAAAAGAAATGCCGTGACCATTTGGACTGCAGAGTGGCTGCTAGTGTTCATTTAAAGGGGAAAAGTTCTCTGACAGAATTGATGCATGGCTTCTCTTCCCATAGTGTTACCCAGGAAAGTAACCTGCTCTTGTTTTTTTCTGATTTTGTCAATTTAGCTATTCGTGCTGAAGATTCCCAAGCTGGGCTTTGAAAATGTTAGTGGAAATGGTTCATCTGGTTCTGTAAATAAAGCTAGGAGAAAATGTCATTTTGCTCATGTTAAACTCCTCGTGACCTTTCCTTTGAAAATGGTCCATTGCTCTTCATCTCCTCTAAGGCCTTCAGAGTGAAAGCCTGAGCCTTGCCAGGAGGTCAGCTATGGGACAAGGATGTGTCTTACTGAACTCCCTGCTAAAATTCACCCAAAGTTAGCTATGTTACATGTCTTTGAACATCTCCAACTCCACAACCAGGGAGAAAAGGGGCACGTTTAGATCTCAGGACTTGCAGTCTGGCAAGGCTGAGATTTGTCAAAGCTGAGAGGTGTTTGTCACTCTGGCAGTGTGAAATAGGAGATGACCTGAATTATATGCAAACTGCCTGGAAGACAGGGAAGAGTGGAAAGGTGGGGTTTTGGGAACTGGGACGAGAAGAAGGATGAAGGAAGTTTCTTGGGCAAGTGGGACTGGGACTGAGGTGAGAAGAGTTTGAATGATTTTAGCAAAGAAACTGGGTCTGGTGTTAAGAGGTGGGTTTGTATGACTTGTTGGACAGGGAGAGCTGGGCCAGAGAAAGAGTAAGTACTGAAGAATGAAGTCTGGGACAGGAGCAGAAGCCTGAAGAAAATTAACTGAACATCATGTTAATACAGTACACTCCCTTGGCAAAGCCTTTGAGAAAGGCTAACAAACTGTTTCAGTGAGGATGCCTTCAATTTGAAACAGCCCTTAAAAATGAAACAGTAATTTTGCATTTAGTGTGTTTGATATCTACCCTTTTTATATTTTGTGAAGACAGAGAATCTTTACAGGCAGAACTTCCGCCTTTACCAGCAAATGTATACGGAGGCCTGAGACATTGTCAACATCTGTGTCTTGTTCCTGCCTTGACACCTTTGTGCGAGGCAGTCTACTGAGAAGAGCAATGCAAGGCAGGTTTGTAACACCTCTTCTTCCTTTGTCTCTGTATTTCAGCAACACCAACTGTTCAGCTAAGGTGCAGGCATCAGCATGGAGCCAAATTCATGCCCTTTTGATGGCTGTTAAAGGGCATAATCATAATGAGAGGTTCAAGTTACTGCCAGGCAGTAGACATCAGAATTCAAACTTAGCTTAGAGAAAAATACATTTAAGTGAGCAGCATTACTGCATGCTATTAAAGAGATTAAATCAGCTTTCTCCATAAAATAGCTGGGGGATTTTTATTTTCACACACCCCTGCTGTGCAGCTGTATGCTTCAGAGCAGGTTTTCCCTCTATTTTTGTCTTTAAAAACTGGAGAGAAACGTTGGGTCATTTTTCCTTTGTCCTCTGGACAATCACAGAGGTGCGTCTCAGATTGAAATTAGTTAATGGAAATCTTTTCCAAGTAGGCTCTACTCGTACAATTACATATATATATATATATTATGAGTGCAACAATCCAGTTGGCCAGAGATATTTCAAATTAAACCAATGTAAGTTACTAAGCAGTCACCAAAGAGAGAATGAGAGGGACCAGAAGGTGGGAACTTCGAAAAAATTAACCCCCTGAGCTTTTATAAATGATGCTGATACATTTAATGTGGAACAGCAATCTTAACCATTCCTTCCAGCACTAAAGATGTGTTCTTTGGGTTAGAATATATTAATTTTCCTTCGTTTTATAAAGAACCATTGCATGCTGTAGCTTCAAGCTGACATAGATGGTAGAGATGGAAAAAGTCATCCTCAAAGATGAGAGAGAATAAAAAAGGGATTTGACGATTTTTAACAGTTTCATGTTTCTTTGTCTGTCTTTGATGGCTCCTACAATGATTTTTTTTTTAAATCCAGTAAATGGCCATTCTTGAGAAGTTTCTGTTACTTCTTCAATGTACTCCATTCACACGATTGCCTCAGCAGAGAGACATCACAGCTTTAGAAAATAATTAGTTCCTAGCTATAAAAAGTGAGTGTAGTTAGTTTATTGTTTATAAGCTGCCTTATCAAGTGTTTTCACATCTTTATACCCTAAATGAAAAATAAAATTTTCATTATCAGGGCAAATGAAAAAGACATTTCTATATATTTATTAATAACAAATCACATTTTGCTGAGACCTAGATTTTGCTCTGGCTGTCTGTTCCTGGTTTATTGTATGCTGTGCTGATACTTTGAAGAATAGAGCTTACTTCTGGACTTGGATTATACTGTACTTGATTACTCAACGGTCATGTATCTCATGGTACTACTGTTGTTGATGTGTCTTGTAACGTGACACTGCAGAGTGGCTACCTGTATTTCAGCATGGAAAGAGAATAACACATGATATATGTGACACATAACAAGTTGTCAGAGCTCAGACCTCATGTGTGAGATCTGCTGCTGGAGGGTCTGAAAATACTGAACCACAGTTGTGTCAATACTTTTGTAGTGATTCATTCCTTAATTGCATCTCCTATTTTATTCAGCATCAGTTACGGGAGCAAACTCTTCAACACCTGCTTTGGCGAGGGTAGTAGAGCTGCAACCTTTTCTCCATACTGTCCTTTCCTTTTCTCTTCTGCCCTCAGAGTTACCCAAGCTCCTGCAAGAGTCTGAGGTCTTCTGTCTACACTGTTATGGATAATACAAATTATGGATATTAACAGGATGAGTAAGGCCATTTACTTGGCAGGCAGTCCAGGTGATGGACTGAGGAAATTGACTACAAGTCAGTGACCACTTAGTGGCCAAATCTGCCTCACGTTTCTCTGTGGAGGTGAAAAGTCCATGCATGCACACCAGTAAATGAGATACTTTCTGATGCGTGCTCTTCTAGTGATATGTGGAACTACAAGATGACTCGGCTGGGGGGGGGGGCGGCACATAATCAAATCATTAATATCCTCTTTGTCAAAGTAGCATAGTAGAAAATCAGGTATACATCTATCATGAGCCACAACAGCTTTCACTTATTATCAATATAGGCCTGATCTGCTGGTGACTTTTCATAACATAGCAGGTCATCACTCATCACATAGCAGGACACTGCTGGGGCAGGATTATGTTGGTTTTTCTCCTCTCTGGCGTTATATTCCAGTAATGGTGTTGTATTCAGAAATGACCCAAACCTTCTCTCTCTGTGTCTGTACCCCAGGTGACAAGTAAGTTTTGGTGGTTTACTTTTTAATCCCCCCTGAACTGCCATCCTTTCCCCTCTCTATCCCCAGCTGACAGGCTGGGGGACATCCCAAGGGCCCTCTCTCAGTGGGATCTGGCAGCAAGGTATCATCTGCACTGCTACCATCTCCCCACTCAGGCTGACAGCTTCTCTGCCTGATGAAACTTGAATCCTTGATGGTGTTCTCTCTGAAATGCGGTTGCCTCTCCCTTTTGCTTTCCTTGTGTTATGCTCATCACAAAATCCTCTCTTTCACACTGGCAGGGCAGCAGCGGTGTCTCTGGGGTGGGATCTGCTGCATTTCCCAGGGCCCAGAAGAAAGGGAAAGCTCAAGCAAGCAAGGAAGTGCCTGGTGTATGACAGTAACAGCAGAGCAGCATAGCTGGGGAAGGGAAGGAGCAGGGAGGCACTTCATCTGTCTGATTTCTGAAAGTTGGTTTACTTTTTTGTAAGGCAAATTGATGAAGGCACAAGAGAGCTTTGCAGCCTGAACTTTGGAGCTCATAAACTTCTGGCAGGTTAAATCTGAGAGCATGGTAAAGCAGCCTTTCCTTCCCTTGCCAAAGAATAAGAAAAAGCAAGGGAAAGTTGCATCAAAATGACCAACAAAGAGAGTAAAAGAATTTGGAGCTGAAAGCTGGACTGGAAATGGTAATGTGTACTCCCTTGCTTAAAAGGTATTTCCTCCCACAGGAGTCAACTATGACCCTGTGAAGCTGAAAGGTAAATTGAAAGTTATCATGAAGATTGCATATACTGAGCACATGGATAAATGTGGTGGTAGAGAAGAATTAACAGAACTTTTCTACAAGAAGTCCTCCCATGGGCCCAACAATACATGGAGGGACCTGTCAGGCTGGGGTGCTGGGGCACCAGATAAAGTTCAAGGATGGATTCTGTGTTTGGCATCACAGTGTGGATTAGGATGCTTCATCTGGAAAACCTAAGGTGGGATATAATGGGTATAACAAAGGTCACTGTGTCATGGATGGTTTAAGGGATAAGGGGATTGAATGTTTACTATGACTACTAGCTACAAAACAAAAAAGTTAGAAGGCATCAAGTTAGGCCTTCAGGTAAAAGATCCACAGCAAATTAAAGTAGTTCTTTGTTTGCCAGGTGCTAAAGCCTTGGATTCTTACCACAGGGTGTTGCAGATTCTAAATGTTCACAGCGTTTAAGAAGAGACTGGATGAGTTTGCGGAGAAATCTGTGTGCAGCTATTAAATACAACAGACGATCTCTGGCTTGGGAAACGCCTGAGGCACAAAGTGTTGGAGGCTGGCAGGACATGCTGGGGAAATATGCTTGCTTTATGCTTGTGCTTTTCTCTAGGCATCTGTTTTCTGGCTGCACTCAGGCAGACTGTTCAGCTACACAAACTGTTTGTCAGCAGCTTTTCTCCTATTTTGATGTTTGTCTCAGATGATTCTTGACACAGAGCACATGCTCCTTGCTTGCGGTGCTGTTGGTCAGAGTTGCTCAAGGTCCTCTAAATTAAATATTTCTTGGCACCCTCTTCTCTTATGCTCCGGAGTGGAAACCCCAAAGTTTCCAGGAGCTAACATCCCATTGACTCTCATAGGGATAGGCATTTGAAATTTTGCTGGGGACTTGGTACCCTGCCTATTTAGGCCCTATTGCTGCAGGCTGCAACATAAGTGTCTGTATTTGGAAGATAAGGAGCAGGGTAAGGAGAGCATTTTGTGCTCCCTCCTCTCCTGCAAGTCAGGAAGCTGGTCACGGAGGTATGCTGCTTCTTCAGATCTCTCTCGCTCCTCATCTACAGGAAGAATTTGGTAAATAAGAAAATTCCGAATTTCTTTAATATGGCTGTGCTGCATCTTTGTAATCAATCAGAATTTGCTTGTAGCATCTGCTCAGCCAGAGAAGTTTAAGCCTCTCTGCTGCCCTTTATTAATTTTTAAAAGTGTCTGTTAGTTTTTGTGATCATTTCAGATGCAAAAGGCTGTAGGAGGGCAGTTGACTGCTCAGTCACGTATTCAGCAGTATTCAAACAACAGGCTCTGATGCTTGACATCAAAATCCAGTCTCCTTTAGATGCCTGGAAACCAGACCATGACCAGTGAACACAGATCTGGTACAAACTGTACCATCACTAAGCAGCAGTTCCCGGGGGCCGTGATTCCCAGACTCATCTGGAGGAGGCAGAAATGCTGTCCTGATCAGCACTGCAAAATCTCTTCTCTGCTTATTCTAACCCTTTGCCTACTTCTGGCGCTGGGCCCACACAAATACCCAAACACAGCGAGGAATATAAACCAGCAAGGGTCTCAGCTTTCATAATATGACTAAGTTGTTTTGATTTAAGAGTGCTCATCTTGCCAAGATTGGAAAAAATGAGTCCCATTCTCTTCACGGCTAGATGTTAAAGTACACCCAGGTTTCCAGACAAGTGCCCCAATTGCACTCACTCAAATGAACAACTGGACCAAGACTTGACTGGTGGAGAACTTAACTCTTTAATATTAGTTTTAGGAAAACCTGGAGAAAAGTAGGAAAAACAAGACCATTGTCAACCTAAGTTAAAAACAGAGCCAAGAATATGGGGAATTGTATCTTTTCCTAATCATTCCCTTCTGAGGGAAGCACGTTTAGCTGCTCCAGGTGCTGTTCTGTAGGGCACAGAGCATTGGCAGCACCTAAAAGCAAATGGGGAGGAGGGAACTGTAATGCTACGAAAGGGTGAAGTCCTTGCTCTGCACATATCTGAAGTCACCCACTTAAACCCAAAAATGAGGGGAAAAGGGGGCATGCAGAATTACTTTGCTGACCTTAGAGTACTGAGACAGTATTTGAAATTATTCTGGACTTAATTTTCTGCGTAGAATTTGTCAACAGTGCTGCAGTACTTCATGAGTTTTAGAGCATTGCTCAATTTGCCCCTTAGTGCACAGTGTGGGATCAAAAGGTAGAAACAATACTACTGCTATTTAGACATATTCTGGGTCTTCTCTAGGTCATCAATAACTACTCCTTGCTGCATAATCTCAGCCTGCCTTTTTTTAATGAGGTTTTCTTCCTGTAATACCCTTACAGACTGATGCAAATGTAGACTCATACTGGAAAAATCATAGCAATGTAGAGCAGCAGTTTGCAGGAGACCTGTCACTGTGAAGGAGTCCCCATGTTTGTGGATTCCTGGCACATTTGCAGGTCTACGTTTGTTCCTTATTGGAGTAGGAGTTTCAGGAAAAGTGTTAGACCAAAGGCTCAATTTAGTTTTCAAAACTTGGGTACTGGATACCATTAGAGATGTGCAGGGGTGTCCAAGTCATCTGCAGAAGGCTGGCAGGGATGAAACAGTCCCCAAGGAAGACTTGGGCAGAGGGAGGCCAGGCAGATGCCATGAGGCAGCTCAAATGCCTTTAGTTGACCTTACTGAGGCAAAGATGCTTCTGAAAGTTACAAGGCAGATGTTTGTGGTTAAGGTCAGAGAAGCTGTTCCCTGGGCCACAAACACACACAAAAATAAACCACAAATGATTGACTATGCAGGCAAGTATAGAAAAGGCTGTCATGTGAAGGTATGATGATTTTATAATGCTGGCTGCTGCAATTTTGTGCAAATATTTATTTTTCTATAAAGGATAATTTGGACTTCCTTTTCAAATACAAAATGTTTCTGATGTTTAAAAGAAAAGATGTGGGACATCTTAGCTCTTACTGCCTGGGCTTTGCCAAAGGTCTCTAAGCCCCTTTCTGGGATCTGAAGGAAGAAGTCACCTCAAGCTGCATCACTGGCTCCATCCCCAGCTGAAGGGGAAGGGATGCTGAGTTACAGACTAGGAATCACTGAGGAAATCCCTATGCCTAAAACAGCTGTGAAGATACAGCCCTGCTCTGCTCTGTCATTTAGCTGCTGAAGAAACAGCACCTCATGTGGGGCCCTGGAGTCATGGGAAGTAACATGCACCAGTTACACTTTGCGAATACATTTGGGCTCCTCTCCAGCCCTACACAGGGAATGGTGCATAGCTTGGTGTGCCTTCTCAAGGGCAATACAAGGGATGAGGTGTCCAGCAAGACCTGCAGTGCCCGTCTGACTTCTGGCCTTGAGCCCCAGAGCCTAGTTTGGGAGAACCCTAGCTCATTCCCTAACTAGGGACCTCCAGGAGGGCTCAGTGTCCCCTTCTTCCCCCCTTTTGTCCACTTTTGTGAGTGTCAAGCAGAGGGAGGCAGGGATGAAGACCTGAAGCAAAGCTGAGTTTTTGAAGCTGAGACCATAGTGCAAGCTCCAGGGCTGAGGGACCATTGCTACAAGTGGCTGCATAACATCTCTTTGCAGCATATCCAGATGCTTCAAGATGTTACGAGTGTTGTCCTGGGATCCTTTTCCTGCCTTATATTCTACAAGTCAATGACAATTTGCACTGCTCCCTGCTCTTCAACACTAAATAATGTGCTATTGAGTAGTCTCTGTTCATCTGTTTGTTCCCTAGGTATTTTTGCTTTAGTGATTTTGTTTTTTACTTCCTCATCTCCCCTGCTTCTGCAGTGGCCTTCTCACCCTACCTGCTTCATTTTCATTTAAAATCAGCATATTTTCTCTCTACCTAGCAGATGCCCTGAAGGTCTCTCAGAAATCCTTCATTTTGATTTTTTTACTTTTCCGTCAGAAGGCCAAACTAGGAAGATTTTTACCATAAACCAGTAACTGCATGTATAAAAGAGGAGCTAGAGCCTTACTTTCCATGATTTCAGACTATTAAGTGCTGAAAGTTATCCCCAAAATGTTTTGGTTAGGGTTTTTTTTCAGTAGCTGCAACAGTTGATAGATCCTTTGCAAGTAAAGGTTGGAAAAATATGGCTGCTGATGGCAGCATGAAATTGATTTACTTTTGTTTTGCACATGAATGTTTTCCTGTAGAGAAGTCATCCTGCATCATTATCCAAGGTGAACGATTCATCTGAAAATCCTAAATGTTTGTGCTGAATCGCCGTGTTTGTGATAGTCATCGAAGGCAATGTCAGCTCTGGTTGCTAGGCAACAGTGCCTATTTAAATAAAAAGGTAGGGATGCTTTTTCTGTCCTCATGACATGCAGAAAGATTATCGTGGTTTATTTTGTAAGAAGGAGGTGTTGATAGGTTTATTTTACAGAGGAAATTTCCCATCTTCCCATTTCTTCATCCTTTCCAATAAAAGTAAATTTTCTTTATGAACAAGGTGGTCAAATTTCTTTTTCAGTTAAGTAGCTGAAATTACCCTAAATAAAGCCACATATTTTCACAACAGTGTTAAATTAAAAGCTGGAGCTCCTGTAACAGTCCACTCTGGAAAGTTTAAATCACTAGGAAAAATTATGTCATCCATGACAAGATGCCTTATATTTGAAATGCCAAATAGCAAACATAACAGATAAAATAAGTACTATTGTTGCATGGCTCCTATGTGTTTGTGTCAGGTTTGAAAATTAGATTCTACCACTTATATTTCTTTCATTTTGCAAAGATGGTCTGAAGGCCTTCTGCTGCCTGTGTCTTGCTGAGAAAGACAGCACCTCTGAGAGCAAGGGAGACTTCTGCCAAAGACCTGCTGCCTCGAAACAGTGGTCCTTGTGCAGGTCCTTGCAGTCTGAACAGCCTTTCCTCTGCTGAAGGTGTATTGGCACGTAGCGGTCCCTTTGAACTCTTTCTTCCTGGATGAAAAGGAGCACATGGTTTCCATCAGATTCACTCAACACAAGGTTCAGGTGAAACCCTGGGAGGTTCAGTTCCAGATCGATGACGAGTTTGTGGTCCTGTGTCATAAATAACTCAATATTTGTGGAGTATTACACACAGTTTCACAACTGTGGGGACTCCGACTTCATTGCTCACCCAGTGTGAAAGCTGGGTATTCAGTACATGCACCCATCTTCATCGTGCTTCCTGAGTAGTGACATTAGTTAATGTCACAGCTCTTGATTTTACTGGAATGCTGTGTTTCCTCATAGCCCGACCAGACTCAAAACACAGAGGACTCTCTCATACTGAGACATGTAGTTATTTCTTGGCCTACGATTATTGATAACATCTGTCTCAGTATTATAATCTAAGTTCTCTGCTGCACTGGCAGCCAAGAAATGTGGTGCTTCGGGATCAAACATATTGCTGGATTTGTTTCTTGCAAAAATTCTTCTTTTAGATCAAACTATTTAATTCCCCAAAATTATGAAATGAGATCAGTTTTAATGACACAGAACGAAAACAGTTTCAAAACAATCCTAAAACATTTTTTAGATGCTGGGCTTTTCATTCTGGGTTGGATAAAACCTGTGTTACATTCCTGTCCTTCCGAGTCTGACCTGTCTCCTGACCAGCTTCCCTTCAGAAATGTCTTCAATTTGCTGTTTGAACAAAAACAGTTAAAATCAAGTCAATGAAATTATAGCAGCTTCCAAAGAAAACATTTGGAGCTCATCAGCATGTATCATTTTACAGGTTTTAGCATGATTCATTTGGGTGTACAGCTCTGCTCTGCGAACACTTTTAATATTGTTTTCTCCTAGTTCAGGATAAAACAAAATTTGAAACCTGCAGTGTTTTAGGGGAAAATGGAATTTGCAGATTTGTGTTGGCTCCTTCCAGGAGACATGGCTTTGCCATGCTCAACCTCTCTCATTCCTTTGTATGGGTAGCAAACTGTAGCACACACTTCATCAGGGCAAGATCATAGTGATCCATAAATGAGTCCTGAAGAAAGGTCAACTGCTAGTCACAATGGCAGAAAATGGGGTCAAAATACTGTCAGATTTTACAGGTTCCTGCAGAATGGGACCTTCTCCTGGAAGAAAACAAACAAATGAAAACAAACAAAAAAACCCAGACAAAAAAACCCCACCAATAATTACTTTTAATATCTTCTCAAGCCCCTCTGTGATCCCGATCCCCTCTTAGCCCAGCAGTGAGCTTCTGGTCCCACTCCATGCTTCCCCACCATCCTGGCTTCTCCTGGAATTTTCTTATAAACCCAGCTCATAAATCTCCTGGAGTGAAAAAAAAAAATCACAATCTGATAAGACCTAGGGAATGAGCAGCTGAAACCCGACTCGGCAGCAGACTGGCTTTCCCGGGCCTGGGGTTCAGCCAACACACACCTCGCTTGAGCAAGGGCTCCATCTGCGGGAAAAGGACCAGCATCCTGGCCGAGACGTCACATTCTGGGAAGAAGAAGATGAAAACCCTCAGGGTTTCTCCTTTTCTGAATGCATTGTGAGTTACTGTGTTGCTAAAATGCATAGCTTGCAAAACCCACACACAAAAATTATCTTTCTGGATCGATGTTCAAGTAGTGAGCAAAGCAAGCCAGGCACAGAAGCAGAGATACTGATGGGTAAGGATTTGTTTTCTCTGATGTTAAGTTACCACACCTTTATGGCTTGCCTGGAACCACTGTTAGTACAGGTTATCTGAACACTTCATGTGTGTGAGCAAACTGGGAAAGCTTCTGTAAGTGGCTCTGCGTGTGTGTGTGCCCGTGTTGTGCATGCTGCTACCTCTCCATCCCCATTCCCACTCCTTCTTAATTTGCTGTTGCCACACACAAAGCGTGGGCATTTGGTGTTGCACCTGTCAGAACGAACATGTCTTCTGCACGTGTCCCCTGCTGTGGCCAAGTCTGCCCAATGTCACTTGGTGGCAGCAGCAGTAGTTTCTAGATAGCTTTACAGTTGGGAGAGTGGCTGACTGTTGATGCTGCTGGCAGTGCCTATCAGGGTGAACATTTTCTCACAGCTCTTGTTCATGACAATCCAGCTGGCAGTTCCCTGTAACTTTTGTTATTACTTCATGTAATTTGTCTGTGAGCTGTCATCCTCTGAGTTAATATGTGGCTAAGTGAAATCCCTCTGTTTGGCAAGGGAGAAACATGGCTCACTGATAGCTGGGGTCTCTTCTGCTGTTATGGAAACAGCAGTGTTTTGTTTCTGAGGACAGAGACATCCAATCCATAGCTGTTGCCTGTTATTTCTGTCATCAGCTAGTGAAGGGTCCTGTGCTTCACCATGCTGGATGTCCTTATTGGGATTTACTTGTTTCTCAGTTCTTTGTTAATGAAAGAGAGATGAGATTTTGTTCAAGGTCCCCACATACGGACATGCATTTTGCAGTTTGGGATTTGCAGGATACTCACCTGGTTTGTGAAAATTATTCTTTTGGGTCTGAGAGGCTATGAATCCATATCAATGATCTCTTCACAGGGGAATCCTTCCACAGCTTGGCAAACAGGTTACTATGAACCCAAGATCCAGTGACTCCAGGTGAAACATGAAACACTGCTGTAAATTTGCTCTGTCTCAGCCTGTGCAATTGTTTTGCAGGAAAAACCCGGATGTATTAGGTCAGTGTCCTTGTAGCCCGGACAGCAAGATCTAGAGCTAGTATGACTGAATGCACATAGGATATTCTGTTTTCAAACCACATCCTCCCCTAGGCAGTGCTGTGCCAGCTGTGTAGAGCCAGCTGCTACAAGAACAGGCATACACCCTGCCCATGCCCCTGTCCTAGGAGACTGTGCTGCTTCTCTTCCCTGTTCAACTCTTCACTGGCCAGCCTGGTGGTGTTGCAGGTGGCCTTCCACCAGCCACGTCTCAGTCACAGAGCAGGATTCTACATATACATGGAGGGGCCAAGCCAGAATTTGGCTTT
The DNA here is from genome assembly GCF_034315485.1 of Pezoporus occidentalis. Lineage (NCBI taxonomy): Eukaryota > Metazoa > Chordata > Aves > Psittaciformes > Psittacidae > Pezoporus > Pezoporus occidentalis. The sequence goes on from NW_026913855.1 coordinate 202,746, forward strand.
GGGAGGGCTGAAGCATGCATTGCGTTTCCATCCAGCTATTTCTCCGAACACACTGCTGATTTGCCCAAGAGCTGGATACTGAACTGAAGCTTCCCAGGCCTTTGTTTCAAGAGGATTTTCCTTCTTTTAAGTAGATAATGTATTTCTACTGAAAATAAAGCTAAAAACCTGGCAAGTAGCCAAGGCTTGAAAGTGGTAGCTTTTCACCTGAAGCATTAGCAGTAAGCTCTTGTGCTTTAACAGCAATCCTTTTAACTCCATGGATTTTTACAGCTGACCAAAAAGTATCTCCTAATTATTAGCCATATGCAATTCACTCTGACTTTAATGAGAAAAGGTCTTTCCTTGCTTTGTAGGCCAGTTTCTGGATTATGTTGTGTATTCTTTTCTGGTGTAAGTTTTCTTATGAGACTCATCACAGAAGAGGTAGGAAATACTTTTACTGCTGTCCTGCTGTACAGATAACTGCTTGCTTACCCTGTAAAACATCAAGGCTATAACCATTAGCAACGTCACTGCACCATTTCCCCCCTAGTGTTACTGAAGTAAACATTTCCATAATAGGTATCCCAAAAGCTCCCAAGGGAAAAAAAGTACCTATTGTAATGAAGGAAGGTTTCCTCTGCTTGCTTTAGGCGCTGTTAACACCATGTCCTTGCCTTCTCTGATTAATTGCACTGCTTTTATCGTGATTAGCACATTTACCATTAGGCTGGCCAGCTGTCAAGCTAAGTTCAATCACAGCAGACAAGCACTAACTGCCTTTGTGATTTTACGTTTCTCACTGATCATCCCAAGAAAATACAAGGCCCAAATGTCCCAGCCCTGCTTGTTCCAGACAGAAAAAATCCCTCCCTGTGTAACTAATGGCACGGGCTTAATTAACCTAAATCAAAGAGGGCATCGCACAACAGCAGAATTGAATCAATTTTTTTTTCTTTAAAGAACAAATTGTATGCAATTTAGATAGTGGAATTGCTTATGTACCCAATATTTAATTACATTGGGCTCTAGAGAAGGAAACATTTATCGGACAAATTGGATATCAGTTTGCCTACTTCTGAAATGCGCACATCAGTATCGATGTACAAAAGGAAGCCAGGATGCAGGGGAGAGAGGAGCTGGTTTTCTTACAGATCTTTGCATCACTGCTTACCCTTGCGCTCCTACAATGGAAAGAGCACACACAGCTATCATCCAGAAGCATCATTTGAAAAGAATAACCAAAAAAACCCTTGTCCTCCCCTTTTTATGATGATGGAGACTGCATTCTGTGTCTTAAATGAGACAATCCTGCTGTGACTTGAGAAAGTCTAAATCGACTACATTAGATTCCAGTTCCTGTATTATGCAGCAGCTCAGCACACGTATGCTTGCTTTTACTTTATGCACCATGTCATCTGGTGTTGCTTCACTATGTTGCTCCCATAGTTTTTGTTACAGCTGCTAAGTGATCCAATTCTTCTTTTCAAACAAAAAGACTGGGGAATGTGTAGGACATAGTGGTTTATTGAGGTCAGATTTTATTTTGGATTTCAAGGGTAAACAGATGTACACTGGAAGTCCAGCCCAGATTTCATACAGAACGCCTTGGTCATCAAATAACCTGATCTTCTTGCAAATTGCAAAGACTTTGGTTCAGAAATAATATCAATAAAAAGGGCCCCTTTGTGGAAAATTGACCATTCCACGATCACCTGTTTCAAAGCTCGTGTCTAAACTAGCCAGTACCCAAATATCTGTTTAGAACAGCTGCTTTACAGGGACAGGGGAGGCAGGATGCAGCACAGCTACTCAAAAGACGTTGTTGTCTCTTGCTGTCCACTAGTTTGTCTATTCCTCTACTAAAACATGAGCTCACCAAATCACTCTCTGACCACTGTGCATGAGAGAATAGACTTTCAATGCCAGAATAGCAATTACAGTCTAGGTTTAACAATTTTGTCTTCTAAAGAATTAATGTAAGGAGGCTGAAACAGCCTAAAAAGCACTGTATAATTGACATAACTCAATTGTCCCAAAGTAGCTGGTGTACATATCACTGGATATTTACAATTGTTGCTTGGTCAAAAGTTGTTGAGACCTGAACTCATTGCAACAGGGGCAGCTGATGTTCTCTCTGACACTTAGAGATGTCTGACATGGTTTTTAACAAGTAAGACACATGGGAGCACTTTCTGGGTTAAAATAAGCCAGAGTTCTGCCCTGTTTGTTACCATGGAAAGTGGCCTTTTTCCTTAGTATATGCCACCATTATGATCTTCTAGAGTCAGGTATTTTAATCCTTTAGCTTCCTCCAAAACCACTAGCCAACCATAGGGAAACTTGCATGAGATGCTTCTGTTCTTTTTTTCTCATGGTCAGAGTCAGAGTCTGGCTCTGAGCTCCGGTTCCTACAGTTGGATTTCTATATTACTTTGTCCTCTATAAATTAAACTTTAAATATACTGTGATTTAATGAAGGCTCTCCAGAAAAATCTAACCCCTCCTCTGGAACATTTCTCTCTTCTGCTCTAATTCATTCTTTGAACAGTGGTAAGATATTCACTGGCATTGATCTGTGGACTTTACACTGCAGAAGAGGGCAAATAAGTGACTGCTTACACATAAGTACAGTTATCGCCTTTTACAGATACCATTAAGGCTAATTTATCTGACTTGCAGATGAGACCAAGGAAAGGTGAGACTGTAAGTGAGAATGGATTCTATTTAACAGAAGTGGAAGAGAGTATTTAATCATAACACATTTCTGCTCTGTGGGTTGTAGCATTCTCAGTGCTCTGGGTTAAAATAGTATTATTGCTTGCTTTTGTACAACAGCAGCATCTCCTGCTTTAGTTTTGCAGAGAAAACTTCTGCATCACTTCCAATGCTGAGATAGTATGTACAGCATAGGTCTGAGACTTGTAGCCCAGAGCAAACACGACTGCAAAGCAACAGCATACTAAAGTAGTGGAGGAAAGGTTGCGTAGAGGAGCCAAAGTGCTGATGTTTCTATAATTAATAATTACCTACTGCCTGCTTTGCTTTACCAAATGCTACTGAAAATAATGATGTACCTTCAACGTAATGAATTTCCCCAGCTCATCTGAAAATGTCTTTATCTGTGCATTTTGGCCGTACTCCACTTTGGCTGAGTAGAGCTGTTTTGCCATTGTGAAACCACTTGAGAATTTGAGTTGAACAGGATGAAAGGAAAAACAAAACTCTGGAAGAGCAAATGGCAGCTTGGTTCGAAAGAAACTCCATGTAAGCAGAGAGGCCCAGGCTGGCAAAAGATAAAATGCTACAGGCTCTTGGGTTTCTTTGTAAAATCCAGATGATTTTTTCCTTTTCCTTTTCCTTCATAAAGGGAGGTTCTATAAAAAAGGTGGGGATTTTCGCCTTACCAAATCTGACCTCAAAAACTTAAACATTGGGTTTATATTTTCTTTTAAGATCTCCTGAATGAAAATCATCACATTTGAATGTGTGTATTTCAACCAGATTTTCAATATACCTGTGTATTCCTGTAAATGTTTTCCAGGAAACAGTAAATCTGTCTTACTGAATCTGCATATGTTTTTCTATACTGTATCTTTACTTATCAAATTAATTGCATTCAAGCCAGCATCAAATGCTGGATTCATATTTAATACAAGTTTAGTATCATCCTGGAGATTTAGAGTGAGGATGCTGTTATATTACATTATGTTACATTTAGGTAGGCTTAAAAAAGCCCTGCTGGAGAGGGGAGTCTCCTTTTGTGCTATGCTATGTATGCACAGCAAGGAAGCTGTATATTAAAATTTTAGAAATCTAAGAATCTAAACTCTGGTTTAAGCACATAAAGGGTGAGGGGGATCCAGGCACAGAAAAGCAAAGTGAGTGAAAATTCCTGAGCAGAGCCAGGCTGGAAGCCTAGGTTCCTGTTTGCCAGTGCCCCTTTCCATCAATAACTTTGTTTTTCCTGCACAACCATGGCCACTTACCAATGCAACTGAAGAGACTTTTGGCTTTATCTGTGATTTCTTCAACCAATTGTTTCACACTTTCAACATGCTTGAGGTTTTTTGTTAATATGCAAAATTATAGATGTTTTGTAAATACTTAAATAAAAAACTGGAAAGTTAAGGAAGGAATAATATATATATATATAAAAGAAAGGATTCATCAGATTATGGGCATCAAATGACTTTCAAATAAGAATGGAAGTATACCCTAAACAAATTGTAGCCAAAAAGATGGAAACCAGGACAGGCGTTCTTGTATTTTTCAAGCTAATTCCCACCCCCTGCCCCAATCAACAATTTTCTGTTTTCTTTCAACTGATTCAGATTTAAAGTGAGAGAAATTTCTGAGTTCAAGGAAGAAAACCAAGAAGCTGGGTTGCATCGTGTATACTAAGGGCTTAAGACAGGCTTTCTTGCATCATACCCAGAAGGTATTGTACAAGCTGTAGTATGGAATATGATGAAAATTGTACACATGGCAAAAAAACCCCACAACATTGTTCATTTTGAAGATGTGAGTTATAAATGGATGCAATATTGAAACTGAGATACTGCCTCTAAAAACTGTAGTTTTTTTACATGTAATGAAGTATTTAAGAAGATGCCCTACAGTAGGCTTAAATATTAATATTCTGCTTTACCATAAAATAAGTTTTCTAAAACTGGGTGTGCTGATCACCCCAAGTGTCTATTTTTAATTACTGTCAATGTATTTTTCCCTCAGGCTCTACTTTTAGAAGTAGTTTCCAGCTCTGTTGTGTTGACATCTGGGAATCTTCATGACAATATCTATAAATAGCAGAATCAATAACGTGGTTCTTCAGGGTCATGGAAAGATATGTAAGGACTATTATGCACCATGTGGTTAGTACATATTCCTCATTGCAAGCAAACTGTAGGTGAAGGGATAATCAGACAACAAAAACTAAGTTACAGCTGGACCTGAAGATGAATCACCCTGCTTTCCAAGGGATTAATTTTATCATACATGAGGAGTAAACAAAGAAAATGGGAAAGACAAAAAAACCAAAATGCGAATACAAAAATCCTAGGCGTTTGGAAGCTCCCTTTCATTCTATTTGGTCTGCCTTATGATATTCTGCTGTGGAAAAACTCAGCATTTTTTTGGGGTAACTATGTATTTTAATACACACTACAGACTGAAGGGCTAGAACTACACAATAAATCAGTTTTCCTGTGTGTGATTTCCTAGCTTGCATCCGTTTCGCATGGAAAAATCTTTTCATAATGGAATACTCAACAAAACTTTACTTCCTTACTGAGGGCATACTCAAAACTATACAAGCAAGTTTTTATATGGAGGAATCAGCTAATGCCAGAGCTGCTGAGTGTCCTTCTATCATGCTCAGTCTGGCAGGAAGACTTTGAGAGAGTGTTTACTTTATTCAGCCCTACATGTGAGGGAGGGAGAGGAGTAGCAACCTGCAGTCTGTGGTAGGAATTACTGATAAGCTTTGCTGTGTTGCTGTTGGTAAATAATGTGACTTGGGCAGCTCTCGGTGTGTAGAGGGGCCTCCCTGGCAGAAACCAAGGTAGTTCACAACCAAATCCTCAGCTGGACCAAAACATTTTATGCTTGCGTTAAAACAAGATGGATTTAGCTACCTACTGTGGCAGTATTTACTCACACAAGATAATTAGACTTTCTCAGAGCTCATTATGAGCAAATTAGATTGCCTTCACCATGAATGAGGCTCCAAATTTAGTACTAGGACAGGGGACTCTCCCACAAAGCTGAACACCACAAGAGGCAGATTCACTCTGAGGATGCACTGTCCCCTGGGGCAGGCAGCCGCCAAGGCTGGCATGAATCTGGAAAATTGAAAGATTCTCCTACTGGAGGAGAAGCAAAGGGAAAGCAGGCTTGTGCTAGCTGTCAGGGTGTAGCTTATGAGCAGTAATGGAGAAGTTAGAAGAGGAGATACGTGAGAATAAAATGCTAGAAAAAGGAACAGCTACAAAAATAAGATGAGGCATAAACCACAATGTTTGCATCTAGAAAATTTAAACAGTTTCTTAGAATCAGAACTGTAGCCTGAGGTAACAGCCAATTCTGATGTGCAGGGATCATTTACTGTGGTCTACTCTAATAGACCCTGTTAAAGTGATGGCTGCTATGAATACCAAGGACAATGAATAATCAGGAATCATCTAGCTTGAACCTGATTCTCCCAGTCCTCCTTATGGTGACAATTCAGATGATCCAGGACACCAGGAAGCCACTATGATGGCTACATGCATAGACCACCCCAGGAGACCCCATGGACTCAACTGTGTCACTTCTACTCTTGTGCTTGACGTAAAGCCAATCACTTCCTTTAGGGTCAGGAAGAAAATTTCCCCAGGTCACAGTGACTGGGACAAGGCAGGTTTTTCACCACCCTTTGGTGCATGGAGCACCAGCTGTCTGCACCATCCGTTAGGTCCACTTTTTTCAAGTCATCTCTCATCTAGGCGGGCTCCTCATGCCATGCTTCCATCTCACCTCTCTCTCCATGCCTCTGACATCTGCCTTGGAAGAGATCTTCCTCTTTTCTATGTTGTACTTTTATCTCAATAAAAATCAGTTTATATTTTATTTGAACAGTATCAGTTAAGCATTTTTTCATTCTGAGAGGTTAGCACAGTCAATATAAACCACTGTCTAAGCTTAGACATAAGAATCTGTCTGGTAGTGCCAAAATGTCATGTGTCTGCAAGTATTATGACCAGGGGTGGGGGAAGCTGCTAAAGCTTTCCCTCAGTTAAGGGAAGAACTATCAGGGTATCAGTAGAATTAACTTACTGCACTCTGATGCCAGAAGATGAGGATGGAAGCACCATAAACCTATGTATGTGCCATGAAGATAGAGTCAGAGTCCTCTGGAGAGCCTCTCTGCTCTCACTGAAGGTAGGGAAGGAGCTGAGTGCAAGGTTAGGAGGTTGGGTGTCAAGAAGGGCTGTCTGCTGGGTCCTTAAGTGTCCACCTCATTCAGCCCTTTTCCAGGTAATCCTCAAACAGTGGGAGAATTTGTGTCCTCCTGGGGGTTACTGGCAGAGGTTTGTTCCTGCCTTCTTACACATTTTCCTTTCAATGAAGGAGTGTAAGATAAGTTTTCCATTTTGGACAGCTGGAGGATGTCTTCTAAAGGAAGCAATTCTGTATTTGAGACCAATGCCCTACATGCAGCAATGCCATTTGCTCTTGCCAGGATTATCTCCAAAGGATAAAATTTCCCTTGAACTTGAGGAAAACAGTCAGTGAACAGCAGAAGATCTTAATGGTATGCCTATGCTGAATACCCAAAGGCATCTCAATCTGACAACTGTCAGCTCCACAAATTTCAGCTTTTTTGAGCTAGCAAGGCACTGGGAGGGAAAAAGAAAATGTAACAGGGGTTAGCAGGGCAGTGCTGGGCACAGACTGTGCCAGCAGTGAGCTATAGGTTAGACATGATGTCAGGACTAAATTCTCACACTACACTGAGCGTGTTACATCCTACAGTGAACTCTGACTGTTGCTTTCCCCACCCAGAAGTAAGGAAAAGTGCAGGAAGCATCTGAGACCCACGAATGCGAATGCTCAGGAGATGGTTGTGACACTGCAAACAGATTCAAGCAGAATAGCTGATCAGTGCTGTTCGACTGCTTGTTTCTGTTCAGGACTAATCCCAGTCTACTGCAGCCTGTCTGAAGTATCTTCTGTTAGGATTATTTCACGTCCCTCCTGCTGTCCCCCTAGCTACCTCTGCTCAGATGTGGCATCTCCTTCTCTGCATGTAGACTCATTTCCAGGTGGGAGTTTGTTAAGTGCTGCCTGTGTTCTCTGGAAAGCTGCAATAGAAGAGGTGAGGCTCTTCCGCTTCCATTGGAGACGGTCAGCCAAAGAGGCAGCCTCTGCTGCTGGCTGTGCCCCAGAGTAGGGTGACGAGGTGTGTTGGGGTCCCAGGCACCAGCGGGAATACCAGTAGCAGAAAAGCTGAACTGTGTTTTGAGGGAGTGAGAAAATATTTGGTCATCCTTAGGCTTGGAGTCGCTAATGAGGTAAGAAAGCAGTCTGTCCATTCCCAGGGAGCTGCAGCATGAACAGGGTCCATATCACCTGGGGAAACAGAGGCCAACGCTGACATGCAGCTCCTTAACCACAGCATTTAACCTATCTGGATGATGCTTGGGAAGAGACCTTCTGACCTGTACCCTTTCATCAGCAGGGTGAAGGTGCAAGATCTGAGTGCTAGTTTGACCCAAATGGTGAGTTTAAAGCTGTCCTATCATCAAAACATGCACCTTTCATTGTGTGAGGCACGGTGTCTCTGGGGCTTTTCTTAAATGATGGGTTAGGAACTGTCACAAAAGACAAGAGAATTTGGGAAGAGGACAGGAAAACTAATTTCTCCTTATGAATGACTGGAAATGGTGGATTGGTCACTAGGGATTGTTACTTACCATGTGTTTGCATTTTTTAAGATGTATTTAGTTCATAAACAACATGAAACACACTTTTCTCCACTGGAGTAAATGGGTGTTTTATTAAATATGTAATACCCATATTAATATCCTACAGATGTGATCAACACTTCATGTGAGGATAAATATCGAGTGGGTCTCTTAGAACCTCTTGTTTCATGGACAAATGCCAAATTGTCATTAGCAGCAAACTGGGATGTGGTTAAATTACCTTAACGTCTGGGAGTAAGTGATAGCCCAGATGTTTTTAGTGGGAATGAGCACCCCACCCCAGCATGCACTGAATGTAGCTTGAAATGTATTGTTAATATCTGCCCATGTGCAGGAAAGTCACCATTTCAAAGTTTGAAAGCTTACGCAGATTCTTTTCTAGAGTTCTTTAATACAAGCTGCATCTGCCTGGGACAAGGAACAGCAAAGTCTAACAAGAAATGCCACCCAGACTGAGCAAGTCTGTGCCTGGATGATAGATTTCCTCATCCTGCTAGATGAGTAGATCAGACACCTGCTGCATGGTTTGGGAAGTTATGTCTGAGGGGACACAACACGTTATATTTAAATTATTTGGGCCTTTCCTGCATTTAGTTGCTTTCTTTATAGGAAAGATTAAAGAGTTATACCCAGGGATGCTCCTGATGTGAGAAATGCAGCTGGGACTGAACTTCTGTTCTTAAATTGGACTCTGGCTACTATTAATTTTGACTGGTTGCATTAGACTAAACAAAGCCAGGTATGCCCGTGCACATATACAGGAGGAATTTGTATGTTTGTGTCTGATGGTAAAAGTGTTTTTCTTATTCAGGTTACTGTGTGGTGTATAGGTTGTGGTGGACAGGAGGGAGGACAGCTGTCTGTTCGCCAAGCCCTGACCATAGCTCTTGAGGGAAGGAAGGGACACCTTCCTCCAGGGCAGCTCTGCTGGCAGGGACATCTGAAGCAGAGCAGAAAGGCAAAGAGGGGCCGAGACCTGCTGCAGGCATGCAAGACAGGACTTGCCAAAGGGCCCAGCCTGCAGCAGAGAGGAGAGCCAAAGCCAGCCCCAGAGGAGCCTGCTGAGGCTGGCTGGCTCCCAGGCAGCTGGTAGGCAGTGCTGCACTAGGTGAAGCCATGCTACAGGGACATGGCAAAAGGGTAACATTGCTCACATTCAGTTTGTCTCCTACAGCAGAATTCAGTTTTCCCCTCTTTAAAGACTTAGCTGTTACTGTTCAGCGTTTTGAATTCTAGCAGAACTTGGATGAGGAGCATGTGATGACTTTGATATGCTCCCTTAGAAAAACAAGAGCTGTTGGTGCTCTGACCTAGAAAATGGGACCTGTGGATGAATTATTCAACATAATTCTTGCTTTCAGAGGTTTGGCTGTTCCTCTTCCAGCTTCATGTGTAGGACAGTGCAAAGTGTTTTGGGCCAGGGAGGAGTTGTGGAAGCTGGAGGAAGTTCTCTAGGTTACCAAGCCACCACTATCCAAGCCCCTTTCATTCACCTTAACTCTTGCTCTTGTGGTGACCTTGCTGCCATTTCTGGTGTCTGCCCAAGGCTGATCTGAATTCTGGCACTCACACAGACTTGCCAGCATGGACCCGATTCAACACAATTTGCTTGGACTGGGGTTAACACAAGTTCTGTGTTTGGCTCCAGCCAGCTTCTTCCTTCTGAAAATGTGATTTTATGAGGCTTTTACAAACTTTCAGCCAGCTGATATGGTTTTCATCCTTCAGAGGACAGCCCCTCGAGCCCACTGCTTCTGAACTAAGGGAGCAAGCAGTAGGTGAGTCAGGGTCAAATTCAGCTAGTCTGTACATGTGGAGGCTCCAGGGGAAAGGGTAGTTTCAGTCTGTCAGGCAAGAACTTATTCAGCAGGAGGATGATCATGGGTTTCTACATGACTGCAGGGTAGCTGACTGGCCACAGCAGGAAGGAATTATGCTGCTGATTGCTATTTTACTGTTATCTGCAGGTTATCTTTGAAAGGTGTTTATGCTTCTCAGGGGCCTGTCTGCTAATGCTTCCTTCTTAATGCTCTGCAATGCGACTGTTTCTAATGTATGCATCACCTTTAATTCAGGCATGGTTGCACTTTGCAGTGTATTGTAGGTATCTTTTCATAAATCCAGGAGCAATGTCAGTCTGACAGATTTATGAATGTGGAAGGATCTGAAACCTCATTTCTGATTTAAATAAAATGAAATACAAGTATTACCAGTTTTCAGAGATATCTCTGCTGTCCTCTCTAAAGTAGTAAATTAAGCCCTGAACACTGCTTTATCTCCTCTTATCCAGCAGCTGACAGGTAATTCTAGGAAGTGATAACTCACTAGGGTTTTTTTGGAATTGTTAGGAGGTTTGTGACAATGATTATTTTATGTGAGAAAAACAAGAAAGATGAAATGTTTTCAAGAGCATCCTAATTTCTCTTCAGAATAGCTGCTAACAGCTCCTATTTTTCAATCATCAGGAAATGTTCATATTCTTCAGTATGTAATTACTGGAGTCACGGATCTGACAGATAACTAACAATTTTCAAATCTAGTCCACTAGAAATCTTCAGTTCTCTTTAAAACACCCGTTGGGGTTTCAGAAGGAGAAGTATGCTTCTAGGTAAAGTATCACCTGCTTGTATTGTCCTGTGAGGCTGTGCATAGATTTGAGGTAGATTTCAGTAGTGGTAACCATTCCATGAGTACATCATTTACAGAATAGAGATACAATAAACTAAGATATTCTGTAGGTAAAAACCCCAAAACATTACCAAGCACCTATCAAGCAAATCACACATGTCCTTTCCTCAAAGTTCCTGTTGCCATGGAGTCCAATTTGCAAAACAATTCCTGAGTAGCTAACAGCAGTCCGCTTTGCAGTCACTATGGGTTCAATGGTATCTTATGAATGGAGTGAAAAAAATCCCTGTCAAACTGTTGTGGCTTGGTCTGCAGTGTAATTAGACTGCCGATTTCACTGCAGTGCTGTTTGAATTGGTAAATTTCATTTACACACCAGAGCAGGCTAATTCTGATGATACCCAGTTTCAAGTGGAGAATATGTGAAAAGAAAGATTTGCTTTAATGTTACATGACTTGCTTCAACAGCAAATTGAAGTTTAAATATAATTCCAAAGGGAAAAAAATCAGCATCCATGGAGTTATTCTGTAGAGCTCCCATGAGATTAGCATTCTGTGGTCAAAAAATGCTTATGAAGCAGTTTTATTTTGTTTCTCTTGGTTTTCTTATTGATACTCAAAAGGGGTCTTGAGTGTGCCCAGGGGCCTCTGCTGAATTTGACTCCCTAAACTATATGCCTCTGATAGTAATCTGTTACAAAACTGTATGTTTTTACTTTAAATATTTTAAAACCTTGTATGTACAGTAGTGACTGGAAATGGGTCTGTCACTGAGAGCCTTGGAAGACTATTTCACCACTTAGAGTTTTGCAACAGTAATCTTCGGTTTAAGCAACCAACACTGACATCCCTGAATGAACATTACCCAATCCCTCCTTGCTTTCAAGGTGATACAAATGCATGGGCTGTTCCACACACCCTTCTTGCTGTTTCTACTGTGTTCCAGCAGGAAAACTTCAGAGTTGCCCTTATACTGCCTGTAGTCCATTGTTTTACTGCCAGGTGGGACTAATGCAAGAAAAATGGACAAAATCTGACTTTCTAGAGATGGTGGTGCAAAACCTTCAGTTTGTGCTACACCTTGATTCTCTCCAACTTGTAGTTTTAATATTCTAATAGGATGGTGAGTGTAATACAAGTTTTACATGAGGTCTGATTTCCAGTGCTGTCGCTCTGCCTGGAACTTCACTCAAGACATCCCCTATCATGGTAATATGGTTCTGTGGCTGAGTCAACAGTGATTTTTTGCTGTCCATTGAATACATGTTTCTCACATAACTTGATTAATTCCAAAGTTTAATTTAAAAAAAAGAAAGTTTAGTTGTTTCAAGGAGACATGAAATTCTTCTTCAGAAGAGATGCATTTCGTGTCCATGAAGAATGAGCACAATGAAAGAGGGAAGGGTATTAATCCCAGTCTTCGACACCACTAGTAGTAACATATCAGTTACTTCCATAAAGTCATCAAACTCCCTCCAAAACAGGTTGGATGTTTTTTTGTTGTTGCTGTTTTTATTGGGAGGCTCTTCCAGGAATTCACTGTGGCACTCTCAGGAAAGACAAGCAGGAAAGCCAGGCACGGAAGAAGAGGAGGGGGATGCCCCAGGCTTAAAGGAGCAGCTGGAATATATGGAGCTTTGCTGTGATTCAGACAAGGGTCCGGTGAGAGCTTGTGGGTCAGAACCAAGGGAAGGACAGGGTGGGTGGCAGCATGTGGGGAGAATATTGCTGACCATGGGGTCAGGGAGGGGATGAAGCCTTCCTTAACCCCCATAAGGGAGAATGGGAAGGGCAGAGCCTGGCACTCCTGGGGCCTGTAAACCTCCCTGACACCTGCTGGAAGGGCAGTACAGTGGGACACAGACAGCCCCAGAGGTTTACACAGGGTGTCAGGGACAACTTCCTCATACAGGGCCTGGATGAATCATCGCAGGGGTCACACTGATGGATCTGTTGCCCCTGCCATGGAGGCATTCACTGGTAGGGGAGGCCCTACCATGGCAGCGTTGGCTATAGTGAGCAGGAGAAAGTGGAAATGAAGATCCAAGGGAAGGAAGGAGCATCACAGAGCACAGTGGGGCACCAGGTGAGCTTGTCCAGGGAGCAGGCAGCTGGGATTATACAGGAGCAGCTCTGAAGGGTGAAGGACATGAAGGGAACTGCCAGTACCCTACAGATCACATCCTCCGCGTGTGAGAATGGCTCATCCTGATACCTGGGGAAGCAAGCAGATGTATCATCAGCACAGCTTGGCTAAGCCAAGAACCCATGGTACAGCAGGAGGCAGAAACAGGGCCAGGCTAAAAAGGAGGCTTTTAGAGATACTGTCCAGACATGCAGGAGTAGGGTTAGGAAAGTCTAAGCTCAGCTTGAACTGAGAAGGACGTCAATGGTAAGATAAAGAGCTTCAGTCTCTGCAAGAGCAGTAAAAATCCAAACAAGGTCTCTGCTTATTGGGGTGAGTGATTTTGTGGCAGTGGACACAGAGAAGGCTGATGTCCCTAATCCTTTCTTTGTCTTTGTCTTCACTACCAAGGTCTCACAGCCTTTGTGCTTAGTGAAAGGGCTCAAGAAGGATAGGAACAACAAGCAGTGGGTAGAGACTGAGTCAGGGATTATGTGCAAGAGCTCAGAGATCAGGGAGGTCCCTGGTGGCTGTCAGAGTGACCTAACCAGGCTGGAGGAATGGGCCAGCAGAAACCAGTTCAAATTCATCAAGAACAAACACCAAGTCCTGCTCCTGGGCAGGAAGCTCTGGTGCAAGGACACAGCTGGTCCCTGCCTGGCTGGGAGTAGCTCTGTGGGAAGGGACCCAGGGGCCTGGGTAGGCACAAGCTGGGAATAAACCAGCAACATGCCCTGGCTGCAGGGATGGCCAGCAGGAAAGACATGGAGCAACTGGAGCCACTGGAGCAAGTCCATCAGAAAGTCCCCAGGGTGGGCACTTGCCCTGTAAGGGGAGACTGAAAGATCAAGTCTTGTTCAGCCTGGCGAAGAGATGGCCGGAAGGGAAGCCTAACAGCAGCCTGCCAAGACCTGCAAGGGTCAAGAAGACAGAGCCACCCACTTCACAGTGGGGCATTACGGGAGAATGAGAGACAATGTGCCTAAGTTGGAACAAGACAAGAGGTAAGGCAGAAGGAAAAACTTCTTCACTCTGGGAACAACCAAGAACTGTTGTGAAATTTGCATCCTTGCCCTGAGAAACCCAGTCTGCCCTCAGAGCTGTCCCTGGAGACTGGACTAGATGTCCTCCCCCAGCTCCTTCCAACTTGAACTGTTGCCTGTGACTCATTCTATGAATATTTTAAAACTACCTTGAACTTCCAGCTAAATTTATTTGTGACCTGTTTGTGGCCTCGAGTTCTTTTGCTTCTTAGGCTTGTTCTTTTCCTAAAATACATTTTATTCTGCAACATATTAACTGAGAGCAATAACATCTTCTCACAACTTCTGCTAAGCAGAACAAGCTACGCTCTTCTAATTTCCTCATGTGAAATAGAGCTTATACACCTTTTTCATCATAATATCCCCTCTCCGCACCTGTTCTGATTTGAATCCATCTATCATGCATGTAAGCAGTCACAGCACTGCAGTACTGCACAAATCCAAATACACGGACAACGAGGAAATAGTCCTATCCTGCACTCTTGCTACAGAAAGCATTCTGCTGGACAATAGAGCCACAGATGTCTTTTTTACAACCGCAGCCTGCCTATGCTAATCCTGTCACTGTGTAACTTCCCCTGATCTTGCTTTCTACATGCAAGAATACATAAATGCAGACACATGCAAAATGTTTGCCATATACATTTTTCCTACTATTATAAAGGCCTTTCTGACATTTGCCCTAAACACTTCTCTCACTATTGAGTTCCATTGCTCTTAATCGGACCGTTTTTTTCCCCTCAGAAGCTGTTAAGTGTTCTAGACTCAGGTGTCTTTCAAATATTTGCACCCTAGTATTGGGTTGGGAATGAAAAAGATTTCTCTACAACAAAACATATTCATATAATTCTCTATTTTGGTTTTGGGATCTTGTAAAAAGACTACTGAAATACTCTGTAAAGGCCAGAGATCGCAAGCACCTAAAAGGTGTGAGGCATAGCCTTTTCAGAATGCCGATCACAGAATGCTGCCTTCTCCTTATATCTCAAGTGCTGAGATACTAACTGATCTCAAGTGGGTCGTGTGGAGTTGTGGTCCTTCTGGGAAAGTGGGCTTCATTAAGTAGTAGTTAAGAACAAGTAATTCCCAGCGATACAGCAAGTTTCCCCAGTCATAGTTTCTCTCATCTGTTTTTCCACAAATTCCTCCTCTGGGAAATTGTTTAAAGATAATCTAGAATGATCTAAAATTCTCATAGTTTCTCAATGCGATTGCCTGTCGTAACTTGGTAATTTGCCGTGCAGGAGATATGTTGGCTTTTTTTTTTGAGATAGCATTTTGTTGTTCATGGCTTATGTTCTGCTTTTCACAGTAATTGCTTAAAGAGCTGTAAGTCGTGCAGATTCAGTAAGTGTACATTTTTGCTTGTGAGACTGAAACACAGAATCCTGTGCCCTGTGTAGACTTCCTTGGCTGGCTAAATATTTATGAATATCTAAGGAGCTCTTAACTCCAATGCTTAAATTATTTCTGTCTCCCTTCCAAGTCTAGTTACAGAAGCCTCCTGTGTCTGGTCTTGGCATGTGAGCTGTTTATGAAGAGAAGGCATGCAGTGATTCCAGCACCATCCTGTTGATTCCTGAGAGGGCATTTTCCAGCCACTGACAAAATAAATAACATTTTTCAGTGCTTGGTTACAATTTCTTTTGAAATGGAAAGATGTTAAATTGTGTACTGGGTGCAGCCAGTCCCAAGCAGAGATTCTCCTGAGACGACGGAGATATCCCGGTGGTGCAGGTATTTCCCTGTAGCCTGTGGAGAGACCACAGTGGAGCAGATATCTCCTGCAGCCCATGGAGAGGACCATGCTGGAGAAGATATCCCCACTGCAGACTCTGGAGGACACCACACCACAGCAGGTGGATGCTCCCTGATGGAGCTGTGGCCCATGGAAAGCCCATGCTCCAGCAGGTTTATCATGAAGGACTGCAGCCCATGGGAAAGCCCTAGGGTGGAGCAGGGAAAAGTGTGAGGAGGAATGAGTGGCAGAGGAGCTGTCACGGACTGACCACAGCCTCCCATGCCCCATCCTCTGCTCTACTTGGTGGAGGAGGGAGAGGAATTGGGAATAAAGAAGCGAAGATGAACCTGTGAAGAAAAGGGAGTGGGGCAGAAGGAAGGCTTTTTTATGGTTTAGGTTTTGTCTTTGTTTCTCACCATCCATGTCCATTTTAATTAGAAAAAAAAATAATTTTCCCCTGTTGTCTTTTTCACTTGTGACAGTAATTGGTAAGTGATGCCCTTCTCTTTGTCTCAACCCACAAGCTTTTTCACCTTATTTTCCCCCTCCTGTCCTGATGAGGAGGGGGAAAGAACAGCTGGTGATGATCTGACAGCCAGACAAGTTCAACCCACCACAAACTCTTTTAAGCAAGCTAGTGTTTTCAGAGTTATTTCAGCCCTACTTTTTCATCTTGACCTTCAACAGACTTAATTATTAATTTGGATTTCCATTTCCATTTGATTAAATGATGTCAGGATTTTTGCCATGAGACAAAAACAGAGAAGCAAACCTCCCAGAGAAGCAAACCTCCCAGCATTGATTAGCTATCATGATACAGATGAATACTGGCTCATTTTTAATGATGATTCATTACCTGGCAAAATTAAGTCTCTGCATTATTTCTGCTTCAGTTTCCATTAGGATTTATTATTATTCCAGAGGTCGTAATGAACATTTCTTCTTTTTTTTTTAAAAAAAAAAAAAAAAGAGAAAATATATGGAATGTCAATGTCCTATAGTTAGAACGGTACTAGAAATTCACAGGCTGCTAAACTGAGCACCACTGCTTGGAAGCTAATGTCATTTCTGTGCACAGGCCCAGCACCAGCACTCTGCAAATCTTTGAGACTAGAGAGTAAGTGCCAGATTCTTGCCCTGTCTGTGTCAATACTGTGTCCGACATCTTGCATGTCATAGAATCATAGAATAGTTTGGGTTGGAAAGGACCTTAAGATCATCAAGTTCCAACCCTCTTGCCATGGGCAGGGACACCTCACAGTAAACCATGTCACCCAAGGCCTCATCCAACCTGGTCGTGAACACTGCCAGGGATGGAGCATTCCCTGGGCAACCTATTCCAGTGCCTCTTCCATTATGTTTTGCAGAACACTTACTGGACATCCTGCTTAAAGGCAGGGGACAGTATATCCCTTATTTTCATATACCTGAACTGAGCTAAGAACAACAACAACAAAATAGAAAAAGAAGAATACTTGACTTGTGTCAACAATCTTTTTTTTGAAGAAGAAGATTGTTCAGTTTAATCCTCATGAAAGTGGGAAAAATAACAGTAGTGGATTAAAGCCAGAGTTTAAGAAAATACATTCAAAATTTTTTTTTTTTTTAACTTAAAAATGAGTTTCCTCATCTTTCAAACACCTAAGAGTTAAACTATATTGTATACACCTCAGGTACAAATTCACAAATGATCTAATAAACCAGACTATATAAAAAGCAAGAGACTTTTCTTTTTTTTTTTCCAGAAAAATGTATTTGTGTTTTAGCTGATCATATAAAAAGCATTAAATTTTTAAAAAAATGTGTATATATTTTTTCAAGTGTTAATGGTTTCACCATTCATCATAATTACATTCCAAAGTTGCGCAACATCAGGGCACATTATCCTTATCTATGTAGCACAGTGAGCATAATCTTTACACTGAGGTCACTCTCATCACTACTTCCCCAGAGCCGTTATCCCCTGATGAATCTTCCTGAGGTCTCATGCGGTTGAACAGATGTAACAATACATAGCCACACTGAAATCTTGGTGAGGTTAACTGTGTTGGGTGAACTAAACTTCTGTTTCTAAATGCAGTCAGTGGTAACCACAATGTCCTTCCTGCTGAGGATTCTCCTCGATTGCTCTCTTCTATGTCTGTGGCTTTATCGTAATTTAACACATCCCAGTGCAGATTCACAGCCCTCCAGCGCTTAAACACTCGATAAACAGATGCACCTTCGTGTACTATCAGTCCTGAAATTAAGAAAACAGACAGTTTGTACAAAATGTCAATGGATACCATTTTGAGAGCAGAGATATAACACATTGTGATGAATCTGGCAATTGCCAGAGCCTATTAAGTTACTTGTAACTCTGATAATTCAAATAAATTGTACATATGTAATATAATCGGTTATTTGTGTGTTGAATATAGGGATGTAGGAACACGCAGAGGAAATAAAATTGATCTGAATGAAAGTTCAACATAACCAATACTGCAATAATCTGAGCATGCCTAACTAAATATTTAGATATAAGTAAATCAATATAAAAGAACCTTACTATCAGATTCATAAATTGCTTACATTATTGTTATCCTTGTTCATGGTAAGTACTTTTTATTTATTAAGACTTGTACTCATTTGAGTAGATTTTTAGGTAGGTTAGACCTTCTGTAATGAACAGAATAGTCTTAATTTAAGAGTGCTTGTAGAATTCAGTACAGCTACAAATCTGTTTTCACATTCTTAGTTCAACTTAGGAACATAGAAGATTTATGAAAACCTGAAACAGCCGTAAGTTCCTGTCTTGCTTCAGTTGGGCAGAAAGAAATTAAATTTTATTATTAACTGTGATGAACATGACAAGGTTGATGGACTTCCCTTTTTCTCCTCAAAATTCAGTAGAAAAAAGTTGTGAAACATCTTTTTTGTTAAAACCCAGGAAATCTTTTAAAAGGTCATTCAAGTAAAATACAGATTATCTGGAGTCCTCAAGAGACAAATCTGCTTATGAACTTCTATGTAGGTGACATTTATGCTTATTGTATGCATTCAATCAATTTATTTATTTAAACTAAAATCTTGATTTTTCATATGTATATATATGTATTTATACACACCCTCTTTATATGCAAGTATTTCAAATATGGATTTGCTTGGTAGATGCATGGGGCTTCAGCATTCTTACTAGGTTTTTCCTCAACAAGCCTGGTAACTTATATAGTTCTGAGCATTGCCACATTTTTTCTCTAGCTCCCTGCTTTGGGAGGACAGCGATCTGTCTAGCCAAAAATATTTACAATTTTTTTGTCCAGTGTGTTTCTTGCCTAATATTTTCCTATACGTGGGCATATCTAGCCTGGTGTCACAGGCTATAGTCCTTTATCCCAAGAGATTGTATATCACCTGTTCCTACACAACATAAGTGTGATTTAAGTGTCTGAGGGCTCTTAGCTTGATTAACAGAAAGGGGACATTCAAAGAAAGATGACAAAAGCAGAAAGGATGATATGAACATTTATACGAACAGCAAACCTCAGATTCAAGTGCAATGATTTGCAGATAGCAATGCCTACCCTAACACATTTTTAAGATCATTACACTTGAAGATGGAGAAATAAAAATATTGCTTTCAGAAGGACATGATAGCAAATGTAGCATCTCTGTAGGCTTTCAAGTTGCCTAGATTTCATTGAAGCATCTAATACAGCAAAACTAACACAATATAAACTTAATTAAATGTTAAATATTCTAAATGCATTTTTTATCAGCATAGCATCTTAGTGGTCTTGATCACAAGATGTCCATCTTCTCAGATATATATAAAGTGACCTGTCCTAAAAATTTAGCAGCCATGTTAATACATAAATGCATCTTTAAGACTTGCTATAGTGCCTTAAAAAGGAAAAAGGATGTGTGTTTGATCAGATACAGAATGTACAAACCAAATAAGCCATGACTTTGTTGATGTGACAAAGATTTCCCTCCTTCCTCTCCCCCCCCCTTTTTGTTTTCTGTTGAATTTCCTGTAGAATGATAAAGGAGATGAGCATAATCTTCCCTCTACCTGTGCCTGGATCATAGTATCATTTGGCCCAATTTCCCTCAAGACTGTGATGAAGCAAAATTGAGAGAATTTATCTGCCTCCATGTTGAGATTTTTGACACCTGCCTGCACTCCACTGGAACCTGAACAACATATTTCAGAACAGAGAAGGAAGCAGTTGGGAAAGGATCATTTCAATACATGAGGTACATTTAAACAGTCAAAAGTATCCTCCCAAAATTATGACAGAAAAAGCTGTAGGACAACTTCTTTTAGGGAGCTCTTTTTTACTGTTTTTGAGTTTTCAGGATTTACTGAAATCACATTTTCAAAGTTTTTTCAACAATGGCAAAGAAGTTTTCTTTAAAATGGAAGCTGTTAGCCACATATGCTCTAAAAGAGCTACCAAACAAAGGATCAAATACTGCAAGGCTTAAAATAAAGTTGCCAGATTTGGCAATGCTGAAGGAGAAAAGAAACACTTTCATAATTTCTCCCATAAAAAGCTTTATTTCCATCTGATAAAACTACAGATTGAAAAAGACATACATAGAAGAGGAAAAAGAATTCCAATAGATCTTTTGTCTCTTTGAAAAGATATTTTCCAAGGAGCAAGAGGAAAAAAGCTCTCAGCACTGATGGTTCCAAGACCACAAACAAGAGGAAAACTGGGTAAGGCTGGATATTTTCCAGGTGCAGATTTCTGATGCTCAAAAAATAAGTTGTTAGTTGCTAAAGTGAAGCTATAAGGAAATGGCAGAATCTCCTTTTTCTTAAGAGATCCACAGCAATGAATGAAGATATGAGAGAGAAAACAAGGTAAATCCATGAATAATACTAACTTGTTCCAAATACCATGATTTCAACAACACAGAGGACATAGTTGTACAGTCCTGGGAGGTGGGTGGAAATTACTTGTTTGATCCAGATGATCCCAAGAGGAAGTGTTAGAATTCACTGCTTGTTAGCTGTTCCGACATTCTGTCCAATATCTACAAGGAAGAGATTTTGGATGATGGACTTGGCAAAATGTCCTAAGCTCTAAGAAGACTTTAGATTAAGGTCTTTAGAATTTAGATTAATGTCTAAGATGTAGGGATAGTAATAGGCTCCCAACAATAGGGTTACGGAGAGATCCTAATTTTCTCCTACTGCCAAATACTGTGACATTCTTTCCCTCTATCCCAAGGATTTCTTACCCTGAGTCACAAGATCACTAGAAATTTTTCATACTGCATATCTTTACAAGCAGGCAACTCGTCTTCGTTCATTCAGATTTGGTGTTATTAGGTTCCAGTGTTGTCTTATTTATCACAGTAATCCTACTTATAATCATTTAGTGATAGTCCTTCTAGAAACATCATGAACTTTTACTAGGTAATAAAAGACCTTTTCAGAAACAAACTTTACCACTGGACAAAACGTCATGTCTTAATGCTATTCTAGGGCCCACAGATATAAGAAAAATGCAGTAAATGCTCAAAGCATTAGTGAAACATGTCAACTCTAAAAATAGCAATATAACTCTTTCTAAACTGGTAAGAATTATACCTAATTAAAAAAAAAGACTTTTTGAGTAAAGAAATATTAAGTGCAGTTAGATGTGTTCATTGTGAGTAACTTCAGCATATATATTTTTACAACTAGGAGTTACACAGATGTTGCTAGGCATCAAGTTCCTTGTCAGGGAAGAAAGAGGCTTTCAGAGGGCTATTCACACCTCACAATGGCTCCCATCCCTTACTCACTTGCTACAGTACTCCTGGCACCACTCATTTTTCTATTGTAATGTTACAGCTGCTTTTCATGCTGTAAAGGAGCTGCACTACTGTTCTGGGATTGCAAGTGACCAGTTATTATTTGTGAGATATTTTGTTCATTTTAGAACCATTTATGACTAGTAGTTTTGATTATATTCTGGTGAAAATAAATACATAAAATTATATAATTTTACTGTTACAAGAAATAATTGCTACATCTACAGAGAAGAATGGCAAAGACTTGGTGCACTGTCCCCCTAACAAGGGGGTTATAATGTGCATTCTTTTTGCATTAACTCATGAATTTACTCCCTTGGTAATTCCAAGCCACTGCAATACCTCTGGATTTCACAGGTAGTAGTTCTTTCATTAACATGTTCAAAGATTGCCTTAGAAAACTTCTGCCGCCAGCAAGTTTCAAAGAAAACAGCTTTACACCCAGCTCTGATGCAGAAAAGTACAAACTAGTGACTTATAGGGTTGAAACTGACACTGATAAGTAAAAACAATCCTGCTTGTTAGGAAGAATTCTGGAAAAATTTAGAACAAGGAGAATAATGGATACCAATAAAATATGTACACTGGAATGAATAGAACATATTATATTGGTGATCTGCAACCTTTGGGAAGTTTCTTTTGGTGAAAAGTAAAACAGACCAAAAATTAAAATACAAGTTACATGTAATTTACATGTTAAGAAAGAGGGTGGTATGCTACATATGGTACAGATATCAATCATTGGGAAAACAAATTTATATGTGCAAGTTTTCAAAGATATCATTAAAATGTGACAGTACCTTTATGCTACTGCTTTTAAAAATAATGACAAGAAAGCATTTCAAAAAGTAGAGATATTTACACGTCACAAATGACCAAAAATATTCATATTGTTTACGTAGAGCTGCAGGGAGGCACAACTGAAGGCAGTAGGAATAAGTCTTGTTCATACCACCAGTAACTCTAGCGCTTGTCTTAAAATATGTGCTGCACAGGAAAACTCATAAGTCTGCATAGATTTTTCATTCAAATAAAGAGACATTCCAGTGGGAGTATAAGTATTCACTCACTGTAAATCTTATTGAAAACCTACAGAATACCATGGATGACTAACACAAATGAGAGGAGAGAACATACTAAGTGAGAACTGTGGCTGGCTGTAAGCATTACAAGCTTTATGATATTAGAAATTACATATAATATGCAATGGTAAAATCACATGTTAATGTCTTTTGGAGGTCATCAGCACAATGCACAGTGTTGTGGATTTTTTAAAATCATTCATGCATAATAAATTATACCCATCTATTAGAGAACCTTATTTGAAGGTTTTAAATTGAAACTATCAATCTAAATCTTTCACTTTAGAGAACAAAAGAAAAAAAATAAAATTGGATAAAGCTGAATATATTAATAAAGATTTTCTGATGCAGATAACTTGAAATTGTATGCAGAATAAGTGGGATGAATGAAGCTGGATCATTAGAATTCTAAAATTACCAAACCTGCTTTATAAAGCTTTCTGAATTTCCAGATACAGTGTAGAAAATTAAGTCATCCCTGCACTGAAGTTCATAATGACAAAACAGTGTCCAAATAGGTTTCATTATAGTCAATCTTACATAAAACTTTCCATATATAATTTATAATTGGACAATAAAATATGCATTTATGCGATTACAGGTAAATCAGTTTATCTGGTGGGTGAAAAGCCACACTTCTACTTTGCTCCTGCATGGTGACAGTTAGGCTAGAATCATAGAATTGTAGAATCATAGAATAGTTAGGGCTGGAAAGGACCTTAAGATCATCTAGTTTCAACCCCCCTGCCATGGGCAGGGACACCTCACACTAAACCATGTCACTCAAGGCTCTGTCCAACCTGGACTTGAACACTGCCAGGGATGGAGCATTCACAACCTCCCTGGGCAACCCATTCCAGTGCCTCACCACCCTCACAGGAAAGAATTTCCTTCTTATATCCAACCTAAACTTCCCTGTTTATGTTTTAACCTGTTACCCCTTGTCCTATCACTACAGTCCCTAATGAAGAGTCCCTCCCCAGCAACCCTATAGCCCCCTTCCAGACACTGGAAGGCTGCTATGAGGTCTCCACGCTGCCTTCTCTTCTCCAGGCTGAACAGCCTCAACTTTCTCAGCCTGTCTTCATATGGGAGATGCTCCAGTCCCCTGATCACCCTCGTGGCCCTCCTCTGGACTTGTTCCAACAGTTCCATGTCCTTTTTATGTTGAGGACACCAGAACTGCACACAATACTCCAGGTGAGGTCTCACAAGAGCAGAGTAGAGGGGCAGGATCACCTCCTTCGACCTGCTGGTCACGCTCCTTTTGATGCAGCCCAGGATACGGTTGGCTTTCTGGGCTGCAAGAGCGCACACTGAAGCTGGCTCATGTTCATTTTCTCATCAACCAACACCCCCAAGTCCTTCTCCGCAGGGCTGCTCTGAATCTCTTCTCTGCCCAACCTGTAGCTGTGCCTGGGATTGCTCCAACCCAGGTGTAGGACCTTGCAATTGGCATGGTTAAACTTCATGAGGTTGGCATCAGCCCACCTCACAAGTGTGTCAAGGTCCCTCTGGATGGCATTCCTTCCCTCCAGCGTATCAACTAAACCACACAGCTTGGTGTCATCGGCAAACCTGCTGAGGGCGCACTCAATCCCACTGTCCATGTCAGCGACAAAGATGTTAAACAAGACCAGTCCCAACACCAATCCCTGAGGGACACCACTCGTTACTGGTCTCCAGCCGGACATTGAGCCATTGACCACAACTCTTTGTGTGCGGCCATCCAGCCAGTTCTTTATCCACCGAGTGGTCCATCCATCAAATTGATGTCTCTCCAATTTAGAGACAAGGATGTCGTGTGGGACAGTGTCGAATGCTTTGCACAAGTCCAGGTCGATGACATCAACTGCTCTACCCCTGTCCATCAGATCTGTAGCCCCATCATAGAAGGCCACCAAATTGGTCAGGCAGGATTTCCCCTTAGTGAAGCCATGTTGGCTGTCACCCACCACCTTGCTGTTTTTCATGTGCCTTAGCATGCCTTCAAGGAGTATCTGCTCGATTTTGCCAGAAGCTCCATAGGCATGTCAGGTACATGTTAGTTCAGTACCTTCCAATCCAGAGGTGTCTTGAGCCTTGGTCGTTTGAAGGGTAGCTACGTATCTGCATGCACCAATTTACTGAAGGCTTGCCTTCCAGTTGTTTACATTCAAGACCAGGATGGATGTGGTTCTGGGCAACTTGATTTAGTTGAAGGTGTCCCTGCTCACTGCAAGAGGGCTAGACTAGATAATGTTTGGAGGTCCCTTCCAACCCAAACTATTCTATGACCCTATACAGTTAAATACACTAATATTTCTGATCACCCACAGACCTTCTTGACTGACTTTGAGATTAATCTGGTTTAGGTGTCTTAACAGTCAAACAAATGGAAGGAAATGGAAACAGTTTGAAATAACTGGCTATTCCAACTCGTTAATGCATATGAAAGTAAATTTTTTATGATTGTAATCTTTGTGCAAAAAAAAAAAACAAACCAAAAAAACAAAACCAAAACCAATAGCAGTAAAAACCCCCACAGAATTCCATATAAATAAAACATTTACAATGCCTGAAGCACATTTTGTCTTGACTTAATGTTTTTTTTAAACAAAAGAAAAAACTCAATTTTAAGTGTTCAGACAGAAAAAGTGGCATTCAGGAATCAATATCCAAGAGGACATGTAGCTGAGCCCTTTGCTTAAAAGCTGAGCACTTGTCCAGAGTATTGAGGCCTAGATTCTATTCATTTTGCTGTCTGAGAAGATTTGGGTTCACAGAAGAGAGCCTGTGCCTTAAAGTATTTCAGAGTGGGCTTCTCTTGGAAAAATTACAAAATAAACAGAACTGCTGATCCAGCTGAAATATAATTTTTTTTACAGTAATGGGATGGTTTCAATAAAAGATGACATGGCTTTATGGCTGGAGCAAAAGCCTTGGTATTAGGAATCACTCTGTTTCTTTGCACCTTATTGAGCAGAATTCAGCACTGTCCTGAATTCCCATGTATGAGATTGATTGGGATAACATCAACATCTATCACTCAGAAATCTCAAATTAGACATCAGATAACATTTGAATTTTCTTAAATTGTAATTCTGAAAATGTGGTTTAATGTTTACTGCAATTATTAATTTTTAATGCAATAATTGTATCTATTTTAACAATTAATTCAAGCTTGTTTTATCAAATACTACAGGGATTTCTATTTAAATATTTTCAGAAATTCAAAACTGGCCAAAATAGCTTTGCAGTAAACTGCATTTTCTTTTATAAGATTTCAGCTAGAGTTAAATGACTCATGACTTTTTAATAATAAATTAAGTTACTATAGTTAGCACCATTAGAGTGCTTCATAATTGTTTATGATGTGCAAGGAACTCATGCCTGTCTTCTCTGTTCTCTGTTACTAGCACAGTGACCTATATAAGTCTGTGCAACTTAATTTTGGGTATGTAGTTTGATGACATCCTCAAGGGCTTTTTCTGCACTTTGTGATGGTACAATCTAATACACAGTGGCACCAGTAGAAGGCTTGACAGCACATAATTTGACGTATTATTTTAATAATGTCTTTTGTCACTTTCATCTATTTAACTTCCTGAACTTTGCTAGCTGCCTATTTTTTTTCAAGAAATTGAAACTGATCCTGTTCTCACCACTAAGATCTTGGGGAGACACTGATGAATCTGAGAGTAAAGCTTTGGCTCTTTTCTCTTTGCAGGATTTGCTAAAGGTATCAGCTGAGAATTAATCTGCAAAGAACTGGAGTGATCCACTGGAGTGACCAATTAGAAAAATAGATATAGTCACAGTCTTAAACCACAGTCTGTGCTGTTTAAAGATTTTGAGCTTACCTATGCATACTAGATCCATAAAACCATACATTCCATAGCAGATTTGAAAAAGGATGTCCTTTCTTTGCCATACTGCATAAGGGCTGAAGGCTGACCATAGAAGCCAAGTCACACTTGCTACTAAGAACAGAGATCCTAGGATTACAGCAACGATCTGCACTTTCTCAACCAGTGTTATAGTAATGCTTTGCCACTAAAAGAGAAACAAAGTCGTATAAGATAAAAATGTTATTTTCTGTGATTGTACATTCAACTCCACTTTTTTTTCCTGAAATCAGAAATTATTTTAATATTTATACATATCTTCATAGATCTTTATTATTATCCTCAATACTAACATTTTTTTTTCCTATTTCATTTTAGTTAAAGTGAAACTAACAGTTGCTTCCGCATCCCCTCCAGCATCATTATTATTACCATCTAGCTGTGAACTTCAGAAGAGTTAATAGTTTTATCTCTGGTTTGGATACATAGGCAAAAAAAAAAAAAAAAAAAAGAAAGATTTAGTCTTAGAAATGGAACTCAGTTTTTCATATTTTTAGGCTAATGAACAGAATTAAAAAAATGTTGGGAAAACAATCTTACGTATGCCTTATGTTAGTGTGACAAGTTGAAGATGACAACTTTCCTTTCCATCCCACCCCGCTAAAGTCAGAAGCCATTTTCCATTCTCCTGCCGCTCATTAACGAAGTTTCAGATATACGACCAGAGTTGTCTTTCTCTGTATAAACCAGTGTTAACAGTACAAAAAGACACCTGCAGCCTAGCGTGGAAGCAAGCCGAAGACTTGGGAGGAGCTCTGAATACAGGTAACACAAACATTTGTTTTTGCTGCACCTCAGTTATGTCCATTTTTCTAGGGAAGGCTGTATCCTCCATATGTGAAGTAACCAATTTATGGTGTGACAAAATTTAAATATAAAAGAGTATGCTTACTGATTCTGTCTAGATAAGAAAAGAAATAAAATTCTGTTAAAACAAAGAGTCACAAAAGCGAAACACAGCATAAGGAAAGAAGCATTCTAGATTACCCTCAACATATGCGGCCTTTTTTGGCGATAAATGTCTATATTAGCTTGGCAGACTCCCCAGTCTCACCCCATCACCTATTCCAAAGCTAGTATGCAGACTCTGTAGACTCTCATCTTTCCTGTTCCTAATTTTGCCTAACATGCCTGCTCCCTTCTACAGCTGCTATAGGGAACAGGTGGAGGAAGCAACTCCAGTAAGGCCTTTATGACCTCTTTTCCCACATGGCAATAATTTTCCCTTTTTCCTCTTACTTTACAAAAGCTTTCTCTTTTTACCAACAATTGGGTACTGTCATGCAATTTCGTGCTCACAACATGGTCATTTTTAAGCTCAACCAGGTTGCTCAGGTAACACGTTGAAAACCTCTAAGTATGGAGACGGTTCAGCTTCTCTGGGCAACCTCCTTCAGTTCTTGACTGTCTTCAAGTTGAAAAATATTTTTCTTAAAAAAAGTCTTATATCCAGTCTGATCCTCTTTTGTTCCAAATTATGCTCTCTTCCATCAAGTACACTGTGAAGAACCTGGGTGAGGAATGAGGTCCTCTGACCTTTCTTCCCTTTCAGATTTTTCCATTAATTTCTCTACTGTTGCCTAATTTGCACATCTGGTGCTGCATACATTCTCTTGTTGCAGCCTTCTGAATATTATAGTATCAAAAAAATAAGCTGTATAATAATTTATAAATTGCCTATCTTGAAATACTATCCTTTCATAATGAACTTATTAAATTCATACTAGCTATTTCATCGAACTTTAGGGTTTGGAATGGGACCATTCATATTAAATAATACCTTTTTATGGTAAAGCAACTATGGATACTCATTTCCTCTATTAGAAATTTTTACTATAAGGTCAAGGAAGGTCATTAATAAGTGATGTATGACAGAATGATGTGAGCATCTTATGACTCAGATATTATTTGCTTACAGTATTTAAATGTCAGGGCTGAAATTCATCAAACTCTCTTCAGACTCTAGGGTTATGTTGACAAAATTGTTTTTCATTTCTCAGCTGAAGCTGCATAGTGTGACTTAGCAGAAAACTGTCAAAATGCAGTTGGTTATGTATCTCTTTCTATCTTCTGTTATTATCAGCATGAGACAGACCTGCAACAAATTTGTTCAGAATGCCTGAAATCAAAGTACATTTACATGAAATAAAGCTTTAACTGTCACAAAATATTAAACTGTCAAATTCATGGAAGCTGGCAATATATTGAAAAGACTGCAGTATCACTGAAATAAACAGAAGATCTTTCACAGTACAATTTCAGCAATGCAGAAGTGCTTAAACTCACTTCAGCTTATTTTATTTATTTATTTTTTTAACTTTGATTGGTCATAACTATTCTGCAAAGATAGCACTGAACAGAAGATAAAATAGTCTGAGTATTTGGGATAAGTAATGCAGCATGAACGTTAGATATAAAGCCCACCCCTTATTCTGGTGTTGTCTGACAACCAATTTCTATTCCTATCTCCCATTCAAACAGAATCAAGAACTCCTATGATCTTTTTTCATCTCGTGAGAGTTTTTGTTGGTTTTCCCAAACTTTTTCCTTATAGCAAAGCTTGACCTTAAAAAGTCCTAAGAAACACAGATACGGATCTTCGCTTCTTCCTAGCATCTTCTCAAGAATGTGTTCTGGTTATTTTGGTATTCTCCTGATCAGATGAATTGTCTGTCAAGAATGGAAGCAATTGAATCTTTCAACTTCAATAAATTCACTAATACCAAAGAGCCAGCATATTAGCATGCTACTAACCAGGAAGGGGAGCCTCCCCAGTTACTGATAAAAAACAAGGGTCCCACAGGCTGTAGCTCCTAACTCATTTGCTTTTTAAAAAAAAACAAAACAAACCCCAACAAATAAGAACAACCAAGAACCCTAAAACAGGTTTGGATGTTTTCTTCTAATACCCATCTACTTTGGCCATTGTGGTGTTCGTTGCCTTTCTTCTACAAAAGAAACTGTAGTCCTTCACCTTCCTGATATTAAGCTCAGTAATAACCAAACAATGTCGTTTTAGGGAATTTTCCTCCCTGGAAATTAATCTGTAAATTAAACTAATTGATGAGATCCTGCAGTTGACAGAGGAAGAACTGTGTGCACAAGATGGAAGACATTCAGGAAGCCCACACAGTTTTATGCAAAACTGCTAACTTTTCTCCTACTGCTAGGCAGCCTGCCATAAGAATCCAACAACCTAAGAGTGATGAGGGGGATGGATCAGTAGCAAGCTCTAACATGGGATCAGTTTGGGGATCTTGGTTTCTGTGTATGGCCGTCTTTAGTGCTAATGGCAAGAAGACTATGGATGTTCCTGATGGCTAACTTACTTCAACCCAATTTTCCTCCTTGTTGCCCACCTCCAATCAGTTTTGATTCAAAACAGCCTGTGATTGCTTCTTGGGAAGTGAAGTTTCCCCCATAACTTTTACTGAGTTTGAGCACAAATTATAAAAAGCTAACAGATGTTACTGAGACAAGCATATTTTTCACATAATGAAAAAGTTGTTCTGTAGTTATGAAGTTATTCACATTTAAATAAGTTTGGAAAGTTCAGTCCTTTACTTAGCCATGGACAGTGCTAGCCATTACACAACAAGAGGAACTGCATAGGACTGTATCATTTGGTGGCACTGCATTTCATAACAAGGCTTGTGAACAGGAACTGGAGTTGTGGTCACACTGTTTTCTTCTACCTGAAGTCTTACCCACAGCATAGCTAATACATGTGAGTATACACTCTGACAGACACCCAGGAAC
Organism: Pezoporus occidentalis; assembly: GCF_034315485.1. Taxonomy (NCBI): domain Eukaryota; kingdom Metazoa; phylum Chordata; class Aves; order Psittaciformes; family Psittacidae; genus Pezoporus; species Pezoporus occidentalis. The sequence goes on from NW_026913855.1 coordinate 233,251, forward strand.
AGAAGTCTCTTTTTCCAAGATTCTTTTTATGATACCAAAAGCCACCTAAACTTTGATTTCTCACAATCATTTACCTTATTGTATGCCTTATTACATGTAGTTATAATCACTTCACTTTTTAATGTCAAATTAATGGCTTAAAATAAAGAGGTCACCAAAATAATGTAGTAAAAATTATTCAGTGATAGTTGAGAATTTCCATTTAGAATTTAACAAACTGAATTATTTAACATTCCAAATTGAATGATCTCATTATGAATGTGTCATAATTTAAATCCATTATTTCCATGAAAGTGTTTCTCATTTTCCTCATATAACTTGTCACAATTCCTAACCGCTGGTGATTATAAATTATGACTTCCTAATTTGTTTTTGTCATTTGCTGACTATACATTCAATAATCAGTAACAGTTCTTTTAGCTAAGTATTTTGCAAGTTAGAAAAGATCTATACAGCCTTCTAGTGTCAGCTTCTGCAAAGCACATTACCCTAAAAAATAAATATTATGAGAAAGATTACCATTTTTGCTTAAAAACTAGAAATTGAAAGAAAATTTTACTTTGTATCTAGGCAACTATAATAATATTGTGATCAAATTTTCAGATTCATTAAAAAGAATCTCATTTAAATTTTTATGAATTGGGATCCCATTGTGTGGGAACATATTTTACTTTAATACACAATGACAATGAAATCTTCCTTTGAAAATAGTTCCTTCATAAACAAAATATAATTCATGCTTCTGATTTTAATGTAATACTGTCTGTTCCTTGAAAACTTCCTACACTTTTACTCCTACTGACACTTCGTTACGTTTGGCTCTTTTAATCTTTTATTTACCACTGGTCTTCCTTTCATGAATCATTTGGGAGTCTAGTACATTAATGGTAGAATGTATTTCTAATGCTGACCCCAGAAACATTGCTTCTCTTTTCTTCTGAGGGCTCTGTCAAGCAGAAATACTGCATAATTTATTATTTTTTGAGGTTGAGACTTCGGAAGTTGAAAGAAACTTACTGCTTTGATGGACTAATTGTTAAAGGATAAGGTTAATACAGTAATATGCATGTCCTTGCTAACATAAAGATGGATATAATATTAAAATATCTGTCATCTTTGCGATAAATCAATATTAACCTGGCTTTTTTTTTAATGGTGACTTGTAAAAGCCCATTGATTATTGTAAAATACATGGCAGAGAAGTGATATAATAAGTCCTGATTGAGACTGTACTTGTACTTAGAGTACATTACATTAAAAATGTCTGCAATGAAAATAGGGGTCTTCCTACTTCCTTAAAGAAGAATATCAAATTTCCTTATGGCTCCCTGAATATGTACCAAATTCAACTGCCCCTACCTGTAATGAAAAAAAACCCCAAAGAGCTGTTGGGGGTTAACCCACTCTGTTCTTTCAGAAACACAGCTTATTATGGACAGTGCTGACTGAAGCCTCTCATTCCCGCTAGTCATTTTTGAATGCATATTTTATATAAAAGTAACTAAAAATAGCTGGCAGTGACCTATTATAACATAACATGATTAACCTGAATATATATCAATTATACGACTTCAAAAGTTTTTGTTGGTTTGCTCTAATTGCTCTGATTGTTACAAACAGACAGCTCTAACAAGAAAAAAGTTCTGTCATTTATTATGCATAATGGATTTGCAATCTGTGAACATATGAATAAAACTCTTACAGAAGCAAAAGAACATGATGACTTAGGTCCAACAAACCATTTTTTTGAATGTCTGCTCTCTACTTTGTTATTAGTCTGGATGATTAGATAATTCAGTTTTCTAACGTGTTTTGAAATAAGCACACATTGACTACCTGATTTAATACACAACCTGATTTAATACACAACCTGATTTAATACTGTTAACTTATTGACCAGGCTGGATAGAAAATAGTTGTGAGTACATACACACACAAACACTTGATTATTTTTTTTTTTTTTTGCTATAGTCTTCTGTGTTTATGTCTTTTTATTAAAAAAAATAAAAAATCAATGCCATGAAAATTGCAGCTCACCATTAATGCTTACCTATTTTGATAAATTATTAACACATAGTGCACCTGTAGTCATAATGCCCATTATCTTTTCATATATCAGAGAGCTCATCGGTACAGATAGTTTGGCTTGTATGCAACTTCCCAGTCTGACTGAAAGACTGCACCAGTATTTTACCTGGGACATTCTGAGAGCAGAACGTTTACTGTGGAGATGCTGTCCATCCATGCACCCCATAGCAATTTAGTTGATAGTTACTGCATCTACACATACAACGGATGAAGCTCAGATTTCTGAGTGCCCAGAAACCTGGACATCCTGAGCTATGTACAAAATCTTCACATTCTATTACATTCACCTTTCAAAATATTACTATTCATTAAGCAGAATAGTTTAAGATTTTATCTTACTATTTTTAAAATCATGGTAGAATCAAGATCGATTTTTTTCTTATTTTTGATTTCTGCTTTTCATTAAGAATTGTCTGTCAATCCACCAGGATGAAATTCTGCCCAAAATATATACCACAAAATACTTAAAATTCATGGTGTGTTGTAAAGATGTATCTGTGAGAAGTATGTAAGGTTAAAGTGAATTATTCTCAAGTCAGCTTTTAATTCATATGAGACTGTAATCAATTAAGTTTAGCTTAGCAGCTTAGTTCTTCGGTATTTTGAACATTTCATGGGCATGTGTGTATTTGGTGAAAGCCAGTGAATGAAAGTTACCACTCTATGTGAATAAATACTGTTCCTACTGTAAAGAAGGAACTGTTCAATTTCTGTTGCAACTTTATTGGAAATACTGAGTTTCACTGCAACATAGCTGTACTCTTGATAGCCTTATCTGAAACTTAAATATGAATGAATGGAAGGAATGAAAGCCCGCCATGGTTGTTGAATTCTCTGCAACTTAAAGATGATGCTCAAGATTAAATTGAAAAATTAGCTCAGGCATAGATTTTCATGTTATGGATAGGTCCACATTCCTGAAGAACACTGAGGGAAAAAAAAACCACATTTATTCTAATTATTCAAAGAATATAAGTCTCATCAAAATTATAAACCAGCTGTGTGAAGGAGGTATTAACATTTTTCATGCTGACTAGTCACTTAGGAGGGTATTTTTCTTTGGACACAAACAGTATCAAAAGGGTTCTGGAGTTGCTTTTTCTTTCTCTCCTGGGAAATTTACTGTTCATAAATTCTAGCTAAAACTGCTGCTGAATACTTTTAACTGAAAAAATTTTGAGCATGAAGCTAAAAGACGTGTAAAAAATTGCTCAGTATGGAGGTACCGAACAAGCTTCTTTCACACAAATGCCTTAGCCACACGTCAGTATAGAGATCATCTATTCTTGATTGTTCCTGTTGATGTCTTCTTGTCTATCTTATTGAAAGTATTCAAGTATTAATTCCAGTTCATTTATTGAAATTCACACTTTCATCTACTAGCTGGACTTTCTGAATGTGCTGGCTACTCTTTCCAAGTAATTTATTGGAACACTTCCATCTCCCATACAATACACAGATGCTCACTGAAACAAAGAGAAAGCAAATTAAATTGGTTCTTCTATTCACATCACTACAGGGATGAGTAGGGAGATGATTTCAGTATGCTACAAAGCATCAGGAACTATTTCCGACACTATCCTCTTTAGTGGGTTCTGGATGCTGAAAAACCCTTCACTGCCCAGTCTCCTTCCTATCGCTATATGGCAATGATGTGTTTCAGCATTGAAGGGTGCAACCTCACCAGAACAACTGAGTACAACTATTGCCCCTGACCTTTTTGAACAAAAACTAATTCACAGAATGGGATCAGAATTTTCATGTGAACATCTGGAAAACGCACATGGGGGAAGAGACAATCCTTATTTCATGTGCTTCATTGTAAGATATAAGCTGTAGGAAACTTCAGATTTTGAGGGTAACAAAAAGACTAAAGAAATATATCCTGAGTTCAGAGGTAAGGTTGTAGCCTTGCCTACTCCCTAAGCAAGACTACGTGTATTTTGTGTAAAGGTTAAAAGGCAGGACAATAAGAATATCAAGATAATCAAGGTATTATCCACTTGCATGTAAGCATGAAGAAGACAGTCCTGTGTTCTGGCTTGTACAAAATCTGGCAGAGCCTGCTCTGAAAGTCAATTAGAATGTAATTTATTAGATTGGCAAATCAATTAGATTGATTCTGGAATCAATTAAATTAGCAATAAATCTTCACTTGAAGACAATTTGGCCCTAATTTTAAAATCTTAAACTGTGCAAATGAGTATAGTAAATAATATAGTGCTTGAAACTTTGCCCTAATGGAAGAATTAACTTATTTATTGACATTGGTTTATATATTGTATATTGTGTATAATTAAACTTTGTTAGATGTTTAATTGTAAATGTAAAATACATTTATAAATTTTTAAATGCAATACATTTATAATTACAATAATTAATATCATGTATGCTTAAAATAACAATAATTATTTTAAATATTAAGTTATTAATTTAAAAACAATCAGCAACATCTTAAAAGTAGATTGCCTGTTTTTTCAGGTAGTGCTACATAATCACAACTACAAACTAGTAGGTACTGTTGCTTGAATTAGTAATCAATTTTTTCTAATACTTTGGGGTAGCCACGGTTATAATCACCCAGTTACTTTTAAGACTCCATTTTTAAGATCTGAAAATACATAAGATGTAGTTCTTAATTACAGAAAGTGGCAATTTAGATATTAAGTATCATCAAATACAATAGCTATGCCTGTAAAAAAAGAAAATAGTTGCCTTTCCAGTATACACTATATCAAAAACTCGATATTTCTCTCTAACTGTATTATGAATATGTCTGAAATCCCTTGGAGTAATTACATTAAATTGCACAATATCACTGATGCTTTTGAACACTGAAAATACCCAGTTTTCTGACTTGTTATATTGTGCATCAACATTCATAGAACTGCAAGAAGCAATGGCTATAATATCAAAAACTGTAATACCAATTCTTACCATCATGTTTGAACATCACTAAACTATAAATTGTTCTTGGCTTAATGGTGCTTATAGGACTTACACATAACCCATGTACCATCTCTTGCAGTACCAACATAAACATAAAAACACCCTCAGTTTCTCTCAAATATAAGAAGCACCTAAAAGAATGAAAGGTAAGTACATTCTGTCCGTATGGAAAACGCCCTTATTAAAGAACCACTTCCTTGTTTGCATATTGTTTCTTTTCAAGTTTATGTCTATAAACACAGTCACATTTTGTTGGCTCTAGACAACAGTCCTTATGTTCACTAACTATGTATGATGGAGGTATTGGTATTCATTTCAGAACAGCAGCTCTGAGATTGCACTGTCCTACAGTCTACACTTCTTCTAGATTCCTTAACAATATTAACAGTAACAACTGAGCTCTGATTAAACTAGTTTAGAGCACTCTTGGAAAAGCACCCCAGTGGTCCTATAGGATATGTATCCTGAAACAAATTGTTACCCACTCCGAAAACTTTTTGCACATAGGCTGCTGATTTTTTCGACCTCTCTGGAATGAAACAGGCAAGCAGGTCTTCAACTGGCTCTGGCTCTGCCATTGCAGTAAGACAAGAAGTTCTAATACCTAAAGTTTGTGAGCAACTCATCCTTACAAGGACAATCCCTAATGAAGAAAGCAAGGAACATTTCTCCATCTCAGACGGAACTTTCACACACTCACTAGACTCTGAAAAATATCAAGACTGCAAGCTGAGAAAATGCAAAGCCTCTAAGAATAGTGACTGCAGACAGAGCTGACGGAATAGGTCTCAGCACTGTGAAATGGCTAGAATAAGATCTCTTGGCTCTAAACACGAATAGATGTAACTGCCCTGGACAGCTGGTAAGGGGAGGACATAACACTTCTTCACATATGTTTGCCAGTCAGACCTGGCTGACTATTAGTAACTTATCCAGCATCCAACTCTGAAGTAGAAAATACTCGATGTGGCTCAATATCCAAAGAAAATATAAGAAAAAAAACTCAAAAAAACCAAACCCCAAACCAGGAAAATGGACAGTATTCTAACAGACACCAAACAGCTTTTGCTATACTGTAGTGAAGAGCACCATTTCTGCAGTTATTGACCTTAAATCATACAGGATTCTAAGAGAGAAGAGCAACTGAAGGAAGGAAAGCATCATCTCTCCTCAGGAACTTGGAATGGCCATGCTGAAGGAGAAAGGCTAGTATTTCTTTGTGACTATGAAAACAAGCCTTGGCAACTTTCCAATAGAAGAACAGCTTTTAGAATGTCACTTTTGAATGCCTGCTCATGGTCTACCAAAGTGAAGCAGCTCAGGCTCTCAGCCAACACATTAACTCAGTCCAGTGGTGGAATTCTCCAGCAGGCAGCTGCACAACACTGCAGAGATGCTGAGTGCCATAGACAGACAGTAGGATTGCAGCCTTCAAGCACATACAGAAATTTTCAGAAAGAGCTTTGAAAATAAACATGAGATGCAAATTAATCACCCCTTGGAGCAATGAAAATTCCCACATGTATTTCAGTTTATAAATAAAGTTATTTAACTTTTTCAAGTAATTTTCTTGTTAATATCATAAAACGTATTCTCTAAAGCCCTCTTCCCCTTTAAGTGGGCCTACAGGAAAGATAGGGAGGGACTTTTTATCAGGGAGTGTAGTGATAGGATGAGGTTTAATGGTTTTAAACTGACAGAAGGTAGATTTAGATTTGAGATTAGGAAGAAGTTCTTTACTGTGAGGGTAGTGAGGCACTAGAAGAGATTGCCCAGAGAAACTGTGGCTGCCCCATCCCTGGCAGTGTTCAAGGCCAGGTTGAACAGGGCTTTGAGCAACCTGGTCTAGTGAAGTGCTCCTGCCCATGGCAAGGAAGTTGGAACTAGGTGATCTTTAAGCTCCCTTCCAACCCAAACCTGTTCACGATTCTATGATTCTCCTGAAGTGAATGGAATTAGGCCTTGATTACCAGAAGAAAAAAGTAAAAAAGACTGTAACTCCTGTTGAAGCAACTCGCTAGACCAAGAATCTTCCTGACTTCTGTCACAAGACTGGAAAAGGAGTAGTCAGCATAGTTACTGAGGGGAGTAGAGAAATAGTCACAGGTTTAATCTCATAGTCAAGGGTCACTTCCTTAGGGATTGATAGGTCAGAGGTAGCAATGGTTCAGTACTTAGATAACATGGCCAATTCATCCGCAAAATTAGGAAAGGATGAAAAAACAGGGACAGAGTGACACAGGGACAGAGATATGGCTTTTTATTCACACCTCAGATATGCTAATTTCAGCTCAGAGGACATAGCACTGTGGAAATGCTAGATGATTTTTAAATAAACAGACTTGAAGTTTGTACCTCTGAACCCAAATAAGGAAGAAAGAAAGTTTTTGGAGGTTATCCTGAGGACCTGATGCATTAGAGATGTACAATGAAGACAGATTCGCTTGTGTCATGTGATAAACACCAGGAGTAACTTTAAACTACTGAAACTATGTTCTCCTCTGAAATAGCCCAGGCTAGAAGACTGAAGTCCTTGGATCTTGTAGGTCTTAATTGCTCTGGCTAGGTTCACAGCAAGTCTATTAACAAGATCTACAAAAGCATGAGGGAAAGGCACAGAGGAAAGATAAGTTTCTAAAATCCCCACAGCCACAAACTCTGCAGTGAATGCACAGAAGATTTTCCACATTTATGAACACATTCAAGTACATGGTGACCATATTGACTCTCAGTGGAGAAACTCTGAAGTACACACATTTCCCTAGAATAACTATCAATTTCACATATTTTCTAGATCTTTTACCCAAGGGTATATGAAGGAAAGGACAAGACAGAGCAGAAGATTTTGAAAACCCCAATATGCATTTGGTGGTCTCTCTCCTTATACTGATTAGGGGATGATATTAAGATCTTGCCCTTAGGTTTGACATATAGCAGAAGGCACCTGTAATTAATCAAATTTCTATTTGGTGCAAGCATTCAGAAAGCAATGAGATGATAGACAATACTCTGTAAATGCTGCCTGAGGAGAAAGTGACCCTCTTTATTAAGTCTCAGGAGATTCGAAGTCATAATTTTACATTTAAATACAAGCAAAGTGTCTTTTTTGGAAGGTGACATCGAATTATTGGAATTTCCGATGATTCCTGTGGTCACTAAAGGAGGAGGCTATGTGGAGGACAATGTTGCAAATGCAGGAAAAGGCTGTAAGTGTAAGTCTCCTGTATTCTATTTGTGTTATTCTGACATGAACCAGTGAGCTCACATCAGCTGTTATGCCGATTCCTTCAAGTAAAATATGTGACATTGCCTTCCTCCTATGAAACAGCAGCCCTGAAATTGAGATGCAGAATTTAGTCATCCAAGGAGGAACACAAAGTGCTGGAAGTAATCACAAGCAGGTATATCGTAAATTGCAAATTGCTCAGATAATTGCAATGAAAGATACATAAAGCATTCCATTAGGAAGTAGACTCTTTTTCTGTTCTTGCCTGGTGAGCAGAGAGAGCTTCCTTAGCCTGAGAGAAGGCATACTGAAGTTTACTCTAATTTTCTCCAGATACATAAGAGTTTTCAGACTGAGCACCAAACATCCAATTTGAACACGTTTATGGGACAAAAAAAAAATTAACAAATCTAAGTGGAATAGATGCAAAAGCTGTCTCGCCAGCTGAACAATTTAAGAAAGAAGATAGCATGACTACAGTCATTTGGATGAAGCACTGAAATGCAAACTGACCAACATTCAAGACCAAGAAACATTAAAAGGAATTTTTAAAATGAACCTAATAAAACTTCTCTTTGACAAATTTTAGTTGTGGAAAAAACTGCAGTGGCACTTCACAGGACAGACAAGAAGAGAACTGGAAGAGAACTCAGGAGGTTATAGTGCTCAGGGCAGGCTACTTACACTGCCAAATAAGCATGAGCTAAGGAATCATAGACACGAGGTATAAAAGCAGCACACTATCACTTATTAGCAAGTTTTCACACTAAGAGACAGAAGCAGCATGCTGAAACAACCAGTACTTGGTTACAATGTTTTTCACTAATCTCTGTTGATAATAATTAAGGACCCAAATAATCAGGATTTTTGGATGTAAGATAAAGATGAAAATTTGCATTTGAAAACTCACAAATCTTTCATCATTAAGTAAATTTCATCAATTTTAGGCTAGAGGATGAAGCTACTGGAAAAATACCCAATCAGTCAAAAAATGACAAAATACAGTAACTCAAAGGCTCCTAAATGCAGGTCCCATACCATATCTTAAGCCTTGCATTGTTTACTTAGATATCCTAAGGATTTTTTTTTACTTAAAGATCCTAAGCACTTAAAATGGTAGTAACTATATACGTGTAGCAATCTAGATTCCCATTCACAATGCCTTTTAATTTTGGAAGTATATTTCCAATGCAATCTGTTGTAAATACATAATTTATGCTTATAATTTCAGTAATAACTGTTATTCAAGATATTTCCTCTGAAAAAAAAACCTTGCACCATGTCTCCTGTTAGTGAATTTTCCCCATGAAAATCTCAGGCTCAAAGAATCCACCTTTTTAATTGAAGTAGTTAAGCCACTATTAAATACACCAAGATAATAACATTTTTTAAATCTACATCTATACCTATGTCTATATATCTATATTTCTATATTTCTATATATCTATATCTATATATCTATATCATATATCGATATCATATATCTCTGTCTATCTATACCTGAATCTATGTGTCTTACCACTAGATCAGAATGGCACTTGTAGTTCAGACTTTATTTCAAAGTACCATTCACAGTTTACATTGCACTAACTGTTGCTTCACACCATTCAAGCAGTCAAACTGCTGTAAGCACAATTCACACATTTCCCAAAATAAATCAAGAAAACAATTGTTTTTTTAATATGCTACAGGAAATAAAAGAGGAACATATGAGGGGCACACACCCACATACCTTTAATGCTCTTTTTTTTCTTTTTTTTTTAACATGCTCTGGTTTATTTATTTGTTGTAGGTGCTTGACTACCTTAGTATAAAACTACCTAAGAGAATGCAAAAGAATTAGTTTAAAAAGTCTATCTACACATTAGTACAAAACTGTTCTCTATCATCTGACCAGCATTTCTTTGCCTAATCTATTTTCTACAGATAATCACCTATCTTAGATAGTGAGCACCAGAGTGGCTTGTCTATTTCCCTGCAGGGTAGAACTGATGCTCTGACAAGAATAACAGATTTCCTGAGTTCTGCTAGTTGAGATGCCAACTTTGACCAAATGTTCCATCTAGCAAAGCAGGAAGACACAGAGAATCAGGAAAGCAGATCTTGGGTGTTTGCTGGTGGCACTCCAATCGTAGCAAAATCACAAATATTAGCTACACCTTCTAGATCACTGCTTCAATCTTGATCCATTCCAGCCAGCCAGAAAGCATAGTTTTTGCCATACAATGTTAAAATCTTAACAAGACTAGGAATAAACAAGTTTCTGAACTGAATCATAGTTTTCAAACAGGTGGTTTCCAAGTTTTGGCAGTTCTGACTTAAATCTCCCCCCCCAGCCCCTCCTCACTCTCAGTTCTTTCATAGGACTCTCTAAAGTAAAATCAAACTTTTTCCCCTTTTGAGCTTCTATTTTCTGTGCACTTAATCCCTTTCTACTTCATCCTTCCAATTTCAGTTCTTTACTCTCTTTAGTCTCCCATGTTCCTTCCTGATGCTTTACCTCCCATGTTGATGACCACTTTGATATCTTAAATGTCATCTGTCTTCAGTAGACTAACAAGTATGCTTCAGTGTCAACAGCATAGATATAGTTGTATTACTTCTTACACTCTTTCTTTTATAAACATCTAGTTTTAGATACTTCTAGAGAGAAGTTACTAAAGTAGATAGACCTTTCAATCTGATACACTCTGAGTGGTTTCAGTGACATGCACTAGGTAGATGCTGGTGATTATGGTCAACAGCCATTCATTGGTTTGATTAGCTTTTCACACATGTCTATTTCTAGTCTTTTGTTATTAGTTCTTCCTTATCCCTATCCAACTGTCACTGTGATATCAATGTGATAGAACCACTTCATTTGTTCATATATTATTATTTCATAATTTTCAGATCATTGGTACTGATGATTCTTCTTATCCCATTCCCTCTTAGCTGTCATTAGTTAGCAGTTCTCTCCATCCTTCTAAAGCTTGTACAGTTTTGTTCCTCCTTTCCACTGTAATGTCCATCTTGCGCTCCTTCAGCTCTGTATAGTAACAGCCATGTCTTTTGTTTCTAGGATGCTAGAAATGCACTAGTGGCCTGTTCACTGGCTCCATGATGAATTTGTTCCCTCCTCTGAACGGCTAACCAAATGTGTTTCTCAAGCTCGATTAACTTCTGTCTCCACACCTTTACGCTGTCTTTATTTTCCAGCTCTCTACTCCTTTTACCCCTGTGTCTGTGCATTAATTACAAGAAAACAGAGGAAACATAAGACAACATGAAATTCATTACCCCTTAGCATTTTCCCTCTGGTGATTTCTATTTTGCATTTCTGTCTTTCCATCAGTGGTGAAATTTTTACTGTCCTCTCTTTTCCCAGAATTACTCCACTTTGCATCAGTGACATGATTCTGTCCTTCCTCCTGACCCACTCACACCAATTCTCTTTGTCAGTTTTTCATTTACCTTCAGTTCTTTCACAGAAAGTACACAGGAAATATATTTTGCCTTTCCCACCATAAAAAAAAAAAAAACACAAATTTAACACCATTGGTCTCTCCAACAGTCCTGATAGTCTTTATTTCTAAACTCATGAAGTATGTTACGTAGAACTGACTGTAATCACCACTAGTTCATATCACTGAAATCATTCAGAGTGTTTTGAATCAAAAGGTCTATCTACTCTAGTAACTTCTCCCTAGAAGTAGCCAAAAGTAGGTGCTTAGAAAAGCAAGAGTGCGAGAAGTACAATGACTATATCTATGCTGATGACTGACAGACCTACTTTTCTGTTTCAGGATTCTCTCTACTCTCAAAACTTTCTACCACCTTTTGTACAAATCTTACCATACATTTAAGTTCATTAAAATCTCCAGGATCTTCACAGCCCAGCTTTCCTAAAGTAGTATGGATTTGTCCTTCAACCCATGAGGATTCTATAACCCATTAAATTTAAATACCTTTTTAGATCTTCGTGTTCACAGTATTTCTAAAGCTTGCAGGTGCTTTCTGTATAGCACTTCTAAGACTATTCATATATGAAAAATTAATGTTTCATCATCTCTTTCATCTTATATCTGCATTATTGCAACACAGCTTTTAAGCTCATGACAAATGCAATTTCCTCCATGACTACAAGACTGCTTGAAACACAACTTTTTTTTTAGTCCACTACTTTGACCATATTACTGCCCTTCTTTCTCCGCTGTGTTGGTTCATCTCTTCCCAATCACGTCAAATAAGACAAACTTGACTTGATTTTTTAAGTCCTTCCAGGCTTTTACTGACATTAATTACCTTCTAATGGCTACTCAGACATCGACTCTCATCTCTATTCTGTTCATTATAATTATCTCAGCCAAGTATTTAATTTTCTAACAGCCCTTCTATATTGCCTTCACATTCAAAGGGTGCCTGCAAAGATTCATTATTTCTTTTCAAGAGGCATCTTAAAACTCACCCCATTTGAGAGGCCAAAATCTCAGCGATTGATAGTTAAAAATGGTTAGTGTACAGAGATCACTGGTTTTATATATCCCCATAGACTTGTCCCTTATCTCTTGTTCAAACTTTTTGTATTTTGTCCAAGACCGGGACAAACCTTTTTCTTTGTGTGCACCAACATGTTGAATAGCACAATGTATCCTCCTTGATCTTCATTACAGTAACAGCAACAATGTTAGTAGATTGTTGTTAGTACATAATGTAGTTTTAAAAGCTCCTTTGGAGATTTGAACCTTCTACCTTTCTCCTTTTTAGTTATGCCTACAAAAAGTAAATGCTTTCATCCAGCTGAGCACAGTCATTAGCAACAACTTTTACTAAACATTTACTACATATTTTTTCTGTCCATTGGCCTCCATACTGAAGTATCTGGAGAACTTTTATACTTTTTAATATAACACACATACATGTGCATGCAATCTGCTACAGAGCCTCCAGCTCATGCTTAGCTAATTGATGCCAGTGAGATTACTCAGACGAGTAAGGACTACTCACATTAACAACACTTGAAAAAATAGAACCTGTAATTCACGAAACTATTGAACAGAGTATTTTTTATGCCGAATATCTCAAATGTTAGTAACACAGTTTGGACCAACAAAAAGCACTGAACTCATGAGCCACATTACACCTCCAGTAACTACATACTTGCTTAAATGATGCTAAGAACAACCTTAATTTTTTGTCTATATTAAGAAATCAGACTTAACAATGAAGTATTTACTCTTTGGAATAACTGGTCTGTGATTTTTTCTGATGTCAGAGAAGGTGCTGAATTGTCATGAAATTAGCTTTTAAATTAGCATACCAACCTACTGTATCGCTTTTGGAATAGGTCCAGCTCACTTGAAGTACCAGAAAATAATGTTTTAATGAACAGAAGCACAGGGCACATTAAATATCTAACATATTACTATTTTATGATAGATTAGAGTAACAGTCTAGAAAAGGTTATTCTTTAAGTATCTTTATTGCTTACTTTTATAGAAATGATGGGGTTTAGCACCAAAGTAAATTTTCTTAACCGTTGCATGACTATATCCCACTTTTAATCATTATTTCTTAATCTTACAAAAGAATTGGCATTCTTCAATATACATTCATGCAAGCCTAGTGAACTGATTTGCTAATAGCTTAATCATTAAATATAACCAATAAAAATAAAGCAATTGGTTTATATTTCCTTTGAGAAGGAAATCTGTACAAGTTATAAAGCTTAAACAATATAAAAAAATATTTCTGCTTGTGCTTTCTCCTTGTTAATTTAAAATGCAATTCTAAGTGGATCTCATTTCCATGTCAGACATGCTTATGAAAACAAGCTAAGAAACTTGGGGCTGTTCAGCCTGAAGAACAGAGGGCTGCATGGAGACTTCATAGCAGCCTTCCAGTATCTGAAGAGGGCCTACAAGGATGCTGCAGAGGAGCTCTTCATTAGGGACTGTTGTGATAGGACAAAGGATAAGGCGTTCAAACTTAAACAGGGGAAGTTTAGGTTAAGAAGTTCTTTGCAGTAAAGGTGGTGAGGCACTGGATCGGGTTGCCCAGGGAAGTTGTGAATGCTCCATCCCTGGCAGTGTTCATGGCCAGGCTGAGGGAGTCTTGGTGATATGGTTTACTTTGAGGATTCCCTGCCCATGGCAGGGGAGTTGGAACTTGATCTTAAGGTCCTTTCCAACCCTAACTATTTTATGATTCTGTGACTCTATGATTTAAAGTTTTCCCTTCATCTTTAAGTTGTTTAAAGGAAAGCTTCCAAAACTCCCTGCCCAAAGCAGTATTTGCTCCATCTCCTCTCACTATAACTCAGGGGAGAGGGTTCCTAGTTATTAATATAATCTTGCCTATTATTGGATCAAATTCCACCCTGCCAAGAGGAGAAAGTCCAGCAATGTGAACCTGTGCTTTCAGTAATGGACTAGTGCAAGGTTAAATAAATATTTCTGAGCTCATCCTGAGAAGGACACTGAAAAAAATTTAAACCTGCATTTCTCTGTGAAACACCGTATCAAACCTCATCACTTGTTTGTGTGCTCACCTACCACTGTTAGCCCATTGGTTTGTTATTTTTTCCTGCGCTAAAAGTCTATTTGTTTCCAGGATTGGATTCTTAAAAGTGATAAGTAGTAGCTGCTGAAATATACAAAGTGACACTGAAAAAATTTCTATTGGAATAATCACTTACCATAGTAAATTTTGTTCCTTGAATGTACTGCCTCCAAAGAGGCCCCCCTTTGGGATTACTTTCCCTGCCATGAAGCAACAGAAACCATAAAAAATGTTAGATATTAAATGGAATATTCGCATTTATTCCAGTGTTCTGGAAGAAAACATAGAAAAATCTCCTACTTCTTAACTCACTACACACTGTTACATTCCATAAATACAGGAGGTAAGAATGAACCTGAGGAGCTGGTGTAAATCTGCATAGAAAATTCACTGAGTAAAAGTCACTTTGTTAAACAGCATCCTTTTTCCCTCTTATGACACTGCCTACACAGATCTAATAAGTTAAAGACTGGTAGAGACAATCCTAAGAACATGCACTTGGGCAGACTGCTATTAGTCATAGAAGATTGACCTACTACTGTCCAAACATTGTCTCTAATGTACTGCAGGAAGTCTTGCTTGTTTGGGAACTTTAAGTACATTGGCTACCTCAATAAAGATGTGGTAAACTACTCCTATATTGAAATGGTCTAACTCTTGGATTTTATCAAATCTGAACAAAAAGTAACCTTAGAAAAACCTGCATAGTCAAGCAAATGCTTCAGAACTTGTCCAAAAGCTTAAACCGAGACGGCTCTTAAAAATCGCCAGTACTATTATACTCAAGAATATGAGAGAGGAGCAAGGGCATTTTAGGACTGATCACCCTCATTAAAATACACAAATGACTGCAGTTTTGAGCCTTCCTTTTAGATTTTGGAACCGCAAGAGGAATATTCAGTGTAGGAGAACGAGAAAGGTATCACTGCATCTCTCCAAAGAGATGTGTGGCATTTTGGCTGTCAGGAGTTGACCAGAGAAATTTATGTCAAACTTATTATTTGAGTATGCAACTCCTTTAAATCTTTTTTTATGATATTTTGTCAGAATAAGAAAGGACAGACTTGAATAATTTACATTAAAAATGAAAGAGTTAAGAATAAATCAAGTATTTTTCAAGCTATCAAAGAAGAAACATAAATCTAGTCCCATCCTATCCTGTGTATCCGTTCCCAGAAAAAAACAAAACAAAATAGTGCCATAACTCATGAAGAGAATGGCATTTAACTTTTGCCTTTTTGGTTTCTTTCTGCTTCAGTCATAGCTTGGCTGAACATTATCATCTACTCTGTCACTTACTGACACTTTCTTCTTTGCTTCTGTTTTTCACAGAAATTGAATTCAAACTCGGGCTTGATTCTATTCTCCACAGATAGGTGTCTAGTGCCATTTCGGATGTCTTTTAATATCCCACTTAGCCTCCAGCTGTTCCAGAGTCTCTCATAAGTTGTGCCATATCTGCTGTCCTGTATGGGTATTTCGGCTACCTTGGGACATCTCAGATAGTATTAGATGCCTCTTTGCAGGCAACTGTGTCATATCTTTGCAGTCAAACGACTATTTTCAGAAACTACCATTGCAAACTGTTGCTAATATAACCTCTGCTAGGAAAAGGATGAGATTGCTGTGGATACACAGGAAACAAAGATTTTTAAAGGGTTAAAAAAAAAGCCAAAAGGATCAAACAGAATCCCATGCTAAACCACCAGATAAAGTCTATGTAGAAGCAGAATCTACCACCTTTATTTTCTGGAGTGTTCCACAAATCCATTACTTTTTTTACATCATAAAGGTCCTATCTAGGAAAGTTCATTAAAAGGTTTGCTTTGTGGATTCATAAAGAAAAACCTTCAAGTCATAACTGTCTTCAAAAGTACTTGTACCTAACCTGAAGAACTGTAAGCAAATACTACAGACATCCTCTACACCCAAGGAATGCTTATCACGTTCACACAACTGCCATTACCATCCAAGCATGTCTTTTCTATAAAACTCCAATCAAACTCGGGCACAGAAAAATGACCCAAGTGCTCTTGCCTTCGAGAGCTCCATCATCTCTAAGCTCACAGAATCAAAACTAAAACCAGATACAATTATCTTACTAATGTGTTCCTCAGATGTTATGAAACACAATTTCTGGGATCAGATTTTAAGCCTCTAAAAAATTCTGATATGCAAAGTGGTATTAAGACTTCTCTAACAGGTCTGCTGAAGCTTTGAGTTTCCCCTCCCCTCTCCCCAAACATGCTACCACTATAATATTCTAACTTCCAGCTGCATATTGTGATAGTGTTAAAAGGGAGATGTGGAAAATGTTACTGCACATTTCAGCTTCTGAAAAACAAACAAAACTTAAAGAACATTCTGCTATTGTGGATCATGCCAAGACTGAAAAGTCAACTCCATTTACTTTTTTACGGTATATAAATGCGCAGGCAACAGTTTCCCTTGCCTCTCTCCTCTGGACCCCAAGCTGGAATGAATGAATGAAATCAACCTCTGACTGAATCTTTAGCAAATCTTTAGAACCTTTAGACATGTTTGAAGTTTAGAAAGTGAATCAGGGAGATTCAGGTTATTCTGTTATGTCTCAGTATGACTTATCTAATTACAGAATTTCACAACCTCTGAAGACCACTTCTGTGGCAAGCCAAATGCTAGAAGAACATAACAATCAAATGACTGCATGTTTTAATATGTCTTAACATACTAAAATAATCTTAACAATTAGCTTCAAGTGGGTGTTGGTGTATTTTCCAAAAACCTTGAAATAAACACAAGAATCATTTTGGTCTTAAAAATAACTGGAAAAACACATTTTTAAAAGAAAAAACAGCCAAGCAAACAAACAAAAAATGCAAACAAACAAAAAAATGAATTACCTGGCAAGGCTTTTTCATTTTAATTGCTATAACATGGTATCTGTAACAGCAGAGTTCACAGGTCCATGATCCTCTTTCACTGATCCACTTTAACAGGCAAAGCTGATGTGTGTATCGTACTGACCCATCACAGCGGCAAGGATTTAACAGTTCACCCTGAAAAGGCAACACAGAAACATTAATTTTAAAGGAATCTTTTCTATACAGATATATTCCCAACCAAACTTTTTAGTGGTCTGTAGCAATGAACTGGTCTCAATTTCAGTAAGTGAAAAACCATGTATTTTTGGCTATAAAAATGGTCACAAATTAAATTGTCTTAAAACTATCCAGGTACTCCTAATGAGACAAAACCAGATAACTGTCTATGCATAGGTGAAGTGAAAGATTACTGTGCATCAAGCCATAGAAGCATTAGCCCTTTCAGATACCTCAGATAGTACCCAAAGTAGTTATGCATTTCTCCAACAGTTATTTGCAGTCATCACAAGGAAAGAAATGGGTGACATCACAGAGAACCCTGCTCTTGGAGCATGGCTCTGTGCTGTACAGCCAGACAGCCCCAAATGATGTAACTGAACACTTCCCCCAGCAGTGCACCTATTTCTAGATTATACAGATCAGCTATTCTCTTCTTTCCTTGAGAAGATTTTGCTTAGCTCAACTACAAGACAAACTATAAAGCCCTAGTTATAGAACCATTGCTGATATTGTGTATTGTCTGTAATGAAGAAGATACTTGGAGGTCTTCTCAACATTATCTGTAAGCTAACACTCTCATTTTAAAGTCTAACAGAAACCTGAGAGATTCGTACTGTTCAAAGTCCCTGAGGGGAGATCCAGCGAGCGCGAAGGCACGATGATGCACTGTGTGCAAGCCATCCATCGCAATCTCTGAATTCTCCCAAAGCTCTGCGCCGACTCAGAATTGCCCCAAGCGTTTGCCACAGCTGAGGCTGGCTGTCCGTTCGGCCGCCGACACAGCAGAGGGCTGCTCCAGCAGGGCATGTCTGCAGGGGGCTCTCCCCCGGGGGCAGGCAGCGGCTCTCGGCCTCTCGGGCAGCGGGGCGGGGACCGGGCTGGAGGCGCCGAGCCCTGTCCGCGGTGCTGATCGCTACCCGCTGCCTCCGGGAGTAGCGGGCATCGGTGAGAGGGGTCGGTCCGTCCGCTCCGCGCCCGCCCGCCTGCCCGGCTCTCCTCACCTGCTCGGGGCCCTGGAAGCAGATCTTGCAGATAGGGCCGGCCCCGCCGGGGTGGCTGCCGCTGCCGCTCTCGCTGCTGCACACCGAGCGGGTCTCGGGCTTGTCGCCGCCGGCGGCCCCCGCCTCCGAGCAGCCCCTCCGGCCTTCGCCGGTGCTGGGGCCACCGCTCTCTCCCTCCTCTGGGGTGTCCCCGCTCCCCTCCCCTGCCCCGGCCGGCAGCTCCAGCGGGGCGCTGGGGTCTCGCTGCGGCTCCGCGGGAGGGAGGACGACACTCCCCCCGGCGCAGCTCATGGCCCGGGGCACCCGCTCACCCGGGGCGGGGACGGCCGAAAGCGACGGATGGCGGCGGGGCGGGGTGGGGATGTATGGAAAGAGAGTGGCTGGGGTGCCCTTCACGCTGCCAGCGGCCGGGAAGGTGATCCGGCTGGCGGAGCGCGACGAAGGGAGGCGGCGGGCAGCCAGAGCCGCCCCGGCGGCGTGTGCGTGTGAGGGATCGTGAGTGTGGCGCTGCAGGGGGGTGTGTGCGGGGGGGGAGGAGGGAGGCCGGGCCCACCCGTGTGTCTGGAGGCGGCGGGGCGGAGCGGGTAGGAAGAGGGGCAGGGCCGGCGGGGTCCAGCCGCCAACGGTCGCCCCGAGCGAGGGACCGCTACCCGGAGCGAGCTGCGGCGGGAGGGGAGATGAGGGGAGGCGCGAGTCGGGCACTGCAACCGCTGCGGTCCCGCAGCGCCGAGGCGCCTCTTCCGCCCTGCTCTGGGTCTCCGGGAAGCAGCCACCCCAGCGCCCTCCCGGCCCCGCCAGCCCCTTCCCTCCCCTGGCAGCCAGAGGGGCATCTGCAGCCCCCTGTACCCTCTCCCTCAGCACCGGCTCCTCACACGGCTACCCTCTCCTGCCTCGCACTGGGCGCTGTCCTTCCTCCGCGGCCCCCGCCTCGGCCCAGGGTCTGGCCCTAGCCGAGGGCAGTGGCAGAGGGTTTCTCTCGCCCTGCCCTTGCACAGACGCCGATCCCGCTGGCGGTCACGCCACCCCAGTGCCCACAGGGCTCCTCGGCCTGGCGCCCCAGTGCCAGGGGACCCGGGCCCTTAAGGGATCTTTTCACTTTATCGGGGGGTTTTGCTGCGGAAGGTTGCACTTGTGAAAGCTCAGCAGAGCAAGTACTCAACAGTTGTTCTTTGGGTGTGAAACTGTAGTCCTAGGCTTTTGTGGCTGGCTTTTTTTACTGCTTTTTTTCCCCAAACTCATTACATCACCTCATTTTCAAAATTAAATCTGCTAAAAGCATCATGATCAAATACCTTCTAAAAAAAAAAAAAGCAAGCATTCAGTGGTTAGAAATTCGTTAAAGTTTGGCTGGGGCTGCTAAAGGGAAGCATGTGTGAATTTCAGCATCGAGTATAACACCAGCGCACATTTCATCTCGTGAAAATGACAGCAACTGTCTGCGCGGGGAAAGAGAATTAAAAAAACCCTCAAGAAACAATTGTGAAGCCATATGCTCTCTCATAGCCACATTTAGATCCAGAGCGTGATGAAATCACCCATCTTCTTCACTGGCTGCTTCATACATAGTCTCAAGATGAGGGTGGACCTGGGTGAGCTCAGCTGCTGCCTTCACCAGCCACGTGTTGGTAGTAGTGGCTTTCTTGGTGTGGACATTTTATCAGGACACCAAAGAAGAATACAGAACCGAAACGGGACTCCTCAGTGCTCATCATGTATCCATCTCTCTGGAGAAGCTTGCTGAGCGTACACGGTCATGGTCTGACCTCTCAGCCTGGCTGGAGACCAGTTTGGGCATTATGCTACTTGTGGGAAAGCAGCAGCACCCTGTTGCAGGAGAGTGATGTTCAAACTGATTGGGGCAAGTTGCAGTTAAAGTTTCACCCTTTTGGTGTTCCTGTGGTCAGCATCTATTATGGAGGCCATGTGATACATACACTAAGAACAAAGAACACTACCGCTGCGTACATCTTTGCTCTAAAAAAGTGCATATTCAGATATGCAATAGTGGAATAAGAGATATCATTATACCCTTTCTCATCAATGACTAATGCCCATCTTCATGAAGATCTTTCTTCTGGTGGCTCTGCATTAGCACTGGCCATTTAGCTTGGCATTAGGACAAGATGCTCCAACCCTAAAAATACTTTTGTTCACAAAGTGGTTGTTGAGTAGGTAAGTAACATGGATTCATCCAGATTTGGTAATGTAAACCAAAAAATGTCACATTGACATTGACATTTTGACAAGCTACAGACACGTATAATTTTTTTTCTTAGCAAATAGAAGGTGTTGCCAGAAAGACTAAACAGAATTGGAGACAGAATTAATCAAATAGAAGAAAATTATAAGAAAAGAAGGGGCAATCACAACCAATGAAAAACCAGGAAATGTCAAAACACCCAGATGAATACAAAATACCAGGTAGAAGAGAACTAAGGCAGCAGCAGAAGGAAAAGACAGTGGAACTAAAGTAGTGAAGAAGTAAGTGAATGCTAAGATGTTACTCATCTGCACCAGAGGAATACAGTATGCCCTTGCCATTTGCTGTATGGGAGGGGTTATGCCATTTTTCTTTCTCATCCTTTTGTTTGTCAGCAAAAAAATCAGTAAATAACATGGCTTTAGGAAAAGATATAAAGAGAAGATAAAAATGTCAACACAAAAATGGAATGGCTCCCTAGTGACAGAAAGATAGACTTGACTATAAAGAATAATAGAGTGTGTTAAGAAGGTCAATTCTTTCTACTGAATCTTGCCCAAAATAAATGTGTAACACGACTTAAAAGGGAAGACATCTAATATGAATTAGAAGAATTTTTCTTTCACATGCATGCAATTAATTTGGAGAGCTGTTTGCTAGCGGGTATTCCACAGACATGAGTTTTTTAACACATCGCCTGTTTGCATGTCTACCAACAGCTACTGGCACAGTAGCTAAAGCTATAGATCCCCGCGTTTCAGAGTACATGAGAGTTGTTGGGCATGCTGGGTGGGGGTGGGAGGAGATGCCGGCAAAAGAGCAGAAGGGGTGGAGAACATTCTATAACACAGCCTCCAACCGTGGTAGCGTTCAGCCTTCTGCTGAGCGAGAGAGGGGGACAGGAGCCAAAACCAAAGATGGAAACGGAAAGAAAAAAGATTTAAGGCAGGAAAGGATATTCTGCTTCGTAACAGCAGTAGTGTAGGTGGTTGGTTGGGAGAAAGAAAAAGAGAGAAGCTGAAAACAGGAAGAAGTAATTTGTGATTAAGAGAGTGAGCTGGAGCTGATGGGATTTATGTTCATGCACAGCTTTGCTGCACACCCCTTGAACAACCTTGGGCAAATGACCTCAAGTGGATTGAACATAGTCACCTGGTACCTACACACAGGCAGCAAGTCATACTGCCAGCCAGGTGTCCAACAGCCTCCCAAGGACTGTGGCACTCAACTTCTCTTTTGGGAACAGCAGGACATTCAAACTGGCACTAGGCTCCCAGTTGCAGGCACATCTCCCTTAGTCTCTCCCTCTGTCTTGTTCTCTATGTAAAACTAAAACAGTGTTTGCGTTCTCTGTTCTTATTCCTGCCTCTTCCATTAGAATCCGCAGTATTTTACTGGCAGATTCAGGACATATTTGTAGAGTCTTGATCTTGGCTGAGGTACCTAGGCATTATAACAAGACAAATAAGGAGCAGTGATACAGATAAAAATAACACTGAGGTAATAAGGCTGTGGGGCAGTGAAATGAATAGAAGTTTCAGCAAGCAATGGAAAAGGCAGAAGAATCACAGCCCCTGAGAGAATGGAAGTTGTCTCTCCTCTATTTTCCTCTCAGTTCTACTCCAGGTACGTTCTTTTTCCCACTACGCCAGTTCAGCACTATGCAATTTTTTCCTCCAAATAAAATAATGGAAACTCAAGCAAGTATTGCTGTATGGGCTTTCCTTTTTTTTTTTTTTTTTTTTTTTTTACCTGAAGACAAACAGCTTAGTAGAATATCCAGAAAGAAAAAACAGAGGAAGGTGTTTGAACAGTGGGAAAAGGTTCAGGGAGTGGACAGAACAGTTTGGGTTTTTTTTTTTAATTATTATCAAGATAAACATTATGTAAGGAAAACGTTGCACAGGAATAATGTATGCAGGTAACATACTACTCGGGGGATGTTAAAAGAATGGAAGCACTGTGCTACTGCATATTTAGAAACCAACCCTGTTCTTTTTTTCTCAGAAAGTTCCATGATGCATTGGCCTTCACCATAAATGCAGTGACGGAACAGCTCAGTGATGGGTTTGTTCCATTTTGCTGCTTCCTGTATCCCTGAGCAAAACAAGATGATACAGTTTTAAAATATTAATAAAGAAGTAAAGAAAGTAATTGCCAGTGTATTACATTCAAAGCAATATGAGACAGTGGAAAGTGGAATTTACTTAAATAATAATACAGACATATAATTATTCTATTTACTGAATAGCGTGTATATGTTCCCTTCAGAATAAAACTCAGGATAGCAGAGATCACCTGTAAGCAAAAATAGGGCATTTTGGCTGTAAGTAAATGCTTCGGTTTAATTCTAAATGCATTTTACATTTAATGCAGCATAAAATGTGCTTCTGAGTAGTATCCCCACCTGTCAAATTTCCATGTTCAACTTTACTAGTCTAAAAGATCTGCACAGATGGTTAATAGCCATGCTATTGACTGTGTCTATTATTTGCTGGCTCGCTGAATGTGCCTGATTTTTGTTATGAGCACATGGTGATCCTGCAGCTAAAGCTTTTATGGTTATGTCAAACAATTAAAACTTCATGCAGACAAAAAAATATTTTCTAACAAAAATCTTTATTTTCACATTGCTCTCTTGCTTTTTTGGAAATGCATACCTAGGTTCCTCTCTAACCCGGTACTGCTAAACACTGATATATCTCCACATAGCAAAAGTTCCTGTGAGAGTTGCCTTTAAGCTGAGCTTCTGCCATTTGACACCCACATCAGCTACAGCTCCTGCTACATCACAGACTGTGCCTGACCATGGCCATGCCAACCTGGGCCCACCTATGGGACCACATTCCATCCTGGCCTCATCCCCATCCCCAGTGAGGTGTCTGATGCCCAGGGCTGGGGCTGCCGCAGTGTTCCCCTGCTGCCCTGGCTGCCAGGCCCTGCCATCATCTACCCAGGGAGCCCCCAGCACTCCTGGTACAGGAGCCCACAGTGCCCTGGCAGTTCTCTGTAGAGCCTTCTCTTCTGTATTGTCCAAGAAATGGTGATTGGCATTCTTTTCTTTTTACAGGAGACTTACGAAAACATGCACCTGCTAACTTTCTGATGTGCTTTCATGGATGGCAACATAAAAGTTTAAACTCTTTATTTTCATATAATTTTTATTCCTCAAACATTATCACACCATTCATAATGACTATGTTTTACCTGCTGAATTCCTGTGTTACTTGCCAATACACTGTTTTTCTTCAGAGCTGATAAGTAGTTTCAACTGTTTTAAAAATAAATTATGATTAATTTTTCTCCACCATGAAATACAGTTTCCTGTGAAATATTGTCTCCTTTTTGATCTTTAGTTGTTTGGAAGGGAGTTTTAACATTTTCCCATTTACCCGTTATTGAGGGGGAAAAAGCTTAGTATGACTACCAGAATGAGGTAATCTTTGTTTGCAAATAAATTTAGTTCCTTGGTTTATTTTGGAAATAGATCAGCTGTCACAGATTCTAGAGGGCGGCATCACTGAGTTAAGTTTATTGAAACAGAAATGACAGAATGTCGATTAGCTTTTCCATTACATGTTATGTGAACAAAAGCTACTGTGCAAAGCCAAAGTGGATTTATTTTAGTTATCAGCTGTACAGATCCTTTTTTATCTGGTTACAAGGAAATGAAAAATAAACTATATATAAATAAAAGCACTTTTCCTTGGATTTTCTTGCCTGTAAGGATCAGAATGACTAATATGTAGTACACGCAACCTCAAACCTTGAAAAGTAGAGGTGAGACATCAAAACAGATATAACAGCTTCCCAAGCCCTTGCCTATTGGCTTTTACTCCATTCTGCATGCCGCCAGTGTGTGTCTGACAACTTAAAAAGTTGCAAGCTGTCCAGTGTTTGTAGCAGGGCAGTGAAATGTGGCTTCCACTGCTGGTGCATATCACCATGATCTGAACCCTGGTGTGCTCAGCATTTCAGTACAAGGCAGGTCTCTCCCCTAAGCAGTAGCAGGCAAGAAGGAAACACAACAGCAAGTTTGCAATGGTGGGAACTGGAGCTCATCATACTTACACCATGGTGTCAAAATTCACACCAGATATCTATTAAATGAGAATGGATATTTTTCTTGATAAATCAAGCTACAAAGGGCAACAAAATATGTATTTCAATGAACTATTTTACTGGTATTTATGTGGTGAAAGGAAAACGGCATGCATCCAGATTTGAGATATTCATTCTGGGATGAAACAGCACTGGTCTGGTTGTTTCTCACACCATAGGCAGTTCTTTACTGTTTTTTCTCCAAAGGCTCAATCTCATTCTGGAAGTAAAAATATGAGCCCTGTGATTTGAAATAAAGAGCAGATATTCCACCTTGATGAAGCAGCAGTTGTAAATTTCTCTGTGTGGTCTGAGCCATAGAAGGTATCACAGCTATGATGAATCAGTGTAACTTACAGAATTACCTCAACTAGTGAGTGGTTTCTGTGACATAACTGCAAACTGCCAGATTTGCCTCTGGACTGAGTTCTTTGCAGCTTTACCACAAGGGACCTGTGGAAGTTATCTGTAATATAGCTGCTAAAGAAGAGACTAACTCCTACAGATATGAAAATTTGCTTCATAAGGGGCTCCAAACATTGATGTGAGTTGATAGAAAAGCTGGAGATAGAATTTATAATTTCAAGGTTGCAGCTTGAGTGTGCTTTTCTGTGAAATAATCTCTCATTCTCTTTATCTTGCTACCCACCAGCCCTCTCAGAAATGAAAAAACCCCATCCAAACCAAACCCCTATCTCATGAGATTGCCCGTGTGTGTTGGGAGCCAAAATTCTGCTTTTTGTAATAAATTTTGTCAGAAAGTATATAATTGTCACCACAGGCCACACTGGGTTAGTTTAGGCAGGTGTTACATCACTGAGGAGGGTCTTCTAGTCCTTACAAAATCCACTGTATTTGACAGTTAAATAATCTCTTTTCATTAAGACAGTTACATAAACCAGAAGAAGTGACGTCTTTTATGCTGCTTAAAGAAGAAACAGTAAATACCCCCTTCTTGCTGATCCCACAGTCCTGCCAGATGACTACCTTATCAAAATGAGATGTTAGCTAAATCTGTTGTTTTAGCCTTTTTTTTTACTTCATTTTCTTCCTCTGAAGACACTTGCATAAAATGTGATGTAATGCAAGAGCACGTCATCTGGTGTGGGAAAGGAAAAGGAAATGGTTGGTTTTGGTGGAAGCTCATGAGTGTTTAATCAAGGTCTGTGGCCTGAAATCTATAATAAAGGAAATGTAGGATTTCCTGTGCATTGGTGATCAGTCAGGTACTGAAGGATAGTTTTATGAAGGATCATTTACTTATGATACTGTGATACTTTGCAAGCAAGGTAGGACAGGGCAAGGACAGAAAAGGGAACCATAGGTATGCCTACAGTATGGTAACACCCAGAGGTGGTGTGTGGCAAGAGTTCTTGTCTTTGTTTGAACTCCTTTCATGCATGAACTCCCAACACACCAAGCGCACAAAGGGTAGAGCACAGATCTGTTAGATACCTGCTTCCTCCACTGCATGCTTTTTTGCTTTCATTCCAGAAAGGCATGCTAGGTTCTCACTAGCAGATATGGCTTCCTACTCAGAGTCTGTAAAGTCCCTGCAAAGAGAAATTGGACAAAATATGCTAAAGAGCTGCAGAACTGTGGTCATTAACTGCCCCTCCCTGGTGAACTGTGCATTGTCCAACCTTAACCTGAATGCTGAATTGAATAAAACCTCCTGCAGATATGAAGGTATGTATTAACTACAAACGTGACCCTTTTGAAGCACAGATGCAGGAAAATAATAGACTGCAGATGAGTCCTGCAACTGGTTTGAACACTCCCTGACTGCTAAAACTGCAAAGTGAAACATGCCTGAGTGATACTGGACATTGTGGAGGCACTGGGACAGGACTGGCTTCAGATCCAGTGGCAGACCTTTTAGTGCTCATCTAAAATCTGTGCCCTTTGGACACAAACTGTCACTGCATTCCTCTAAGACATTCACACAAGAGCTTGCAGGTATGCCATAGGACCTATAAGGAACCCATGCCCTTCTGGGGCAGCATCTGGAAGTCTGTAGATCAAGCAAGAGACCAAAGGACATTCAAAATGGTACCAAATACCTATGTGCATGCAGTTAATTAAACCCTGAATCAAACACCTAGAGAAATACAAGTGGGGAAAATCAGACTGCACTTAAGTACATCTCAACTTCTCACTGTTTCTCTAGACTTCATGAGAACTAAAGTGTTACCACTCCCACTTCTGTTTTGGCACAGTTCCTTTTCTCTCTGTCATTTGGGGTGGTGATGGTAGAGAAAGAGATACGTGGGCAATGCTAAACTGGGTGAACAGTTCCTGGATACAACTTTAAAATGTTCCTAGATTAAGCCTATTGCTAATCATGAATCTACAGTTCGTGAACTTGACCCTGTTCTCCTGGTAACAAACACTTCTTTCTTGTATAATTCCTTGAAACAGCAAGCAATTGCTTTCTTTTGTACATTTGATTACTAATTTCTTACCAGAACAATAAAAAACAAGTCACTTCTCTCTCAGCCCTCATATTATACTTTCATTTCTGTTGCCAAAGCATGCCTGGCTTCTGCTTTGTGTAGTTGATGTGCAGCTGTGGTAGGAAGCCACAAACAGTGTCTCTAAGAGCTGTGCTGCCAAGGGTAAAAGGACCCTGCAGGGCAGCTATTCTGAGGGAGCCATCCTAACTGTTTGGAATGTAGCAAATCATGTTGTGATGAGAAAGGTGCAGAATTAACCAGAAAAGTCTTCTTTTTCCAAACTTTTCCCATTGCAGGAAAGAAAGTGGCATTTGGCCAACATACACAAAAGAAATTGGTACTCTTTCTTGCTAGTTTGAAATGCAGCCATAGGCTGCTCTAGCTGAGTTATATATTTTTGGAGGCATGAGGCAGTATGTAAGTATTGTACCACATATTGCTCTTAATTTTTTTACCTGCTGCAATAGATGGGCATACTTACAAAGCAATCAATCTGTAGGATGCCTTGAGATTAACTAAAAGGGGATTTTTTTCATCATTAACAGGTTTGGTTTGTTTTGTTTTGTTTTTTTTTTTCCCATCATTTACATTAAGGACATGACATGTGTTTAACTGAAGAACCTTATACACTCAAGAAAAGAAAGGAAGCATCCTTGAGCTGTGCATACTAGAAACTAATTGCTATTCCTTGTTGAATTAGGTTCCATGAATATGCATGGCAGATATGTCTGTCTTCAGGTGAAATGGTGAAACCTTTATAAGGCTTACATGTCTGGCTGTGAGCTTTTCAAATTCTGCATGCCCCAGAGCCTCCTATCTCTTTTTAGCCAAGTGCTTGAATCACAGCACTACCTGAAAGGTAAGCCTGACTGTTTAATTAAAATGTGAAGTAAAGCATTTGAGTGTATTACTTTAAATTTCAGCCCTGCTTTCATCTGAGAGATGCTGCTTCTGACAGCATCATCTCTTTTGAAATTGGCCTGTCCTTGTCTACTTGTAATAATCATTCCCTACTCTCTCTTGATAATATTTCAATGAGTGTAGAGTGAGTTGGATGATTTGGTTCAGAGTAAATCATAATATCCAGTGATTTGTATCTTTTTATGTCCGGGTCACGTTCACCTGAATCACCAGGAAAATAAGTTTTAGCATCTTTAATAAAAAAATTTCCCTTGGGACATATACCTAATTTGCAATACAACAGCTGAGAGAGATATGAGAAGTTACCAGCTAACCTTAATTAGTGCTTTAAAGCTGGAGATCCTGGGAACAAGTTCAGTAGTATAATTAATTCATCTTTCTGCCTATTTCTGTACTTTATCTTATTCCCATAAACATTCCCATAGTAACATGTAACTTTGATATCAAACAAAGAACATGGAGCATACGTTCTTACCCAATTGCAGGCCATTATTGACTTCCTATCAAATATAATATTGCATTATGAATAAACATGAAACTGCAGCATGAAAATCTCCAGGGGATTCCAGGGCAAGTACGTGAACAGAAGCCTGTGGTAACTTCACATATTCATAGGATCATGGGTTTCAACAAGCCAGAGAAGATCAAGGTCTAAATGCTGAAATGCCCTGCCTCCAGCAATGGTCTGTCTCTCAAATAAAGTTTACATGGCTTATTTCCACACTGGATCAAACCTATCTGAAGTATGTGTTCAAATGCTAATCATATAAGAGATCTGCTTGTGCCCTACAGCACTAGATTTGCTTTCCTAAGTCATTCTGAGTTTGTTCTTCTTATTGTTCTCAACCACACTCCTTTAATCTCATCTTTGATACTTAGGAGAAAAGTTAATCCAAGCAATGAGATTCCTTTAGCTAAGTGTTTCCACATGATTTCCCTCTATTTATTTATTTATTTTTCATTAATACACTGGCTTCATTATAGGAGATGAAAAATTCTAGTGACATAGAGTTTAATTACTGTGCTTTTTCTCAAGGGATCTTCATTGTAATCTGTATCACTACGATTATTGCCTTAACTAATAACTAAAAGAGGTCATGTTCTAGGTTAATAGCCTGCAGCTGTGATGTACAGAAACCTGTAGCACTAAATACTGCTATCTAAACCAAGTAGATATAGCTAACAGTGCCATACTATGATGGCAAGTATTTGCACACAGATGTTGACATTAATCTCAAGTGCCAGTTCATTTCACTCTACTTGACTTTATTGTATTTGCACCTACTTTGAAAAACAAATCAGGCCTGGAAACAGCATGTTGGTCAAATAACCCTTTAAGCTGAGGAATTTCTGAATCATAGAATCATAGAATAGTTAGGATTGGAAAGGACCTTAAGATTGTGTAGTTCCAACCCCCCTGCCATGGGCAGGGACACCTTACACTAAACCATATCACCCAAGGCTTCGTTCAACCTGGCCTTGAACACCACCAGGGATGGAGCATTCACAACCTCCGTGGGCAACCCATTCCAGTGCCTCACCACCCTTACAGGAAAGAACTTCCTCCTTATATCCAATCTAAACGTCCCCTGTTTAAGTTTTAACCCGTTACCCCTTGTCCTGTCACTACAGTCCCTAATGAAGAGTCCCTCCCCAGCATCCCTATAGGCCCTCTGGAGAGAAAGGTGTCCAAATCAATGTATTATAGGTGGTCCCAGCCATCTTGACAGTTTTCACTTTAGATACTTTTACACTTACTGCCAAAATAGACTTTTTGAAGATTTATTCATCTATCTGTTCAATAGCAAATAAATCACAAATCCCACTTCAACTTCAATAACACTTTCAAATTTTTAACAAGGACACCGACAGGGTTCTGCTCTACTTAATACTTGTAGAGTACAACATAGTTGGTCTGCATTTCTTTTCCTGTCAAAACTAATAGCCAAATATCTGTATCTCCTCTGCTATCAGGAGGGAGCTTATAGTAAAAACTTCACGGAATAAAAGAATTGTCCCCTTATATCTAACATGCTCATCTTTCTCAGTCAAATCAGTTCTCACAGTCTCTTGCTTGCCTTCACAATACATTATTAGACACATAAATTACACTTTGTTATTGCATTTTCATTTCATACATGAGAAATGGATGTAGGAAAGCGCAAGAAATTGGAAATTCCAAAATAAAACTTCTGTGCCCATTAGAGTTGTCCTTTAAGGTGGTAGTTGTTGGGGTAGGTTGTTAGGCAGGGTTCTGTTTGTTTTGGCTTTTTTTGGCTTAGCTAAGAGAATTATAGGTTTTTTGTTTTAGCATCTTTGCATGTTTTAATGTTTTCTGAGGAAGAACCGCCACCTTTTCTTTGTTTATACAGGTATTTTACAATCCACAATTCCAGCCATTCTACCTAGTGGCGCATTCAGAAACTTTTTGAGATGAAAACGTAAGACTGTTGGAAAGGTGCTGGAGAATAGCACTGAATTATGAAAGAATGAGATTAAGAATCTAAAAAATGGGAGCCATGTTGGCTATGGAGGGGGAGTGAGGTATGCTTCACACTGCTACCAGTGTTCCCTAATGAGTCCTGACACTCAGATGTCCCACAGTTCTGGATGTCAGCTTTGACGATAATCCCTATGCAAGCATAAGACCCCTGTTACTACAGGCTTTTCTGCATGTGTCCAGCTCAGACTAACAAACTTTGCAGTTCACTGCTTCCTCACTCCTCTGCTCACCTATGGCACATGTGGCCTGGTCAGAGACTAGAACTAGCTCTAGCTCTGTAGGAAAGACAACTCCATCAGCAGCCATTGGACAGACATAGACCTTACCCACTGCACAGTTCCTACTCCATAGCAGGAGAAACAAGCATGAAATGAAAAGAAGAAGGGCACTGCACTGCTGATTTTCCCTGTCTTCTATTTTTGTTATGTTTTACGAGTTTGATTTTGTTATGTAAAAAGCACAACTCATTACTGTTTGCAGGCAGTTGATTTGTCTGCTTTGTTTTTTTCCTTTCCTTCCAGAAATTATTCAATGCACACAAAACTCTGATTACCTTCTACCAACAATTATACCAAAAATTCCCCAAAAAATTATAAAATTGCCATTTTGTCAAATATTGGAAAAGATCAAATACTACAAGAGCTGGTTTTGTGGCATATTAGGTAATCAAGCAAACACAGAGACTAATATAATGTATGTGATCTTATTCAAGTAGAGATTAGCATTCTCATTGTCTGAGAAGTTCAGAAATGCAGCAAAGAGAAGAAGATACCAACAATGTCATTTTCCTGGGCAAAGCACATACAATTGCAGTGGATTATTCATTAAAGTCATTGTACCTGGCATAGAAATGAACACATGCGGCATTTCAAATTTACCTTGCCCCCAGATCCTAGTGTTTATATGAGTGCTTTCTGGTTGTACAAATTAGTCTGTCAATTTCCAGAACTTTCACCATATGGAAAGAGTCACTTATAACTTTACAGATGTTGCACAGAGCACAGATGGCCACACACACAAAATGGTGCTTTGTAACATTTACATCCCAGGTACTTCAGGTACCACTATCTTGCCTTTAACTTTCAAAATGTGCACTCTACTATCACTGTGCAGCTATTAAGAGTGTAATTAAATTTTCTGCCTGTCTTACAGTGCTATGATAAAATTTCAACCTCAGCGATAGCAGAAAATGGGAACACAATACAAAGTTTACTTCATAGCTTTGATCCCACAAAATAGTCACAGTACTTACACCCTGTTGCAACAAGGTCAGATGGAAAGCTGGAATACAGTTTATCTGAGAATGTAGGTACCTCATGTCTTCATCATCTCGGTGCCTTCTTTTTGCCAGTGAATCTTAAATGAGAACTGATGAACCTACAAGGTTTCAGTGGTGTATTATCAGTCCCATTCAAGGACTCATACAAAGGGTGTTGAATGTCCTGCTTGCTCACAGTGGCGTTTGAAACCCCTGTTCTCTCAATAGCAGCTGCTCTCAGCATGTTTGATGTGTCCCACCCTTTGAGTAAATGAACCTCATTGTAGCTCCATAGGCCTCCACCATCACCAGACAGCTGATTGACTTAATTACTGTTAATTAGCTTTGTTGGCTGAGTGGCGAGTGTCAAGGCAAGTATAGCAGCACCTTTGTATAGTAGGACACATATCAAACTGGCTGATAAAATTTCAGCGCTGTTAAAAATTACTTTTCACAATTTATGGAACATGGATGGCATTTCAAATAATGGGAAGAGTAAACATGTTGTGAGCTTTAAAAAGAAAGGGAGAAAATGTAGCCAGTCAGCAAAGCTTTTATTTCAGGAAACAGAAATACTGGAACAAGTAACTAGACAGACTTTTTGGAGGATAACAAGGAGAGAGTAAAATACAATGTCAATTCTTTTGTGAGAGTAGATTACATAAGAATAAAATAATCCACTTTCATTCTATAGTGGGTAACAGACACTGCAGACAAAGGAAAAGCAATTACTATTGTATTTCTTAACTTCAGAAATGTTTTTGATGCTGTTGTCCATTACATTCTTCTTAGCAAATGAGAAAACGCGATATAGATGAGTCTAGAAGCAAACAGACGCAATCCACGTTGGAAAAGTCATTCTCAGAGACAGAGAGGCTATTGAGAGGCACAGTCAATGTGGAAGTTTGTACTGAGTGGGCTCTGTGAGGGTCCAGCGATATTCAGGTGACATTCTGCAGCAAATTGGTTCCTTAAAAATCTGTCCTGGTGAGGGTAAAGGTACTAAATGCCTCCCAAGACAGCGGCATTTGCATCAACAGAGCTTTTAAGTAACAAACTAGGGAAAAACAGTATGGTGAAAAAAACACAGGTAGGAAGCTGAGTATCGTAACCTCTTAACATCCATTTTAACTGGTTGGTTTGGTATTCAGGAGCCTGGACAAATACATCTTAGACCTTCCTAAAGGTTCATTTACCTTAATGCTCTGACTTTAATCATAAGAAACAAAGCAAATATAAGCTAAGCATAGTGTGTATATGCCTCTGTTGCAGTTTCCCATTTTCTGTTAGCTCTTTAAGGCCTCTTTAA
This sequence comes from Pezoporus occidentalis, assembly GCF_034315485.1. Classification (NCBI taxonomy): domain Eukaryota; kingdom Metazoa; phylum Chordata; class Aves; order Psittaciformes; family Psittacidae; genus Pezoporus; species Pezoporus occidentalis. The sequence goes on from NW_026913855.1 coordinate 266,886, forward strand.
GGCCTGTTTACATGGCAAATGTAGGACTTGCTGTTTATATTTGCCATAGCTTTTAGCTAAAGTACTAGCAAATCACCATCACAATATCAAAGTTTTACATTCCGAAAATTCCTTCCTGCTTATAAGAATATGGTGCTATAATAATCATAACACCATTCAATAACACATAATTAATCTTTATATCTTTATGAGGAACCAAATTTTTCTGCTACTTCAGTGAGTAGCTACTTCTCTAAGAATGGTCCTCTTTGGTTTCATTTGCATGTTTTTGTTTGGTCCAGAACCTGGACCAGTATAACTGGTAAGAAATCCTAGATCATTAAGAAAAAAAATAAAACAAGGTTTTGTATCAAGATAGAATTTCTCTAAAGCTGATATACACTGAAAATCTAAATGCGACTGACATTAAGAGAAATTGCAGCTTTCATTATTCTCACACCCTCAAACACTAGTGTTGTGAAAGGGTCCCTTATAGGTATTTTCTTTTGCTTTTCCTGCACATGTGTAACATGACTGCTAGGAGTGCTGTAGATCCTGTCTTGTTGGATGGACACTTGACTCTTAGGCATTACACCACTGAAATATCATGTATTTCAGCCTAGTGGCCTGAAGTCATTAAAAAGACATTACATTAATAGTTTTGGATCAGCTCTCCTTGTTAACCATCATCTGACTAAACCAGGACTATCCACGCGAGGGTTTGCAGAATCTGCTTTACACAGCTCCTGCGTACTAACCCTTTGAAAACTGCTGTTGTCAAATGCTGTTCCCAGACAACATGGAATAATTCAATGAGAAATGATGGATGAAAGCCAGATGACATAAAATATCGATTATTTTTTATTCCAGTCTTTGAACCATGTGTTAACTGCAAAAAGATGTGTAAGGCTGGTGAAAATGTGGAAATGCAGTCTGTTGGGCTATTCTCTACACTGATAAAATCTATATAGAACTAAGACATGTGTCTTTGTTTAATCCTATAATTGCCAGAGGCAATTCATAGGCCCTCTCCAATTCCCTTCACTTCTCTCCCAAAATTCATGGGCTGCAAAACCTGGCATGTTTTCTGTTCTGCCAGTTAGAGAGAGACTTGCAGAACTTCAATGTTGTGACTAGCAATACCATCTCATGTTATACCAAAGGTACAATGTTCTTCAATGCCAGAAGAATGTTGTACTGTCAAATTACATCCTAATTGAAATATCCGTCTTGGTATGTCAAAATTCAAGGATGAGTTCTTCCCATTTGGCAGATTTATGTCAAGAGAGCTGGATGTAAAGGATGCCATTCTGACCTGACAGCATTTTACACAGGTAGCAAGGACTAAGGTAAGCTTGGTCTGTACTCTGCACTTGTAACTCTTTCGCTAGGGAAGTTCTCTCCCAGTTGTAGCAATACTGAAAACTAGTACAGAAATGGGAATGAAATGGTTTTATCAGACATCTAAGCCTAACATGAGCAGAATAAGGTGCAAAGCAGTGAAAGTCTGCAGAAAAATTTCTTTTTATATTCCTGACAAAAAAAAGAACCTTCATTTTCTCCTCTAATTTTACTCCTCTTTGTCATCTTGCTGAAGCAGGTCTTCTCACATGCTTGCAGAACCTTTTTAATGAAACTTCTATATCAGTGACCCTTTGAATTCTGTTGTTAAATATGGTTTCAGAGCAGCATGAGGGGTCTGTTTGTACAAATCTGTTTTGTTTTTTTAATAAAAAGAAAATCTTGTGTTTCCCTCATCATGTCTTCAAGGTCTACAAGCTGCTGTCGTCTCCTCCAAGTACCGCTTCTACAGCATAACCAGCAAGTCTTTTCTTTCACTGGAACTTGCTGCTTCTTTTATTACGCTCCCATAATCAATATAGTGAAGAAATGGCAAGTATAAAGGAAGTGAGCCCCAGGACATCACTCAAGCATTAAGATAGTGCTGTTTGGGAAGCTGTAGAGAAGTGGTGCCTGATCTCATTGAACTGCCTGCATGAGAGAATATGGTTTAGCAACAGGCCTTGTGGGCAGGCTCTATGCAGTTCTTTTTATCTGTCCTTTAGAGCTGCTGGCAGTTATTATGATCTCTTCTAGGTTCCTACCCTTTTCATTCTCACCCCAAGAGCCACGTCACTTAGTGTCTTGAACACATGGACATTCAGGCAGTCCTAGACCTCTTCCTCCCTCCCATTCTGCTCCCATCAACAGGCCCTCAAGCAGAAGTCACCTGCTTAATGAGATGGCAACCAAGAGGCTATTTTGGCATCCTAACTAGGCCGGTCTGGCCTATGATTCCTGTAGAATCACAGGAGGCTGAGGTTGGAAAGTATCTCTGGAGGTCATCTGGTCCGGCCCCACTGTTCAAGCAGCGGTGTGTCTGCCCAGTGCTGTGTCCAGACAGCTGTTGATTATCCCCAAGGATGGAGACCCCACAACCTCCCTGGGCTGCCTGTGCCAGTGCTTGGTCACCCTTATGGTGAAACAGTGTGTCCTGATGTTCAGAGGGAACCTCTTGTGTTTCAGTTTGCACAGGTTGCCACTGGTCCTGTTACTGGGCACCACTGAAAAAAGCCTGGCTGTGTCCTCTTTGTACCTTCCCTCCAGGTACTTATATACATTAATAAAATCCCACCTAAGCCTGTTCTTTTCCAGGCAGTCACACCTCTCAGGTTTTTCTCATGGTCCCTTCATCATCTTCATGGTCCTTCATTAGATTCTCTCCGGTATGTCTACATACCTCTTGTATGAGGAGCGCAGACATGGACACAACATTCCAGGTGCACTTCTCCTTGTCAAAACCCAGGAGGTTACTTTCAGCTCGTTTCTCCAGCCTGCCCAGGTGTCTCCTGATGGCAGCACAACTCTCTGGTGTGTCAGCCACTCCTCCCAGTTGTGCATCAGCAGCAAACCTGCTAAGGGTACACTCTAAGAGTGTGCTCTCGTGGGTACTCCTCATCTTATCCAGAGAAGAGAAAAGAAGATGAAAGATTATCAAAGTCCTTGAAACTGTGAATCCTGACTTACATGCAATTTTGCAGCTGCTTTGATTAGTGGTTTTATTACAGCTCAGTAGATTCTGACCGTGTCCTCTCAAACGGAGAAAGAAATTGGGCCTTTTTTTACTATACTCTTTTTCCATCCAATTTTTAAAAATACATTAAAGACTTACAAAAATACAGACAGGAACATATATATGTAACTATATAAACATATTTTCTGAGACATGCAGAAGTAGCTTCTAGAAGCTTAAAAGACAATATTAGGGCCTCTACTAAATCTTTGCAATTTCAATATGTATAACATTACAGGAATAACTGTAGTGATGGTGAAAATTAGTAGAACGTATCATTATTGCTGTGCATTTCTGTCACCCTGCTTAATTCAGTTTAAGAGTAACACAAATACTTGTGCTAAGCCCAGCTATAGGGACAGATGCCTAATATTTTTTCTCAGAACAATGCTTTGGAGAGGGGCTGTGTGTTCCAGAAATGAAAATCAATATTATTAATTTAAGTTCTGTAACTCTCTTTGCTACCTGACTTTAAATCACCACAATTTACTGAGGGAATAAAAGCAGATGTGTCTTCCTCAACTTTTCTTCCAACTTTTCCTCATCCAAAGGGAGAAACAGAGTCATCACAATCAGTTTACCCATATACCCAGACGTGGCATCATCCTGCCAGGAAACAAACAATTTCACATGAATTATAAGTGATCCCATAGTTCAGATAATAAAATCTCAAGCACTTTAAGGCAACTGCTCCAATAGCAATAGGAAGAAGAAGGAAGCAGTATGATAAATAATTCTATCTGAATGCAACTCTGATGGAGCTGGTTACTCATAGCCATTCTGAAAGGTAGCTTTTCCATTCTTAGCAATGGGCCTGCTTACAAAGTGAGGTCAAACACCACCATAGGGAAACCAGTTGCTTTATGGGGAATGAGATTAAATTAATCTGTTTTGTAAGGTATTAATTATAAATAATTTTCTCAGCTCAAACCATGTTTTTTACTAGTGCCTCTTGTTAAATCTATTAGAATATTGAGATGATGAGTACAGCACAGAGAGGAAGCAATATGTCTGGTTTTGTTTGTAAAATAAATGCTTTCCAAAGCTCTGCATGTGAATCCTGGAAAAGAATGGTTTTGATTTTCCCTTGAGAAATGGGCTGGAGCATTTTTGTCAATAGGCATCCTTTTCAGATAGAAACCTAATTCATTTTGGCCCTGCTGAATGATTTCAGAGTCATGCACCCTGGCAGCAATAATACTGTCAGCTTTACTCTCATATTAAATTCACACTTGAGGAGCTGTAGATGATGAATTTCAGATTGCTCTAACCCTTGTTGCTGTTTTCAGATTTTGAGTAAACTAAAGCAAAAGCTGCTTCCGAAGGAAGTTTACAAAGAGTCTGTTGATCAGAGTCTGTTGATAAGGGTCTGAGCCTTGGGGTCATACAGTAAAACATAAATATATATGTATATATATATGCATTGTACCAATTAATCTACAGGTAGCACAATAGCCTTCGTTAGGGCCAGCTTAAATCAGATACTTTAACTTTCTTTTCTTTTGGGCATGTTTATGTACTACATTTTATATGTAGTTCTGAAATCCTCAAACAGAACTTATATTAGGGCCAGTTAAATAAACCAAGGAGGGACATGGTAATCCAAGTCCAGGACAACAAAGACATTGAAGAAAACTTCAGTTTTAAACCTAAACTTTAGAAAAGACAGTATCTTTCTCCAGTCTGGTATACACTGATCTCAGTGTGGGGTGGGAGGGAAGCAATTTCTGCACCCTGCATATTCATACAAAGTCTTGAACATTTAAACAAGAAGGTGTGACTATTCAGTATGCAAGCATGACTGCTCAGCAATGTGTTTCTTTTCCCTTCTCAATAAAAGCAGCAAACTCCCCCAAACCTTTACAATGTCTGTTCAGCTGATCTGTCCACCAGAGATTTCTTTAGAAATGAACACTACGATTTACTACTGGGGAAGTAATTTCTCAGCCTTGCCTCACTATAGGAACGTGGCTGCATCTCAAGAAGGTTCTACCTAGAGGTTTTACTTTCCTCCTCAGGCCTCTGTCTTTTCCTAGAGCTATGCCCTGTTCCTGATTTACTGGACCCAGCATTTAAGCAGAGTGCATCTTAAAGTCATTATGATGAATGGTAAAAAAAATGTTAGTAGGCTTCACATTGCCAATTAAGCCTAAATTAAAGAGCCTTACAATATTCACGATTTAATATGGCTTGTTCAAGAGAAGATTAAAATAAATATGACAACATTGGTGCAGAATGATCATGGAGAGAATTATGATTTGTTTCAGTTTTGAGGAAATTAGACTCAGTGGGAGGAGAAAAAAATTCCTCAGCCATAAGAACCAGCTGTAGCACTAAAACGCAAACAATAAAATTAATTCCCAATTAAAAAAAAATCATAAATATGTGGGGAGATGTTTCCTTGTAGTTTATGGAGGGAAAGTTGTAAATCTGTAAAGATTGGTCTTTATTTGCTGTCAAGTTCTGATTAGATATCAGAACGTCTTCTGAAACTATCCCTTTAGAACCTTGAAATAAGCAGAGTGGATGCTTCATACCAACTTCATGTCTTTCCTTTTACAGTACTCAGTCCAAGCTATGATGCTACCTCACAAATCCAGCCACCAGAGACACAAAGCCAAAGCATTTCTACTCATTTTAGGCCTAACATGATAGAATCTGGCTCCTCGCCAGGGTGTCAGAGATACCTGGAATTACTTTTGGAAGATACAGTCTTCAGTTGTGTTACAGATTAAAATGGAGAACATTGCAACTAACTGAACAGAAGGTAGAAAGAGAAGCAAAGACTTTCCTGAAAGCACCAAATTCAGGTAACCACACTGCAAGCTAGCCTCAAGCACCAAAGAATCCTGAAGCACACTTGATTGCCAAAACCTATGTTTAAGCCTGGCAGCAGCCAGATTCTGTATACACCATAGATGTAAAGATTCTGCAAAGAGAGTAGCTGTTACTTATATTTCACAGACAACTAGTGAGGGAAGCTTAGAACAAGGCCACATGCAAATGCTGCACTTGCCAATCTAATAGAAGTTTTTCCTATGCCCAAGAAGGAAAATGTTGCAAGGGAAAAGAAATCACAAAAGAAACAAACAGAAAATGTTCCTGTACACTGAGATGGCCCTAAGCAGCACCAAATGTAGGGAGCCTACTGATTAAGTTTCACACTTGAGTGCTCAGGTTCGTCACCAGTATTTGTAGCATCTAAAAGCAGCAATGTATAGGTACCCTGGGCTAAACTGGTAAAATGCAGCATTCTGGGATTAACTATCACTGCTGCACAGTAATAAGGAGCACAAACCCACTGCATCACAGTTCCTGCTGAGCATTTTACAACACAGTTGCTCATTCCCTCTCCTCAGCCTGACTAGTCAGAAATGGAGCAGCATCAGGACAACACTAGCTCAAGAGTTGGCTCTCGTTTTGTGGTTTTCTCCCTCTCCACATTTTAGCAGTATGTGGCTGTTTCTATTATTTCCTGATATGAATCCTCTCTGTGTGTAGAGATGTTGCTAATGGCTAATTGTATTCATGAAATTGTAGCAGGGAATGCATTTCAGCATGAAATACACTGTATATCCTGCATTTATTCTTAATCAGGAAGCTCAGCTTCTAAGGAAGTGTGCTGATACATCTCCTTTATTTTTATGTCTGGCAGCTTGAAAAAAAAAAAGATTGGCAAGACCTCAGTCTTTACTAGACTGAGATTTTAACTCCTTCCATGCCTTGTGTTAGGGAAAGATGAATCAGTCTGAATAAGAAAATGTGTCCTTATCCTTCACAGTGTACATAAGGAGAAAGTTGGTAACCTTCTGAGGGTGGAATTTCCCAGCAATGTTATTCCTGATTTCAGGTGCAGCAGGAATTTGAAAATGCAGATAATACCAACCTACCTAAACCTGAAGGGCTGTATCATAAGATTTCTGAACCTGCCATCTAGACTTGCTGATCATGAGAACTTCAGTTGCAGCACTGAAGTTGATCCATGTCTCTGCGTCTCTTGCGGCTTATGCATCCCTAGAGGAATGTACATGAACAGAGGAAATCTACTTAGTGCCCTTTTCAAGTCAGGACTTGTGAAGCTTTCAGAAGGTACTCAAAGCCCCAAAAAGACACTGAATTTTAGCAATTTCACTGGAGCTGTGCTATCATTTACCAGCTTGGATGTCACAGCTGAGAGAAGCAGTTAACATTGCCTTTTGTACCTTCTGTGGCACATCACTGTTAAGTGTTAGATTAGAAAATTATTTTTCTTAATGAAGGGTAACTCAGAGAATAGGGATCTAATACAGACTCTTCTGAAGTCCTGGGGAAATCTGCTGCTGGTTTCTGTGAACTTCACATCAGACCCTCAGTTAGGAAAGAGTTAAAGAAAGCAAAAAATTAAGGTTTTCCTTGGTGTGGTGCAGTGATAGATCATGCTGCATGCACTAACTTCTTTTCTTCCTCTTTTTTTGATTAAAAGGTTAAAAGAACTTTTAATTTGCACAATTTACACCTTGGAGCATAATTTTCCCCACCACAATTCATGTAGGAGTCTGGCAGTATCTGCAATGTTTGCTTGAAGCTTGTTTTGACTTTTTATGGGTACGAGCTGGCAAAATTATGATCAACAAGTTGTCATATTCTGACAGGGGCACAAACAGTATTTGAGCAACCCTTAGAATGTGTCTTTTAGTCCATTCAATTAGTCCAGTTCATTAATATTTATTTGTGCAAAAGTCTAAAAAGAAAACTACTATTTAATATGGCAAGTGTTTGCAGGCAAGTTTTTACGTAGCTATTATTTGAAATGAAAAGGACGGGAAAACATGCAAGTCTTCTACCTGTCAGTTACTCACAAGAGGATGTCCTGTGTTTCCCTGTTGGAAACCATGCGAACATGTTCCTGCTGTCAGTATGAGTATCGCCTGTTACAATAAAGACCTGGAGGTAACGTGGAAGTACGGGTTGCTCTCTCTTTCCAAAACATTTTCTTAAACAAACTCAAATAACCACCATAAGAGTGGAAACAAGCCTGTAATAACATGTTAAGGCTTCAAATTGTCACTTTTGGCCCTGACAACACGCATAGTAATTTTTAACCCTGAAACTTCGGGTTCGGCTATTATTCTAAGTGGGTGACTGTCTTTATCCATAGGCATTCACGAATAGACGGTGATGTGTTTCTTGTACCAGATGGAGCAGCAACTTAAAAACTTAGAGAACCATTCCAGTACTAGTGGAAGTTGGCACAGACAATGACATTGTGTGCCGTTATTACCTAGCACTTAAAAGCAAGTAAAAAAAATGGCTGTGCATATTTGTAAATGTGTATATATAAATGTTTATGTAAGTGTACCCCACATCCAGAGTGAAAATGAACATTTTATTCATACTGATCACAAATAATATTCCATCAGAGTGAATGTCTTCAGGCTACTCTATGGGTCCATAGGTAGCCAGTCTCCAAAGACAGGCCAAGAGGCAAAATGCACATTAGAATACAGAGTCAGAAATAATATGGTGAAAAACCTGAAGTCATGTTTATCTTTCTCAAACAGAGGAAAACTCTTGTTCCATGAAAGTGTGTATAGTGGCAGCCAGAAGGGTTTCCAGGAAAGCATGCTAAATAATATATGCTATTTTTAAAGACTCCTTAAAATTTATATATATATATAGAAAATGCTCTTTTCAAAGCTCGTTTATATAAAATTTAAATTCCAAAATTGGTTTGGGGAACAGTAACTTTCTGCAGAATTATGCAGGCAACTCGGGATATGGCCTAGTTAGGACTGTCAAACTGTAACTCAGATCTGTAGCGTGTATGTGAGCAAATATGTAACTCTACATGTATACACAGCTGCATATATTCTGCCTTTCAGTGCTGGGAGATTGGAAAGCATCTGGGGGATGAGAAGGGGGCAGCTGGAACACAGTGTTACAGTGGTGGTAAGTGGGTCACTCGCTCAACTGAGAAAATGCAGGAGGGGAATCAAAACTCAGAGTGCTCCATAAAGACCCCACACAACTTACCCTGAGGTCTTCCGACGTTTAGATAAAGATAATGGGAGATATAGGAAGCAACAGCTACTTCCCTTCTGCTTGCTTAGGGCAGCAGCAGGTCTGATTATCTGATAGTGCTGTTTCCACCGGATGATTCGCCCTGCTTCAGTCATGCAACCACCTCAGATATACATGATGGTGCATTGCCATGAGCTCGTCTTAAAGCACAGCTTGAGGGAGAGTAGGGGGAGCATACAGACAGTGCAAGTGCTTGCACACAATACAGACTGTTATCCTCATAGCTGCTCCTAAAACAAAACCACAGCTCTAGATAATGTATGCTTTGGCTGATAATCTTATTAGTATTTATGGGAACTGCTGTGTAAAGTTACACATGGTGTTCCTTGCCAAAGGCTCAATTTAATGTTCTGTCCTTAAGGTGCATCATTTGTCTGAATAGTTTCCTCTTTATAGATCTGGGCAATATGAGACTGATCATTTTCAGATATTCCTGGCTGGGATCCAGTTCAAGATTCACAAATACATTGATTCAGAGAAGGAAATGGAAGAGATGGAGGTGAAAGAGGGAAGTACAGACCTGATAGTCTGTGTCAGATAGATTGAATCAGTCTTCTATTACCTGCATCAGAGGGACTATATCAATCAAAGATATGTTTAAGAAATGGCTCTGAATCACTCAACTCTGTTTCTAAGTAACCAGGAAGCTTACGTTACTGTGATGTTTATCAACCTTCTAAAATTCTTCTTTAGAAATATACTTATGATTGTGCTTGCTACTCACCGGATTGGCACCGGTCAAAATGAACCTCGCTTGGGTGTCGAAGCAGGCTCCCTTCTTCCCATCCCATTGTCTTCAAGCATGAGTTTCATTCCTTTGGATTTTGGACCAGTTAATCTACTTGGGGACTCTTCCTCAGGATCTGGAGTGCCATTTTCACAGTTTCTCTACCTAAAGTGGAATGTCATTCAAGAATGGAAACCTGCTTGTGTGCCCCCCCTTAAGCTAACTGACCATCTTCACTTTTCCCTTCTAAATCTTTCTCTCAGCTAAGGCTGGGAAAGTCCTGATACTCAGCCTGATTTTCTTCATTTGCACAGTGATAACAGAGCTAAAACAAGAATAAAAACATTGTTGACAAATTCATAAAAGGAGGAGATATGCTGACACATGCAAGATATTTGCAGGGAGGGGAGACTGTTAAGAGCTGCTATAACATATATCAGTCCAGCTAGGTCTGCTCAGAAACAGACATGCTTTCATCAGATTTGCTGATTCTTTCAGATACAATAATTTCTGTAGATTACATGATTTCACTGGAATTTGTCAGGCATTCTGCTAGAAACCTGTCTGCTTTCCTGCTGGTTTTCTGCCCAGTTCCAGGGTTGTCCTCCTTTCTGTTGGCATGGGGAGAATGGAAGTGCCTGATTCTCAGTGGGCTGAGATCCAGAGTGACTTTTGTGTCAATGGCTCTAGGGTTTCTTCCCATCCTTAAAAGGAGAGACGTCATTTCATGAAGACATACTGTTAATGTTCATCTCTGCATAGGACCACTCCAGATCTCACCATAACCCAGCTGCCTATCAGATGCAGACATTAATTCTCACAGCTCAGTTCTCCAACGTGTCTCACATCCAGCTCTTCAAAATGGGGGGAAAAAAGCAGAATTTGGTTCTTAACTGCTTATAAAGATGCGGGTGCACAACCAACCCACTCAAGAACTTTGTATTAGTAAGGGAGAAAAAAATGAAACAAAATAAACACACCAGCTGTTGCTAAATGGTATGTGGAAAAACCAAGTCTTTAAGATATATCTGTAAGATGCAACTGAGCTGTCTGTAATACATACCACATGCTGCCTGACGTGGTGCCAAGGCTTTAAAGAATCCTCTGAAAATTTAAGAGGATGCTTTTCTTTTTTTCTAATCCTTCTCTTGCTCATGTTTCATACAGGATCAGGTAAAAAGGGCTTTCTACCATTTTAGCATATGTTGGTGGTAAGGGGGTAATATAACCTGTTCTCCAAACATATGATGTATTTGGTATTTATATCTGCAAGGGTAAATTTCATGCCAGGTATTTTCTTTCTCCGAAGGTGTTTGCTCCTTTATATCCGTGTTGGTGTTGCCTAACTAAAAAAAGGATATCTTGCAGATGAACACATGTGCATTTCTCCTCTGACTAATTGTTGTTTCCACCAGAGCTGCATATCCATCCTCTGCTGGAAAGTGAACTGTTTCCATCTTCTGGAAAGTGAACTGTTATTAGATTTAATCCTGTGGCACTTTATCCACACTGTGGCTCCTGGAAGAGAAGAAATTGCTTTAGGATGGAAAGGGCAGGACAGTGATAAATAGAAATACCTATAAGCTCAAGGTCTGACTTCAGCCAGATGAGCTCAAAGCATAATAAAAGAGTTCTTTTTTCAGAAAATGTATTACAGCATCCTCTCTTTGCTCATGAAATGGCATGAGCACTGTTGTTACATGTATGAAAATGAATGAGCCCTCTTGTTACAAGTATCTGCAGTCAACTGGAATTAGCAGAATGGAAGAGCTACTTAAATTCTGTGTACTGATTACACAGCACCCCTGAAACCACTGGAAAAGCTGGCAGGCAGGGGTGGAAAGGAAAAATAAGTGTGCATGGGAGGGGTGGTAAAGGAGAAAGAGAACCAGGTAAGTTAATCTTGATTAAAAAGAGTTCCCATTCATTATTGGGGCTGTGTTTCTGACTTCTTGTTATTGACTTTCACAAATGTAAGTGTGTACTTTCACATGCTGCTGGGAGAGTCTGTCCTGTCTCTCAGTCCAAAGGAACTTGCTCCCCTGATGATGATGATGGATAGAGAGTAGCCTCTCATGGGGACTGCAATATATCCATGCTATTTTCTCCCTTAAGTAACAAGCTCAGCTCAAGACACTTGAAACCTGTCTCTGAAACTGACAAAAATTTCGTACTTCACTAAACTGGTCACGTTATCAGTGACAGGTACATCCTCTAAAGCGTCGGCAAATGTTCTCAGGGTGAACACTTTCAGGTTGCTTTCAACTAGCAGAGTACTGCAAGCAGAAATGCTTTCTGGGCTGTTTTCCTACTCCCAGCCATCTGTTACAGTGGCATCCAGGCAGCTCAGAAATACTTACGTTTGTTTCATTGATGTATATGTGCCAATGCAATAATAATAATAACAGGTTGACATGAGCAGGCTGTCATAATCCTGCAAGGGCCATTTCTCCTATTGGAAGTCTTAAGGAAAAGACTGCCAACTGCCTGCCTTATTTCCCTGTAAGGCACTTTGGTACCATGGTGATGAATGCACAGAGAGGATCAAACATTGCTTTGCTATCAGATGAGAAATAAGAATCCTTTCAAGCAAGGAGCAAAAAAAAAAGGTCCATAAAATTAAAACACTTAAAAAGTGCAAGAACATCTTTTCACTGCGTACTCTGGCTGTGAAGCCCATTTACTATTATTCCTGGCTTTATTTGCCAGGATAACTTCCATAAAATCTATAGTTGACTTGAAAAATAAATAAAGAAAAAATCCTGAAAAGACTGCTCTGCAATGGCACTATACCAAGAACAGTGGTCTCAGGAGGAGCATTTAATAAAAGATCAGTCAAATGGCACTCTGTGTACTGTGTCAGTGAAACGCTGGGGTAGGACACATGTGCTATTGAGCAGTGCACATTAGGAACATTGAACACTGGAGAGAATCACCATCATGTATGCATCTGAACAGAAAAGCCCATTGTTTGAAGAGAGTCAACTCTGTGGAGCATGAGTGGTTTATACTGTTTGGTTGTTAACTGTAGTATGGGTACAGATGCTCTCCCACTGGTCCCCTGGGAACCTTTGTTCTTGTCAGGCTTTTGAGCAATTTCTCCAGGGAGACAGACATCCTGGTGGAAGGAAAGATCTATTGTCTTTGATTAGATTTGCCTTTCAGTTCATGTTAGTGTCCTCTTGCACTAAATACAATCCGTTGAGAAAGGGGACCATCAACAACAGGAAGAAAGTGGTGGTGGTTGTGGGTTTATGACTGGAAACCAGCAGCTGGTTTTGTGGCAGCTGAGAGGACAGCATGGCAACTTGCTTACTTGGCATCAAGGCAGTGAAGCTTGATGCCTAGGGAGGATACTTGCAAGTGCAATAATGAACTTGCATGTATGTAGGTATGCTGGTTCTAAATGGTGGGAAGGATAGCAAGGTAAGCTTAGAATAAGGGCTGATTGTTATGAAAGAGATGTCCAAGGCATCTATCCTGACCTTTTTCTGAATACTTCAGGTTTCCTGGGAGAGACCCTGGGGGCAGCTTGAGGTCCTGAGTAACAGTGTGTGGAGGGAAAGAAGGGATTTATGCCTGTCAATACCAGAAGACAGGAAGAACCTGTAAAGGACAGATGAGTTATACCTTAACAGAAACAAAGCAAATTTCCTGGTGCAGGAAGCCAGGGCTGAGGGAGCTGATGGGCATGGAACATTCCCTTTTTACAGCCAGTACACTCATCAGAAGGGACGTGGCCAATACTCACTAGGCCTCTGAAAAGTCCAGAAGGGAAATAAATAGCACAATGACAATGAACATAAAAAATCAAACTGCCTGCAATGCCATTACTGAGTGACAGAGCAAGGGCAGTACTTGCAAGTACATCTACATCAACACTAGAAGTCTAAAAATGGCATGAGGGAGCCAGAACACTTGGCATTAAATGGCAATCCTCATCTGTCCTGCACCTTGGGGATGCAGTGGGAGGAAGATAATGGTAGCTCTGCCATGCTATCCACTTTACAGGAATGATAGGGTAGGACATATAGATGGGGGAGTGACAAGGTACGTGAAAGACTATATGAACTGTAATAGAAGAAATATATCACAGGAAAGAGATTCAATGTAGTATCCTCGTGGGTTGAAATACTGTGATGGTGCTAACACCACGATTAGGCTGATGATAACATTTATGAAATGCAATCTCAGGTCAGAAAACCTGAGAATTTATGACTGGTGACTCTAGTCTTAAGTTACCTCTACACAGAGTGAATAAATGCATCATCAGGATGAGACACAGAAAAAAGAATTTTCAGGAAGCACTTAAATAACCTTTTTCTAGACTCCCCAAGGGGTGTGGGATCTGGTTCATGATATACTAGCTAAAGGGCTGCTCTGTAATAGCACCCAGAGAGCTACTAGGTTTAACACTACAGTGGGAAAGAACAAGCCAAATAGCATCAAGCCGTAGCTATTCAATTGCAAATAAGAGAGCTATGTAGAAATGAGGGAATTGATCAGACGTATAAAGACCAATTCAAATGCCTTCCAGGAGCCTGGAGACTGTTCAAAGATACTATATCAGAAACCCAAGTAGATGGTATAGCACAAGTGAAAAAGAGAACAATAAAACCCCTGGACAGAAGCAGAAAATAGAAAAGACTCAATAGAAAAGTCAGGGAGGTTACCATTGGGAAGGGCAGGGGAAGTCAATACTTAAAAATGGAAATACTCAAATGAGAACAAGAATGGCCATAAAGCAAGTCAGGTCAAATGTAAACAGGAAATTCAGAGGGCTAAAAAAGAACACCTTGGAATGGATGCATTGATCATGATGACAGAAGAAAAGTTATGTAAATGATCAAAGGCAGGAAGCCCTAGGAATTGGGATGTGGTTGGATGATCAAGGTGTAAAAAGGACATTCAAGAATGAAAAAGCCATAGCAGAGAAGCTCAGTTAATTCTCTGCTTTTCTGTTTGCTGATGAAGATGGTGGGGAGATGCCTGCTCCCATGTAGCAGATAGGTCAGAGAAACTATCTTGATAGAAGGTAAACCAACAGTAAGCATTAGCTGAGACAAGTAAGTCAATGTTAACAAGTCACCAGGACCAGTCGATGTTCCCCTGGAAGTCAGCTGGGAATGTGGCTGTGCAACATATCCCATACCTTGACCAACAATGCTGCAATGCTGCACTGTCATGCACACATCTGCCGGGATGAGTGCCATCCCAAAATACAGTGCAGAGGAGGTTCTGGGAACCACAGACTGCTGAGCTCCCTCCCACCACTGTAAGAGGGTCTCTGTTTTAGAAAATAGGATCCTAGAGGATGGGATGGACACAGCCAGCTGTGAAAGAGCCAGCATGGCTTCTGTCATGGAAAACCTCTGCTCCAGACTGCAGGACCTCTGTGGGAGTGTCAGTAAGCATGTGGATAAGGGAGACCCAGTCGATCTCATACATTTGGATTTTCAAAAGGTATTTACAAGGTTCTCTGTCAAAGCTGTTTAAAGATGCTTAAAGAAAGCAAAGGATTAGCTTAATGGAGCACCTCCCGTATGAAGACAGGCTGAGAAAGTTGGGGCTGTTCAGCCTGGAGAAGAGAAGGCTGCGTGGAGACCTCATAGCAGCCTTCCAGTGTCTGAAGGGGGGGCCTATAGGGATGCTGGAGAGGGACTCTTCATTAGGGACTGTAGTAATAGGACAAGGGGTAACGGATTAAAAAAGAGGGAAGTTTAGATTGGATATAAGAAGGAAATTCTTTCCTGTTAGGGTGGTGAGGCACTGGAATGGGTTGCCCAGGGAGGTTGTGAATGCTCCATCCCTGGTGGTGTTCAAAGCCAGGTTGGACGAGGCCTTGGGTGATATGGTATAGTGTGAGGTTTCCCTGCCCATGGCAGGGGGGTTGGAACTACATGATCTTAAGGTCCTTTCCAAGCCTAACTATTCTATGATTCTATGGTGACTTCTTAATGGAGTACTGAAGGGCTCACCTAAGAATCAATGCCGAGATCAGTATTTTTCAATAGCTTCATCAACTTTCCAGGAAAGTGACACTGAAATCTTCAGAACCATGGAGGTAATGAGAATCTTTCCAGTAGCAAAATGCCATCCTGATGGCTAGGACCTTGTAAAACTGTGTGTCTGTGTGGTGGGAGTGGAGACAGATGGGCTTCGGTGCAGATAAATACGTTACACATCTAGGGGGAAAATAACCCACATGTCTATGATGCTGACCTTGGAACCTGCAGTTATAACTCAAGAGGGAACTTGGAGCCATCACTGACAGCTCCCTGAAACTGGCTTTTGATGGCTGCACATTTAGCCAACAAAATGTGGGGAACCATCATGAATGTACAACCACAACTGTCTTAAGTAATGTGCTGTTCTGGGTTCAGCAGTAGCAGTCATTTTTCTCCTTCTTGGTAGCTGGTGCAGTGCTGTGTTTTGACCTTCAGCCTGGGAACAGAGCTGATAACACCGATGTTTACCCTGACCAAGGACTTTGTGAGTCTCATGCTCTGCCAGGGAGGAGGGGAAGCCGGGAGGAAGCAGAGACAGGACACCTGACCCGAGCTAGCCAAAGGGGTATTCCATACCACAGCACATCATGCCCAGGGAGGTAACTGGGAGTTAACCAGAATTGCACTCTCTTCTCAGTCAGGCTCATTTCAGCAGGTGGTATTATATTCTCTTTCCTTGTTGTTTCCCTTATCATTATTATTATTGGTGGTAGCAGCAGTGATTTGTGTTATACCTTAGTTACCGGGCTGCTCTTATCTGAACCCGTGGGAGTTACATTCTTTCGATTCTCCTCCCCACCCCTCCAGGAGCTGGGGGGGGGAGACGGGGCGGGGGGACAGGGAAGGAAAGAAAGAGGGCAGGGGGACAGGGGACGGGGGGAGTAGAAATTGTGTGGCTGACTGGGTTTAAACCATGACACGTGCACAGTCCTGTTCCCTGCATCTCAAGAAAGGGCGCAGTAGAGTCAGAGGTGGTTTAGCAAAAAACAAGGAAATAAGCACCTGTCTTTGTAAGAAGACACTAATGGAGGCCGGGGCTTCAGTTTGGAGATGTGGGAGGTTATTTCACAGGTAAGCTATGAAACTTACCACAGGCAGCTGTTGGTTCAAAGACAAGTTCATGGACTATGTAGAGGTAACAGAGGCAATAGGCAGGGATGGATCTTCAACACTGCTATTGAAAAAGTATGATTGCTAAGGAAGTGTGAGGAGAAGGGATCATTGAAAATGGCCAGGCTCACAGACTACTTCTTACCTTGTTTCATATCATCACCAAACTTCATTAGGGTACACCTGATCCCATAATCCAGATCATTTATGAAGACATTAAACAGCATTGGGCTGAGAGAGGGACAGCTAATAACAGCTCTTTCTCCCGTCTTTGCAGAGGAGCTTAGAAATACAATCCGCATGCATCCTAGAGGTCCCTCCTGCAGGAAGGAGATGAGGGTTGGATGTGCCTCCTTTTGCTGTAGGGAAGGGTTTGGCATTCCAGTGGGGACTGAGATAAGATTCATGATTCCTATGAAAAACTGCTTCAGTGACACTGGGGCCTCCTCTGTTCTTCATGGCTTTTCACAGTGCCTTTTAAATGGAAAGAAGTTAATCCAACTATGCAGGAAAATTCTTTAAAGGGTTCTTGCAACTTTTCTGCCATGTTTCTCTTTTTTCCCAGTTGAAAAAAGAAAAATAAAACAAGATCTGGAGAGTGGAGAAGGTGGCACAGAGCTGCTATTGCCAGCACACACAGGGACTCGAGCACCACCAAGACAGGGAACTTCATCGGGTGCATCATTCATCTGTTCAACGTTGATTTTTGTTAGTCTCTACAGTAATGTGAGAAAGATGAAAGCAATCTTTTGTGGCCTCTCTTCCGAAAGGATTGAACCTCTTCCACTGCTGCAGTTATGCATTCTAAAGAATATAAAGTTCAACGGGACAGACTAGTCCATTAAGACAAGAGCACTGAGTTCTTCCCATTAAAAAGGAAAACAATCAAAACCTGAAGTTTGGACTCATCATTCAAGCTGCAGTACCAATGCACTTTAAAGTAGACTGTAGTAAGAAAATTAATATTCCTCTCCCTTGCCTTGGCACTCCTCCAATTGCATATTAAGCCTGCGGGCTTGTAAAGAACAGACTTTCCACATAAATATACATCACATGTAATGCTGTATGTGAGGCTGATTCTTTGGATTAACATATTAATTTTAGCCCCGTTGATCAATGATCATGTCCCTTGCTGTTCTGTCACTCTCTCAGGGATGTTTGCTTGCCAAAAGCAGCCATCAGTAAGCAAAATGTTGCTAAAATGCTGTAAAATATCTTGGGCTTTTGTTCTGGACTTCAGCCCGTATTTCAGAAGAGGAGACTTTTCAGTGTGGTTGAGGGGTTTTCCTGTTGATCCTAAGGATAACCAGGCTCTAGGCTGGATGGATAGCACTTTCTGCTTTCCCCTTCCCAAGAGTCCCCATACTGTCTTACACCTACAGAAATGATGCAGAGGAAAAATTAAGGTAGTGGACAAAGCTCTACTGCTGAGCATGGAGCCTGCTTATCTGCCCAAATAATGGAAGATGCTATCAAGGATGTACATGAAAAGGCCCTGGCACAAGGGAGCATGTTGGCACTCAGTCCACAACATTGTGTCTACTGGGATAGGGTATTTAGTGCAATTCTCATGCAAAAATAACTCATGCTGATTAGATGGATCAGCGTCGCTCTTGATATTCTGTATGCTGCTCTTCTTCTGTTCCATCATTAACTGCTTTGAGCTTGTTTAACTGTATTAATAACGTGCAAAAAAGGTTTTGATTTACATAGCTACCTTGTCAATATGAGCATTGTAAAGTTCATTATCATTTACAGAGTGTGGCTCCAAGTGAGATAAAAACTTGAGGTCATGAATATTGTTAATAAAGCTCTTGATGCTGATGAGCTGGACTTCTGCATTTAGGAGCCAAATAAAAAGCAAGCCTAGGTGAATCAGCATATGCTGTACTACTGAGCTAGCTAGATCTCATACAGCTACGCTATTAATCATACAAGATGTCAGTACTGAGAGGAGGTGAAGAGGAAAAAAGGGCATTTGTGAGCAGGCGACAAATCCAAAAGTTGTCTCAGTTCAGCGGGGGAAGGTCTGCTGGACAGAGAGGCTGTTGTCTCCTTTAAGATTACACAGGGTTTATGACTCCTGGATTCGGACCATCAGGTCCGTTTGTTATTCCTCTGACCTTGCACACAGCTCTGCCTGGAATGCAAAGGCCAGCCCTTGGTCCCTCTCAGCTGAAAATCCCAGAGGCTTGCACTCAGCTGGAGCTTAAACCTGGCTGTGGACAGGCTGCAGAGCAGCAGTGCAGAGGGGCAGGTGGAGACCCTACGCATGAAAAGAGGAGCGCAGGTGGCATGGCTGAGAGGGTCCCACAGCGCGGGTGCCAGAGGGAGCACGTGAGCTGCCGAACGCAGGTTCCTCTGGCTCCGTGCAGGAAGCCTCAACACTTCCCACCCATATGGTGCCTGATCTAACATTAGAAGCATTCGGCTTGTGCAAAGTACCAGCACAGGGAAACGTAGCAAGGCTGCTCCTAGCAAATGTGAAGTTCTTCATCCACTTGCCCCCGCATGCCATCTGCCCGGTGCAGCGCCCATATGAGGGGAAGCTGGAAGGAGTTCCAGGGCTAACAGCCTAGTGAAAGCAGAGAGAGAAGAGTGGAGACTCTGTCCTCGAGAGTCCTGCCAGCTTCATTTGCCAGCCCGGCATCACAACTGGTGTCCGCGCTTTCTGAAACACCTGCCTTGGTACTGCTCACTGAAGGCTGGTTTTCTGTCACAGTGCCAAAGAGCTTGGCCTGTCAATCAGTCACTCCTGTGTCCAGAGCAACACTGATGCGTCAGCTGAAATGGGCACGGTGACTGGCCTGAAGTCCTGGCCGTGTCTCTCTGCTAGGCAGAAGTGCAGTCACAGTGGATGAATAAAGGTGAGGTGGTCTTTACCACGGTGCACAGACTTGTGTTTTCCTAGCTGTGGTTTTCCTTGCACGTTCTGCCCCATTCCCTCTTTTTACCTGCTTACCTCAGGGCTCTTAGTGAAAATTCTCCCTTATTAAAATGTTTGCTCACAACTCAAGTACAGATTCAATCACAGATTCAGGAAAGTCAGATCATCTGCTTTCTGCACAAAGATCTGAAACCCAGGAGATCCAGCATTAGGCAGCAGCCTCCACTGGATTCTCCCACAGCCTGGGTTGGAAGCAGAAGGGGGATTTCCTATACAGGCCCCTTAGCTCTGCGGGGTGCTTCAGGCTTCCCCAGGGCTGCAGGAGAGATTGTTTTCCACCTCAAACACACATTCTGCAGTGTAACGGGCTGCGATGGAACCTGGATTTCAGTGAAAGCTGTCAAGGTACAGGTACAAGGTACTCCCAATAAACTGGACTGAGCTGCTTCCAGTCAGCTGGCTGTGGTTCACTTTGTGCTGGGTGACTTCTGAAGACAACTTATCCCCATGACAGAAGTGTTTTTGCTTTTTCATAGCTGCACTACAGAACACTGTATCACAAAAAGAAATGGTCTGCCCTGTTGTCTTGTTGCTGTTGGGGGCTATATTTGAATTCAAGGCAATTTGTGTGTTTGCCATTGGATGTGGAGAGGAGCTGGCATTTTCTGTGAGGCTGATGTGCTGTCCATGAAGTTTTACAGCTCTGGTCAAGACTGTAACAAAGTTTTGGATGTGAGAAGAAAGCTCTGTCTCCAAGTGAGGCACTGAACTCAGCTATAGCAAAAGCAAGCAATGGTTCAACCCTTCTGAAGCCATTCTGCATGTACCAGGTCCTTGCAAAGATGAGTATCTTCTGTAACAGAATGGATAGGAGACACTGTTGAAAGCAAGTTTAAAGATTGATGCTGCCCAAGGGACTGATCTGATGACTGAACCAGCAGGGTTTCTTTGTATTTGAGTCTCCAAATACAGGACTTACGCAGACAACAGGTAAGAGGAAGAGGAAAGCAATCAGGTGATAGCATATCCCATGTTAACCAATGGTACTGAGCAACTAAAATCCTGTTTGAAAATAATACAAATTATGTCATGCCAACCTCAGGTATCAGTGGAGTCAGAACCCTTCCAAGAAGCTAAGCTTTTGGGGAGAACATCCCCAGTGTTGTGTGTCCCTCCAAGCTGTAGAATGGACCCTGCTCCCTACTGTAAGATTTATTTTTCCTTCTGTCTGGATACATTTACATCTTTCCTGCTGTAACCTTGACCTGTAGCTAAACTCCAGCGAGGGCTCCTAGGAAGATGGACAGATGTGCAAGAATGTGGAGGCTTTCTGCAGTATCATCACCTTTGTCAAGGAGGAAGACAGTCTTTTGAAACCTCTTGGATACTCATTCATAAATTGATGCTGTTGTATTAATGAAGTAGTTCAAGTTTAGTCTTCAATAGCTCCATAAAATAGTCATAGCACAGTAGAGAGATAAAAAAAAGCAAAAGCCCTATGTACATGATGACTAAGAACTAAAAGGAACTAAATCAAATAAATGACATCTAATTGAGAAGCAGCCATAGCTGAAAAATGCTGACATAGCTATAGCTAATATTTTCTGGAGGCATTTATACAAATAGCTCACCTGCTTCTTCAAGGGACTGTAAGAACATTAAGCAACTACTTTGTATATTTTATCCTCTAAAGATCCATTGGGACTCATCTTCCAGTTGCAAACCTTTATACATTCAGTATACAGGGGTCTTGGACTGTACAAAATCTCCTCCCTTTATCATACTATCATTTTCTTTTCCTCCAAGCCATGCACGCTGTGCTGTATTCTTTTTGCTCTGATAACCTTGAGAGGTGCTGTTAGGCAACTAATGACTTAAAACAGGGAAGATAATCATGTGTCTATTCCTGGGACTATTCTGTAGAGATTCCTTTTGAGATAGTAGCCAAGAGTTATGAATTCCTTGGTCATGCAGACCTTGGAAGCATCCCAGTTGTAACTGGTACACAATAAAACTGAGAAGCAAAGATTTAATTGAAGATGCAAGGTCTTAGCAAGAATGGAATGCTGATGAGGGAGGAAAGCCCACAGACTGCTCTCATAATGTTGCTTGTAAACAAAAACACAGAGCAGGATCTGATCAGGTGTATCGAGGGAACATTTTAGTCTTCTTCTGGTAGCTTTTTGTGCGCAAGTTTGGAAGCCCTAGGGGAAAACTGTTCATAAGAGCTACTGACCACATGGGCAGGCAGGGCATGGTTTAACTGGATACTCCTGACTCATGATTTAATGGATCTGTATGACCTTCAATCCTATGCCTGGTAATTTCTTGCCCTTGCCACTGAACATCAAACAACTGAGCCAGTAAAACAGGATTACTTCCTCACAATCACTGAGCCAGTAAAATATCATACAGAATAACAGAGGATTTATTTATTCTCTCTGCTTGAATGATTTGCTGTTAATAGCTGCAGCTGTCACAGATAGGCTTATAAATGGGCTTGGAAGTTCAAGAGCCTGCATGCTGGAATGCCTGGCTTAAGCAAGCATGCAAGAATGTGAGCTGTGATCTGCTCCTGCTGACACAAACTGCAGGAAGACAGACATCTAAAAAGTTATTTTGCTATTAGATTTCCTTTAGTTCATTGCTACAGTTATCAAGGGGCTTCTTTTACTTGGAGTTCAATCTTGTAGGAGGGCTGGTGCCAAGGAACAAGGAACATAGATTTGGGAGCTCTGGAAGCTACTAGACAGCTGAAGATACCCTAGGAACAAGGTGATACAAGCAGCAGCAAAACAAGTGTACAGTGCAAGGGTATATAACCATCAGCAAGAACAGGTGGATTTCCAAACTATTCAGTGCTTGGTGACCTCCGCTGAGACATGATGAATGTTTGAGGTGGGCTGACTGCAGTTTCTGGCACTAATTTCCCGTACACAGGACCCTGACTAACTTAGGTATGCACGTACAGCTTTGGCTGTAATCCCATTCAAAGTACCTCACCTATTCTTAATGGCTGTAGTGGGATCACTTATTGGAGCTATGCCACAGTACAAGAAAAAAAAAAAGTGGATGATTCACGGGGCCAAAAGACTGAGTCATTTAAAATAAAACTTCAAAGGCATTTAGCTGATTTCTATATTTAACTGCCTAGTAACAAAGAATTTGAACAGCCAGCCTATTAACTAAGAAGTAGGCACCCTCTTGCAAGCACTTAAACCTTCAGAACAGTTCTGGTCAGTTACCTGAAAAGCACCTGCTCTCAGGAGAGGACTCTCTGGTCCAGATTATGGCTGAAGATTGGTACCCAGACTTTGCAGTAAGGAGAAACGTTGCATTAGATCCTGTTGATCAGTTCTTGGTAGCTCCTTGCTAGAGAATTGTGGCCACAGCTGAGCCACCTAATCTTCATTTTGTGTTCTGTAAGTAGTGACTGGATTAAGCCATGACTGCCCTGCTCCTCCCCTCTCCTATAAAATGCTGTTTTTCTGTCAGGAACTGTGCTGTAGGAAGAACTATGGTGACTTAGGTATTGGAATCTGAGTCAAGGACAAACCAGCGTAACATGCTTTCTCTCATGCAGCTATGGCAGGCTTGGCTCAGCTAAGCAGACAAGTAAGCAAACAAAAATAGACTGAACAATGAACTATGGGACTTCTGACACTATTCAGCCAATTTCTAAATCATATGAGTATAATGGACAGAGCTCTGCACCTTACAGGTTACTGTTCCATTCTCTGTGGGACAATGGACCTTCTACTAGCAGGACAGCAAATGCAGCTGGCAAGCATCCTACATTAAAGATGAAGAAAGATGATGCCATTTACCAGGCACTTCAATGTGGAATCAATTTAACCTGTATCATTTGAATAAAAATAACAGACCGGGTTTATCACTGGTCTATAGCCAGTTTCAGGTAATTTCAGTTGGTTTTGCTTAACACTTAGTGAAAAAAAAACTAACCTTGAAATAATTCTTCACCTGCTGTGTTTTGGACGTATGCACTTCATCAGCATAATTTAGCTAGAATACAGCAACTTGAAGGGCAGTATTTATTGAAATACCATGCCTACAAGGAATTAAGTATGATTGCACCTATGAAAGATGTCAGAAAATGTCTGGATTTTGAAACACCTCAGTGAATATTTTATCAAGATTTTCAGAGCATGTAATATAAACAAACACACAGTTGCCCTACCTGTTAAGGCATTCGTGGTGGTTAGTGTAGCAGAATCGTGCAAGACCAATGACACTTCTTGCCCAGGAAAAAGAGACTGCTTTCACATCTGTCAAGAGCAGATATTTAAGGGTGGAAAGCTACCCAAACCAGAAAAAAAGAAGCCAACATACCTATAGATGACTGTATAAACCTTGCCAAACCATTAACAGCTGTTGGCAGGGTTAGGAAATGTGAAATTGGTTTTGTGTGGTGGGATTTGGTTGAAACACAGTGATGTAAGGCAAACTGACCTTGAAGTTTACAAGCATGTCCTCTTCACTAGCTTAAAAGAGCCAAAGTAACAGAGGAAAGTGAGGTAAGGACACCATGGCTGGGCCTCAGCAGGTATTTGGGGCTGCACCCGTGTGTGTTTGCAGAGCCTGACACTAGGGCACTGCAAAGGCCAAAATCCCCTCCGGAGCACTGCAGCTGATGTGCCACAGATCATATGCTCAGGCAGACTCCTTTCTCCCTCCCAGTTTGCTGGAAAACATCCCTGGAGCCAAGTGCTCGCCTGTCCCGCAGTGCTCTTCTTACAGGGCTCTTACACATTCTTCTGAGGTGCTTGGTTTACCCATTTGTTGTAAAAATACAACTCCTGTTGGTGTGGTGACAATG
Source organism: Pezoporus occidentalis (assembly GCF_034315485.1). NCBI lineage: Eukaryota > Metazoa > Chordata > Aves > Psittaciformes > Psittacidae > Pezoporus > Pezoporus occidentalis. The sequence continues at coordinate 291,567 of NW_026913855.1, forward strand.
CACTGAGCCACTTTGTTTTGTAAATATCTATCTAAATTCTTCCAGGCATGCTTTAATTATTAAATAATAATTTAAAAATAAAGTTTCTCATTGAGCTGGCAGAATAAAGAAAGAAATGTTCCAAGGAGAAATGTATCCTGCAGCAAATTTCATTTTGTAAAACATTAGGTTATTCTTTGCGGCCTCTAGAGCTCATAAGAAATGTAAAGATTTCTTTTGTTTCCCCTCTTTAACCAATAGCATTTGCTGCCATTAATGATGCTATTCAGGTTACTGATTGTAATTCCTACCCAGACCTGTTTCCTGAAGATCCTTCAAGAAAAGAACATTAATACATAAAGTCATATGATGATGTGAATATGCACTTCTGAGTCCTGGTACACGTTTACTTTTGTCTATAAACATGATCCAGGAAGAGCAAACCTTTTACTTCCATATCCAAAGTTACAGAATTTAACACCGTAAATTCTCAGCAAAGAAAGAAAAGTTGAAAAAATAAATCCAGTGAAGTGGGAAGCAGATAAGGATCCAACACAGGAAGTGTAGTGAATGTTAGAAAATAAGTCTCAAAGTCAGACTACCCTTTTCCTTGCATCAAAGAACTGTACAAAGACATAAATGTTTGTTTGCTAATATTATTTAAAGCTTGTTCAATGATCCCTTTTTGCTTTTGGGAAGAGTCACATAACTACACTCAAAAGTGCTGACTAGTTTTAGGAGAGTGATTCTACCCCCTTCCTGGTTCAGCTCGCATTTATTCCCTCTGACTTTAGTCTTGATATCCTAGACATATGCAGAAATCCTTCTCCCAAAACTGGCTACAGGTCTCCCGTTAGTGTTTCTGTAGCTTCTGAAATGCCAGTCTGCTGCATCTTATGGGGTGTAGTGTGAGATGTGGTAGGAGAAAGAAGTTTCCTCTGGGTCAGATCCCTGAAAAAAAGATGGTCTAGCTTGCTCTGACACATGAGGTGCCATCAGTTGGTCATCTTAACTATCCAGGCTCTGCCGGCTGCTGAGGATTCAGGATTTGATGACAGCCTGGTGACTGCTACTCTCCAGCTGCAGAAGAGCGGTCAGTTGGACTAAAGCAATTAATCAGTAAGATTCAAAGCATTTAAGATACACACTTCATTTTCAGTCAGGTGTGCCCTAAAGCTTATCTCTAGCCTCTCATCTATTACAGGTCATAACAGTATAAAGCCACTTGGGTCTCTGAAGTGCAGTGCTCCATCAGCAGCTTTATGCAGGTAGTGTGGAGGAAGATGACCAAACCCCTGAGCAGATGGAGCCCATAGCACAGGATGCCTCAGTTTCAATAGTTCAAAAATAACTCTTAGAAGTTGTTGCAAAGAATCTTACTCAGATGCCTCTCAGCATCAGATGTTAGCTGGGCAATGGCCCAACTCCTTTATGTTTCAGGCCCTTGACCTTGTGGAAACCAATTAGGGCTCAATAAGTGCTCACCTTAAATAGATCTTTACCTGTTGACTTGCAGCTTCAGTGTAATAAGCTGTTTGGATTTTTTACATATCTGAGCCTCCTGTGTCTCTGCCACTCTACATCCCATAGGCTTCTCTCTCCTTCCTAACCTCTCCCTTCCAGATAATGGGTACATCTTTTTTCCCCGCTAGCACCACCTGGGTCGCTTTTAGGTAATTTAAGTGTACAGAACAGATGCACTACTTTCAAAAGGAGATGGCAGATACTCTTACCAGCTTCATCAATTCTTTCATTCTGCTGATTCATTCTGCAATAACCTGACACAGCACTGGGACCCCTTCAACATTCAGCTACTGCTGGATGGACAGGCACGCAGAACCCCAACTTTGTCCAAAACAAAATTCCTTCCCAATCTTGTCCAAAACACAACACCTTTTCTATGCTGTTTCTCAGCCTTTCCCAATATGAATGCACCAGCTTGAGATCATCTTCTCCTCTGGGAACAGCACGCCCACTGAATTGCAATCATACTATGAAATTCTTGTTCCAGAGTACCCACTATTTCCAGAGACTGTCTCTGGTTGCCTCTGGACTTTACTTCCTTCTCGTTTGGATCCCAAGAGCCAGAAAATGTGAGGTCAGAGTGAAGGAGCATAAGCGCAAGGCTAGGTCACAGCTGGAAGCAGTGACCTTCATTTCCTTTAGGAAATGAAAGCTGCCCTTAGCTATCCTTCATACAATCTTTAGGATTTAGTCAGGGAGGTAAAAGGCTAAACTGTAACACTGTTAAGAGTGTTTAGTAAAAATACTGTCAGATGCTTTGACATAGCTGGAGTTACCTACAAGCTGTGCAGAGTGCAGCGTTGTTGCTGAATACTGCAGACAATCTGCATACTGGTTCTTAGCTACCCTTTGCTAGCAATGCTCCCCCTGGACCCACATACAGATACCAATAGCAGTTCATCTCGGGGAAGTCCGGTGCCACTCCTAACTCATGTCAGCGGCAAGATCTGCTTTCTCACTGTGCATGAATGTACTCTTACTAGGCTTTATTTTCATAGTAAATGATTCTGGGAAAGGCTTTCCTATGCCCTCTGCTGGTTTTCCAAGGCACCCAGTTTCAGCTTAGTTAAAATCTTCCTGTAAAATACCAGTAGCTTCCATGCTTCTCCATTTTCTTCTGATTAAACTGAAGGAAGACGTATAGAACAGAATCACATGCACATACATGCCTCCTTCAGCTTCCCTGTGAGTTGGCAAATGACTACCAATTCTTATTTTTGCTTGCTTGCATTTATTTGAGAACTAGACTGTTTGGGAAATTCAGGTAATCCCCGTCTTTTTACAAGCAGCAGGCTCTTTGAGCAAGTGTGCACAGAGAACAGAAGTTTCCTTTGCTTGCCCTTTCACACTGTGGAGAGCAGCAAACTCAGCGTACCTTCAGACTGAACCTTACAGACACAACGTCATCTGTCATCAGACCAATTATCTCTTTGTAATTCTGCCTTCACTGCCAAGACTCCTTTAACACCTGCCTCTAGGACTTTAGCAACTGTACTAGGTTATGCAAGACTTTTCCAGGATAATTGTACTGTCTTTAATGTAAGTTTTGGATATCCTATGCCTGTTTTCTAAAAGCTCCAGACCAAATAGCAACTGCTCTGATGCTCACTGCTGACTTAAGACTGGTATTCAAAGCCACTTCAGCAGGCTTCAAGTTAAGATTCTGATTAAGAAATCTAACCCTTCTAATTCTACATTTTTGTAGCATTTCATTTTGCTCCATGCGTAAAGACAATCTAACTTGTCCATGAGTATAAGACCCTTTGATAGTAATCTCTAACTCCAAAGAAAGAGATACAAGCAGTTCAAGGGCTAGATGTTGAGGCCTGACAAATACAAGTAGGATATTCCCTCGGTGCCAGAAATCCATACCATAATTGCAAGTTGGGCCAGGTTATAAGTATAATAAAGGATACAATGTCTTAAAATCCACATAGTTTCAGTCACATAATTAAGACTAGATCTCCTTCTAACTTTGACAGTAAAGCCAAATAACCCAAACAAAACCCACCAGAAAAAACTGAAATGTGAACATACACAGGATGCACCTCCATTGTGAAATGATTGCTTTCCTAAGAGTCCCATAAATATCCTGCTCTTTCAGAAGCGCTGATATGCCAACAATACTACTTTTCCTGAATTTACTTCTTAGGAAGACCTTAGTGGATTATTTTAAGACGCCAAAATACAATGTTAACTGGCAAAGTCTCCTTCTGTCATTCCCATCGATATTATGCACACCCCGTTCACAAGAGAGGCAGAAAAATTTATATGAAAGTCATGCCAACGAAAGTCACTACCAGGGAATCCAGAGTCATCCTAAAATGCAGCAGTGCAATCGGACTGTAACCACTTGCAAATGCCTTAATGATGAATGCATAGCCAAGCAAACAGCAATTTGCCTGTAGCATCATACACTCACAGTGTTCAGCATGCTACAGCTAGGGGCTTCATGAGCAAGTCTACGCCTTTTTGTGTAAGTGTCACCTCCTTACATGAGGTCAGAGGAACTGGTAAGGTCATGGAAGCTTTTAAACACGTACAACACCAGGATGAACACCAGAGCTGCTGCCTCAGCTGTTTAACAGGCAGATTTTGTCTACACCTGCCTGTAACAGTTCACCTACTTCAGTGGGAAACCATGCCTCCATTCTAGCCAATACATGTCTCCTGGGGTCACCTTCCTCCAGCAAGACCATATGAAACACCAGTACTCGACAGGAGCAACCAAAGCTGAAATCAACAGTAAATTTAGAGTTTTAATCAGCAAATCTTTAAAAGATCTGAAATTTTGACTGACATTGATCTAGATGTTATGGTACTTTTGAGCAGATTTTAGGTAGAAAAATTGAGTAAATTCAATATAAAACAACTTCACTGTAAATTATTAATCCAGCCCTGAGATGGAGCATTAAGCAAGTACAGTCAACTTCTGAGGACAGTATTAATCCTGGAGTTCTATTTTTCATCAGTGCATTTCTTCAACCAATTACCACTTAACCATCCCACAATCTCAAGTTTTCACCTCTTTAGTGCCAATTAGATAGTCCAAAACACCCAGCTAACTTACATATGGTACTACCAGTGAAAACATTCAACACACTGCATCTCAGCCTCCCAGGCCTAGGATCTTCTCTTGGCATTTTGCAGAACTGGAAAATGAAGATATTCAGACAAATGACAACGTCAACTGCCCCACAGTTAACAGCTGGGACTACTTTGCCACATATCTCATTTACGATATTTTATTTTTTAAGTTAAGCCAACCTTCATCTCACTGGAAGAGACAAGCTCCCTGCTCTTCCCATAAACAGGAAGGCACACCAGCATACACATCCCATTTGATAAGTACCGAGTCCATTTTAGCAACAGAATCCTGAAGCCAGAAGCCATTAAATCCCTCTTTCCAGAAAACAGTTGCATGCAGCTCTCTTGGGAACTCAGAATCTCACTTGCACTCGGAAGTGCATCTGCTTTGTAGCATTGTTACTCATTCCTGTCTTGAGCAACCACTTTGACTTCATCCTCTGCAGGTACTGCATATCACGCTGCTGAGCATAGGCTGCCCCTTCAGGGAGAGAGGAGGAAGAGAAAGATGGGTAAGTGTAAGCAACTTCTATGCAAACCAGCACATCTGTCCATTTACAGCAGCAGTCAGCTATATGTTTTCCTTCCCCTACTGGCATGTTTCTTTTCACTTTTCTCTTGGGCAAAGTAAGTTCCCTCTATGAATATTCACAACTGTGATTAAAGGAAAAGGTTGTTTTGCATTCCAGTACTGGTATAGGTGGGTGTGATTCTTCTGTTTCAAAAGTGGATATAGACCACATCACTGCTCCCCAATCGGAAAAGTATTCTACTGTCAAAGAAAGACTGGTTCATGTTAACATTATTAAATAGCAAGAGCAGTGGTTTTGATGGCAGAAACTAACAAATCTTACGAAGTCACCAAATACCAAAACACACATGCTAATGCACTGAAACGCTTGCACAGAAGTTGCAATGGATTTTAGACGCATACAGCTTCCTATAACTTATTCTGTTTGGATGTCAGGAATGAAAGGGAACTAAATATAAGGGAACTAAATATAAGGGATACTGCATAAAACCTCAAATTCAACCTATTTAATTGCAGAGTGATGACTCCCTAGAACTTCTTCCTCTGCAAAAACCCCACATTGTCACTCACCTGTGTGACTTGTCCAGCCCAAAGCTCTGTACTGCTGCAACACCCGACCCACTGTTTTCTTGTGGTTTGCTACAGTCACTGCTCTTGACAGACCAAATCGTTGCTTGTAGTATCTCATTAAAGAACGATGACCCACTCTTGCACCTGCTCAGAGGAGGGGACATCTTATTATGTATAACGAAGCAGCTTCTGAAATGTAGGACTCAGCATATTACGAAAACTGTAGAAAATACCTGTGCTGAGAAATGCTTTTAAAAATTCTTAAAAGCTTTAGGACTATTAGGAACTTAATGTAATTACCGTAAGAGCTGCCATACTGCACTCTATCTTGAAGAAACAAAACCAAAGAATGCTGTTGTTCAAGACGGCCTTAGCTACAAACAGGAAGCTATCAGAAAACTGTATTTTAATTAGGAGAAGGAGCATACTGGCAATGCTGTTTCAAAGTAACCAGGGAAGTAACTTGCTGACATTCAGGAAGTCTTCTGTAACTACATAGTTGGCAGCACTTTTCAGAATTAAAGGACTGAGGTCCCATCATACAAAACCCACCAAACCAACCAACCAAATGTAAGTAAGCAAAAAAGCCAAATGCTACACAAGGCAAGAGAAAGGTTTCTGAAAAAAAAAAAAATAATAATTTTTCTGAACTAGTTTACTAAATTAGTTATCAGCTGCATCCCTGAAGAATACCTACACTAGATAACTTCAGTTAGAGCTTCTCCAAGTTGCACTGAAACAAGACACAGAAATGCTGGGAGTACACCATGAGAGTCACATGTCAGTGAAGACGTAAAGCGAGCAAAGGAACCCCCCCTGCCTCAGTCCACATACACATTAATGCTGAAAAAGCTGAACTACTTGGTAATGGAAACAATGAAAGATGAGGACAAAACCCCAAAGACAAATGCAAAATTACTTTCTCTCAACAAAGGAAAAAACAGTGACCTATGCTGCAGGAAAAAGCTGCAGCTGTAAGAAGTGTAGAAAGTGCGTTTTAACACAAATACTATGCCTGAACTACCTGAAGGAAGGATCAGCTCCATGGTGTCATCATCATAATCCAACTCTCTCTCTGTTGGGCACTCTCCAGGCACCTCCACATCTTCCCCATCCTTGTGATCGGGGTAACTGCTCCTGTGGAAGAGTAGCAGTACATTGTTTGTACACGGTGAGCAGCCACAACTACCCAGAACCACTACACAGAATTGCCACACAGCTGCAGCAAGCAACAGATACCGTTAAGTTTCACTTATCTTAGTCTGAGAGCACTTTCCAGCACCACCCTGCCCTGAACACAGGGTGAAGACAAAGTCCACCCATCCTTCACCTGGTTCTATGTGCAGAACTCAGCATGGTTCTGCTGCTGCACACTTAACAGCACGTTAGGCTGAAAAGCCACCACTGTGCAGCCCACCTGCTCTGCACAACCATTAAATGAGTGCTCCAAGAAGCTCCACTAAATCTGTTACCATAATAGGAGGTATTTCTGACCAAAATGAACACAGCTTAGGATATGCTATAGGAAGCTGAACAAAAAGCCTTTAAATCTCAGCAGTCCTGTTTAACTCTGGCTATTAAAAAAATCCATAGTACATATTAAGTCCATAATCTGCCTAAAACGCAAGAAACAGTTACACCCTTTTATGGTCTTTGCTGCTGAACTGAAATCTAAACTCAGTAACAGCAAACATACAAAACAGAATTTGAAATATATTTTCATGTAGAACTGGCATTAGTGGTCACAGGAGAGGATAAGCAATCATCATGTAATGCTTACCTAGAAAAGTGATGAACCAGCTATGCAAAATAAGCATCAGAACCAGAAACAGGATGAAATTTTAAGAATTAATAATAGTTTCTGATGTAATATTCAGCTGTCCTTTCGTCTGTCCCAGTCTGTGCTCCACTCAAAGAAAGGCTTTCTCACCTAAAATCATAGAAGTCTGCAAATTCCAGGGCAGCATCTCCATCTGTGAAGAGTTTGCAGTGGCTTTTATCATTCATGTGAGCCTGTACTGCTTCTGTAGAGTAGAAGGATTTCCCTTTTTCATTGCACCAGATGCAGATTTTCCCAATGCCAACTTTCTCTCCTGTAGAAAACATTAACACTTCTATTGGTCTGAACAGAGCCTCCCTTGTCAATAATTAACATTTATGTAGTGTAGCTTCCCAGCTTGCAGACAGACAGACTGAGCAAGAGCCTTGAGCCCTTCATTTCTACAACAACCCCGCTGTTCCTATGCCTTGACCATATGGCTCCATCAAGGACAAATCTGTGCATTTAAAGGTTCCTTATGACAAGGTATTGATCAAGATGTATTCTCACCAACAAATTTCATACTTCCAACAGTTTTCCATCTAATACTACAAAATTATTTTACTCTCCATTATACGTAAGCTTCAAGGAAGACAGATTTTTTTTATGGCTTTTAGGTCACTTACAATGAGGCAAATACTTGTGACCCATTAGTAGTTCATGTGCACACTTCAGTAACGGAGTTTTGTCCTAGATTACATGTGGTTGGACAGCTTTCTCAGCATTAGAAAACCGATACAGGTACAAGACCACGTTTGCTTAGTGAGGTTTTCTCTTACTCTCCCCAGAAAGACTGTGGTCTTGTTCATGATCAAAATACTGGACAGCACTCAGATTTTTACACTAAAAAAAAAAACCACCCAAAACTTTTAAAGTCATATCCAAGTGAAAGTAAGCAATAAAGAAATTGGAGAACATTTGCAGGCATACCCAGGTACTTGATTAGTCCTCTGAGATCCACAAGGTACTCTATATCTGGAATGAAGAAACTATGAGCTTTTGTCATATGTGCCACATTTTTTGTGAGAGATCTGGAATGGTGGGGACAGAATAAGCAGTCTGTGACTGGTATGGCCCCAGCAGCAGGAGTGCTTTCAGCTTCTGCCTGTCTCTCCTCTTCTCCTCCCACACTTTCCATCTCTTCTTCAGAACCAATCTCTTCATCAGAATCCATATCTTCCCAGTCTTTAAAAGGAAGTTTTAAAACAAAATTATTTATATGATTACTTGTCCCAAGCAAAAGGAGTTCCAATTAATCTAGAAAAAGTTATCACAGAAAATACTGCATTTTCTATTCTTACGGTTAAGTGCCACACAGTCACTTCCAGGTGCAAGAATATACAACTGCCAGTAAAACATCATTTCTTGTAAGATGCATATCAAAGATTAAGTCTGCTCATAAAAAAAGCTGGCAATTCTAGTATTCTTTCCCCTCCATTTTCTTGACTATTAACACTTCATTGCTGTTATGAAGCCTTAAATTTAATTCACCACAGCACAAGAATGCAAGCATGGCTCATTAAAAACAATACAACTCTGCCAGAATCATGCAAATACTCATTTCCAGAAGTGAGGGGAACCACACTCCTGTTCACACATACACCTTTAACAACAAAGAACAAAGCCAGCTGCCACAGACAAACTATACGTTAGTATACACCAAGATATACTAACAATTTTACACAATTGCAAGATTACTGCAGAGCTGATTAAGGATAAACAAACCAGCAACCTGATTATAGTTCCAGAGGGGTCTAGAAATCTGGTTTAAGGAGTTCAGACCTGGGGCAGTAAGCATTTTGCAGTACGCTATTCCTACTGGTCCCCTTTCGACTGCTATGTGCACAGTGTCTGTGAACACGGAACATGGTGCTCCCCAGTGGTGTAGGATGATAATTAGAGAACTCTGCTATAGGAAATAGCTCAGTAATTTTAAAAGCCTCACACTGAATTAACAGGACTTGCAGGAAACATTCCTGGACAAACACTTAAAAGGAAAAAATTAACATTCAGAAAACTACCAGGATTTTAGCATTACAGTTTATGACTAACACGTTAATACAAAACAGGTGCAAGTTGGCTCCTTCTTTAGATGTTAAAAAGCATGTTCAGAGGTATATGTTTCTACTTCTGTAGAACAGATTCCCTGAACTGCAACTCAAATTTCACCAGCACAAAACTGCTGTAACAGATGTAATAACATGACACAATGGTTTCAGTAATGGAGCAGGAGTAGTATGGTCCCACTCCATTCACGCCTGCCCCCTTGCTGCAGCTTAATAACCCCACTGGGCTGCTCAGAAAGATGCATTTGGAGCTGCACTGTAAATTACAGCACTGAAAGCATCCAGGTTACAAATAAGCCTTTTCTGGGAAATCTTAAGCTCTGATCTTTTCAGTTGTCTCCTTTCTAGGCTGACCTCCAACAACGACCTGTCTCCACACAAGTGGTGAGGGAAAAGCAGCAGGAAAAGGCAGTTGGGGTGGCAACTCCTGAACCAGTTTTAATACAGATGCTGACATGCTAAGAAGCTACGCCACACAGTGTAAGGCAGACCTACTCCACTGGTCTTGATAGGCAGAGAAAAGCAAAATCTGCCCCACCTCCTTCAACAGATCAATGAAGTGATTGGTGGGACAACAGCAAATGATCATGATTGGATTTTTGTTCATCTATTTTTCAGAAGTAGTTTTAGGGTAACCTTTTATGTTAGCCTTCCTTAAACGAAACTGCCCCTGGATTCTCACATGGGAAACAGTGCTCAGGTTAGTAACTGCTTATATTCAACCTTCACAAGCATTAATATCTTGACAGCTGGCAGCTCAGACACTGACACAGAGTCCTTGACAGCAACCATGGGCCAACCTTAACTCCTTTGTTAATTTACTTGAACAGGAAGACCTTTTGTGATGGAAAATGCTGTAGTACTGGAAAAATATATAGAGGTTTTTATGCAGAATTTTTTAACCCAAGCTATCTATTGTCAGAATGTTTGCTGCCTTACCTTCTTCCGTATCCTCTTCCTCCTCTGCCTGTTGTTTGGCCAGCTTCTTCGCTTGCTGTTCAAACCACTGTAGCCGTGGAGGTTTTTCCGATCGTTCTCTACTCTGTGATAAGCTGGCACTTACCATAGAAACAGGAGAGCTACTTGCATCACTAGGAGGCAAAGGCATCTTCTTTGGAGAGGAAGACGGCTGAGCTCTGATGGCTTGCTGAATAGCTGCATTCATTTCATCTTTGTTTACACTCTCTGGAGCCAGCCCCTTTTCCAGGTTCTTTTCATTTAGTATTTTCACCTTCTTGCTGACAGCTTGGACAGCTTTCTTCTCCAACTCTAAGTGCTTCTTGGACTTCAAGTGATTCTCATAGGTATTGAAGGTGGAGAATCTCTTGCTGCAAACTGTGCAGTAAGTGGCAGTGATTTTGTTCTGCTCCTCTGCCACTGCTCTCTGCGCTAGGACTCTCTCTTCAAAGTTCTCAGCTGTGACAGGAGGCATGTCAGCAACCTTACGCTTCAGGTTGTATCTATGCCAGTCGGTTTTGTAATGGGCACGCTGAATGTCCGCATCCTTGAAAGCCACACGGCAAGTGATGCAAGTGTAGGTTGCCATTACTAGAAACAGGGGGAAAAAATAATAATCATGGCAACAAAGGCAAGTAACAGTTGCAAAAAACCCCAAACACAACATGCTGGCAGCACCCATGTAAGGCAGCACAAGTATATACAGTTCTTGTACAGAGTTAAATTTATTAGACAACTACTCTGCTGTCCTGAGATCCCACTTGGAGTGCTGTGTACAGTTCCGGTGTCCTCAATATAAAAAGGCCATGGAACTGTTGGAACAAGTCCAGAGAAGGGCCACGAGGACGACCAGGGGACTGGAGCACCTCCCGTATGAAGATGGGCTGAGAAAGTTGGGGCTGTTCAGCCTGGAGAAGAGAAGGAGTCTTCCAGTAACTGAAGGGGGCCTATAAGGATGCTGGAGAGGGACTCTTCATTAGGGACTGTAGTGATAAGACATGGGATAATGGGTTCAAACTTAAACAGGGGAAGTTTAGATTGGATATAAGGAGGAAGTTCTTTAATGTGAAGGTGGTGGGGCACTGGAATGGGTTGCCCAAGGAAGTTGTGAATGTTTCACCCTGGCAGTGTTCAAGGCCAGGTTGGACAGAGTGTGAGGTGTCCCTGCCCGTGGCAGGGAGGTTAGAACTAGATGATCTTAAGGTCCTTTCCAACCCTAACTATTGTATGGTTCTATGATTACCAGTGATGACCAATCAGCATGTTATGTACTGAAACCAGGACAAGGGAAGAAAAAAGAAAAGACTTTGATACAGTTATCAGGGATTAGTCATACCACAGCAGCTGCAAGATGATCCCAGCTCTGGACTTAGCACCCACTTAGCACACAGGATGAGAGGGTTCCCAGCCTTGCTAGCAGTGCTTCAAAAGCTCTGCACTTTTTACTGAGAATGAGAAACTAATGTTTCTTATCAAGCTTCTGTTCTGCCAATTATAGGATTTTGAAGAGACCACTGACTGCTCCAGAACAAGGGTAAAAATGGGAAAACATGCTTTCATGCCCACTTCCCATTTTCTGCAGCCTAATCAGATGGGAAAAAAGGTATCACATTTAAAAATACAACCCTTTCAGCTATTTCAGTACAGTGCACATTCCGTTAACAAAACTTCACACTGCAGAACTGTTAATCTGGAAATACGGTCAGCTGTGCCTACATGTAGTGCCTGAAGCCACTCCCACTCCTGGTATTCCTCCACTTCCCACCATTCATCTCAGCTGTGCTACTTTGGCTGTCAAAGAAGAGCTGGAGGGCAGTGGCCTGTGTCTGATGCTGTCTTTTCCAAACCCACAAGTTTCCTTCCTTCCTTTTCAGTGCTTAATGAAACTTGACCTTTTCTTCCTTTTAAACAAAGTTGGTGGAATCTCTTGAACACTCTGAAGGCAAAGAGCAAAAAACCACATTCTAACTGGAGATAACTAAAGCCACCCCATCCTTTAAGTGATTTAGAAAAATTGTGTTTTAATCTGAAAAAAAACCCAAACCCAGCTAATAAATCAGGAGGAGGAGGTCTGAAAGCAGGCAGAGGAATGGCAGCCCTCCAAGAACAGGGAGAAGCAGCAATTAAAGACACAAATATGCAGGGTTGAAAGGTACCTTATGAAACGCTTGCTCCCTGGAAGAACTGGACTTCACTGCTGCACTATCTGTAATCCTAGGGTGACAAAGAACACATTAACAGAAAATAAAAGCCAAGATATTTTATTTGAAATAGTGTTACTCATCCTTCCAGTGTAACAGATGCAATTTGTTTCAAAGGAAAATATATTCTCTGCCTTCCAAAGGATCCCGACTGCTCCTTGAAGCACTGTCCTCCCACCAGCAGAGCTCCCTATCCCTTTCCCAGTCCAAGCAGGTATTTTACTGCCATAAATCAATGGACACGGAATTATGCTGTTTATCACAAAATCCTTACAGAAACCTCAGGGACAGAACAGTCTGGTCTATTTTGGCAGGGAGCTGAAACTAGCTGATCTTAAGGTCCTCTCCAACCCAAACCATGACTACATTTTATGACTACAGGCAGACAGCTGCTACACACTAGATTACCCTGAGGTTAACTGAAAATAAGGAAACCCAAAACAGGCCAGAAAAGGTATGTAACTGAGAGGATCTAAACGCATAAACCTCCATGTCTGATTACTGACTGCAGAAATAACGTTTACCACTCCAGCTGTGTAAAGCAGAAAAAGGCCCTGCACAGCTCCGCGAGGTTTCGCCAGCTCTGCCCCTTACTCCGGGATATTCTCACCCACAAACCCAAAGCACTGAGGCTCAAGAAAACAAGGCCTGAGGCACTCACAAGTCCTCAGCCCCAGGCTGGTTCTCCCCACAGGGCCTTTACGACGCCTGCTTTTAGTCGCTTTTATGTGAATCTGAATTGATCCGGTGTCCGTAAGACCGACACAAGACAGGCCGGAGCTGACCAGCCGGACACGAAAACTGACCGCACTGCTTACACCCGGGGAGCCATGAACGACTGAAATAAACTAAACCAAAGCAGCACGGAGCCTGCCGCTGCCGCCAGACGTGACCCGAACCAGCACCACAAAGGGGATCCGCCTCACGGGAGCCCGATCCGCACCCCCGGCCCACCCGCTGCAGCTGGGACAGGGCCTCGCCCTTCCCCCGCCACTCCTGATAGAGCGGAGGTGGGCCGGGCCGGGCAGGGCCGAGCCGAGCCGAACCGCCTCCCCGCGGCCCCTCCCGCCCCCCAGCCCCACGGGACCCCCACCTGCCACCCGCAGGGCGAAAAGCCCCTGCGTGCCACTGCCGCCGGAGCAGGAACACGCCACGCTCTCCCACGCAGATGAACAAGGCCCCCTTCTTCCGGCAAGGAAACCCCGCCCCGCGCCGCTGCCGCCCCCTACCGCCGCGGAGGCCCCACGGCCCGCCATACTGCCCTCTCCGCCGCCACAGGGAGATGGCGGTGCCGTTGGAGGGCCCTGTGCCGCTCCTGCCGCCGGTACTGTCCGGCTGTAAACAGCTCTCCTGCAGCCTGGCTCCAGGAGAATCAGCGGGGTTGGAGAAGACCATTAAGATCATCAAGTCCAACCATTATCCCAGGACTGCCAAGATCACCACTGAACCATGTCGCTGCCTGCCTCACATACGCGGTTTTTGAACGCTTCCAGGGACGGTGATTCCACCACTTCCCTGGGCAGCCTGTTCCAATGCCTGATCACCCTCTCTGTGAAGAAATTTATCCTAATATGCAGTCTAAACCTCCCCTGGTGCAGCTTGAGGCCACTATCCCTTGTCCTATTACTTATTACCTGGGAGAAGAGACTGACCCCCACCTCACTACAGCCTCCTTGCAGGCAGTTGTACAGAGTGGTAAGGTACCCCATGACCCTCTTTTTCTCTGGACTGAACAACCCCAGTTCCCTTGGCTGCTCCTCATCACACTTGGGCTCCAGACCCTTCAACAGCTCCGTTGCCCTTCTCTGGACCCACTCCAGCACCTCAGTGCCTCTCTTGTAGTGAGGGCCCCAGAACTGAGCACAGGATTCAAGGTGCAGCCTCACCAGCGCTGAGTACAGGGGGATGGATGATCACTGCCCTGGCCCTGCTGGCCACACTGTTTCTGACACAGGCCAGGATGCTGTTGGCCTTCTTGGCTGCCTGGGCACAAGCTGGCTCATGTTCAGTGGCCGTCAGTCAGCACCTCAGGTCCTTTTCCTTTACATAATACTGTGTAACGTTGTCAGACAGGTTCAGGGGGTGCGAGCCCAGGTCAGGCTGAAAACACACATCAGCAGAACCCTGCTAAGGGGGTCTGGTGTTGTCCTTGTGGGGTTTGGTCATGTTTTTTTCCTACTTTGGGAACAAACATACAATTCAACATGATGAAAGATAGAAACTAACACATATTTATTAAATGGTTTTACAAACAATCAATATAATAATTTCATGTTTACAAAATAGTAATCAGGCTAGGTAAAGTGCTGCAAAATACTTTAAATAAAGACATTTTTGTAATTTTCCAGTTTCTGGTTACCTGGACAGGTGCTACTCACAGACTGTTGACGCTGCTTGTATGCTGAGAACAGACAAGGAGACTACAGGGAAATTGTTCAGAAGGCTTAGACAGCCTGGGAAAAGTGCAAAACGGGCAAAACCCAAGTAAAACGAGTATTTCTTCAGATCCTATTACTTTGGGTTAGCATGATCTCCCCTCCTCTGCATGGAATATGTTTTTTCCTCCGAACAAACTGAAGAACAGTAAATAGTTGTGTAGTACCTATACACAGAAAGCTGTGTGTGCCGAAAACAGGTGCCTTTATTCTGGATTTGGCACAGTGAAAGCCACCCACTGGCCAAAAGGATATCCCTCTGTCACTCAGACGTACTAACACATGGGGAAATTTCATGAGTACGAAGGACTGAACTGCATCCCACAGACACACACTCCTGACACACAGTGTGAGGAAGCCACTGCATGGCACGGGAAGGGGAGCACTTCAACCCCACTACTGCAGAAATACATGGCTTCCTCCATTTACTGCTAGGTGAGAGCACAGCAGGCTACACAAGCAGTACTGATTCAATAGCAAGATCATACTCTGTTATCCCATGCTCATATGTCCACACCCTGATCTATGCCCTCTTGCTGCCTGTGCTGCCTTTTGACTGAAAATGGCACACCAGCAGGCTTTCCATGGAACAGAAGCATATTTCAAAGCTCACTTGCCTTTCTTCTTGCCTGTGTATTCAGTTTTGGAAGATGAGAAGGTGATGACAGTGCTCGGTAGAAAAGATGCTGTGGACCACTGTGACAGGGCCATTTTGTGGCAGCTGCTAGCATACATCAAGGTGAAGGTTTCTTGAGGGATTTCCAACTGGGCAGTGTGCAAGGGATCTCAGAAAGGAGAGAAATATTTTGTGTTTTTTGCTGTCAAACTGCTGTCATTGGAATGTATTGTGTCCAAGCAAAGTATTTCTTATGTGTGCTTCTTTGGGAGAAAAGAGGTGATTTCCTGCAGAATATTAAACACCCTTCCACTAGCTGAGGAAGAATACTAAATGTTACAGTATCAGCTCATTCCCATTACACAGTATTTAGGGACTTGAATGGATTTGACTATCATGAGAAAATAAAAATAAAATCCTAAAGATACTCAAATCTCTTTCAAAATTATGCCCCTAAACTTTAATGATTGCTTGTTCAAGTTTTGCGTTGTTTTTCTTTCTGAAAAAAGACTCGTACCAGAGAAAAAAATCAATCTGTCTTCTATCTTGAAACCAGAAAATGGATTATTTACAAAAAGTCCAAGAAACTCCTCCAACTGCTTTTCCTTCTTGATCTAAACTGTTACCCTAGAAGAGTGCCCCTGCATTACACATTTTTATGACCACAAGTATTCTTCATAAAACAACAATAAAGTGCACGCTGTTACAATGCCATAACTGACAGGCAGCTAGTCCATCCCATCAATCCACCCCAGAAAAGCTAGGCTAGGCTCTGCTCTCTCCCTCCCACCTCTCCCTGTGCTGTAGCCTGTTTCCCTCCTGGCAGCAGTATACTCCTATATGAGGAAGTACACAGGTGTTTGGGTGTCCTACAAAGTTTCACCAGCAACTTAGAAGTTGGACTCTTCTGACTGTATAGATTGTCCTAATCATGCAGCAAGGAATAAGCATTTTAACTCATCTGAGAAATTTAAATGGCCTTTAAACTTACTAATTTCCCAGGAAAACCTTATTTTTGTTTTTGTTTTTCAAATGGGAAGGTCTGGGGAAATCTAAAAAAGAAACTCTGCAACCAATGCTGTGGAAGTGACATGGCCATGTTTTTTCAATCATTTCCAGAAACTTGCTTTTAATGTTAAGATGATGTAATTTCAAAAGCTGCATCTTTGATCTGTATCCAGCATCCACTAAGTTCATAATGGATTTGATAATGAAGGCACAGGCTCACTTTTTTGACTGGCAAAGGACAGCAGACACGATCAATATGCATTACTGACACAAATGCACAAGCAACAATAAAGCTAGTGTCAAAAATTCTCAGCATTTTTCATTTCGCTACACTCTTTTTAGCCATCTGCCTTTCACCTCAAAATAAAATAAAATAAAATGGAGTTAACTTTAAACACAGGTTTGCCTACACATACATGTTAGTGAAAGAATTTTATCATCTGTTGCTGTACTTTCTGAGGGTCCTAAATGACGGTATTCACCTCTTCAAATGCCAGCAAATGGAAAATCACTTCAGTAGTAGTAGCAGCTGACATGGTCCCTCAACTTTGCTAATGACTTACATCACATTAAAAACAATAGCTTTACTTCTTCCTATTTCTTTGATTACTATTGCTTGGTATTGCAATTCAATTTCATCTCAGGTGAACAAAAAAAAAGCCCTAGAAAAAATTAAGTTACCTTCTTAAGTTCCTAGGCCATTCACTCAGCATGCATGGAGTTTAAACTGGCAAATAATTTCAACAAGGTCTTTTTTTGCTTAAATTACATGCCAAGAAGAAGATTCTGAGTGTCTTTCATATCAAACGACCTCACCAAATGCTTTCTTAATAAATTCTTAAAATACAATTTTAAAATATTCACCTTGCAACACAACTTTTGTTGCAAGCAATGGCAGCTATCCTGGGGAAAAAAACGAACCCCACAGAATCTGGAATTAAGGAAGTGGCATCTAAAAATGCCTCTTTTTTTTTTTTTTTTAAATCTCTAACTTATATTCCAAACAATTCCTCCCCTCACCTGCTCCCAACCAAAAATGTGGTTTGGTTTACATGATGCTAAGTTTTTAATAAAAAAATCTGGCTGACTTAACATGGGCAATACTGCCAAGGACCACACTCTATCAAGGAATGCAGCAGGTAGTCAGTTGAATAGCATACCACTTTACAATTCTACAAGCCTAAAACAGCAAAAAAACCTTGGAAATGCATCATCATATCCAAAATAATTTAAAGGTCTTAAGAATGAAATCAAGTTCTTTGATAGTGTTGCACATACGTTTAAACTAGAGTTGTGCTGGTTAATGTGTTTCATCTATATTAGATGTACCATACATAATGCTAACTGCAGGGGTTTATACTTTTCGGTATGATTGAAAGAGGTGAGATTTAGTTCAATCTCATGGCAATTCTCTGATAAAGTACGCTCGCTGTGTGAATCATTAATTGTATTACATGGTTGGCAATCCAGGGCAAATAAACCGCCCATGTGGAAAATTTGGCTCAGGACCCCAAAATACATGGTTGGCAAAAAGATAAAAAAATCCTCTCCCTCAACTCTTTTGAACAACTGACCTCCAACACTTATCTGCAATCGAACAGTGGATAGATAATTCATTTCCATGCTATTACATTGAAGTATAACTACCAGAAACATTAAAGTATCAGTATCAGCTGAAATTTATCCAGTTAATTCACTCTGCATAAGAGAAATTATTATTACAACACATCTAAAGGGATAGTTAAAGCTTACAGTTAAGAATTTTCTTTTTTTTTTTTTTTGCATTTGATTTTTTTTTGTGTTTTATTTTTATTTCTTCTACATTACCAGCTGTGATTTCAGGTTAATGATTTCCAAGCAGATTTGAAAGGAAGCCTGAAGACTTCTTCTTTTCCTGTGATTCTGCTTCTTGGCTTTGTGAAAGTCCCAACTCTTTCTCAATCTGCTCAAGCTCAGACTGGTCAAGCAGTTCAAAATCATCAGCTTCCTCTGTGTCTGTCTCCTCGCTCAAACTGGGCGCTGCATGTGAGGGAGCTTGCTGCGCAGACTGCAACTGGTCTTTGATGGCAGCAGACACCGCAGCTGCGATAACATCCCCAGCAATTCCACTCATTAAATTAAAGGTTTGGTCACTGGTCAAAGGCAAGGAGAGCCCCGCAGTGGACGGTCTGTCTTTACTCTGTCTGGAAGCATGATCCACCTTGAAGTACGTGTGTTCCTTTTTTTGTTTCTGCTGGATGGGCATACCGATGCTGGAGTCATCGTCGTCATTTGTTCCGGCACCATTCTCTAAAGAAGGAAATTCTGATAGATCTCTAGCAAATGCTTCTTCGTGATCACTAGGTCGGTCAAAATCTATTACAGAGTTAACAGAAGGAAACAGTGTTAGCAAACGCAACAGGTCTCCCCAAAAAGCAGCCAAATGTAAAAATGCTGAAAGTGTTCCTCTGAATACATTTACTGATGTCTTAAATCTCGTGTCACAAATCACCTGGTATCAACCTAACACAGGAAGTTATGTGAGCAAAGTATCTTCCTTAAGTGGTATCTAGCTGTACATGAAACAACCCATGTAAATCTTTACCACAGATAGTTCTAAATAGACCAACCACATAGTCCTAAGATTTATAAGGTGACAACAGGTCTCTCAACTCTTTTTCTTCACAATGTATGTAAATAAGAAATATTACAAGCTTTTAATACACTTGTAGAATAAAAAAAAAAAAAGAAAAGTTTATCTGTGTAAATAGATAAAACCAATGTAAAGACTCAATTTGTAACTTTTTCTTTCTTGGCCAATGGTTGTAATAAATAGGAAATGGGAAATGGAAACTCTACATGTGACCAGGACTGCTTCATGTTTTCAAGTGGGTAAAAAGCAGAATGTAAACAAACAAAAAACTATTACAGTTAAATAGCTGCATTGATGGCATGGTATTTGTTATTAGAAATGCGTAAAACATACGCTACAGTACATTGCCTGTGGAAGAGCCCTAAATGAGCGTAAGGGAATACTCTGATCTAATATTTGAATGAGAAGGTAAAGAATAATCACTTTGAACTTACTTTCTATGAAAACAAGCAATAGGAGCATTCATAAGGGCTAAGGAACTGAATCCTACAAATGTTTCATGTCATTTTCTCCATTTTCTTTAGGAAAAACAGGCTGGGAAGGTGAGGAGGAAGGGTTGTGCTGTATGCAGAGTGCACAGAGCTTTCACAGGAGATGAGCCAGTCCTTGGATGCATCCCGTCTGGTCTTGCACTCTTGTGTATGTCCCATTTGCTGAAATGCTCCGTGGGGGAGAAGAGTGGATGTTGTTTATTTTTCTCTTAGTAATGCCTTTAACACAGTTTCTCACATTATCCTTACAGCCAAATTGGTTAGCAAAGTGGGTAAGTGAACAGTAAAGGAGAGTGCCAAGGTCAAACAGCTGTGATCAGTGATACAGGGTACAACTGGAGGCCAGTTATTAGCGGTGTCTTTTAAAGCTACTGAAATCACCACTGTTCAATGTATGTTAATGACAGGGATGAGAGGATGGAGTGCACTCTCAGCAAGTTCATGGGCAGAAAGGAACTGCTGTAGGTCAGGTGTCTGATATTCTGGAGGGCAGGGTGCCCTCAGGGGGACCACAACAGGCTGGCGAAATGAACAGGCTGAAAAGAAACATCACAAAATTCAACAGAAGCAAATGTGAAGCCCTGCATCTGGGATGGAATAACCTGTGCAGCAGTACAGGTTGGGGCAATGAGACAAAAAGCAACTTCCAAGAAAAAGACCCGTGGACAGCCATTCAGTGGCATGCCCTTAAAGCAAGGAAGGCCAACCACAGACTGAGCTTTACTAAAAAAAAATGAAGTCAAAAAGTCAATGGAAGTAATATCCCCCCTCTCTTCAGTACCTGAGAGCACACATTTGGAGTATTTCGTCCAGTTTTGACCTCTCTAGTACAAGACAGACAATGAAGGACTGGAGTGAGTCACTCAGAAGGCCAGCACAATTACTAGGGTGCTGGAGAACAGGAAGTATGAGGAGATACTGAGAAAATCGGCTTTGTTTGGCCTTAAGAGAAGGTGGAAAGGGAGGATCACATACCTGTCCTTAACTACTGAATGGGAAGATAAAGAGAAGGTGGGGCCTGACTCTTCTTAAAGGTGCACAGTGGAAGGAGGGGATTAAATTTACACAAGCTAGAACATGGGAAATTTTTGACCAGAAACAAACTTTTTCATGATGAGGATGAGCAAATACTGAAAAAGGCTGTCCAGGCAGGTTGCTCAATCTCTACCACTGGGGGTGCTGAAGTTTCAAACTGGTTACAGCCCTGAACGACTTCATGAAGTTGAGCCTGCTCTGAATAAGAGGTTAAATGAGATGAATGACAACGGCTCACTCCAACTTCTGATTCTGTGATCATATAAAGCTGTCTATTTACAACCTGAAATATTAACAAAATAAAGTACGAATTTCATCTGTATAATATCATTAAGTAATATCACCTTATTTTTCATTTACAGTGAACTTTTCCTAGAAGAAAAGAAATGCAAGACAAGCAGAGTAACAAATCCAGACACACAGACAAGATTACACCAAACTACCGATGTCCTTAATTCAGGCAAAGTGCTCACTGAAAGCTTGGTTTGTAAAAAGAACTTAAAGATCTGGTCAAGATCAAGACAAGTGCTTGAGGATCTTTTCCTTAGTCTTCACACCTAATTTAGGCTTATTGCTGGCTGTCTCCATTAGCATTCTAATAACAAAACCTAATAATACTTTCTTTAATTGGTTGTTGAGCAGTTCAAAGTATTACTTTTTCTTCCTCAGCTTTTATTTGCATAGGTCACCCACAAAAGCTTTGGTACTAAATTCAAAGGTTTACTTGCTTGAAAGTTTTGGTGGGAGTTTTGGTGGCATTTACTTAACATGTCTGGTTTACCCACCACTACTTACTTATTTAGAAATATTTCTTATACATCACTTATACATCAACTTCCTGATGTACTTTATTACTTTTAAGATGAGGACAGTTCTTACACAAGATGTATATCCAAAATTATATAAAAGACTGGAATTAATGTTAAATTCATTGTACAGAAAAACAAACAAACGAACAAACAAAAAACAACCCCAAAAACTTGTCCTCAAAGTCTCTAATCATTTTCAGGTAACTTACATGACTGCAACTCATCCATGAAATAGATGAAACCATTACATACCATCAGATGTGTCTGTCTGTGGAGAGTACCCTTCAGATAAGTTAAAGGTCCCATTATCGGTCCAGGATACTTCCGATACATCTGTGTCAGACACTGACAGCTCTTTGGCAACAACTGCAGGATTAACCTACACAAAAAAAAAGGCCCATACATGGCATTCTTACACTAAAAAAAAACCAACAATCACAGTACAGGAAGCCAGTGCTTAGGCACTGAAAAAGAAGTCTCTTTCATGTCATAGCAATATAAATTGCCTCCTATTTAAGTTTAGTTGCAGAAATATGAAAATAAGAGAATACAATACTTAGAAGTGAAGCATTCCTCTCTGTAATAACTGATAGCTATATTATACTAAAGCCCAGAAAATTCCAGTTATTCATTCTGAAATTCCTACTGTAAGGAAAGCAGAATGCGCCTGCAAATACAAAATACACATATAAATGTAAAGAAATACATAAACTTGGTTCAAAACTCAAGCCCATTATCTATAACTGTCAGAAATTACCTAAATAAAAAAATTATTATCCTTTATGAATTTATCCAACAATATTAAATTGTGTCAGCTACAAATATTTAGCCCATGGGATAGAATTTATTATTTTTTAGAATACAATTTTTTTCACAGTAAGTTCAAAGTGATCACTGTCAAAGTCAGGCTCTAATGACTATTGATCCAATACTGCCTAAGAATTCCTATAAACCTGAACTTTTTTATACCAACCAGTGTTCTGACTATAATGGAAAATACTTTGCCATACAGTTATTTAGAATATTAAGATAGAAATGAGATATTACTGTGCTCTCATACATATTTATAAAGATATTTATAGGTAATATACTGATTTGTACTATCACTGAATATGATCAGACAAGTGATACAAAAGTATCTGACAAATTATTCAGGTTTTCTATGAATGTTTCCCTTTATATTTTGATAAAAAATTAACTGCAATTTCACTGTTGCAAATAAAAATAGCCAACTTCGCTATTAAATTCTAATTTAATCATTCTACAGCCAATACAAAGTAAACAGTGTCTTAGTTTAGTAGGCCAAGGAAACCATTACCTTGAAGGCCAGGAGTCACAAAAGTTTAAGCTAATTAGTATAAGCCTAAAGATGGAGACCATGAATCACTTTGAAAGCATACTACTTAGTTCAGGAACACAGCCTCCTGGGCAGGTTAAAGTCTTCCACAGAAGAACAGAGACAGTAGTCTAAATACTCTCCATTATCTATATAGATTTCTAAAAGCAAGACAGGGCTGACTGAAAAAAAGTCACCTTAGGACACAGAGCTGATATGTCTAATTCACTGTCATCTTCTGTGGGTTTTGTTTTTGCTGTTTCTGAAAGAAAAGAAAAATATTTTTTATCCTACTCATAACAATGGACTTCCAGGTTCAGTGTGTGTTCTCTGTCACACAGCTTGCGCAGTACTGTAAACTTTCACCTGTTGATACAATGCATTATTCACGTAATACGCTACTAAGGTGAGGGAAACAAGGCTGACTGAGAGGCTAGATATTTATCAAAATGTATTGTGCAGCAGCCAAAGCAGGAGACAGAATATTGCTCTGAAATATATTCTAACAGATTTATTTACCTGTATTGTACTTACTTCAGAAGTCTCTGCTGTTGTGTGTTAATGCAATTTTCTACATAATTGCATGTAACTGTCATTCACAAACCCCTTCTTCTTTGCACCCATCTACCCTGCATCCACATTTCTATGCAAATATGCATACAAAACATCCTCTGAGGTCTGGTAAGATGTTGCTCCTTACAGGTTAAAGGACATTGAGAAAAGCCTCATGAATATTTTAAACCAATATGACCTGAAAAACAGGCATATTATTCCTGGTTGCCTATTTTTGCAACTTTCTGTTTCCTCTCTTGTGCCATTACAAGGATTTATGAATCCATGTGGTGAACCCAAGTGGGAAAGCAGAGTCGGGAACTTCTCTGGGTTAAATTAAACTGGAGGGTGAGAGGCAGAAAAGAACAAACCTAACCTCAAACATTTTCCCAGTCCTGGCTTATGAAACTCATGAAACAATACTCTGATCTATCTCTCTCTGCTAGTTTCACTTAAAAGTAGAACAAAGTGAATAATACACAAAAGAAGATTTTCAATGCATTAGTCCTTATTTCAATAACTACTGCATTACATGTAAGAGAAGACGAAAAAGCAGATGGTTCCTCTCACTGTGTCTAGGAACAGAATACTATGAAAATGGTTACAAGAAATGCATGTTTTAAAGCAGAGGTGAAATCTACTGATGTAATACTAACTAAATAGGGTAGGCTACCTGCAAGTAATGTGACTACCCTATAAAGGTTTGATTACCAAAACTGTAGAACACACAAAAAGCAAACTAAAGGTAACATTGTTCATGTAAGTATTTTTCTTGGAACAGCTTTAATAATTAAAATCTCAAAGTTTCTAATGTTACAAAGATTTCAGGCAAGATAACTGGGAGTTTGTTTTAAACTGATTTCTTCCCCACTAACTAAAAATTTTGATTAATTTGTAGCTACTGTCTTAACAGCAATTCTTAAATGGCTTTTGAGTATCTGGGGAAGAAAAATTCTCGTTGCTGTTCGGAGTGAAAACAAGGTGGATTTAGATACTGGAATAGAGTTCAATCTCTGAAAAAGAATTCTGTTATGTACTTATTTTGTGTTCTTGAGTGAATCTCTCTCCTGGGTACATTTACCGTAGCTAAACAGAGACAAGCATTGCCATACTTACAGCAAGTATTTTTCTCTAAAAACCTAAAAGCATTACATTTAATCAAGTATGAAGGGAACCATCTGTCTTGCCTTGTTTCCTTCAATGAAATAGCATCTTTTTACCATACCCAAAGATCCAACATACATTATTACTCCGTATAAAGCTAAGAACAGTAGCCAGGTTCAATAGGAATATTGCAGGAAATACCTCTACAATTGGCTTCACAGAACAAACCAAACTGTCTGCGAAGTGAATAAAATCTTCTCTGAATACGGAAATACATTACTTGAAACTATACTTAATTACTCACCAGATCTCTCTTTTTGCCTCTGGTTGATATATTCCACTATTCCAAAATCTAGTTTCATCAGAACAGTCTTAATTTTGTTGTATACTTTCTGTCCAAATTCATTGCACTTAAGGAAGGGACATAAAAAGGCACACAATACTGTGATAAAAATGAAGATAGAGAGAAAAATTGTACTGAAATATTGCTTTATGTGAAGT
The DNA here is from genome assembly GCF_034315485.1 of Pezoporus occidentalis. Lineage (NCBI taxonomy): Eukaryota > Metazoa > Chordata > Aves > Psittaciformes > Psittacidae > Pezoporus > Pezoporus occidentalis. The sequence continues at coordinate 316,821 of NW_026913855.1, forward strand.
TACTCAATAAAGCTTAAACAATGCATTTATATACGTTAACTACTAATTTTACATAATATCATTAGCTTTACATAAAAACGCCCTGTTAAATACTGTTCTGTTTTCAGCTGGGATAGTTACTTTTCTTCCTTAGTAACTGACCTTAAAGATCATCCAACCCCCCTGCCATGTGCAGGGACATCTTCCACTAGACCAGGTTGCTCAAATGTGGCCTTGAAATGTTGCCAGGGATGGGACATCTACCACCTTTCCGGGCAACCTGCTCCAGTGTTTCACTACTCTCATCATAAAAACCACCTTCCTTGTATCTAGTCTGAATCTCCACTCTTTGAATTTAAAGCCATTCCCCCTTGTCCTGTCACAACAGACTCAGCTAAAAAGTTTGTCCCTATCTTTCTTATAAGCCACCTTTAAGCCTTGAAAGGCTGCAATAAAGTCTCCCTGGAGCCTTCTCTTCATGCTGAACAACCCCAACTCTTTCAGCCTTTCCTCACAGAAGGGGAGCTCCAGCTCTCTGATCGTCTTCATGGCCCTCTGGCTTGCTCCAACAGGTCCATGTCCTTCTCATACTAGGGGTCCCAGAGGTGTTGCCCAAACTCAGATGAAGGACCTTACACCCGGCCTTATTGAACCTCATGAGGTTCACACAGGCCCACTTCTTGACCTTGTCCAGGTCCCTCTGGATGGCATCCCGTCCCTCAGGTGTGTCAACTGCACCACTCAGCTTGGTGTCATCTGCAAACTTGCACATGTGTGTAAATATAAATAAATAAATACTCCCTATACAAAGACCAAATAATGAACAAACCACGTACATACATGATAATTGAAAGAGATTCTACTTACACAGGACATAGGAGAGGACAACTCCAGGAATGTAACTTCCCAAGACAGTGAAAAATGTACATACACTGCAGACCAGTAGGCAAAACTGGCAAAAACATTAAAATTGGCTATTAACACTTCTACTGCTTAAATCGTTAGATAATTTTGCAAAAGAAAAATGTTGCATGCTAAATGAGATCTAGAATGGAGTAGAAAATTGAAGGTTTTGTTGGTTTTGATTTTTTATATAAGGAAATCTTTAACACTTCTGGTGTACATAAGCACCAAACAGTTAATTTTAGCTAATTAGGATGTACCCTCTCTTCTGTTATAAAAATATGCTATTTTTATTCATTTACTATTAAGATTTAACAAGCTCGTGTTTTTTGCAGAAATTACTAGAAATTACTTCACTTTCATTACACAAAAAAACCCACTGAACAGCTGATATGCAGGAAAAAACCCAAATTACTAATTTAATTATTGCAATGCATGCATGATGGATGCTTAGAAAAGCAAGAAAATCTTTCCTGTAAATACACATCTCTCCTCTGCTGTGTTGCTTCAAGAAACTGTTTTATATGTTGGCAAGAACTCTTTTGATGCTTTTTGGCTACTCTAGCATCCCTGTTAACGACAAGACTGAGCTGAATTTTCTATGTAAAACCTGGGACTTGGCCTCTGCTGTGACTAAGACATACAGTGCATCTTCCATAACTGCACAATGCTGAGTACAGAATTGATCTGTTGAAAGTTTTCAGAAAGAATCAATTTGCTTTTGGAGCTGAATTGCAATAAAATGGTTAATTCTCCAGCTCAGTTTTTCCAGTAAAAACAGAACAAAACAAAAATCAAACCCACCAACTATATCCATATAGAAGAAAAATTATAACAATTAAATATAGGAAATTCTCCTCTATCATGTAACACTTGTGCAAGTATTCCTGAAGATTAGTTATTTGGGGAAATGTATATCTAGGAACTGTGTATTTTTTGGTTATGTTTTGGCTTTCTTTTCCAAGTTGTTATTAAATTGTGATGTTTTAAAGTTCCTTTCCATGGAATGACTGGTGACGTTCCAACAGCTGTAAAGGGTGAGACTGTATTGCTATAAACTCTACTGTGAGCACCTTCACTCACTGATGACCTACCTGTGATCTCCATAGCAAAAAATTAGCAGAAACTCATAACTGAATGTGGCTTGGTTTTGGTTTTCTTTTAATTTTTCTCACATTTTTATTAAGTAATATTGAACATTTGGGAGTGCTTACCTTGCCAGGGTTTTGTTCCTTGAAGTGGGACATTTCTTGAAGAAATACAAATAAATTCATCAGTGCTTCTGAAATGCACTGATTTATCCTGGGTCTGTAGTCTTGCCTGGAACTGATGACTTTCCAGCTGAGTAAAACAAAGAAAAATACCCAAGAGCGTTGGTTATAGCTCATATGAAAGTTGAAACTGGTTGAAAACAACATGTTGTAAAGCTATAGCCTTCAGCAATCCAATGGCTACTGCTATGCTACAGAAACCTGTGCTTGTTTCCACATATTTTCTATTGGGCTAATTTAATCTTTTTGAATCTTAAGAAAGTATCTGTTCAGTAGTAGCAATGCTCAGTCCATATAAGCAGTTATGGAAGAAATTACTGCTTATTCATTCTGGCAATATGAAAATACTGAATTCAAGGCACAGTTGTCATCTAAATTAAGCAACTGAAACCCAAACTTGTTTCCTAATATTATTTTCCTTAAAAAAAATAAAATAAAAATGTGCTTTTCCTTTTCTAATTTTTGTCCTGTTCTGCAAACTATGATGATCCATAAGAGGTTGTTACCTAACTGCAAAAAAAAAAAAAAATTGCTTTTGAAGTCTTGATGTCTATATTAATTCCCTTACTGAACTTTTATTTCTCTATTGTATTGAAAGGACTGTTTCTAAAGCTTAGCTTATGATCAGTCAGTCCTTTAAATACAGTTAAAAAGCCCCTGTACTGAAGAATTTGCTGAAAAACATGAGAAAACACATGTATCTAAGTTGGGTCTGATCAGCTTAGACAATAACCAGTTCAAATTATTATATCATGCACCTTTTTAGAGTAGACAAAACATCTACAACAAAGATGTTTTACGAAACAACAAACGAAAGGAAAAACATACACAGGCCAGTCAATGTCAAATCAAACTGGTACAAAGTATGGATGTACCACCATGCAATTACTGAGCAACTGAAGTAAGTTCTGCACTAGTTTTACTATCTTCCACATAGCTCCCTGCTCAGTACACAGAGCTTTGATCCCAGTGAATGCAAGGAAGCCATAAACAATCCCGCAGTCATTTTATTTGGCTACATAATCCATTAAATGCCCAATGCATCATGGCATTGATAGCAAACATTTTGGCATAGGCAGATCAAATTACAGGATAAATCAAAAATGGCATTATGAAAAGAATGAATGTGTAAGGGTCAATGTGCAGCAATAAGGACGTACACATAGATCAAACTGCCAATTCGTATTTCCAAATAATGACTCTGCTCTTTAGCTACTAAAACACACAAGGCCCTGATAGCAGTTGTTCTTGTTATTCAGAAGACAAATGCCCTTGAGATAGCTCCCTGGGACAACTTCAGTGTTAGCAAGCATCAGTAAGTGACTGACGAGACTTTTGCTGTTCAAACTTTACCCTGGATGAACTTAGTGTTCAAAAGTAATATTTAAACATTTGGTTTAACATCAGGAATAACAAGATATAATTTATTTTTTTAATGAATGTAAGACTAAAAAAAATATATATATAAGAAAAATCATCTATCCTCACTTGTAAAAATACCCGTAGCTTCCACATTAGTATCTGTTCCACAACAGATTGCTTAGTCATTTTCATTTTCACACAATGTAAAAATCAAAAGCCATCATGAGCATTTGGACTTCTTTCAGTTGAAAGCTGGTTAGAACATTGATTTTGTCTACCTTCTCTACTAAGGACACATGCACAACCTAGCTTTGCTTTGCTGTATCGTAATTTATTAGCTGTGATTTAATGTTCATCCTTACTAACAAGGTGTGATGATGTTTTAGGACATGAACTTGTAAAATGTCTCATTTTTTGACATAAAAAAGTGTACAGTACAGTAATGTTTTTATACAGGCATGAGTTGACATTATACTTGCACCAAGAACTGCAATGCAGATCTTTCTAACAAGACCAACTGGTTTATTTACACAGACCAAGGAGATATCGGTTGAAGGAAAACCAGATTTGAAATCTGGAAATTATTTCTTTGAAAGTTACATCTATAATTGCACTGGACTACAAGAAGATATATTGATTTTTCCTAAAAAGATAAGCTTCTGACTTGCTTCTCTTTGTAGGGCTGGGGCTGTGTGCAGATTCTGCACAGAAAGGGAAGTGATCTATCAAATGGTTAACATGCAAGATATACTAGCATAGCACTGAAGGGGTGGTTATTGAAAGGTTCAAGTGGCCTAACTTAGGCAGAAGCTTTGATCAATGAATCATGATACAAGTAAAAAAATGCAGCCCACATTGTTTATTATAACATCAAACAAAAAGTTTGGGATTACATTATTACTGCAGGTTTCTGGTAACAGGTTACCAGCAAAACTAGGCAAATGGCAAGTAACTATATATAGAAACGTCTCTATCACTTCACTTTATTTCCCAGTTAAAACAAAACCAAAAAAAAAAAAACCCAACAAACTATTTATAAATTTTGAGTTATATAAACCCCCAAATATATCAGTTCTGTTATACAAACTATGATAAAAGGACAAATCAAACTCTGAATTTCAAATTCAATGTCTTGGCAAAAAGAACACCAAACTTAAGTTCTCCTTAAAATCTCTTTAAAACTGGCATTTCAGTCAAACTCCAGACATTATGTCTGACATCCAATTCAGCAAGGTCCAAAGCCACTTTTTCTCCCAGTTGTAAATCTTTGCTATTGTTTCTCCTAAATACACAGAGTAAGAGGATTTCAGGTTTCTGTTGAATTGTACACTTTGGTCAACTGCTGACCACATTTAAACTTGTGAATTTTTAGATACTTATATTTAAGCCAGAAATAAGTGGTCTTCCACACACAAGAGACCCGTTTTTATTCTACATTGGAAATGTTAAATACCTTCTTTTCTGTTGCACTGCAGACACATTGATTACTTGGAAGCAGCTTTCCTAACATAATGGAGGTTAACCACCTTCTTTTCAGATACACAGTCTTCATTTTTGTAAAAAGTCAGGAATAATTTTGGTCAAAAATGTCTAGTTATACATCTTAAACACATATGGAGAAACCTCAACTTTATGCGTATATTTAACTACTGTACAGTAATTTCACCACGAGGTGGTGACACAGCAACACTGGTATTAGAGCAAGGTTTGGGAGCCATTTCATACAGAACATAAATAGCATGCATGAGGGATTCATATTCAAACTATCGTATACATAGTGGAGTGCAGAACATGACTTACAGAAAACCTAGTACTTCTGCTATAGTGTGAAACTGATTAAAGTTAAAACCCCAAATTGTTGCTGTATTCCTGACTTTATTATATTACAGTATTTCCAGTACCGCAGTAGTGTGATTGCCTTTTACACTATAAAATATTCAGTGTGAGGGTTCTCCTTTCCCCCCTTCAAGGAGAAACCATAAACAATTTAAAATAGTGTATCTGAAATTCATAGGATGAGAGTCCCATCTCTTGGACTAGGTGACCTTGAAAGTCAGAGAAAATGCAACACATTTTCCAGCCATTCATGGCACTAAATGCAGTTATTTGCCTCTGACAGGGGGTGTAAAATAAAACCATTAAATAATTCATGGAGAACACTGCAGGTACACAGCAGGAGGAATTAGCAGTGTTACACAGAACTTTCTGTCCACCTCCCATCCACGACAGCAATTTAAATTTGCATCCCCTCTGATAATTAGCAGATTGAGAAAAGTTATGTACAAGGGTTTTGTCTTAAGAAAAACGAAATTATTATGGATAGGCCACTCTCCTTAAACACTGTTTCCAGCTTTGGAAAACCATTTGCAGCATTAATGTATTTTAAGAGTTGCTTGTTTATTCTAGTGTTGAAAACTACTATTATGACAGTCTTCTGAATTACAAAATCCTTTTACTAACTCCTACCCTTTATTTAAAATTGTTGACAATCAAAGTGGAACTTCATGGAAGCATGAAAACAGGTAAGCCTGATGCCTCCTATCATAACAGAGCTTAGAAATACATAAGACAAATGTAGACTGCTAGCTTACTAACTTTAATAGCAAAAAATGGGGGGGGTGGGGTGGGGGGGCAATGTGGGAGATGAAAGCATAAGCTACAACAAAAATGCAAACTACTTTCATATACACTAACCACTAATATAAAGAGGAGATACAAGGCGGCACACTGGGATGACTCTTAACAATTGAGAAAAAACATGCAAGTTATGCAGAAAAATGGCACATCTGCAGGGAAAGTTATCTGGAGCTGCTTCTCTTGGCTGTTAATAATGCTTTCTTTTGCAAACCTGAAAAGTTGTTGAAAACATAAGATGCAGTGCAGATAAAATGTACCGCTAGAGGTTTAGTCCAGTGGTTCACATATAGTGCATTGACAAAGAAGCAGCCAAGCAAGAAACGTGAATGGTACAGGTTAAGTTTGTTTCAAGACATTACAAACCCACTATTAACCTTGCTTCACAAAAGAATACTTAGCAGATTCTTATAGACCACAAGACACCATGAGACACCTTTATCAGTTCTACTACACACTTTTCTACGGAACAGGGCCTATTCTGAAACCTTATTCTGATCTTGGGCTACTAACAGTATAAGAAAGTCATCTTGCTAATCTTCAGTGCGACAATCAGATGCACATGCTGCCACTTCTTGTTCACACCTCTCAACATCTACCAGCCCCGATAACATCTGTCCCTTCTGGCCCTGTCCCCAGGGCCCACTTGAGAGGCAGTGTTACCCTGGGCCCAGAGGGTTGGAACAAGGGAGCAGTAGCGAGGCTCCTGGTGAAGGAGGAGTGAGAAAGAAAGGAGGTACAAACTATAGTTGCATGTACACAAAGACAGAAAAGTTATATCATGCCCTTGGAAAAACAGATATAAACATTAAATCTCTGTTAGATCAAAAGCTAACAGATACATAACTGCATATTCCAGACAAATTAATTCTTCCATGATCACATTTAAAGACAAAAAGGAAAAAAGATACATTAAGTGATGTAGATGATGGATGTGGAACTCATGACTGTAACACAAAAACCCACTTCAGCATAGTATTAGTAGAGTTACTTACAGAACCTTAATAAATGGCTTAAATATGAGCCCTGTACTTTTCTGCAGAAACAGCTTTTGGGACTCTTGTTCAGGTGCTCCTTTGAGGATATAAGCCATCAGCTCTCTCTGAACATTTTCAAAGGTTTTTGTGCACAATTTAGAAAGAATAAGGTTTCATGCTCCCATCAATTCCCCTGGGTTTGGTATAAAGTACTACACATCTATTCTAAAACTGTCAGTAAGAATGAAGGTGTCAACAGAGAAAATTACTCATAATCTTCTGACCACCTGCATCATTTCTAAAACTGAGCAAATACATGAACTGTTACCTAGTAGCTGCAAAAAAAATAAGACAACAAACCCAGACCAAACCAGAACACCCTCCTACCCCAGATGCTTCAACCCATCACAGTCACAAACTCTGGCCAAAAGAGTCATGGCCTCTAAAAATGACAGATGGTGTCATGATCTCATTTTGTATCTAGACATCTGTTCAAGCAAACCCTGTCACATTTCTCAGAAAGGTCAGTAGCTCTCAGGTTACTGGCTTAAAGATCTCTTTGTGATGTACTGGATTTTTTTTAATTATGTGTACATGGTTTTATATGTAGATGTGCTACTCAGAACTGCAGCAGTAACAAAGTACACCATGATGTGGTGGATCTGAAGGATTGCACCTACATAAACAAAGAGGTAGTAATTACAAAGCTTCTGAACCTTCCTGATTTCCCAACTGTAACCACACATGCTTTAAACCTGTGCAGACTCTGTAATTTTAAAGGTAACTTAGAATGTAAGTTACCTTTAGAATGTTAGTCAAGGTGGAAGAACTGAAAGTTACATTCCCAAAGATACATAAATCAAAATATAGGTAATACGGCTATTTTCTAGTCTTTCAAAAAGTAGTATCTAGAGCTTATAGAATGATGCAACTGTAAGAGATGTGGATGTCCGTCTAAGGATAAACCTTATAGGCAACCACGAGTTAAGTACGAAGCTTGACCAAATGAGATCGAGGGTGCGAACCATCAGCAAACCCTGTGAAGCAGGTTTACTTTTTCAGAGCTTTCACAGGTCTCTGCTGTCACCTCTGCTGAGGAAAGGAATCACCACAGCGCAGAAGGGAATGGTTATAATGATGTAGTTACCTTTCTTTGAAACAAACATTTTATACCTTAAGGTCTATGCCAAAAATATATTTTAATATTTTAAAATTTGTCTTCTAAATTGTTCAGGTACAGAGATGATGAATATAGAACAGCATTTAGATAAAAAAGATTGTGAAAACATTTAAAATTATTTAAATTATTTTTTTACATTTAAATTTCAGCTGATGACATACTCGAAAATAACCTTCCCCCCCAAATACAAAATAGTGTAAAAAGCATATATTACAGTTAAGTCCATTAAAGTACCAAAGGCAAAACCTGTAGGAAACAACATAGTATTGATTAACCTCATTGTAATACAATGTAACAAATTTGTGAATGTTATGTGCCCTATGTGTAAAGATGGAACAGTGAGTCCACTGAACTCACAGCATAGCATCTTAATGACCTATGTGGCTATTTTAAAAGGTGATTATGTAGAATTGTGCTTTATTCTGTACCACTTTGGGATCCCATGCAATTTTTAAATATACCAAAATAATTATATTTGTGTCATGTGGCTATGACAAAGTCAACAAAACTTGCAGTTTAAATGAATCACTGGGGCACCAGGTAAAACCCTCCTGGCTTCAAAGAAGCCCACAAAAGGATGCTGTATTACTGAACAAATAAGGAACACAGGAAGCATCCACAAATACTCCTCTACTCAGACTTTAGGGAGAATCTTCTACAACCTTTTTCCTATAAACTCTACAAAGCTTTTCTAATAGACATCTCTCCAGCTTATAGATACCCATATGCACTTTATTTCCCACTGCTAATCTATAGCTGCTGCACAGGTTTAGGCTTTTACCAACAACTACTACTACTGTGACAAATAGCCTTTAGCTGATCACAACTGGCATCCCTTCGATGTTAAGGCTTGGGCACACTTTGAATCTCTAAGATATACAAAGTTAAACAGATACTGTTTTTAAATTGAAACTGGAGAATGTAGTCATCAACCTTAAAGAGTAACTAACATTTGCCAATCCAAAAAGTCTCCTTTAATTATCATCCCTCCTGTAGTCCAAATACATAATTTCTAAGAAGTAAATGAATTCTGTTAATGCTGAGCAATACTGCTTCTCAAGCTTTTAAAGTGTTTCCTTTCTGACATCATCTGTCTTCATGTGACACTTCAGTTTTCTGCTTTTTATTAACAGTGAGTCAGTCTAATTTGCTGTTACTGTTTTTTGGTGGTTTGTTTGTTTTGTTTTTTTTTCTTTTCCAGGGGAACGTATGCAATAAAAAGCTGAAAAAAGAACTCATTTCACAGCTTTCAGCAGCATGCATACCCCTTCTATTTCTTGACCAAGAATATTTTGGTAATATTACTGTATAAGAAATATGTTTAAATCATAAGCACTTGATAAGGTTGGATGTGGTTTTGTCAATAGACTGCACAGCAGACTGGTCAGGACCTGTGACTTTCAACAAAACATAATACAAGCAACCTTTCATCCCTGACTCTATATGCTTCTTGCACAGTATGTTAAGTCATAATAATATTTTCTTCTCTTCAAATGACATCGGAACTTTTTACCACTGGTGTGTTGCTAAACAACATCAATCCCATACACAAAGGGTTGGGTTTTTTTCTTATATTACTAGTCAAGAACAAACTTTTTAAAGATTAAAGCAATCCTATTGGTGCAAAAATGCACTCTAGTGTTCTGCAAAGGGGGAGGGGAACTCATCTTGTCCTACAGGCTGCCTAAAAAAGAAGAAAAAAAAAAGACCCATTACTGCCAGGATTTTGAGGGGATGTGTTCACTTCTTCTATCCAAGAATAGCCTCAGTCATCTTCCCAAGTCTTAAAAAGGAGATATATTGTCTTTCTTTAGCTGATCAGACTGGTTAACTCCAGTTTTTTTGAATGTGATTCCAGTACACAAGTTCCTTGACACAGCAGAGTAAATGTTGTCACTTTTCACTGAATGTCCTATGAAAATAAAATAAACTGCAACTAAATCTGGGCCATTACACTGAACAGCTCCTTTACACAGACACTTCTAAGTAAACTGATAGGTCAGCTCTCACAGGAAACCCTTCCTTTGACCTGTACTCCTGTCCAGCTCCCCTGAGAACACCAGCTACTCCAGTTCGAGGTCATTCAAAATGTGAAATGTGATTTGATAGCCAAGTACTACTAGTCCTAAGTCACGACACTCAATTGGCATAGATTTTTTTTTTAAATGCCTCTTTGCATGAAAACTGGGTGCCATATAAATACTATTATAGACTTTAACAAAGACTACAATACTATTGCTACACACTGTTGTCTTTTTACCAAGGCAGTACAAGGGCTGGGATCTTCCAGGCCAGTTTCCCATTTATAACAGAAACTGGTGATGCAAAAGAGACATGTTTATTGTACTTTTTGGTCAAAAAAGTAAGGAATTCTTGTTTCTATCAACAGGAGCATGAAGTTTTGTTTGCAAAACTTTTAACAGCTCTGCCCAGCTGTTGGAATTCTTTCATATTTTTCTCCCACAAAAACTCTTTTAACCCTTTTTCACAAAATCAGTTGATTTTCCTCCTTCAGCCTCCACATTCTTCAGATGGGATATTCCTAGTTCAAGGCCTCTCAAAGTCAAACAGCTAGGAAAGATGAGCTGAGTATTCCTTGAGTAGCAGAGCAGCTGCACAAAAAAAGGAAAATTGGATTTTCAAGTGCCAGACAAAGAATACTTTTAACCTGAAAAAACATGAAAACAACTTTTTGTGTAGCATCACAAAAAGGCAGCTTTAACTCTTCTTGTGTGGAACTTCATTCTGATTCTCTTCAGTGGGTTTTAATGTAAATTGTATTAACAGGTGATCATCTACTTTGATGAGAGCTCCTGGCACATCACTTGTTGCCAACATTTGTGCACTGAATTCAATCATAAAAGGAAATTCAAATACTTTCTACTAGCAGAAGAAACAAATATTTTTATATAACTAAAAATCAACATACCTTGAATAGCTAAGTAATAGGGAGATTTGACTTTAAACTGAATCCACATTTTTCTGAGACCAAGCACATACTTAGAAAGGCCACGCACTTTAAGACTGCAGCTCAAAATCAACTTGTTCAAAATAACTTAGCTTTCTCTACATTTTTTTTTTTTTTTTGGGGTTCCTCACCCTATCCCGACTCAAAAGGTTTCTGGCTGACAGTTTAGTGCACCAGTACACCATCTTTTTCAATAGGCAGGCAACAGTGATTAGAACACAGCAGACATCGTTCTGATAGAGGAAAGTAAACATCAGTATCTCTTTGAAGCACCTGCAGGCATGTCCTTCCACCACTTCAGGACTTGTAATTCACAGTACCTTTTATATATTCTTGACCATCATTAGATTACTCATGAGGTGTCTTTTTTTAATAAATTATACCATCTTACACAACACTATAAGGGACCTTGTGATAAAGAATTAGTAGGGGAAATACTGTCTTTATGCTAAACTTTCCAGTCCTTTATCTGACCACATCTCTCCTCACTGTTCTTGACCTGCTACTGCCCAGGATTATATGACAAAACAAAAAAGAAGATATGAGTGGGTACCTAATCTTCACAACTCCTAGCTTTTTTATTGCTTTACTAAGGATTTGTGCATATGTTCCTTTGCTTATTATACATATGAATTCACATTATGACTAACAGACTATTGACCAATGTCACATCTTTAACTACGATGTTATAATGTTCATGAAATACATTTGTGATGCAATACTAAATCTTTCATGAAGAAGGACATGAACTCAGGAGAAGACGTAAGAAGTATTTGCTTGCATCTGAGAAGGAGCTACGAGGAGTGCAGTCCACTGAAAACAATCAGTGAACAAAGCTCATTCCATAGCTTCTACAGTACCACTACCCTTCATTTTAAAAAATATAAATCAGTAGCTTTGATTCAGTGTGCCCTTAAAATTACCCCATTATCTGTGCATTTACATTATTCTCTCTTCTTTTGTGATTCTAAAATTAATTGCTCCAGTACAGTTCCCATACTGCTCCAGTGTAGTTCCAATAGCTTCTCCTTATACTGCCTCTTGTTTAACTTGGATCAAAGTATTCTGACCTCCACCAGATCTCATTAGCACTTCTGCAGGAATGTTCTCCAGTTATATCCTATTTGTTAGCACCCAGACAAAAAGGCAAATGAATTCCACAAAAACCCTATTTTTGATTAAACTATTTTCCCAAACCACTTTGCTCAATAGCAAAGGCACAAAAGAGTGAGGGACTAGGATCAGGGTTAATTAATGTCAGCTTCAGAAATAATAAATGAGGAGAGCAGACCCTATTATCACACTTTTCCAGGTTACTGCTTTGAAATGTTCATCCTTTTAATTTAAAAGAAACAATTTTTGATTCATTAAAAAAAAAAAAAAAAAGAGGAACTCTTACAGGTTCAGGCCTAGTATTACTTAACTATTTAACTGCCAAAGCTTGCTACAAGCCTATATAGAAAAAAAACTGTGAACAGGTTAAGTTAGGTATTACAAAGCTTGTATGTTTTGCACACCAGTTGCATCCTTTCACATGTTGGTGAACACTGATGGTTTTTTTTTTCCCCCACAAACCCAAATTTTTTTTTCCCGCAAAAAAATTATTTTTCTTCTCAACTGGTAAGACTTTCTTAAGGAAAGACTGCATATTCTTTACAAAACTGATTCAAAAGCACAATAAAAATATGATTATGATCTAAAACCTCTTTTTTTTTAACGTGTCATGCCTATTGCTGTTTTCCTGTATTGAAAAATATACGCTTCAACAAAGTGGAAATCCCGCTAAACATTTTGTAATGAACAGCATTTAACACTTTGGTGGCTATCACTAATGAGTCAACATTTCCTTAAAAGAAAAAAATACCACCTACTGCTACAATTACTTTATACAGGGCACAGCTTAGATCTCTGCAATCGGAAATGCGTAGGTGACCCCACCCTTGCAGAGACCCAATTATGCCACTGGGGTTCCATTCACCCATGCTCATCCAGTTAGGTGACCGTGCCTGCACAACAGACACCAGAAGGGTCTTCTGTATTTCCTCTATCTTACAACAACACATTGTCATACATACTGGAGAAACACCCACAGAAATGTTCAAATCCGAAGACATAATGAAATGCTCACTTCCAATTTGTGTAGTACTTATATTGGCCTCTATATTCTGTCACTTTGCTAACTAACTTTAAAAAAGTCTATTTCCACATACATGACTATTTTTTTTCCCCTCCTCCCAGTATCAAATATTTCATTAACATCAGTTTAGAGACAACATTTTGATTAGCATCAAGACAATAAAATTGAAACTATGGGAAGATCAGGTGGACTTTAAGAATCCTGTATTATAAATTCTGTCATAGCCAAACATTAATAACATCTACTTTCAAAATATCTATTTTAAAATCTATTTAGCTAAGTTTAATTAGCACATTTATTTCATAGGAATGTGCTGGATCATATTTTGAAAATATAGTATTTGTTAAATTGTTAATAAGTTTTAGATCCAACTAGTTGCTTTTTGTCCTGGTGGTTTTATAAACTATCTAAAATAAAAATTAAACTTCAGAAAGACAGGCATACCTCAAAGGGACACAGTGCCCTATCTCACAGTAATAAGTTATGGTTCTGTCAGTAATGTGGCTTCATCTCAACTATTTGTCTCTGACATTTTCAGGCTTGTAAGTTGTCCCATGGTTGGGAAAAGTGACTAGGTAGAAACCACCTAGTGTTTTCTTCCCTTCAGCTTTAGTTTAAGAAAGACACAAGAGCTGTACAAATTAACCTCTCTGCAGACATTAACTAAGAAACCTTAGGCTAGCATTAGAGGCGAATCCCCAAGAATTTGCCAAGAATGATCTGTTACAATGCACAGAAAACTGATTTTAGGCTGAGAACTCAGGAGTGCACACAGATTAACTACACAAAGCCCTGGTCTCTACTGTACTGCACTGCACGAGAAGGCCATCAGAATGAACGTACAGTACCTTTCATCTTGTCCCAGATCCTCACTGTCTGGCATTTCAGATGTAAAAAGGAATTCTTTCTCTACCAAACTAGATAATCCAGGCAATGATCTTCTAGTCTGTTTTGTGTTTTAGAAGTGACAACCAGGGCACCTGTCCGGTTTGCAGCTGAGAAGAGTGTTCCTTGCTCAGAGAGCAAATGTTTACAAGACATCCTAAGTGCTTGCTGGTCTTGAATGAAGTTCAGAGCATTCAGCTTTGATTGGCTAAGGCTATAAATAAACAAGTCGTGACTCACCTCACACACTATGACAGGGTGTTTAGTAGCAAGCACAGCCAAAAGCAAAACAGTTGGCTCTTTTTTCTTCTGGTCATGTGAGGGAGGCTCACCACCCAGTTAGTACATCTTATTTTTTCTGCTTCCACTGGAAATCTTCCTCAGTATCTCCCAGTTTTCTCAGGTGTAAGTGAGCAGCAACCAAAATGCCAGGAAGATAAATGACTCAAACTTAAACTGCTTAAAAATCTAAGACCTTATTCTAACTGTAAAAATATGAATCCCCCGCCCCCCCGCCCCCAAGTGTCAGTTACAAGCTGACAGAAGAAGCAAAATTATTCTCCATTGACTACATTCACAGAATAAAAAAAAATGAACTTTGGTAACTCTTTTAAAATAAGGATCAGGAAGATGAGTTTTAAACAAAGATTGATTGCATTGTTTTCAAGTTCTGATTCCTGGCTTGCCCGCTACAAGCAGTCTTAGCTATCACAAGGATACCAGCAAATGGCACTGGAAGAGACCTCAAAATGAAAGTATGCCACCGACAGGAGACAGGAGGAGGTTTTCTGCCAAAATACCTCAAGTGCCTCTGTGAACAACCTGAGATGAATTGACAAATTCACTTTCCTCCTATGGCTTTGTGCAGCATGCATGACAGGGATTCTGTCACTCCAGATACACCAGCTATGTCTCTATTAATTTTCAACACCCCCCAACCTTATCTGTGCTGATAATGCTTTGTCACACAGCTCAAGACTCCAAGGATCACATATGTACATTGTTCAGCACACTGCTCAGGACTGCTCCTTCACATGGCTTCCGTCTTCCATTAAACAGCTTGAGCTATTGTTCTTAATATATTTTCAAATAAATGTTATATCCAGAGATACCTGCATAGAAATCTTTTTTTTTCCTTTTGTCCCAGGAAAGAAGCCAGCAAGATTTAGACCTGCCTCTCCTGCATGGGATAGTATGAATTGTCCTGGGAACGATAAAAATAAATTTAAAATTAAAAAAAAAAATAAAATGTAATCCTGTAACAAAAGGCACGCCAGATTAAAAACAAGCATCCCATACCTTTGACTTGGTAAATTGCATTTGGCGCATTATGGGTAATGCATCATTCACTGGAAAGATGACTTAACTTTCAAAACTACAAGGAATTCTATCAATTTCTTCTTATTTCATTATAAAATGCTTCAAAACAATTAGGAAGATCTAGATAAAAGTTGCAAAAATTCCCTAAACCATAAAATCACAGAGCTATTACTTTAAATTACATGGTTTATATGTACTATGTGAGTATCTGAATTAAGAAAATTCTCAGGAAATGGTGAGGAAAAAAGCAAAACAGGAATGCTGCCTATTTGTGAACTACAACTTCCTTAACTCTTCTCCCAACATTCCAGCTAGTTCCTTTTTCCTTTTCCTAATCTCATCCAGTCATCTGTATTCATAGCTTTCCTCAATCTTTCACAAGACATGTTGTTCCTGAAGCAGTATGATCATACTGGACTTTAAAAAGGAAGGAGAGAGAAGAAAAACAGGAGTAAAGCCCTATGCCTGGATCATGCAAGGCATATATAAATATGTATTAATAAATGTTCTGCCCTACACAACAATGATGTTCCATGGTCACCTACATATGCATATTCCAGTCTCCTCTTTTTTACTTCTTTTTCTGATAGTTACAGCTGAAATATTTAGAGCTAAATTTCCTTCAAGTTTACTCTGAAGGAAGAGCCGCTAAATTAAAAAATCTTAATTAATAAAATTATTTATGTGACAGCTTCATTTTCCAGTTAAAATTCTGAAGTTCTCCGATTAGGAAAAGCACCAAAAGAAATAACTGAACTCTGTAAACATACAAAAGCACCATTCAAAGCTTAAATGGAGCATCAAAGATGAAAGCAAGCAAAACTAAACCCCTTGTGCAATTTGAGTTGCTTTTGTTTACATGCACTGCAATATAGTTTTACATAGCCACATGTATTTACTATGCAAAATGCCTTTTTACAAAATACTCGTTTGTAATGCATTTGATGATTACAGTCAGGAGCTGAAAAGCTTTCAGTATCATGTCTATCCCTGTATTTCAGTCTTGGAATTTGATGTATTCCTAACTCTTCAAGTATTCCTTTGGACTGTTCATTTCTTTGTCACACTCCATATGCAGTGTTCACTGCTACAGCAGAAAAATGGTTCACTGTTTACTTTTACAATTCCTCAGAACTCTTCCCCACCCTCAGGGAGGTAAGGCGTATAATAACACCCTATTTATTTATTGATAAGCAATTTATGTTCAAAAGTTTCTACTGAAATGTCAAGGACCTGTTAACCTGGAAGCAGAGCATTTATAAAACACTTCAATACTCAGAAGATTAGCTTCTACTGATATCATTGCTCATCATTTTTGCAAATCAGACTTCAGAACAGCAAGAGTGCATAATCAGCTGAACTGCAATCACACTAAAAAGACTGAATCTCCAGTAAATTTGTCTCAATTTTTTGATGATCCTGAATTCTTCTGCACCTGAAAGATTTAAAAGCTTGTATTGGCCCATCTGAAGCTTTCCAGCAGATCGAGCTCCAGACTTTTTCACAGTCGCACAAGATGGAAAGACCTCTCCCAGTACACCTGGGTGGAACAGGAGCAGGTGAGCCAAAGTAGTGTACTGAATTAGGCCAAAGGGATTCTGGCATCTCCTACTGTGTCCAAAAGTGCAGCCCAGAGAAAATTTGCTGCCTTCTTCCAGACTCCAACTTGTCAATCATAAGTTTACTCAACCAGCAGTGATGTCTGTATTTTTAGCTCTGAGTGGATTTCCATCCTGTGATAACATCTATAGCATCTTGTGGCAGGGACTTCTGCAGCTTAACTACATGCAGTTTGACAACCAAAAAACCAACCAAACCCCATCTAATGTCATTTGTTTGGATCTAGCCACTTCAACTTATTTCTGAGAAGTCTTATACTGGAACAGGCAGATGACAGTCAACTTTCTTTGGCTCTTCACAGCTATTTAGCATTTTTGCACATTATTATCATACCATTTTTTTATGAGACTGCAGAATTGAAAGGTGGAGCTGCCTAGGAAAGAGCTTGCCTGATAATAGAATTGCTAAAAATACTTTTTAAAATGTTTTTAACATGGAAAACTCAAAGTGACTAGAAGTGATAGGCTGAGAAAGAAAAAAAAAAACAAACCTCTTACCCTGCCCATGTTATTTTTCAGGGTGGTTCTAACTTCGTTGCTTAGTTGCAGCTAACACTACAACTTTCTGGATTGCAGGGGACTTTGGTCAGTCCTCTCTCTCCCTTTTAAGTTCATTCTTGCTTCCTCTGAAGCCTCAACTCATATGACTAATCCCTGCTCCTCCCAGCAACCTCTTTGCTTGTGCTATCTTCCAGCCTTGATATGTTTGTCACTTCTCACATCCAGCATTTTCTGAAATTTTCCCTCCCCTTGGCTCGCTGATTCTTCAACAGGAAGAACCCCTTCCACCTTACGGAAAGAGCTAGCCCCTACCCCTGTTATTTCTGAAAGGAACATGAAAGCACTTGACTTTGTAAACAAAGGAAGAAGGTACTATCAATCATGCTCTGCTCTTGGTCAGCTCATTCAGCTTTAAAAGCCTTATTTTTATTGCTTGTTTCATGTATACAAGCTGTTGCATGTCCTCAAACATCCTCGCTGCTCTTTTCCAAACTCTGCCTGTTTAGTATAAATGATTTAAGGTGAGAGACACTGGAAATGTACACCACTATTCATGGTATGGGCATACTATTGATTTACACATTTTGACCCTTTCTGTGAGTTGTTCCCCATGATCTGTTGGCCCTAATTACCACAGTTTCACACATAATATTCCACAGTACAAAGTAGTCTTTATTTTATTTGGAAAAAAAAGAATCAATCCTTCTTACTTCCGTTCATCTCCATTACCCTGTTCTTCAATTAAGGAGACCTCTTCTAGACCTTTCTCAAAACTTCCTTGATAGCTGCTAATGTCTCTCTCTACCACCAGATACTAAGACACCCCCAAGAATGTGTTGGCACACAGATCAGCTGCTAGCCTGACATGCTGCTTGATCAGGGAATCTTACCAGGTTTGCTCTTGCTGAGTACGGATTTGGACTGAACATGTATCATAATGATGAAGTAAATTGCCTTCCCCCCCAAAGAGTATAGACATCTATGTGAAATATTCCTTTTCTTAGCAAATGCAAAAGATTTCAGAGGCAGTCATCAGCAAAAGAAGGAAAATAAAGACTATGTTCTTGCCAGAGACGAGGAAGCAGCCCTAATGAGTAGCTGAGAGGATCAGAAATAGTGTCAGATTCACTGTTTTCCATACTCAGATACTGCTCAAGCACTTCAGCAGGTAGATAAAAGGCAGTGTGCTGTCCATGGGAAATATGAAGGGAATGATCTGGTATTGTGTGGTAGATGGTGTACCCCACCCAGTCTGCAAGCTTTCAAAGATGTTTAATTAGTCAACCCATGGCACGCTTTAGCTGGTCAGCCAGCTCCAGAACTAGTCACAATCATTGTCCCTTCTATGTCTCTCCTTGTCTAAAAGGAGAGCAAGATGGTGCTTTCAAAGCATAACCTCGTTCTAATTATTCGGTCTCGCTTCTAATCATGTGGATGAAAAAATAATGAACACCATACTGTACACTTAAAGATATCCTAAAAAACCACAACTGACTCGTAGCAAGAAAAAAATCACACTCCTAAATTCTGTATGTAGTTCATATATCCAGAAGGAATGACAAGTCTAGCATTTTACTTTTTGTAGATGGTTTATGCTGACGTTACTTTCAGCAAGAATGTGTGCTTAAAAATTACCATCACTGTCAAAGGCATGTTTAGAATTAAAACTAATTTGAAATGCATGTTTCTGCTACTGAAATAATTCATGTTAATAACATAGATAAAGTCGTTTGTCCCATGTCATGTCCCGTCCCCCATCCCCCCCCCCCCAGTTTTTTCCACCCCTTTTTCAATACAGAAAACAGAATATACTGGTCACACTTGGGGGGGGGGGGGGGGTATGTGTGTTTGCATGTGCAGTGTGCAGGCACATGTACATTTATGCATTTATAAGTATACATTTTACTGTATTTCATCAATTTGAAGGGTGCACCCAATTTTCCCATATTTTCAACATCCAAATTTGCTGAATGGTACTTGTCCCAGGTCTTTCTGGCTATGTAAAGCTGACTTCAAATTGCAAACATTTATTATATTTACCTAACTTTGAGATGTCTTTGTACACCATAAGATATGCATAGGTAGCTTGTTTTATAAGAGAGGGAGCCTTTCATACAAACATGAATGAAAAATCATCAAGACAGACCTATAAACATGCTTAGTTCTCTACTGGAGTATTATAGCAGGTATAACCTCAACTTAGTAAGCTAAGCACTGTCCTAAAAAAACATTTAAGACACCTATTACATGCAAAATATAATTTTGTATTTACCTATATCTAGGAGTAGGAATGGCAAAAAAAAAAAAAATTAAAAAAATCTTTCCACAGTTAAAGACTAATAAAAGCAAACAAAATAAGTGCTCAGGAAATCTTTTTTCTCTTCATGGAATCCTGAACACTAAGCAGAACTCTTCTTTGTACTTGCATGAAATAAATAATTGTTAAAACAGTTTTTAATTCTCAGGATGCATATTCAGAAAAAATACTCCCAAACAAAACAAGCAAACAAAAACCAAAGCCAAACACAAACACTTCCCCCCACTCAAAAAGAACGAAACCCACAAACAAAACAGCATTCAATTTTGACATTAAAAAAGTAATGCAACATTCAAAAAGCTAAGCAAGATATTGCATGCAAGAAATATTTACTGGGCAGAACAGAGCACGTGAGTATGTATGTTTAAAGAATCATAAAAATTTGAGTATAAAAGCAAACTGACTATCAACAGACACTAAAACCTGCTTTGCATCAGCAACAATGAATTGTCACAATTTGGTTTTAGTGTTTCATCATAAGGCACACATAATAATGTTCCATAATTCATGACAGTATTTCCAAGTTTTTTAACACAAGGAGAAAGAAAGGTTAAAGGAAGTAAGAGACACTTCAGCTGCAGTTTAAAAGCAAATTACTACATTTTAGTCACATAAAGATAGCAAATCTTCCTCTGGTACAAATATGATAGATCATGCTGGATTTGTGTGACAAACACAGAAGAGCTGGAGACAGGGCGGTAGATCTTACCACTAAGGGTGAAAATCTCAACTGCTCTGGGACTTTTTGGCCATGGGATCTTGCCTAAACAGCTATAAAAGAAAGAGATTTTGGAAGGAAAAAAATAAAATAAAATCACATAATACATCACCAAGCATTTATCTGAGCAATTTCTAAAGATAACCAAATATTTCTCCAATTTTTTCAAGAGCCTTCTTATATACTGTTTCATGAAATTATTTTGTTTACTATAACACATTTCCTATTTGTCCCAAGACCTATGGAAGTACTTACGTCTGTAATTCAGTAAAGTCACATTAAAATGCAAATTTTTTTCTAGGCATACACGCTACTCAAGATTTCGAAACTTTCCCCTCCACCTGTCTCTTTTTATCTGTAGCAATCTGAATCTTTTCCTTCTCAGCAATTGTATTCTCCCTCATTGAACAGACATGAACTATATGAACGGCAGACCAAATAGCAAGATAACTATAAAATGGAATCAGCTTGCAAACAAATTGATTAAGACATTAAAAATTGTTAAGAAGACATGAAGACTTGAAAATCTTTTTCACAAGTGTCAATACAAATAGTTAAAGCACTATCCTTAAAAGTTTATTGTGTTTTCTAATGTAAGAATTAAATGCAGCACAAAACAAGAAAAATAGACTCCCAACAAGCTACCAAGAAAATTAGAATATTTAGAAGACAATTCTATCTCTAATTCAATTAAGAACATAAAAACACATTCAGCTATATAGAATCTTTAAGATAATTAGGACACCCAGAGCCACATACTGACAATGCCTGCATCTGAAAGCTTTTGCTGGTAATCTCACAGTTTGCTAAAACAGCCCACCATTACTTGATGGCTGCCATCATCCTGTGAAGAGGAGGGTATGAGATAGTTTTCTGTCTAATCATATAATTTATTCTTTGGTGCAGTGTAAGAAAATCTCACCAGAGAGTGCTTAGTGCAATCACAAGCCATAACTAGATTTAAGTCCAGGTCACCGGTTCTGAATTAGAAGCTTAAGGATGAATAACCACAGGACATCAAGTACTTTATAATGGAAGCACAGCACAGTTATATATTATTAATCATTTTCAGGACATCAACCCTGTTCTTATGTTGCAGCTCAAAGCACCAAAGTTTTTATTGACATTCAGAATTGCTAGCCAAATGTTTTCATATTAATTATGATTCATCTTGATTTCTTCAGGGCCACAGCTTTATTCCATGCCTATATAATGAAAGTGAGACAGATTACTAAATTATACTGTTAACTTATCAACTTATTGACATCAACTTATCTATTCAGTGGTTTACTGTGTGACAAGAGATAAAGTCTCTTAGCGTTTAATATGCCTGATAATAAAATTACAATCATATTCTCTTGTTTTGAAAAGAGCTTTTTTCCATTAGAATTGTCTTTGTTCAGTCTCATTGTGGTAGTTTATAAAGCTGTGAAACTATGACACAAAAAATACTAAATCATCACTAATACAACTCAGTTTCAAGGCCATATTTTTATCTGATAGAGTAACTGGTAATTTGTATGCTACCTGACAGTACTTTCCAACTCCAAGACATGTAACAGCACATTAGCAAATCTGATATAATGACAATAATGAAACATCAATCTCTATAAGCAAAACTAAAGTATTTACAAACTAAAACAGATCAGGGAAGAAAAGTCAGAGTGCATGCCATTTAAGAAGGCACATATTTGTGTATTCTGATCAACCAGCTTGTTAAAAAATAGACAACAAAACACATAAAAATATATTATAGGAATCTCTTGTCATGGTTCATGTTACTATTTGATCTTGCATTAAAGCCCTACAAGATGGAAACAGAAAGCGACATAGAAACTTATTAAATACTAACATCAAAACTTAAAGAAAATAGTCCTACACAGTATCACAGGCACCGATGTAGAAGGGCAAGATAGGTAATAATGAGAAATAGCAGCAAGAAATACATTCTACAAAGCAATGGTATGCTTTTTGCGATGGCAATTCATACATGTGCACAACTGCACATTCGACAGGATGGTTAATTCTGAGATCACTGATGAAAACAAAACTGATTTTATCCTGGAGTGACTGGTGTGCCCAATTTCTTACCGGAGTGTCTCCAAAGTAAATACTTGTCAACCACAACCATTCTGCTCTTTTAACATCCAGCCCTCCATAAAACAACCACAAATTTAAAGCTATGAAGGCTGTTGAAACACTATACAGTTCCACAGAAAAGGCAAGGGGGCAGCCAAGACTGCAAAAGACAACTCGACCCCCTCCCGCAATTACACCTACTACCAAAAAACCCCACGGAGTTAAATGGCTCTTGAGCTAATACAAGTCAAGAAAGGTTCAGACCAAGAATGATGATCAATGAAGACCTGCAACTTAACCCATCTGTCATCAAGGGCACATGCAGATTTGTGACTTAGGGGAATCCCCTGAAATGCCTGGGCAAGTGCTGCCAGAATACTCAGCCAGCAGTGCTGAGCACCCGATAACCTTTGCCCTGCCTCTAGAAGATGATAATAGGCATGACATTTTGCGGAGAGGCTGACAGCACTACTGGGAAGCCAAATTAACTTCAGCTACCTAGACTTTTATCTCAGAGTAAAAAAACTCATAAATTTTCCTTTCCATGTTCCTTTAACTTTTATTTAAAATCAATCCCTTCCATAAGGTGGTTCAGAACACATGTATAGATTACCCTGTTTCACACAACACAACAGCAGCTCCTATCACTGTTAAAACTTCTTTTCCCCTCATTTTTCATAGACATCTAAGGATTTCTAAAGAAATCTTTTTTGTTAAACTATAAAAAATGTTTCAATAGCACACTTTTTCTGCCAAAAAACTGAAAAATTAAGCATTCATTTTAGAAGTTACTTATACATCTTTTATCTATATAAATCTGTAAAATTTTATCATAGCTTTTGCTGTTTTCCTTCAGAATCTTGATCTCCAAAATACCTATAGAGGATGGAAGTAAAAGGGTGAAAAGAAAATAACACTAAGACTTTTACTTTAGTCCAGTGAGGTTAGTTTTTCCTACTAAAAAACAAACACGCACACTACACACACACACAAAAAGAAAAAACAAACCAAACCCCAAGACTTTATTTGGGAAATATTCAGAGCACTTTAAATACACCATCTTTCAACTACTTTTCAGGTATCCTGATTTTCCCTCCAGCTCATTTAAGTAACTGACAAAGAAAACCCCAGAATACTGATTTCCATATGCTAAAGTTGTTCTTTACCAAGTAAAAAAGCCTCTTTAGTAATTTTTTTTATTTGATTATTGATTGATGAAATAAATATTTTTCAAGGTACATATGGAAGTGTTTTGAGCAAAGTGTTTGAAACTTTAACAAAAAATACCATTTATGTGTCCTTTTCAGAAGGATTTTTATTTTTTTATCATCATATTAAGGAGTTTTCAGCTGAACTGCCATGTTTTGAGACTCTGATTAAAACACACAGTATCTAATTCAGCTAACAAGGTGGGAGAGAAGTTGCCAAACTACACATTTTAGGCAAATTGTCTGCTTATGGTGAACTCACAATGGAAACAGTTTTGATCATGTACAGCCCTGGCATGAGAACTTCATTCAGTAATTGTTCAGATACATTTAGTCTTCACTACCAATATGCAAGACAAAAGTCTTACATGCTTTTGTCTCAGTTTGTGTTCTAAGAAAACATAAACAAGCATTTGGCTAAAAGTTCTTAAAAGTGTTTTGAACAATTTTTTTTTGTAAAGACCAGCCATGCAAACCTCAGATATTACTGCTCTGATTGATTTTATTACTCTGATCTCATGCCTAAATACATAAAAGCAAGTTCTTAAGGCACATGTTGACCTTGCAACTTCTGTGGAACATGGCGGTAGAAACAGACAGTCTAAAATTGGGCAATAGCTATCACAGCTTCTGGGATTTCTCAGACTTTAACATTCGTATACAATTTATTAACAACATATACACAATGTAGAAATAAAGAGATGTATTTATTTTTGTCTTACTAGGTCATTTAACTGAATAAAAAATCAATGCTTGTAATGCTTTTAAGAAGAACAGCTACACTGGGTCAGCCAAAGTTCCATCTAGCCCTGTGCCCTGTCTTCAACAGTTGCCAAAATTGAATACCTGGGATACTTAACCAACAGAATAAGAACATGGGAAAATATGCATTTTATGGAAGTATCATTCCAATACCAACCTTCAACTATCTGCAACTCAGGGACATTCAAAGCCAGAGGTAGTGATATTTATTTAATAGCCTTAAATCAATTTTCTTTGAAGAACTGTCCTACAATTTATGTTTTTAATCCACATATAGTTCTAATATTCACAACAAACATGCACCAAGTATTCCTAAAGCTTAATTACATTCTTTTTATTTTCCCTCAAAGGCATGATCCTTATGGTGTCTTAGAGACCTCTATCATATTTCCCCTTAATTATTCCTTTTCTCTTTTGAAAAGTCCTATCTCATTTACTTGTTCTTTTTACTTTAGCTAATGCCTTCTGGAAGTTCTGCTGGGCTACAGCAAGCTCTGCTCAGCATTCTTCTTTCACTGTCTGAACTTCTTAATATCAATTTTAAAAGAATGTTAATATTTACCTTTCAAATATTTGAAACAGCTATTTCTACTGCTTTCATATTGGATATTTTTATATTCACCATGAAATTCTCTTTAGCATTACTGCACACTATGAAGTGACCTACAGTAACATCAACAGTCACAGCTACGTCACTGATCTGTTAATTGAATTATGAATCCAAGCGCTTGGTGATAAAAAGCTGAACTTCAGAAAGAGCCTCATTCTCCAGATTTAAAATCTAAGATAGGAAAAGGTGTGTGTGTCATATGGTGCTGTGACCACAACATTCAGGTGGATTTGAGAGAACTTTTATGGTTTTGTACAGCAGTAAGTATTTATTTCTGAAAAATTTTATTAAACCAGTTTCCTGAATATATCTGATTAACTTCATTCAAGGATTGGTGAAACCTGGAGAACATGAAAAACATAATGAACATATGCTATCCTCTATTTTTCTCAATGTAAAAATAAAAGACAGCTCTATAGGGCTGATTTCAAGTGTTATTTAGACTCTAAAACAACTTTCAAAACAAAGAAAAAATAATTAAGGCATGAAATATATTTCAATAGGTAAACATGCAACATCTCTTCTGACAGTAAGAAAAACAAAAGGAGAGCCAGGGAAGGAATATCATACTTGTTTCAAAACAGCTAGGCTGTTTTACTCAACTGTATGTTGAAATGCCTAAAAGAGTATAATATGTTATTCTGCTGATAGGCTCACATGCTTCAACAGAACTGTGTGCCAGGACATTCCTTACTAAATTAGTGACTGATCAGATGTTGTGCTGGGAAACACACCCTCAAGTGTTACAACAACTCAGGTATCTGCAACATTAAAAAAAAAACCAAACACAAACAACAAAACAACCAACAAAAAACCCCGGGGACTAAGACTATAGGTTCTTATGTCCTCTGTAAATAAATTCTATCATGTGTTGTGTAATCTAATGCTTGTATTTGGCAAACCAGGTGCAATAAAAGGTCAAAACCCGACTAACACATAAACTCAACTCTACTTATTCTGATCTCTCTCCTAACACTGTTCTAAAGATTCCAAGAAATGACATTCTCCTCCTTCCATGCCAATAACTGGTAAATATCTCTAAATACCTTGTTTTGTTAATCATAAATGTTTCTTACTTCTTTTATCAAGTTCTCAAATTAACTGAAATTGCTTGTTTCTTTTTCCTTTTTATCACCTTCAAATTTCCAATATGCTTCATAAATTGTTTAGAATTTGAAAACTTGACAGGAATTAACTCAATACGATATTAGGAGACCTGCACATATTTTCTCCTTGTGCAATACAGCATTTTTACAAAACTGAAATGTATTTTCTATATTCTTGCTGCTTACAAGGGGACATACTGCATATGGAAAACTGCATAGCACTACAGAATTTTAAATCTTTTGTTCTTGCTACTGAGATCTAAGATAGTGCAAACTATTATCTGAATAATTCATTTTCTCAAACCACATATAACAGCACAGAAAAGAAAGCTTTTTAAGCACAGAAAAGATATAGATCCAATAGCTTGGGTTTCAGGTTCTAGAAACCTTCGCATTGTCTGCAGAATGACCTGAAAGCTGGTCTCATGAAGCTGAAATCAATGTCAGGGACAACCAACCCCAGAACCATTTCTGTATGTCATGTATATGCATTCTCATAATCACATTGATGCTAGTTTGTGTGGCAAGAAAAAAAAATCTGTGACTGGCAACAAGAGAGACAAGCAATCATGGAAAATGGTAGGTAAATGACTCTGATAAATATACCTATGGCAGGTTTGGGCATTTGAGTCAGTAACTTTTCTGTGTGGAACAAATCCTATTCTTCTTCTGAAAATAATAGAAGCAGTACTTCTGCTTACAGGAAACAGATAATTTAGACCAATATTAAAAGGGGGAAAAGCTATTTCTACTTGCAGGAGAAGAACATATTTCACATTTTTGTGTTCGGCATAAGCCATACCATTTGCTTTTCATGCAGTCTTTAGTATAGCGTGAAAATAGAGAATATGGTTAAACTTGCTACCCGTTTTTATGGAGTTTCTTATCAAATATGATTTAGCATGTGCTTAAGGAAAGCAATTCCAAAATGAAACAGTCCACATTTTTAATATATCCTAAAAGCAGTCTCTCTATTTAAAGTAACACTGGGGGCTCCCTGAATGCTATAGTTTATAAATACCCTTTAAGATGACAAGTCAAATGACTTCAGGATTGTAAGTTATCTCTCACAGTTGTTCAACTGTTAAAATGGAAAGAGGTAAGAATAGAATAAAAATACCAACAGTGAAAATGGTACACATGCAAGGGAATAAACATAGGCAATAGGACACATGACCATTTTAACATTAATTTTTTCCACTTATATTTACTTGATACCCTTTAAAAGGTCAGTTTTGCAAACTTCTCTCCTGAGGAGCAATTTGAGGTCTCTCATACTGTTCAAAAGCTCCACACTGATCAGAAATGCAGTATTCTCTACTCTACTCTACTCATGATCTATCTTGTGCTTGTTGCAATGATATCCTGCTAATTTAGGCATTAAAAATAATTTGAGGCAACCCACCAAGTTATATAATAAAGAATATTTTAAAATACATAAAGAAGGTGAAAAATATGAACATTACATTTGCAAGCAGAAAAATCCCCAAGGCATGCAAACACTACCCTACAGCACTGGCAATTGGGCAGACTGTTCATAGACTAGGCAGTAGTTAAATCTATTGTATGGTATAATCCTACAAGGAGCTACAAGAAAGATGTTTTGACTCTACGTTACTTTTTTGTTCTCTTTAACAGGGCTTTAGATACCTTGCTCCTCTAGAAAAGTATTATTGCTTCCTAACCAATTCAAAGATACAGCAATATGCAGCCAACCTCTACCTATCACTAACTCTGCTTAAACTCTTTGAAATCATCTAACTAGATTATAACCTTGTTAATCTGAAAGTTGCACTAAAAAAAAAGATATTGTTTAGAAGGAAGGAACTTTTTCCAGTCTGCGCTGTCTGCGCTGTCTTGGAATACAGTACATCCATTTAAAAAAAAAAAGGAATGAAAAGACTGTGCTCCAACCAGGAACCTAGTGTTAGTTATAGTGTACAGATATGCAGCTACTTCTGCATAGTTACAACCACAAACTGTGAGACATTTGACGTGGATCCCCACCACAAATTAGGAAAACCCGGAATACCAGGTACTTATTCAAAAGTCCTTATGGATTAAGGATAAATATTCAGGCTGAGGGCTGACAGAGGCAGGGAGTGACACACTCTTCCATTCAGAATGATGCAGCTGCATCCAAGTCTTCTTCTTTCCCTGTCTGTGCTGGATAGGAAGGCTTTTGCTACCCTTCAAGAGACAGTTCATAACTTGAGTCTAAGTTCAACACGTAAGTTGAAGTACACCTAAGCACGAACATTACTCTTATAAAATGTCAGCCAAAAAGTACATCCAAACCTTTTGGATCCTCCAACTGGAAGGATCTTTATCTAGGATATGAGGGGTCTTTGACACTTTTCCCTACATATACTTTATTCCAAGTTTTACTTTTCTTATAGAGGAAATCAGTCAATCAATGAGGAAAACTATCAATTCCATCCTTGAACAGGTTTTCTTACAATTCTATTTAGACCAGCAGCCAAAATAAGAGCATACCCTTCTACACCCTGCCTCTGAAGCATGTTATTTATAATAAACACTTCATAAATATAAACAGGTCAAAAAAAGAAAGCAAGGGCTTTATACTGAAAGTGACAGGTTTGACAGCAATATATTAAGTATGCTTGTCAGTAGCTGACAATTTCCAAACAGCTTTGAAAAATAAATAGGGAAAGGGTAATAGATGTTCTGCTAAAAAATGGTCAGAGAACATTTCCTTAGATTCAGGATGTACCCCAATATTGTCCCTTTTCTTTTAATTCATTTGATACTCTCCGTGGTGGGACTGCACCCCACAGCAAGCAAAGATTAATTGCTTGCTTGAAGAAGGGTCCCTGAAGGTATGATCTGAGATGGACTGTAACAGCACAATTCCTCTGCACTTTTTCAGATACAGATTTTCAACAGAGATATTCACAGGTTTATCAGGTCAATCCACAAAGATGGGATAGATGACTACTTTAAGAGAAACTTGTAGCTTTCATTGTATGTCCAAAGTGTGGTCCACAACTCGACATAGAAGAAAGTATGTCATGTTTTCCCTGTACTTATACTTCTATCTCAGCTGCTGAGAAATACTGCTGCCAATATTGCTGTGTCAGTAAGAAACATGAAAATATTAAGAAGTGAAAGGCACCTCCAAGCTGTCTTGCTGGAAGCTGGAAAAAACTTGGCAAATGGCACACAACAGCACTGTGAAAATCAGCAAATTCAACTGCAGCACCTGCCATACTTGCTTTTATCTAATACAGAAGAGTAGAGCTAAGAACTTGTTACTGAAATAGTGCAAAGTTGAGAAAAGGACAAGTGGCATGGGGGACCTTCAGAGAAACACAAACCCATTTGGCCATCTTGTCTTTCTGAATCTCTTTAATTCACTCACCCTCTTGATGAAATTTTGTGTATTCAATTTATCACTTTCCTTTCAACCCCTATCAGCTTTCAGTTGTTGTTTTGTTTTCTTACTGCTGGAAACAGCTGAACTGAGAAAACCATAACACCTGCAATTTTACATATCTTGTACTTAATGTTTAGTTAATACTGTGATATAAAGAAGTAGTTTATCATTACTATAAACATAGTCATGAAATGTATGTGAGACAGCCTAGATGCTGTAGGCAGCAGTAGGAAGGCTGCTTTTATTCCCCAGTGATTAGAATACGGGTATTATGTGACATGACAGCAAGTGTGACACAGAAACATCAGAATTAGGTCAGCTCAGAATTAGCAGTTCTTAGGCTGTTCACAACATAAAAATCCACCTGGCTGCACTCACAGACACCTGCATTTTCTACACAGCAGATCCAGAAGCAAAACTCTCATGAGTAACTGAACAGTGACTGCGGCTCTATGCTTAAAAAAATTAAACACAGAATAGAGCTGGCTTTTCTATATGTTGAAAATTGCTGAAGAAAAACTATCTCATGTTTAAACAAAAAAAGGACAAACAAAAGCTGTATTTCCATCCTCCCATCATTATGGAGCTAGCATTTTTCAGCCAATTTTTACCAACGAATAACAAAGGAATTACTGAGTCACTTTTACACAGGGTGCCACATATACTGCAGTTTGCAAAGACTGCACTTATGTCAGGTATTTATTTCACATATTTAATCATGAATGCAGTGACTTCACTTGAATAAAAGTATTTCAAACCTAGTTTATTTAAGCATAGTAAAAATACACGCCTCACTGTGCTGGTGTCCAGATGACCTTTTTTCCAACATGAAGGCAAACTTGCAAAAGCACAGAATCATAGAATCATTTAAGTTGGAAAAGACCTTTAAGATCATCGAGTCCAACCACAATGCCAGGTATAAGGATTTTTAGAAACTTCCTCATGAAATCTCCTTCAGATGCTCCACGAAATTATTTCTTCTGACTTATCCAATGAATATTTGTTTATACCTGAGAAGTTACACACAGAACACTTAAAAACCAGTATGCTTAGAAATGACTATTAAAATCTCCTGTGAGAGATTAGCAAAACCAAAAAGCAACTGTCCAATCAGATTATGTGATGTGTTCTTCTGTAGCTTCAAATTTTAATTAAATATTTTTATAAAAACACTATTATCAGAAGAAAAAAAATTCCCAGGGGTAAA
This sequence comes from Pezoporus occidentalis, assembly GCF_034315485.1. Lineage (NCBI taxonomy): Eukaryota > Metazoa > Chordata > Aves > Psittaciformes > Psittacidae > Pezoporus > Pezoporus occidentalis. Next base: position 347,961 of record NW_026913855.1, read on the forward strand.
CAGCAGTCTTCTGAATGACTCCCAAGTATCTCTGCATTGCAAAACCAAAACATATAATACAGAAATCTTTCAGAGCTCTCTAAATAGAACAAGAAGTTTAAAATAATTCTTGGTAATTTTGACTACAACTAGCCAACAGGTTAAAGGAAAAGACAGGATTGTGGGACAAATGAAAAATTAACACATTTCTCAAAGAATTATGGTTTATGAAGTTAAAATAGGGCTATCCAAGCAATTTCAGATCAACTGATTTCACCTATACAGAGATACTGACCAAATCAGTAATACAGCTGAGAAACTGTTAAAGCAGTAAATGAGGATTATTCAGTATCCAAAATAAATAAAGGAGGCATATTTCTTTTTAAAAAGTACATAGCCATTCCTAAATGAAAGGTGGAAGCATACACCACAACTGGTGCAATGCTTTTGAAAATTTCATGACACTGCAAAGCAAACTGCAAAAATAAACCTTATGTGCAATCAGTCCCCATAAAATAACTTGAGTTTTAACTAAAAAGCCATACTAAAGGGCAGGTGTTAGAAGTGTCTTGTTATATGAGACTGATATATCCTTAGCATTTTCATTCAGTATCTGCACTAATCCTTCAGATAAGTGAGTGGCAATAGCCTGGGAGGAGTGGCAGACAGAATGAGGGTTTGAAGAGGAGCTCAAATGGGAAAATGGCATGGAAAAATCAACCAGCCAAACTCATTGGGGATGTACTATATTTAACAAACCAAATGCATGAATGCAAAATGGGAAACAGCTTGCTAAACAAGCAGTGCAAAAAGGTGAATGTTCCTAACAGAATATAAGCGACTCAAGTTATTTGCACGAATCTTAGAAAAAATACATCTATGCCTGGGATGCATTTATAATACATTTATGATATACAGCACAAGTCATCTCTTTTACTGGATAAGGCCTTGGTTTGAGCATCATGCTAGGAGGAATACAGAAACTCAAACATGAATGATAAAAGTTTCTGAAAACATAAGACTCAGCAAATATTAAATTGGGCTGATGGAATATAAACTTGTCAAAAGAAGTTAAAGCAGCCCCAGTGAAATTCTGCTGGTCCTTTGTTTCTGCCTTTACTACTTTCTCAGATGCTGCTCTTTTCTTGCAGACATGAAAATGTTCAACCTTTATTTAACTAACAGGGACAGAAGGCAAACAAAGTTTACAGAAAGAGGTATGCAATATTTGTTTGGTAGTAGTACAGAGACTGGATGATTCCAAGATTTTCTCCGTATCTCCTTCATGTGCTCCGTATAATGAAAAGCTAGTTGAGCTGGAGATGAGGAAGAGAGGAAAATGTCTTGTGATGGCTAAGGCAAAATCATGTTCTGCCAAAGTACACTAGAAAACCATAGATAGTAAGCCTAACTTCAAAAGTTTGCAAACCATTCAGTGTAAAAAGAAATCACTTATATGTAGCACATATTATTTCTGCAAACATAAGGGAAAAAAACCAAACCAAAAACTGAACAAGGCAAACAAACAAACAATTTCTACCAGTGACATATATAACACCTACAAACATTTCACCCTCACCTTTCTGTTAATGTGTTAAATGGTCTTCAGACTTTAAATATGACACTTTTGTCAAAGTAACAGACTTTTTATTGAAGTTTTATTATTTTTTGTTCCTGTATATATTCCAGCACAAGCTCATACAAATATATCAGCTGAAATGAACAGAACAGTAAATATTACAAAATACTAGGAGTGGAAGTCTGAGTACACTAGATGCCTTTGGATTACACTGAAACAACTTCAGAAGGAAATACTTGCACTCTGAAGCCTATTTTTATTTATTTATCTATTAGGCTATATTCTGTCCTCTGTCTTCCTCTATGGCCACAAAGTTTTTTTCTGTAGTCTGTTACCATATTTCACTCAGTTGTGTACAGCCAAGTGAAGAATGGATCTTGTCTGGATGATGAAACCAAGATTAAGGGAGTGCACAACAGAAACTGACACCAACAGTCCCATGTTTCGGTACTGACTGGGGCACATGACTGGCCTCAGTTTACGTTAGCTTTGTTCCTACTTACAACATTTGAGGAAATGGATTAACAAGCATAAAACAGGAACACTTCCGTTACAACCTTAATTCTATTTTTATTTCCTAATGGAAAAAGATCTCATTTCCTAATCCTCTCATCCGCCAGGAGATCTCTTCACAACACCTTGAAGGACAGAATGACAGAACACTTTGTATTTTTTATTTTGAGATATGATCAAGCAGGATACCCTGAAGGTCTCAGGAGTGATCTGAATATACATATTGAGCTGGAGATTCACTTCAGAGAAACTCCTTGCAAACACAAAGAGACAGAGGTAAATCTAGTCCCCATACTTGTTTGTTGAGCCCTGCAGTTGTTATCATTGTTGAATGGTATTTCAGCAGGTTGCTGCAAGAGTCAGCTTCTTATTTGTAACCACGAGCACTAGTCAATGGCATCTTAAACAGACAGACCTTCAGACGGACAGGGAATAATGACACAAGGGTTGTAAACATAATTACTCTTCTCACCACCTGGACTTACTGTATATATTCAAAGGAAACAAAGTGTCACCAATAAGGTACAATGTACCTGACCAGCCTACAGACATTTCATTTAGGACAAAATGAATCATGTTATATACCTCACAAAGTATTTCAACTCTTTCTCCATTGAACACAAAATAAAACTAGAAAGATGATGTCAGAAATCTTCAGGCTTGCAGATTTTCTTAAGCAAATCCAGAAGTGAAGGATATGCAACAGAGATACGTAAAGCCTCAGATATAATAAATGAAGCATGGTAATTAGATGAAAGGGGGAATTGTCTTGCTTATCTTCAGTGATAATATGAAGAGGTTTTTCCATTGCTGCCAGTGACATTTTAAGAATAATTCTGGACAAGTGCATTATAGAGCTATGTTTAGACACAAAAGAGGTTTTTTCTCCTTGGAAAAAAACAATAACCTCACATTGTATGAAGTCCATCAAGCTCTGAGTGGTGGTAGTACAGGATCTGTTCTTCAGAGTGCACTAACCACTGCAATGCACATAAATGTCTATAGAAGGGCTGATGCAAGTGTGGAATTTATGTAGGTCAAAAGATGAATTCGAGTCTTGGAAAGTTACGACCTGATTTTGAAGCTGATCTGTCACAACAGGATTTAGCACCTGCTCACCCAATAATGGATGTAGTTCCCTATGAAGAAGTAACACACCCCTGGAAGTGACTTTGATGCCTCTGGGAGTCTGCAAGTGTGACCGCAGTTAACCGAGAAAAGGAATCCATAAAGGAGGGACTGGAGGAGGGGGTGGCAAGAAACAGGAACATCCTGTATTTGGACAATGAACTCTAAGCATCTGTAACCTTCTGTCATCGAAAGCTATTATCTTAGAAATATCCCAGTTGGCTAACTACTGAGCTTCAAGAAAGCTTCAACATTAACCCATGGTTTTCAAAATCAAGTCCTAAATTGCTTCAATAACAGCTGCCAGTTAAAAACTGTAATCAAGTGTCCTTTTTTTGCCTGTAATGTTCCTGTTTCTTCTCACAGAAGTCTAAGTCTTGATCAGTCTGATCATATGGACAGCAGTGGGTAAAACATGCTATTCAGAGTCATGCACCTTTTTATTTTTCTTTCCTCTTCGGAGGACAAAAGAGCATACAAGTTTACCTGGGAGGAAAGCCTTGCTGTGGGAAGAAAAAGTCTTTCAACCAAAAGACCAGAAGAACCCTTTCAGGACTTATTTTCACGGTCTAAAGAATTATAACCAAGATGTTCAATGTATAATAATGCAATAAGTACTATACACCTACTGCAGTCTGTGTGGCTGATGCAGCGATTTGCGCAGTATGGTACCTTAACACCATCTTTGGTCAGGCGAGCCTCTTCCAGAAGTCAGTAACTTTAATTTGTTTAAGAAAATGACAAAACATAGAAGGGGCTGAAAACTAGCTATGCAGAGCTGCCAGTTTTCACAGCATTAACTCCTTTCTCTCTCACTTATTCTCTTGAGTCACTCTTTGGTGGCCATTTTACAGGACTGTTGCTTAGTCTCAGGTTGCAACTGATTTCTCCGCAGGTTTGCTATAAAAGGATAATTTTGAATAAATATCAATTTGACCTCCTCGGATTTGACCACACAAGAAATCAAGGTGTGCCACAATTTCTGTGCATATTCTAATACATCTACTTGCACAGACTAGCAAAGCATCAGCTTTAAAAGAAACCTTGCTAGGATAGGAAGAAATAAAAGAGAGCTTTATAAAGAAAAGAATAATTTAACAAGTTTTAACAAGTGACCTCCAGTGCTCCTTTAACAGTTGTTACTCATTTTTAAGGAAGGTAATGTGTGTGGCAATGCTGTGGGGCACTAGAACTGGTGATTTATGTAGTCAAACCATTAAAATAGCTCTTGGCACAGTTCTGGCACATGCTAACTAGCACCTTCCCAAACAACAACCCAACACAGTTTCAGAGTTGGCACAGACCAGGAAATCCTTTCCAGCCTGCACAGGGCCATTCTGCATGGACCATAAGGCGATTAAATGCTACAGACACAGATTTTTTTTTTGTATCTGTGGGCCATGATGCCAGAGAATGATCACAAACACATTTAATTTATTAGGATAGGTATTGCCTCACATCCAAAGTACCACAGATCTACTATGTTTTTTTTCTCTGTATATTATTTACAAGCATGTGATTCACTGCTGGGTAGTGTTTTTTTGTAAACAGACAGTATAGGGATACATTTGATACAGCTTGCTTGTATAAGACAACATGAAACCAGTTTTTCATATCCAATCTTGAGTATGGGTGCAAGCAAATCACCCAGCCTCTACATCTTACAACAGTTCTTCTAATTTCAACACAATCAACAGGCATATTTACGTTAGGATTCAGAAAAGAAGAAAAAATAAAAACCCACCCACAATGCAAACAAATGCAAACTCTTTACGTGAACTTACAACAGTCCTAAATGAAAGTCAGGGTGCAGGAGCTAAAGTTTCATTTATGTTAAATAACCTCTCTTAAAGCTGCCCTAACACCAGAGGACTGTGAAATGTCTAAAGCAACATCTATTTATAGAGAAGGTATGCAAGAGCTGCAAAACAGTAAAGACTCATCTCCACTCTGTGCAAACTGTCAGGAAACCTACTAAAGGACACACATGCCTGTCCCGTGCTATGCTGTAAAGGCCATGCTACCAGAAACCTTCTGGGCTTTCAGAGAGCCAACCAGCTTGTAGAAGAACACTGATCTCCATAAAAATACACCTGGATTTCTGGGAAGACTTTTAACAAGGTCTCCCATCAAATTATGGAAACTCAGAAGTCATGAAAGGAAATTTTCTGGTAAAGATGGAGAACGACTGCAAGGAATTGCAGAACTTTAACCAAATATCAAGTGATTTGCTCACAAAAAGGCAAATGAAATGTGAAGAGATTCACAAAGTAAAAAAAAAAAAAAAACAAAAAACAAAAAACAAACCTTTGAGTCACCTGGGCTTTAACATGAAGTTTTCTACTCAGGATCATAATCTTGAGTTAAAAAAGCCGCCCAATGTAATTGATGCTGGAGAATATTAATAGAGAGTGATTGCTCACAATTTCTTCCAACAAGGTAGAAAGTGATTAAGAAACTATTATACAGCAGTAAAAACCCACAAGGCTGAGTTGACAAAACACACAGTTCAGCTGTGGGTATCTGTGCTATGGGATGTTGCAAATAGCACAAATTTGTAAGAACAAAAAGAGATAAATTCGTGAAAAGGCCCACTTAGAATAGCTTCCACAGGGGCTGGGGTGGGGGTTTTGGGGAAGACATCACTTCTGGTACTTGTAAGTCTTTCAACTGGAAGCTGCTGGAGGCTGGGAAAGCACACTATTTAGAAGTACCTTAGCAAGCTTGTCCCACTTTTATACCCAAGGCCGTATTTCTCCTGGCAGTCTGCCTTCAGAGGACAGATACTGGACTAGATGGACTTATGGACTGACTCTGTGTTCTTACGATTCCAAACTATTTTACACAGAAACATCCAACACTTGCACATTATTATCCAATGGTATAGTTTACAGTGAGCTTATCAAATTCTCTTTTCCACTCTCAGTAGTCATTTCCCACAAAACAGCAAAGTCCAGGCCAAGACTCTGGACACCTGAAAACTAGAATCCAAGATATTTAAAGTACTATTTATAGTCTTTCACGAAAATCAACTGCTCTGTTTTGGGACACAATGAACTGGGAAATGAGGAAAAAAAAATATGTCTCAAACTGTAGAATTATTTTTGTTTCCTTACAATCCACAAGCAACTTGATTTATTTTTTTTTTGTCTTCCTCTTTCAAATGTAAACAGACAAGTAAATTCAGATGTCAAAACCCCAAAAGATAGTAAGTTTAAGGTAAATTTCTTTCACAAAGAACAGGAGGAAAGAATGAAACACAGATCACAATCTATTGTGTCACAGTAATGGCTTCTCAGTTAAACATCTGCATAGACTTCAGGTCTACAAAGATACAGATAGTAGCACTAGCTATGGTAAAAGAACCATTTTATGCTGTCCAATTCATGAATTAACCTGTCATCAGTTCCATACAGATTCACCTCAGGTTTGTAAGAAAGCCTGAAGATAGTTCATACCTCTAGATGCTCATGAAGGACTGCATATGTGAACTGCTTTCTGTAATTGCCACGATATCAGTATGAATCTCTAAGCAGAAAACAAAAACCTGTATCTTCCCTTTTCACTGTTTCTCCAGTGTCAGGGTGTAACACAATAGTGTACTAAAGGATACACCTCTGAATGACGTCAGATATTCAGTAATTCCTGGTGAGCTTTTTAGAAGAATAATGCTTTAAATATACAATCTTTCATTCCGAAAACTGGACTGTCTGTAAACAATTTAGAGACATTGTTTATACTGCAAATTATATCAATTACATTCTCTGCACTATTATTTGTTGTGGTCTGAGACAGCCCAATGGCAAGTCAACAGACTTCACAATTATTAATTTCTATTCCTATGGCTATCAACTAATATTTGTTTGAAATTATAATGATCAATTACCTGTTGGCTACTACAGAGATAAAAGGAAATGCCAGCAAATTTTCTTACTTCTAAACAGCACTGGTATAATGATGTTCTAACAGAAAGTTACCTCCTCAACCAACACAGTATTTTTCCCTAATAACCAACTTAAAAGAAAATACCAGCTCCCAGAAAACACAAAGCATGATAACCCCACTGTGAGAAAAAGCATTTCTGAATATATTTTGATACTTAGAAAAGATAAGGTCAACATAACTCAGTTCTATTTTAACTAGAAGGAAAATACACTATTTCTTAAATCCAGACTAACGATGAAAAATGTTAAATAACCAATATATTAAAGATAATGTACCTACTTGCCTGTGATGATCCTCCAAAGCTGCGCACCTGCAATTGTGGGAATGTAAGATGAAAAATAATGCACTAAAACAGAAACAGTAGTATTTTTTTTCTTTATTCTACACAATATTCAAATTTGGGACAAAATGAGTAAGAAGTCTCCGTAACAGTCAAAATATGAAGAGTATACTGACTTAGAGTAATACTTCCTGAATTACTTTCTGTAAACTGAATATACCATTTAAAAATGTAAATGAAAAACAAAAGATCAGTGTCTTATATTGCTACATTTTCACAGGGAAGACGAAGATAACCAACATAACTCACACTTCAGATCTAAACTGACAACAACTTTCTACATTCCTTATGAATCTGTAATAGTCTTGCCATCTAGTGGTCGGTTGGAAGTGTAAAGCTACACATAAGTCTTATAGTGGGAAGAATTTCTTTCTGGTTTTCTGCCTTCTTTCTTTTTTTCCCTGCTTTTTGGAGTGGCACGTCATTGATTTCAAGACACTACCCAAAGATTTCTACAGAATTACTTCAAGAACCTGACTGTTCTTGAACACTGTGTATAATGCCATCAAAGGCAATAATGCAATAAAAAAGTTAACTATAGTAAAATAATCTTGTTCTGTAAACTGGGAAATAGAGGTCTTCCTAGCCTCATCTTTATGATAACTAGTTAAATGATCCCACAGAAATGCTAGTGAAACACAAATGAAGAGGGGATGGTATTCTTACTCTCTTAGCTTGGTCAATATTGATGCATCTTGGATTTAGTCAATACAAAAATACTAGTAATTACAGTTAAGAGAATTTACATAAATCACCACCTTCCAACTAGTTAGGTTTTTCAACATTAGTGGTGATTTACACAACACAGAGCTTAAAAATCAAATTCTGCTAAGCTTGTAATGCTCAGGCAGGAAACAGAATGGTAACCAAGACTCCAGAGAAAGCAATGAAAATAAACCATGTTTCAGAAAAGGTTGCAAATAATTGCTATAACTTAGAGGGAACAATAGGATTTAGCAGTCAGAAATTATGTGGTAGTACCTCAAAGTGGCATATCAGGCTTTTGTGGCACCTATTTCCTGCTTTTGTGCTATATTAAGGTGATTTTTCAGACACTTTGCATCACAATTCAACATCAAGCAAAAGCAAAGTAAGACATTTCAAAAATATTTCTGATAATGAAAATTACAGACTGATGACAAGCATCTTACCCAGGAATTTTCAAGACTGATAATGAAGTACAGGACAGGAATTAAAGGAAAAGCAAAACAAAAAAATCCTGCTCACTTATTTCAGCAATGCTAAGAGAGGTCATATTGGGTGTCTGAAACCTTCCAACAATGACATGATTCAAGTAATGTCAGAAGTATGAATTACAGAATGGTTGGGGTTGAAAGGGACCTTAAACATCATCTAGTTCTAACCCCCTGCCATGGTAGGGACATCTTCCACTAGACCAGGTCCCTCAAAGCCCCATCAAAGCTGGCCTTGAACACTTCCAAGGATGGAGCATTTACCACTTCCTTGGGCGGCCTGTGCCAGGGCCTCACCACTCTGACAGTAAAGAACTTTAATGTTCTAAAATGCTTAGGAAAACTTTGTATTTTAGAAAATAATGTATTTTCAAACCAAGCAGTTAAGAAACAAGAATGACTGTTCACTGATACCACTTATAGTCACGTAAAAACAAATCTCCTAATGCCCTTTCTATAAAATATAGCAAAACTTAATTGAAAATGGTCATAGATCATCACAGATATATCCTCTCTGAAATTAGCTAATATTTTACAATAAGCATAATACTGAAGTGGATTTAGTAATGAACTAACATGCTCTGAATTGCAGGTGTTTAAGCAAGGAACTCTACCAGTATACTGCCTTACCTTTCTTCCTTGAGAATATCAACTCCTTTATTATCTGAAGAATTAGCACTCCAAGCATTATGAGAGAAATCATATGATACACTCTCCAAGTGGTCAGTGCAACAAACCTAGAATGTCAAGAAGAAATAAACGCTGAATACTTTCAAACTTATTGGGAGCATATGCAAACTGACAGCAGCTACTAGTACTGAAACATTAAAAGACAAAAATAGACTGACATTATGTCAATTGAATTTAGTTTCTCCCAAAAGTCTTTTCACAGGAAGGAAATATGGAGAGCTCTAAGGACAACGTAGTCTCATTTAAAGATACAATTGCAGAATATACATTGAGCTTGTAGTACATTTTGTCCATACAATACAAAATATTTTAATTCTTCATGGGACCCATTACTTTTTAAATTAACTATGACTTTATTAACATAAATAATCTTGGCACAATACATGCAAAAAAGGTTAGACATTTTCTCTTGTTTCCTATAGGGCTTAAGTTCACACAAGATTTTTATACAAATTATAATTACAAATGCAAAGATAAGGTAAAACTGTACCATTCATGGTATAATACTCAACCTGGTCTTTATAATGAGCTTTTGTGAATTTTCTTTTTCATTACATGCACGTTTAGAACATGTTAAGTCTAACAGACCCATGCACATTTAGAACATGTTACCCAGACTGTATGATTTATAATTTTATCCACTACTGACCCTGTGTGTTCAGAGATTACCTCTTCTGTTTTACTGACAAATAACTCACAAAAAAGGCTGTGAAATATAAAAGTATTAAAATTCAATTAAATTTAAAATACTTCAGCTTTTTTACAGATTGTCTCAAACACTTTAAATCAGAGATCTCAATACAGATAATGAGCAAATCAGTATCTTTTCAAGGTAAAAGCAAAAACACTTAAAAAAAAATAAAATTGAGGATAGCCAAAACCAGTAAGAAGCCACTGTCCAAGCCAGTGGGTCAAATGAGAATACCAACAGAGACAAAATCATACAAAGCTGTGAGGTTTCCAAGAAACCCTTCAAATTTGGAAACAGGGCAACTGGCCACGCAGCTAGCTGCTGCTGCTGCAGAGTTTTTCTGGAAAAAAGAGAGGAAAGTGAAAAGGAGTAGCAAGCATTGCCACTGGAGGAAGCCAGGAGACGCCCTTTGAGCATACTTGGACTTTTGTAAACAAAATTGACTTCTAGATGTTTCTACCAAGTTCCAGACACAACTGAAGTTTTGGAAAACTGCTCCAGTATTCCTTGCAATCTTCAAAATCCAAGACTGCCTCAAAGAAAATGTCTGTGCCACTGATTTTCACATTTTCCACAAACTCATAATGCCTGATCACCCTGAGCAGAGGAGGACATGTTTTCCAATATGAACACATAAGCTCACTCTGAAAGATTTTCCTGAATATGAGAGGGGTTTACATCTGTGCAGTTTGAATTATAAGACTAGTCCATCAAAAAAAAAAAAAAAAAAAAAGAAAGAGAGAAATCTTGCCCTGGGTTCAGCAGTAGCAGTCATTTTTATCCTTCTTAGTAGCTGGTGCAGTGCTGTGTTTTTGACTTTCAGCCTGGGAACAGCGCTGATAACACCAATGTTTTTAGTTGTTGCTAAGTAATGTTTAGTCTGACCAAGGGCTTTCTGAGTCTCATGCTCTGCCAGGGAGGAAGGGAAGCTGGGAGGAAGCAGAGACAGGACACCTGACCCAAACTGACCAAAGAGGTATTTCGTGCCATTCAATACAACCCAGGTTGTATTCTCTTTCGTTGTTATTTCCCTTATCATTATTATTATTGGGGGTAGCAGCAGTGGTTTTGCGTTACACCTTAGTTACTGGACTGTTCTTATCTCAACCCGTGGGAGTTACATTCTTTCGATTCTCCTCCCCATTCCTCCAGGAGCAGGGGGAGGAAGAGGGTGGGAGTGAGCAAACAGCTGTGTGGTTCTGAGTTACGGCTCGGCTTAAACCACGACAAATCTGTACCTCTCTATAATTTCAGCCAGCTGAAGAAAACCAATATAATAGTTAGGGTTGGAAAGGACCTTAAGATCACCTAGTTCCAACTCTCCTGCCATGGTCAGGGACACCTCACACTAAACCATGTCACCCAAGACTCCATCCAACCTGGCCTTGAACACTGCCAGGGATGGAACATGCACAACTTCTTTGGGAAGCCTATTCCAGTAACTCACCACTCTCACATTAAAGAACTTTCTTATATCTAACCTGAACTGCCCCTGTTCAAGTTTAAACCCATTACTCCTTGTCCTATCATTATAGTCCCTAATGAAGAGTCTCTTCCCAGCATCCTTGTAGGCCCCCTTCAGATACTGGAAGGCTGCTATGAGGTATCCACACAGTCTTCTCAAGGCTAAATGGCCCCAACTTGCTCAGCCTGTCTTCATACAATAGAGATGTGTAGAGAAAAGTGATGACAAGGTAGGCTCTTTCAAAGCTGCCCACGCATAGCTCATTAAATCAAAACTCCTAATAGCTTTGCAGCATGTTGTTCCACTATTTTTCTTGGTAATAATCTTCAGCATTTAAAATTCTTGATTCTGTTTAAGGATTAAATTCAACTGCACTGAAGACTTTGTTTACCCTACTTATTTAACTATTTAACTTACTGATAATGGGGAACAAGGAGACAGATGTGACATTGTATAAAAAAATCAAATTATGACTTTGGGGAGCAAACAAGAGGAATTAGAAATGTGTGCACGTCTACAGGGGTATGATATAATAGGCATCACAGAAACATAGTGGGATGGCTCCTATGACTGGAGTCTTGGAATGGAAGGTTACAGGCTTTTTAGAAAAGACAGGCCATGCAGGCGGGGAGGGGGAGTTGCCCTTTATGTTAGGGATAGGCTGGAGAGTATGGAACTCTGTCTGGGGACAGGTGAGCAGTCCACAGAGAGTTTGTGGGTCAGGGTTAAAGGGAATATAGCTATGGGAAACATTACTGTGGGGATCTGTTACAGACCGCCTGATCAAGGAGAACCTGCAGATGAAGCACTCTATAGACAGATAGGAAAAGCCTCACGCTCGCAGGCCCTGGTTCTCATGGGTGACTTCAACCACCCTGACATCTGTTGGAAGGACAGTACAGCCCAGCACAAGCAATCCAGGAGGTTCCTTGATCGTGTGGAAGACAACTTCCTGCTTCAAGTAATAGAGGAGCTGAAAAGTAGAGGTGCCATGCTTGACCTTGTGCTCACCAACAGGGAAAGGCTCGTTGGAAATATGACGCTCCAAGGCAGCCCTGGATGCAGTGATCATGAGATGGTCAAATTAGAGATCCTCAGGACAGTGAGAAGAGCGTGCAGCAAGCTCACTGCCCTGGAATTCAAAAGAGCAGACTTTGGCCTCTTCAGGAACCTGCTTAGTAAGGTTCCATGGGATACAGCCCTAGCAGGCAGGGGGGCCCAAGACTGTTGGTTGATATACAAGGATCACCTGCTACAAGCTCAGGAGTGTTGCATCCCAACCAGAAGGAAGCACAGCAGGAGGGCCAGGAGACCTCCTTGGGTAGATAAGGAGCTGCTGAGGAAAATTCAAATGAAAAAAGAGACTTATAAAAGGTGGAAGCAAGGACAGGTGGCCTGGGAAGAGTACAGGGATGTTGTCCAGGAAGCTAGGGACCAGGTTAGGAAAGCTAAGGCCCACTTAGAATTAAACTTGGCTAGGGATATTAAGGATAACAGGAAGGGATTCTACAGGTACATAGCAAATAAAAAACAGACTAGGGAGAACATAGGCCCCCTCAGGAAGCTCTCAGGAGAACTGGTTACACAGCATTTGGAGAAGGCTGAGGTTATGAATGACTTCTTTGCCTCGGTCTTCACTGGCAAAGGCTCTGACCAAACCACCCAAGTCTTGGAAGGCAGATGCAGGGACTGTGAGAATGAAGACGTTGTGCCCACTGCAGGAGAGGATCTGGTTTGAGACCATCTTAAAAATCTGAACCTGCACAAGTCCGTGGGTCCTGATGAAATCCATCTGTGGGTCCTGAAGGAGCTGACAAATGAAGTTGCGAAGCCACTGGCCGTCATCACAGTCAGGTGAAGCTCCTAATGACTGGAAAAAGGGAAATATAACCCCCATGTTCAAGAAGGGGAAAATGGATGACCTGGGAAATTACAGACCAGTCAGTCTCACCTCTGTGCCTGGCAAAATCTTGGAGCAGATTCTCCTGGAAGGCATGCTAAGGCACATGAAAAACAACAAGGTGCTTGGTGACAGCCAGCATGGCTTCACTAAGGGGAAATCCTGCCTGACCAATTTGGTGGCCTTCTATGATGGGGCTATGAAACTGAGGGACAGGGGCAGAGCAGTTGATGTCATCTACCTGGACTTGTGTAAAGCGTTTGACACTGTCCCACACAACATCCTTGTCTCTAAATTGGAGAGACATCAATTTGATAGGTGGACCACTCGGTGGATAAAGAACTGGCTGGATGGCCACACGCAAAGAGTTGTGGTCAATGGCTCAATGTCCAGCTGGAGACCAGTAACGAGTGGCGTCCCTCAGGGATCAGTGTTGGAACCGGTCTTGTTCAACATCTTTGTCGCTGACATGGACAGTGGGATTGAGTGTGCCCTCAGCAAGTTTGCTGATGACACCAAGCTGTGTGGTTTGGTTGATACGCTGGAGGGAAGGAATGCCATCCAGAGGGACCTTGACACGCTTGTGAGGTGGGCTGATGCCAGCCTCATGAAGTTTAACCATAACAAGTGCAAGGTCCTATACCTGGGTCGGAGCAATCCCAGGCACAGCTACAGGTTGGGCAGAGAAGAGATTCAGAGAAGCCCTGCGGAGAAGGACGTGAGGGTGTCGGTTGATGAGAAAATGAACATGAGCAGGCAGTGTGCGCTTGCAGCCCAGAAAGCCAACCATATCCTGGGCTGCATCAAAAGGAGCATGACCAGCAGGTCGAAGGAGGTGATCCTGCCCCTTTACTCTGCTCTTGTGAGACCTCACCTGGAGTATTGTGTGCAGTTCTGGTGTCCTCAACATAAAAAGGACATGGAACTGTTGGAACAAGTCCAGAGGAGGGTCACGAGGATGATCAGGGGACTGGAGCACCTCCCATATGAAGACAGGCAGTCTGTCTGTAATTCCGTGGGTCATCCATTTTCCCCTTCTTGAAAATGGGGGTTATATTTCCCTTTTTCCAGTCATCGGGAACTTCACCTGACTGCCATGATTTCTGAAATATGATGGCCAGCGGCTTCGCAACTTCATTTGTCAGCTCCCTCAGGACCTGCGGATAGATTTCATCAGGACCCACGGACTTGTGCAGGTTCAGATTTTTAAGATGGTCTCGAACCAGTTCCTCTTCTACAGTGGGCGCAAGGTCTTCATTCTCACAGTCCCTGCGTCTGCCTTCCAAGACTTGGGTGGTTTGGTCATAGCCTTTGCCAGTGAAGATGGAGGCAAAGAAGTCATTCAGAACCTCAGCCTTCTCCAAATCCTGTATAGCCAGTTCTCCCGAGAGCTTCCTGAGGGGACCTACGTTCTCCCTAGTCTGTCTTTTATTTGCTATGTACCTGTAGAATCCCTTCCTGTTATCCTTAATACCCCTAGCCAAGTTTAATTCTAAGTGGGCCTTAGCTTTCCTAACCTGGTCCCTAGCTTCCCGGACAACATCCCTGTACTCTTCCCAGGCCACCTGTCCTTGCTTCCACTTTTTATAAGCCTCTTTTTTCATTTGAATTTTCCTCAGCAGCTCCTTATCCACCCAAGGATGTCTCCTGGTCCTCCTGCTGTGCTTCCTTCGGGTCGGGATGCAACACTCCTGAGCTCGTAGCAGGTGATCCTTGTATATCAACCAAGAGTCTTGACCCCCCCCCTGCCCCCTACGGGTATTTTGGTGAAATGTTCAAGAACCATGCCCTGGCTAATAATAATAAAAAAAGAATAACCTTTTGACAAGGTTCCTATAGCCATGAAGGTCAGATTGAAGGAAAAGATGGAGCAAGAAATGCAGCTGAAATCCCATGGCAAAAGCAAGTCTCTACATAGTAGAACAGCGACAGAGTAGAAGAGCAACACATTAAAACTCATCTGGCTATAGAGCTCCTTTATTTGCTCCTGCTTAACAAACACTTACTTACATCTTAAAATTAGAGCCAAAACTCTTCAGAGTACTTTTGTGGGGTTCTAGATAGCACAGGTCAGTATATACTTGTGCTCTTCTTAAGTGGTAAGGTGAAAATCCATGAGCACCTTCCAGACATAGATTACTGTAGAACCAGTCTTCTTCCATAAGACACACGTAAGCAAGCATGGGCTATGACATAAACTGGATGGAAAATGGCTCTCACCAGTACAGAACAAATATTTCTACTGCATTTTGAGAATGCTTAACTGCTAACAGGTGGTTTGTTTTTTTTTTAATCTGTTAATTTTAAAGATATGCCTACTCCTGCTCTTACAGAGAACTGCCCGACAACATTTCAGACAGACACCTACAGTGATGGTATGTATGTAAGGAAAAGATTTTGTCTCAACTGTTTCCTGGTGGCCACTCTTTCCTGCTTAGAGTTGAAGGTAGACTGCTCTTCCATGCTTACTGCAGGAGTGATCAGCACCAGACTGGTTGCAACAAATTCTGATGCCCATCTCAAGCAAGAAGTCTGGGGAAAGGGAGGAGGGTTAATTTTCTTCTGAATTAAGCACTAAATGCACTTCCTCAAGAACACTGCTGAAATATGCTGCAAGGCAGTACCAAAAAGCTTGTGTTCTTATTACTGGCTCAGCCATTTAGTTTCCCTTCTTGTGAATCAAGAAGCAGTAATATATATTAAATTCTACTGTATTTTATTTAAAGGTAACATAGCACCTTAAATCTAACTGAAAAAACACCCCAAAGCAGATTTGCAAAACGTGCCTTTTACACCTATTAAACATGTGAATTAGCAACTATATGAATTGGTTTTAGATGTAAAAGATTTTCCATATTAAGCTTCTGTATGTATCAAAATGCAGTTATATAGAAGTATTAAAATCCAAATGCTCAAGTATTCGACACATCTGAAGTCCCAAAACTCAGTAATTCAGTATTTTTCCTGTTGTTCCTTCAGTACATCTTGGTCTGAGCCAAGGTATCAGCATATGCGTTCAAGAATTACAGTGCAAAACTCATTTTCCCATCCCTGCACAAAAAGTGTAAATACACAAGACAGAACAAGTTAGGCAGGCTTTTTTTATAGAACCTATTTATATAATAGAATTTGAGAGACTTACTGTATTGATATGGTATTTAACTATTTGCATATTTGAACGATATAAAAAACTGTTGTAAGCTGATTCCCTGTCGCAGAGAGGAAAACATATTACATGTAACAAAATATATTTACATATTGGATGTCACAAATTTTAGAATAAAGACTTTATAAATTCTGTCTAATGAACCTCCTTGCCCCAACAAAAAGCATAATTTGTTAAAGAATTTAATTTCAGAAACATTCACTCCCAATTTTATGTTAATCCAGCTTCATAATATGCACACTGCTACTCTGGGTGCCTCTCAGCTTGAACTCAAACAGCTATATAACTGTTTAGCTGAAGATACCAGAATACTGAAATAGAATGCTTCTTAAAATACATACATTGAAAAATGTTTAAAGTCACTTTTAGTTTAGTGGAGAAAAGTGTAAGCTTCTGTACAGACATAATCTAGGGAGAAAATACCTTTTTCACTTAAAGATTTTTCCAAGTAAGAACGCCATTCAAGAATTTAGGATATCTCAGATTTTTAATAAAATATTTCAAGCAGAATGGAATGAAGAACCAGAAAGCAGTTGACATGTGACTTATATGCTGACTAGCAAGGAGTTTTGAATTGGATAGTGCCCAGAAGACTAACAATTCTATCATTAAATACATAAAAATAAAAAAAAAAAACAACAAAAAACAGAAGAGGCATGATTATTATTCTAAAACTTGCAGTACTGTCTTTAATTCTTTCTTTGCTAAGACAAAGACAATTCAGTCATCAACCTTTTATTCAAGAAGTTTATTTGTCAGGTTTTATTCAAACGATTAGGATCATATTTATTCAGCCAGAAAGCACAGACCAAATCAAACCTGGCCAATTCTTTAGAAAACCTTCTAGAACTTATTAGGAATAAATATTTTGGAGCAATAAATAAATCTCTTGCATTAAACAGATTTCCACAAACTTAAACTACTACTACTTTGATAGTCAACTGCAGAAGCGGTAGTTCTCTTGGAGGTCTGTGTGCAAGGTTGCAGGGCAAAAGGCCAAGGCTGCTGGGCTATTCTAACTAAAGTTAGTACCACATAGGACACAAATTCAAATTGTTTATTCTCTCTACCCAACTCCAAGAAACAACATTTTAAACTTATAAGTCTAAATAAAAATTAAAATAGTACAATTGTCCAAGCAAAACTATTAGAGCTTTAAAATGCTTTGCATTTGATCACCAAAGAGAAATTTGCTTACATGCTCAGAAATTTGGAAGTATATCGGTGGTCTGGGAAATAGAATCAAGTCAATAATAAAATGTCATTGCAAAATTATCTCACGTTGTTTGCATGGAAATCTCTTGGGGAATGCAGCAGTTAGAATTATGTTTCAACATTTGTGGCTTGTGGATCAGATTTGCTACAACTCATTGCATTCAGATGGGCATATAAAATGAAAAACTGAGGAGGAAGTTTAAATGACCTACACTATACAACCTCTGAGTATACCAAGACATCAAATGCTACAGTTAGATTGGTGAAAATAGGATGGTATTTCCAAGAAAGTCAAAATTATTTTGAATTAAACACATAACATCAAATAATGGGGCTTCCTTTATTCTTGCAGAAACATAACCAGATGACCTCAATTAACCTATGCTCTGGCAAAGTACAGAAGAAATCTTAATCCCATTTTCTCATACAGTGGCAGCAGTTTGATGTTAAACAGTCCACCTCTACCATGCTGCTCTAAATCTCCTTTGCTTTAATGCTCTCATTAGTCCTGTAACATCTAGCACAGAGCATAGCATATCTGCCTAAAACTTCTATTGTTCTCAAAATTCTACTTATTATTTGAAAGGTCTCATTATTTTGAATTAATACATGAAGAAATTATCATTCCTCTCTTAAAACAACTGCTTTAGACAGAAAATTAGTAAAACAGAATAAACCCAAGTCAGGCTGCTATTTGTCTGTTCTCCTCTGTTCAGCATTTCTATTTTCCAGAGTTGCCAACCTGGATTTGGTCCTAAATTGTTCAGTAATGCTCGCTTTGCCTCAGTTCCTCAATTATCCCATTTGTTTTATTTTCTGATTGATCCTGTTTTCATCTTACTGGTTGGAAAATGCTGTAAACTGTCCAGGTTTTTATGTAACACCATCTGGCTCTTAAACAATGTCAATTTTCTTTCCTGTAAACCAATCTCAGCCAAAACTCTGCAAGCTGTCACTAAAAAGCTCTTGATTGATTTATTCTCTCATACAATGAAAACATTCATTAGGTCTGAGACCAACCAAAAAAACCAAATCTGAGCATAGATAGTGACAAAAGACACTATTTTTAATGGTATATTTGGAGAGCATACATACTGTCTAAGCATACCGTTTAAATCAAGGAACGAGACTAGTATTCCAGAACTGTTCAGTTAATCTTTTCATCCACTACTGTCACATTGCTAACAACAGACCTGCAGTAACACAGAAATTTGTATATCAAAAAGCATGTAAAAAACTTCAAAGAAAAATTCGGACTTGGGCTAGCAATGAGAACAGCAAACAGGGTAATGCAATAAATTTGTTCCACAAGGAGACAGAAACAGAGAAAAGGTCTATTACATCTTAGCCTTTCCACTCCCTCTCTTCCCAAGAAACCCTATGGAAATCAGTCATTTGGAAACTGGTGAATAGATGCAACTGATGCATCTACAGATGACCTTGCAAGACACATTAATGTTTTATGTTTGAAACATCTACCTGCAAATATAAAACATGTATTTGAAACAAATATCTGCGAACTACAAAAGACATAACAGCATGGAATTACTAAAAATAAACTTGTCCTCTTGACCTCATAGAAATATTCAAGACGACAGATTGGGAGAACAAAATGAAAAGCTGCCACTATTCCCTCTTCCCCATACACAAACACAAAGCAATAATTAGGCTGGAATACTAGCTTAAAATCCAGGATTAGTCCAGAGTTTCTCTGCTCTTGGGGAAATTATTCACTTTCTTAGTATTACACATGTAAAATGGTGTTGGGGGGGGAAGAGAATCTTTTTCTCCTGTGGTATTTTGACTTCAGTTTGTAAACTACCTACAGCAGAACAACAGTACCCATATCACACTTCAAATGCTTAGGTGCTAAATGATACATATTTAACCCTTGGTAATTTTAAAGATTTTCATTTGGGATCATTTGGAGTGGAGGGGGTTAAAACTGCTCATGGTGAATAAATAACAGAAGTGTAAGTGAAAAATGTTTCTCCAGTAACAGATTTTTTTTTTCCCCTTTAATTGCCAGCCTTGTTTCCATAAAATTTTATGGAATGTTAGTTCACTGAATATGCCAGTATACATAAAATCTAAATTGTATGATAATTAATATCTGATACATTCAATAAAAATAGTCAAGTAAAGCAAATGGTGTCAGATTTTGCAGGGTCTGAACTTCAGTGCAGCCTTTATGTTAGGAATCAAAGGGAAGTGAAAAATGGTGCAGTACTGCCTAGCCTAAAAAGGTCCTGATCAAGAACTAGTTGCTTTAAGTCTTATTAAATAGTCCATGATGATTTGTTAGGAATATTAAAAAACAGAAGGAAACAATGAAATTAAATTAGTAAATTTCTTGTACCTATAAGAATATTATTTCAGTACTAAACGTGGAAGATGCATTTATATACAGTAACATGGTTAAATATTTTTAAGAAGAGGTTACAACTGAATATTAAAAAACAAACAAAACCAAAACAAAACCAAAAAACACAAACAAACAACAACAAAAATCACAAAGCCCAGAGGATTTTGTGACACTACAGAAACAGTTGACCCTCAGCAGCTGCTACTGCAAGAGTTTACACATGAAGTGTTTTTAGTGTTTTGAACCGCATACATATAAGAACTAAACTAACCGTGAGGGAAAACACACTCCCACCAAAATTAAATAGATGGGAGGAAAGAACTATCACTATTTTTCCAACATCTAGAAAACTGTAAAATTAAAACTTTACACACACACACACACACACACACCCATCTACCAGCACTACTGCTGACCTAAGGAGAGACTTCTCCCCTCGTTCAGTACAGACGTCAACACTGAGAAACACAGAGATAAGAAGCCCTACACATGGGGAGCGACTCTACCTCTGCATGGGGACAGGGATACTTGTAGACACACAACAAAGAAAGATGACGGACATGAACCAGTAACTGGGTAATGTTTCTTCAGCCTAGGCTCTGGCCAGCACAAAGCCACGTTTGAGAGACTTCACAGTCCTGAAGCAGCAGCGACTGAGTCATCACAAACCAGGCTGACCAGCTGGATCTCAAATGAGAAAGAAGCAGCAGCAAACACACTGTGCTGCAAATGCTTATGATGCCAGCACCAAACAGGAAACACGAAACTAGACTTAAACAACTGTTTCATTTTCAAAGTATCAGATTTCATAGGTTTGCCAACAAGATCCTTCCCGTTGCTCTTCAGTCACAAAGCTGGCCACCATACCTACTTCTACATATGTCCTGGTTAGCCTTTAACTGTCAAAACTCCCTGCCACCAGTACTGCAAACTTCCTGCTTTCCCAGCAGCTATACATATATATCTATATAATCAGCTAATACTCTTTGTTTAACAGAATACATTTCTGCATCACACTATCCCTGAAAATTTTATCTGAGCCATGAGCCAAAGAAACATAAAGCATTATGACTCCTCCAAACTGCTGAAAGAACAGATGATCTCTAAAGCATACAGAAAATGAGAGCAAAACCATGTAACTTCCTCTATGAAAGGATTTACGATGGATACCTAAGAGCAAGGTGGATAATGAAAGTCAACCTAAATTAGACATCACACACACTGCTTCTGGGATTAAAGAGGATAAAATGATTCTGAAAATATTTGCATAGAGATACTTTCTTGTGCAATGCAAACCTTCAGAAAGTTCTCTTTCCATGACCTGGATCTCATGTTTAAACATCACACTGTTAAGAGTTACAGAGAACTAACTGGAGCTTGCAATTAATCCGCCTCTTTGCAAGCAGGCATACAGCAACATTTTATATCAGAAAACAAAAATCACAGGCATCACCAACACGTAAGATCAGGGGAAAGTCCTGAAGAAGTTTCACACAGAAAGACATTCCTTTTTTCCTTACAGAAAGAAACAAGAGTTGCTACATGTGCAGTGAACACTTCCCTAGGCTAATTTCTGGGGTTTATTCAATAAAACTATATCTGACTAGAAAAAGCTTAGTCGAAAGAGAGAACTGGTGCACTGCAGCAGCATTCCCACTGTCCCCACTAACTAGGCCACCAACGTGGAAAAGCATGCACACCCTTAATAAACTCTGAGGTAATGGACCACGGCAGCAACTCAGCACTGACTACGGCTCAAGGCCTGATTTCAGGTTTCAAAACTCCGCACAGAAAAGCAGGCCCATCGCTCATCTCAGCTACAAGAAAAGCAACTTCTCAGTAGGGCGTGACGCAGCCGCCCAGGTCAGCCTTCCTCTGGGGCTCCTTGCTACTGTAAGAAATGGGAGAAAAAGGGGCGAGCAGAAAGGAGGCACACAAGAACCCGGTAACGCAGATGTACACAACCCAAGGGCTACATCGTGCCCCAGCGCGGCTGCCGGGCGCAGGAGAGAGATGGCGCAGGTGAAGAGGAACGCCAGACCTTCCCCGTGGAAGAGCAGGGACAGTGGGTCAGCTCTCCTCAAAGGACCGGGACAGGAGAAGCCGTGGGGGAAAATAACCCTCCCGGAGGGCAAGCGCAGCGCGGAGGAGGGGGAAGAGGTGGGGAGGCGCCCGTCAGCGGGCGGGGCGGCGGAGGCAGGTCGGGCTGGGGCGTCCCTCTCCCGGGAGGAGGGTTTCCGACCCCGCTCCCCATCGCGTCCGGTATCGCTCACCAGAAAAGCAGGTTAGCGCAGACGAAGCCGCCCAGGCTGTGGAGGGGCCGCTCCCAGCTCAGCGCCGCCGCGATGCAGCAGCCCACAGCCAGACCCGTGTCCCCCAGCAGAGCCGCGGCCCCGCCTGACAGCTCGGCCGGCTCCGTATCCTGGGCTGCCGCACCTCGCTCCTCGACGGCCTCCGCCCGCTCCCGCCCGCTGCCACCACGCTCCCCTCCCGACTCCGGCTCCGCAACAGAGAGCTGCGCGCTCGCCATGGCTCGCTGGCGGCCGCCGGACTCCGCTGGGCCGGGCGGGGCTGAGGCGGGGCCGTGGTGGGGTTGGGGCGGGGCGCGCTGCCGGGGGGCGGGGTCCGCAGCGCAGCCGTTAACCGCCGCGACCCGAGCACCTGGAGGCTGCTCGCCCGGCAGGTGCCGCGAGGGGCTGCGCATGCGCGTGGCAGGTGCCGGCGGGCGGTGCTCGATGAGTACGGGTGGCGGCGTGCGCGCGGAGAGGGTGATGCGCGAGGCCGCGTCCCCCCGCGGCTCCTGCCGCTCCTCACACACACCTGCCCCTGCGCGTCCCCTAACCCCCCCTCACACACACCCGTTCCCCCCAACACCCCCCTAATAACCATCATGCGACCCTCATGACTCCATCGCGCGCACTCCCCTCACGCCCGCTGTACAGCACCCCCCTCCACAACGCCCGCGCACACAGCCCACACGCCTCGCGCTCCCGTCCCGCCTGTACGGCCCTTGGAATGGCAGGTGGTGGGCTTAAGCGCGGAGCGGGTGTTCCAACCGCCTGCGCCTTCTGGCGAGAGGGGCTTTCGCCCAGGTTGCCCAAGTGACCAGGGAATGGTGTTGGGAGGTTTGGTTCCCTTCCGGCGAAAGCTGGGAAGCCAGCCAGTTTGTCAGTTTGGGAGATGGTGTGGGGTGAAACCTGCCAGAAGATGTTACTACTTCTTCATCTCTTTTTTGCGTATATACTACAGCTAAGCAGCAGCCTCCAAAATCCTAAAAAAGAAAGGAAGTAAATTGTTGCTGTCGCAGCGCTAGGAACTTCTGAGACCGTGAAGGAGGCTGCAGGAGTTTCATGCATTCCATCCATATCTTGAGTACCCAAGAAATGTACTTGAAAATCCATACTGTGTTGTCCTGTCATCTCCACTACTACATTCCTGGCCAGCCTCAGGGTCAAGGTGGGAGCTTGACACTTCCCTCTAATGTGGTGGTGGGCATAATAGCTAATGTGAGCCCTGGGGAACTGAGTTCTAAGAGCATGCCTGGTGAGAAATGGTGCTCACCCGTTCTGCTGCTGAGCACAGTCAAAATTGGAGTCAAAGAACATGTCTTGGTGTAAACTGCATAAATTTAAATGATTTTAGTCTTAAGAGCAAAGTAACAAAAATAGAAGAATAATTTTGGATTGGAAGTTAACATCTGTTTCTAGCTTAATTGAGGACCCCGTTTGCTTTGGGTTTTTGTGGGAACAGGAGTGATACTCCCTTGATGCTACTTGAAGGTCAACATGCCTTGTTTTCTCTGAGGTAAAAGAGCACAAAGCAAGATCACAAAATTAACTAAGTTGCAGTGTTGACTGTGGGTTCAAACCTGCTCTGTGTTTTGATCAGATGATCTTAGGAAGGAGTCAAGTTTCTTCCCTGATTCCACCTGCTCTATGCAGCGTATGAATTGTACTCAAGAGGAAACATACAAGACGGTATTCTACGTAACCTTTTCTGAAGGACATCTTAGTTTTATACTAATTTGTTGTACTACTGTGCTCTTACCTCTAAGAACCAAGCAGAATAATAAGCCCAGCTAAAAAGTGATTAAATATTGTCTTTGAAGGTCTGAAAGCAAAAGGAAAGAGAGGCTCGCTGAAGCAACTCAAAAACATGGATAGAAAAGAAAGGGTATAGGAAGTAGTTGCAGCAAGACTGGAGAAACACTTTGTTGTTTTGCTTTAGTTTTGTGCTGTTGAATAAAAACTGCCTTAAAAAGATGGTCAAAACAGGGTGTCCTCACCATGCTGGAAGACAGGCAGATATGTGTGCTGGTGATTGCTTATCTGAGCACTGAGCACTCCTGGTGTCACTTGAGCATGTGATGCTTCTCTAGGGTGAGTGCAGTGGCTTCCTGCAGGTATCGATTCCCTGGTTTGGGGAGTGGGAGTGCAGGGAATCTTATCAGTAAAACCAGCATCTTCTCACAAGGAAAAAGGGGCAGCAAAAGGAATAGAAATGAAGAAGGTTCTCCTGTACTTATCCTTCTCTTTTTCAGGTCACTGTAGGGTGCTGTGTTACCTGTGCCAAGCTGCTGTTCTAGTGAGCACTGTCCGTAACTTGCCAAAACCACCCCCAGTTTAGCCAGCAGCAGTTTGCTTTCCCTTGCTAGCATTCAGTTACTTCAGTCACATGAACTGTCCTGTCCAGCGTCTAAGTCCAGCTGACTCCAAACAGTTACTAGGTAAGCCTGAAGAGAATCCAGGTGTTCCTTACGCACTTTTGAACTGATCATGAAATTCTTAGCCCCAGAAAGGACGCTGTGGTTAAAATGTTTAAATTTTGGTTTAACCAGCAGTAGATAGTGGCAACAAAATCCTATGGCCCTAAGGATTATAACCATGGCAGGTTTCAGGTGATCCTTCCTTACCAATATTACACTTAAAAACCTAACTAACCAAAATGTTTGAGGACAATTGTGTGCTCACTCCTCCATAATTTATACTCTGTGCTGTACTCCCAGTCACAGGGGTTCACAGAAAAGGGGAGATGGAACCTGAGAAGGGAGGATGAGGTGGGATTTCAGTGAGCAGGATAGATTACAGATACGGGAACTCTTTCAGATTTTGGTTAAACTTGCATCCATTTTAGATTATTGGCCTTTTCTTTCCTGACCTATATCACGAAGGATATGAACAGAAATTAGAAAAAAGTTCTGCCAGAATAGGTTTTGTAATTTAGCTAACGGGAAAAAAAAAAAAAAAAAAAGCTTCAAGTACTGATGGATGTGAGCTCTCTCTCCTTTTTACACTGCTGATAGTTCTTGGGCTGGGTTTATATAAATGAGCTTACTGAAAGCACTCTGGTATAAACATCAGTGTGAAAGAAGAGATGGATGATTCACTCCCAGATGTCGAAAATGTAGATGTCTTTTTCAGAAAAAAATAGTAGGAAATACGTTGTCTGTCTTTGATCTTTCTTCATTTTGATGTTTTGCCTGCCAGGATTTAAAAGGTTTATGTGCAGTTTGTGAGTTTGTGCTGGGAAAAAACTAGGACTAGCACCCAGTACACAGTTGCACGTGTGAGCTGTAATGCCTAAATTAGGTTAGGGGCTGCGCTTCTGGTGTCGGAGTAAATTATGGATGAAAACTGAGGAGAAAGCTTTGTAAATGATTGTATCAAAGAAGCTTACAATTATCAAAGCATTCTAATGCTTCTGAAACATGTTTGAAAATTCTGATGTCAGCATAGAATGACATTGCTGAATTCAATTGAGGATTCCAGCTCAAAAAAAAACAAACCAAAAAAACAAACCAAACCAAACAAAACACCCCCCCCCCCCCCCCCCCCCCCCAACCCCAACCCCCAAAAAAACAAAACCACCTTGTTTTGGTGGGAATGCTTTGTCACTCCCCTCCTCAACAGGACAGGGGAGAAAAAAATGTTGCAAAAGGCCTGTCATGGGCAAAACAGACTTGACTTGTGGAAATTAGTTTATTACTAATCAAATCAGAGGAGTATAATGAGAAATAAAACCATAACTTAGAATGCCTTCCTCCACCCTTCCCTTCTTCACTCATGACTTTACCTCCTCTCCCACAGTTGTGGGGGTTGTGATCAGTTCATCACATATCTCTGCCACTCCTTCATGCTCAGGGGAGGACACCTCACACTCTTCCCCTGCTCCAGTGTGGGGTCCCTCCCACAGGAGACAGTCATCCACCAAATTCTCCAAAATGAGTCCCTTCCATGTGTTGCAGTTCTTCATGAACTGCACCAGCGTGGGTCCCTTCCATCGGTGCAGTCCTTCAGGAACAGATTGCTCCAGCATGGGTCCCTTCCATGAGTGCATCCTTCCGGAACAGACTGCTCCAGTGTGGGTCCCTTACATGGGTGCATCCTTCAGGAATAAATTGCTCCAGCATGGGTCCCTTCCATGGTGTCTGCAAAGCAGTTGCTCTCACAATATTCTTACTCCTCTCTGGCTACTGTTGCTCCTGCTGAGTAACTTTTCCCCTTCTTGAATATGTTACCTCATAGACACTAACACGGTCACTGGTGGGCTTGGCGTTGGCCAGCATTGGGTCTGTCTTGGAGCTGGACGGCATTGGCTCTGTTGGACATGGAGGAAGCTTCTGGCAGCTTCTCACAGAATCCACCTCTGTAGCCCCATTGCTACCAAACCCTTGTCATGCAAACCCAATACAAACTACCTGGTGGTATAAGATGAAAAATATAACAGAAGTAACGAAATTATATGAATGTTGCTGCTGCTTCTTATCAACAAATATTACTATTTGGTGATTTTTTGTTCCTTCACTGATAGGTTATGCTTCTTCTTAATCCCTGTTTAGGACCTGAGACAAAGGAATTTAGAGAAGAAAATGTGTGTTGACAAACTCAACAGCTATGGCCAAGCCAGTTAAGAAACCACTTAAACCATTTGTTTTTAGCTCAGAAATACTATCAAACAGCAATCTTGTTAAAATTTTATACAATAATATATACAATAGCTGTTCAACACCAAACTGTGTTGCTCTTTTGTCTGTTTAATCATGCCATGTAGAAGATCAATGATTGATTTTTATTGATCTAATTCTGGACCTAATTACTATAATCTCTTAGATAGCATTATCTGCTTGAATATATATGGTAGACAGTCAATAATGACTTTATAGATTTAGCGCCACTCTTTGGTCAACTCCATCTGAGAGGAGGCCAAGCAGGCCAGCAACTTTTTCTAACCCAGCAATTGTTTAGAAGTAAGGTTTTAGAGGTTAGCTCATGCAGGAGCTGTCATTGGCAAGGAAGAATTAAAATTGCTGAGTATCAGCAGATTTGTACATTAGTATTTTGGCTTTATTTGTAGGGAGAGGGATCTAAGCAAAACTATTAGTCTTGTGGTAAAACTAGACAATGTCTTAACTATTATTGTGTAGAAGAAAGTAATTATATGCATTTGATTATTACATTGACTTTATGAACTTAGTTTTTAGATGCGTGCTACATGGGTGATTTGTCAAGAGCTGATGTTTGACACTGCTTTCTTTAAAAGCTGTAGTTCAAGAGATCATGGCTTTCAAGGTGGGAAGCAGCATGAGGGACACAAAACTGAGAGCAGTTGAGCATGGGGAGAGTATGTTTGCTGTGTGGGTAGCCAGAATTGCATTCCCAGCTGCTGTCAGGGAGAGGGCTACAAATTGTGGTCTCCACAGCTAAGGCTAGATGAGGGCAGTGGATGTATCAGCGTGCTCTGGGAAGGGATAATAGCAAAGAGGGAATTTCACTTGAGTGTACAAGGTAGAAATTCTTGGCAATCTGTGAAGAGGACAGTTAGGTGTAATGTTGGGTTTAGCAAACTGTCAAGTTTCTAGTGGGGGTGGGGACTAGGGTAATTCCTAGCTAGAGAAAACTGGATTGTGGCTCCACGCCTGGAACTGACTGTGGTAGCGTGTAGGGGGAAATACTCTCTCAGGAGGGGGCATGTATGAAAAAAGTTAGGGAAGTGTCTTTCAGACGCAGGCTCCTTTATATAGGAATTTCCCAGAGTGCACATAAGATCCTTCTTTAAAATTGAGAAAACACATCTTGAAGATGGGATTTCATCAACATCTACTGGTTTTTAATTTTGACACAGTCAGATGGGAGGATGTTTGTGATCTTATTGTTGGTCAGTTGGTAAATACCAGGAGTGTGATTCAGGGCTGCCAAGGTGTGTGTGAGTGACTAGCAGCAAAGGAAAAAGAAACTGTGAAAAAAAAGGAAGTAATCTAAAAAGTTTGAAAGTTGCTGCTTTAAGATACAGAATAAATGAATTCTTACAAAAATGAGTAGAAAGGTGGCAAAAGGTTTTATTAATTTTTATTAAGGGACTGTAACCATATAAATCACTAAGGAATAATTTTGTTACTAGGGATGGATTTGAGATCCTTTCAAATGTTTTCATTAGCAACACAATTGTAAGAACAGTGTTTTGATGTGTATGAAGCAAAACTAGGTAGAATAATCCTAAAGGAATGCTTTTATGGATAGGAGTAAGAGAAATGGCATGTAACAACATGAAATAAAATATCATATACTTGGGAACTAATCTCAAGAACTAGTTGGAATCTTGTAAATTGATTAAATTTGGTCCTTTTTCCTTCTATCTTTATTGTGCAGAATTTAAAGAATGTTGCTATGAATAGGGCTAGTGAGATTGTGAGATACAGGTAAAGTACTTTCAGTTGATAAGAGTTTTAGACTGTTGTTACAAAGCAACAGTAAGGTGTTTAGAACACTGTACCATCCGCTTCTCCTTTGTTTTGTTCTCCTGCCCCACACTGTTGTCTGCTGGTAAAGCCCAGGTAAAGGAATGCTATGGATGGAGCAACTCGCTGTGTAGTTCACTTCTTTGGACCGCTGCTGCCCTCTTCTGCTTGCTTCTCGTAGCTGTTGCAGTATGTGGTGGTTTTGACGTAACTGCACCAAAAGCCTTGTGTCTGTTGTGACGTGTTGTGGGAAGTTTTGCCAGTGGATTCCTTAAAGATTGAAATTTATTAGATGTTTGCTAGTGATGCGAGTTTAACTGGCATTAACAACTTAGGAGTTTGAAAAAAATAGGAGTAGATAGATTGAACGGTCCATGAACTAATTGCAAGTGCATGTCCCCACAACCTGCAGCCACCTCGCAGCCCTTTGTGTGTATGTGTTTGTGAAGGCATGGTTGTGTCACAGCACGGCTGGTAGCAATATTCCTCTATCATCTATTAGGCCAGCATGACTTGCAGTGGTGTGGCATGTCTATGCTAGGTGTTTGTACTGGTGTGAACCTGTGTGTACCTGTTACAGCCGCATGCTCAGAAATGTGGGGCTTGAAACCTAGGTTTCTGATGCAACACTTCTTGGGTGAAGCAATTTCCTCGGCATAGCTTGTGTAATTAAGTTTATTAACAATTCTGGCACCCTGTCAAAGGGATCTATGTGTATTAAAAGGCAGAGGGAAAGTGCTAGACTGAAGCCTGAGGACATAGGTAGAATTGAGGCATGGCCAGCTTTAAGGCGTGCTAAGATGATATCCAGTTGTATTTCCATTGCAGCTGCTGCTCCATTTCTAGACTGGACTGCACAGTTTCTGCCCAGCCCTGGCTCTCACATCATGTCTGGCCAGTGTGGTCCTGGGGCTTTCCTTGCTGTGGCTGTATTAGACCAGGCACAGTCTGAGTGTGTGGGAACCCAATGTGTGCTCCCAGCTGGTTTTTGACAGGGTCAGTGTGACTGCCTGGGGGTAGCGGATCTCTTGGAGCTGAGTGAGCGGCAGCGCCGCAATTGGGGCCCATCCTGGTCCCAGTCCTGAAGACTGCAGCTGCACAACCACTAGGTTGCAGGGCCGCATAAGCTGAGCACCCCAGTGGCAGTGGAGCAGAAACTGCTGCTCTTCATTCTCTCAGAAAATAAGATATTGGCAGATCCTGAAAACCACAACATGCACAGTAAAATTCCACTTCTCTCTGGAGGGACTGAGTAAGGCAGGGTTTTTCTCCTAAAACCCTTTAGCTTCTATTACTTGGTTCTATATGATTTCTGATGCACTCAACTTATAGAGCGTAGCATTGCCTCTCCAGAAGTACAGATCTACTCTTTCTTTTATAAGTAGTGGTAAGCCTCTATAATGTTCTTCACAAACCTTTATTTCAAAACAAGAATAAAAGGAAAAATGTATTCTGTGAGAAGTTCCTCCCCTCTCTTCAGAAAAACTCAAATGCTACCATAATATATGCCAGAGATAATATCTGTCTCAAGCAAGAAATCTCATGTATTCTTGGAATAAGCTTTTCCTGAAGCAAAATAATTTGCAAAAATAGATCATCTCCTCAATCAATTTTTTAAAGATTTTATCCTTTAAGGAACACTGTTCTCATTTCCAAACCCACGTATGTATCGGATATGCAGTATTTATTTTTATAAACTGTGCATTCTTGCTTGTATCAACAATTATGAAATACTTTACTTGCCTCAACAACAGCAAATAAGATTCTCATGGCAGGTTGGCAGAAGCGGCATGAATGAAGAGAAGCTCTTAAGATGTAGTGAAAGGCACTTCTGTGTATTGACTAAGAGCAAACATCCCTCCTAACGGTTGTCACCATTCATAAGTCAGTCAGGAGGTAAATGAACTGGGACTGGAGAAATGGTGTCAGCTTATGACCCTAAAGATGACTGTCACCTGGTATATTCCTGGCTTTTTGACCAATTAATGTTGATGTGTTAGGGACTTCCCTGAACATGTTTACAAACAGCACATAGACAAAACTGAACTTTCTTGCTGCACTGGCTGAAATGTATAAATTATGTCATTCCAAGAATGCCTTGCTAAGAGCAGCTAAATTCTTTCTAAATAACTAGCATATGGATAAAATCAGAAATATTACACTCTCAGATACTCAAGTGTGTGTGTGTAGCTATACATACCAGAGCTATAGCTCTCCCATTTTTTTTGTCTTTCTTAAGTTACCTTTGCTGGGAGGGTGGGAACATTAAATTAGTAGTGTTATTTAGCAAGCCTTTAAGGACTGAGGTGTGGTGTCATAGAGTGACTAAAAGGATATGCCAGTTGGAGGAGGGTGTAGGATTTCTCATAGCATGCCTTGTTCTCTATAAAGGCTACGTACACTTGTGAAGGCAGCACATGCTGTGCTACCATGCTGTGGCTGCCCAGTAAAAACAAGACATCTTACATCAGGGCTACACAAATAGCAAAGGCCTGACTTGCACATTCCTTGTGGAGTGGAACTGCTCAGCAGTGCTTCCTCTGTCGGTGTAACGGACACATATCACATGGTCAAGAAAACCTGCCCCATCCAACTCAAAGCACATGCACTTTCCAAGCAAAAACATATACATATACACATGTAGCCTACAGTGTGTTCCTGGATTTGCTCCTGAGAAGACAAACAAAATTAGAGCTTTGTTTCAAGTCCAACTCATTATGAAGTGGAAACATGGTACACCACATATATTTTCTTTATTGCTGGACTTTCTTTATTTTCAGTAAGTACGCATGATTCTTTAAAGGCTGAGGTTTTTAATAACAGTAAGGTTTTTCAGGTTTCTTTTTTTGCTGTGGACAAAAAGATACCTTTGATCAAAGCTTTGCCTTATATTACAGTATTTCTGTACAAAAATAAAAGTCCAAAATCAGCTTATTATTAGCTGATATTCCCCAATTTATTTACATGGTACTGTCAAGAACCTTCATCAGGCAACCAGGTGAAATAGAGAACTCTGTATTAAAGCAGGTGTGTTGTATAACTTTGCGTTCTCTAATTGACTGTGAAGGGCTCTGACCTTTGGCAGCCAGTCTGGGTTGGCAAGTCCAGCCAGAATTATAAAAGGGTGATGTCTTTAAAAGAAAAAAATTAATATTAAAACCTCAAGCTGACATTATGCAATATTGAACTGATAATTTCCATATTAGGGTAATCTATAAATATTCTCAGCTACATCTCTCTTTATAATACAGCAGATACAGAATGCAGACTTCTGGTACTTATACGGTAATACATATTTGCAATAGTAAAATCAATGTATGAAAATTTTGGAATTTGTTAATAAAACTGCTTATAAAGTAACCCTACAATTGTAACAACTATAACTCTGAACTATTAAAATGTACAGAAGGACTGTTTACACCATTGCACATACTTACTCCCTTTGCTTCAAAAGACTTCTGAAATACAGAATAAAATTAATCAAATTTTCCTGACAGCTCAAATACACATGCACAGTGTGCACATCTGTGGAAGCAAGGGGAAACAAAATGTTGGTGTCCATCAGGAAGGCTGCCAGCAGCTCTCCAAGAAATATACCTTGCTCTTCTTCCCCTTCCCACATGTGTATAGGCCAGTAGATTAGTGCAGAATGGATGAATGTAACTTTGTTTTCAGTGTTCTGAAAGATCAAAGAAAACCCAACAAACCTCCTCTTGACTTTTATCAGCAATTTTAGGTCAATACAAGTTGGGTTTAATATTGCAAGGCACTTATAACTGCTTGTATCGCAGTGGATCAAGTCTTAAGGCATTTGTTACATCAACTGAAGATAATAATGCTTTGGAAAGTTTTGAATGAGCCCGCAGTTCTAGTATGTAACTATTTCAGATGATTTTCCTGTCCCACCCTGTGGTATTTCTAAAACAATGTTTGACGATATTTTCTGTGGAAACTCCGGTTCTATGTTAGCTTGTCAACAGATGCGATCATTATCATCAGGTCGTTTTGAGGCCAAGCAGTGATATGTTCTATTTGGAGCACAGTGGAACTGGTTTTGTTTTCACCTGGAGCTGCCCTGACTTCCATGACTACTCACTGATCGAGAGGTGCTGTAGCGTTTTTTCACGATCATACTGATGTAAGCTTTCATCAGCTTTGCAATGTCAACCACCTGCCAAAAAAGTACAAAGAGCAAAGTTCTCAGTAAGGGAACAGTATGTGAATGAATTTCTTTAGACATAATGATATAAAACGGTCGAGCTTTCAACAAAACCCTTTTGCAGTTAAACAAGAATACTCAGCACTTCTACCTATCTCATTGTGTCTTTCCCTTAGCTTTACAGGGATCTTGAATAGATCTGTAACATTTAGAGCAATTACTTAAATTACTAAGTAGCCTGGCTATCAGAACAGGAAGACCACAATAACAAAATTCCTTCTTTCTCTTACCTCACTAGTTTCAAAAAGCAGTTCTCTTTCATCCACCACGATCTTGTAGATGTTGGCAAGCGGTGCACCAAATGACAAGATATGTTCATACTGGAACACCTCCAGAGGCCTTCCTTCCCCACGCTTGTAGACAGACACTGCATCAGCGCTGACTCCAAGCCACAACTCTTGTGGGAATCCCCCTTCTTTACACTAGAGGAGAAAATGTAAGTTAGCAGCAAAGGGAACAGCAAGAGCCACGCAACCCTTACTGTTAACATTCTTGTCTGTAATGATTTTTTGACAAGTGCATACTGCTTATCCCTCTTTGAACACAGCCTTTTACACTTCTCAAACTTGTTTGCAACCCATCAGGCTAGCATTCTGTCCCTCTGTATTTTCTGGTTAACTAGTAGATTTAAATAGTTACAGTGCTTGCTAACGGGTGTATGCTTTTAATATCTGATTTTTTTTTTTTACATCAGCTGTCTGAGCATTGTGATCCCATGTTTATGGTTTCACTACTTTGTAATGGAATCATCATGTATACAGGATAAACAGTAGTTTGAGTGTTCAGGAGGTCTTACCTCTACGTCAAAGAGCGTTGAGCCATAGCCAGGCCATTCCTTAATCAAAGCCATATACTTTGCCATAGCCTGCTCCTGGTTCATCCTCTGGAGTTTTTTCCATTTATCAATAATACTAGTCCTGGCAGCTGAGATTTCTTCTTTGACCCACATGTCTAACATCTGATCCTCCTCAACCTTCTGTTTGCTGACAGAGCCACTGCGAAAACTCCTCCGCAATGTTCCTTCAAGAAAGCTGGCTCGTTTCTTCTCAGCCTTCTCTGCTGCAGTAAATGTTTTGGTAGACTGTGTAATGCGAGACTTCAGCTTTTGCAAGGGATAGACTTCCTCCATTTCTGGCACAGTGGTATGCAGAGTGTAATCTCCCTGGAGGTACTGAAGACGCAAAGCTGCTAGGACCTGGAGAGTTTCTTCAGGGGCAGGGTAATGTCCTCTAATCACTGCTTCATGAGCCTATCAAGGGGGAAAAAGTAGCTTTTTACATACAAGCAAATCTTTGAAAGGACTGAGAGAGAAATAAGAAGTCTATTGACTGCCAGGAAAACCCAGGATCTGAAATAAATGATCCATTAAATAAATGAAAAGAGGTAAATCCCTTGGCAAATGTGTTGGAACAGGGTTTACTAGAACTGCAAGGTAACTGAGGAACTTGCTAAATGGGAATTACTGTTGCTAGTACAGCCCCTGGTGAACTCACATATATAAAAGCAACCAAATTACTTTAAAAAAAGGGAAAAAAAATGAAGAAAATGTAAAAGTGAGAAAATCAAAATCTAAACATCTGACTGGGAGGAAGCCTTCTATGTTCAAAGACATTAGAAAAATAGGTATGTAGTTTTACTTACTGCTATCAGTGATCTGGCTCTGAAAACTGATATTTCAAGCCAAACAAGCAAAGCTCTGGGACAGCTTTGTAATAATCCTCATTGAGGGGAAAGCAGTAAATGGATCCCAGATAAAATTCGTAAAACATTTACATGTTATAGTAGTCTGTAGCATCAGGGATGAGGTTCTGAGCAAAGATGTTGCTTTAAAATCCTAGCACTTGCACACCATTCAAATCTTTGGAAATGGGCAGCAGCTAGGATTTTTTTATTTCTTTTTGTATAATACTAGTACAAGAAAGAAACATGCCTCATGTCTGGATATGCAGGAATTGCAAGCAGTTTAATAAACACACAGAAAGATAATCACATCTAAGTAAGAGCTAGTTCATTTAGGTGTACAGTTAGGATGGAGATAGAATGTGCCTTTAAACATGCAAGATATTCTACCTGAGATTATACACATGCAGAAGAAAAAACTATCTTGTTGAAATGGAAGGACAGTATTTTAATGAGAAAGAAAATCTTTCAGTTCTTTTTCAGTGCCTCATGAGTTAAAGGATTCAAACTTTAAAATAATGGAGGTTACAGAAACCGATGACAAAAGGGAACTTTCTTAATTGGCTGAAAAAAGTTGATGACTGACATCAAAAGCAGACAATTAGGAAAAAAAAAGAGAACTGATGTCAGAATGTCATCTCTTTAAGCTATTGCTATAATATTAATTGTAGAGATTGAATGTGCCATGCTTTATAACTGAAATACTATTGATACTGTGGCAAGACAAAGTATTTGGCTAAATAGTAGTCAGAACATAATGCTGCATGAAAACAGTCTGCTTCAGTGAATGTGCTTGTTTTAGCTGTTCACAGAGAACTATCTACGTTCGTCTCTTAAACCAATAATGTAATCTAAAATATCTGATGCAGAGCTCTCATGGATCTTCTTGCTGTTTGAACTTCATCCCAAAGCAAAGGCATTAACTGGCTGACTCCTCTCTATGTAAAAACAGCCAGTCAGAATGGCAATGTTTTAAGGCCCAACTAATGCAATAAATTGCCCAGATCTTTCAGCCAACAATAAGCAGTTCTGGATTGAGCTACTGCATTAGGCTCTGGAAAAAGACATTTTGTAGACTCATGATGAAATATGGTGCCTGAAAAGCCAAACTGTGAACAAGGAATACTCTATTACAGTCAAGATGTTTCTGATCCTGTGGAAGGGAACAAGGCTTCAGGCACATGAAAATTGGAACATGTCATTTCTTGGTCACATCAGGCTTGCTTACCAACAGAACATCAGTGTCCTGGCATTGCAAATAGCCTTACACAGAAATCACTATCTGTTTCTAGTGCCCACCTGAAAGAAGCTGTGCACTGGAAGAATTTTTAGCTATTTGAAATATAATATAAAAGAAGGTCAGTCAACAGTAGTAAATGCCATCAGTGAGAGTTTCTGAGCAACTACAGGACTTCATACAATAGAAATCGAACTGTTGATACAGTCAATTTTCATTATAAATCAATTTCACTTATGTTTTACAGTATGTCCTCATCCTGAGCTCAGAACATTAAGTGGATTTCTGCTCATCCT
This sequence comes from Pezoporus occidentalis, assembly GCF_034315485.1. Lineage (NCBI taxonomy): Eukaryota > Metazoa > Chordata > Aves > Psittaciformes > Psittacidae > Pezoporus > Pezoporus occidentalis. The sequence goes on from NW_026913855.1 coordinate 384,296, forward strand.
AGCAATTTTACAGTTACTGCTGAGACTGGACTGATTTCTTTTATTATGGTGCCTATATATGAAATCAGCTTTTGATTTCAAATAGAAAAAACTATTATTCAATTAATTCTGTACAGTTGCCAGCACGGGTCTCTAATAATTAATTTGCTTGCCAACTACACATTTTTCACTTTATTTCTTGCACTTTCTTTAGAAAATGGTTCCATAAGAGCAAAATGAAAAGCAAGTAGTATCCTATTTTTTTATGTGGCTTAGACCCAGTTATCCAATTTTCTACCACTATACATAAAGCAATTCACAAGTAGTACAGAAGAAAAATCGTAACACTAGGTAACTCATATGCGTTTCACTTGTGTCAGGATAAGCCTATTTTGACCACTGAACTACTTTATTTGCACTTGATGGTTGAATAGTAGTGCATTTAGTTAAACAGAAGCATAATCAAGCTCGCTCTGTCCTGCCTAGATCTCTTGCTTTTTTACTCCTCTTAAAAATGCCTCAAACCAGAACCTCTGTTCTTTACCTGCTCAAACATAAAGGCAAATTCCACGCTATCTTTTGGAACATTTTCTGTGTCCAGGAAGCAGTAGAGCTTGAAGTAGAACTTCCAGTGCATCTCCCCAGCTTCAGCAGTGGCAGCAAGCCTGCACAGATGTGTGAAAAAAAAAAGAGATCAGATCTATGATATCAAGCTCCTTTCTAAATTGACACCTGAAGAATCTAAACAAGGCATGCAGCTGAATTTTGCTTTGTTACATCTGCTATCAATCTGGTATTGTTGACAGAAGCTAAGCATTTTCCGCAGTTATAGCTGCCTGATGTCATTTGGGGTGGTGGTAGTGGTGTGTATTTAAAGCCTACATGAAAATCAGGGACTTACAATGCTGACTCAGTTCTCAGTCAACTATTACTAACCTAAATTCTTTTAATAAACTTTCATTTGTGGCTCAGTCAGGTGTTGATAAAAACAACACTGTTAAGTCCTGTTATAAAATGTAATTGCACAACAATTCAGACATTCCTTTTTCCCTCCATTATTATGTAGACAAATGAGGCCGATTACCATGCACGTAACGTAAGGATGACAAACAGGTATTTAGACTTGTATTACATTTTCTTACTACAGTTCTATGGGTGGTTTCAGTTTTACTGGTATGAAAAATGTGAGCCATACTGTGGTGACTTCCATGTGAAGTTAGGTAATAGGTATTAAGGTTGGCAATGACTGCCCGGAGTTCAGTTCTCCCAGTGCTGGGGCAGCCACAACGCTAGTAATGGTGGAAATATTTGTAGTAGTAGAAAAGAAAATGTGCATAAAATAGTGATGATAAATATCACTCTGCTGGTGTCAAACACAGAAAAACCAAACACAAGTAAATAGGTGGCTCATTAATTCCTTCATGAAAAAAAACAAAGATGCTTTTGTTCCAGAAATGGCCACGTGTGTCATTCAGCTGCATCATCACAAACAAACAAGAGAAAATTTCCAGTGTCAATAATGCTGAATTTATTTGATTGCTACTTGTTAGAGTGGAGAGAGAGAAGCAGAGGCATACTCACTTTTCAAACTTTGCCAAGACATCAGCCACAATGGTTCTGCTTTCAATTGCTTTATCTGTAGTTCCATTGTATTCAAACAAAGCAAACATGTTTCTGCTATCCTCCATGGCCAAGCCGCGAATTAACTTTTCAACCACCTAATGAAAAACAGCACATGAAAAAAGCATAGCACGGAAAAGCAGCACCACAAAGTAAGACAAATAATTAGAAGAAAATTCAGAGCTAGGTTCTACATTAGGCTAAAAATGTCGGTAACATGTTCTCATCAGCAGTATTACCTGCTGTCAAATCCCACTTTAATTTTTATACTAAATAATGTTGATTCTTTCAGAATCAACAGCTAGGTGCTATCACCTAGCCTCATATAACTCCTGTATTTCACCAACCCAGCAAGAGTGTTCCAGTTTTAGAAAGCAACTTGGCTGTCAAACACACTAGTATCTACTCAAGTTATTCCAATAATGCTCCTACTGAATTGCTTAGTTTTTCCTGCAGTTTTTCCTGTAAGAGGGAACTACAGTTGGGTAATTCTTTGCAGAATAAAGACAGTTTATATAGCAGGAATTTCTTCAGAACACACTGGGGGGGGGGTGTGTGTTGGAGGAACAGCTCTGTAAGCCCTTCCTCCCCTGAAAGGAGTGACCAGTACAGACGGCCCGAGTGTTTTCAAAGTTTAATGCTACACTGCTGTCTGGAATGAGTACGTAAAGGGACACACTGATTTTGTGCCAAAGCTGTTCCGTCACCACTCTCACCTCTCCAGCTGTAGTGTGCGAGTTGATTGTAATCTTACAGGAGCCCCCACCATGGCAATAAACTGTGGATGTCATCTCCTGCCTGCTGATCAGAGCTTCTATTTCATCCCGCGATGGTACAAACTCCCTGCATTTGGTTTTCTTCAGAGATTCATAAGTAAAAAGTGCATATTTCTCCATTTCAGTTCCTGGAAACTGGTCACGAACCCTGTGAGACAAATATAACTACTTTAAGCTGCCAGTTTGTGAAATAGAAAGTTTTCTTATTTGAGAATGTTTGCTTTTCCTGAAAGTACTTCTGTATCCAGTATGCTGTTTTATTGACAAGGTCAAAGATTTATCTCCACTGTCAAGGAAAGTGTTTTAACTTTTGTGATGTATTGTGGGATAACTTAGATACTTTCAGCATTTTGTTCTACAAACCTAATGGAAAGAAAAAAGTGAACTTTTATCATTAGCTATAGGAATCTTGCAATGACTCAGATTTGAGAGAAAACAAACTATGAAAATCTCCTTGTAATCAACTCCACTTTTTGTCAGTAACAGTTCTTGTATGAAGACTAAACTGCACTAAGGTGCTAAACCAAAAAGCAATAAAACATACTTGACTGCTCCACTTTGTGGTAGTGTCACTTAGGATACTTGATTTCTATCCTGATTTTCTTAGAGATTCTCTCTTGACCTTACTGTTCAGCAGTTAATAAGTATTATATTAAAGTTGTTAGTACTCACAATTTTAATTAACTCAGTTATTGAAAACTGTTGAATTTGGGTGGCTTTCAATACAGTGTTTCTATGATACTGCCAGTGATAAAATACCAGATTCTTAAGAGCTACTAAGGTTTAATTGTTGTGAAGAAGGACAGTGATTCATGATCTAAAAGGCAGAAAAAGATTATTGCAGTATTACAGAAATGCTGTAAGATGCAATCTACAATATTGAAATCAACCTATAAACGTTGTATCAGCTACGATTTTTTTAACTAGGAGGCCAGTTTGTGACCTGAATTAAACTGAAAAAGTAATCAGTATTGGATTTTTCATTTTAACAATTTAACAGAATTTTAACAATATAATATGATGTGAAATTTTTTCACTGATCTTACTTTGGTTGAATGATGTATCTTCAATACAAGCATTTTACAAATATTTATAAAATATCAGATTTAGCAAAGTGATTGCCAAAAATACAGACAAAGCTTTTAAATTACTGAGAATAGTTTGTTGCTAGTGGACTAACTTTACTAATGACACATTTTTCATTCTTCTGCTGCATCACAGCAAGAGGAACTCCACATTCTGGTTAATTAGATTTGAATTAGATTTGCAAACAGACATTTTTACCTCAAATACATCTTTATAGTGTTCTTTTATGTGCATGATGCATATTTCATAAAACTAAGGTAAGCAGGATAAAGAATTTTTAGCAGGTTGATTTGGACAGCTGAGAATGGGACCTAGGGGCATGGGCTGAAAGTCATTTAAGCAATTTTATACAATTACAGAAAGCTCCCCTTTTGTCAACAGTAGCAAATAGCACACTTAATTTTGTGGGATGTTGTTTGATTCTTCAAATGGAGAACAATTCTACCTAGATCAGCTCATGCACACATTTACTACAACTTCTTTTTAGATTCATTTTTTGGCATAATTAGTTCACAAAGTGAATGCACCTTCAAGTCTCACTTCAAGATAGGTATCTAAACACTGTTACAAGTTGTGGTGAATAGAATGGTGAGTGAATAAACTTCTTTTCTTGCTTTAGGAATTCAAAGGTTCTTACCTTTTGAGATGGAACTTCAGATATTTGAGGATGCTGCGACTCGGCAGGAATGTGCAACTCATGCAGGTGAGTATTTGCCAACTGTAGAGGTTCCCCACGCTCCCAGGGTTAGGCACTTTATTAGTCTGCTTGATGAGCTGACAGTAGAGCTCATCTCGAAGAGGTCGTAAATCATGTCCTGTTTGGAGGATACCTTGGATTATAGGGATGGGATCAGACATAGACTCCAGCTGCTGTAAAGAATTAAATATCTTGATGGCTTCATCTTGCAGAGTTGTGTAGCCTTTGTCTTTCAGCACTACAAAAAAAAAAAAATAGGAAGGTGTTTAGGCTGAGATACAGCAAGGAAAGCTTTCAGGCTTAATATAGGAATTGCTTAATGCTGTTCTGTGACCCTCATTACGCAAGATGTTAGAATGGGTCTTTTCCATTTCAAATGTATGATGCATACTCATTTTATGTATTAATATGCTATTGAGATTTGTTCTGAATTTAATGAAATCCCACTTTGACATTTTCGACAACATAACTTAAAAAGTCTGTCTTGCTTGACTGGAGTTTTTTTGATGGAGAATCTTCCTTCCAGAGTGCCTATCCCTTCCTCGCTGTCACAACAAAGTGGAAACCTAATCAGATCATAAGTGAAGTAAAGCATGACTGTGTTACAGAAAGTTACAAAGATGCATGATGTCACTCCTGTCTACAGCAGTAGCATTTCAATTAAACCCAACCAATATTACTAAACTAAATCATTGCTATGTTGCTGACACTTGCTTTTTGAGTGCTGGAAAAGGCGATGATTGTTTTAGTACTCCAGGTTATTCAACATGGGCTAACAACTTTTATAGTCTACTTAAAAGAACCATGCAGTTCTTGGGTTCAAGAGATGGAACAGATTGTTCTGATGTCTGAATCACTCAGCCCTACCAACCATCAAAGCATAGAACAGTACAGATGCATGTTACAAAATTTCTAACCTGGCATACTATTACAGAAAATAACTAGAATTCAACTGCAAGTCAAGGCAATAACTAAGCATCAGGCCATCTGTGGAGCTACATTTCATATTGGGAAGATTTAGGTAGGACTTCCACCTCAGAGGGAGCTAGATGTTCCTGTCCATGGGAAATAAAGAGCAACCATGCTACACTCCTCTGTGGGACAACCTGCTGAAATGCCAAGAAGATCAGAACTGTGCCTTGCCACACAGGAGGAGGGGGAAGAGAAGGGAAAGGTTTCTGTTAGGATTTTCCTTGTCATTTGAGCAGAAGGATATCGCTTGAGTTACCAGGAAGTCTTACTTGGAATGACTTAGCTTTTAATCAACTCCTACCCTCATCTCAAGGATGAAACTTCTGATTTAAGTCATATCTTGTTTAACATACAGTCACAAAAGCAAATTCTTTTGAAGACACCAAATTCACAACCATCAATAGCTGTGAATGATTCGTTCAAAACAGATTTCTAAGTTAGCAATTGAACTAAGGATATTAGAAGACATGATTACACCTGTTTCAGGAGTAAATGGACCATTACTTTTTAAAACCATGTGCACTCAAATGTTGTTTCCCATAAATAATGCTTCCCATCACAAGTGATGAAACTCACACTTGTCAATTGAAAGTTGTGGCTGCTGCAGCTCCTCACATAGGTAGGAAGCAACAATGATTTGAGGAGAGTATGATTCAAGGACACTGAATTAATTTGGTTCAGCTGCTTATTTCAGTGCAAGGCTTTTCAAACTCAGTCTTCTTAGCTGTGTTGCTGAGGGTAACAAACTTATATTACAGCAGCAAAAGCAACCTTCTGTAACACATGTGCAGGAGGCACCTCAAGCACATTGATCTGTGCTAGACAAACTGCTGTTTCCTACCTCCCAGTGGAGAACAGGGAAATCTCTCTCTATTTCTGTTACAAACATGTATTTTGTTTGCTTTTATTTCGCTATAGCCCACTGAGAAAAAATCCCATCCTCTGGTTTAGGTTTTTATAAGGCAAAGTGTTTCCATGATTTAAAAACTTACAGTTTAGATTGATGTCCCCATATGGCAGTGGCAGTAATGGTGAGTGCAACGGATGATGAGTGTAGCGGAGAATAGGGTTTCTCTTATAAATCTGTTCAACCACATCAGCATTCAGGCAGTTTTCCTATTGGGGTAAGAGACAAAGTAGGATTTTGGGTCCAGCATTAACAGTTTCATATTTTTTTTAAGCGTGTTTTCATTTTACATTAATTTTTAATTTTATTTTAATTTTAAGTTATGAAATACTGGAGTAAAAGATCTGTATTCAAGTTTTATTAAAAAAAAAAAAAAAAATTCTCCAGCATAACTAATTGGCCTTTTCAGTTACAATCTACAGTAGCTACCGTAACAAAATAGTCCAGAAAAACTGCTGCTGTAAACTTGATGTATCCACTCTGACATCTAAATTCTGTTCTTTGGCCAAGTTTGACAGATGCGTGACCACTACCTTGTATCTACTGTGAACTCCCAGTCTAATGATCTGAAGAACAGCATCTGTAGTCTTGGAATTTAGGACTTGATACTTCTTTTCCATGAGAGAAGAGGTGGCACTTCAAGGGAAAAGGCTGGTAGCAGTTCTCCCCTCTTGCACATTAGCAGAGATCTCCAGAAGGACATTCTCTGCCTATGCATGCAGTATCTCCAACAGGACCATAAAGCAGTAACCATTAATTGAGTATATTTCTCATCACACAGAGACATGAGATGCTTAGCTCATAATATCACAGAAGAAGAAAAGAACCATAAATAAAAATTAAATCACAAGAGCTGTGTAGTCCACATCCTGGTGTGCTGCTCACTGTGGACATGGCCAAACAGGTCTGCTAACTCATGAACCTGCACACTATGCTCTACTGCCAGGTATAGCAACCTCCGTCAAGTTACACAAACCAGTAAAACTTGTTACTGTTTTCATGGAAAAAAGTTCCCCTTCTTGCCCTCCAAATTGCCCTTCATACTTTGCTCTTTTTAGATAGAAATTCCTTTATCAGGTCAGCGAATACATTCAGGTTCCACAATTTCAGTCCATGCCACTGTGCGAAAGTTTTCTGCTTTATGGCCCAACACGCCAAAGCCAACATAAAAAGGATTTAAGCAACCATTCTTTCCCAACCCACATCCTCCTGTTTGTGCCTACCTTAATATCCTGAATAAGTTGCTGAGTTGGGGTATCAATTGGCGCTTTTGTGTCAATTACATTCTGGATGGCACTTGACCAGCGGGTTGCCTCATTAAGCAATTTTGTATAGAGACGGTAACAATGTTTGCGTCCATATACAGTTACATTCCAATAACCTAGCACAACAGTAACAATTATTAATCATAGAAGCCATATCTTTAAAAATACCCCAAATTCTATCTGAAAACAACTGTAGTTCCTTTAGACCCCAAATACTATATTGTGCATCATGTTGGCAGTTGTACAGGAACTAAGAAGTTGCATGAGTACTTAAGTATCATAATACAGATTTTGCGGTGTTAAAGGAGATTCATTCCTTCAAAAAAGCCTAGGAGTAATATCAGAGTACAATCACCATGATGCAGCCTCCTGTTTTATCCAGTAATCTTAACAAAAGTGATCATAAGACAACACTATGGAATACTGTTAGCTACTTGTGGCTTATGGGCCCTACTTCTCCAGCCCTATCTGTAACAGGAAAAACTGAGTCTTGCTTTGTACACAAGTCTTTCATAGTCTGTGGCACACATACAAACAGGTATAAAGCATCAACTACTTCTTCTGCAAAAAAGTCATTAATTTCACACCAGTGATGTGACAACTATGGTAGGAAGATCATTTCAGTTCAAATTCTCCCTCTGCATCATTGTATGGGCTTTTTATGAAGCAGAAGCAATTAAAGAAAATCGTTTTCGTCTTTCACTAGCAAAAGCCTCTTTGAAGTGTCAGTGACCCCAATGAGATTATATAGGACTGTCAACAGTCACTTGTTATTTGCAAATAGCCACTTCCAAGTTGAAAACCAGCTCTGAAAATGCACAGCAGAGCTGTCATGTCAGGTACAGCATGTAGGTTAGCACAAAGAGGACTCTTACCCTAGATGTCCCTATAACTTGCTCCACCAAAGTTAGTCCTCATAGTTCCTCAGCACATAAAATAGTATATGAGGAGAGTGCTGCTCTTGTCTTTCCTCAGGTCTTTGATGTGTAAATGCAAGTGTTCACACTAACTCAGCAGCAGTGTCAGTCTATGACAACTTGGATGTTGGCAAGAACAGATTTTACTCCCGTACACATTGCCACTGCTGTTTTCCACAAGAATTCCATGTAAAATGCCTCAGTAACCTAGGAACTTTATTTGTTCATCAAACTGCAACCATAATAATCCATTTAAAAAATTCTTATGCACTGTTTGTTGCATGACTAAGTAAAGTAGTAGGATAGAAGGTATCTGAGTGCATATTTGAAGAGGAGTGATTACCTGTCTCCTTGAAGATTTTTTCATCAGGTGGGACTACTGAGCAGAGGCTGTTCAGAACCAGTGTACCCAATTTCAAAGCGTTTTTCTCTGAACTCTTGTAGTAGTCCAAAGAATTGTGCGTCAAAACAAACCAACGCTTCTTTAGTTTTAATGAAGACATCTTTGGGTTGTTCTTTACTTCCTTGTGTAGCCATCCTGGTAAAGACACAATTTGAATCACACAGTTTTTAAAACAGAGTTGAACAAAATTAGGTAGCTAAAAGTTTTATTAAAAAAAAAAATAATCTTTTGTCAGCCTAGAAAAACGCTTTTGTCATCATTACAGAGTTTTCTTACATGGCACAACAGGAGTATAATTTCAGCTATATTAATTTGTGAGTAAACTCCACCATACGTGGAGATGAGGCTCCAACACTCCTGTGCTGGCACATTATCCAGATTGTATTGTGGGAACAATCTCTTTGAACCTTAATAGATGTTATTTACTTTGTTACTGCCCCACTCTGTTCTTACCCCTCACAATGAATTCTTGTCCCTCCACTCTAGTGTCCCCCTTTGACCTTTGGAGCAGGGTTATCCAGTGATGCATCTCTTCAGGAGTGTCGGCATTACAGTGAAGAACACGATTAGCAGTGATGATCACAAATGAATTTGGCCTATGAAAGTAAAAAAAAGATTGAAAAAGCCTTTACAATCAACATACATGCTGTTTATACCTTACTCATCATAACCATAAATACTGTCCATTGTCTACATTATCTATTCAGATAAAATCCATCCACCTCTAACGCATTTGTTTCAACACCACTAAACCTAAAAAAAAATAAAAATTAAAAAAAAATAAAAAAAAAAGTAAGAGGCATTTGAAAAAACTTGATTATGTTGGATTCACACCAAAATGCCAGGGCTTTGAATGGTGGGAAAGTTTACATTAAATTTCAACTTGTCATATCTCAAAATAAATCTATGTTGAGAAAACCCCCCAATCTTTAATCAGCTTTGTATGTGAATCAGAACTCTAATTCAGGCTCAGGCCTATTTAGAGTGTCTGCTTCGGTAGCTACATTAGCTAAAACAAACTACAATTTACAAAGAGTATAATCTATTTTTAATGAGTCTGGCTTTTACCCAATCCTACACCAGGATTCACTGAAGCATGAAGAACTAGCCCAAGTGAACTGTGCTGATGGCTCTCTGGATTAGACAGGCAGGTTCTTCAGCCTACGAACACTTGCTTTAACCCTTTACCATTAGTTTTTTCATCCTGGAACACACAGATTTTTAGACCTGTGAGATGTAGAAAATGGGAACAATGCAGTCCAGGCTACCCCATGCTCTAAGGTGTAAGCAAGGGTAGATCAAACTATTAGGAGATTATGACCAACAAAAGCCAACCTTTCAGGCTCCCTTCTCCTTCTCCTCAGTTTAGGAAAATTACAGAAGCCCTGTTCTTGGGATTCATTCTGAACACAGGTTCACAGGGCTCTCTGCTCAGCTTCCCTCCTTTGAGCTTCCACTAGTGGGTTATATGTGTCAAGATAAAAATAATCTGTATCAGTCAGGTTAGTTTCCTAGTTGAAAAACCTTCTATCACTGATTTAGATTCAGAGAACTAAAAAAAACCACACCAAAACCCCACCAAACCCAACCCAAGAAAAAGAATCTGTGTGAAAAATGCTTACAGGAGAAATGCCATTCCAACTTAAAATTTTGAAAGCTCTGGACATTTGTGTTTTATTGTTTAGGAAACCTCGTCTTATAATCACTGTCACTTGTGGCGTTGAGGCCAAGGACAAACCAGTAACTTAAACTCAGCTATTTCACACATGTGCAATGAGGAGACTGGGATGAACTCCTACTGTACAAACAGCACCTCACAGCCAGTAACCTTATATGTAGAGTCATTGACTGAATCTAGATTACTTTTTATCCCCCAAAACACTGTGGCTAGTTCAAGAACTAAGAATATCCTGACAGTTATTTTTTATGCTGCATTGTCTTCTTTGTTACAAGACATTTTTATTCTGGGAAATAATTCTCATCACTATAGGCTACAACATTCTTGCATGAGAAGCTGAACAGAAAAATGTTAAAATGATTTTTTTTGCCTACTGTATTGCTAAAGGACTCAAAAATAAGCTGCTTTTTTTTTCCCAGGAGCATTACTTGTATAAATGAAAAAAATATTTAACCTTCCATTTTTGGATCACTTTAGTAACTGAACAGCTCATTTACAAAGCAGTGTCAGGGAAGTTAGTGAAGCCCCAGATTTACATTAGATACTAGGAAAAAAATTCTTCACACTATGTGGATAGTGAGGCACCAGCACAAGTTGCCCAAAGAAGCTGTGGCGGCCCGATCCCTGGCAGTGTTCAAGGCCAGGCTGGATGGAGCTTTCAGCAACCTGGTCTAGTGGAAGATGCTTCTGACCATGGTAGTGGGATTGGAACTAGATGATCTTTAAGGTCCCTCCCAACCCAAACCAGTCTATGATTCTGTGATTGCTATTCCATGTTTTAACATGTGGTGTTTAGTACTATGTAAAGGGAAGCAATAATGAATGACTTTAACACATGGTTGGTCAGTAGAATATAGAGATTAAATTATAAAGCATCCAATTTTGACTAGAGAAAGGGGAAAAAGAAAGTCACAAGGCATGGTTCTGACTTACCTATCTGGATTGTCAGCAGCACAGACAGAATCAATCAGTCCTACATCAAGCGTACCCTATAAACACCCAGTCAGAAAAGGAGGAAGACATTTACTATTACATTACTCACAGTACTCTTCTCAGACATGGGTGAAAGGAGCAGCAGCTAAATGAAATGCAGATTTGGGTATCAATTTCTCTTAACCATTAAAATTGCTAAGGGTAAAACTAAGAAACTCAGATAAATAGTTCCAGTAAAAGATTACCTCTAGTTAAGCTGATGGCAGCTCAAAAACTGCTCTTACTTTTCTATGCTTCCAAACCTGTTTGAATGTTTCACCTAGAAGTACCATCCCAATGTAAATGGCATCCTCTCAGAACAAACTTCTGAAGCCATTAAGCAGAAGTTTTTATTTCTCCTTGTTTGATATTAGGTTCCAAATGCATTCCACTTATTCCCAGTGTATGTTGTACAGAATAATAAATGCAGTTTATACGCAGGACCAGAAAAATCTCAGATTTTCAACTCTTGTGCTTTTATTTTACTCATTAACTGTAACTTTGCAAGACTTCAAACTCAAGCGCAACTCTGTTTTGGTAGGGAGCTGGACCATAAAAAAACACCCCTAAAATAATACTAATTTTTCATCAAGATGAATGATGGGTAAGGAATCAAAATCACACTCTCTTCTTGCATATCTACAGGACCAAGGGTATGGAGCCTCTAGCCAGCCTCACAGCTACGACCACATGTAAGGAATCCTAGGTTGTGACTCTCAGAAGCTGTTGCCACCACGGTGCCCCTGTTTTCTAAAACTATTTACTCTGAAAAGTTCTTCAGATTTAGACTTACCACAGCATTCTGTGGATTTGCCTGCTCATCATGCATCTCTCGGATCTCTTGCTCTGTGGATGCATGAACTTGACTCAGTACGCTAAACCACTGGCTGTGGAAAGAAAGGCAGCCGTGTAAGTAAAATGATGTTCTTGAACAAGTCTTCCGTCACCTTTGTTCTCCAGAGTTCTAGCAGGTTCTTCAGGTTTTTGAAATTGCTTAAGATTCCTTTTTGTCAACATGCAGAAAAGCAGCAAGGCTTTATGTCAGTTCAGGTAATACCGGGTTCAAGCAAGCCCCTCCAGATCTCCCATCCAAGTTCATATCATACCCTTCTTCCTCAAGACAAAAACCTTCTACAAAAAGCGCCGTCTCTGAAAAACTGGCAGTAAGCACGCTGAAATATCTGAGTGCTTAGAGAGTATTTGTAACACATTCCATATATTTCATCTGGAAAAAAAGAATACATTTCTAGCTACACACAAAGCCTTTAATGGGAAACCCAACCTTCAGATCATAAATTCTGCTGCACTGATAGCATGGCTGGTAATAGTTTCTTACAATGATACTTCCACAAAGACCACCCAAGTCAATGAAGTTGTCTGAGAGGGGGAAAGAATAAAACCCTCAAGCAAATACATCTACATTTTTTTGTTCCTTATGGAACACTGGAAAATCCAGCTACTGGAAGGACCAGTGAAGTTGAACAGAGCTAATGTGTGCCACTCCAGTGGCCTTGTGTACATTCATAACAGGAAAAGTGGCAGAGAGGTTTCCAGTACTCAGCCCCTAGTGCTGAGCAGCAATTGCAGGATTTAATTCCAACCACACCTTCTGCTTCTGGGAAATCTCTGCCCTTCTGGCATTTATATATGATAAAACTCAACTGCTCTAAGCAATCCCGCTGAAATCTGAGGGCAGAGCTTGGCCTGTTCGGCAGGTTCCTGAATGCCATTCTTTGAGATAGGAATTTGCCATTCTAATGAAAACCACCTGGGGGCAAGTTTTCAAAGGGCTGAAAAGCCCAGCCTTTAAAACAGACTACTTACTTTTCTGCAGAGGCTCCTCCACCAACACCAGGATGAGGAAACAAATGCAAAACTACTGGATTTAAATTTAAAGCTGTCTTTTCTGCAATTGCTTATAGTCATAGAATTTATACCCAGGACACTAAAATGCTGCTTCCTTAACTCCAGCATTCAGAAGCCAACTGTTCCCCATACTGTAGATAATCCATGAACCGAACTGACAAAAGAGCTTGATAAAACCTGTGTAAGTCTGTCAGACAGCACCATCATTGCCATATCCTAAATCCTTTCTAACAGCTTATGCTTTCCTTAGAAACAATCCAAGGCATATGAAGAAAAAGATTTATAATGGCTGACAATAAAGACGATGAAAACATATTTAGTTCTAATTCTTTTGTTAAGACTCAGAGGTAACCACAGAGAGGTTATGCTTAGCACTTACTTTCCTGGGTGTAAGACAAGGTCATTGAAAACCCTTCCAAAATGAGGGAAGGGTCATCTACAGAGAAGGAACCATCAGCTGAACAAAACTAAATGTCAGCTACCAAAACTTTCCCACAAATTAAATTCAGCTTTCTTTTTTTTGCACTCAGGAATTGCAAATTTACTTTAATGTCAATCTCCTATTTAAAAACAGAGAAAGACTTCATTTAGTAAATTTATTATTGGATTTTAAAAAACAATTCAGAGGTTTTGTAATTTCATGTCTCTTTGTGTAAACAATGAAAAAGAATTAATCATTGTACTTGGCAAAAGACAAAGGCAGATCTGACTCTCCTTTTGCTTTCTTCCATCTCAGGACTTCCTTTGTCTTTCAGCTGAGTCCCAGAACCCAAGAACAGGGGAAAAACAGACTAGAGGTTTGAAGGGAATAATCCCTCAGTAATGGCTGCCCACTGAAGCATTACTTCTCAAATAGATTTCCATGATCAAAGGAGTAATTCCTCTTTTGGGAGGGTGTGTGGGGGTCACGTTTCTCTTGTTTTTTCCCTTAATTTGAGCAAAAAGCAACCTCAGATCATGATTTAGCCCATGTACAAAATACTTTTTTCAATAGTAGATCCAGAACCACCACAGTCCAATAATTGTGTACTTTACTTTAAATAATGTCAAACACTAACAAGACTTTGACTTAAGAGCATTTGTAAATCCTTACACAACTCCCTCATCAAAAACTTTTGGGATGACTGAGAAAAAAGAAGTATGAAGTACACTAGTAAATATACTCCTCCTCCATGTTTAAGAAAAAAAAGAAAGGGATGCACGACAACAGACAAGTCTTTATGCTGGTAATTTCTCATTGGTCCCTAGGGCAGGTACACAAGCCTAATGAAAGAGACTTTGGCTAGGCCTTCATTTTAAAATAAACTCAAATCACACAAGAATCTTAACAAGAACTTCTGGAAAGGTCATAATTTGTTTCAAGGGTAATTTTAAGGATGTCTAAAAATGAAGAATGATTCTGCACTGTAAGCGTTGCTAAATTTATCCTTGGGGTTTTGTGATACAGGTAGGTATTGTACCTTTAAAAAGAACAGAATACGAAGCAACTTTCAAGGCTTCACAAAAAAAGTAGCTCAAGTGAAGTTGACATACGCATTCTGTATTCTGGCCTAGGGGCAGCAAGGCAGTGGGTAATAAGCTTTGATTACTAAGTTCGCTTTATTCAAATGCCTGGTTTTTATGGGCAAGCATATTATTATCTTGCATGAACTGTAGTGTAGGATTTTCTTTTAAGAATGCACTAAAACCGATCTGACAAGTCAGGCTTGCTCCTCACCTGCCAGGCTCCCCCTGCAGTTTGATATGGATCCTTTAGCAAGAAAGGTAAGACCCTTCTTAAATAAGCAGAAAGGGAAAAACTCTCTTGCATGCTCTTCTTAGTCACGAACATGCTTTCACCATAAAATCCAGTCACCCTATTATAGTTTTTATCTGAAAACATTTTAGGCTCCGCTTAGGCAAACAGATCCCATCCCTGAAGAACAGTACTTTATTTCAGACAGATTGCAGGATCTTGAATACTGATTTAATCTACACAGCTAAAGACTGCAGGATAACATACAAGATGAGCATCAATGGCTGATGGCTTCCTCTTTACAGACACACTGTGTTTCAGAAAGTTGCTAGTAATAAATGGATAACAGCCAAATTTGGGGAAAATTTTCACTGGCAGTCTAACTCTCCCCACTAATATTCTGTCACGGGATTTTTTTCTTAGGCCTTCCAAAAGTGTTAAATTCAACGTGTTTAACACAGCCTGAATGTTTTGTGACAGTGGACAAACGAATGACAAGCACAAGTCAGACTGGCACAGAGATTTCATACCTTGCATCCTCAGGAGACTCAGCAATTAAGTGGTAGGTCCTATCACCCATTATTAGATCGATACCATTTTCTTTTCCTGTATTATCAACAATCTCTCTGAAAAAAAGAAAGCGCAAAGATCAAGTATTACAGGTTGTCAATGTCTGGAAAATTCTGTTCTGCCAAGAGGCTCACAAACCACTGACACTTAAAATAACAGCAATCAGCCTTAAGCAAGGCTCACAATGCGGTTTATCAGACAGCATTAATTCATCAAACTGTAGCTGTGTTTTCTGCCCATTTCTATACAAATATTCTATGATTACTGTCACTGTACCAAGTTGACTACTCTGTTACTGTTTTAACAAGAGATAATGCCTTTAAAGAAAAGGCACTATCAAACCTCAAGAGAGGCAAGGATGACTGAGTTGAGAAATGGACATATTTCTCAACTGGCTACACACCCAAGTAATTTTTGGAGTGCTAAAAAGAAAGCTCTTGAAGATTAAAACCAAAAAGCAAACAAAACCTGGATTAGTGATTCTGTGTGGTTTTGAATCAGCATAAAGACAATTCCAAAGATGGCTTCCAGAAAAAGCTGAACACTCATCTGCTGAAAAATTACATTTTTCTGATGTGTAGTTTGGACATCTAAGTATTGGTATATTAAATAGCCATGAACCACAAAGCACAAGATTTTTAAGGAATATTTGAAGTATTACATTAGGTTTTCCTGAAGCTTAAGAGATCAGCTTGATTTCTTTCTTGCTGTTTTACTGTATTTGTCTGAAGCTTATTATTTCCTTAACTAGCCATACTTCCTTATCAGCTATACCATTCTCTTAAATCTCTATCCTATAAACAATATATGCAAGCTCTGCTTATCAGGCTCATTAGGACAATTTATCTGCTATTTAAACAACAATCTATAATTCTGTCCTGTTTTCTTTAATTTGGTTTCCTTCCCTCCCTATGTTGAGCAGTGTCCAACAGAATCCTTCCCTGTTCTGTGTTTTACATGAATCAGCCCAAGATTTATTTAATTTGCACAGGGTCCCTAATGTGGCGTGGTGAAATATGTAAGTCAGATGATGTGTTAGGAATGCACTCAGTGAATATTAAAGTTACATACAAAAGCTATTGCTTATTTCTCATAACATGCAGCTCTTTAAATACAAGTACCCTTTCTTTTAGCTGTTTTATACACAAATAGTCATTGATTGAACCTACAGTTCCAGTTAGGTTCAACAACCTTTGACAATTTTAAAAGGTACATTCAGCAATGAACTTCATTAGGGCACAGTCAATGAAACAATGTGGTGACAACAGAAAAAAGACAGTTTAAACATATTAAAAAGCTATGCCAGATACATGCTATGGTACATGAGACAGAGTGGTAGGAACTTCAGTGTCTATTCAGAGATTTGCTTGATGGTCAGCAGCCCACTGGTTTTACAAGAGCAAGTTAGGATGCTCACTGAAGCTATTTACTTTGACCTGCTTGAAATCAAGCTGAAGCCAGGACCTCCAAACAAAAGATTAATGTAAGCTTTCAATTTAATTCAAGTACTCTGTTAAATTAACAAAATAAAAACGATAGTTGCAGATTACAAGAAGCAGAGTGGAATGAAGTGCTACAGCCACTGCTATTTTTCTCTTCCTTTGAAGAAAGCTCAGGCACACTTTTATACAGAAATGAGACTACCAGTGTTAGCACACTCTAATTTTCAAATTTGGTTGGATAATAAAAAGTTCATAAAGCACACTGACTGTTCAGAAGGAAAAAATACCATCCCTTAGAAAACTTTTTTTCAGGAAGCATAGAATTTTAAGGTACAAGGAACTTCAGTTACTTACCTGATGCAAGTTACTGTTAGGTTTAGTAATTTTTTAAAAAATTAATATACACATTTTAAAGACTTTTCTACCACTACCACAATTATTTCAAACATGAAAAAAAAAAAAAGATAAATGCATACAGAAGATACAGCTTTGACCAGCACTAACTTAAATATATTCAGGGCCTATTAATTCCACCCTCCATTCTAGGTTTGCCTGCAGCTATGGACTTGGCAACATGCCCCAAATTGCCTTGGGAATCATTACAGATTAAATTGGGCCTCTAGTCTGGGAGAAAACATAGACAGGTTCATTATAGGAGCAGTTTTCTGAAGTATTTGGCACTGGCTTAGCTCTGAGCACTCTGGGGATGAAAGAGAGAGCCAAGTAAGGACAACACTTGCTTTCAGTAACTTCATCACACACACTTTTTTGCTTGCATTCACACAATTTGAAGGCAGGCACTAAACATCTTCCCAGATTAAGACTCAGGAAGTATTTAAGAGGAACTGTGCCTAACATACAAAAACCCATATAAACCTACTTGGCTGTTCGGACATCCATGGCACCCTTTAGCTTTTCTTCACTGTCATTTTCGAAATACATCAACTTGGACTGCCTGAGAACAAACCATCGTTTCTTCCAGTTCCTTCTGGAAAGCGTAGATGATCCACCCCCTTTTTTGTGAAGCCAACCCTGCTTAAGTGCTTCCTGCTTGGAACGAAACCACAGGAAGGTCTCATCTTTCAGGACACACCAGCGTCGCTTCCATGTGTTTATTAAGCCACCTGGCAAGAGAGACAGATGTGGGTTTATACCTAGGTAAGAGAAACAATTATAATGTAAAACAGAAGCGGTGACCAAACTAACGCTGGAAGATGCTGACCAACAATGCTACACTTAAACTGAGTCTCTGCTATAGGCCACAAAACCAAAGATTTCACTTTTGCGTATCCTTAAGGCCACCAATATTGCTGTCTACCTTATAGATTACAGTAAGTCTCTACATAACAAAAACATGTATGTAGCATCTATATAATTATATATACTTATACATAACATATATTAATAATAAATTATTAAAAAGTCTTACTGCACTTGAGAATCAGATCTTTAACACTGTTTTTGATGTATCTCAGTGACAATCTAAGAAAACTTTAGTGTTAAACTCTGTCCTCTCTTCAGGTTATTTGGGGGTAACAACATTCAACTGAAACCCACAAAACCTGAAAAAGCTATACTTAAGAGTAGGAAATACACTAAGGTGAGGTCAGTCATACCAAAGTGTGGCTGTAAGGCAGACAATACACCTTGCACTGTAGTTACATCACAGCCATCAAAACCATAAGCAAGCCAATACACTCCTGTCATTCCACAATGAATGCTAACATTACTGCTAACTATGTCAGAAAGTAAAAGCCCTGCTAGTGATGCCTGCATTATTTTTCACACAAACATAGCTGTACCCACATTCATCACTGTTCCTATTCCAGGAAAATAAGTTATACTACAGTGATGGGTACCAAAGATTCATCTAAATGGTAATTTACTATCAATCATCAGAAGGTAAGACCAAGAATCTTAACCAGAGAGTTCCTGTGTATATGCTTTCAGTTTCTCATGCCCCTTTGCCACACACACCCTTTCTTACGTCTTTCAGGTCCAATATGAAAGTCAACTGAGGTCAGTAAAACTGGCCTGTGATGCAGAATGCTGCCTATGTTACAGGGTTTTGGGAGCAGGAATTAGTTTTCCTCAAAGTTTGGCACAACTTGACTTCGTGAGTTATTTTGTTCTATTTATACTGGATATTCAATTGCTTATGAGCCAGCAAAGATGTAAAATGAAACAGAGGCAGCCCAAAGTGTTGATGTTCCTTTGCAGAGGGGACAAACACTGCTAGATGTAAGCCACTGCAAGTAACTTAATTTAAGAACAGCTCAAATTTAAGTTACTTTTCCACCCTTCTTTGAAAAATAAGAAAATAGCTTAACTGTACAGGAATTGAAGTTCAAGGTATAATAAACATTTCTGGTTATTTTGTATATTTAGCAAATTCTGATTCACCCAGTACCTTTCATGTACAGAAAGCTGTGAAAGTAGGGCAGGCTGACACAGCTGTAGACTGAATCCCTCCGGTAGGAAAGTTCATCATCTGTATCAAACCTGGAGTCAAAGTCTTCTTCACTGTCTTCAAACTAGAGAAAAGAGGAAATAAAGGTGAAATGATCTCTCAGGGTAGGGTTTAGATAAAACTGGTTTAGAAGTCTTGGAAGGGCACGACTCCTCATTGCTTTTTGCCCACCTAATGAAGGAGTACATCATAGTAAGGTGCAGCTTGAACTGATTATACACTAGCCCTAATTTCATGTAACAAATCTATAAACCAGCTTTGTAACTGTTCAGGAAAGTTATCTCCTTGCAAGAGCATGGCCAAGTTATGCTACCTTGTGCAACCTCCCTCTATCACTGATGTGCTGTGAGCAACAGTTTAGAACAGTCTTGAAAAACAAACATATTCCACAAGCTGCAGTAGTAGCTTTCCTCCATTCTCACCCCAAATAACCAGAATTTCTGTTCTGTATCAAACACATGCAGAGCTGTGCAACAGGGAGGAGTCCTCAACAGAGACAGCTAAAAGTGTTTCTGTCTTAGGCAAGAAATGTCAATTTAACCCAATGACCAGGATGGCTCTTTGATGACTGGTTTTCAGTACATCAACTACATATATTTTAGTGTGTTTTCCTTCTAAGTAAGTTGGTGTTGCTGGAATAGTTTTTTACTTTCCCAACCAGTCTCACAGAAGTATTCTGTGAGTAGCAGGGGAAATTATATTCTTCCAAAAAAACATTTGCAGGAGTAAATCCCATAGTATACTACTCAGTAACAACACTGAAAACCAACTTCCCAGTATGAGTGTCTGCCTAAATAATTTTAACATTTGTCATCATGTGAAACTTACTCTCCAAGTAATCTTGAAATACATCTGGCATTTCAGGGACTTCTGTAAGCAGTTTAATCCCTCATACTGTAGCAACTTGCATGCATAACAGAATCTGTTTTTTACTTCCTGAAATCAATTCCCCACCTGGTACCTTAACTCCAAATAACACACAGAGAAGAATTTTACTTATGAATTATGTCCAAGGCCATGCACTGAGCTCCTCACCAAATGTGAAGTTCTGCATTAAAACAGATAGAACCATATCCTTGCATAAGCTAAGTACTGCAAGCACCATCTGAGCTGCTTCTAACTCTAATGCACTCACCCCAGTGGCATCTAGATGGCAACAGACAACTACAGCCATACACAGTCTAAGCAAGTCAAACTGCACAACGCAGACATTTGTAACAACAGCTACAGTGATTCTAAGGCTGCACAGTGGGAAAAAGGAAATCAGGAAGCACATATCAATTATTAGATAATAAAAACAGTGATACTTACAGAAGACTGAGCTCCTTCGGAGCTGAACCGGTATGCTCCAGAGCTATTGTATGTCCCAACTGAGCATCGGTAATCTGGTGACCACTGGCTACTGTGTGAATTAGAGAAGGTCACACTGCTACCAGAAGTAATAGCACCATCTTCATAATCGTCTTGGTCATAATCATAGTCTCCATCAGGAGAAATAAGTTCCACAGAATTTGGGGGTCTACATGATACATTTTCTGGCATGCAATATGTGGATTCACCACTTGAAGAGTTGTGGAGACTGACTGTATCATGGGCAGGAGGTATAAGCATGGTGTTGCTAGCAGCAGGAATTGTTGGCACCACGGTATCATTCATATAGGGATCCTCTTCTGAGGAGTCATCGCTTGTTCTGATGCCACTGGTCCTTTGATCAGAATGGCCATGCTCACTCGGGTTGGGCGAATCCTTAAATGCATCATCATCAGCTTCAAAGCCCTCATCTACCTCCTCCTCAGGATATGGCTGGCTGAAGTTAAAATTGGGTTTTTCACTGCAGGCATTTCCAGTCTGTTCAGTGAGCTCAGCAGGATACCCACCGCCCACAGAGAGAGACCTCTCAATGTTTCGGACACATTCATCAATCTCATCAAAGTTCAGGGATTCCAGGAACTCCTGGGCTGCTCGACATGCTTCGTCCTCAAGCCGCCGGAGTTCCTCATCTCGAAGCTGCTGCAGCCTCTGTAATGAAGCCTCTGTCAAGGACAGCTCCTGCTGCTTCTTCACACGCTGCAGGTCTTCAATTTCTTTTTCCAGCCGCAGGATTTCTTCCACCTGCCTGCTTTCTTTCTGCTTCTCTACCTCTTGCTTCAGCTCTGCCTCCTTCTGGGCTTTCTGAATGGCAGCCAATTCCTGCTTCTTTCTCTCTTCTTCAGCCTGCATTCAAAATAAAATAAATGGAAAAAAAACAAAACCCCTTAAATAAAGTACTTCAATGCAAGATTCCTGTTTTTACACTTATTTATTTCAAAAGCACTATGTTCCCACCATGCTGTTCCATTTAAAAGGACCCTTATCCCTACATCAAAAGCAAAAGGAAAGAAGAAGAAAAACTATAGCATGATTACATTTGCTCACAGATACAGGAAGGCTCAAGTACGTGCAGAAAGTTCAGTCTTTGCCAGAAATTAAATGAAGCATGAGGTGAAAGAGATTTCCATGCAAACAACTGTATCAAGTTTCCTTTTGCTTTATCTGCCAACTCCTGTAATAAGTTTAGTTTAAATGCCACAGATGCCTTTTAGTTTTCTAATGGCTGGGTTGAGATACTCAAATAAACAGGATGGCTGAAAGCATAAAGAATGTAATTTACCTGCTGGGCAAGACGCTCTGCTTCTTGCCTTTGTCTTTCCCTAAAAGTGAGGGAAGAAAAGAAGTTAGTAAATCAAGCTCAATATAAGCTCATCACACACCTTTGCTAGGGCAATAGCTCAGTTTGCAAAGACCATCTGCCATATGGAAAAGACAGACAAAAATAAGGTCACTAAGAATATGTTTGTGAATATGAAACTACAGGCATATTTTAGCACAAGATGCAAGGGTTTCCAAAATCACTTGATAACAATTAACCTGAAATAAAGGCTATTCAGACCAAAACCTGGTATGGCACAGACAGGAGAGTGATGCAAGATAGCATACTGCACCTTTCTTCCTCCTCTTTTCTTCTTTCCTCCTCTTGTCTCTGCTTCTCCTCTAGTCGCTCTCTGTAAACACGCCGAGCAAGCTGGCCTCGCCGCTGCTTCTGAAGGATTATGGCTGCTTTCTTCAGGCACAGGAACTTTTTCCTACCACTGAATGCTCTGTAGTTCTTCTGTATCACAACCACACAGTAGAGAACCTTTCTATACCGCTTCCTGGGAAAAAAATAGCAGATTTCTAAGGAAACAAGGAATTAATGAGCAGTGGCAAGAGGTTTTGCCATGGTGATTTGCAATAATGAGCCCATGATAGTAAAACAATTCAGTGGTTCTAGTTCTGTGATGGTTTCCCCATTCTCCTTCACATTCTCCTCAATTTGAGAAGAGATTCTTTCATTTCTATGTGAGCACTGTGTCTTCATTAATAAATGCACATTACACCTGTCTTACATATTCTTGTGCCCTGACAAGGAGATGCTAAAAGGAGAGCTCTGTGTGTGTGCACCCATGTGGAGAAACAATATACAGAGATAGTCATCCCACAACTATAAAAACAATGAGCTGCAGGATAGCTCTGTCATTAAAAAAAAGCAATATAGTTTTTAAGTAATATACTGGAGAATATAAGGACAGGACTAATATACACATGAAAAGAAATGACCTCATTGCGTGAACAAGTTTCCTTAAACTGTCCTCAACTGATCTGCAGAAAAAGCAAAGAAATAAACATATGGGATGAGCCATTCCACCTCATATGTCATGCATGAAGCCAGGTAAACAAGTGAAACAGCAATCAGTTACCTCATGTCATAGTTCTTTAAGACCCAAACTCTTTTCTGACCATGCTGAAGCAAAGATTAATCAGAATCTCAGCTGGTGACTTGGGGCAGCCCCATTAGGTGCCATCCATTCAGAGTTCCTACCATGGATCTAATGCCACGATACAATTATATGGATACTGGCTGACCTCCAAACTTCCATAACATCCTATTCAAACTCCACTGTGTTTTATTCATGGGTCTGGCAAAGATAACAGCTGCTATTTTCAAAAGTCAATTACAGGATTTGGGTGCCTGGTCCCTAGAAAAAGTTAAGTATTGCACCAGAAGGATTTAGCTCCATGACACTCCACCCATTTATTTCAAAGCCTGTTTATTCATATTCTTATCTAGTCACTTACCGGGTTGCATAACCTAAGATGTGCGCTCGGATAACCATTGCTGCCTTGGTGACTTCCACTTCTCTCTGTTTCTCCAACTTGTGTTCCAAGGACTCCCGGAGAAACACCTACATGAGAAAATTTGCTTAACAAACTGCAGAAAGCATTGTATATAAAGGACAGCAGGGTGCTGCCAATGTCAGACCAAGCTACAAGCCTAAGGTTTGAATCCAGGGACAAACATACCATTTCCTCAACAGAGAATTAAAAGCCAAAATGAATTCCTCTTAGAAGAAAATACCAGCAGATGATGCTCTAACTTTGGATTTCAGTGGAAAGAGCCTGATTACACTAAAGTGAATTTTATATTAGGAGCAGGGTTTTTTCAAAAGCAACAGAATTCATTAAACAGCCTTTTCCCACCAAAGGGTAACACAGGCCAAAGAACTTGTAGGACTTAGCTTGAACTTCCTGAGTCGAGAGGCAGAAATATCACCCGATACTTTAGGTGTTTTACAGTATCATCAGCACAGTGTGGTGATGAGGAAAGTGTGTGAACAGTAGGGGCTCTGCTAAGGGAGGAGGGCTGCAAAAACATCTAAAAGCACGAATGCTTCCTGAAAGTGTTTTGAGTTTTTTCTTGCTATGAAAAAAACCCAAACAACCAACCAAAAAAACCAAAAAGCACCAAACAACAACAAAACAACTCAAACCCTGGACTTTTTAAGGTGTTCAAGTAGAAAAAAAGGTGGTTTATTCCTCTGTATTTGGGGAAAAAAAAGCCCATCATCAAAGCCAAAGCAGCAGCGTACCTGAGGAGAGGCACACTTGTGAGTTTCGAATGCAGCTCGAAAGCAACTACATTTTACCACAAATCTCCTAATACTAAGGAACGTGAAAAGGCCCACAGGAAGTCTCAGAGTTCCAAGATAACAAGTTGCACCGAGCAGCTCTTTCTATATCAAGCTTTTACTCATGGACAAAGCCTTTTCTTTCACTCAGTGGGCAATCCTTCCATGCTCTGCACACACTGGCTTTAAAACCACAACAAAATTCTGCTTCAGAAAGGCATTCAGCTATTTCCTGACCAAAAATGGATGTTAAGCCCGTGTTAAGCCCAGGCTTTGCTGAGCAGGTGCACTGCAGCTTGAGATGTAAAAGACAAGTAAAAAAAAAAAAAAAAAAAAAAATCACACTGAAGCTAAATCATCACAATGTTGTAAATCCCCCTTTTAAATAATGTGGGCAGGATAGTGCCCCATCATCCCATGTTCGGTATGAAACCAATGCCCTCTTGTTCTCTTCTACAAGAAGCTCTTTATGAAGACTCTTACAAATGTACAGGCAGCTCCAGAGGAGGAGGAGCTCAGGTCCCAGGAAAGGAAGTTATAACAGAGCTCTGGCTCCTGCCGAGGTCCTGATCTACCGGTTAAAACAATTTCAGGTTCTGATAAATATATGTCCCTAAGATGCCAAAGCACTGCTCAGGGTCCATGCATGAATACCCTTAATGCACTACATCTGGAAGTATAATGGGAAGCACAGCCTAGCTCTGCAGCCAGATGTTATCACTGTATTATTTGTATGCCATTGTCTACAAAAATGGGATGAAAGATGACTTCAATTGACATCAGCATATTTCAGATTCTATCTCTTACAATAACTGTAAAACAAATCAGCTTTTCCTCTGAGAGTCCTTAAAGTGTGCAGAAGAATGGAGGAAACCCTCCAAATGATGCAGGTGTGGGGAGACCAGGATGAAAAGGAAGGGCACTTCACACAGAAATCAATCAGATTTTACAAAATATTACTGCTACTTTATGGTAGTGAGAGGTTAGGGTTGTTTTTTCCCCCACAGTTCTAACAATTGACAAGAAAACTGCAAGTGTAACACATAATTCAGCAAACTATTTCTGGACCTTTTTGTCCTCTCTCCACTACAGAAGACCTGGGAGCACCAAAGGAGTTACCTAGGGGAAAACAAAAAAGACGAGAAAGCCATCTGCAGAGGCCTGGGGGATGATCCCTGGCAGTGATGATTTGTAATGCACTCTCTAGTTCTTTGCACCATGCATTTTTAATATTTAGGAAATCTCAGATCATGCAATGGGAAATCTTCTCCTGAGTACAACATGCTTTCACATCATGCAAGTCCAAAAGCACGAATTCACAAGGAGGGAAACTCTGCACACAGCTGTTGTCTAAAATCCAACTTTCAAAACAAGCTTGAAAATACACCTGGATTGTTTCATTTTTCAAATTAAAATACCATTATTTTAATAAAAATTATTTGATTTATTTGGGGGGGGGGGAGGGAGGAACAGGAGGAACAGGAGGAAGTTGTGAGCAAAGTTCAGGTTGTCCAGTAGGTCCTCTGCAGCTGTGCAGCATAAAACCTGTCCCCTCAGGTTTGTAAAAGCACCAGCCCCACAATATGCACAGCCAGATTATTTTACCTTATTTTTTCCAAGCTGCCATTCAGTGCTTGTGTTGTCATACAGACGAAGTAGGACAGCACATTTCTCATTTACATCTTCGGGCAGAGTTAAGTTTCTCATGAGGACTTTATACCTGTGAACCCCAAAACACTTATTACTTCATTCAGGAGACAAGTTCTATCATTACCAGATTATTTCTTTTTCTTATTAGATTTTCACTTTGTTCCCCAACATGGAAACACTGATTTGGTACCTGTGACTTTCATCTGAAGTGCACAAGTCACTGTGATTACCTTTTATAAAAGTCCTGAAAGGGCCTCCGGACCGGGAAACCAGCCCTCCGAATCCTGACTGTCTCCAACATCCCAGAATAGCGCAGCTGGTTGAGCACCACTGTCTGATCAAACTGGTCTGGCATCTATAATGAAAAGGTTCAAAACAAAGGTTTAATAGCAATGGTTACACATGTCAGGGGAAATAAACAAAGGGCAGATTACATGAATTTGAAATGCACAAAGGCTAAAAACTGGCTACACAGTGTCTTAAAGGCTTTAGTAATTCTGAGCATATAAAAATGTATCTACAGGAAGGAATTAAAGGGGTAATTACACAGTATCATTTCCACAGCCACAACATTTACAGTAATTTAATCTGATCAGCTCATACTTTCTGTTTCATGTGTATTTGCAGGCCACTGCTGTGCAGGAAGAAACGACAGAAAGAAGCACACGCAGCTAACAGGGCAAGCTTGACTTTTTGTTTCTTCAGCAACTGAATTTACAGTCCCTGTAGATGATCCCAAATGTTGAAGATACACAAACACAATGGTGTGGTACAATTTTAGAAAAAAAACAAACCCACAAGGGCAGAAAAGATTTCGTTTTTAGTGTAGTGACAATTCATCTACTATGGACAAGGATGCCAAATCTCAAATAAGCTTTATTTCAAAGAGCTTCTACTTGTTGCTATTCTGAACAGCAGAAATGTTTTTATCTGTAAACGGAAAAAAGAAAAAAATCTGCTTATCTGAAATAAGTTTGCCTTATTTTGCATGCAGTTCTTTCAGCATCATTTTTCATTTAGAAAGCAGATAACCCCATAGCCACTTAAGTCATGAGAAACCTGTGAATGTTGATCAGTATGTTCCTGCCCTTTGGAGACTCAGGAATCTTCTTGTCCCACTTCAGAATCCCCAAAGTCACTCGTACTTTCACCGAGTTTTGAGGTAAACGAGCCACAGACACACAAAGCTACTCAAGGTAGTGCTAACTGTTGCCTTGTAAAATGCCAGCTATCCCAAGAGTGAAATAACACCATATGTAAATGCACCATTTAATTTATCAGCATAATCATCCACTTTAACACACCAGCTGACCCTCCTGCAGAGTCGTTTGCAGGGCTGGAGTACAGTGCTTAGTATTTTGCAAGAAGTTCAGAAGGTGGTAACTCATGGATACAGTCAATAGTTCATGTAAGACCTCTTCAGCTGATAGAAATGGCAACAAAATCAAGCCCTGAGCAACTACAAATAAGAGGGCTCTCTTGATATTTATTAACTAGCTTTAGAATCAAAATAATAGAATAGTTTGGGTTGGAAAGGACCTTTAAAGGTCATCAAGTCCAGCCCCCTTGCAATGAACAGGGACATCCTCAATGAGATCGGGCTGCCCAGAACCACATCCAGCCTGGCCTTGAATGTCTCCAGGCATGGTGCATCCACCACCTCTCTGGGCAACCTGTGCCAGTATAAAAATTTTTTTTTCCTTGCATCCAGCCTGAATCTCCCCTTTTTCAGTTTAAAACCACCACCCCTCGTCCTGTCGCAACAGGACCTGCTAAAAAGTCTTTCCCCATCTTTCTTATAGGTCCGCCTTTAAGTACTGAAAGGCCAAAATAAGGTCTCCCCAGAGCCTTCTTTTATCCAGGCTGAACAAGCCCAACGCTCTCAACCTTTCCTCATACAAGGGATGCTCCATCCTTCTGATCCTATTCATGGCCCTTCTCTGGACCCTCTCCCATAGGTCCACATCTTTCCTGCATTAAGGACTCCAGAGATGAATGCAGTACTGCAGGTGGGGTCTCACCAGAGTGGAGTAGAGGAGGAGAATCACCTCTCTCGACCTGCTGGCCATGCTCCTTTTAATGCAGCCCAGCATAAGACTGCCTTACTGGGCTGTAAGTGTACATTACTGGGTCATGTTGAGCTTCTCGGCAACCAACATGCCAAGTCCTTCTCAGGGCTGCTCTCAATCCAGTCTCTGCCCAGCCTGTAGCTGTGCCTCGGATTGCCCCAATCCTGGTGCAGGACCTTGTATTTGTACAAAAGCTTTGTATTTTATTGAATGCTTACAACAAAGGTATTGATACTGATGGGTATTACCAACAGTGTTTTCCATACATGGCCACCCCATGGCAGCCACGATGCCACCCTTTGAATGTCTGTCCACACACTCACCTGCCAGCCTGCTTCTTTTCAGGTGGTTGATGATGTCCGACAAGAAAGGGAAGTAATGAACAGATGGAAGCACAAATCACAAGGAAAAACACTTACTTTTTGCCTGTGCAAACCAAGGCTGATGTGTGCCACAAGCAGACACAGGTCAATACATTTTTTTTTTGGTCAACACTACATCTGCTTTAGTCTTTTTACCCACCCAGGCTCAAAAGGTGATGTTCTTCATGAGACTTTTAAACAAAACAGGTATTTTTGTGTGTTGCAGTGGGGAAGCAGACACATGGATGGAAGTGAGGATACACCAAAGCCAAGAAGAACTCTGGTGATGTGACAGAAGTATCTCTCACAAGGGAACACACTTTGAGAGCCAGATGGCTGCTGCACCACCTAATCCTGTTCTTGCCAACCCCAGCCATTTAGAAAGTCAAAAGTGAGCCCCACAGCTGGCTTGAAAGCTCCTGTTACTTTTTAAAAAGGAAAAACCTTTCTCTTTCCATCGCTGTCTTGAGTTACAGAAACTGCACCAACATTTTCACAACCTGTTTCCTGCAGCTATGGAAGTGAGATGCAGCCCTGCTCTGTCACCAGCAGCTGGGACTGACACACAATCACCTAACTTCAGATACCTGTATGTTTAAAGAAAAGCATAAAACGCTGTAAGAGATGTTAACATGGTCATCAAAGCAGGGCAACATAAATACCATTGCAAGTTTAATTACATAAGCCTACTCCTCCACTTTAGTTATTTCTAATTACAGACACACAAGGCTTCTAAAATTGGAGGCTCAAATCCTGCCCTGGCATATCACTGGAATCACATCTGCAGCAAGTCTGGCTACCTTGAACAAACTAGGGCTGGTGGCAACAGATGTGCCACAGTCATTTCTTACACTTTTCAATACTGAGTACTAGAAGATACCTCCTTCTTCACTTGGGGGTTTTTGACCAAGCCATTTCAGCAAATTCCTCAGCAAGGGGGAGAGCTGCAGCCAGTCACAGAGGGAACTCAAACCCTAAACACTAAAATGCATCCAAAGTTTTCCATGTCTAATGAAAACAACCAAAGAAGTAACAAAAGCAGTCCTGTGCATAACGCCACAGCATCCAGTGTATCCACATTATGACTTGGTGATACATTCATCTGTGGATGAAGAGGATTTCAGGCACAATGGTATAAACACTTGCAGGCAGGGATAATGTCCAGTCAGAAGGACTCCTCACACTTACAAAAAATCAATTTCATGTGCATTTCTTGACCCAGAGTGCAAATGTTGTTGTATACACCCCACTATTAAACTGCAGACACTTATAAGACAGAGAGTGATGAGCTTCTCCATCTGAATGATGCTCAGAGCAGCACTAAAGAGTTCAACTTGCAATAGTACAAAATCTCCATGCAAAGGATTGCCTTTGCAGCCAGTGCTCAGTCTTGTCTCTTTACTGGTGCTCCTTCAGATTTGCTGTGGTAAGCAAGCTAACTGTTGGATTTATACTGAAGTAACACAGGACAGGGCTCGCCTCTGGGGTCTGCTGAATCTTTATCAATGTTGCTGTGAAAACTGGACTTGTTTCACAAATGAACACTTGGGAAGAAACTGTAGGAAAATGTCAGGTAGACAAAAGAACCATAACTGATTGTGAAAAAGGGTGTCTTACAGAGTAAAAATCTGAATTAAGTGCTAAAAGTAAGACTCCTCCAAAGTATCATCAAATTTGTAAAAGAGAGGGCAACAGAAAAGGAAGTCAACTGATAGACACCAATATTGTCTGAGACACACTACCAACTTCAGATCAACTCCATTTTCCATACATTTCACTTTTATCAAGGAATGGCAGCACTAAACCACTCCGACACACAAAATAGCCAGATACCAGCTAGAATCACATGGGCCACAGCCACGTTTGGGCACTGAGCAACATCAATGTAAAATTAATAGCTAGAAGTCAGGTTTGTTCTACTTGATAAAGGCAGCTTTTTGTAATGCACTCCTTCATAGCACAACTTGTAATTTATCATTTCCTGAATCCAAGAGTCTCCACTAAATTTCTGCCAGGCAGCACTGAAGCCAAGACCTTAATGCTGGCAAGACTCTGTCTCCTAAAGCTGGTAAGTGGTTGCTCTGATTTGTTGTGAGCATCCTAAAGGGCAAAGCTGCTCCCTGAAATCACAGTAAGAATCACCCATTAGGACAGACAACTAACATCTACACATAATCTTCATGAAATAGTTCCTTAGGTTAGTTACAGTCTGACTAAGGTTTGAAAAAACAATGACCCCTTTTCCCTGAACAGCACCCTTAGTGGAGACCCCAAGCATCCAAATAACACACACACAGAATACAACATTTTCTTGTTCTGTGCATCATTTGCTCTCCCCACCCCTTGCTGTGGAAATCCCTCTTCCTCCCTGAACTACTGGCTGCTGCAAAAGGGTTCAGGCACAATAATGACAGACTACAGCAGCCTCACAGATTTTATTGGAGGTAGGTTGGAGGAACTTCACAGGGAGACTGTTTGGGGAGAAAAAGAAAGAAAAACACCCCAAGTCCCTCGTTTATATATTCCTCTTTGAGAACTTGAGAAGGACTATGTTAGCTTTGCTAAACACTAAAAGTGTTGACTTTCCTGTCTCAGGAAAAGTGTTTTGTAGAAAACAGGCACAGAGAAAGAAAAGATGAAAACTAGGTAAGAGTTAGAATTAATAGGCCCAGTTAGAATTAAACTTAGCTAGAGGTATTAAAGATAACAGGAAGGGATTCTACAGGTACATAGCAAATAAAAAACAGACTAGGGAAAATGTAGGCCCCCTCAGGAAGCTCTCAGGAGAACTGGCTACACAGGATTTGGAGAAGGCTGAGGTTCTGAATGACTTCTTTGCCTCCATCTTCACTGTCAAAGGCTCTGACCAAACCACCCAAGTCTTGGAAGGCAGACGCAGGGACTGTGAGAATGAAGACCTTGTGCCCACTGTAGGAGAGGAACTGGTTTGAGACCATCTTGAAAATCTGAATGTGCACAAGTCCATGGGACCTGATGAGATCCATCCACTGGTCCTGAAGGAGCTGGCAAATGAAGTTGCGAAGCTGCTGGCCATCATATTTGAGAAATCATGGCAGTCAGGTGAAGTTCCCGATGACTGGAAAAAGGGAAATATAACCCCCATTTTCAAGAAGGGGAAAATGGATGACCCGCGGAATTACAGACCAGTCAGTGTCACCTCTGTGCCTGCCAAAATCTTGGAGCAGATTCTCCTGGAAGGCATGCTAAGGCGCATGAAAATCAACAAGGTGCTTGGTGACAGCCAGCATGGCTTCAGTAAGGGGAAATCCTGCCTGACCAATCTGCTGGCCTTCTATGATGGGGCTACAGAACTGATGGACAGGGGTAGAGCAGTTGATGTCATCTACCTGGACTTGTGCAAAGCATTCGACACTGTCCCACATGACATCCTTGTCTCTAAATTGGAGAGACATCAATTTGATGGATGGACCACTCGGTGGATAAAGAACTGGATGGATGGCCGCACACAAAGAGTTGTGGTAAATGGCTCAATGTCCAGCTGGAGACCAGTAACGAGTGGTGTCCCTCAGGGATTGGTGCTGGGACCGGTCTTGTTCAACATCTTTGTCGCTGACATGGACAGTGGGATTGAGTGTGCCCTCAGCAAGTTTGCCGATGACACCAAGCTGTGTGGTTCGGTTGATACCCTGGAGGGAAGGAATGCCATCCAGAGGGACCTTGACACACTTGTGAGGTGGGCTGATGCCAACCTGATGAAGTTTAACCTTGCCAAGTGCAAGGTCCTACCCCTGGGTGGGAGCAATCCCAGGCACAGCTACAGGCTGGGCAGAGAAGAGATTCAGAGCAGCCCTGCAGAGAAGGGCTTGGGGGTGCTGGTTGATGAGAAAATGAAGATGAGCCGGCTTCAGTGTGCGCTCGCAGCCCAGAAAGCCAACTGTATCCTGGGCTGCATCAAAAGGAGCGTGACCAGCAGGTCAAAGGAGGTGATCCTGCCCCTCTACTCTGCTCTCCTGAGACCTCACCTGGAGTATTGTGTGCAGTTCTGGTGTCCTCAACATAAAAAGGACATGGAACTGTTGGAACAAGTCCAGAGAAGGGCCACGAGGATGATGAGGGGACTGGAGCACCTCCCGTATGAAGACAGGCTGAGAAAGTTGGGGCTCTTCAGCCTGGAGAAGAGAAGGCTGCGTGGAGACCTCATAGCAGCCTTCCAGTATCTGAATGGGGCCTATAGGGATGCTGGAGAGGGACTCTTCATTAGGGACTGTGGTGACAGGACAAGGGGTAATGGGTTAAAACTTAAACAGGGGAAGTTTAGATTGGATATAAGGAGGAAATTCTTTCCTGTTAGGGTGGTGAGGCACTGGAATAGGTTGCCCAGGGAGGTTGTGAATGCTCCATCCCTGGCAGTGTTCAAGACCAGGTTGGACGAGGCCTTGGGTTGATTTAATGTAAGGTGTCCCTGCCCATGGCAGGGGGGTTGGAACTTGATGATCTTAAGGTCCTTTCCAACCCTAACTATTCTGTGATTCTGTGATGTGAAACAGTAATTTTTTATTTAAAACCCAGTAAGTTTTCTCAGTGTCTTGTTTTTTTTAAATCTTCTCTTTTCCTCCTAAAATGAAGTCTTGGCAATTTTACCCTGGCATAACAAGCAGAAATGAAAGAGGTCAACCTTCCCCTGATTTTTACAGTGGATTTTGCACTTTTTTCACATCCAAAATAATCCTGGTATTTCTTCAGAAATAGGGGGACTTGTTAAGCCAGGTCTTTCTGAAACATTTCCCGTGGTCTTCTGATCTCAAGTTACCAGTTCCACAAGTCAAAACCAATGCCAGGCTTTCCTCCCAGACACTTTGAAAAGTGTGAATAAATTAACTTCTAATATATAACCAGCTGAACTGATACAAAATTTTTTGCATGCTCATCGTTTGCCTTTTTTAAACTACACCATGTTTAGCGATCCTTATCCATACATACTGCTTGGCAGCTTTTACTTGTGCTGAGGATTCGAGCCAGTAATCTGAAAGAAGTAGAGGGGAAATGCCTGCACCTACACTAGGAGAACATGCTGTAAAGCCAGGATGGGCAGGGTAACCTCCTTGTCAAATCCAGAGACTTCAGCTGCGGTGCCACGTTGGTTACCCTCCTTCCTCCAACAAACCTTTTCACCCCCTACTCTTCTGCTCTTCTAGACATCATTTCTTCACGGTTGCTTGCATTGTAAACGTTGATGGTACTGTCTTATTTAACAGTTTCAACTTCAGAACTGCTGCGCTTCCAGCACAAGGAGCATTAAAACCCATGTGCATCCTGCCCAAGGACCTGGAGCATCAGGTCCTGCTGACCTAAGAGCATTTCAAGGTAAGAAACCCTCTATGGTTTTCTCCAGCACACAGCTAGCTGTAACTGGAACAGGCTCAGGTCAAAACACATGCAAGTTTGATGCCTGCTTTGTTTTTGAAGACATTCCCTTACTCTCCCAGAGTACATGTGTCCACAACAAGCACCATAAGAGTACAGGAGAATAAAACCCAAGAACATGGTAGACTTGAAAAGTTTATTTGGTATTTCTACTGCATAGCACTGGCAAGTCAAGGAATACTTGGATAAACATACATAACATGTTTTGCATGTCCAAAATTCTGCTGGCCTTTATCCACACACTCACCCAAAAATCCCATTAAAAAAAAATAAAAATTACTAATGCTGTTGTGTTGGTGTAACTTGCTAGAAAAGTAGCATGGCTATACTGCAAAAATGCTTGTGCCTCAAAAAATTCTGCTGCAAACTCCAGGACAGATTTCACTGCAAACTCAGTAATGATATGCTGGCTCCTTTTCACAATCTCTACAGGTCTGAACGTGAAAGTACTGCATTTAACAATAGCAAGCACTTACATGATTAGCTGATCTTCTCTTCAACTCCAACTACTGCACCTGACCTGTGTGACTCATAGCACTGAGTACTGCAGATAAGAGACAGACTTCAGAACTAGCCACTCTCATGCCACAGGTTAAGAGTTGCCTGGGCTAAAAATAACACTGTATAGAAGGAACACTGTAATTTTCGAATCCTTCTACTGTACCAGAACAGTCAAAGGAGAAGACTCTATAAATGAATGCGAAAATGCTTTTGTATTTATATTCAGTCTGTCACCCAGCTTACTTTACAAGCAAGGGCATCTCAAGGATGTTTTTAATACAGGATTCCATTTAAGAACTATGAAGCAGTACATTACCACACTGACCATTTGCACTAGTGTTCAAAGGTTTCAACTAGGTCAAGGCGCTGCTGAGTTACATCCATCTACAAAGATGCTGGATGCTGTAGTCTTATTTCTGGTCCTGCTTGTCTGAATATAGCAAACATAAGAGTTGGAACTAGCTTCATGGTTGGAGAAGAGATGCTGAAATGATTCTGATGGGCTTGCTGTGATTTCAAGTTTTCATCAACAATGATCAATAAACTCACCATCTACATTTATTAGTTACTGTCACAGTACTCTTTCATTTCAGAGTAATCTTCTTGTTTGGTTTGTATGGACAAAATGCTACCTCTGAGCAAATACACAACCACTCTGTGAGCCTTCCTTTCTAAAGGTATACAGAATTTCTTCTAAAGGCAGACAGAATTTGTCTACCTCTCTCAGCTCAGAGGAACATTACCCCCTCAAAATGACAATGTTATTTCTGACACACACTGTCCTGGGTTCAGCAGTAGCAGTCATTTTTCCCCTTCTTGGTAGCTGGTGCAGTGCAATGTTTTGACTTTCAGCTCGGGAACAGAGCTGATAACAAGCGATGTTTTGGTTTGGCCAAGGACTTTGTGAGCCTCATGCTCTGCCAGGGAGGAGGGGAAGCCGGGAAACAGAGACAGGACACCTGACCCAAACTAAGAAGTATTCCATACCACAGCACGTCATGCCCAGGATGTAACTGGGAGTGAGCCGGAAGGGCTGGGAGACTGCAGGGTTGGAAGAATCGGTCAGAGCTTGGTCGGGCTGGGGGGGGCATCGGTCGGCTGGTGGTAAGATGATGTATTCTCTTCCCTTGTTATTTCCTTCATCATTATTATCATTGGTGGTAGCAGTAGTGATTTGTGTTATACCTTAGTTACTAAACTGTTCTTATCTCAACCTGTGGGAGTTGCATTCTTTTCGATTCTCCTCTCCGTCCCTCCGAGAGCAGGGGGAGGGCAAGAAAGGGGGGGAAGTGAGCGAACGAATTACCTGACTGGGTTTAAACCACGACACACACTTAAAAATTCATGGAATAGGAGTGGATTGTTAAAGGCACAGGCTTGAACACTGGATTTAAGTTTTCTAAGGTTGTGTTCAGAGCTATCTGTATGACTGCCTAAACTTTCAGCTGAAGGTAGCCCTTGTTGCTTGAATGCATTATTCAGGAAGCCCATTGAAATGCATAGCAAGTCCCACAGGCTGTTTGTCCTAGAAGAGTCACTGCAGGACCATCCGTGTGAGACAGACAATTAAAAGCATTTGGGAAAGAGAGATTTAAGGTTTGAAGCTGCTTTGGCAGGGCCTCAGCAAGCTGACAGAAGGTGCAACTCACAGCACAGACCCCAGCTGGAACTTTTCATGGAGCCTCACTCTCCATCTATGAGTAATCTGTTGTCATTTCATTCGAGGTCATTCTCACTAAAGCCTCCAGTCCCTGCAAACTAAACCCCAATCTGGCCTCATTCTCCCCACATTGTGACTGGTCAGCAGGCTTCCCCCAAAGAAAATCAATCAGGCTGCCTGATAGCCGCAGACATACCATGAAGAAACATGCTTTGAGGTACTAATTGCAAGGACAGCTGTCCTTCTTTACCAATCCCGTGTCAAGACAGCCAACACCATCACCACTGCTCATTACAACGGTCAACCACCACACACACTGCTCCATCACTCCATGTCTGCTGAGGCTGCAAATGATGAAACCCTGACTGTCCACATCTGAGACCTCACCCTTATTTTTATTTTATTTATTTATTTGTTTAATTTTATTTTTCCACTGTGCTTTCACTGCTCCACGCCAGGCTTTTCATCCACACTTTCATGAGGTTTTTTGTTATTTGACAGTTTACTGGCAGGCTGGGCATGTAAGTCCATTTCTATACTTAAAAGCAGTAAACCATGTTTTAGGATGGTTCCTCTAACATGATTTCTCCAGATAATGGTGTTTAGGATCAAGCATTTATTGCTGAAAGATACTCAGTTTCATCAGGGTATAGAAAGTTCAGATCAAAATACTTAAGAGAAGTGCTTTGAGATGAGTTTCATCTCGCATGGTTGAAGTCTGACATAGCTGTAAAACCCTTTCTTGCACCAACCCATGTAAGAACCTAATCCTGTGTACTTCTAACACCTAGTGTAGTGTTACTACAAGTAATCTCACACTTGAACATGTGAAACCCTCCACGTAGTTAGTTCTACTGGAACGCTAACACGGTATCACTTCAGCAGTCCATCCTGAAATAGTATTGCAGATAACTGTGATCCACATTATCACAACTCTCCTGGCTTGCCTTGGTGACACAAAACTGAGCAACCCTTTTTCAGACTGCAGCTCCATATAGGTGAGGAAGATGCTGCGATATTGCCTCCTTTTCTCTATTGCAGGTAAGTAGAAAAGAGGAAGTGGAAGAACCTCACTTCCACATGAGCCACAAGAGCTCCTGATGCACAGGAGGAAGTTAGTATCACACTCCACAGAGGGACAAGAGACCTCAACTCAAAATGCATAGAAAAGAGAGCAGAAGAGGACTCTAAATCCAAATCTCACTTTATTCTCTGCTTCAGTCCTAGGCACCCTCCTGCTGCTTCTCTAGATCTGGTCACACTCTATTCCTTTAGGATCACTTGCCTGAATACCATTTACATCTTGAGACTCTTGTTTTGGAGCATTGCTTTGAAGAGAATACTGAAATTTCTTTGATGCTTCAGAAGTCAATTCAGTGATTTATGAGCTAACCTGTGCTCCTCGGCTACGTGACTGCTACTGACGTGACCAATTATTGGAGCACAATGAAGCAGATCACTACACTGGGAACTATTTAGGTAAGAGCCATGAGAATAAAGATCTGGTTTAAAAAAAGCACTTCAAATAAATGCCTTGAGAAGGCATTTCAAGGGACTTCAAATAAATGCCTTGAGAAGCTCATCAATGAGAAAGTGAAGAGGCCTTCATAGTAATCTGCGAGTAGCTATACCAAGAACATATGTTCAGCGATTTCTAATATAGAGCAGATAAAGACATAAAAAGCATGAAAATCAAAGGAAGAAAATTCCAAACCAGAAGGCACATCTTTCTGTCACTGAGTGTATTCACTGAAAGAGCCTACCCATGATGGTGGGACTGTCTAAAGCCACCGGATACTTCAAAGAAAACACAGCATGTCCTCCTCCTTTGAGAAGGAGGTTAATGGTTTCTTCAGTTTGCCACACAGGGGGTTAGACTACAATATCTATCTACTCCCCATTTAGCACTCCTGTTGTGGAAAAAATACTACTTTTATTTATGTGAAGAAGCTTAGTGCTGACTTCTGTAACCTTTGGTAATGGGACTCCCAAAGACTAACTCTGCACCAGAGAAGAACGAGATACACAGCTACTCCTGCAGCCCACAGTGCAACCCAGAACTGTGCTTCCCACATGTGAGGTTCATCTTGCCAGGAAGAAAGTTCATTACTTATGCAAGTATTTGACGGTCTACTGAGGAAAGTTTGGCTGAGATTTTACTGTGGCTTACTGTCTAAGAAGACATAAGCTGCAGCGTTATGGATTAGCTTTAAGTCATTACAAAGCCTTCACACATTCTCCATGAAATACTAAAAAACCTCTGCAACATTATCAGCTCCAATTGCTAAAAATGGGAAAGCCCTCCAATAATCATGAATCACACCTCTGCAAAGTGTAAGGTTGAAAAATAATAAAAATGTTTGAGCTGTCTTTAAAAGTGTGAAGCACACGTGTTTCTTGTACGGCCATGAAGGCCAGCAGCTTCCTAAGCTTAAAGTCAGAATCAGATTCAAGTAACAATAAAATGTTAGCACTTGACTGCACCCCTTTTTCAATATTGAGGCCACAGGCAGTTTCTCTTTCTCCAATGCATTTTGCCCCTGCACATGGTTCATTCCCTCAGTGGCCCATGAAGACGCCTACAAAGCACAAGGCTGACGTAACACGCAGACAGACTTGCTGCTCAGTGCTTTCCCAAGCAAAGAAACATTCCAGTGTGATTCCTACACTGAAAAAAATACATCTGGTTTTATAAAATGATCTCCTAAGGAGCCCTTTTTCCTCTCCTTCTGTATCGAGCCTTTTGTTTGAGAACCGTAATAGGAAATCAGCCAGGCTTAAATCACAGCCAATATCTGATATGTGTAAATGAGGAGCGTCACCAAATATTCAGCTGAACAGCTTTGGGTTGCTAGGACACCGGAGGTTGGGCAGCACTGAAAGGGCAGATTATTCCCACCCCAGTGCACGCACAGGGCTCCATTCATGGCAGGGCTGCTGCCTGCATGGGTGCTGCTGCCTAGCCCTCCCTGAGCATCCCAACCACCCAGCTCCCCACAGTGACCCCTGCCAGTGTGTGTGCCCCTCTGCACCAAAAATACCCCATCAGCCTGCACATGGCCCTTGATCTTTTCCACCATTACTGAGGGCTCAGCTCAGCCTGGGGAGTGCGGAACACTGAGGGCTGCCCGAGAGCTATGCTGCAGCAGACTTGCAGTGCATGGTCTGGAGATCTGATTAAAACTATGAGGAAACTCATAACACTGCAGATAAGATTAAGTCTAGAGAGGGGAAATATCAAGTTTACAGCAGGTGACGGGGATCCCCATGATCAGCACAGGCATCCACCTGGCTGACAGCAAGAGCTGCACAGTGGCCCAGATAAATGGTCCAGCTCAATTCCATGTAATCAGTGCGTTAATTACTCCTACATCTTTTATCTCAGCACATCTCAGATAGCATCAGCCTGACTTTGGCATTTTTCTTAGAATTTGGTTCTTTGAGCTGCTACTCTTTAATCCCTATACACTTTGATATTATAAATTCATGACCTGCCTTGCAGATATGCAACCAACTAGACAATAAGATATTGAGACTAGTGTGTGTGTGTGTGTGTGTGTGTGTGTGTGTGTGTGTGTGTGTGTTTCCAGGGAAGGAACAGAAAATGAAGGTAGTTACTTGTTCTTGGGTACATTAATTTCACAGAAAAAGGCAATAAGTATGTTCTCCTTGGAGTGCTTTGTTGTAACACAGCAGTCCCATGCCCCCCATTAAGAGTTGGAAAGCCTCCTACTTGAGGTCTTTGATGTTTCTGAGAACCACATCAAAATCAAATTAGATATTTCTGATAATTCTGAAATTTCAACCCTAAACCAAGCAAAAATCCCCTCTATATAACATATGAAGAAATCAGTAAGCACAAGATGGAGAAGCTCTGCAGACCACAGCTACATGCACTGCCACAGAGGCCACACTAAAGGCACAGCTGATTCAACAGCACCTTGGCTAGAACAGCAGGTAGCTCCTGTGGTAGTATTGCTAGTAACTGCATTTGGTAGAGCTAACTTCCCACCCCTGCCCCCATCATCTCATCGCTATAGGTTATATACTGGCAACCATTGACACTTCCAGTGAAAGTCACCATGTATTTTTTTTCTCACAAAAACCCCTCCACAAGCTATTTCTTTGTTGCAATTCCTATATATCTGTGAAATAAGAGTTAACTATAGAGTAAATTAACTTTGCTTTATTAGCATGATTGAGAGCTACCCAAAATGGATGATGAGAAGCATCCCTTAACACCAACATGGTTATCAAACTGTTAACTGATCTAACCACACACACGTATATACAGAAAAACAGACAGAAAGAATGAATTGTAATAGATGGCAAAATTACATCAGGACCTAAGTGATTTAACATTTAACCACCTTCTGATTGATCTAATTGCAATGCCACTGCTATCTCCACAAAGACTGCAGAATTCACAGGAAGGGTTGCTGGTCAATGGCCGTTTGTTTCACTAAGGCTAATTCTGTCTTTACTTAGTTACATAAAGCACACATTTAAATGACTCTATCCATTCTTAAGATGATCCAGTAGTGAAAAGTTCCGCCCTTACTTATGATTTTACACTACTGTGTGACATTTAAAAAAAAAAAGAGTATGTCTCTTTCTGCCCCAGAAATGCATTTTTTTCTATATCACTTCTATATTTTCTGATTATGGTGAAACACTGCTTGAAACACCCCATGACTGGCGAGATCTGCTTCCCTGCTGCCATACCAGCAGCACCATGTTCTCCTGGCACCAGCCAGCAGCATGGACTCAACACCACTTGAGCAATGGATGCAACAATTCTTCTCTCCTTTGCACAGATGACTTGTAACTTGCAAATTGCTGGGTATGCAACTGTAAGGAGCTGCACATACACCTCACTCCTCTTCAAAGCTGTGTGACAAGAGGCACTGTGGCTCCAGGCAGTCTGTTATATGCTGGCCAAAGCAGCATAAAACCAGTAGTAACTTAAACAAAACATTTAGACGTGCGCTTATTGCTCATTGAGGCCAATAACATGTACGTGACCTTTAAAAACTGGGCTGATTTAAGATACTCTATGTTGTGCATGCTGGTGGTCACAGGGAAATGGCAATTTTGGATGGCTGAACAGCCATTTCTTCCCTGAGAAATTCCTAGGCTGGCTTAAATATACAACAAAAGATAACCCTTAATGTTTGAATCAGAAAGAGACAGTGAAGATAGAATCAGCTTTCCTAAACTGAAGATAGAATCAGCTTGCCTAAATGCAACTTCATTTGACATGCAAATTGTTTGTGTATATTAAAAACTTCTGTGAACCTAATTTAAGTGCTAAACCACTTTTAACAGAAATCATAATTTCTCCCTGTGAAAGACTACTTAATTAATGAGGCTGGACACTGCTTCTTTTTGGCTAAGTATGCACAAATGGTGTGGCTGGCAAGCTGCAGATGGACACAGTGGTCCTTTTCATGCTGAATCTGGGGCAGACATTCATTTGAGAAAGTGAGTATCAGAGAGGATTTGGCATTTATCTGGTGTTCCAAAAGTTGATGTCTTCTTTCAACCCATCTACTTCATTCACTGTTAAAAGTTCTGAGACCCCTGAAAGCTCCCTATTTACCATTTCATGTTTAGAATTTCTAGATCTACAGAGATTAAGTTAAAAAATGCCACAACAGATCTCATCATGTAAACGGTGGAAATATAGCAAGACAAACTTGCCTTTTCTGCACAAAACACTGTGCAATGCTCACAGGTATGTTCAACAATCCAAGGTGGCAACCAAAATGAAAGGCTTCCCAGTTCATTGAATGATTTACATGGTGCAGTGGGCTTCCTGGATCACCAATAACTTCCCAAACCTGAATGGAGCATATGCTTACCCTGCGTTTGTGACTGAACAACAGAACAAACACTGCCCACAGTGCCTGAGGAGCTGTGGTGCTACCACCACTTCCCCAGCAGAACTCCTGTGAGC
This sequence comes from Pezoporus occidentalis, assembly GCF_034315485.1. Lineage (NCBI taxonomy): Eukaryota > Metazoa > Chordata > Aves > Psittaciformes > Psittacidae > Pezoporus > Pezoporus occidentalis. The sequence goes on from NW_026913855.1 coordinate 426,243, forward strand.
AGCATCATCTGCCCAGCTCTCTGTTGCTGCAACGGGGAACACACATGAGGAACGTGGAGGAACAAACCAGCAACAGCAACCTCAAACCTCATCATGGGTCAGCCAAAAAACTTCCTGTAGTGTAGGCTGACTGCTGACACTCAGCTGATGTCCTGAAACGCGGACTTTACAGCTACTACATTCCACTTCATACAACTGAAACCACAACCTCACTTCTGTAATTGTAATGACAGTATTAGGAATGGATCTTCTTGGCTTCTTAGGATTATATACTACCTAAAACCACACAAACCAGTAAATTCTGAAGTGTACTTAGTCCTTGCAAGTTCATCACAGTGAGGTTTTCCCCCATGAAGTCTGCTTCTCTGCTGCACCCTGTGACTAAATTAACCCACATATACACACACAAACTTAAACAGATAGATACAGTTAAAGAGAAAAAAGTTTAGCAACTCACTCAAATCTACTCTTAAACAATGTCACCTGCTTCCGACATGGATTTTGTGCTCTGAAGGTAGCTCTGACAAAGACCTGTGAGTAGCTGGGGTAGTACTACAACTTTCAGATAATTCCTATCAGTAACCTACCTGTATTCAAAAAAATCATAGTTGTTATGCTTCCATTCATGTCATAGGTTGTAAATATTTTTTTCCTTAACAAGCCCACAAATGAGAAACAAAACAAATTTTGTCTTTTTTTTTTTTTTAAACTAAGTTTTAGCAAAGAAATAACTGAATACATATCATTGATGTTCAACACACATTTTGGCCTACTACCACTGTTACCACTTGGTGTTTAAAAGGGCATACGAGCAAGAGAAGGAAAACTCCAAGTTATGAGAACCCCCTTTCCCAGTCACATAGGCACTTCACCAGATCGTATCTGCTCCATCTAGATTTGCAAGGCAAATCTAGGGTTGCTCTTCTTGAGACCAGAATAAAACTCCCATAGACTTCAATGATGCAGGATCAAGTTCATTCCCTTCATAACAGGTTCTCTCAAGCAATTTTACCCTAATTTTCTACCCTGTGGCTGAATTCTGATGTTTGCAGAGGCAAGCTCTTTAAGAGGGAAAGCAAGAAGCAAAATGCAGATCCCAGAAGCAATCAGTGGTTAGCACAGCTATTTTACCTGCTGGGTTGGGGGGTTTACTTTATTGGGGGTGGAAGGGGGGAGTTGACACAGCAAACAGAGTCAAATATACTGCTGTTGTGGTATCCTTTCCATTACTATTGTGATTAATGCTTTTTTCCCAGGCATATCTGTTTCCTGTATTTCTATGGCAAAAAGCCCACCCGAACATACTGTCTCAAATGTGCCCCATCAAGTTTCTGCAGTAAAGCTACAAAATTAGTGTAAAGTTCTGGGTGCCAGAGATATCTTGCTTGACTCTCTCCACCCCTGACATACTCATCCCTGGTATCGCATTATTATCTTGTAATCAAAGCAAAACTACAGCCATGCCTTATGCCTTAACGAATTACAGCAATCCTATGGCCCAAAACTTTACATACTGTTTCTTCTCAACCTACGCCATAGACAGCTGAAGAAGAGAAAAGATCTTTTCTCCAGAAAGCAGCCCATCACGACAACACAGGTCTTCCCCCTCTGCACACTCAGCTCTAACTGCTGACTTTTACCCTGGTCTGTGAACAATCACCCCTTTAACTCTCAAACAGAGTGTGATTTATTAAAGCAGACTGCTTGGCAGCAGAGCTCTCCTGGCGTTCAAAAATATGATCAGACCAGTAAATTCAGTCATTTTTTCATAAACTTGATTCTGCGTTCATTTACCCTCTTTATAAGAAAATACAAGCCCAGAAACATTTCCAGCACAGCTTGCTCAGCCAAACTCCAGGCACTTTCTTTTCTTTTTCTACAAGTCCACTGGAGCTCCAAGTATGCAAGACTAAAATTGTTATAAAACCTGCATGAATTAAACCCCTTACCTTTTAAGTCTTTTCCACCCTTCAGCGTTCGCCCATTGTGAAAAACTGAATCTTTAGCAGTTGCAGCTATACACACACACAGAGAGACACATACAGAGCAGGGCTTGCTTCAGCTCACTGGTATTTCAAGTCTTTCATGTGATATCTTTGGCTGTACTTGGTTAATTCATTCCTCCTGCTACTCAAAGGAAGTGAAGCCTAGCGAGGGCTGGCTCTACAGCAATCGCTGTAGCTATTCCTGACTAACAGGACACAAGGGCTAATCTCACTTTATAGGCATCAAGAGTGCAAATATATTTCACAGCCAACAAATTCCTAAACTTTAAGAGATAAAATGCACAAAATGCCCTAAGACAAAGTTTAGCAAGGGAGTAGCAAATGTTAAAGTTTTTGCTAGAGAACAATACTCTGTATGTCAGTGATGCTTTTGGAGCTCTAAGGATGTCTGTTTACCATGGACTGTGCATATTCCCTTGGAGTAGTTACCATGAGAACACAGCAAACAGGATTTGAATGTAAATTGCCATCTAGAGACGTGGGGGGATTCTTTTTGTTATTGCAGTTAAAGAAGAAAACTTCCAAAGCCTGATGAAGTACACACTTTTTCTGCGCATACATTTGCATGACAATGCTTGCAATTCAAATACTTGGTAGAGTGCACAAGCAGGAAGAAAAGCCAAGTTCTCTGCTCAGTATTTATAAAAAGCAACTACTTCAGACTTGAGATCAGTAGTTGCAGTTCCACAAATGCCCATCCATATCACACAATCACATGAAGAAATTCACAAACCACAAAAACTCCATCAGCTGGCACAAAATGCAGAATTACTGCAGTGTCTGAAGTCAGCTGGAGGCAGTAAACTCTTCTGCTGCTGACAGACCAATTGCTGCAGCATTCAGAATCATTCTTACTTCCAGATACTACACTAGGCTACACACCAAGTGTTGCACTTTAGAAATACCCCACCCCCAGGCATTTTATTTTTGCTCTGAATTGTTCTAGTGCTTCACCACTTGAGCCACCTCCTCCCAGCTCCCTCTTTGAAGAAGCTTTTGCCTCCCATGCGTCCTCTCCACCCTGCTCACAAGACCACGCTGCCACAGTCACCATCTCAGATCTGAAAGTGACTCCTACCACCTGTGGTCAAAGTCCTACTAAATGCTTGGAGAAACTTGGCAACTCTGCACGTACGTGCTGCAAAACATGCAAAAATCTGTCTGCCTGCACTGCCTGGAGTTTGATGCAATCTGCACAGCACAGCGTCTGCTCCCTCCCCAGCAGCACCCCATCTCAGCTCTCTGTCCCCAGCCTTAAATGCCTCAATTTTAAACTCCTCATACAGTGGTCACTGAAACACAAACGCTAATACACTTAGCAAAGGGATGCCTAGTCAGCCCTGCTTAGTAAACAACAAACCTTGATGAAGAAAAACATGCCTGTCTGGGTGACTGCCTGGAGAGTGGAATGACCTACTTCAGCCCAGCAAGCAGCAATGCTCTGAGATGGGGGCAACGGGACAGCCCCCTGGCTCCCAGGCAGCATAACTAGCACACTGTGCCACTGGAGCGATGGGAGCAATCTTTTGGAGGTGACACAGAAGACAGGCACTGCCTGTGCAGCATGAAACTCCTCGCAGTAATCATTGTGTCCTTTCAGTCAGGGATTCAGATTTACACGTAACATTACTGCCGGCACTTTGTGAGCAGGAGCAATTGCCTTCCTTGCACCCACCCTTCCTTATCACTTTTACCTAAGAAGTCTTCTAGCGCCTGACCTAATTACTCGAGTGATGTGCCAGAAAATGATGCAGCTGGGATATGCTCCACAAGTCTTGATTTGAAGCTATGTAATTCTGCAAAACCCAAGGCGACAAGATCCAGGTAGCTGAATTAAGCGGCGTTGGCCAGGCACAATGCCACACCTTACGACTTTGTCTTCCTGATTATGAACAATAAAGCCTTATGAACTAGTTAAGGGGCTTAGGATAAAGAATTTGTATCCAGCCCCATACACTTGCTGGCCTGTGAGATCACTGTGTTTTTGGGAAACGGCTGCTCTTCTCCCAAAGGATGAGCCTGAACAGAAACTCCATGAGCCCCAGCAAGCCCAATCTGTGCCCAGAGCCTGTGGCTCTGCTTCCTCCAGAAGTGACAGCAGTAATTGGCAGCCAGAAAAGCCTTCTTTAACAAGCATATTGGGAACAACTGAGATTAAAGAGAAGTTTTTTTTAAATAGGCAATAAGGATCTCTAGTTCATCAGCTGCTTTTACAGATGCAAATGAATACTACTAGACCTTAACCTTCTGCAGATAGCACTGCACATACCCAGCAGCTGTACCTGGCCCATATAATCTATTCCCTTTACTGTCTAAGTGTGTCAGAGTATCTATTAACTTGATGATCAGGCTTTCTATTACATTTTTCTGATGGATCGCATGTCAAATTTACCCTGTGATCTGCTAGCTCCCAGTACCAGAGAACACTGCAGCGTCACTGCAGAAGGGCAACCCCAGGGCTCTGCAAGTAAGTGAATAAACCATAAAAAGGCCTCCACTTAGGGCCTAACACTTTTTAGCTTATAACTGCTGGGCTCAGCATCTTTAAAAGCCCACAAAGGCACCTACTCCCCAGTAAGGAGTTCCAGAGTCTCCTGAGTGACTGAGGTTGGTGTATAACGCACATACTTGGTATACAACTGCAGTAGGATGTGTACAGAAGTTTGAAGCCGGACCACTTTATTGAGGATAATTATTTAAAATAAGAACTTTTATATGTGAAGTTTTACACAGATGCTTGGCAAGCCTGTGCTGTAGGCAGAGCTGAGTATCCCTGAAGCTCAGAGTCTTCCTGCCTGCATCTTTCAAGGTTTAAAGTCAGTGCTGTTCTCAAAGCAGCAGCATCACACTCTCACTACCATTAACTGAATTTTTGGAAAAAAACCAACCAAAACCAATCGCTCTAAAAGGCTAACTAGTAATTCATACAGGCAAGTCTCAATAAGACAATATTGCAATTCCAGCTTGACAACCAGTTCACATACTGCATTCACTGAACTTGTACCTGCTCCACACCCTGCAGACAATCATCCTTGCATATGGGGCCAACCTGTTCTGTCATTGTTCCTTTGTACTACTCTCCTGAGCTGTATTTCTAACTGGTGTTTAGGTTGGTATCATGCTATACTTATGTTTGCAATGATTCAGAGCTATTTTAGGAGCACAAGTTTAATTCAGACGCCAAGTGAAATAGGTTCGCATCTTATTTCCTATTAGGGGACATACTACTTGCTATTCCAGGACATCTCATAGCTACTAATGACCGATGCATCAAAGTACAATGCAGGGTGCCAATAGTCATACCTTGATGCCTTTAAATGTCTCTGTCCCCAGAAGCGATGTTAGCAATCCTACTGCCATGATAGTAATTTTCCCTGAGTGAATATGGAGCAAGATAGGGCTCTAACCAGCAGTAAGCCTCACAGAATTTATTACAGACCTTTTTCTACCAGTCTTCCTTTCAACTGCAGTTATTACTAGTTTCACTTTTTCATTGCTCCCTGTAGCTCTGACCCTCCATTAAGTTTACAATGCAGACTTAATCTCATTTCTTTACCTAATTAAATTTGAAGATTTAAAAAAAAAAATCAATATATAAAACCCTCAGAGAAACAGAATTGCCCCTTCAGAGCTCACAAGCTTCAGAGAAGGCGACTTTCATCTTCCCAGTGGCAAGCCCATCACTGCAACAGAGGAATAAGACAGTAAAGGAGCAGACAGGGAGGTGAGCAGAGACCCTGCAAGCCTCTTCAGGTGGCGCACATACCAACACAGGTTTCCTGAACACAAAACCAAACCAAACCCTGCACAAAGTGAAATTCTTGTCTACATCTTGTCCACATTCATGCCAACTCTAATGAAGCCAGGAATTTGCTTATCAGGACCAAACTGGACTTACATCTGTAAAAAAGAGAAGTGGTTGCACCTATTTAGGTGCATGAGCGATCAGCCAGGTCTGAACCTGCTGAAGTCTCAAGAACAGGGAATTACAGCAGCAAGCTGCAATTACTGAGTTTTAAGAGATCAGCACAGATGTGGAGGTGCCAATGCTGGGGGCTGGGGCCACTTGCAATGATTACGCCAATATTATGGCACTTGCTGTGATTATGCCAGTATATTTTCTGAAGAAAAATCCTAAATGAAGAAGGGAACTTTAGAAGGCACCTGAGCCAGTCTGTCTGAGGCTGCTCCTTCTGGCCAACAGGAAAATTTCTGTCTTTGAAAGATCTTGTATAGCAAGTTCAGATCTTACATTTACCCTGAACTGTCTCCTGGGCTGCGCCAAGGCTTAGCAACTTTATTAATAGCAGCAAGCTGGAAGAAACATTCATCTGAGTGCTGTAGCAATGGCTGTAGCTTGTTTTAAAAAGGCAGCCTTTTTTGTTTGCCTTTTTTTCTGTGTGTGTGATGGTTGCGTTTGCCTCTTTTTTTAATTTAAGGTGCTCTAAAAAGGATAGATGGAGACCAGAAAAGGCAATGTTGCAGGGAGGAATTATTATAGAATAGAACAGGAGGCAGAAATAGAAACATGAGACCAATAAAATAGAGAAAGATGTGTTAAAGTCCAAAAGGATTAAACGATACATAGTTCTGCAAGGCCCACTGAAGATAAGGGGAGCTGAGGAGAAAGACCCTTCATCAGCAGAAAATACTCATTAAGCATACCAAGTGGAAAAGCTTCCATGCTGTGGCTAGTTCAGAACAGACCAGAAACTGTGAAAACAGATACGCTGATTGTTTGGGGGTCTGCCAAAGATTAATGGCTCCTCTGTTCTTCTGTCTGAGGCCTGCTCACTGAAATGTCTTGTGACAAAAGGTCACGTATTCTGCGTGCTCCCTTTAGGAATCTGCACTAATGAGTGCAGATTCTGCTTTGATATGTAAATATTCAGCAGTTTGCTGCATATGTTGAATTTATTTGCTTGCCACTGTAACCTATTTAAAAATTATACTTTTGATAACAAAATAATTACTGTAAATCATCACATTTCTTATCCAACACGAATACACTTTCATGTCTAGAAGAGCAGAGGAAGTACTGTCTGCTGCACGTTCTGCTTCTCAAAGGCTTGAATTTGTTTTCCGCCTGCTCAAACTCATTCACCTACAGAATTCAAACACACCTCCAGAATAAAACAGCTCTTGAACACCACCAGCTCGTCCCCCTCCAGAGTTACAGAGGATGCTCACCAATAGGTGCGTTACCTATTTGTACCCAACCCAGAAAGCAATCAACAGCTTGAGTGGCTTTGCTCCAGATAACACAGTTTCAGTTCCCTCCTTGCCCAGTCTCTCTGGTCCAGTTCACCTTTAATGCTGCATATTTCAAAAAAGCAATTAAGACACCCCTTTCTTTCACATCATTTGTTACTTGGCAAGCACTGTTTAAGTATTTTTTGAAGAGTGACATTTTGTCATTCCATATCACCATCACTGCAGAGTAAAAACTACAGATGGAAAACACAGAGGAAAGTGCTCAGTGAAGATTTTTACTTTCTTTCAATTCATTTGCTCCATTTCAGTGGCTCATCTGCGTGTTTCAAGCAGTTATGTTTCCAGTCAGCCCTGCATAGTGAGTCACAGACACTGTAATCCCTGGTAGTCCATGCACAGCTAATGTGTCTCTGAGCCATGCAGGTTCAGAGCTATGCAAACTGACTCTCCTGATTTTCAGTCTAACCGAAAAGCAGCAACAAGTTGTATGACAGCATGAACCGTGAAATGTTTAACATGATGCACATCTACAGAGTTGAGCTGAACTAAAGAGGAGGCAAACACCGTTCACGGGCCTGCTTCTCTACCTGCGCCATTGCAGAAGGAGCAACACCAACAACGTCATCAGACTGGCACTAAAAATCACTGTCTGCAAGACATGGTGGGGAGCAGAGAGTGCACAGCAGACAAAACTTAAAACAGTGAATCCCCAAAAATATATTTTGAGAACACTTCCCTGGGCAAGAATGCTCTCAACAAGTCCTATACATGGCTTTCCTTCTCATTTTCCCCTCAAGTCATCTACTGAATCAACTACAACAGGTAAACTGTGTGACCCTTTACTCTTGTTCTTCAAATAGGATTTCTTATTTGGTAAAGCCATTGAATCAAGTTAAATTTGCAATCAAATTAAAGCAAATGGAAAACAAGGACAACCATTTTTGTGTAAGACTTCAGTGACATTTTTCACGTACTTTGAAAGGGATTGTCTACAGGAATTTCCCAATCTGTTCCTGCATGTACTCCTGCAATTAGATGTGGTTGCCTGAGACTAAGGCTGTTTCAAGCTCCTTCTGCTTGCACAGCTGCTCATTCTTTGAGAACTTTGTTTTAATCATAGTAAAAGATATGCGCAGATACAGCAGCATATGCCAAATTTGTCAGGGATGGAGCATTCTAGTGGGAAAAGTCTGGTAGAGCAACAGGGAACATGGGAGTGGGAACACAAGTGTTTTCCTTGCCATGGAAATACATGTGCCCAGTTTTTGCATCAGCCATGGTAAATCCTTGTGACTTTGGTACTGTGATGAGCCTAACTCAGATGCAAAAGGACAAACAAGGAGAATGTGTGAGTTACTGAAATTCCTCCTATACTTCATGGCAGCAGGTGGGCTTTATGAAGGCTCATGAGCCTTCCAGGCAGAAATGGGACCAGGAAGAAAACAAGCTTTTCAAAACTGCCTCCCTCGGAGATCAGTGCCTTTGCTACACACACAGGCTCACAGACCCCAGCTGCTGGCCAAGGCAGTGTCATCCACATGGGCTTGACTACCTGGTGGCTGCACACCTGAGAGCACCAAACACTTGAGGAGGCAGAAAGCAGGTCTTACTCGTTTCCAGGCTGTTCCCTCTTGCCAAGGTGTCCATAATCTGCATGCTATTTGACACATCACAAGCAACAGTACAAAAGCAGAGTTAACAGTTAGCAACTGAAAACATGTAAAGTTGAGGATGAACTGCCCAGATAACACAAAAACTTGCAATGAAGTCTGACAGACTTGATGTGTTAGTGTTCTGATTAACCAGACATCCCAGAAAGACGTAACATGTAAAACTGGATTTAAAGCAAAGTCACCCATTTCTAAGTGGCCTTGTGAAAACCATAAACCAGATTCATTAGCACCTCTGCCTGTGGCATTTTTGACATAAGCAGCCCTGAATAACGGTCTATAAAGCCAAACCCAGACGCACAAAACCACAGAATATCAAGACTGGGCTAACAATATCAACTTCAGTGATTACTATACCATTACCACTTAGTTTATAGAAAACCTTCCAACATACGTAAGTGTTGACATTGCCTTTCATTATCCATGACTCAAAAGACAATGATACAGTAAGCCTTAGTTTCCATGTCTGTTTTAAAAACATAATTCCGTAATAGGACAGAACAGCCAGCATAAAGACATCTAGAACTGTACATTAATTGAAAGACAGAGTCTGATGACAGAGAGTTGGTCATTCACATCGGTTTTATTACATGCACCACCATTCACTGCCTCTAGTGATTTAAAACAAACTTTGTAGTTTTGACATTTTCATCCTAAGAAGACTCTTACAGAGTTGACAAATACACAGTGCAGCTTTCCTTTCATAAGTATCCTTGGAACCAGTAACTTACCAGAGTTGCGAGCAATGACTATTAAAAAGGTGCCCAAAGACATGGGTCATGTGCAAGAAAAATCAAAAGCCTTTCCCAATGCCTTCACCTTTCAGAGCCTTTTACAAAGTCAGTGAAGAATGATACCCTCTCCTTCACACAGTGATAAATAATCAGATAGACAGTGAAAGATTAGACCTGAGACGTATCAAAAAAGAGGGGCGCAATTTTAAATCTTACCTTCTGCATGTTGGGTTTGATGCACCGAACAAAGAAAGGATTTGAAGAACTCAGCGTTGCCATTAAAGAATGAAGAGATTCCTAAAACACGGGTAAAAAGAAGACAGCACTTCACAAACTGGCTTTTTTACACAAGCAACGTACCCCAGCAAAGGCTACGGCGGCTTAGCATTGCAGACAACATCTAACTGCAACACCTAGTGGCGTACACCAGAAACTACTGTACCGTGCAAGTTCTTGCTTGTGAACACATAGAATCAACACAAGCATTCTTTTTTTTTTTTCCACTGCGCTTCTGATCAAAACTGTCATCACTATTCTACAATGAATAAGTTTTAAAGATTGATATGAAGAAAACTGTTCATAAGGAAACACCAAATTAGAAAGTTGCTGTTTCAGGGATCTTCTGAATGACTGCTTAAACTTGCGATCCACATTCCTAAACTGCTAAACTCAAGCAAGTCAAAAGGAAAGGTAAGAGGTCTAAGATAAAACTGAAATACCCACAAAATCAAATTTCATCTTTTCATTTCAACCACCCTGTACCCACTCACTTTCCATTGCCCTCAGCAGCATTTTGTGCACAGGGAGTTCTCTCCTGTGTGGTCTCAATCTTTCCTGGTAAAAGGACACTGATAGTAAACATATGTCAACAAGAAGATAGAAAAAATATTACAAATTTCTGGAAAAAAAGAGTTACTTTAGAATATAGAAGACATTGTTTTACCAACACTAGATTTGAAAATGCTACCCTCTTGAAACTAACTAAAACTGAGTAAAGCATAAAGCAGTAAAGAAAACATATCTTACTGAAGGACAATGCTAACAGCATTAAGCACACCATTTCACAGTTATTTCATGGGATAGTTAATTGCATTTAACAATAAAAGAAGGACTATAAGGTTCAGCTAGAAAAAAAAAACAACATATTAGAAAACATTCCTAGTTTTAGAACTCTGAATGACCCAATACATATTAGACTATCAGTTGTCTGAACCTCAGCCTGTGAGATAAAAATCACAAAAATCCCTCAGTCCTTTTATGATTATTACTTTAATTACACATCCACCCCTTTCCTGCCTGAGCCATGATTCCATATCTTATTCCAACTTGCCTCATTCTGTATCATTAAGTATGATAAACCATTTTAAACTGAAGTCTTGCATTTACTTTGCAGAGATACAAATGACTGTAGAAGAGCAGAGCCCAGGCTCTGAAGAGCCCAGAAAGCTAACAATGACAATGTTTTACTTCTCAAAGGTGGCCCTTTGTGCCAGGCAGTGGAAAGAATATAGAGCAGGCTGCCAAGGAGACAGAAAATTCACTTGTAAGAAGAGCAACACTGTGCGTCCTACCATATGTTTTGGAGCCAAACTGCCAATGGCAGTCTGTTACAACAAATTCTTGCTTTAATCTGCAAACCAAGGGCTTTCTTGATGATTAAACATGAAGTGATAAAGGCAACGGCAGAGTTTTGGCTGTGCACAGAGCAAACGGAGCAAATGGTGAAGTGACTGAGAACGTAAATGATAGTTCTTGGTTTGTTTGCCTTTGCCAGTTTACAGACCAAAAGTAAGTGGCAGCAAACATTAAACAGCCAGAAGAAAGAAAGACAAATATTTTTATGTAAAGACAGGTATTTACAGCCTCAAAAAGTAAAGGCTTCATTTCTATTAAACCTGTGTGAACATTACATCATCTACGGACAACTAAGCCAATTCTCTCAAGCCAGGCTACTACTTAGGAGACTGGAAAAAATGATCAGTCTAAACAAAAACGATTTAACCTATTTTCACATTCATCTGTGGTACAGACAGACGTTCTGCACAGCACTGCAAGCCTCTAAATCACTGTCAGGTGACAAGCTAATCTGAAGTTCGCCCTGCTTTAAGCAACAGGCTGAAACAGATGCTATCTAACCTCAGCTATTCTGTGTGCACTCCCAGGCCCACATTAGGCAAGCTGTCAAATGGAAAGAAGAGTTAACCAACCTACCATGAGAACAAAACTGTGAAGGCAAAGTTCTTATCTTCAGTTGAAATGAGATGGACTAATCCCTGGTAGACTTTAAACCATGGAAAAACCCACCCAACCGAATTCTTTGGGAATGGGATGATGACCTCTTTACAAGAGGTCAACCTCCTGTAAAGCAGCCCAGATGGCTAATGGCCAGTTACTCAGCTTCAGGTAAGAGTTAGTTATCAAAACAACATTTTGATTTCATGTTTTATCATACTTTATATTGTCCAGGGGCCCCGATGGAGAAGAGAAGGAATGTACATTATGTTCTACCTTGCAAAGTCGGTGCAAATAAATGGTCATTTTTTATACAGTAACATCTTAAAGGTCTACTTTGCACAGGCACAAATTATTAAGTGGAAACATTACTTTCAGCATCCCAGAGAGCTAGCAAATAATATCACCTCACCACAAGAAGCAGGTATTGTCTGAGCCAAGTGATGGTAGCACAAAGCAAAGGAATATTAGTGCTTTTTAATAAAAGACACTGTGTGTGCCCAAGCATACACTCCTTGCTCTTCTGTCCAACACTTAGCAATAGTCTGCTAGGATAAAATCTGCCCTCAAGGGGTTTGAGTCTGCTTCCTTTTTTTTTTTCTTTTCTTTAAGTGAATGAAGAGTGCAAATATATATTAATTCAAACCAAATGAAAGACAACTAATCCAGACTTGTACTCACGCAATTTAGAAAAGGTTTCATGCCAATCTCTCTCTTTTAAATAATTTGCAGATAAATTTTATGCTAGATTTCAATTTAGTGCCATTTTTGATGGGAGGGCCATAAAGCCTCATTAAAAGGTGTTTAATAAAAATGCTTTCCAAACTTTAAGTTAAAAAGCGAGGCAACACCTTAATGAGGTATTTATTCAGTACTTATTTTTCCTAGCATACAGGCACTGCTGTAAGGCTTTGTGTGATTCTGTGATACGTTTTAGATTAGAAAGAAAAAACAGGGCAAGAGAGACCAACTTCATACATGAGCTTTAAAATAAGGACAAACAGGCAACTGGAAAGCAATAGGAACAGGAGTTCTGTGTGGATGGTGCAATGCAAAGCTTAGTGTCTGCTTGAAGACAGCTAGTTGAAGCTACCTAGTCTGCTTGAAGCTAGCCAATTAGTCAATTAATAAGTGCAATTTCACAGAATAGACAGCAATGTTTTGATGCCGAAGTTTTGCTTGTTCTAATCCGTGGCAATCTTTATTGATGTTGATCTATCACTGATTAGAGCAGAGATGACACATTAACTAACCTTGAATTGCAGACTGACAGTGGGTTTTCGGTGCTTGCTTCCACATTTAAGAGTGTCTTGATTGTTGCGACTTGAAACATGTTCAAACAGATCATAGATGAAATCGAGACTGAAATGGGAAAGAAAAACAGTATCTCTAAAACGTATCTTAACAGACTATGAGGTTTACTGCTATAGAATGCAAAGAAAGTATTGTCCCCTAGAAAGCAGCTCTTCCATCCAAAAAAGTGATTACTGATTTTGTCCATAATCTTTGCAGAATTTATGCAGGGGAGAAAAAAAAAACAAAACAAAGCAAAGCAAAACAAAACAAGGAGGTACTTCTCCAGTCCCAAGACATCATTAGGGAAATGAAACTTGAAGTTCTAAAGTCCTTACTGCATTTTACTCAATCAAAATTCCATTTGACTGTAATTGGCATTTTACCTGAACAAAGACTAAAACAACACTTCCAGCTTGCTTGCAGCCATGACACAAATAACCACCCACATAAGTCTCACTCTCAGACACTAGCTGTGTATGCTGTTTTCTGCTCTATCAGCCACGAATCCTCCTCTTACCACTTCTACAGAAAAACAGACCTTTTAATTCGAGCTCCAGACAGATGTTGGTGCAAGAGTAAAACCAGGCCCAGCAGCTTCAACTCATTTATTACTTCTACCTACATACTTCAGCTGATAGATGTTATGTCAGGTATGCCATGAAACCAAAATAAATGACTTAAGAGAGGAAAATGTTTATCAACAGTTTCCCCTGCACAGAAGGGCTTAAGGGATTTACAAACAAGCAACTCATACAGCATGGCAGGATGACTGGATGGAATGCGTGGGGGCAACAGCTGAGACAGCAACACCTGGGCTCAGCTCTCTTCTCTTCTGTCACCCCTTTCTGTGTCCTGGAGTCTCAACCAGATGCCTACAAAAATGGGATGTGATACTGCTCCGGCTCACATAGTGCCACTGTAAGGATTCTGAGACCTTACACAGGAGAATAACAGGAGGCGTGCAGGTACCAGAGACATCCAAAGCTCAGACTTTCAGTAACATAAATCTTCATAGAATTCTCCCTTTGAAGCAATTACTATACGGCAATTTGCACTGTGGTAGGTCTCCGACACAGCTTTCAAGCAAATTAGGGACTGCCAGAAATACAAGCAAATTAGGCAGTATGTGAAGCAAAAAAAAAAAATGCACAGACACTGACTATGAGGCACCCTGAAACCGTTAAAAATCATCATCAGCTTTCAGCATCTTTACTCACCACTGAGTAGCAACTGAGCTCTCTAGCTACCCCTGGACTGAGCACAGATGAGGTACTATATAATGTGGGGAAATCCAACTTTGTGAGAACTGATTATAGTCAGATCTGCTTACAGGTACTTCTGATATTCCTTCTGTGCTCATTTCAAGGTCTCATTTGTCAAGGTCTGATGCTATGCAACATCTAACACATTCAAAAACCCCGTCAGAATTTGATGATACAACACCCCATAAGTTCATGTTCTAAACAAAAGTTGCAGAAACTCACCTGCTTTCACGTAACAAGTTCAGAAGATCGTCTCTGAAAGTATCTCTGTTCTTCTCCAAGATCCCCCTGACATCATACTGGACCTAGCAGGAAACAGAGCTGATTCAAACAACAAGCCAAGTAGTCAGGCACATCTCACAGGAGTGGTACTGTAAGAAGTGCTGAGGGAACAGAGTGCTTTAGTTAATTTTGAGCAGCCTCAGGGCAAAATTAAGCTAATGAAATCTCTGTTGGGAATAATTTCAGCAAATAAATAAAAGAAAATTACCTCCCCGGCGTAGTGCTTCACTCCAAAGTTGTGAACAGCAACTCTTGGTTTTACATAAAAAGGATTGTTCTAATTGGAGGGGAAAGAAAAGAGAAAAATTTTTTTTTTGAGGGGAAGGGTGCATAAAGGAATGAAACAAAGGGCCACATTATCCTCCCAACCCAGACCTAAACAAACCATTGTCTTCCAGTGAACTCCCCAGGAGATTAGCGCTCCAAAAGCAAACAACCAATTTATAACAATAATAGGATTTGTTAGTCTGAGATGCTTCAAATGCAGTAATAACAGATTAATAGTATCTAAAAAGGCATTATACTAAACCTGAACCCATCTGGCAGGACCATCTATTAAAGGCACTTTGAAATAAAAAGACACTATCTTAAACTGGCATTTATAAAAACTGGGGGGGTACACTTGGATCCCAGAAATACGTGAAAACAATTCTAGGATCACAAATAAAGGTATCAGTAATCTGCACAGAGGGAACAGCAACCTTTCCAGAAATGACATCAAGGTGAATACTTCATTAAATCTAAGGAAAGTGAAGATGTAAGTAATTGAGTTACTGCAGGTTGTCAGAGCTCTAAAAGTAGAATTTGGCTTATTCACCAATATGGAATCCACAAACTGGACAGTAACAAGGATATGTTCTTCCGGGTAACCTACTCAGTCTTGACAGTAAATTATATGGATTGCCATGGAAGTAGGATCACATCCAAACCAGCCTCTAAAACTGTGTATCTGTATATTTGAACCATGAATTTCTACAGAAGCAAAGAGACCGTCCATAATTTGCACAGAAAACATGAGTAAAACACCACATACTGCATGCTGGGTGTTCAACTTCTCCAGCAATGTGGCATCAGTAGCTTGAGGAAAATGGCTCTCTTCATTGATGAGTGCCAGCAGCCCCAGTTTCTAGAACAGCAAGAAAAGGCAGAAGAGAAATTAGTGCACAGATGGACACAGATGTTGTCTCCAGTTTGAAAACAAAAAAAAAAAACCCACACTGTCCTTGAAGTTGTTGTGTGCAAAGAGTCACAAAACCACCGATACATGACAAAAACCCCAATCTCACAGACTGAAGGTAGGTTTTCAGTGCATACAATTGCCCCTGACTATATAACCACTCTCCAAGACCTCCAGTGATCAGGAGTCCCCTAAATCTCAGGAGTTTGTGTAAACAGCCTTTCAAAATTTTTTCTTCCACAAAACTATCTACTTAGTTGTCAAATCCACACCAACTTGCAGCACCTACAGTGCTCCTGAACACAGCAAAAGATACAGAGCTTAACTAGGCACTGCGTGAAACACAACTTCCCTTTGCTTTTGCATACGTGTCTGTAATTTCCTTTGATGTTCCCTACTTCTTATACTAGGAGAGGTGGTAAACAGAGCAAGCTACCCTGCAATTAATGTGTCCAGCAAGCTTCAGGCTCAAACAGCCCCTCAGGAAAACACAGATCTCCAGGTGCACACTTTAATAAGCCATTTCCCATCGGCCCAGAGCAGCTCCTGACACACCACACGGTCCTGACTGCAGTCACGTCCTGGCAGCTGGATCCCCTTTCCCACTGCCATCAGTTTCTGTGGCAGGTTAAACTCACACAGCCACAGACCCCACTACAAAGATAAACTCATGCAGCCCACTTGTACTGCTGGCAGACGTGAACATGGATGAAATGATGACTTCAGCTTTGTCATCCAGCCAGAGTTATAATTTCTATGTAGTTAATTCAGAATCATCTGCCCATCACCACCCATGTTGCTACCAATAACTCTGAAGAAACTCCATGTTTTTTTATACATTTCTTTACTACAAATCAGGACACAAACAAAAATATGGATGAAGCCAAAACTGTCAGGCAACAAACGAGTATCACCTACATCCCATGAAAGGCCATTACGGGAGTGAGACACTGCCACTCTTTCTGCCTCCTCTTTCTATTCTTTTGAATCATCTTCAAATATTGCTTTTGTATATAAACATACACTGTTAAAATTTACACACACATATTGAGCTTACAATATAATCTATAACATTGCCACGCATGAAAATGATCTGATTAAAAGTTCGCTATTTAAACATGCAAGATCCACCGTTCTCTTCACTTGTTCTTTGTGCTGGCAAGTGTTTTAAAGACATACTGCCACAGATCAAAATCTAGAAATAGGTACTAGTATCAAATACTTTATTACCTTTTCAATAAGATCCAAGCATTCTCCATTGTCTGTCCAGTCAATATCCTCCCAAATTAGTCCTTCCCTAAGGAAAGCAAGAAGGGTCTTTTTATTGAGAACTATGACAAAGTTATTTTGAAAATAGAAACAGGAGGAGCTGATGAACATTACATTACAGCAAAATCAGCTTGCTTTTAAAAAATACCCAGCTCCAGACATTTTCAAAGGAAGAAGCTGGGGACCTTGATTTCAAGTGAACACTGGTATTTCCAGAATTTTTCCAGATTTCATCTGTCTCTTACCTGCTGTATTCCAGCTGCTCCAAGGAAAAGATGTGCTTGTTGAAATACTCCTGAAGCTTTTCATTCGCATAGTTAATATTGAACTGCTCAAAACGGTTTACCTAAAGACACAAGAAATTTTCAAAAATGCATGCACTCCAAGTATTCCACATTGCAAACAAGGAAATGGTTGAAGTCATAACATGTTCAATAATCAAGTTGACAAAGATATGTAGAACAATGCACAAACTTTTGAGACCTACCTCAAAGTTTTCAAATCCAAAGATGTCCAAAATTCCAATGGACTTGAAGTCTTCCTTGCTCCTGATTCTGCTGTTGATTTTCTTAATGACCCAAGCAAAACACTGAGAATAAAGTGCCATAGCCATAGAATCTCTGCTGTCTACTGCCTGCGTTAAAGAAAGAATACACAATGCAACAATCACTCCTGTAACTGAGAACTTACTAGGCTCTGCTGGTCAGCATCCTTTGCAAGCAGGTTTGCATCCGTATGTACCTTCGACAGCAACTGTGTTAACAGTTACTGATCATCACAATTTTAAGACTTAACAGTGTAAGTTACAACAGCTGTACACATATGTGGCTTTATAATTACATTTAAAGCTAAAGTCTTCAAATATTCGGAAATAATAAATGTAAGGTGTGGATGAAGGAAAGAAAAGGACAGGAAGTAACACCTTAACTTACCGCTTTCTAGAGGTCAGCATAACACTATGTATACCTACTTCTAATCCTCTTTTGGTAAATAACAACATTATTTCTGTTGAAAGTTTTCAAAAACACCCCTGACACAAATGTCCATAATAAAAAATTATCAGCCTACACGATTAGGATTTGAAAAAAAAATGGTAAGCTATCAGGCTTCATGAGAATAACAAAAGCCAAGCTACAAGTGCTGTCCAGAATGACAAAAAGGGGATTTATAGAGATTTCTAAAGTCCAGTTATACTTTCCCCCCAAAAAAAAACCCTACGTCATAATTTGATAGCAACTCTGATGTATGAACTAGGCTTCTGTTCCTGATAATTTCCCTGGGCTTGAACACCGAGCCATATTATTTAATAAAACCTAAAACCATGTCACAACTGAGATGCACTGATTACCTGTTGTATGCTAAGAGGTGTTAGGATTTCTTCTCCCCTGAGTATCATTGACCTCTGAGTCAACGCTTCAGTTAGCTGAGTAGAGTCCAAACCCAGTAGTTCAGCAGATCTACCCAGAGCTGGCAAAAGAAACAAATACCTGTATGTCCTTAAATGTATAAGGTTATGAAGCTTATTATTATTCTTGCTACTATCACCACCACTTAAGATGTTTCTAGGATTATGGGGATTAGAGATAAAAACACAACTGGAAACGTTAGGGTATGTTTTTGCTGCTCACGAATAGGCACAGTATCAGAAATATGCACAACTGAAGGAATTTCATAGAATCATAGAATGGTTTGAGTTGGAAAGGACCTTAAGATCATCTAGTTCCAACACCCCTACCATAGGCAGCGACACCTCACACTAAACCATGCCACCCAAGGCTCTGTCCAAGCTGGCCTTGAACACTGCCAGGGACAGAGCATTCACAACTTCCCGGAGCAACCCATTCCAGTGCCTCACCACCCTCACAGTAAAGAACTTCCTCCTTATATCAAATCTAAACTTTCCCTGTTTAAGTTTGAACCCATTACCCATTCCCCTATCACTACAGTCCCTGATGAAGAGCTCCTCTCCGACATCCTTGCAGGCCCTCTTCAGATATTGGAAGGCTACTCTTTATTGCTGTATCTGAACAAACATTTAAAAGGCTCACCAGCTGAATCCTTAGACATACCGGCTCATATTTTCAGATTTACAATCAAAGTATTGAAAGCTCTAAGAAAAGGTATCTTCAGTGGAGATATCAGTTAAAGAACATACTTGAGCACTTATCTTTTATCAACTTGAGAATATTTCTGAAGGATTTAGATTAAAATGGAATTTCACTGCTATTAATGGAATAAATATGTGCCCAAGGTCTTCTCTAACTAGGACTTAGCATTCGGCAGCTGACCAATTATCATTATTTGTTAACCCTCCCCCAAAATAACATTTTAATCAATATTTACAGATGCTAAAAAGCAGTAAAACCATTTCAATGTTTGTCCTTCCTATAGTCAGATATACTAGCAACAAATATAGCTTTCACAACCTCAAGAAACATGTACATTTGGATGCATAGCCTTCTTACCTGTTTTAAAGGACACCTGTGCCCCACCAGCAGTGATGAACTCAACATTTCCTAGATGCAAAATGCCAGCCAACAGCCTCAAAACTTCTCGCACTTCCTCCTTGCTGAACTCCATCACTTCCATTGCAGTCTGGAATGACATGTGAGCTTCTTTACTAACACGCACACTGACTCCAAAATAGGGACAAGGACAAACCCATCAACTGTGCTGTCAGGTCTTAGAAAAGCAAGTCAGGACTGGCAGAGGGCTGGCAAGAGTGAATTCCTTTGCTTTCATCGCAAATTGAATACACTGTCATACATGGCAGGGACATCTCTGTACATGTTAAATATCGCTCTGGTTTTAAGAAATCTCCTTCTGATGCTGTAAGGATGCCGTCATTTGCTTGCAAATTCTTCATTAAAATTATATATTATATGACCTACTGAGTCGTGCAACAGACACAATTTCACTAATTTCCATTAGTAACTGATAACTAAACACACATCTTACCAGTGCAGTCTGATGTCTTACAGCAAAATTGAGCAAGAAAAAGAGATCTATATAAAATGTGTGGAATTTATGAATAACCAATATGGCAATGATCAAGGTTCAACTGCATAAATGAGAGCAGCAAATCTCAATCTAAAGAAATATTAAAACAAAATGAGGAACATACACTTTTCTCTGACACAGAAGGCATAATTGTTATGCCTCTTGAAATTATCAGATTTTCCAAATTTGTGCCTGATATGAGCCTGCCTGAGCGCAGATCAGTTTTATACACTTACAGTTAGACCATCATGATGTGGTCACTGCAGGTGTCATGACAGATGACACATGACACATTTTACCTTTCATAAATCGTCAATTACAAACGGAAAAGCCTCAGCCTCATCCTACTATTAAAAGCATAGAAGAGGTAATGGTTGAGGGTTTATTTTGTACAGACCTTTCACACCAGAGCTCTAAGAAAGGGGACAGCACTAGGAGTTCCTCTCCACCCTCACCATGCAGTTCCTCCCTGTCTCCCATTAAAGAGTTTCACTTCAGTAACACTTCAAGGACATAAACCACACTAAAAGTAAGCAAAGGAGATGACTGCAATTGGAGGAGACAAGAGAAGATGAACTGTGGGATTTCTGCCTACCCCCTGCTCTGGGAATGCAGCCCAGCAGCTTCAGCCCCTGCTCCAAGTCTGCCTACACTATGGGCAGCACATAAGTGGCACCTGCCCAGCTGATTTCATGCTCTGCCTACCCTGGGATGATTAGCACAAATTAAATGTCACAGTAATCAACCTAAGCATGTGACTACAATATAGATTAAGTTACCCACTTTTCCAGCACCTCCTTCCAGCATACTAAACTAGGGTTTTCACACTAAAAATAACTGCTGCATCCACTACACGTTAATTTGCCAGCCTGACAGATAGCTAAGCAAAAATAATTTGGTGAAGGTCATAAAACCAAGTATTTTGTCTGATTTTTAAAATCTAACACATATTACCTCAGTGATATAGTATGCAATTAGTAATTTTCCTAACAGTCAGTACAGACTAATTGCTGTAGCCAATTGGTGTGGGTATAAGACACAGAGCCATTCAGAAAAAGCCTCCACCAGGACCTGGTTTTTAATCTGTGATTACACTTTCTTCAACTCTGTTGTGTAAGTTACTCCATACAACTGGATCTCCCATCTGCAACATAGAGAATCACACATGCAGAGGTGCTTCTCTCCCCATGTGCTGCACTGCACATGGGGAGCATGTAGATGCTCGCCATCTGTAGATGCGACACAATCTGGGTAAAGCTTTAGGATGGAAAAACAGTGGAAGCAGACATAGCTGTAATATAAAACAATGCAGGGAAGGAAAAAGGCAAGTAAACGCCTTACTGTCTTCCCAACTGCTATTCTTTTAATTCCAAAAATGTAACCCTTTCACTAAATTACAGCACACTTTGAAATGGTAGATTAAAAATCAAATACTGGAGGGAAGGTAAAGACATGCTCAAAATGACAGTGAAGTATTATGATAAAATATAAGTCCCTGTAAAATTAGTGCCTTGGTGAGAGAGCTGCATGTCCAGGTAAGCACAAGAAGGCTTTGTTCCCTGCTCTGCCAGTGGGCCCCAGACACCTGAACTTCCAGCATTTTTAAAGCATAAAGAACTAGGGAAACAACTCACAATGACTTCCTTGAAAGAATCTTTGTCACTGATTGTCTTATCCGCTATACATCCAGACTGATTCAGGTAGTGGTAGTTCTCCGGTACAGACAAGTAAAAAGCATCTAATCATGGGAGAAAAGAGGATGAGTAACAAAAAAGCCCAAAACAAAAGCACCCCAAAAATCACTATGTCAGAGTTAAACAGATCACAATTCATATGCTCAGAAATTACAGTGATGTGAAAACCAATGTTTTATATTAAAAACAGATTTGGGTTTTTATTTTGCTGGTTTTTGCTTAATTTAGCTGCACATTAGAGACAACTCTACTTTTTAGCATGCAAAGACAGCAGGCCCAAAGGGAGATGGCGAGACAGCTTTAGGCAATTTTGCACATATACAAATGTCATTTCTTTTGTTCAGTGGATTTATTCTTTATGAGAGAGGATTAGGGGAACCAGAATTATTTCTCTCTGTTGCTGTGGAGTTATTTAGTACCAGCAAAAATATTCAGCTTGAACAGAATGAGGCATGTTTATCCCCAGGTAATTTTCCCAGGGCTACAGCAGGAGCTGGGAGAAAAATTACCAGCAGCTCAGTGACAATCTTCAACTAAGCAGGCTGCTTTATCCAGCTGAGCTCAAGTTCACACTCATCGAATCCCAGCTGAATAAATAACCTATTTCTCTGCTTGGGTTAGTGGGTTTCTGCAGTTAAATTCTCCACTACTGTCACCATGGCTGACCACTAGCAGGAAGCCACCGCAGTTGTGTGGCTTGTGCTTTGCCACTCACCTTTCTCTCTCTCTTCTATCCCTGCCAGCAGAGCATAGAATATATGATAATTTCTTTCCCCAGGGTTTTGTCTTACTACACGATTCTGTCAAAGTAAAAAATAGTTTCCATTTAAGCAATATTTTTTAAGAATATGTTTTATACACAATTTCAAAGAAAAATATTAAGTCAAACAAAATTAACTGAGAAAAAGCCAACATCAACTTACTTTTTCCAATAAATCTATAGCCAGGAAGAAAAAACTTCAGTCAAGGAATAAAGTAAAAAGCAATTAAAATGCACAAGCTATTTATGATGTTCCTTCTTTCATCTGAGACAACAGAAGAGCATCATGGCCTTTTCTTATGCCTACTGCTATAGCAAAATGAATAAAGTAGCAACAACAATGATATTGCAGCAGTTCTAATATCAGTACGTTTCCACACCTCCTGCTCCTCCATCCCATCAAAACTAGACTTCTGATATTCTGGATTTTATACATCTGCTTTCCTTTCCTTTTTCATTTCCCTAAAACTTGGAAACAGCTGTAAGGATGAAATTTGTCCCACTACAAAAGCAGCTTATGTTCAAAACACTAGGTAGGATACCCTGGGTATATTCATCATTTCTACACATCTGCTGCTCTGGTGGAGCTGGCTTAGAGCGCAATTTTGCCAAATGCAGGATAAATCCAAGGATTTAACGCACCCAGGCTCATATTCCAGAAATTCAGCAGCTCTGCTCCTTCAAGTGCTTTTCCAGAAAAGTTAGAATTTATCTTTGGATATAATAAATGAAGGAAATAGATGACAACTGAAGTTATCCCCAAGAACTCAGGCTGGTTTAGCTCACTAGGTAGGAACGTGCAAGAGCCATGTCAGCACTAGCAATACAAGATCCTGATCCTCTGAGAGTATATACACCTCACCCCACCACAAATGGACATGTATTTGTGTGTACAAGCACATGCATAATTTGGTGCTACTGCTTCCCTTTCGCAGCTCCATCAGCTCTATTTAATTGTGCATGTTTCCAGACAGGGTGAAAGGACAGCCAAGGGCAAAGCACTTCTCTAGCAAGCCCTCCACAGAGGTATAAGGGGGGGGGGGGGGGGTGTAAAATCACCAAATGAGGATACAATCTATAATTCTTCCTCCCTGAATGTTTCCTTTTTGACAGATGTTCAGCTGAATGAACTTCCCAAAGCGGCTTGAGTTGTTGTTGTAAACAGTCTTTGCATTGCCAAAAGCCTCCATAATTGGGCTGTGAAAATACAGAACGATAAGAGCATTAATGTGTGACCAGCATGCCAACGGCTTCACATGGGACTGCTGAAACGAACAGCACTCTGAACAGCTCGCTTCTGACACCCTCCTCAGCCTACATCCTCAGTAATACCCTCAATCATTAACAATAGGCATCCCAATTTTCTATGAAAAGATGCAAGTATTCAAGCAACAGGAGGATTAATGGTACTAAGCTGCTCTGCAGCTTACTCTGTAACTACTCAAAAGATGCACACAATTCTTACTGCAATACTCAAATTATAAGACATCTCAGCACATGCAAGTTGCTAGACAGATGTAGGAAAAACAGTCCTTGTCCTAAGGCAACTGAAAAAGAAATAATTATCAAGATAGAGCACGTAAAGAAGAGATGAAGTACGATAAATGGAAGTAATAGCATCTCAAATTGTCTTTCCTTTTAAATAGTTAAGAATCATGTGTTACTTCATTTGAACAGAGATTTTTTTTTTGCATAGAGTCTGTTCAATTTATCTGATGTATTTGCTCATCTGTCTTATCAAGTCTCCTTATCCTCCCTTCCCTCAGCATGCTTTTATCATTTGCACACTTCATACATGCTGTATCTTGTTCTACCTTATCCTCAGGTTATACAAACCAAACCAATGGCTTCTCCCTCCCACCACCCATTCCTCACTCTGATTATCTGAATTCAGCCCCCCCCTCCCCCCCAAATGAAAGCCACGATTAAAGCTCTGTCCATTTCAAAACTCTGCTTCTTTTTGCCTCAATAAAATAGACCATTTTGCTCACAACACTCGAGCAGCCAAGTAATTCTGTTTAATGGAGAATTTCCTCCTTTCCAATATTACTGTTCAGTAAACATGCCCCCATCTTTAACTACACTGCAACTTCTCATTTCAATAACAAGGATTACATCTTCTGGAAAAAATGCCTGTGTATTAAAGGACCTAGTACCTGCTCTCAAGAATAGCTTGCTCTACACAGGAGGTCTTCTCTTTGCAGGAGAGCTCCAGCGAATGTTGGCTCATTGCAGACAAGAACTTGAGAATCAGCTTAGTGCTTTCCGTCTTGCCAGCACCACTTTCACCACTGAAAGAAGTAAGAGGAGGGAAGTGTTTTCAAAGTTCCAGCTGCCAGTGGAAAAGCCCTCTGTCTGGCCAGCCCTCCCAACCATAAATTACTGGAGGTTAGGAAGACTGAGGTGATTAGAAATTATACCCAAACAGCAGCAGAATACACCTTTAAGCTTGCTGAATATGACATTCAACAGAAAATTCAAACTATCTTCAGACATCATGCCAATGTTCAGACAGCATTTCAAGGCGCTGATTACATAAGGATGAACAACACCAATGAGGCAACGAAGAGCATTCTGAACACAACAGCTATCAAACAGTTCTCACCAACACGGAAGAACAAAGTTAGAACAAAGGCATGGCAATGGCTGGGGAGAAAGTCCAGAATATGAATTAAGCTTAAAAAGTTTGGCATTACATTGCAGCAATCTAGCTAAGGAGAGAGCCCTGTTGTGAGAATGAGGAGGTTAGAGATACCAATGCATATTACAACACACAAAGGCTACTAGTATAATTAATACTGATATTCTCAGTGAGCTACATATTCTTTAATCAAACTTTTTAAATGCCCAGCCAAATAAACCAGATACACATTACTTCAAAATACACACTTTTCACCTCTCAACACTATCAGAGATGTAAAACCTTTCCTCTTCATCCACAGCAGTACAAAGCTATTTGATGATGCTATACTGAGACTTTAAAAATTGTTAGTTTTTAGGAAGTTAGATTAATTAGCAAGCAAACATGCTGATGTAAACAGAAAGCAATATACTTCTCTTCAAAACCAACACTCTAAAAAAGGGAAGGTATAAATCTATCTCATTTCTTCTATATCATTCCCCTTCAATTATGTAGCATTGTAATTAACAATACACTGTGAGACATTAAGAAACAGAAGTTGCAGTTGAAAGTTTGTCTAGTGTGCTTACTTTTCATCTGAAGTCATGGCATTCTATCATAAGATGCAGCCTAATTCCTAGTTTTTCTATTTCCTAATTAAGCTGTACCTAATTCAAGCTTACTCCAGTTTACAGGAGATCTCATCATGAGATTTTTATCTCATCCTACTCTGTCCATTGTAGCAAGTGGGTGTTTTGTCACTGACTTTGATGGATCACAACTGGGCACATGGAGCAAGCTGTCTATTTGACAGTCTTCTGTTGGGCCACTGCTGAGTGATTTTAGGTTACGGCAAAGTATAATGATGCTTTCTGGATCAAAAACAGCAAAGGAGAGAGGGGCAGCCCAAGAAAGCAGCCTGGCATTTTCCTGCAAATGACTGCTAACAATTACAAAAATAATCAGGGAAAAGGCATTCAGAAAGCCATGAGACACAGTTTGGTAGGTGAAATTTAAGTGTTTCCCAAGAATCATAGAATCACAGAATCGTTAGGGTTGGAAAGGACCTTAAGATCATCCAGTTCCAACCCCCCTGCCGTGGGCAGGGACACCTTACGCTAAACCATATAACCCAAGGCCTCGTCCAACCTGGCCTTGAACACTGCCAGGGATGGAGCATTCACAACTTCCCTGGGCAACCCATTCCAGTGCCTCACCACCCTCACAGGAAAGAATTTCCTTCTTATATCCAATTTAAACTTCCCCTGTTTAAGTTTTAACCCATTACCCCTTGTCCTGTCACCACAGTCCCTAATGAAGAGTCCCTCTCCAGCATCCCTATAGGCCCCCTTCAGACACTGGAAGGCTGCTATGAGGTTTCCAAGCAGCCTTCTCTTCTCCAGGCTGAACAGCCCCAACTTCCTCAGCCTGTCTTCATACGGGAGGTGCTCCAGTCCCCTGAGCATCCTTGTGGCCCTCCTCTGGACTTGTTCCAACAGTTCCATGTCCTTTTTATGTTGAGGACACCAGAACTGCACACAATACTCCAGGTGAGGTCTCACAAGAGCAGAGTAGAGGGGCAGGATCACCTCCTTCGACCTGCTGGTCACACTCCTTTTGATGCAGCCCAGGATACGGTTGGCTTTCTGGGCTGCGAGCGCACACTGAAGCTGGCTCATGTTCATTTTCTCATCAACCAACACCCCCAAGTCCTTCTCTGCAGGGCTGCTCTGAATCTCTTCTCAGCTCAACCTGTAGCTGTGCCTGGGATTGCTCTGACCCAGGTGTAGGACCTTGCACTTGGCAAGGTTAAACTTCATGAGGCTGGCATCAGCCCACCTCACAAGTGTGTCAAGGTCCCTCTGGATGGCATGAAGATGTCAAGAAGAACTACAGAGTCTTTAAAATACTTCATAAAACTTCATACAGGATACGCTATCTGCTGATATGCAAGTACGATTCGTCCATCGTACTTACACCATCTCAAACAACTTCTGTAGTATTTTTACTTTAGCTTTACTGATGTCTGCCTTTTTTTGTATTTATCCCCTTTCTCTTTGCAGGCCCTCACTCACTATGTTCCTGAGCCAACAAAGGAAATATTTAAAATTTCCTATATTTAATATCCACCCCTTGTACAAAACATTTCTACTGCAAGCATTGAAAGAGCTTCACGAACCTTTGCAAAAAATCATAAAGGGATACGTACTTATTCCTGCCTAAATTCCCACCCTCTGAGCAGTGTATAGCTCAACAGCAGCGATATAGGTACCAAGGAGAACATCAACTCTTTCACTGACACCATCCTTCCTCTCCTCCCACCCTCTTGTCCCATGCTCTGGAGCATCTGTAGTTCTATGGAAGCTGAAAGTTACCCCACTGTAATTGAGAGCAACTGAGATATCCAAAGCTAATGGAAAAGTATTTCCCGTGACTATCTCTGGTACAGTTGGTATTATGCACAATTATACACTCTTGATTTTTTTGTAGACTACGAGAGGCCCAGAAATGGGTCAGGCCAAAGATCTACCTGCCCACTGTCATATCTCTGACAGTCACCAAACGGAGA
The DNA here is from genome assembly GCF_034315485.1 of Pezoporus occidentalis. NCBI lineage: Eukaryota > Metazoa > Chordata > Aves > Psittaciformes > Psittacidae > Pezoporus > Pezoporus occidentalis. Next base: position 454,028 of record NW_026913855.1, read on the forward strand.
TGCCCAAGGAAGACATACAATACTTTCCTTCAGTGTTCTTTCATATTCCAGCTATTTGCTGTTCAGAGGGTTCCTGATCTAAAACCTAGTTTCTATGTGTCTTTTAACCCTCAGTGGATTTATCATCCATGAATTTCTAACCATACTCCCTTAAAAAGCATATGATCATGTCTTGTTCTTTCAGATCTGCCTCCCATTAACACCATTTGATGCCCCTTAGATCTCATATTGGAAGGAGAAACCAATAACTTATCGCAGCACTCTCTCTACTGTCCATGATTCCATGAGTAGGCCCCCCAGTTCAGGTTGCCTGTTTCCATTAGCGGTTCCCACAGACAGAGCCATACTATACTTCCAATCACTCCTCTGAATCACCTCAACGTCCTCCTGGATATAAAGCAAGGGGGGAAAAGGCTTGTGCAAAATACTCAAGGCATGAACAAAGGATGTATTTACCCAATGTCCTCTACTCATTTACTAGTAACCGCTCTATTCAGTTTTACAATAACTATTGAGCACCAAGTGCATGGGTTCCTGGAGCTCTCTGGCATGACAGTAAGATATCACCCCTGAATGCTGTTGTTCAGCTTGGGGCCCATAATTTTATGTGTGTCAAGTTGGCTCTACATTTTTCCTTTATGAAAGGTTTTATAAAAAACAGTTATTACCAATGAGATGAAAATCAAGAACAAGAATGCTCAACTTTAAAGGTGTTTATTCGACCTTACAGCACATATACTAACGGTACGTTAAGTGGGATCAATCTTTCAGACTCCTTAGAAAGCCTACACCTACAAGAAGTTGCCAAGGCTAGTAAAAGGGTGATGTTTTTTAGTGCACAGCCAACATTTCCAGCAACCTTTCCATCCCATGAGTTCAAATGCCAGCTCATTCTACATCACCACATTCAATATTGTGAATATATTAAGTGTGACAGCAACCCAGAAGGCCCCCACTTAGGAGATCTCTAGACTTTCTCCATGACTTGCTCTACGCAGGGCATCTCGCTAAGGGCGTAGCAGCCTAGGCTCCAGACTGCTGCAGTGGAAAAGGGGTCACTGAGAGAGACTCCTCATTCTGAAGGCCATAACCCGAGTGAGGCAGCATCAGCACCACTCTGAATCACTTCTCAGTTCTGTCTTCTAGCTTTAAAACCACAAAGACAAATGCACACAGACAAAACAGGCCCTTCAGCAAATACAGTTCATCAGAGGCACATCTGAATTTTGGTGTGTCAGTCTCATACGAATGTCTTCCCATCACAAGTCTGGGTCTCATCCAAAGACTGGTTTTATTCACATTGATTTTCAAGCTGAACAACAAAACAAAAATGTCAGGCCATCATATGATAACAGAGAGAACAAACTGCTGTCAGACTGATTTTACACTCACGGCACTGACTTGAATGTCATTCAGGGTGAATGCTGCTGCTCCTTCAACTGCTTTACACATCTTTTTGAATGCTTTCAGGTAATATTAACTGCCATTGTCTCAGAGAAGAGCATGTGTTTGCTTGTGCACAGACTAGACCACTTTAAATAAAGTAGCAACAACAAAAAAACCCAAACCTCCCCTACAGATATTTTCCTATTCTTCCAATAAAGGAGTAGAGGTTTGAACTTGGTCCTGACTTATGAACATCAGATAGATAATCATGGGGGAATTTGATCCCTTCCCTACATCAGGACAAGCTGTTTGGCTATTCCTTGAGTAAGATGGACTCCCTTCACGCTCCTGCTGAGGCACCCAGCTGAAAAATCAGAAGATGTTAATATTATTTCTTTTTAACATGTCTGTTGTAGCACTGAATTTAACTGTGGTGGGCTCCCCCCCCCCCCCCCCATTTTAAATTAAACTGCACCCTGTGGTTAAGGTTCAGATGATCACGAAGCTGAGCATTCACTGATGTAGATGTTCTTGTCTACATGAAAACAAATAAACAGCCAGATAAAGGATTTTTAGCCTGGGAGAGCAAAAATCCCATTTCACAACTCTGTAAAAATGCTAATGCAGAGTTTGTGCACAGCTCCTTCAGTATGACATTTTGTTGACATTTTAGGCTGCTAAATCATTTTTTTTTGCAGCATATTCATGAATTAAAATAAGCCCGTGTAACACAGACTGGTAAATAAGCATCTTCAGATGACTCCATTTAATATAATCTCCTCTGCATTTCCTTCCTCTTTACCTCTGGTCTGGGTGGTTACACTGGAAAAATGGTCTTGCATTTATATTATACATTGAGTCAATACCGATGACGGCTTATTAATTCAGGTTCTCGCGTTAACCTTCACATCTTACCCCACCCAGACAAATATCCCAAGCATTTCCAAACAGCAGAAGCTTTTTTTTTCTCCAACGCAGAGCTGCGCTAATTCTGCACGCCAGCAGAGGGCACTTCAAGTCCAGAAGATCAGCAGGAAGCGTTCAGCACCTCACCTCATGGGTGCCACTGGGATTTTAAGATCCAAAAGTTAGGAGAAGGAGAAACTGCATTTCAGAGCATGAAGCCTACACGAACAAGTCACTCATTTTAATTGGATGTAACTGTTAACTGTGTTTTCATGATGCAGCAGATTTTCCTTTATATAATCTCTTACATTAAATACAAGACCAGAATATTTGCCTGAATTCAGACACTGCAGAGCTCCATTTTACCATTTTTATCAAATACCAGCTGCAACGAAGAAAGCCTGGCAGTGCCTTGTTGCAATACCTAACTCTAAGCCAGTAAAAGATGAAGCAGGAACAACCAAGATGCTGAATTTGATAAGCACATTGTAACACCTCCATTTCTGATGCTCCAAACTAAGTATATGACCACAGGCACTTTCCTCAGCCTCATAAGGGCCACTGCAAACTTTCAGTGATCTTAAAAAATCCTGCCTTGAGTCCTCCAGAAATACAGCAGATAATATTGGTTTAGAAAAGTAGATTTGTCTTCTTATTTTTCTTATTCGAATTGCATGTACCCCCAGTTTCTGTAGAAACAAGGTACCCTCACAAGGTTGGTACTGTGACCATTGTCTAAAACACTGAACTTACACAAATCATTGTTTTAAAAGGGACTGCTAATGCAGAACTTCTCCACATTCTGGCTTATCTAACCAAGTTTTACCATGGCTTACACAGTGGGGACTGCTGGAGACTCCTCCAGAATATCAGAGATTTCTGCTTACATCCTTTTAGGACACAACCTGCTTTTCTCTTGGCAGCTTTTGGGGAACTGTCAGGAAAAAGAAGATACTTGAGCTGGTACAAAATGGCAAAAATACTGGGGGCCACCTGCTAGGCACCAGAAATGATTTTGGTTCCCAAAATTTGGGTACATGGACCGTTAACAAGTAACTACTTGGCATTAAAATGTGAAAGCATGAGTCCAGGCTAGCTATTTGCACATGACAAAGACCTTTGCACACTCCATCTTTTCTTGGAGTGTCACCTGGACTCAGCTTTGTATGCACAGCACTATGTATTAAGTGACAAAAAGGAGAAATACACTGAAGAAAGCTGAAAACCGCAATCAGTTCTGTCTTTGTGCCGCAGCCAGGCAGAACCTGCCTAGAGGTGATGGCAGGCAGGGACTGTGACCCAAGAACTTGCAGAAAGTTGGAACCAGACCTAGATGCGTTGCATATGATCCACATTTCTAACGACAGCCCAGGTGCTGAACTACCTGTGCCAAATCCTCCTCTTACCCAGGAAGCCTTGCAAACTGGCCTGTAATCTTAAAAGCCAATAGAAACTGTGTCCTGCAGAAGGTGCTGCTCTCACTCTGCCTCATTCCCCTCTCTACCCATGCCATGGTCCCATGGTTGTCACAAGGGCTCCCCTGTGGAGGTTGTGAGACAGCCGAAATTGTGTCACCTTCTGTCTGAAGGGCATTTCACACTTAGTATGTGCTGCAAACAGGCTTAATCACAAACACTGCAAAGGTGAGAGAGGAGAGGGGAGGGAAACACAAGCTCTCTCAAGTCACCCCCAGACATCACTCCCACACTGCCATTGCCACCAAGCTGCTCTTCCTGATCCTGCAGGCAAGGCTTCAGTTTCCCTGCCTGCATGCGAGCCAACGCAGCTGAGCTGGCAGGCAGGGAAAGGGAAAAGAGCTGGCTGCGTTTTCAGCTCTTCTGGAGCAAGAAGGAAGGAGGAGCTGAAAGCAGCAAAAAGCTATTGAAATGCCAACTGCTCTCAATGTACATTGGGCAGCAGCAAAACCCTGAGTACCAGTGCCACAGCGGATCAAACAGGAAGCTATTTATCACCATTAAATTAAAACACAACAAGATTAAGCAAGGAAGATTAATCAGGCAGAATTAAGTGGCTGAAATGAGAAGGGTTTTCTCCTTTGCTATTCTTATTTAGCACATTTCTCAAGACTTGTAGGTTATTTGTTCTTCCCCTCTTGACACAGCATTTAGGGTTTAGTAGTAACAAACTACTGAGCTGCACAGGGATTTTTTAACTAGTGGGGAAAGCACTTAGGGTAACATTAGATGGGTGAGTAGCAATAAATGCTCAAAAATACAATAGATTTTTTTCATTAAATGATATTGGAAGCTGCGTAAGAAAAATTAACATTTTGTTAGAGGTCCACAGAACGATACAGAGGAAGTTCAGAACTCTCTTCCAAAACTGATGGTTTAAAAACCTGCATGCTTTTGGAGTTCTCTATGCGGTCCAAACCCATGCTCCTAAATCACCTTGGAAGCCTCACCGGCAGGGGCAACCAAAGCAGCAGGGGCAGCTGCCGTTTACCTGATGAGGATGCACTGGCTGTCATGGCGCTTCCAAAGGCAGCGGTAGCACTCGTTGGCCACAGCGAAGATGTGAGGTGCGATCTCTCCCATGTGGTGCTTGCTGTATCGCTCCATGGCAGCACAATCGTACAGTCCTGGGATGCTCTTGTAAGGGTTCACAGAGGCAACTATGGAGCCAATGTAGGTCTGCAAGTACACAGCCCCCACAGAGTTGTTATTATACACAGGGTGGAACAGATTAACACTCTTCTCAAATGAAAGACAACAAATACGCATTTGCAACAGCCTAGCAATCCCACCTGGTTGATGAGGGAAAGCATGATGACACCGTCTATTTAGACTTTGGTAAAGCATTTGACACTGTCTTCCACAGCATTCTCCAGGAGAAACTGGCTGTTCATGGCCTGGAAAGGTGTATTGTTTGCTGGGTAAAAAACCACCAAAGAGTGGTGGTGAATAGTGTCACATGTAGTTGGTGCCCAGTCACTAGTGGTGTTCCTCAGGGCTCAGTACTGGGGCCACTCTTGTTTTATATCTTTATTGATGATCTGGACAGGGGGATTGAGCGCACCCTCAGTAACTCTGCAGGCAACACCTGCAACGGTTGGACTTGATAATCTTAAAGGTCTTTTCCAACCTACATGATTGTACGATTCTATTTTTCCCTGTTTTCTTTCTTTCCAAAAAGTTGTTTCCACCTCTGTCACATTTTCATCATTACCTCACCTACAGCACAGAGCTTCTTGGCTGTACAAATTCCTGCCTTAACACTGCTTACAGATGCACAGTAATGCCTATGAGCACTGGTCTATAGCTGCTTCTCATGTGTTTGTAGGGACTTGCTGAAATTACTAAAAACCTGACTGTCCCCCAGGTATTGGTGAGAAAGTCCATACTTCTTTGTAAGAGTATCCAAGTCCTTCCCTGTTACTCATTTTTAAAACAGAAGTAGCAGACACTGTGGTAGACACTAGCACCATTATATGTTGTTACGTCCTAAGAAAAGCACGTGAACTGGCAGATGCTCTCAAAACACTCTGTTTCTGCAACTTAATTTATTACTAGTTTGCTGTGGAATGGCAGCTGATTAGGCATTCATTTCTATCCCATTGCAATTAGGGAACACATCAGTTAAAACCACCCAGGTAGCAGCTTATACCCATTCCCACTGCCTTAATTCATTAGGCTGCAGCACTCTCATCATTTGCAACAGTCTATTTGCAATGCTGTTCATTTTCTCAGTCACCCTCTATGCACGTCAACACATTTCTCAGATGAAATTGAACTGAGGTAGGAGATAACACGAAGCATGCTCTCTCCAGGATTTCCAGCACATCTGGGGCACGTGGAATTAATTGATATGTGCAGTGTTACTGCTGTGATGCTAATTTCATTTTGTCAAGCACCTTTTCCACGGTTGCAGGCAGGAAGCTGACACCTGGCTTCAACAGCCTTGCAAAGCCTCCAGCCCTGCAACACGGTCCCTGTGTACAGGCAGATGCTTCACCAGCAGTCAGCCCTCTCGTGCTGACAGGAGCCAGCTGTGAAGCTGACAGCAGGACTGGGGCTCTCTTCACCTCCTCAGCACCCTACCCACAGAGGGCTGGGTAAGGCAAGCAGCATCTTGCACGACACAGAAACGCAGCCCCACATGCTCCTCCTGCAGCCTCCCTCTTCTCCTGGGGGCACTCACTGAGACCAGGGGCCATCGTTTCCCCCCACCATTTTCCTTTCCTCTCTGCCAGTGTCTTCCACAGCATTTACATTCCACTTCTACCTCACTCCCTCCTCCTCAATTCACATGTAATTATCACTGTGTATCAGCTCTGCTTTCTCACTGTTACCCTGCTGTTACATTCCCCATTATCCACCTGTTCATCCTCCATCACGCCAGCACAAGCAGCAGCTTTGAGCTTTTGCTAAGAGGACTACAGCAGTATCCTTGAAGTTATGACAATTTTATTAGCTGTGAGGGGAATATTCCTCCTTGCTGTAACTCAAGTACCCTTTACAGAGCTGGGAACTTTCAGTCTGTGTGTTTTATAACCCACCCACCCCCCACCCTGCCTCCCCCCCGCCATGCTGTGCAATAGCTCAGAAGGTTTCATGTAAAGGAAAGATACCATTTCAACACGAGATCGTATCACAAGGCAATTACAGCTCTGAGACAACAGCTTAATTTCCTGGGATCATCCCCTCTTGGGCTCTTAAATAACTAACAAGGAAGTCTCTAAGAACAAACTTCCCCAGTTGGATACATATTTTGCACAGACTGCAGGAGCAAAATCTTAAGAGAGATTTTTTTGAATATATGAATACAGTGCAAGCACGACCAATAGGACAACTACAGAACTTGTTCTTTACCTTGCTAAAGTCTGACAAAAGCCTTACTAAACTGTAAGAACAGTTAACTTAAGGCATGTCATCACAACAGATGCCATGGCAAAGAATCAACTAAAAAAATCCCTATGAAACATGGTACCATCTAACTTCATAACTGTAAGCATCCACTCTATAGATTCTGCAGGATCAAGCGCCTGACAGTACAACATTACTAGCCCACAGATCTTCCTGTGACAGATACAGCACTGGCAAAACTGAACCAGCACTGGTTACAGTGTGACTTTTACTGCTTCTCCTATTGCAAATGGTAAATAATGTAAGAGGTGACAGCAGCCCGCTTCTGCACAGACTTACTTGACATGAAGCAGTCTTTCACATGGCTTAAACATCACTTTCAAAAATGGTATCAACACTTCCAGAATATTAGTAATTACTGAGAATAAGAAAAGTCAGCTGGCTTCATTGCCTCGTAACTCATGTAAGGTACCATAGAGAAAAGGTAGTGTATCATGGCAATAACAGGAACCTGGTGAATAGCAGAAATGGTACAGGTGAAAACAATTCTGGAATCACCTGATCCTCAGGACATGTCATACTTTAAAAATTCTTTCTCTTTCTTTCAGCAAAAATGTGAAGAACCACAGCCTCTACTGAAATAGCTCCTATTTTGTGGCTCCCGTCTTCCAGTGCTTTGAGTATGTATAACCCCTTTGCAAAACAAGTTAAATGTGTGCACAAATCGCCACCAAATTATAATGATACAGACAGAATAAAATCAAGACCTGAAAAAAACAAGTTCTTCATTCCAAGGCAAGATCACAAGAACAGCTATATCCTTCACAGACACAGAGGATCAGATTTGTCATCTACCAAATGTCATAGTCCAACACCGGAACAGCCGCACAAGGTAACTGCATGGACTAAGTAGGAGTTTGCTGGCCAAAGCAAACATTTCACCTTAACCCAAGGTAGCTCAGCAAGGTTTTGATGAGCTGAAGTAGCACTGTTATTAAAAACCATTCCCGGTGTTAAAAGAGTTCCTATAAAAAGACAAATCTTCCCAAAGTCTTTTTAAATTTCCTCTGGGATACTCAGCAGCAACAAGATCTGCCACAAGAATAATCTCTTACATCACTCCCAGTCACTTTGCCATCCAGTAACTTATCACATGCTCTTACTAGTAGCAGGATTTTATAAACAGTAGATCCTACTCCTGGCTAGCCTCTACCCTGGCACCTCTAAGCACCATGAACTCAGGAACTTGAGGTATGGCGTGACCTGCACCCACAGGCAGATGAGCAGCACCGCTTCACCACCTCCCTCCCTGTTCCTGGGGCTCTGCTTTCCCTCCCCTGAGGACTCTGAGCAGCAACCCAACATAACCCCTTTTTGGGAGGGCAAACTTTCTGGTTTTGCAAGTGGAAGCACCTTAGAAGCAAGTTAAACCAGTGTAAAGATACACAAAAATGGAGGGCCATTCAGCAGATGGGTACTGTCTCCTGAGCGCTGTTTCTGCACCAGGCATCAGCATATGGCAAATCAAAGAAGTTAACAGTCAGAAGCAGTACCTCTAGGTTACTTGATTATGCTAACATCACAAGGCATCCATTTAGATGAAATTTTAGAAAAGGTATTTTCACATAAGAATGTCACTTCCACTTTGCTTAAAAAGAGTGAATCAAATTTTCCCTTTTTTCTTTGCAGTTTCTAATCTGATTCTTGCAGTCAATAATTACTTACTTTAATGAAAGCACTCCAAAGCAGTTATGAATAGGAAAAATGCTCACACATCTGCCAGAGCACTAGCAAGCAGACAGGGTTTCTGCAGACTTCCAGTTGAAATAGCTTGAGGCGTATTTCAGAAAAATACTGTGTAGAGCTCCTGTCACAAGCCTGACTTCTTAAACGGCAATGAAGAGGGCAGTTTACTCTTCTGTTATGCGACTGACTCAGCACTTTAGACAGAACCACTCACAAACTCTTTAATTTGGTTGGTACAGACTAAAACAGCAACGATTTGTCATCAGATCACTGCTAATCCATTAGTTTAGAATTTATTAGAATTAATTTGAGTTATTCAGCCCCAAACCCAACACAACACTTTGATTATCATATTAAAAAGTTGGGTTCCTTTTCCACTTCCAAATTTTTACTGAAATTTTACATTGACACTGCATCTCTCAAAACACTTTCGGTCACAAAGCACAGACACTCCTACTCCCCTTTTAGCACAAAAAAGAGGAAATAAGATTGTTTGCTGATCCTCTAATGGGACTTTCAAAATCAGGAGTTCAAGCCCTGTCTTCTCAGCTAGTCATTCAATAAGGTGATGGCATCTCAAGAGTCAAAATGAAAGATGTGCTTGAGAAAGGAAGAGATTTTTCATCAGTTCTCTGAATGCTTTTTTGTTTTGCTTATTGCCTTCTGATAGCAATCAGCTTTGAACCCATGTCTTGAAATCACCCGACTTCTTCAAACACTCAAAGACAATTAGTTCTTTAACAAGGTTCAAGAGCTCATGAAGATTTTTGATACCCACAGAAATACTCCAGAAGAACTTGCAGTGGTCACAGTTGTGCCTAACAGAGAGGCTTGACATTGTTTATTAAGGAAGACAGTTTGCATTATTTTGATGCCAAACAAATGTAAATGATGCAAAAAGCTTCAGTGGTTAAAATACACTTTTTCAAGTTAGCTTAGAATTACAAGAAACAAGTATGCAATAAATGAACTAAAAATACAGTTTGAAATGTCTGTCTTTCCCATGCAGAAAGGGCCTTTGGACTAAAAGAGGAAGAAGTAGAGCAAGAAATTTCCCCTTCAAAATTTTCTTCAGGCTCTCTACATGGAAAAAGCAATGAAAAAGGAAACTGCCCTAATGCAAGATCACTTAATTGGTCCTATAAACCAAACAGACTAAATATAGCAGGACTACCTGGCTCTTTTTGGGGTATATCCTGTCAGGTTTGCTCCATATCCAACAATCATCCACCTTCCACTTCTTCCCCTTTATGTCAAGATTTCTGCCTCTCAACGTAACTTTCCTATTTCTGAGGATCCTTTATGACTTCTGTGTTGCACTTAAGCTTGCTCTTCTCATTTAAGGCCATCAGTTTTATCCCACACTTCTCATGACCTCCTTTCACCCTCTAAATCAAGGTACCCCTCTGTACTTCCCAGACTTCTAGCACTCAAGACATCCCATTCCTCCTTAAATAAATAAGAGTACAAAAATGGGGGGAAGATGGACGATGATGACGACTTTTTTCTGCTCTTGAACCAAGTCTTTCATCAGTAATTACAACTGAAATTAAAACTGCTTGCAGTATTAAAACAGGCACAAGGAGGCTGCATTCTTCAGTTTCTATTATTGTGTTTCTTCAAGGATGCCAAAAATCAATATATTCTTTACAACCCGGTACTAGAAATGTTGGAACTGATCAAATACAGAATTAAGATGTTTTGCTACAGATATATACCTTAACATTGAGAAACAGCACTTTGTCCAGCTCTCTTAAAAGCACTTTCAAGATTTTCTGCTCTGGGACAAGAAAAGGCTCTATCTCATTACAGAAGCAAAAGCATGTTTACAGATGTCTCAAAAATTATGCTTCTGGGTTGTTTTTGAGCAATGCCTGACTTTCCTGGAGTTACTTAAGGAACTAAATCTGTGTCTGAAAAGTAAGGGTTTGTTGTCTTTTTTAAAAGGGGTATTTGTATCAAACTGACAATTTATTCAGCAAGTAGTATTTTCCTGGGCTTACCCTTAATATATGGGAAACTTCAAATAAAACTGCAGTGCAACTGCCTGACTACAAAGCTACTTATATGCCAGTTTTAGACTTTATCACTGATCACTGTTCCACACAACTGGCAGGTCTCTCATACCTTTAAATCATCGTGGCCACAGAAACATTACCGAATTACATCATTGCTCTCGCAGAACATGCAGAGGCAGACAGCATTTGAAAGACCACAGAATAGCTGTCAAACTTTTGAACACCAAATTTCAAGGTGTCAGGACACAAAACCTGGGAACAAAAGAGTTTGCCCCATACTGCAGATACAGTCTTTTCATTGCCGGATATCTCAGGTAAAGGGATTGCTGGTAATCATGACTGAGTTCATTCTGAGGCAAACATAACTTGGTCAACAACCACATACACGTCAGCATAGCAAAGAGGATGGCTGGGCCATATTTTGGCATCTTTTCTAAGGGAGGCGGTAGAAGGGGCAAGGGTATGCCATAAACAGGATGGTAATTAATGCCCTTGTTCATGGTAGAACCTTGATTTATCCTCTCGATGGTAAATATACACCATCTTTCAGCTAGCCCCACGCTAATTTCAGTGGGATGGAATCCAGTTGTCTCATGTCTGAAGCCAAGCTCCTTTCTTAGAAACCACAATCAAAATGAAGTACTGAACTACAAGTTTAGATGCTTTCAACCCCTGAAGCCATTTCTGAGACAGAAATGTCATGCTTTATAATCATCTTCCTGTTTGGACTTCTGCAGCCCTCACCACGTTTGGTGGCTCATAGTGGGTTTCCAACTGCCTAAATTCACTTGAGCTGTGCTTGTCTTTATCTCCATGTTGCTTGTCAATGAGCACAACATTATGACCCCTAAATTGTCCTTTTTTCTTCTAAAGGTCAGTTGTAGGATCAAAGACAAAATGAGCTGTTTGTAAACACACCAGCTGCACGACAAATGCAAGAATTAGCATCCATAGGAGAGGACCTTCAGAAGGGAATCAGAACATGCCACCTTAACTCCACAGAAGGCTCAGAGATGGTGAAGAACCAGAACAAAACTAAAAGCTCTCCATGGCTTAAGAGATAGACTTGTAGCTTAATCACATCCTATTTTTGCATTGATTTCCTCCTACTGAACAGACTGTTCCATGTAGATGGATATACTCTGGGAAACTCTACAAGTGTTATTCAGAATCGGCACTAAAAAAAATACAAGTGGGAAGTATTAAACCCATATAAAGAGAAAAACTGATAAAAGAGCACTGTTAGAGCCAAAGGTAAAAACCAAACCAACAGACAGTAATACTGATGCCGGAGAGACATCCTTCTTTATTTAAGAACTTCACAGGTTTCTAGCAGCTTTTCTCCTGTACAAAAAGGACCAAGTCTCCTTGGTTTTATTGCACTTTTTTTGCTAAGTAATACTATACAATCTCTACCATGTAGCAGTCCTATCTACTGGATGTCAGGATAATGATCTTTTGTGCATAGACTGTATACAGTTATGGAAGAGTATCTCTCTCCAGCATTGAGAAGTGGTGAGAAGAGGTGACTTCGTGAACAAAACGCACAACTGATCAGGGTAAGACATTGATTTTTGTAATTTTCACGGTCTGAATTACAGCATGCGAATGTAGATTTTGCACATCAGACTGTAGTAATCTGTGCACGCAGCTTAACTCTAAACAGGCGATCTCTAGCTCAAATCAGAAAAGGCACCACAGAGCATCAACCCCATGGCTTCTCACTTCATTTCAAATGGCCTGTGGCCACACACTAGTTCTTCCCGCTTTGTTATTGCGCAATGCTCAAACGAGTCTTTCAAAGCTGTCTGAAGGTCTAATTCACCCTCCAGCAAGGGAAAGAAAAAAAATGGTTGTCTTCCTTCCTATAGATTCATCTTGGGAAGATGAAGGGGCTTTTCAGAGAAAAGGCATGCAAAGGAAACAGAAATGCTGGTAGATGACACACCAAAAAGCAGTGTCTCTAGTACACCGGAGTAATACTTTCAATATAAAGCTCGGAGATTTGTTTCAATCTACTTGTGAATACTTTACACACTGATATCCAGATTTTAATAACTTCCATAGTCCTTAATGTTTTGAGACCTCTTCTATAGAAAGAACTTTTTTTAGGAGGGGAGTAAAGCAGGAGTAGGGAGTAAGAAGAGCAGGAATTATGCTTTAACAGAGCATGAAAACAAAAATCAAAAGCCAGAATAGCTGAAATCTATGTCTATGCCAGGTAGTTTGTTGGATGGCCTTGAACAGTCGTGGGTCTAGAAATCAGCACTAAGATGGTAAATGGTATTAGCAGTCAAAAACCTGCTTAATTTAACTTTTGGACCCCACTTGCTTTTAAAAAGAAAGACTGTCAGGCATCAAAAGGAAACAGCTGAAGCTGCTTGGAGAAATGGACTCCATCTTTTCAAATAAAACTAAAAGCCTGGCTATGAATCAGTGGTCCACTTATGCAGGTAGACAATAACTAAAAAAGTAATTTAATTCATTCTCAGCTTAAATGGGTTGGCTGTGGCCTTTTACTATTAAACTGCTGGAATATGTGAATAAGGCAGTTGGACGGCATCGCACAAGCAGTAAATTCTGTGCAGCTCACTTTACAGTCAAAGCCTAATTCACGTAAAGAAAACATGTGCTGATGACAGACAAGCAGCTTAAGTTTTGGAGCTGAAATTCATGCCCACCTCGCAATGCCTTTGCAGGACTAGGAACAACAGACCCTTACAGAAAGGAGCCAAAGCTTACCTGTAAGCAAGGCAAAGGCACACGCAAAAGCGTTCAGCACCATTTGCAAAAGCTCTGTCTGAACGGCAATAAGTTGCCGTTAGCACTTATGCAAATGACTGAAGAATTTTCCTTTTGATTCTGCATGCTGGTTTTCTTTCTGTTTTCAGCTCGTAAGAATTAGCAGTGACATCCGATACAGGTGTGGAGGAAAAAAAAAACATGAAAAGAAGTCTTCAAGTCTGAGAAGACATCAGTAATATGTACCATCACCAATGACAAAACCTGCTAAAGATTAGATTTCTACTTTGCAGTTTTAAATATGAGGTTACTGTTAAGTAGGGCTTAGGTATCACTCCAAACTCATGAAAGTCAACAGGAACTGACCCTGTTGACCCTGCATGCATTAGTTGGTAGGGTAGTCTCCTACCAACCAACCATATGAGAGGAAAACTACTGGTACAGAGCGGACAGGAAAGCAAATTTTTATTGTTTTAATAAAACTTTGATGCCCTCCGCCTCTCCATCTGTCTCACAGAAAGATGACAGAGGGCAAGATCCCTGGCAGCATATACACACACGAGGTTACCAACAAGTACCTAACATGCTGCAAACCAGAGTATAAACTTATGTGTTTACGTAGCCATTGCATACATTGTATGGTGTTTGCATAGCTGCAATAGTATACTCAATTACACAGACCTTTCTGAGCAGCTCTCTGTTTAATGATATCATCACAACACCTCAGGCTGAAATATTTGCTAAGATCTGAAAATATGCACCTTTAAAATCCCCAAGTTTTAAGGACAAAGTTCAGGCAAACATTCCTTATTGCTGTTGTGGTTGTTAGCAGTCCCACAAGTTCTACAGTATGGAGAATTCAGAGGCAAAGCTGGTTAACCAGCTGATGGAATTTGTTTACTTCTCACATCATTGCAACTATGTTCTTCCTCTAACACATATTAAAAAAGAAAAATAAATAAAAAATTAAGATAATTGGCCTTTGGCGGGCAAATGTTGATCTATATAACTGACCATCCTTTAGAAATGGCAATCACCAGAAATAAAGTCCACTAGATTTCCAATTAAAAGCCTGCTGTGTTTTTATAGATCTTTGTCTGCTGCTCTCTAGTAACAGATGTGAAATGGAAGCTGTAATTAATGCTTGGAGACAGGAATTCACTTTGAACTACATTTTGAAAACATTATCTGATGTGTGTAAGCATAACATGCTAATTATGGAGGTAAGTAACATTTGTCATGCATTCTTAGCAATGGTGTTCTCTGCTCTCACCTCTACTGAAAGAGCTGGTGGAGAGAATTTTCCCCATCTCTCCATGGGCATGGGGACAGGAAGGCGTGAAACACACTGTGATTCACCAGCAGACTTTTCAAATTTCTTTACTGTAAAGGCAGAGCAATTAAATAAACAGCAGTTTCCTCAGTGACCACAGAGCAGATCCTGCAAACCGGCTACTTGGGACTACTCTAGAGCATCGGATGCCTGTGGAGAGGAGCTGTGCAACCACAGCTGGGCTGCAGACAAGACCAGGATAAATATAGTCCTAGGAGCTAGTGTAATAACCAAGTACTTGGTCTAAATGTACCTGTACAATATTTATATATATAAATCTTACGGTACTAATTAACAACACAATTTGTGTTTACCAACGTTTGGGGTTTTTTAAAAGTCTGTGGTCCACACTTATTTATACCATGGAGTGTGACAGACCAAAGACCAAGGCTGTTGAGCTGTCCAGGATGGTGCATGGGTCCTTCATACACCTACTTTTTTTTAGGTTCAGTTTCTACAAGGAGTGCATTCAAGTTTTTTCTGTTTCAGAAATCAGTCACAACATTTTTGTCTTCATAAGTAAACACTTCGGGGCCGTTGTCTTCTACTGATCTTCCTTTGTGCCTCTGCCTCTACCTGCACCAGATGTGAAATTAAATTTCACTGTACTCAGAAAAAAATGAATATGCAAAAGCCGACACAAACAACTCACAGGGAACAACTGACCTGGATACTAAAGTGTCTGTCTGCAAAAAGGATCTGAATAAACCCCGACACTGATTATTGATTAATACTGCACAAACATCAAAAGACTGCCTCAGGGAAGCCTCATGACTTCGAGGGAGATGAATTATCTAATTACTGCAAGTTTAACAGACTACAACTGAACATGCTGCTAAAGTAAACAAACAGGAGTAGATTAAAAAAAATGCTGCATAAATAACTGAATACACCTTTTAAGAACAGGTAACTGAACATTCAGCGCAACGAAGTGGCCAGGAGCTCTGCAAGCAGCCTTGTCAGGGACGAGGCAACTTTTCCAGTTTAACACCTTCTTTAAAAATTGGAGAAATGTTGCTTTCCCATCTGAGTTACTCTGTGCTTGTTGCTTCAGCTGAAGAGAGAAAGGAAGGCAGCCACGAAAACTGAGCTCCTAATTACCATCATCCTCCCTCTGATGTGGATGTGTCTGCTACAGCACTACATGTCTACGTGGCGGGTACAGAAGTCTTTATACATACGCACACAAACATCACAGATGGTTATAATTACTGATGGGCAAGCTGCAGTTCTAATTTGAAAGTAAGCAAAAATAGGTTATGTTGTCTCCCACCCCTCTTGGTCACCACACACAGCCACTGGACAACCCCGAGGCCAGTCTCTCCATCAGGGGAGGGTGGCCAAGGGACTGCCACACCTCACCCCACACGGCACACCTCTCTGGGCATAGGTACATGTTCTCCACCTAAACAAGACAGGCACGCGTCAAATCATCACCACTTCAAAGGGGAACGTGCCTACCTGGCACTTCAGAGCTTAATTCAAAAGGAAAAAAAAAAAAAATCAGATGTGCTTTGAAACTTCCTTGTTGCTTGAACTCAGGCAAACAAGGGTGGATCTGACACTGAAAACCTCCATCCTGACCTGCACAATGTATACTGCAGCTACTCCCAACCTGCCTCTCACCTCAGCAAAAGCTGCTCTCTAATTCTCTGCTCTGCTGAAATTCGCCCTCCTACATCAGTAACTAACCGCTGGCCACAGAGACAAGGCAACTGCAGCTCATCCCAGAGCCAGCTCAAACACTGTAATTTGTGCATCTTGCAGCACAACCCATGCTGTGTGGTTTATGGTGTCCTCTCCAAGGCTAAGCCAGTCTCCTCTGCAATGTGTACTTAACTGAAAGTAAACCAGAGTCAACAGCTTCAGGAACAACTCCTCTTTGAACAACAGCAAGGACAGCCAATGAAGCACTTCCTCTCCACATGCCCTGTGCTGGCCTTGCTTCAGAGGCATTCGCCTTCACAAAAGGCTCCATTTTCAAATGTGGGCACCTTCCACTTTTAGCACGAGCGTTTATCTTTCCATATGTTGCCAAGTACCAGCCTAGCATGCAAGCTAATCTGAGTGTTCAAAGACAGGCATTAAACCTTGTATCCCAATGTCTGGAATCTCCTGTATCAAGTTGTTCCTGATGGAGTAAAACAAGGGAGGAAATAACACCTCCCCCCCACTGAACTCCTGGACCGTATGATCGCTGCCATCCTTCCCTGGACAACAAAAGTGCTGATAGCCCAGAAGCACACTTGTAGATAAAAGCATTATTAATCAGTAAACCTGAAAAAGCACCAGAGAGGGGCCTGCTTTAAGTAATCAAGGAAGGGCTTTGACATCCCATGCTTCTTACAGCCCAAAAAGGGAAAGCACACACTCTTTAAGGGAATTCAGACAAAAAGTATCACAAGTAGATGTCAACAGACTTGACACTGATACAAAAAGATGGTGGCATGTAGACATCAACAATTTTTGCTATTCACCTTCTTACTAACAGCACAGATTCAGCTAAGAGCCTCAACTCAGTAAGTGCAGAGCCAGGCATCATTCAGGCTCTGAACATAGGCTGTATGCTAAATCAATATTGCTCCCTCACCAAGAAATACAGAAAACCCTCTGCTGACCTGTAATACCTGCAGCTGTTGGCAGCAGCAAAGTAAGTCATGGACACATTTGACAAAACTTGGCACCCATGGCAAATACCTTTATAATATTAATTAGTAAGTAGTGAAGAGCTTAGGAACACGGGGATGATTATATGAGACAAAAATGTTATTAAGTAAAGGAAGATTAAACTGAACTCAGACATCTGAAGATATTTACTTAAATACTTACTGCTGGAGTAACAGTTCCTCAAATGCATACACACAAGTTAGCAGTGGAAGGTTTGCATAAATAATTGTCTTGCTGAGACAGCAACTGTTTGAATTTCCTTTTGTTTCTTCTGTGTTTCTGAAATTATATACACTTGATACTACAATTCATTATATTGTACTTCACATAACTTGTGTGTCTGCAAAGAAGCAAGCCTCAAAACACACATCTTGATTCAAGTACACTGCTCATTAAGGGTACAGTCTTATTGCCACTGAGAAAACAAGCAAAAAACTGCCACACTTAAGAACCACACTAATATGCTTGTAATACTACAAGTATATAACTCAAAAAATGCCAGCATACACCTTTGCTTATCCTCTCCCCTGCTCAGAAAGTGGACAGGGAGGTGCACAGAGCTGAAGTAAAAAGGGACCTGTAAGATAAAAGCCAGGACACAGCAATTATATGGTGGTTAATGTTCAGGATGGCAAGAAGTCTTCCAAAGGAATGATTATATTAAGCTCAGAGTGGAGAGGGGCACATGCCTTTCCAATTTAACCCTAATGTGCAAGGGACAGACACCAAGGTGCCGGGGTGGATACAAGAGACAGTATGCCCACTACTCTGATGAAGCAATTCCTGGCCAAGACAGAGGACTTTTCAGAGGGAAGGGAGAAGGCAGATGTACAATCTGTGAAGTTTTGATTGCTCCTGGCATGAACTCCACTGGCTTCTAGTGTCCTGTACAAGAACTAGTCTTGTCTCAATACAGAATGGCCAGGAATCTGATCTCTTCAGCTGCAAGTACACCTTTGAAAATAGTAAAGTTAATGCACCTTTCAGTCCTTATTTTAACATCAAACATTAAAATACTATTAACTATTTAACACAGTTAAGAGATTTTGGCTTGAAAAGACAATGTTCTTTTTGCAATGGCAACACCTCTTCTTGCAACACAAGCCCATGTATCAATGAAGTTTCATAAAATTTTTCAAGCTATTTAATCAGCTTGCCTTGGAGTTTGTGCTCCTGAAGCCCTGTCCTGCTAAAACACTATCACTGGTACAGCAGGAGTGGAGTACTAATGAGGACTGAGAAAAGAAGATGCTTCTTACACAAAGGTCCTGGTTACATATGCAGGACAACACAGAGGCTTTCATGCGCATTTCAAAACACCTTTTTTCTGACCACCTTTCCAATAATTTTTCAGGTGAAGTGGACTTGTAGGAAGGAGTAAGCAGTGAAATTAGCAAAATTGAAAGTACAATGAGCATTCAGCAACAACTGAAGATCAGTCATCATTAACAGCACACAAACCTGTTTGTCTAGAAATGTACACCGCACTGAACACCAAGTATCAGAATACCCTAAACTTGCCTTGACAAGCTAAGAAATAAGCTAGGACATGTCTCTTCAGAATAAGGCTATTCTTTGCCTCTTCAAAAAAATCATCCCCTTCTACACACTTGCTTTTTAAAAGGGGAAAGTGTCCTCCATCTGAGTACATTTAATGGCTCAGAAAGCACTTTTTCTTTTGACTCACACTAAGCATTATTTTCTAATAACACTGGTAGAAAACTAAACTCTTCGTAAGCAGCTATTTTCCTCCATACACAGAGGATTGTTCATATATGGTGGCATTTCTTTTTCTGAAAGGAAAAATGGTTCATTTGAAGGAAAAAAAACCCACACATAAAAGCTTTCGGAAAGAGAATTACCTCAACATTTAGAATTCCTCATACTAGCCACTTTAAAAGTAATGTCAACGGAACAAAATTTCCTCGTGCCCCTTTTTGGTTTTTATCAAAGAAATTTCTAAACAGAGGGAAAGTTTATTTTTATGCTAAGATCTGTTCACATTTAAAAATAAATTAAACTTAATAGATGAAGCCTGGAATAAATTGTATATATGGCCAAATCTCAAGGCCCTAGAGAGGTGATGCAAACAAAAATTATTTTTGTTCAGCAATTATTAATTTAAAAAAACAACCAAACAAAAAAAAAATCTCCACCCAAAACTATCAACCACTGAAGAGTGAGATTACACAATCTATAAACAGCCACTATTCCTTGTATCTTTCTCACATTCAGTGTAGTTCTAGATTCAGAAAAGATTAATACCTAATCAGTTTAAGACTAACAAAAAAATCTAATCACAAAACCCTTCATTACAGAGCTGAGAAAAAAAAACCTTCTGTGTGGACCAATTCCTAGGTTTTGAAACCTTTAAAAATCTGCCTGTTCTCAATACACCCCAAATTCCAACTCTGTATTTAATGGCACGGGTCCTCAGCTTGACAATTTAATACTTTTTTTGTAATACTAAAAGGTGAAGGTGATCAGAATTGGATCTTGGCCTGATGGGATCTCAAATGGCAGTCTCAGACTAAATCCCACCACATTGTCCCTGGTGATGTACACAGCACATATTGTTGGGGCAGAGAGTCTAAAGGAGAAGAGAAACTTGAAAGCCCTTTACACAACCCTGCCAGGTATACAAGGGATTGCCTGGCCAGCCCGAGCTACCTTCTCCTTCCACTGTTGCTGGTGAGAAGTCACTAGGTGAGGCATGCTTCAGCTCTGTGTGGATACACAAAGAACTGGAGAACATTAGGAGGGGAGATACCACAGAACAGTAAAATGCACACAGCACTTCTACATTCAAAAACATTCCCTCTGGATATTTTTCTTAATTTTAGAAGAAACTTACATAGATTTTATCTTGCTGATATCGCTGAAATAAGTTGTGCATAATGGAGCCTTCGTGGAGATCTACAAGTGCTGCCATGTCTTCCACACTCTCTGCACTTGTTTGATGCATAGGCGTTACTTTTTGGTGTGTGATAGTGCTCTGCTTGTAAGTGAATACCTGAAAGAGGGGAAACAAAGAAAATATCAGAACACACATTCAAAAAATTAAATGGAGCTTTCATACCCATTCATATTCCCTATCCAGTTTATCAGTGTGCAGACTTGTAAAATATAATAGCCTGCCAGTCATACCTTCTTCTAAAGCGTCTCTGACAATAACTGAAGCCCCAAATACATACACAGGGGTCATATAAAACTAGCATATACTGCCAATGCACTGAGAACTGTAAGGGGTCTTTTCCACTTTAAGGGCAAATGTAATCTCATCTCAATCTGGACTGCTATTAGACTTCTTCAAGAGAAAAATAAACCAAGCAATAATTGTTCCCCAAAAATCCAAATCCAACCAAACAAAAATCCACCCCTTACAGTAAACCCAACATACACAAATTATTCTGTAAAGAAATGTTTTACAGGGCAAAACAACAAATGAAAATTATTGTTCCAACAGGCTGCAAGTATTTATATGTTTGAACTGAAATCCACTTAAATGTTTCCTTTCAATTCTCCGGTCAGGATGGCTGTCAGGTTAGATCATTATTCCTAATGCAAGTAGCGTGCCTAGTTCAGTGTGCTGCAAATATCTGTAAATGAATAGGCAAACCAATTTCTAGTGAATGGACTTTTGAGATGAATTTCTGAAGCTTGCTCCAAACAGACAGTAAAAGCTCTAAAAAAGCCACAATTTAAATACTCAGTCAGAAGGCACTTCCACAAATATGCTCAGAAGAGGTACATGTCCACAACCTAGTTAAACTTTAATGAATATTAATGACACCACTAAAAACTAAACCAATAGCTTTGGAATTCAGATTACCATTTCCTTTTTATTTACATCTTGGCAGCTCATCCTTACAGATATCTGCCTGCACCTCATAGCCGATACTACTCAGCCAATGTACCTGGGTCCCTTATAATGGCACTGTTTCAGTGTGAGAAAGTCAAGTGTGGGGTAATGCAAATACTTTAATGATTTTGAAAACCTTCCAAAAATCTTCTGAAATTTATTTCAATTTATATACAATTTCTATTTATAAAGAAGATGGAAGAAGCGCAATAACCAGCAGCCTGAGCGCTGGTGAGCACCAGTGAGAAAAAGAAGCCGAAGCAGCAAGAGTCTGAACACAGGCTGGACTTAATATCAAAGCTCTGTACTCTGATATCCCACCAGTTGACAAAGATGAGCTGTCTGATGATATTTGTTCATCAAAATTGTACCCCAGGCATCCCAAATGCTGGCACAGACCATGGCACTGTTACAGCTGTCACTCACACCAGCACAAAGTGTACTGGGGGATGGCTGAAACAAATCTCAAACAGATGCTGGAAGGCAACAGAGATGTCAACAGGATAGGTGAGCAAAACATCGGAAAGTTCCTATAAATTTGAAGTATCCAAAGCACAATCCCTAACTGTAGGAAAAAGACAGACACCAAGAGATCTGAGCCTTATTTTGTGGTACACAACCATCATGATGACAGGACAAGCATTTGCACAGGGCAGAGAGATGCTTTGCCCACTCAAACCCACTATTTTCTCTTCTTCAGGCTGGTTCTCATACTTCCACCTCTCACACACATTGCTTTCTTGTCTGGGTGAGGAAATGGCTCTGTGAGCTCACTCAAAGATTGGCGTGTGCACTGACTGGCTAGAAAACACACCAACTTTTCATGATGGCTGCCACCCAAATCAGAAAGGGGAAGGACTTCTTCTCCAATGCTGGAGAGTTACTTTTCCTTTACTTTTAATTCTTACCAGAGCCTCTTAGAGCACCCCTTAGAGTTCCTAAACCCGCTGTAAAACTTGGTCAAAATCATCTAACAAGATCAAAGTCATCAGCCAGGGCAGCAGGATCACATGCACAGACCTCATTTCCTTAAAATGGGCTTTTTACAGTCCTGCTGCTCAAGCCCTGACAGGCCTGTTTTGTTTTATTTCATCTTGATTCATGCCTTTATTAGGACAAAGGCGTGAAAAGGCTACCTTGAACTTTATCATTACTAATTAGACCATCACATCAGGAAATATTGCAGCAGTTGAAATCCTCAGGAAATAGGAACCAAAAGCCATTCTACAAAGTCAGCATGGACAAGAGGAAGACAAACGAGTCTTCTGAACTTAAACAGGAGCCTGTTGGCAGCATACAGGAGTGTCCATCCTCAAGGATCCTGCTAGCATTTCTGGAAGGTCAAGTAAAATACGCAGGAAACTTGGAATAAGATTTAAGACAAACCTAAATGAGAATTCAGCAAAAACTTCTTTCCTCTTAAGATGAAAATGGTCCAAGATAACAAACACGTTGAATACATGGAAACCTATAAATTAAACCCTAAAGAGACAGCACACAAAATAAGAACTCTCGAATTTATTATAGAAGTGAAAATTAGAGGTTGAGGTATGAAGGAGCAATGCAAGGGACAACAAGAAAAAGAACAAGCTAAGACAAAACAGCATAAATAGGCTAAACAACAGTAAAGAGCACTTCACTGGGAAAGGAGAACACCACTTCAAAACTGATCTCCTGTCCCTACTGCTGATGAACACGCTAAAAAGGTACTCAAATGAGGGAGCAACATGAAAAGCTGGGAGGCCCATGCCACCATGTTCCCAGGTAACATGGGAAAAAGCTGTGCAGGCACTACCACGCTCAAAAATAATGTAGGAGGGAACTATCAGATACCCAAATCTTAACAGCTTGCTGAAACTGAGAACCCACACTCGAAAGCTGGAGGAGTGCTGTTGTCTTGAAGAAAGCGAATACGACTAAAAGGAAGTAATCGCATGCTGCTGAATCAGATTTCTTTCTCTAGTCAAAAGGGAAAGATTGAAGAGACAGGTAAGTGAGGACAGGAATATCTGACTGAACATTAAGAATAGGGCAACATGCAGAAACTGTAAAACAAAACATACTGGTGTGGTTTTGACAGCCTGTTTCAAAACTTTGATGATACAATGCTACATCCTCATTCACATCTGTTCAGAAATCTACAGGATTACTAAATCAATTATGTTCTCTCCATAATTGGGTAAAATTCATCAGCCTTGCTGTGACGGGGACATATCCAGAGCAGTGTCAAGGTCTACCAGCCCAACAACCATGGTACTCATAGCACTTGCCAGATCTGCTTCAGGACACAATGTCAAGCCCTGAAATCTCTGAGAGCAAGATCCACATTGATACTTCCCAAAAATACCACTCAGATGAGAAAGAAGGACAATTAGAGCAAATGAATTCATCATCTCACAATGAGAACATTAGCATGGGACATGGGACCAAGGAAAAAGAAGTTAGGGGAAAATCCTCAACAGCACACCAGCATGTCCAGGATGTGGGCACAACTGCACTGCACGTATGGGACAGATTCCCATGTCACCCTCTGAAACATAGTCCAGATCTCCAGCCACTGCTGCAGGAACTGCCTTCTCTTTGCAGAAAATGCCAGTCAAGACACTCTCTAATGCACTGTATGAACCTGGAGAATTCAGACTGAGATTAAAGTTGAGACTGCAGATGAGCAGTAATTGGGTAATTGGGTTTTTGGCAGTTGCTGTATCATGAAGGGGTTTGCTCTGAAGCAGAAGTGTCATATGTAAATAAATAAATAATTTCATACGGGACTCTACTTGGAAAAATCAACAAACCCTAAATCACATACCAAGTCAAAGACATATAAAGAAAAATGATAGCTTGAACAAGTAAATGCATAGTTTTCACCTTTTCATGAACACTGCTGCATAAGTAGTGCAATATTGTACTCCAAAATGTACAAGTATTTCTTAGGCAACTCTGTATCTTTATATTTGGTTCAGAAAAGCATTTTTTTGAATGCCATGCAATTTGGAATAACTAGTACTTTATATGAACATATGCTTTTAAAATTGACCAGTGAGCATGTAAAGAAAACAACCCACAAACAAATCAGGAGTTGAGGCACACGACTGCAATTAAATTAATTTCACCGATGCTTTTAAAAGAGCATGAAAACCACCGGCATGAAAATCCTAATATTCCCCACTTCTTTATGTTGAAAATTACATTCTTATCCTATGCAACCAATCCGGCATGAGAAAAAGAAAAGAAGTCCTTCAAGCGTTTTATTTAAGGGGAGTATCACAAAACAATGTCTAATTAATTTTTTGCACTGACAAATTATCCCATAGCTCAAGATCTAAGAATTATATTTTAACAAAAGATTTAGTTTGTAATACAATTTATTAACACCAGGAAAGAATGACAGAGTGGGCCTTCAACAACAGGAGCACACAATGCTTTCTCTTACAGCATCATTTTCTGACATGATGACAAGTGACAAAAATCCCTACTTGAATAAGGTCATTAAAAGGTAACAAGAGATACCACAACAGCTGAGTCAAGTGAGTTTAGGAGAATGCTGAATTAAGTCTTTAGGTAAAGCATATCAAAAGCCCACACAATTCCCACTTCTTGCAGAAGCCACAAGTCACACTCAGGCCTTCCAGTCTGCTTGGAGCCCATACACAACTGAATCTCTCGGGGGGTTTTCACAGGAAGGCTTTGGTCTGATGCTGATAATCCATACTGGATGGGAGGAAGGCAGAAGATACTCCAAAAGTCTCCTGATCATCAATTTGGTATTTGAATTACAATAATCTTCATTATCTCAATGACATTCCATGAGATTTTTATTTAAACGCAGAAATAGGCTTGTCTGCATCTTGGAAGCTCTGACCCAAAGTAGATAACTACTGAATCTGCTCTCTGAAAATATGCAAGATTGTCTACTGAGAAGTTTACATATTGTGAGCATTTTAGGGCAGCCCCTTCTACACAGTGACCTGAACACTCACCCCTCCCAAACACAACTCCCAAACAGTGCAGGCTCAGGTCTCTTTCTTTAATTCAAAGATTGAGATTTGGGTTTGAGGACGGGGTGACAGTGGGCACTGGCTCCTCACTGCTGCTGCCTCCAGACAGGAAGGAGAGGCCTGCCCATGGCCTCGAGCTGGACTATTCCTCATGGCCATTACCCACCACATGGGCAGCGACTGCCTGAGGCTGTCAGATGCCATCAGCTTCACCATCAGCAACACACGCCAGATGTGGTGGTGTCTGACCCCAGCCAAGTCCTGCACGCTGCAGTGCTTGGGAATGGTTACGCAGCTTAGCATGTCCCTCTTCCCAGTGTGGTTGCAATAAATCAAAAAGGGTGGGGCGTTTTGGTAGGGATAACAGAAAAGGGGCAATCAACCTCCCTCCACTGCCCTTCCCTAAGCAAGAAAACTTCTTACAAACCTTAGATGTACCATACAAAGTGCAGGGCCTTACAGAAGATAATAGTGGTATTCTTACATGCAAAATAGAAATATCCAAATCTTGTCACACACTTGATCTAAATTAACTTGTTCAAATCCAGGTAACCAGAGGAGTAATGTAAAACATCACAGTTTAAACATAAAACTAGGTAAGACAGGGAAAGCGAAGGCGAAGAGGTATCGTAAAGAAGTCACCTAAAAGAAAGGTTTACATAAAACAAACAAACAAAACAAAACAAAACCCAAGCAAACTATTTTCAATAATGCCTATTATATTAGCAAACCAACTGCTACAGCATCTGGCCAGACCACAGATACCAGAAAGCAAAGCTATCTGTGACCCAAAAAGTGAAGTGCACAGCCTTCCTGTCATTGCCCCAGGAACTACTCCATGTGAGTTTTTCATAGGGTTACTCCCCACTGCAACGGTGATGCCCACGAAAATCCACACGACACAACAACAACTCCAGAGGACTCAGCTTGAATGCTCAAGACATCAGTCTCCTAAGGCATCTTTTTGCTTACGGTCACTGACCCCACAGCAGAGAGATGATGAGTGCAGCCCACCAAAATATACAGGACTGTACAGAGAAACATCCACTTAAAAATACCAATTTCTTTCTGTTCTCTGCTGTTGGTCTGAACTGAGGATCATCATTTGTGCTTCCCTCATGTTTAGAAGTTAAAAGAATGCAATAAATCTTACAAAATGTCTTTATACATGAGTCCAAGCAGAAAAAAAGAGGCCTTGGGCTCACATTACAAGCAGTGGAATGCAGCGTTCCAGGGAGAAAAATAAATCAAGACAAGCCCAAGGACCCAGAAATTAAAAACAAAAATAAAAATATAGTAGTTCACTGTTTATTCCTGGAGAGATCTACTGTCTGAGCAGATACTTAACATACAGGACAAGGATGCTCTCTTATAAATCAAAAGCAATTTACAACCAAATGTAAAGCAGATTAACTACTGACATTTTAAATTCTACAGTTAATCATGACAAGAGTGTGACCCAAGTAATTTTTTGTCTGATAGTTTACTATTTCTCTGTAACAGCTGACCTTAGACATCCATTCCCTTGTCACAAAACAATCTTTCAGGCAACAAGATAGACCAGGGCCCAAGGCTTGCTTTGATGCCACATAATTTAATCTTTTTCAAAGCAACAAAAAACCCCAAACAAACAAACAAAAAACCAAACAAACAAACAAAAAAACCCAAACAAAACAAAATCTTATCTATTAAACTATGGAGGAAAACAAAATAATTTTATGTAAGGCATTTACTGAGGTAAAAAAAAATAAATGTATTACCAACTAAACTGATAGCGTTACTACTGTGACTAACGCTGGTCTTCACGCAAATATCCCATACACACACCAACTAGGAATCAGCTTCTTTCCCACTTGTTTTGTAAAATTCCTATCCATTTACCCTGGGAATCACCCCACTCCCTAACCTCCCTTCATAGTCAGATCTTAATCTTGACCTCTAGTGCAAAATGTCCACTTTGCACATTACTATATCCACAAAATCAGTTGAGCAACACCCAACCCATAAATTTCCTCTATTTCATCTTTACTTTCTGCTCACTTGGGTTCCTGCCATTTTCTGTCTTCGTTCCTCTTCCTACCAATCAAACCACTTCCAAACCCTTCCTCTCAGTCCCCCTAATTCTTTTCAGACCTGTCAGAGCCTGAGACATCTGGATCAGGAGCTACTCCCAGGTTCAAGTGCTGGGAGCCCATCCTGGTGCTTTTCCCCATCCTCTCCCCCACCTCCAGCAGCTACAGCACCAGTGATGGCTTGCAGCAGCTCCCCTGAATGGCTTTCTTACTACAACTTGCAGACTGTCACACTCATGCAGAATACCCCTCTTTGCTCCCATGCTCTGCAGCATGGGGAAGCATGCTTCCAGGATGGCAATCCTGGTCATCACAGCAGCAGATCTTAGCAAACCCGGTAAATCACACATCTTTGTTGTTTCCCTGTGCACTGACCACTATCAATAACCTTGATCTTGTCTGATCAAGACTTCTCACCTAACGCCTATTCCACAAGAAGTATTTCAAAACAGTTTATTCCACATACCAGCCTGTTTCCGTTGATAGACAAGCTCTACCATCAAGTACAAACAGGCTTCCAATTACAGGTTCAATGCTTATGACCCTTCAATTGGACTAGCCTACACAGACAATAAGGAAATTTAATTCAAATTAAACACATCAATTTTACCCAGATTATACTATAGTAAGCCTCTAAGCAGTCCTTGCTAATTCTTACAAGTAAAAATAGAATAAAAAATACTTTCTCTGCAAGCAGCCTTGTATGACTTACAGTTATACATTGCCTGAAGACACCACAAAGCTCAATTTTTAAGAAGCCTTCCTACAACTACTGTGACTATAGCACTGCAGAAAACATGAAACTTTCCCAGTATGTCACACCAGCACTTGCTTCACCACAGCAAAGTGCTCCTTTCTCTTCATGAACCAGGAAGCGGAGGGGCTGCAGCTGCCCAGAACGCTGGACTGAGTGGAGCAGCCTAAGGGCAGGACACAGGAGATGTAAACCAAGATGGGCATTCAGCTCCCTGCCAGGCAGAGGCTGAGTCTCACCAGCTTAGACCACACAGCAAGGCAAGGGAAGACCTCCAACCTGGACTGCAAGATGAAGCAGACAGCAGATTCTGGTACATAGGAGAGGAACTGAAGAAGCTCTGGGCCCATATTCCCTATGGGTTCAATCCTCCACCTGGGACACTCCATCAAAGGCACCCCAAAGTCAGTGTTACTGTAGGCAGCACCCAGCAAACAGGTGTAATGGCAATACTCCTTTTTGCATTATAACCTTAACTAGCTCCAGGGACAAGAGGGGTGAGGACTGATGGTTTCATCTTCTCAGAAGGAAGACCAAAATACTAAAACCCCCACAAAACCTCCCTCACCCCTTATCCACCATTTGCCATACCATGGAAAGTCCATCTATGGACACTGTCAGGCACCGAAAGATTACCTTGACTGACAAAATCAGTTAGAGCTCAAGAGAGACTCTCGATTTCAAACTCATATTTATTCAATGATTCATGCAAGATAAACAATGACTATCTGCAATGGAATGAACAAGACTGAATTTGAACAAAATGCCCTGCTATCAAGAACTGGAACAACTCTGTTCAATAAGCAGCTTACGAATCATACCAGCTTTTCAGGCATGAAGCAATCTCAATAGGTCTCTTTTTCGTCTCTATAAAAGAACAAAGAACAACGTTGCAGGTAGTTGACTGGACTGCCTCTGAGTCTAGAACAGGAGCACCCTGTGTGCAGTGCTGCAGTAATGAAATCAGAGGCAATGCTTATGCGGGAGCTGGGGCTTTGAGGGGCCATTCCTGCAGAGCAAGCCTTGTCCTGAATGAAAGCTCACCAGAGAAGGAGATACTCTGACGACGCCCTGTGGGATGCCAAACAAAACCTGAGCAAAACCTGTTGCGAGCCTTTTGGCCTCATTCCTCTATCTTCCTCTAAGCCCAGCACTTCCTACAAAGCAACCCTGCCCATGGTCTGCGCGTGCAGATGGTGCCCAAACCCTGCAGAGAGGCACACACAGGGGGACCAGGGGACTGCCCAGGGAGATGCTGCTGGACAGGGAACTCTTTTTGGGAAGGTTTGTGGCACTTATCACCACCATGCTATTACCCAAACCAAGGAGATGGGCCACAGCATCAGCTATAAAGGCTGAAAGGTGATTGCAGCATCACTGTGCAAGTTGTTCCCTTTCTCAGGGGGGCTGAGGAACTCCCTCAGCAAGGGTACTGCAAAGGGCTGGGGGGGGGGGAAGAAAAAGGAAACAGCCAAAAGAAAGGGTTTTTACACAGAAGCAGATGGTCTTACTGGCAAATTTCAGTGATCTGAGGCAACACAGGGCTTGGGTTTCCATCACTCCTCCTGCCAGATAGCATCCAGCCCCTCTGCTCCAGTCAGTCACAGCTAGACACCACAGTTTTAGCTCCCGCTTCATGGTTTGGTCACCCAGTGCTGGTTGGGTGTTGAGCACTCCAGCAGGCTCCAGCACTGGGACTTGCCATGAGCTAGCCAACATGGCCAGGAGCCAGGCTGGAGAAGGGCTGGTGGGAGCAGTGTATGGCTATCAGCCACAGAAGCCAGAGTGCTCCTAAGGCAATGCCCAGTCAGAGGGGCCTCGGAGGTCTCGATACCCATGACCACCTCCATCCTGAAAGCCATTACCCATAGAAGCTTGAGCAATAACCCGCAAAGACCTGGATCCCTCACACCTTCTCCTGCACACCTTAGGCCACTGGAAAGAGAGCAAAGCATGGCCCTACTCCAGGGCTTTCCATCACCAACTCTGCCTCTGTGTTCCCACTACAAACCTCCCCTATTTGCTCTCATCTCTCCTCCCTATCCCTCCTTCACCTCCTGGCACCCTCCCTTGCCCACCACTGATGGTGTTTTGAAATCATCCTTGAGGGACTCATTTCCAAGACCCTTTGAGGCCACTCTGATGAAAATTCAGATAGGGGTCTACTATCATCTTTGCTTGTTTAAAAACCCCAGTATTTTATTTTTAGTTTTTTTTTGCCTTTATGTTGCAAGGATAAAAATATCTGAATACAGGAGATCAATATAAAGCTCTGTATGAGTTTACAGGGATTATAGAATCATAGCATATTTCATGTTGGAAAGGACCCATAAGGATCATGCAGCCCAACTCTGTGCTCTTCTGACGACTACCTAAACTAAACTGTATGA
The DNA here is from genome assembly GCF_034315485.1 of Pezoporus occidentalis. Taxonomy (NCBI): domain Eukaryota; kingdom Metazoa; phylum Chordata; class Aves; order Psittaciformes; family Psittacidae; genus Pezoporus; species Pezoporus occidentalis. Next base: position 484,728 of record NW_026913855.1, read on the forward strand.
CTAACAGCATTGTCCAGATGCTCCTTGAACTCTGCAGGTTTGGTGCCATGACTCACTGAAGAGCCTGTTTCCAGTGACTGACCAGCCTCTCAGTGAAAAACCTTTTCCTAATGTCTGAATTTCCACTGACGCAGCTTCATTCCATTTCCGATCCTGAAAGCATAAGTCCCAATTGAAGTATGAACCCTGGCCCCTGGCTTGAACAGCAGTCCCTTGCTTACTCATCTCATTTTTTAAAGAACCAGAGGAACTCTTCATTAAGCCAGTGTTTCCTACCTGCTGTTCCTGCAGGTTGCCTGCAGTGTGAGGTTTTGACATAGTTATACTGCTGGCAAGACAGCCAAGACATTTTATTTACAGCTCAAAGCTTCTTCACTGAAGTAGTCTTTTAATGAGGTAACTGTCTATTAAAATCCCCTTTCCCCAAAACTTGTAGGTGGATAAGGGTAACTTACATGGAGGGGTAAGAGGTAGAAAAGGGAGGAACCGAAGCCCCGAGTACAGTACGTTCCTAAGGACATCTATTTATGAAAACAAAAATATACATGATGACACATAACACGCCATAGAGAACGCTCAAAGCAGAATTATGGGCAGGTGAACACAAAACCCTGGACATCTCCCGAACCCCAAGCATACAGTACAGTTTCCATGGTAGCTTTGTTAACAAGACTATGCTGTTTCAAAGAGTTTTTATCATGTGTGCTGATCTCAGAACAATTTATCAGCCTTTCAGGAAAGGGCTACCTGAGGAGAAACAGTAGGGACACTCCCTCTGTCACTACAGCCATTAATTCAGCTAACCAGCAACTGGGAATTTTTCCAGCTCTGACTGAAAGTAACTGGAGAATGACCTTAACAACAGGGGGAAGGAGTGATTTTCCTTACCTACACATGTGGTTCTGACACGCAGAAGAAAACTTATAATGTAGGCAGCAACAGACCAGCTCTCAGCAGGTCTCCAAAGCTGCCTTTCAACGTACCCAAGTTAGCACTGGGACCCACAACAGCACCATTTCCCTTGCCTGAGAATGCACCCCAAATATCAACAAAATGTTTTGGCCAACATGGAAGCACTGTCAGATTGAAACTGCAGGCAGTTTATCCACACTCAGGATTAGCCAGTGCCATTTGTGTGGCACGCGAAACCTGCATGAGCATTGGCAGGAGTAGCATAGTCTAGGGAAAGAAGATGTTTTAGCCATATTTCATAGTCTAGGATAGAGCTAAATCTCAGCTGGCTCCATACAGCACAAGTATGGTTTCCTTCAATCAAAGTGTGTGAACCAGGACCGCAGTACATGCAGTCCAGAGACATGGAACAGTCCATATGTGGAACTAGCCTGTCTGAATCATTCACTCTGCTTCACTGCAGATCTCCCTGAGCCAGCAGGAAAGTTTACTATAGCCCATGGCACTGCAAAAAGGGAACAAGAAGGCCATGACAGAAGGCTTCACGCAGCATGCTGGAAGGATTCACTGGCTTTACCACAACACAATACAGATTAATAGAAGCAGCTCAGCTTCAGCTCTGCACCCCAGTAAACCTTTCTAAAGACTGAGACACTGAACCTCAACATCCTTGTCTACAGTGCTGTCTCTGTGGATAGAGAGGGCTGTGCTGCTTTTCCCTGCCTATCCTGCATGAACTTGGGGTGTCTCACATTTCTATTTCTCCCAGAAGATGGGGAGCTGGCTGTAAACCAGATTTGCAGCTTCAATGTAGAAATAAAGAGCAGTTGTCCCAGCTACCATACGCTGGAGAGGAACCTGCCAGTGTATTATTATTGCAGGGATGCCTGCCCAAGTCCGCAAATCCTTTGAAATAATAATTCTGCAATAAACCCTCCCGAAGGGCACTGCTCTAGCATGCCCTGTTAGCAGGACCGTGACACAGGACTCTGTGTTCAGAGGGAAGGAGGCAAGGCACCCTGCCTTCCTGCCAGCAAACCACCACTGGCCGCTGCACCAACCATGTGTACAGCATCCACCCATCCCAGGAGGGCTGGGGTTCCTGGTTAACATTGCTCAGGAGACTTGGCAGAAATAGTACAACAGGTGAAAAGGAACAAAAAGCTGGGATAATTCAGAATTTCTGTGCAGCAAGCAAAAAGGTCGGGGTTTTCTAATAGTATATCCTGACAGGTCAACTATTCAAAGAGGTTTCATCATCAAAAAGCTGCATAAATATTATTTTCAGAGAGCACAAAGCCATCTTAAAGACTCACATTTTGCCCTTAGAGTCTTGTTTTTCTCCAGGATTAGTGTGTGTTAGACAACAGCAGCAGGCTCCAGCAAACATGCTCCTGGAGAAGCGCTGCTGGTCAGTTAGTATTGCTACACACTTCAGCCTGCTGCAGCAGGGCTTTGTTTCACTCTCTTCAACCGCAAGGGTGTCCTAAAACGCTACCAAGGCATTTTGGTAGCTGTGGCACAAAGCAAAGGTTACAGCTGCCAGGCACTCAGGACTCTCATGTTTGCATGGTACTCTCACAAGGCGCCCACCGACATGTCTCATTAGGCTGAACTGCCGCAGAGAGCCACAGTCGTTGTCAGTGAGGAAATCTGAAACTTCTTAGGCTGGTGTAATTGGGACTGGCGCTCTGCTCCCCCTTCCCCAGAACTGTTAGCTGCAGCAGGAGGAGAGCATGCTGCAAGAAAGTACAAAACAGGTTTGGACAAGCATGAAACAAAGCTGCATGTATCTCAAGATAGCAGCTGAGGCGGTTAAGCATCTTTCATTACAACCGTGAAACCCACATCCACGCCCTGAGAGCCCAACCAGCTCAAGTCAGAGGGTTCTGATGGCCACATGCCAGCCTTCAGCAAGTCGGAGGAGCCAAACTGCTAGAGACAATCTACGGTATCTTCAGGTTTTCCTGTTGGAACTCCAGGGTTCTTTTCAGCTCTTTGGTTCACTTTTTAGGGGGGGACACCACAAAATGAAGTTTTCCAGACCTCCTCTGCTCTGGTTTAAGGTCAACAAAACCAGTTGAATGCTGCACAATCATTCTATCATCATGAAATCATGGTGAAGAGAAAGGGAATTAGGGGAGTAAACAGAAGAGAGAAAAAAAAAACAAAACAAAGCCAGACATCTCCAATACATAAATAAATGACCCTACTGTACCTTCTTTTGCAAAGGTGAAGAAATAAGGGGGATGGCGGACTTTAAATGGTAAACTCACTGAAATTTCAGATTTTTTTGTGTATTTGTCTGGACTGCAAACCCACATGCAACTTTAATTTGTAAGAAAATACTGTAGTGGGTATGAATGGATACTTATCCCCAGTCCAAAATCATTACATTTATACTGGGGAAAAGAGAAGCTGCTTAGTTACAAGCAGCAGACCACAGTTGTCTTAATTGCACTGAACAGGAGCATTAGTCAGACTGATTACATAGTGAGACACTAATCACTTACGTTCTCTCAAATGCATGCTAGTAAATTTGATTATTACTCAAATAGAGTATACATTGTTCAGTATGTCAGAGTGAGCTCTTTCTTTGATTGAAAGCTTTTTAGGGAAAAAAAAATCTACCTCTTTGCTATAAAGTTTTACAGTGTCTGGCACAAAGACAAAGACCTCTTGGAGATACTGAACTACCAATATGAAAACATGACTACATTTTAATATGTCTGGTTTTGGGGAAAACAATCTTATATTCTTTTTCCTTGGTTCTATTACAAGGAGCATGAATAAATATACCAGCCCCAGGAGCCATAAGAATTCACAGAACAGCTTAAAAAATAGCATTTCTTCTGTCTGTCATAGAGTTACAACAAGTTCCGATTTTTACACCTTTGAGATAACAACGCATGAATTACTGTTCAATTTCTGTTACCATGCAAGTAAGAATCTCTTTTCATTGCACGTGTGAAAAGCCTGTGGATATTAAATATAAAACCTTATTTTTTTTTAAAAAAAAAGGACTGGTAGAAGGTTTGAATATGCCCAGTATTGGTCATACTTCTGCAGTAGACTTCTTTTAAGGAAAAAGGCAAGTAAGTGGCACTGCTAGAACTTGTTGAGGAGACTAGAGCACCATCACTCACTGCAGGGCATGAATCCACAGGTATGGGCAGATGAAGTGGTCAAGAGATGTAATATCTTTCAAAGCCACGTCATAAGTCTCATTGTATGGTACGGATATTGCTTTAATACATGTGAGAACATGTATTATATACAGATAAGGAATAGAACTTGCTCTTGGCTGTAAAAGTTTGACAGAGCTGTTCTATAAGCTACTCCCATAAAATCAACATATAAACTACTTGGTCTGCATTTGAACTATGAACCTCCTGCCTGTATGTGTATGTTGGAGAAACCCAATTACGATTGATTCCCATAATACAAGCAGCGAGCAATTCATAGCACCTTCCCCCCCCATACCTCACCCTCAAATATGGACAGTGCTTCTTCAGCAGTCATGTCAGAATTATAAAAACAAGGAATATGTCTTATATTCAGAGAATTACTTGGCAGCCTTACATACAACTTTAACATTTATAGGCCTGGAAAGAAAAACCCAACCTTTCCGTGCAAAGAAAAATACACCAGTATTTTTCTGGCTCTGTAAGGATACTGTTGTTTGCTTTTGAATTTACTTTGACAAACCTCAAGCACATGAAGCTGTAAAAGCTCTGGTTTATATTCTCTAAAACGAGGGTTAGATATAAGTTCAACAGGAAATATGGTGAGATTACCCTCACATGTTACTAAAAACCAATTAGAAGAAAGAGATTAAAATCAGACCACCTTTTCTGATTGCTTGCATGGACGGAAATGTTGTGAAGGGTATATGGACTGCCAATCTTGTGTATTAGTCAATAGTGCTGCCCTCTATTTAACCTTCCCAGGCTACTCTTAACTATCCAAACAGGTCTATTTTACTGTGTTTTTTGATAAATATCATATCTTAAAATGCAGCTTCAGAGATCAGTGAGGAAGACCCGTTACCAGCTGATGGGTATATTTATGCAAACCTGTTGCAGTACATCAAACAAGATATAATTTTGAAAAAATTATCCTACAGAACAAACAGCATCACATTAGAAGAAAAAGGATGCATGAAGTAACCATTTTGTTTAGCTAGCCAGGGCCTGAGTTAATGTCACCTTACCCTGTATTTGCGCAATGTGATTCAAGCAATTTCTCTGCTCTCTTCTGTCTCACCTATGAATGCTTCAGAACTGAGATTTAGGCTTAGAGGCAAAATCCAGTCACTTAATTCCACACATAAACTCTCTCCTGCTCTGAGAACATGATGATTTCTGTTACAGTAGCTTCAACCTGGCAGATTAAATCAGAAGTTTCTAGAAACAGGGGCATGTTTCCATTCTACAGCCTCTCTCTTAAGCTAGAGAGACCATTATGATTTTTTAATCTGAGCAGCTGTGTAACATAGAAAATACATACCTAAATTCATTTTCTATTTAGCAAAGTCTCAGCTCTGAAGTACTTCAAATCTTTCTCCTTCCCTTTAAAATATCATGAATTTACTATCCTCTGTTTGGATACTGCCTTTTGTTAGGCACAATACTGACTTAAACTAGTAGTAGAAACTTTTCTGCAGGCGCAGGCATGTCTTGTACAAGATTTATGGCTCCCAACTCTCATCTGACTGATTTTTAAAAGCCTGAGCTTAAGGATGTTCTGTGTGGTACCCAGCCTCACTTGTCCTCATCCCAGAGCCATTGAACCCATGGCACCAATAATATACCATAGTATACACTGCAGCAAAATCCACTATCAGTGATGTAGAAAGTAAAGATCATAGGATGGACATACACGGACAATTACATAAAGCTGGTGGTACAGAGCTAATACAGAGTTTGAGTGCAGCCATAGGAGTACAATTCTGCTTACTACCAAGGTAATCGCAAACACATCCTCAGCAGTAAAGAAATAATTTCAGTAAGCTGCAAATGACCAAAGTACCTCTGCAGGCACAGCAGTGCGAAACTGGCTCCCTCTACACCAGCACACGCAGCACCAGCGGACTCTAAAAAAGACAGCGTTTCTCCTCAAAACTCAAGTGCTCTGGATTGAAGGACAGACTTGTGCTTTCAAATAAGTGTTTTGGCTCACCTCAGATACAATAGAAAGGTGGAAAAGGAAATAATTTGCATTCCATTAGTAGGGCTTCTATACACAAACATCTCCAACAAGTATTTTATTTGGAGTCACTGTATTGCCACAAACACTACCTAGAGGTATGAAACTGAGGTGTAACAAGCCAATTCAACAGAGGGTCATACTTCCCATTAAACGAGAAAGCAATAGCAATCAGAGTTGCAATCCCAACTATCATCTCAACACAGTTGATAAAAATAAGTAAGATGACATGACAAATCAGTCATGCAGTATGGAGCTGACTCACCACCAGGTGATTCATAACTAAGCCAACTGCAAAATATGAAAAATGCTGTGATCCTACAAAAAAAAGCTTTAACATTTGTACTGCAAGCTCTTTCATTGTCAAAACACACAGCTGCACACCAGCACTAAACCCAGATTTTTACACCATGCCAAAATGTATAAGAAGTGTTTAAACCGCAAAAGAGATTATTTTCCTGAAAGAGTCCACTGAATATATTCCTTCCTTTCAGCTTAATAGAACTCTTACAAACTAAATAAAAGATTCATTATTTAGCTGTCATTCTGCATTACCACAGCTTCATATACAAACTTTATACTGGTATCTTCACGCATTTTTCTGTGAACATCCACATGGACAAACAAGATACAGGTGACCAGACAAAGTATGCAAAGACCTCTAACAGTCAGCTGTTCCACAGAAGTTCAGCACTAGTGAGGAATGACCCAATGCCTCATTTCGATCAAGACAGGTAGGTATAAGAAAATCATACTTGTTTCTGGTATGGTTTGAAAATTGATCTCTATTAAGTTACTCTCATGAGACCCCAGTATTGTAAAGAATATAAAAACTACTGTTATATTGGAAGTGCACAATTCTGGGATTCACTCATCTGAAAAGCTCAGTTAACCCAACAAATCTGCTGATACAGCCATCATAAAACCTTGCATGCCTAGCAGATGCAATGAAAACACACATTCTTGTGCTTCTATGCATAAATACTACTATCCTATGGGAAGGAAAAAAAAAAAAAAACAACACTCCAGAGGAGCATACCTTTAGAATGGCCATAACTGCACGGGCATAAATGTGAGTTTCCAATCTAGTAAATTAAAAGACAATCCCCATGATTTTACTTTAGCTAGATTCCTCTGCAGCTAAAAAATTCAGAGAAGGAAATGGATTGAAAAAGAGAAAGAAGGCTTAAACTCAGGTGCAGGAAAGTTAAGCACAAATCTCACTATGAAATACTGAGCAATCGTAAGCTGCTAGGAAAAGCCTTAGGATCCCTAAAAACAAGCTATGCAGGTTCCCATTGTTATCTAAATTAGAGCACCTGATTTCAATTACCATTATTTACAGGTTTTGATTTAAATGATCTGCCCAAGACCAAAATCAGTACCCTCACTGGTTGTTGCACAAACAGAGAATTCCCACCCCACCACGAGCCCATGTCCATCAAAACACTGCTTCACATTCCCAGGTAGGGAGACACAACACATGTAGTTCAGGTACCAGAGAAGGAAGCCTGTTGGTGAGGGGAAGGTTTAACCTAGACTAGCAGGAGAGAACAAGTCAAAGAAAGCACATGCCAGGCACACAACTCATCAACTGGATTAAGTCAGATGACAAAGTTGGAAAAGCACTCATTTTGATTCCCTCTATCTCCTCCAGCTCAGAGCAAGGTAACTCAAGCACCCAGATACACTGGGTTCCTGACAGAGTGTATGCAAGCACTAGTCTCCAAAACAATCTACTTGTCAACACCAGAGGCTTTTCCTGTTAAGACAGGTCTGCACTAGATCCTGCTGATGCAGCCCTGTGAACCACAAATACAAGAGTTTTCCTAGCAGAGGACCTTGACCTCAGCATGATTACACTGATGGTGATTTTTCAGTGAATTTTCTTCTGCTCACAGGGCTACTGGGGTTACTTGTTTCGGGGTTAGCAGGCAGTCCCCACAGCTGGAAGTACTAGCACATCTGCCAAACTTTTTCCAGGCCCCTTGGAGCACATCTGCCAAACTTTTTCCAGGCCCCTTGGAGCACAGTTCAATCCAATTAAAAGATGTGCAAAATACAACTCAAAAACTATTCCCTCGGTGCTGTGGGGTCCAGCAATCCAAAGGTCTCTACTACACTCTACTACAGTGCCAGCAACTGATACCAAACCCTTTCCAACAAAGTTGTTTCAGCTGTTAGTGAAATCACTTGACCCTTTTCCACGTGCACCTGAGATGCTTGGACCTAAATGGGATTTTTCTGCCCTGCTGCAAAGGAAATGAGAATGGCTTTGCCCCCACAAAACTCAGCACTTAACTGCAAGCATGTTCTTCTACTGACACAACTGCACCACTGCAGTCAAGCCACTCTGCTACAGCAGCTAGAGTTACAGCACCATCTATGCCCACACAGATATTTTCATTTTGACTTTGCACAAACCACTTCCTAGAAAGTGAAAGATAAAACTGCTGGGAAGAAAAGGAGGGGTAAAGGCTGGGACATCAAAATAAAACACTAATGTCAGACTTCGCATCACTGTAGCCAAAACATTCATAGCCACAATCTGGCTTACAGATATGCCTGTGGTGCTCAGCAGTTACTCTGTAAAACACCCCTCCAAAGGCGGTACTTGCATTTGCCAGCAGCTGTCTTTTCAGCAGAGAACCAAAGAAACAGGTATATCTCCCTCAGACATGTAGACCCTCTGCACAGAGTAACAAGAACACGGACGTGTGTTTAGCTATTTGATTTGGTGAGAAAGACAAGATCATTTCCAAGCAATAATGCCAAATATGAATTAGCATGCAAAGCCTCATCAACTTGGTGATCTGAAAAATGTTTTGAACCATAAATGAGACATCCCCCTGAAGCATGACACCACAAGCAGATGCCTCAAATAGGATACTGACCACAGGGAAGGCAGGCTTCATAGTTCAAGGTATCGAAGCATGCACACAGCAAACTGACACACAGGAAGGGTGTGGACAGGCTCTCAAGACACAAGGGAGTTTTAAACATTAGTAAGACACTGCCATCTCTGGATAAAGATAACAGAAGATAAAGCTGCTCAGACAAGTCCAAGCAAGCACTCCCCACAACTGCTGCTCGATCGCAAGGCGAAGAAGCACATTCAGATCAGCAACCAGCAAGTGGGAAGAGGCAGTCAGTAGCACAGATTCTGGCTACTCCAGCTGCCACACTCCACAAGCTCACATCAGATACACAGCTTTCACCCCAGCTAGATCCAGCCCGCAGAGATGGCAATGACAGTCTCTCTGGCTAAACCCAACACACTCACATGGAAACACAGCACAGGTACTGCCTAGGGAACTGCTGCATACATGGCTGCTAAACTTAACTGGGAGCTAAAAAGTTCCTCTCAGTTTGTTATGGGGTGTATTCGTTAGTATTTTCTGTTACGGAAAATGCTTTCACTCCCATGATTTTAGTCCTGTTTCTGACTAAGTTTCTGACAGTAAGAAAAGCTGTAATACTTCTTAAGCAGAAGCAAAGAGCACAGTTTGGAGATGGCTTGGGCATTTTTTTCCTTTTGACCCACAGAGCTATTTTCAAACACAAAGGAAGAAATGAATAACAAGCCTTTTAATAACTAAATTTCTAGTCCCAGAAACCAAGCTTTCCATGAGCTCAGAGACCAAACTTCAGACACCACCACCGTGTAGCTCAAAATACTTGTAACTGATTCAAGGTCTTTTAAAAGAGAGTTCAGACTCCATTTGTACTCAACAGTACGAGCTGGCTTTTCTTCCAAGCCTGTTCACAAACCTGTTGTTCAATAATGAGCTTTCAAAACTATGTCTAATAGTAAAATTCATTGCTCCCTTTATACTCACCTCATTATCCCAGCCTCTTGCTGTGCTTGCTCCTTTTAACGGATGGAGCAAGTATTAGCTTGATTTCCTACCACACATCAAGTTTTCAGCTGAGCTTGGCAATATACATTTCTAACAACTGATAAGATCTCTATTAATTTACTATTAAATGTATAAAGCTAGATTTTATTTTGCCTTGCATCTGACAGATAACAAGAACATACATACAACATGTCAGGAAAGTAAGGTAAGTTTTGCATGCAGACACAACTGATAAGAGGAATTCAAACCAAGGCCAAAACTCAGTGATCATAAAAGAAGTGAAATTAAAATATCCATTTGCATCCATATGTAGAGGAAAAAAAATAAATTTGTTTTTCCTTTTTTTTGTTTTTCCTTTTTTCCCCAAGAAAGAAGCACTCCAGGAATACTCCAGTCAATGCGTAAGAAAAGTTTTAATACGTTGTCCTGGGTTCAGCAGTAGCAGTCATTTTTCTCCTTCTTGGTAGCTGGTGCAGTGCTGTGTTTTGACTTTCGGCCTGGGAACAGAGCTGATAACAATGATGTTTTTGTTTGGCCAAGGACTTTGTGAGCCTCATGCTCTGCCAGGGAGGAGGGGAAGCCGGGAGGAAGCAGAGACAGGACACCTGACCTAAACTGACCAAAGAGGTATTCCATACCACAGCACGTCATGCCCAGGATGTAACTGAGAGTCACCTGGAAGGGCTGGAAGACTGCAGGGTTGGAGGAGGTATCGGTCGGTGCTTGGTCAGGCTCGGGGGGGGGGGGGGGCAAGTTATTGGTCGGCTGGGGGTGAGGTGATGTATTCTCTTCCCTTGTTATTTCCTTTATCATTGTTATTATTGGGGGTAGCAGTAGTGATTTGTGTTATACCTTAGTTACTAAACTGTTCTTATCTCAACCCGTGGGAGTTGCATTCTTTTCGATTCTCTTCTCCGTCCCTTCGGGAGTAGGGGGAGGGCAAGAAGAGGGGGGGACAGCGAGTGAAGGAGCTCTGCCTGGTTTTAAACCACAAGACACATGAAGCTACCATTATTTTGATGAGAAAATTAACTTAAAACCCAAGCCCATAAAATACTGCCTGCAGAGAAAAACAAAGCAAATAAAAACTCAGTTAAAAATAATGTCATTGCTAAATTTCACAGATTATATTCCTGAGACCTTGCACATTCAGAGAGAGCCAGGTGCGAATTCTGGAGAAGCAGCATGTGTCACTACTCTGCAGAAGACATTAAGCAGCAGTAGCTGATGCACACATCTGCTTGTATTAAGTAACGTATTTTTAAGCACCCAAATATTTTCAAAGAGTGAAAAAAAAAGCAACACAATTATTTTCAGAATCCCTCCCTACTGCAAAGACAAGTCTGAGCCTATCAATACCAATCAACCTCGCTTTAAATAAGCATAACATTCCCCAGAAAATTGGTTATTGAAATTAGCTGTGTGGCAGCGGATAAGTCTGGTTTATTTGCTGCAGTAATTTGCAAAGACAAAGCTGTATGCTGGAACTCTTAGACAAAGTACTGGAGTCAGCAGGACCTGAGGTTCTAGTCAACCAGCATCTGACCTTGAAGAAGTCCATCACCTCATCATAAATCTGTCATCCCAGCTGTGAAGCTGGATGAAGGCAGGACTTCCCTGCAAACTGCATGCTGTGTCTAGTTTGGCCTTTCGTTAAATAAATATAACGCCCCCTCAAAACAAAACCAAAGAGCTAAACAATGTGTTGGGGATTTTTATACACAAAGCACTTTGTACTGTACAAAAATGATGTACTTTACTAAGTGGGAGGGAAATAGATGTAAATATTTACACATGAGCTGCAAAGAGCTGTTACTCCAGGGATGCGTATGCTGGTAGCTATATAATTCAAGAACTGCATCCGTGTGCTGGGGGTGCCTTCACTAGACAGAAATAATGTTCTAGTCTCCAGAAAGCATGCACTGTGCTAAGAAGGGTAAAGAAAAAAGCCTGACATTAAGGGGACAGTTCCTGCCAGACTGGAAATTAAATTCGCTTCAAACAAAATAGAGATTCAACAAAGCTACAGGTGCTCGGAGCCTAATTACAGGAGTACTAACTGCTGAGTTAGTGTCCAAATTTCTTTTTTTTTTCCCCTTCATTTTTCCATCATCTCACAAACTCTTCCAAACAGGCAAGTGTATTTTTGGACTGGTAAGTAAGACTGGAAGCACAGAAAGCAGCTATTTCTCCTTATGCAATATATGCTTGGTCCTTGCCTCCCAAGAAGAAAAGTTCAAGCAAAGATCAGGATAAGAAGGGTCACCTCAGCCAGTATCTTGTCTGTTTCAGTTGTGCCCCGGTGCAAGCGCAGGACCTGCTACTTCACATCCCTCCATAACTGAGCTCCTATGGAAGTTACAGGACTTTGTATTTAGACTGACACTTCTACTATGGTATTTACATAGGTGACACAAGTCCAGAAAAATGGATTTAAAATCTGTGCTATGTATGAGAATGAAGTTGACTTGGTTCCTTTACACATGGCAAACTCTGACTCATAGGTTAACAGCTCAAGACTGCAACTTAAAAGTGATGAAAAAAATCTGGAACCAGGTTCTAAAGCCTTCCTTACAAGTTAATTTCATCGCCATTATAAAAATAAATCTGCCAATTCAGAAACTTCTCAAGAGAAGCAGCTACTGTTTTCCACTGCTATTACTTAGAGGTGATCCTGTTTTACAAGCATCACTGTGGTAATGTTTGCCCCTAGTTTGCTAATCAGTTGCCCATTTCTAATCAGCCATTTCTTTCCATTTTCATACACAGAGGAAGCCCTGCTTGTAACTGCAACCCTGAACCACATCTGATAAGCTGCTTAGTAGTTACATAACGTCCACACTGAAACTGGCAAGTACATCACATTGCACACAGGTTAAAGGACATACAAAGAAATGCATGACTCCAGAGCAGCTTCAGCAACTCTGAATCTTCATCTACTTCAAGCTGCCTAATCTGCTCTAAGGACATCAAGTACAGAAAACAGTTTGTCTGCCTTGCGGAGAGTCAGATTTAAGGATTTTGCATTCAAACAGCACCGACTCAAGTAGCAATGTTCAAGGACTTTCCCAAGCGAGACTGCAGAGCTTATCAACAGCACAAGGTGAATACTGCCCTACCTAACCACGTTTAATTTGGCCAAGGCTTGGGATTTTGTTTTAATCCAGTGTGACATTATAACTAAAAAAAAAAAAAAAAAAAAATCAAGCCGTCACTTAGAAAAAAATCTGGTCTCTGGTCAGGATTTCTTCTATAGAAATAGCCATGTATGTGATGCAAAGTAGGCACGTTTTAAGTCCAGCAACTTTGGGAAGCAATGCACATACACATCTGTGAGAGCACCTGCACACACATTTCCTCACTTCATCATCTACATACAGAACACAGACAGACATGAGTTAATACTTTCAAGAAAAGCTGTATCAACCTATTAGAGGCATTCAAATACTGCATTGCATTGCAATAGCTCTGCTCCTTTCTGAAAGCATTTGAACAAATGCATTTGATACATATATGTGAGTATGTTTGGGATTAACAGGTATCAGCAGCTCATTCAGAGTAACTGAATACAGCAGTGTCTGGTCTGACCTGTTAACACCCTCATACATCTGGAATACAAGGCAAGCATTTTAAAAAATGCCCAGAGAAAGAACCCAGAAGAAAACAGAAGGTGATGCTTCTTGGCCTCCCCTTTGACTTCTGCACAGGTTTTGGTGGATGCAGCCCCTGCCCACCTCAAGGGCTCTGTTCGTGTATAAACTCAGTGCAGCAGGCATATACTCCATAGACATACATGCCCAAATGCTGGGCTTAACTAGGCCGTTGTCACGCTTCTTTTGCTTTCCTGATAGTGCAGAAACACTGCTCCCTCTTCCCCCCTGCAGAGGACATGTGAAAAACATTAACAGATCTCAAATGCCTAGCAGACCTTGAAGTATCCTTGTCAGAACTTTACATTTCCTGGGCAAATCTTGCGGTGACAGAAGCCCTGTGTCATTGCATTTAAGTCAATAATGATGCACAGATAATGCAAATGAAGCCTGGCCATCAGATTTCAATGTATATTAAATGCCTGTTGGAAAGCAGCATTAATAATAGAACAGATTTTATTATTTATTTCTAATTAAAACTCCTTGCTGATGCTAGTGAAAAAGAAAAAAGCCACTTTCAAAAAAAAAAAAATAATCAGCAGTAAAAGACATATCATTATTTTCATTATAGTTTGTGGCACTTCTAGCTATTAAGAACACTCCCTTCCCAGATCTGTTTTCAATAACTTCCAATTCTGCTACACATGGAAAGCTTCAGATGAAGCATTTACTGGCAGGTACACACCTTGCTTATAATGCATATGTATTTTCAAATTATCTTATTTTATCAACACAGTATTTTTGCTTCACTCAGGCATACAATAATTCCAGCAATTCAATACATGAACACTCTACTAGACTTCTTTGGATAAGGTAAGCTTAATTTACAGAAGGAATGAATTGTTTCCAAGAGGCAAGATTTTATCTTTGCTGTAGAAGTCATCAGTTCAACTCAGTTACAAATCACTGGAGAAAAATCCCACAGCAAGTTTTCGGTAGAGCCTCAGACATTAAGCAGCTGAACACATCGGGAAAGCCCATCTGCCCCGGTGTGCTTGAGCTGCTGCTGAGTGAGACCTCCTCACACTTCCCCCAGCAGCTCTGGGATGCCACTAACTGTGGTAACCCAATCTGAACCTTGCGGAAAGAGAACCAGACAAGCATCTTGACACTTGTGCTCCTCTAGAGCTGAAGAAGGCTTGAGGAGGTTTTCTGCTCTGCTGGGGGTTGCAAGGAGGTGCCTAATGCCTAGGGCTGAGGTTGCCCCAGTGTCTCCCGAGTAGCTCTGCTCCTGATGGGAGGTACAATGGGCCCCGGCTGCCCAGCTCTGCCGTCACCCACCCAGGGACTTCCCATGTTCTGCTGGGAGCTACAAGCTCAAATCTAATTGATGCTTCCTCTGATACAGGTCCCTCTCCTCTCGTGTGTGTGCCACAACCACCCAACTGCAAAGGGGCAGTACACCGCTTTCCCACAGTGCAAAACCAGGCCCTGCCGCATTTACTAGCTTTCCAGGATTTGACTTCGCAACACAGTGTTTTTTACTAAGTATATTTTATGGCTGTCCTTAGTTAAGTCAGCTTGGATAGATAAATCTCCTTAAATCACCTCTCAGCTCCATCACGTGTATGGTAAACAAGACCTGGCTTGTTTTACAAAATAAAGCATGTTGGGTGAGGAAGAAACACATGACCTATGCTAACATTTTCTTCCCCTGGTTTAGCGAACATGAAAGCACCACCATTAAAGAGCACTTAAAAGTTCCTTTTGCAACTAATATTGAAAGAGTTTATTATCACATTGTAAAAATGCTTTAGGGGAAATCGCATTCCGATAGCATTCTCATGAGAGAAAGTCTGACTCTTTCAAACAAGGACTTGCTTTGAAATGCTCAAGAATGCAAACATCATGGGACTCCTGGGGATACAGTGACACATTTTATCCCACCAGGAAGCTTCTGTGTTCCCTACTAAAAGAACCTGAAGTTCTGCAAGAAGAACTGCATCTTTCAAATGGAGAGCAATTTGGACATCAAGCCTTGAAAGTAACCTGGCACTGAAACTCCAATCTGAATCCACAGATTTAGCTTGTTCAAACTTAGTTTGTGCAGTGAAGGGTACCCGGAGATGCAGAGGATCCCCCTTCATTCCTGTACTACTTGGATGCACAGAGCTAACACAGACCTCAAGAACTATTTGAGTGAGCTTAGGGGAAAGATCAAAGGAGCCTTCCATGTACAGAACCGCTGGCACACAGTCAAAGGCACCGCAACCTTCCCCAGAGGTCCTGCCAAGCAGACACTGCCTACTTCCCTACACATTGATGCCTGCACCTCACCATACCTGTGAGCCGGTACGTGGGCTGGGACCAAACCAGCACACCGAACACAGCACCGTGCACACCTGCCAGGTGACTGCATCTATTAAACTACTGACTTGACTTCAAATAGTAATGTGCAAGCCCTTTGTCACCAATGGGGCAGTGGGGCAGGAGCAGGACATCACAGAGAAAGGGGGCATCCCCTTCTCAAAACTCTCAGTACTTCTGAAAATGGTTGCTGGCACACATGCTCAAACACTAGCACTTTCTCACAAGCCCTCATTGCATAAAATTAACCAGTCATTTTTCACTTTTAAATTTAAAATACAGAGAATAAAGAACAATAAAATAAAAAGTTTACTATAATGAAAAATGAGGTTACTTTCTATTACTTGGGTTTGGCTCAACTCTTGATGGGAATAACTTCATGAACAAGTTGATGGGATTCTTTAAGTAAAAAATCTCAGTGTCCCTCCTACCATTTATGTATCCCTTATGTATCTATCAAACCTCACCAAAGCACAATTGAGTAGCGCCCTGTTGCAGAGAAAAGTATCCCAGAGAGTTAATTGCACTTCACATAAACCATGTGTCCCTAAAAACACCGACAACACTGAACAATGAGATCAGCCCCACATCCAAGGGAATTTAGGAACAAGGGAACAAATAAAGTGACAAGCTTCCTCCTTGTGAAGCTACATATTCATTGTTGTCGTTTTTTGGCATGATGCAGTCTGAATTCCTTCCCATGTTTTGTGAACAGCTGAACTGTGTTCCCTTACAAAAGAAATTAATATGGCAGCCTGCATACATCTGCTTTAATCTTAAAACAAAAGCAGTTTTGCTATCTTTAGTTCAAGCATAATAAAAGCACCAAAAAAGCACAGATGGTTTGGATTTTCCTTACAGAAAGCAAGGGAGAAAACTGACATCTCAACTGTTTACGCAGCCACAACCTACAGCGTGCCCAGAGCAAACCAAGGGGACACACAGTAAGCACCCCTTTGTCAACATCTAAGATATGGATTGCTTTCAGTCAGGTCTTAAAAAAAGCATAAAGCAACTCTCTGCTCACAGACTAATGCTTTTGTTCGTGCAGATTTAATTTATAATGTTAGTAAAACACTTTACAATGGCTACACTAATGCTAAACAAATTAATTTCAATAAAGCTAAAGCAAACACTACCATTATGTTTAGGCAACACAGAACAAAACCCTTGAAAACCCAACATTAAAGGAGTTATTTATGGTCATTGCTCAGCCCTCCAGCCCTCATCATTTGTGCATTAAAAATCTCCAGGCTACTCACTTGCAAACTCCCTGACTTCTGACAAAAAGGGGCTATGCATCAGTAGCCAGAAAGTTCCTTTTGCAAGAATGATAAAATCAATTTGATCTGGCAAATGGAGCTGGTTTTGTTGGGTTTTTGCTTTTTTTATTTAGTTTGGGGTTTTTTAGAATTTAACCTTTCTTCTAAGATGCCTCACTCTAGGATTAAAACTTTCCCCTTCCTGGAATTAATCAAACTGATAGTGGCTTTGGCAGAAAAGGAAGTAACAGGAAAAAAGTAAGGACAGCACATGTTCAACATATCCAAGAAGTACTTCATAACCTGCTCTGTATTTTTAATGTAATATATACACAGCAATTTGCAGGAAAACACACACAAAAAGAGGCTTTTCCCTATTACTAACAAATATTCGAAGAATACCAGTCGTGTGCAGTTCTGGTGTCCTCAACATAAAAAGGACATGGAACTGTTGGAACAAGTCCAGAGGAGGGCCACGAGGATGCTCAGGGGACTGGAGCACCTCCCGTATGGAGACAGGCTGAGAAAGTTGGAGCTGTTCAGCCTGGAGAAGAGAAGGCTGCATGGAGACCTCATAGCAGCCTTCTAGTATCTGAAGGGGGCCTATAGGGATGCTGGGGAGTTCATCAGGAACTGTAGTGATAGGACAAAGGGTAATGGGTTCAAACTTAAACAGGGGAAGTTTAAATTGGATATAAGGAAGAAATTCTTTACTGTAAGGGAGGTGAGGCACTGGAATGGGTTGCCCAGGGAGGTTGTGAATGCTCCATCCCTGGCAGTGTTCAAGGCCAGGTTGGACAGAGCCTTGGATGACACAGTTTAGTGTGAGGTGTCCCTGCCCATGGCTGGGGGGGGTTGGACTAGATGATCTTAAGGTCCTTTCCAACCCTAACCATTCCATGATTCTACAATTCTATGCAAAAATGTCACTTTTGGTATAAAGCAGATAAAAAGGAGAGCTGAATAAGACAAACAAAAAAAAAGTTTTCTGCTAGAGATACGGCATTATGAAATGTCTTTTTAGTATTTCTATGCTGTATTAATATTTCAGAAAAGGTAAGAGACCCAAACTAATGATTTTTTCAATTAGCAGGTACTTAAAAACTAAAAAAGACAGGACATCAGAAAAAAAAAAAACAAAAACACACCACCACCCTGTTTAATGTATGAGTGCTTCCACTTGAACCAGTGATCAAACACTGTAGTCGTAAGTAACATTTGGGGGCCTGAAGCAGCGTTTCCATTAAGGAAAAATGTGAAGCCCTAAGGTCACGTTACATCCTCACTATGCACTGGGAGGCTTTTGTGCATTGCTGCTACGCTCCATTAAATGCTTCAGAGGAGGGATGGGACGAAGCAGCTCAGTGGGCTTGGGGGACATGTGTGGGCTTGCAGGATAGGTATGGCTCTGTAGCCTCACCTGGTTCACTGAAGCCTCCTTCTGAAGAGCATGAGATGGAGAAAGCACAAGGGAGGGGGCACAGCCCCCCCTCCTTCCAGTTCCTCCCAAGCAATGCTCCCAGGCTGGGGTACCATGCACCGCCTGCCCAAGCCTGGGAGGAAGCAGGGAGACCAGTTTCCCCACAAGCGCTCCCAGCAGACACTCCCGGCGCCCAGCTCACATCTGTCATGAGCTATAAACATTATAGGCGCGTCAACAGATGCTTGCAGCGAGAGTCGCTGGACTTTGACATTGGGCAGAAAGATGTAAACACTTCTGCAGAAGATAAATCCTGAGCACTAAAAGGCACCCCAGCTGACTTCTGGCCCTCCCCGACCCTGCCACATCCCCCAAGCCCAAAATTCCCCACACACAGTCCTTAAAAATGACAGAGCCAAAACACAAAAAAAAAAAAACAAGATGCAAATAGCCACAGCACCAAGTATTTTAATTATACTAGAAATAATCAGGAGAATTACTACAAGTAAGCCAAATATAACTAACTGCAGAATGAGGCAAACTTTACACTGTTTAGACAGATGGAATCCGATTTCCTGGTGTAAAGCTGCTGAATTTGGCATTGACCCTGAGCCCCAAAGACAGGGGATATGCTGCCCAAAACACACATATGGCTAGAGCCGGTAGTCACTATTCTTCATAAGCACCATTAAATTAAAAACCATGAAAGTCTTCATAAATAAAGTTTGCAGAAAGAGATAGATTTATTTAATGCTAAGAGCAGCCAAGACCAAAGCCCACTGAATATAATTGTGAATTTTCTTAAGAGGCTGTATACACAAAGGAACACACAAAGGGCTTCTTTAAAATGCTGCCCTGTAAGGGTGTATTTCAAGAGTAATGGATATTGAAGTCAAGGAAATGTCCACAAAAACACTGTTCGTAAAGATTGTTGAGTCTTCACATGGAAGAGCTAGAAGCAAGCACGATGCTTTTCTACAGTAACTAAGAAAATCCTTGTCCAGAAGGATTTACTTCTCCAATGCCCGATCCTAATGAACCGATGAAGCCAAACACAGCATTTCCTGATAAACAGTCCTACTGACTTCAGTAACTTAAGCCAAGTAACTTCAGTGGTGTTATTCATGCCCTGTGAATATGAACGGAAGACTCTTGTTTAAAAGGGCTCCTCACAGTAGCAAAGGCTAGCACGAGAGAGACCCAAGCAAGGGTGAGAAAGGACACAAGGCAAAGAAAGAGTCCTTATGAGAAGTGCTTAACCATTGCCTGCAGGTTTGAGATTTTTATTTCTTTTCTTTTAAACCAAAAATGAAGAAAACACGCACTCTCCTAGTACAACCACTCGGTAATTTCAGCATAATCCTATTGCTAACACAAAACATCCAAACAAAAGGAACCCCAAGAACCAAGGAAAGAAAGAAAAAAAAAAATCACCCCCAAACCTCAAACAAAGCCCAAGTGTGACTCTTCTGAATGAGGTCACTATGAAAAACACTCCCAGCCTTCAAACTAAAGGAGGAGGGGGGTAGGGAAGAAGAAAGGTGAAAACCTCTGTGGAAAACATACTTGAGCCATGTTTAACAAGGACCATCTGTAGCCTTCCAATCCCCGAGATGCAGATATGCCCCAGTAGAGCCACAGTAAGTTAAACACACAGGAAAAAATACTTTTGTTGCTGATCAAACCACTTACAGGTGCTTCTGATTTGAAGCTACAGATACTGAGCAGCACAGTTTGCTGATATAACACCATGACATGATGGACTTCTTTGCAGAGAAAGTTCACAGAAAGCTGGTTTAACTGTGGAAGTCTTTACGGGTAAAATGTGACATCTGTTTTTAAAAAGCCTACATTTTTTGGATATTACCACTCAGCTGCTTCTATTTATAAGATACTTGATTTAAAAGCTCCTTTCAGTCAGCTAAGCAGGTATGCAACTAAGTATCCTGAAATTTCAGTGTCAGACCTGGGTCAGTTTGCAGGAATTGATTCAACTTTTACTTCTCCTTGGATGAATTTCTTCAGAGCAGATTTCCCCTACCCACACACACCTTATATGTCTTACATTATAGGTTTTCCCTTGCAAGGGAATGGGCATTATTAAAATGTGTGCTCTTAGTGCTGTTCTGAAATTCCTCAGTGCTCAAAGGCTTAAACACAGTGCTACTTACACAAACCACCAAGACATTAAAAAATAAAACAGGGGTGGGGAAACCACACTGATTACACACTTAGTAGCATTATTTTTATATATATTTGGATGTATAAATGGAAGAAAAAGTAGAGAGTCCTAATTAGGAGACAAAAAAGATGATCTTGAAATTAATCCCATGCAACTCGACAGTTCTTCTAAAAGGTTTTACAGCCCCCAAGGTTTTTCTATTTGCTATCTATGCTTTCACTGGGGACAGTTTCAAGTGTGTCTGTACAAGTCAAGAGCACAATGCAGTCCTCTTCCACGCACAGGGAAAGTCAGTATTTTATCTGAAATAAAGGTTACATTTTTCAGAGAAGAAAAGGAAGGAAACTTGAAAGAGGTTTATTCTCAACAAAACCACCAGTACTCTATCCAGCATACACATGTAAGTCATTTCAAACAAAGCATACAGTAACAGCAGAGCTTTTAGCATTTTATTTAAACATTCACTTGAGTGTTATATATACACAACTTCATTAAAAATTTATAGAATATGACAATGAGGAAATGTCTGCTTTATTGCAAATAAAACTTTAAAGGAAGAAATAATTTTAACCCTAAAAATAGAGGGAGCAAAAATACCCTCAAACATGAAAATATAGATATATTTATAAAAGATTACATTACAGTTACTATATATGTATGTGTCTATATAGACAAGGAAAAATTAGGAGGTTTTTTTTTTTTTTAATTTTGAGCATTCATAGACTGCACTGACATACTTTAAATGCGTATTCACAGACACGGTGTTTCCAAAACGTCAGGCACTGAGTCCTTCACCAGCTCTGTCCACTGTAATGGAACAAAAACCAAACCAACCAACCCACCAACCAGCAAATGAGTACAGCATCTTCTCTTCTGTAAAGCATCTGGGAGGTGCTTATAAAGAGGAAAAACATTTACAAAATGAACTGTGCTCACTGCAGCTTCTCAAGCCATTGTAAACCTTTCATTTTCAAGGCCAGCCTGCAGAAGGCTTTTTGTGAGGCACTCCAGAGCCAGCTGCAGCCCAGCATCATGAATGTCTGCTAAGAGGGATGTCATACCTTTCATCTCCCACTCCTTTATCATGGGCTGGGATGGTGAAACACGGCCATGATGTACTCATCCCATCCCTGTGTGTAACGAGCCTTTCATCTACTCTCTACAGTGCCATGCTTCCTTCTTCCTCCCTCCCAACCCTCCTTCCACAACAAGTTAAGAGCACTTCCCCTATGAAGACAGGCCAAGAGAGTTGGGCTTGCTCAGCCTGGAAAAGCGAAGGCTTCAGGGAGACCTTATTGCAGCCTTCCAGTACCTAAAGGGGGCCTACAAGAAATCTCAAGAGGGCAGGTAAGGGGGGATGGATGGCTTTAAGGTCAGACAGGAGATTTAGGTTAGATATTAGGAAGAAATGCTTTACTGTGAGGGTGATGAGACACTGAAACAGGTTGCCCAGGGAAGCTGTGGATGCTCCATCCCTGGAAGTGTTGAAAGCCTGCAGTGGATAGGGCTTTAAGCAACCTGGTCTAGTGGAAGGTGTCCCTCCTCACAGCAGGAGAGGTTGGACCAGATGACCTTAAAAGGTCCTCCCCAATTCAAACTGTTGTATAAGTCTGTGAAAGTTGTTTCGTAGCAATTTGCTCAGGGAAACCCAAACCTATAACCTGAAATTTCCTTTTTAGTATATTATATGTATTGGATATTCCCCACAGCCTATGAAATCAGCCTTTTATAACTATCTCGCACAGAGGGTGACAACAGCAGAAGGCAGTACTGCAATCGTCTTTAATGATAATTAACTAATAGACTGCTTAACTGAAACTTTCAGGCAACACAAAAATACTTGAGAATGAATTATATTGTCATGTGATTACCAAGAAAAGATTCAATACCTGATATGCAACTTCTCAAAATATTAAAAGGTTCTGCAGATTCTTGCAGTGTTGGCATTGGGTAGGATTCCCTACAACCAATACTCCTTTAGCGTACAACTGTATGCCACTGCAGGTTTCTGCAGCCAATTTATCTTACTCAGAACAGAAAGAAGAAATTAAGATGTATTGTGCTATGCTGTTTCCATTACTCTATGAACTGATGTTTACAAAGGCTTGAAATCCAAACTCAAAAGTAAAACCTGAGCACAATTCTAGCAAACACACCTTCCTAGCCCACCACCCTGTCAATCACATTTTGAGGAGTCATGCAAAATCCTCAGTGGAAAGATGAAATAGTGTGAAGTCTAGTACAAGTTACTGAATCAAAGATGAATAACAATGTAATAAGGTCCAAACACTTTCATCAGTTTGTCATTAGACTTGACCATGAGCTGCAGTTGTCAAAATGGTCTGGGAATCAATACACTGGCCACGCTTCAAAAAATCATCATCACCCCATATTTCTGCAACCTGACTCCTTGCTTCCCCTGCCTTTTTCTTCAAAGTGATATACAGCATTGCAGGTATTTCCAGGCTAACAGAGGTAATCATCAGGCATTATCTTAGTTTCATTTCACCTGCTTGCAACCTTCTGCAGCATGCAGGTCATCAAACAGCAAGGGCAGGATGGGCTAAAAGCTTATCAGGGAAAGCAATGGGGAAAAAAATAAATATTAATCAGGCAATGTCAGCTGACCTGGTCCTTTTGCACACAAAGTGCGCTCCTCAAAACATAAACCTTGAAAGAATTAAGTTATTAAATGCAGTGAATTGCTAGTGTGCCTTTGGCTGAGCAGTAGCCAGCTCAGACCTGCCAAGGAGACGAATGCCACGTCACAGATCTGAAGTCTGCTCCCTACAATCTCCCCATTTCACATCACCTGCTTTTACCACAAGCAGGCCAAACTAATGAAGTTTGTTGGTTTCACCACCACCACCACCTCCCCCCATGGCTTAAAGAGGGAAATTAATTAAAGAAAAAGGAAAAAAAAAAAAGGAGGGGTGGAGAGACAAGCTCAAGCTCCCCATCAGCTTCTTTCACCACTGGCAGCCAGACAAATAGTTACACACTGCCTGAGTGGGCCAAAATAACCCAAGGAGATGCTGGGACCAATCTCTGTTCCTGGCAGGAGCCGGGAGTGCTTGACAGCTAAGAAGCAGGTATAATCATTCCCTCGATCCTCTTGTAACTGGAGCTGGCGGAGCTGCCCCAGTTTTGCTCTGGGAGTTCTGCCTTGCTGCTTCCCATTGTATCTGTGGCACTCCACTACCATGATGTTGCAGTGCCAAGTGCCAGCCCCCTTTTATGTTACTGTAAGGGAACACAACCATGGAGAGGCCACCTACCTATTGCAAAATACGTAACCACAGACCTGTGTGGAACAAGGCTCTCATACCTGGCAGCGTGGCTTCAGCTTTGTCAGGCATAATCATAGCAACTGACCAGACAGGCAATGGAAACAGCTATTAAACCTGAGTTGCTCATTTTGATCATACAAAACGAATATTTCATTCACAAACCTTAGGCTTTTAGTTTCACCTATGCCCTGCCCACAAGGAGAAAGCTTCTTTTCCACAGAGTGGCAAAACCAGGTAAACAAATGTTGCCCATACCTGACCATAGTCTGTCCTGAATACGACGACTCCTTCCGCACAGGAATGCACAGTACTGGGATAATGCTGATTATTTTCTCGCAGCCAGACCCGAGACCCCTACAATAAACAAAATAGAGTTATAGATACCACAACTGTAATAGTTTTTAATGAAAAAAGAACTTCACTTAATATTTTTCTCTGGAAATACTTATAAAGTAGAAGGAGAGAAGGCAAAACCAAAATCCAAATAAACAAGTGAGATAAATAAAACAATCTCTTAGTAGGTATTTGTTGGTTTCTGCCAGAAGAGTAAACACCAGAGAACTACACTGAAGTGCCTTTTCTTCCCCCTGCAGAAGTTCCCAAAAGCCAGCAACAGCAGCTGGAGCCAATTCTGTGAGTCGTGCCTCATGTTAGCACACGTAAAATTACAAAGAGCTGTTTGAATTTACACACAGTTTAAAAGATCCTCCACAAAGCTGGCTGGCTCCCTACCTGTTTATTTTCAACCTCTGCTAGGCACTCACAGCCAATCATCTTTCACCTTTTTTCTAAACCACTTTGCCCTTTATACCTTCCTCCTCTCCTGGCTGCCCAGCAACACAGAAGATTTAACAAAAGCCAACAAACTGCTAGCAACCAAGGTTACAAAATAACGATATTTGCTTTTTAGAGGTGAGGAAGCAATGGAGACACTATGGGTGAGAAACCTACATCAGTCTAATAAGACAGGGTAGGCACAGACTATTTCGATTTTCACCTAGCTGGTAGATCCAGCATCAACAAAACAGACATGACCAGCACTGAGAACAAGGGAGGAGGAACCACAGCTGATGCTGCAGCAAAAGCCATCCACGAACAAAACCCACTCAAGTTGCTCCAGTGCAGAAGGCTTCAGCTGCCATGAAAACATTGAGCAAGACAGCAGCACCCCATGGCCTGACCTCCAACCCAAGCTATGCTCCCATTCTCTGCAAACAGACAGCAGGGCTCATATCAGAAAGATGACAGTTTAGTGGTATCTAGAGAATGGAGATTTTTTATTTCCACCAGAAGAGCAAAATTCTCTCCTACCAAATAAGTAGAAAAGGGCTGGGATATACCCTCATAACCATGAGGTTGTGACTTGGGTGTACGATCACCAAGAAAAGCCAATTCAAATGATTAGTTTTGTGTGCTAACATCCAAAAGTTGTCCTTGCTTTCTCTGATGGCAGAACAGCAGCACTGAGACACACCACTCACAATGTAAAGACTCCTGCTGCTTGATTTCTGCAAATGCTAAGAGCTCAGCTGCATGCAGAGGACCAGGTAAGGGCATCCCTCATTTTTTTTCACCTCCACATTCCGGCAAAAAGATTTGTATTTTAAATGCTGCAAATGCCTGCAGAGCTGTTTCCTCTTCTACCTCCAGAATCTCAAGCCAAATGGTTTCCAAGTTTACAGCAAGTCCGAGGCAGTTCAAATGCAGGGTATGTCAACTCAAAAGCACAAGGTGAGGGCAGAGGGGAACAGAAAAAAGTGTGCTAGCACCCAAGAGGGAAGGGAGGAGCAGGAGCCTGGGAAGCAGCCAGAACAGAACTCCCTAGAGTGGTAAAAGCAATAGAGAGGATTTGAGTATTTAGTTCAAAACCCAGTGACAGCAGTGGGGAGACTTCTACCTGCTCCCCAGGTTTGCACCAGACTCCAGCTGGCAGAAAACCCAGGGTGATATGTTTTTAATCCTCAAGCTGCAGGAAAACCCTCATGCTGACCAGTCCGAGGGCACCTCTCACCCTGCTCCTTCCACAGGTAGGAAGGCCAATGCAAGGGCACTACTCTTGAACTTCCTCTGGTACCACCCCACTGGAGCCAGTAAATAAGAGTGCCCTGTGTCCCTTAGGTACAGGTGTAGGTGTGATGACAGCTTGGAAGGCAACATCCTCATTATTAAGGAATATCTACAACTGCTGGGGTGGGAGACAAAGGGTCTTTCACATTAGTGCAGTTGCTGCCATCAGCCCATTGTCCTCAAGAGCACTCAGGAGTGAAAACTTGAGGCTTGCAGCTGCCCAGAAGCCCCTGTGGGGTGGTGCAATGTGCTCTGACACAGATGCCACCTGCTCTGATCAGTCCACCACAGCGTGGATCTAAAGCTGTAAGGCACAAGCACACAGCACTGCATAATAAGAGAGATCTTTCTCAAAGTGCGGTGAACTGAGTCTTTTGCCTCAGACTGCAGTATGTCCTCAGCCACTTCTCTTCACCTGTGCACCACAGAAAGCTGGAAAGTATCTGTGGAGATCAACTTGTCCAAACCCTTGCTCAAGCAGAGACACCTAGAGCTGGCTGGCCAGGACTCTGTCCAGATGGCTGTGGAGCATCCCCAAGAACGGAGACTCCACATCTTCCCTGTGCAACCTGTGCCAGTGCTTGGTCACCCACACAGTGCAACAGTGATTCTTCACATTTAGAGGGAACCTCCTGCATTTCATTTTGTGCCCATTGCCCTGGTGCTGTCCATGGACACCACTGAAGAGTCTGGCTGTGTCCCCTTTGCACCCTTCATCCACATACTTCTATATACTGATGAATATATATGTGTAAGCCTCCCCTCAGAGGCTTCTCAAGGCTGAATAGTTCCAGCTCTCTCAGCCTTTCTTCATAGGAGTGATGCTTCAGTCCCTTCCACACCTTTGTGGTCCTTCCTCAGACCCTATCGAGTATGTCTATGTCCCTCCCGACATACTTTTTTAATGCATCCACCAGAAATACCTATAGGAATATTGCCTCTCATGAAGTTTCTGAGTTATCACAGGACACCGTAAGTATGAATTGTCAGCCCATGAAATAACTCCATTCAATCTGACAATCCCTGCTTCATGTTTGAATATTTTGTTGTTATTGATGGGGTCATTCTGGCATAGAATGGAAGGATGGCAAGGTTGTTCAGCACGCAGCAAATTTCTACTTCACTGGGCTTTCCTGCCTCGACCTAACAACCCCACAGGAGAAAGGCTTATACCCCCCTCCAGTAAATAACCATAGTTTTGTTCAGAAATTGTAACAGATTTAATGATGGCGACTACTGATTTCACCAAGCTCTGCAGAGTTAATGGCCAAGGGGAGGTATGTACTGCAGACACCCCAAGTAGCAAAGGGAATTCAGCCCAACACTTGCCACCACCCAGAAAAATGCTTTCTGGGTGGGCATTAAGTGTCTGTACTCATCAGCCTCCCCCTCCTCCTCCTAGACAAAATTAATCCATATAAAAACATGTATAAACAGACAAAAAGCCAATTTGACAAAATGCAGTCAAGTTCTTCACGTGCTTCAGGACAACCTAACTCCTGTTGTTCCACTAGTTTATTATTTGCCAAAATCTCCAAGCTCAAGTAACATGAAGTTTATGCTTTCAAGGGCAATGAAAAGATTATAAACATTAAGCAGCAACAATATTTGCCAAAACCTCAGCATTCAAAATAGCCTCTCACAAGGGGAAGAATGCTTTCCATCTTGTACTAAATAATTAATTTTGCATATTGCTTTCTATGAAAGAAGGGAAAAAGGGCCTGCACAGAAGAGTTCACTTGGTTGGGCTAGTCCTAAAATAAGCTTTTATTAAAGGAGGAAAGGGCCTGATTTAAACAAATGTACATTGTTAGGGGTCAATAGCTGCTATTCATGGGAGGCTGGAACAATGCAGTTCACAAAGCCCCAGGCATCTGAAATGCAAATACAACGTGTTCCCTGGCAAGGTAGCTCAACAATACCCTATCTGTCCATGGGCTGCAAGGCCTTTCCCTCTGGGGGAGGGAAAGAACAAAAAGGTCTTGGCAAAAGATGCCTCACAAACTATGCAAGTTACAGCCACCAACTGGGCAGCTGTCCCTCCACCATGCATTAACTATGCACAAGTGACAGTTTTGAGAACAAAATCTTTCAGAGTAGTTAATTTATGGGCAAGACTTGTTGTATGGGACCCACCTGAGGAAAGACTCCACTCAACACACATGACAGCACATGGAACTAATCTGAATCTGCTTCGGGGAGAGAAGCCTAGTAACCTGGGTTATTCCAGAGCTCCCCGACACCTCGTTCTTCTGGGGTAAAGGGGCAAAACAGAGCCACGGAGAACTTACTGAAACACAGTGGGTTTTATTTCTGTGAAACAAGGTTGTAAAAATACTTGGACTAGCATTTGCAGAAGAAGGGCCATATGCCACCATTTCCATTGCAAATAAACTTCTACCAACTGCAAAAGTCAAAGGAAATAGGTTTGCAAATCTCACAGCTGTAAGACCACCCAGAGAAGCTCCTAGTCCTTCTACCTCTCAGATATTGCTGCTGAAAACACAAACACTACCTCTTGCCTTCCCCTCTATTCTGTTCCTGAAAATGATAAAAATCCTTTTATTCTTTATATTGGACACATAGACTGAAAATCACAACATTAACTAAGAACTTAGTTGAGATAAATCAAAATGGTGGAGCATTCATCGCAAAACAGTAATTAATAGGATAGATTTTGTAGGCATACAGGTTGTATGCTGAATAAAAGAACTGTCTGCACATTAATCACATTTTTTCATATATAGTATATCTCTATATACAAGAGCAGATATTGTATAACTGTGTTCTCATCCAAGTGAAAACACTATTAATTCACATCACAATATAAAATCCAGCCAACTCATCAATGCAGTCAATTCAAAGCAGTTAAAACTGCTTTAAATTTACAGCAATGAACGTAGGCTATGCAGCATCTGCTTTCTAAAAGAATTTTGCTATTAGGGCTTGGCAAAGAAAAAAAAAAACAATAGCCGATTTGTATTTTGAGAACCTTTTGTATATATATCTCAGTAGCTTGGCTCCAAATACAAAGTTCGAGAGACAGGAAGAGATGTTATTAACTAGGTCAAGCTGGACATAGCTTTCTAATGCAAAAGATAACCAAAACCACATTTATCCTTGTTCCTCCCCTTCACCAATTCACACGCTGATTTTAAACAAAGAGGCACACAGCAGGGAAGAAGCTATCCAGAAAAGAATACAACTTACTTGCTAATTTTGTATTAATGAACAGTTTTGTCCTTCATTGTTAGCTATGTTCTACTGAAAACACTTCAGTACTCTTAATATTAATATGCCATCTGCATGCCTAGCCAGACTACTATGTGGCAAACACATAAAGTTCACTGGAAGCTGGATATACCTCCCCAACTTCAACCTGAAAATGAAGCGTTCAGCCTCTTAAGCAGAAGATCTGACCTGTCTAAGTAGGACCATTCCCAAGTCCAGGGAAACAAATAAGTAGCAATGGCCATTTGCCTGACATACTATTCTGTCATTCAGAGTACTGATCTAGATCCTCTCCTTTGCTTCCCCCGTACAACTTCCCTGTGCTCATCAAAACAAGGCTACCACAACAGCCAGATGTCAGCGGCCCCTCAATACAAAAACCACCACAAAGGTCTTTATACACTACTGCCACACAACATACAACAGGGAAATACATGAATGTTCCAGAAATCGCTCCAAGATAGGATTACTGATGGGCTCCATTCCTCTCCAGCCAGCCTGTCTTCCCTCTGTGAATACTCAAAAAAACAGCAGTTTTCATCCAGAGCAGGAATGGTATGGACAGAGTTACAGAGAAGGACTAGTTGAACCTTAAGTTTCTGTAGACAGCGAGAGAAAGCACAGCTTTGAAAGGTATTTGAGCATGTAATTTAAATTTCAGTACCTTAAACTCCATGAACTCACTATGCAGTTAAATCTAGGCACATACTTAATGCAGCTGAATTGGGTAAAAATCATTTTCAGAACACAGCACTAATCAGCATTTCCTCCAAGAACACAGCAGTACACCACTAATGCCTTTCTCTCAACAAATTTATGTCTGAGTAATACCACTTTGCTTTACTGTTTTAAAGCAGAACAAAGCCATGAAGATGTTTCCATGGGATATAAGGTCAGCTGGGGGGGGGTGGGGGTGTGGGATGCGTGTTAAGTTTCCTGCAGAACACAATCTCCTTGAAAATGAGATGTTTCTGTTGCCTGTCCATCCCCCACACACCAGATCAAAGCACCAGCTCTCCTGTTCCTGAGTGAGGTCTGCCCAACAGCTGCTGGTTAACCTTGCACAGCCTCCACCTCCTTCTGTTTCAGTAATTGGAGATAGCGCAGCACTGACTAGGGCATACCACTTTACAAACAAGAAACCACATTAAAACCTGTACTATGACCGTCTTGAGAGGGAACAAGAATAAATTTGTACCTTTCCCAGCCCTTCGAAAGTAACAGCCCTTCTTACAAGGGCACCACTTCATATAATACGTGCTTTTTAAAAATAAGGACTAAAAAACAACACGAACACCAACCCCATACATTTTATCTTCCAGTTATGCCCAAACAGCACAGAGATTCCTCTCTATATATGCAGGCGGCCAAGCACAGTCGTCCCTATCTTCTTGCTGCAGAGTGTGAAGACAAACATTACTAACAGACTTTGCTCAAAAGCCAAAAAGCAATTACACTTGTCTGCTCTGAAGATCTGGTTACCAGCTCCTGAGGACAATGAGGTTTCCATATGGCTAGGAAAAAAAACAGGTTTATCATACCATCAAAAGGAAATCCAGCAATGAGATGCCATCAAGTCTTTTGGGGAGAGCTACCACTATTGCTACAGAATTTCATGAGAGATGCAAGTGTTACTTTTCTGTTTTGACAAGTTTTTTTTCACTTTCAAGACTGCCCAACCTGTACCATGGAATCATGGCTACAGAAACATGACAATACAGGAAACTGGAAAGCCTGCTGTCATCAGCTGCAGTCAAGTTAGACAATCAAATGGACAACAGCTCTTTCCAGTGTCTGAAAATTCAGGTAAAAAAAAAAAATAACAGTATCTGTGCTGTCAATCAGTGGTATTTTTAATTAATTCTGAAATGAAAAAAAAAACACAGTGCTCCAAGTATTACTTGGCAACCAACCATGAATAAAACTGCAAAAGTGAGAACTCAAAGGAGCAGGAAACATGTACAGCTCCATCTACCAGATCAAGTTTCAGGTCACAATATGCATCATCATCACCAATGGGTATGACAGACTTGCCCCGCACGCAGCACCACCTCCACTGCTCTTCGCCTCCACACCTTACCTTGTGTGTGTGGGGGAATTTTAATCTGTTAAAACTCAGTAAGGAAGAGAAGCAATTCAAAAAGTCAGATGGGTGAGGAGAAGGAAGAAGGTTGACTTATTGATGACAGCAGAGACATATAAGGAATACAGCGGAAAAAGACACTGTATACTTTTCCATACTGTATGTATACTTTCCAGTCTATGCTGAGGTGAGGGGTAGCAGTGGCCAGGAAAATGGCAGACCACCTGCTACATCCATGGTCATCTTAAAAGTATCATGTAATTCTCTCCCCTTATTTGAATTCCATAAGATGAATATACGACATCCAGAAAAAAAACAAAACAAAACAACTTAAGACTTACCCTAAGAACCAAACAAGCCCCAACTCTGCCTTCACAGATTTTAGTAAGAGTTGCAGCTCTGTCTTTGATGACAGAGTTTTGCCAAGCACTCATTTTTCCAAAACCATGTGGTTTTTATTAGTCCTGATTACAAATGCAAAAGAATAAACAAAAACCCCACAAATATATCTAAAAAAAAGCCCAACAACAAAACCAAACAAAACCCAAAACAACCAAACACAAACCCACAAAAACCCCCAAACTTTGTTTCCTTTAAGCCAACTGAATTTAAACCAATCTGTATACATGCACACACTAATTCCACATCTATGGGAGTTGAGGGGTTTTATCCTCAACAGGTATTTGAAGGAAGACAGAACAGAGGAAGGCCAGTGTACATAAAAGCAGCAGGGGAACAGAGACTCTCCACTAAAAACCATTTACCAAAGCCTACAGCAATATAGCAAGCAGTTATCTCAGCACAACTGCCCAAACAAGCTCATTTAAATCACCACTAACTTCTGCTAACATAATGTTTTCCGTATCATCTAGTAAGCAGCTATGCTGCCACGCAGCTCTGTTACTGACTTGGGGGACATGAGGACAGCCTGCCAAAATGCCTGTAGCTCATCCACCATCCAGCAAAAAGTCGCCAAGCCTGGTAGCTTATGCTACATGACAAGCTCATAAACCTGCATCAAGGTAGAGAAGGATTTCTAAATTCACATGTGTAAAATTATGCTAGCACCCTCTTCTCATTCCCTCCTACAGCTACCCTCTTGGGACCAGTGTCTCAACAACCAGAGAGGCAAAGCGATGGTAGAAACATCATCTTCACTACCCTCTTTATTGGGCCTTATCCACACAACTAGGCTCCTCATAAGAAACTTAGCCCTTAAAAATTTCCAGGTACTGAATGGGTCATCAGCCACAGGTCTCAAAGGCTCTCAAATCTATGTCACTAAGGGCCTTATCTACATGGTTTCTAAATACTTCCAGGGACAGTGATTCCACCACTTCCCTGGGCATCCTGTTCCAATGCCTGATCCCCCCCCTCAGTGAAGAAATTTTTCCTCATATCCAGTCCAAACCTCTCCAGCACAGCTTGAGGCCATTTCCTCTTGTCCTATCACTTGTTACTTGGAAGAAGAAAGCAGAATCACACAGAACAAGTCAAATATGGGTTATGAAACAACTTGAGGTAGTAGGGAACCAGTACTATGTACCCAGCACCTAACCATACTTTAAAAATAATTTAATAAAAATTAACCAATCCTAGAAATCCACAATGTAGGCAACTTGCTTTGGGGAAGTGCACTCCTCTACATCCAAAGCCCACCTGTGATGCCTTGCTTGGACCAAAGCAGGTTTGGAAGATTAAATGATCCTTGAGCGTGTGGATGCCCCTACAAATAGCAAGAACCACGACACTCGCCTGTGCTCTTCTTCCTTACCATTCATGCTTCAGGCGAGCACAGGAAAAGCTGATCCTGCCACTGAAGTCCTAAGTTGCAAGGCTAGTGTTTGCAACTTCCCTCACTAATTTGTACACTGCAAACCACAATAATCACCAAGCAGCTCCAAATTGCCTGTCTGGAGATCACCTGATGAAAACACAGCCAATTAAGCAAAACGTAATGGCACACTTTATCATTAAAGGGCAGAGCACTGGTTTATTCCCATGTAGCAGAGGTAGAAAGGCTGGCAGGCACAGCTTATGCATAGAGGTTGCGAAGTGGATGTAGAGGCACATTGCTGAGCTCAGCCTGGCTCCTTTCACAGGACACACACAGCCAACCTCCCTGCGGACATCCTGGCAGCAGTTTGAGCAGGGAGGACACGCAGTCCAGACAACATCCCAAAGAACTTTGTAACTAAGAAGGACGTTTGCACGTTCCATGGCAAGTGACATCCAATGCCTTTCTCCCCCTCTGACTTCCTGTGGCTCCCTGCCATGCATACACCAATGAAATGCATGTCTTAAAAATGAGATGGCAACAGTATTTTAATCACATCCTAGCAGCATATGAAAGCACTCACAACCCCTTAAGTAACAGGTACCATACTTCTACACAGAAAAGAGCAAACACGTTTGCTAGAGAGTTATGGTGGGACCTTCAACCCAGAAGTAAGGGCCTAAAGAAAAGAATAGTCGGGGTATACACTGTTTAAGTAGATATTCTCCATTTTGAGAAAGGGGGTGGATGGACAGAGTCAAAAAGTAACCCTCAGTTAAGACTCCCTAGAAGACCCACAGACAAGCCCACAGGTCTACAAGGTGGGGGGGAGAGAGGGAGAAGAGAGCTTATTCCACTTTACATTTATGCTAGAACTAATCTGCATCCATAGCAGTTGAAAAATATGATACTAACAGTATCCTTCTAAATTAATGCACCTGTATACAACCCCAAAGAAGTGTCCTTTCATCTACTTTAAGTCCTCTTTTTGTTTGTCCTACCTTACTCCCACCCCATCGATAGCCTGGAATGCCTGAGATGAAGCATCCTCTGAGACTTTGGTTGACACTTCTCTTGGGTCTGGAGCAGGCAGGAGGTCTCTCTGTCAGCTCTCCCCATCTCCTCCTCCTCCACTGATTACCTCCTTCTCCTTACCAGGTCATAAATTCAAGAGAGACTCCTGGCAAAATTTAAGATTCTGCCATGAACTAAGATGTAAAATGAAGATTTTATCACTGCTGTATTTCAACGTGAAAGCACCTCCCCACCTCCTTGAAATATTAAGACAATGTATCAAACTGTGAAGGATAAAAACCTATAACCTATAAATAATTTATTTTTCAATTCAAAACTCATTCAGTTTGTAAACATCTCACAAATAGGATCTAATCTACCAACCCTGAAACAAACACCAAAGTGTCAGTAAATATAGCTGCTCACAAGTTACTTCTCAAACCTGTGATCAAATGCTTTTAGACAAAAATCAATTGCAACAGGCATCTGAAAACACCTAATTCACTTCCCCAGCACAGGGGACAAGGAAAATTAGGTGGCAGCAGTGGAAATCTAATGCCAGCCCAGACTCTCCCTCTCAGCTGCTCAACGGTACAAGCAGAAGGACTGTGAATCAGGGCTAATCACTTTCCCATTGGCTTTATGACCAAAGCAGCCTGCACCAGTGGCATTTTACACCACTGTAATACATACAGAAGGTGTAGCATAGTAGAAAAGCCAGTTTGGGATCTATACTGAAGGCATATTTAGCAACAAAGCTTTATTTCAGGTAAAGATAGAAAGCCATGAAGTAAAAGGCATTTCCTGCATGCACACCAAGCAGTTTTGCACTTTATCAGCTTTACACTTCTCTCAGAGCCAAGGTGATGCTTTGCAAGGCTTCCCACTGCAGAGCCCATTGCTACTGATGAATACCAATGGTATGCAGCAGTTGCAAGGTAAAAAAGCAGCCTGAAACACTGCATTCATTATATTCAGCCCCTCAAGGTCACAACCCTCAGAAAAGCAATCTCCGGCTTTTTGCTTAGTCCGCTTCTCCCTGACCAGATAGATTTCCTTCCAGTAACACTACTCTTATTGGCATATCTGCTTTGATTTTCCTGCACTTGTGCAACTATAAAATGAATCATCTACAGGGCGAGTCACCTGAGTCATTCTGGCAAGTAATTTTTTCTTCTATTGGGTTTTTTTTGTATATTGCATACAATAAATAGTTGACTCCTTTTCAGTTTGTTCACCACTGAACTGCCAGAAGGGAACACCTTTAGCAGAAAACCCAGAAATGGAGCATACCAGCAAGCTTTCTCTCCTCCTGTCATGGATACTTTCATAGTATATGCTGTACTGAGTCCTGCCATTTCGTCCTGTTTCCCATCTCGAATTAATAGACAAATACCCTAAGGCAGGTGATACAAAGCAGCTCATAGGTTCCTTGGATGCATGACAACACACCTTTCCTCATTGCTTGTAGCATCTTTCCAAAGAAGCTTAAAATCTGCGATCCACCTTTCAACAAAGAGGTGTGGCACGTTTCCTCACTTGCAGGCACACCTTAGACGCATTCTCATTCCGCATCCTTTTTTTCATGACAGGGATGAACATTTCCTGCACTGCTCTGGCACTGATATTTTTTAAACCCATGTTTACAAGAACTGGTAATTGTTAGAAGGAAAAATGACCACCTCAACTGACTACTTGCGGCAGGAGCAGAAAAAGCAGAAAAACACAGAAGTCGCTTCTGTATGGGGTTTTTTTGTTTGTTTTACTGTGATGCAGGTTGATAGAAGATTTAATTCGAAACTAAACCACAAAGCAATTAGAAGAGCTTAACCAAACAGAAATGATTGAAAGCATTAACACCTGACAAAGGGGGCATTTATCCCAGAGATAAACGAGGAGTACAAGGAAATGCATCTGGGGTGAGACTCTCTTCTACTTACTATGTCCAGTCTGCAAAAGCGTAATAAAACCAGGGTTGAACAGCTGCATGCATCTCAGCAGGAAAAGGACATTCTCAGCCAAGCTATTTTGACTATACACTGTAATCTCCCAGAAGTGCATCGTTCACATATCAAGGTGTGAATCCCTTGCAACCAAGCTCTTCCCATGAGGTGAGGGGATTAGCTCAAGCCAGAAGTGGAGTGTCTCTTCTCCAGGACCAGGTCTGAAGTCAGACCGCACTCTTTACTATCAACATGACTTACTTGGGCTGAGACTCTAAAAATCAACATTTCTGGTCTAAATCCAGGGAGGAGATCCTGTTTCCTTCACACCAAGACCTGCCAGATGTGACCAGCAGCCGCATCTTCCCAGCCTGGAAGGGCCTGCAAGTGCCAGCTGTGGACAGCTGTGCTTCCCTGGATTAGAAAAACTGACGTGTGACTAGAGAAGGACTTGGCAAGAATGCAGCTGCTTGAGAGAAGACAATTTAAAAGTCAGATCCTGCAGATTTTACAGCTGATGAAAGTAATGAAACAACAGCAGAGACCTAGGGATTACACTGTTAGCACTAACGCACCTCTTTCCAACTGCTGATAGCAAGAGGAGCAAGCACCTCTCTTCACTCCAGTCATCTTGTCTTCAGTAAGTCATCATATTTCAAAACACACTAACCAATCAATACCTTAGGCTACCCACAGTTGACATATACCTCTATCAGGCAACAGACAGACAACATATATAGGCTGTGCAGCAATTTTAAGTTTCTCAAAAGCATGCTTTTCTACAATAAGGAAAATGCTCCAGTAGGTTTACATATTCCTGCTCAGCATGCCTCCCTCCCCCCGCCCCCCCCCCCCCGCCACCCCAAAAGGCACGCTGCAAGCTGCTACTCAACACAGTAAGCAGCAAGCTTTCACGAGCTACCCTTATTGACCCCAAAGCCCAGAGAAGCATGACTTGGCTCTTAACTACCTCTGAAAGTATGTCTACTCAGGTGCACTATCCTTTACATGGCCATTTATTTTACTCAGGAATGAATTAAGTCAACCAACTCTTTTGACAACATCAGCCCAGTCAATTCCGTAAACATCTACTTCCCACAGCATGGTACAGTTCCCCAAACCTGGCTTCATAGGCATTCCGTTGCAAGGATGTTGCTTTACATTAGTTATAAAGAAGGTGGCTGCACAGGAAGTTCAAGTTAAATTACCAGGGTGCCTAAATTAAAATGCAAGTGTAGCACTGAAAACGCAGTATTACTGATTCTTTTTGCCCAGAGAGATATTTTTTCTTAAATAATAAATAAAAATAACCTTAAAAACAGGAAGAAAAAAAAAAAGAAAAAAGAAGGAGAAAAAAAAGGCAACACAACAAACCCAAAGTGCATGGACTTCATAATATTCAAATGAGTGCACAAGCTCAGACTGGGAATTTTCCATGGCTGCTTAATATAGTGCTGTTAAAATATATTTCATCTTACTTACTCATAATCAGATTTTTATGGCACTGAAGAATGCAAATGAAACACAAATATAAATGCAAAACCAAATATAAATGTCTTCCTCTGCCTAAACACAGACAATATATTTTATTACTTTTTATACTAGTAAAAAAGTCACTCCTCATGTTACCACACTCTGAATCAACAAAACGGCTATTTGTTGGGTTTGGGGGGGTGGTTGGTTTGTTTGGTTTATTTTTTTTAATAACTCTGAGGTAAAACGAAATGACCCGAACACTGCTGAAGAAACAACTTTCCCACAAATGCTGAAGCATGAAATTGAGCAAGGAGAAGCACTATTGGCAAATTACTGTAGAACAGAAGAGGATTCAGGAAAGCCTCCTTAGTCAGAAAGGGCACATTTGATTTCAACTGATGTGAACATGACGCATACCCAAGAGTTGATGAATGCTTCTTCAGCTCAGACCTCCTTTGGGTAAAAAGGCTCCAACTTGGCCACCTGGAGGGGTACCCACCCCTACCGAATTACTCTCAGAAATGTCATTACAAAAGAAGTGAGTGTTTTCAGGCATGTCGCTAGTTATTCAAATGGCTTTGGCCATCTGTAATTTTACTTTTCAAAAAAAATTAAACCACCAGTGTGTTATGAATCTCAGAGCAGCAGAAAAATCTGACAGGCACCTTGCTCATTATAACCAGAAAACCCAACTCCACTCAACAGTTCTGCTGAAGCTGGTGCCCCTACAGCACTCCTTAAGTCTGGAACAGTAGGAATCATGAAAAGCCACTTTACTGCAAATAAATCTTGTGGTAGAAATGTGTTCCTCCTCTGCCAGCTCAGTATTACCTTCCTCCAGGTTTTAACTTGGCTGCTCAAAAAAAGACTTGGCCTTAATGGAACCAATTTTCTTTTTGAAGTCATAACTTATCTCAGAATGAAACAATAACTTTCTGCTCACTGCACATACTACCTTTAACCCCCTCTGCAGCAATTAAAATACTTCATTCTGCAGGGAGGAACAGAGATTTCCTCACCTGTAAGGAAATTAATTTTGAACCCTTGGAGCTCCACATCACTTTCATGTGTCCAGTGGAAGTTATTGCAAACCATACAAACTATGTGCCTGTTCCTTCACCAAGGAAGTCACCCAGAACTTGGCCCTTTGCTTAGCTCTGGTGGTAAAACAGGGTTTATTTACATCAGCACAAGGGCCCAGGGAGGACAAAAGTCTTACGTACTACACCTCTTCATCCTGGAAAAGGGAAAAAGATGTTGGCAATGGAAAATCCTGTAGTATTTTGCAACTAGAAATGACAGCAAAAGCTGACAGTTACTTGTTGAGGGCTGCAAGTTTTTGGCAGATGCAGTGATGCAGTTTAAATCATCCAAATCCCATGACAGCGTTCACATGACATCATCTTCCCTCTTGCTCATGGGCCAGCCTTCCTACAATTTCCCTGTTGTTTCAAGTATCAACTTGTCTTTGTTTTGAAGAAGTGACTATAATTACATCATAATTCTAGCTGCTCATACATATGATGAGCACAGCTAAACTCTGGCAGCACATTTATCACCCAACAGATCTTCTGAAGAGAGCGCCCTTACAACATTGGTTTGGTCACATTTTCAGTTCCCTTTCATCTTCAGATAGCCAGAAGCATGTTTGTTTATGCACAAATGTGACCATCAGAACTGCTGTGTATGTTTTCAGATATACACACACTTTCACAATGTTTTCATCTCCTAGAAGTTAAATCCCCACCTGATAGTCACATAAGCAAGATTCCATTTGTAGAGGACAGTTACAAAATCTAGGCTCCTAGCTAGAAGTATATGGAGGCACATGCTTCATTTTAGTTCCTCCAGATCATGTTAAGACTCATCTCAAACACATCCAGCTTCCAGAGGTAATACACAACTTCAGCCAACTTGCAAGCAGTTTGTTTGTCATCTACCCCAATATGCTGTGAAAGTCTCTCCCTCAAATAAAATGGTATCCAGTCACTTTTTGTCAAAAAAGAAACTCATTTACAGTAATAAAAGATGTGATTACATTTGATGGTCCTTCTGTTGCAATAGAAGCTTCCAGCAGACATTTTCCACAGCAAGTTGATGCTCGAATATTTAGGAGTGGGCAGGGGCTAGTCATGAATCATGCCGAGAGCACACACATCCACACCCGCCCTTGCTGAGGTAGCTGTGTGAATAACACAGACAGTGCTGCACCACAAGGGTTGAACATCACTTGCCCTGTAAAACTCAGTTACTACTTTACACAATAACGTATAACGTCATACACAGCTTCTTCCTGCCCTTTTCAAGGGGAGAGCAATGGCCAATTCTTCTTTAAGTCTATTTTCTACACAATGCCTACAACTTAGAGATTTTTTTTACTTCTTAACAACAGCTCTCACAATACCATCTGGTGCCTAAAAGACACAGGCTGGCACGTAATTACCCCTATCCAGTCCTAAGGCAATTCAATTTCTTCAGCAAAGTCAGGAACTACAAGACACCAACTCCATTACTCCCAATTTCATACGCTGCTCTGCTTCCTTTCTGCTAAATTAAAGGAAGCATCGTTGAAACTCAGCCTCTTCGGGCCAATAGGGTAGCAATATTTGCACTCTTCCAAAGCCAATGGTCTCTCAGGGAGAGCTTCCTTAAAAGCCAAAAATGAAAAATCTCCTATAGAACTTCATAGCCGGTTCTGAACATCTCCACTACAGAAGTCACCAGTGGTAAATGCTCAGCCCTCAACACATGCCAGGTACTGCAGTGAGATGGTTTGATGGCTTAATTAAAATAAAAATTAATTACAAATTTGAAAATCATTTCTAGCTTTCCAGGAACACATCTGCAATAAAAGCAGCGCTACAGTCAATGTACAAATCAGCATAACAATGATCCAGAGACGGGTTAAAAAACGGTGGCAAGTTAGACAAGTCATTAGTTAACAAAGGCGTATCTATGCAGTGAGCACAGAGAACCGATTGTGGCAGAGACTTCCTGCCCCATCCCTGACAGCATAGAGATGGCTGCAGAGGCTGCACCAGCACCCCTGCATGAAAGGATGACACAGCATCATACCTTACACGGGGACATTTCACCCCCCAGTTACCCACCAGGGAGTTACAGCAGCAATGCAGAAGGACACTTCAGTAAGCGTAAGAGTAGATGCCCAGAAGCTATGCTTGAACCATGGTCACTACTACTTAAACGTAATTTGTACCAAGATCAGCAGTTGTTACCTTCTGGATTTTAGTCATTTTGACCATTTTCTCTTAAGTGGAGTTCATTAACTCTCTCATGGGAAGCTTGGATTGTGGTGTGTTAAGAAGCCAAGCAACTTGTACCCAGCTAGAAGCCAAAATCACGAGGTATTTCTAATTCAGGTGGAACTGTGTCCCACGTTCATCCTGGGATTACCAACACTGCTGAATCAAGATGTCCTTACTTATTTTAAGTAGAGCTAAATCTCCACGGAAATATTACACATCCTGATATTATGCAAGTCAAGGCATCAAATTTTAGAAACCCAAGCCTCAACACTTTCTGCCACTGCTTGTTTTGGGTTCATTATCTTTATCCATGATCACATAGCTTAGTTATAAAGCGCCAAAACCCTAGAACTCTCCTGTGCCTTTAAACCTACCCACCTGCACGCCTTTCCTCCCCCAAGGCCTTCCTGCTCTGCCCAGCCAGAAGCCGCTATCGCAACTGCTTGTTTGGAAACCGCCAATGTCCACTGATAAGAGAAACAAAGCTCGTGGGTCAGGAACAGTCTGCTCACCTGCATTACCTGTGGCTCAGGAGAGACCTTTGTAGCAGCCCTCTCAGCTGCTGGAGAGCCGCTTTGCAAAATGCATGCAGGGAGCCAAAATAAGTAAGACTTTCGATAAACCCAGGAGCATTCCATCTTTATTATCACTTTCCAAAGAAGCCTGGGAAGCACAACATGTCCACAGAAGCACTTGGCATTAAAGAAGAAAGACGGCACAAGTGTCAGTGCTTGATCAGTCAACACCAAGGCCAAAGAAATCTAGATATGAAGATAAGCCATAGTACTGCACCAGTGAAGTCAAAGAGAGATTAACTATTATTCACCTATTCATGCAAGCCCCCAAGTTCCTCACTTAATTAGGCTGAAACACAGCTAAGCTTGAAAGGCAGCTACTTCTTTAAACAAAGACTTTAAACCAAAAAAAAAAAAAAAGTAATTTATGGGATCAGCACTGTACACAGTACAAGAAACACAAAGACCCAGACTGCACAAGGTGCTCCACTGGAAAAGATTAATCCCAACACCTAAAGACTAGAAACACTGGTGTCCCCTCCAAAGCCACTCCCAAACATCATGGGGTCTCCAGGGCTCTTCCAGGGTACCCAGCAGACCCCAAGCTTTATTTTCCACACAACCAGACCTACTGACCCACTAGAAACACATTAGCTACTGCCTACATGGTTTCCATATTGCTCAAAGGATTAAAGATACTGGTTTAGAACAAAATTCAGTGGTTTATCACAACTGCAAACATACCAACAAATAGAGATGCTGCCTTGCAGGGAACAACTTATTAGAAGCGAAATTATTCATAAATTCATGAATATTTCAGACTGCGTCCAAACCTCTTGCCATTTATGAGGGCATACTTAAAGACCTTTCTTTGAGCAGAAAGCAGCGCCAACTGCAGCTATTTTTAGAGCTATCTAAAAAATGGCAGGGCATGACATACCTTACTTTTTACCACACAGTAAAGATGAAAAACTTGGAACAATCTCTCTCTTTTACCCATCTGAGAGCCTAAATGAGTAACTTTTTATTTATAGCCATTAATGGTTACCACTTCTGAATTTATTTTTTCTTCTCAACAAACCACCTTTCCAGCAGGGAATTTAGACTTTTAGCTATTTCAGATATTTGTTATTTTTGCTCAGTATGGCTTTTGAGCTGTCAACAAACTTTCCAGATCACTGAAAATAAACAAACAGCAAATAGCTTTACTGTTTCAGTCAAGCCCAACTACAAAAGTCAGAAAGAGGGAGAAGATATACAAACCAAATGTCTTGTTTTTTGTTTTGTTTTTAAATAATCATGAAGCAACTCATGGCCATATGTTTCCGCCTATGTAGGCATTTCCCTGGCTGTGCCAAATCATTTACTTAAATTTAAGTGGAAAAAAACATGTGCAATACACAAGAGCATTAGATAACATCAGCATTAGCACGGAACAACAGTTTTAATGTAAAAAGATGGCACAAATTTCATATTTAGATTTGTACCATCGAAGAGTACAAGGTACAGTTTTCCCCCTACCTGCCTCCTCTTCATTGGTACACAGAGAAACAACAGTGCACAGCACTGCAGTTGCAAGTACAATAAAATATCAGCAAGCTAAATAAATATACACACCCACAAAAGAAGCAGCAGCTTACACAACCATAGCTTTGAGCTTACTGACATAGTCTTTTCTTTCTAAAAGCACATACAAGGAGCACCTTAGCTTCCAGGTGGTCTCAGACCCTTCCACGAGCAAAGATGTAGAGTGGACTTCTTAATGATCCCAAGCTAAAAGCTACCTCTGCAGTCTTAGATGTAAAGCACTGACCATGCAACACAGATCTCTTGAAAGGTCTCCCTCTTCTAACAGTTACCAAGATCTGACAAAAATACAGCTGTCTGCTGAAGAGTGACTGGTAGCACCGCAACTGCTCTCATGGAAAGAGCCACTACAATACTTTGGTACAGCATCTGGAACAAAATTATTGGGAAAAGATGATCACATGACAACAGAAAGCAGGAATTTCAGTGCAATTAAAACTAAAAAGGGCAATTTTTACTGCAATAATATTGCCACAAGTGGAGCAGTACTAACAAATGCCACAAAGTCCTATTTTTAAGGCATACATAACTGCAGCTTTCTCAAGAATAACCCCAGGTTTTCCCAATAAGCCTGTATAAAACTATCCAGAAACACGTCATTGCTCAGTACCGCCAAAAAAGATATTCAGAAAGGCAACCCTAAA
Source organism: Pezoporus occidentalis (assembly GCF_034315485.1). Lineage (NCBI taxonomy): Eukaryota > Metazoa > Chordata > Aves > Psittaciformes > Psittacidae > Pezoporus > Pezoporus occidentalis. The sequence goes on from NW_026913855.1 coordinate 528,422, forward strand.
ACCAAGACTTTCTAAAATGTTGGCATTTGTAATACCAGAGGCCAACCAGAAAAAAAAACACATTCAAAACCTACAGCGAGGAAAACTCCAGCTGGCCTCAGGACAGCACAGAAAGTTATTCTGCAACTGTGACAGGAATTGCAAAGTCAAAAAAAAAGGAGCTTAATTTATGCATTTTAAAGCAGTAGCTATCAGATATTGTTGCCCCATCCAAAAAGGGATGTTGAGATGGGACATTGAGATGTCTTTGACGTGGTTTTGAGAAGCCATCCTGCTACAGCATATGCTCCTGCTCGGTGCCTGATGCTCCTTTCCTCCGCTTCCCAGAGGGGTGCCTTGGGCAATCCCCACAGCAGCGTCATCCATGATCTGTTGCTGCAGGTGTCCACAACCTTTGCTGCCTTGAGCACTTCCTGCCCCTTCAATTTAACCCACTGATTAATATGCACTCACTCTTCTTTCCTAATGAGAGATGACCCCCCCTCTACATAGAGCACAAGGTGCATCCCTGTGCGCTGAGACAGCCACAGCACATGCTGCCTCCAATGACTTCCAGCAGAAAAAAAAAAGCAAAAAAATCCCAGAAAACCAGCAAAGCTTTTGTGGACTCTCTGACCGCATAAAGAAACTGTGCGCTTCTCAGATCAGGTATGTGCAAGCAATATAAAGGATTGCTTCTATAAGTAGCACCCAAGTTCAAGAAATCAAAATCAGGATTACAGCCTGTATTTGCCCAACTCCAGAAGCACCTGGAAGACAGTAAATGCTGAATCACTATCCAAAGGAAGAGGATCCCACAACTTGATGTGCTCCCTTTGCATTCAGTAAGTACTGTGAAGAACAAGCTCCACCAAAGGATCACTGGATGGGCACAAGAAAATACACAGATCTGGGTACCACTTCCTGCCCTCCACTAGCTACTGATGGCATCTCCACTTTAACTGCATGGTACAAAGGTTTCCTACTGACAAAGGTGTAACTATACAGTAAAAGTTTACTACAACTATTGCATTACATTGCAATTAAGTTTATTAATGGGCTTCTGTACAAAAAAGACAAAGTTTACTACTGCACCAGGGTTGTAGTCATTTACAGTACTGAATCGCCAAAGCAAATGATGGCAGAAATGGTGTGACAGAAACAGAAATCAGGAACAGAGACTCTCAAAACTAACGCAAAACAGAGGACCACCCTTTTGCTGCAAGTGTGTGCAACTTCGTCAAAATCCCATCTACCACCTGCTAAAGCTTCCCAGATTTGGCACACAAAATATTAGAAATACAATTGCAAGAAGGGGTGGGGGGGGAAACTGAGCTGCTGCTATGCAAATTATATTTTATAGCTCAGATTTGCTCCATTTGTTTATTCCTTGAAATAGCTTATCAAGTATCAGACAGCAGAATCCATCTCTGGGAGTCTGAACAACAAAGAGCTCACTTCATCAGCCACTCCTCCTGGTACACAATCTGAAAAGCAGCAGGAAATGCCATCCTTTAAAGCCCTGCTGTAAACGCTGCTCTCATTTTCTCTTAGGGAATATACGAACTGATTGTACACACCAAACAAACCTATCCATCGTACCCATCACCAGAAAGCTGTAATGAGGAGATAAACCCTAATCACAAAGCCACAGTCTGTATTTAATAAGAGAATGAGATCCAGGAAGACAACCAACTAAGCAAGATGTCTGAGCTGCAGAAGAGGCACCTAATTCCTTGTCCTGATGCGAACTCCAGCATCCTGCCAACTTGGTTCTTTTCTGAAGCAAACAAAAATATACCCAAGATACACAATTGTATCTGGTTTGTATCTATTTTTACCAACTAAAATGGTCAAATATAAGTGATCTCCACTCTCCTGTAAACCAGACGGGTACGTTAAACAAAGGGATTTGACTTTTCCTCAAGATAAACAACTTTGTAAGAAAAACAAACCTATTCCCTTAACAAAGACATTTTACTTCATCTGAGTAAACATTTTAACAGCACACTAAACAACAGCAACTAAAATGGGACCAAATAATCAATTTCCGATGATGCTATAAACATCAATACTTTTTCAAAACAAGGAATAAACTTCTCTTATCTCCCGGCCCCAAAACTAGGACCAGTTTGGCTGAAAGCAGAGGGGAGGCGTGAGAATCTTCCCAGAGAAATCCTGTATTTCTGTTAGCAAGGTTGGGAAAAGGAGAATAGACATATACAATGCACAACATCAAAACCATACAAGGCTTGCAGCAACACCACTTTCACAGTCTACCATGGTTGAAGGTTTGCAAGGAAAAGAAGAGGGCCTAGGGGATTGGGGTACTAACTTTGATGACAACTTTCAGAAATACTCTGCTTTGTAATTGCATCTGGAGTTAATGACAGCTAGCACTCATCAAACATTTGAGCCCCAGGTTCCTACCTGAGGTTACACTACAAGCACCAAAATCAATCCTGACTTCAAGACCATGATGGCAGGGTTGGCCAGATGAGTGCTGTTCTACTGACATTATCATGTACAGAAGTTAAGAACCTAAAAAGCAAACCAAAAAATCCTCAGTACTTTTAACGACTACCGCAGTATTGAGGCAGACATGCCATGATAAAAAGCCCTCAGGAAAACTTGCTCAGAGTGGGAACATAGTTTTGCCTCAGGGGAAAAAGCAACAACCATTTTCCTCTGCTAAGTTATCCTTACAGCATCTCCCTTAAGGGCATTCTCCAAAACAAAACAGACTTGTATTAACACACTCTTGTATTACTGATCTACAATAAAGGATTATTTCCCAAGAATATATAAGAAAAGGCAACACCAACACATCAAAGTGTACTTAAGCCTTTTACTTCCCGAGTCCTCCAACTCAGCCAGTCACCCTGTGCATGCCATCAGCCAGGATCACATGTGAAGGCACAGCTCAGCTCCTGAAGCCTGCGGCTGAGCTCCCCTCTCTTCCTTCCTCTCTCCCTCATTCAGAACAAAACAAAACCAAACCCCAAATAATTTCACAGAAAGATTTAACTTGTCTAAGAGACGGGTTAAAGAGAACATTGACTTCTTCAATATTCCCCTTTGCTTAACATTCTTTCAAAAAATCTCTAGTGAGGCCCACCACAAGATGAAGATAACATACTTTCAAAGAAAAGAAAGTCTGATACCATAAACCCAGCAAAATGACCCACTGAAGCAATTAAAGTATTTGCTAAAATGTATTAACATACAAATACAAACATACAGGAAGCCTATTCGATTCTGAAGTCTGGCAGGCCACTGGATGATACAGGAGATTGATAATGTCTATCCTCCAGGACATTTTCCTTCAGCATGCCATCTATCCTAGAAGGTGTAAAAGGTATTATACTGACTCCCACATTTAGGCTCTGCTCCAACAAGCTTATATTTATGCACTGGAGGCAGGGCCATTGAGACAAAACAGCTTAAGATGTACTTAATCTGAATTTTCAGTGCAAGTTCAGAAACCCATACAAGTGACCAGTACCTTTCACTTTTGGAGACTTCCTTCCACACACAAGGGGAAACTGCACAGTTTTCCTCAAAACCAAAAATGGCTCCTTCCCCCCCCCTCCCAGTTACTGACTGTGGGGGCTCATTCTTCATGAAAAATAACTAAGCACAGTTGCTAACTTTTAAATTACAATTTTAAAAATTGCAATGAAAAATTACAATATCTCATACAGAAACTGTATTAAAACCATCTATGGAAGGGTTTACACAAAATGGAAATGTTAACTTCGGTCAGTAACCAGACACACCCCAGTTTCTGCCATGCTTCAAATCTGAACCAAAATGGGGTCTATTCCTAGTAGGCTATTCAGGAAGGAAAAACATGTATTATCAAGTTTTATCAACATCACTCACATTTGAGATTTCAACAAAGAAAAATAGTAGAAATAGAAAAGAACCCTATAAACTTTCTACCAAATAAGAAGACTTTTCTAGGTTAGATTGAAAAACAGTCACTTAGCCACAAAGGAAATAAGCACCTAAATAGAGAGCAAGTTATTTACATTTATCAGTAAAACAAGCACAGGCGTGACAAGTTTACAGCTGAAACAACTTGGCAGCCTTCTCCACTCCGTTACCCCTTTATAGTGGGGAAGTTACTTCCTCAGTCATGATGTCCACAGAATGACACCCTGCAGAGAAGCCACCAGACACCCTCTAACACAGCTTTGCAGTGCCTGTGCAGCTGAAGACAACAAGAACAAGCATAAACATTATTTGGACTTACCCAAGATAACTCTTGATCACTAGTTTTGCAGAAATGAGTCTAAGGTAGGCAGTACATTCTCCCCCAACATGTTCCTACTTCTTACAGGTACATTTGGAAACACTAACAGTACTCATTCCTTCAGTCCTAACAAACCTTTCACAGTATATGTTCCAATATAACACTTATTTTCCATGTAACAAAGTAGTAATTTCTTCATCAGCATGGATATAGCTTACTTCACAAGACAGGTGTGGAGGACAGTTAGCATCATTTCCCATTCTACATCCAAACTTTGAAAAGTCCTGTCTTTCAGGACAAAACCAGTAACCTGCCCTGAACTGTTGCCCCAACACCAAACTATCCTCCTTCACATCTCACTAATGGTTTAAAGTGTCACATAATGACAAATTACATGACAGGAAGATCAAGAGAAATGAGAACACCTAAGCCATGACTCTCATACAAGCCTGAAGTCATAATCAATCTATCAAGTTTTGAGGTCAATTCCCAAAACATGTAAAGTAGCCACAATTAGTGACTTAAGGATGATAACTCTTCCTTCCTCCCCCTCCCCAAGCAAAAGTCTTAATTCACAGTGACTTTTTCCCTCCTGCCCTTCTCCCAGGGCTCCACCCTAAACTTGTGCTCCTGGCTCTGACCATAGCCAGGGACTGTGATTCACTAATGAAAAATACCAGCCCTGCAGCCAAAAAGGATGAACAGATCAAACTACCCAGAGGACAACACTTCCCTCCAGACCTGCACCAGGCACACAGTCACCATGCCAGGTGTGCAAGGGATGGAGCTGCTGCTCCTGTCCCTTACAGGAGACTGCAGCACCTTCCACTGGGGCCACATCCACCCAAGAGACATGAAAAGACATTTCTCTCACTAGAAATCTTTTTCTATTTTTTTTTAAGTTTAATCAATATACACTCCCCATATTAAAAAAAAAATACACCCCCCCCCAAAAAAAAAAAAAAAAAAAAAAAAAAAAGAGGCATGTTATTCACTTGCTAGGGGTTAGGTCTGGATTTGCTCTGTGCAAACACATTGACACTGCATAAATACACATATACAAACAGCCAGGGACCTACCAATTTTCTTTTGGCTATTTTCTAAAGTCTAATATGACTATTCTGGTTTTCCCAAGCTGAAACCTAAGATTCAGTTAAAAACATCACAGCAGAAGCCAAACATGGTACAACCAAGACAATCGACAGCATAACTTCTGATAAGCGGCCCCAAAATTTTCTTTCCACAGTTTGAGGCACATGGGACAACAAGAGCACTGAAAGGTTCCAAGGTTTCTCAGGCTACTCATGGGACCAGCACACTAAATTCACCATGTGAAACAGAAAAGTCCAGCTCCCCTCTCTCCTGCAAAGTAGTCATCTCCTGCCTCCACAGAATCATGGAAAAAACTGTGAAGCATTTATGACATAAGCACATCCAGGCTGGCTTCAAAAATAAGTTGGGACTGGCCATGCTTTCAAACAAGGTTCCCTTTTACCAGACAGCACGCTGTACGATAGCTCCAAAACAGAAAAAGAGCCAAAGCGGTTCACAGCCTTCAGCATCACCCACACAGAGGGCTCACCAAATGAAAATACATATAAAGATGAAAATCTGGTTGGAGCAAAATAGCTTACTCAAAGTGCTGACACAAACATATAATTAGGGAGGAGACCAACAAAAAAGGAACATTTCAGTGAGGTGTCACCAGAAGGTAAAAAAAAGCTGAGGCTCAGAAGCAGCCAAGATTTCTGTAACGGTAAGGATTTCACAGCTCTCCTTTGGTTGGAGTCTGACTGAGAATACTTAAAAAGCCACAAGCAGACCCTGTACAATGTAGAGCCTCTACAGCCAATTTCAATAGTTACGTGTTTTTCAGCTTTAAGAGAATTCTTGTGTCATTTTACAATATTGATGGTGCCAGCAGGGCTGCTAGGCTCCAGCCCAGTGACGATGACTCTGCTTCAGTCACACAAATGTACCTTATAAAAGGCACATGTGAAGTATGTGTAATAGGCAGTTACGATGACATGCTACTGATGAACTGAATGTGATTTCCCGACTTACAGAAATAAACCTGCAAAAACATCTTTCCAACTCGGTAAGGTAGACATGGAACCCCCCGAAACATTCCCTAGTCAAAACATAATGCTGTCTAATGAACCTAAAAATAACAGCTGACAAAACCATCAGCTTTTTAAGAAAACTAAACTTCAGAAAACACAGCCAACATCAACGCAGCCAGAAGAGGCACTGCTCCTGCTTGGCACAGCTTTGGCATTCAGAAGCCCTCCAGAAACTTTATGCCATCACCAGTGGGATGATAGTTTTACCCCACCAGTCTCATGCAACTTGGCCAAGCCAAACAGCTGACACCAACATAGCAAGCTGGAACATCAGACCCATACTTGTGCCTATCAGTAAGACATTTCTACACCAAACCTGGGAGACTTCCAAGAGCGTGTGTATCGATGCAGAAATTTATTAGCACTACCAGATTTTCACTTTCAGAGCAGAAATTTGGCAGTGCCAAGGTCACTTGGTTGCAGGAGATGGTGAACCGTCACCTGCATGGCAGGAGCATTGCCAGGGGTCCTGCAGCAATCTTCCAAATGCCACAGCACAGCAGCACCACAGAATAGTCTGCTGCAAGCTGCATATCCAAAATAAGAGCTTCCAGGTTCAGCAGATACCTCCTCAGACAGGTCCCTGAAGCAAAGTTCAAAGCCTCAGAATTAATTTTTGTCCCATCTCCTTCCCACAGAGGGAGGTTCAACACTTGCTCCTTCAGGACTCATGCTGGGAGCTCTGCACTCAAAACAGGGTACCCAAGCAAATATGGGCAACAGTGGAAAGCAGAAATGAAGGAAACCGTTTTGAACTTGGAGGTACAAGCAGTACTGCTAAAAATGAAAGTATGCTGGACAGAGTATCTGCTGTGTCTCCAAGGAGGCTACCCACAGCTCCAATAAACCTCTATGATAATGCTGATTTTATAACCCTCTCCTTCAACATCATCTACCCAGACATTCTATATGGAAGGCAGGAGACAGAACTGTCCTCAGCCTTCTCTTCCAGTTATGGAAATTACGAGGGGAAAGGGAAATCCTTTGTCTTTAGAGCTTGGCAGCAGCTAACCACCATCAACCCCAACAGCCACTGCTATGCTCGCTGTGCTGCAAACTCCTCAGGAGCTGAGCACTGCTCCGAGAGCACTGGTCGGACAAGATGACCTTCAGAAGTCCCTCCCAACCCCAACCACTCTCTTATGGCAGCTGGGCCAGCAACTGCCACACTTCTCCTGTGACAAGGACAGTGACCACGGTTCAGTGCAACACACTGTATATCTTGGGCAAAGTGACTCCCTGCACAACAGGAGGAAGATGAACTTCTACATCCACTTCCCCAGCTGGCCCAGTAAGCACTGCTTGGGAACTTCAGATGCTGAAGAGGCAGTCTGAGCTTCCCTCTCCTGCCTTCTTTGTGTAAAATTTCCCTGTGTTCCTTCTCATCTTGAAATGACTCTCCTTCTTCCCTTATGGCATACATCCCCTTTTAGCAGGGATGCATTCTCACTGGAAAAAAGCCTGACCTCAGCTACCACAAGAGGCTGCTCCCTTGCAAGCACCCTAGCTGCTGGTAAAACATATGGGAACGATTTTTTTCAGACTGTTTCGAGCAACACAGCCAAACAGCTCTATTGCACACACCCATACTCTTAATTCTGAGTATAGATCTCAGGGATTTCTACAGGTTTAAACACCTTATATCTGAAAGCATGACTATGTAAATATACTGAAGAAGTTACAATTCTACCACTGACTTTCCTTCCTTCAGACACCAAAAGGTAACACAAATCAATCAACAGCCTGAATTAGTTTTTAAACCCTTGGAAAACACTTCTCCTCTGTATTTAGAATGCAGTTGTACAATTACTTTAATAACTTCCAGTAATAAAAGCATTCTGGGGAGCAAGTTCCAGGGTTGACTCTTCCAGCCTAATCTTTACTCAGATCCTTTCTTTCTTTTTGGCTGATTTAGAAAACTGGGACATAGATGGAAATTAAGGCTTCTCTGGAGACAGGCACTTGTAATCCTATAAGAATAAAAGCTAAGAATATGAAAAATAGTAAGAAAGGGAAACTGGGCGGCAAGATGGAGAAATCATAATGCTGTTAAGTGACAGACAACAGCAGCATCAGCTGACCAGTGGGATCCTGGTGTTATCCCATACCTCACCTAATGCAGCAAGTCCTAAGAGGAGCACCTCTGTGGCAGCACTCTGGCAGTGTCCAAGCCAGCTGCCTCATTTTATTCCAGTGGGTATCACCCTACAGTGAGAACAGGCCACAATCAACATCTAGTTATGGAAAAGTTTGGGAGAAATAGTAATACAGGAGTTTTCTTTCTAATACCTTTCAGTTGTACACTACTGAAACAGCCAGATTGAAGACACTCCTGCCTTCAGTGCAGCAAGCTCTTGGTAATGCTGAGGAGCAACCTATACCTTTCTCACTCACCAGCCTTCCTCCCAAAACATGATAGAATGGTTTGTGTTGGAAGATACCCTAACCATCTTCTAATTTCAACTCCCTTGCCATGGGCAGTGACACTTCCCACCAGACCAGGCTGCGCGAAGCCCATCTTGGCCTTCAACACTGCAAGGGATGGAACGTCCACTGCTCCCCTGGGCAGCCTGTTCCAGTGTCTCAATACCCTCACAGTAAAGAATTTCTTCCTTACATCTCATTTCTATCAGCAGACTCATATCACTGACAAATGAAAGCAGAGCAAAGCAGGCTTTTTACCTGTGCCTTGCATCCAACTTCCTCTTTCCTCCACACACTACAACTTACTTTAACAAGAACAGTAATTCTCTCAGATAAGTCAGCAAATATTTTTGTAAAGAGCAGCTGCAGGATGCCTGCCTCACACAAATTAAATTACCCAGCTAGTGGCTCAATCCTGTGCCTTCAACAGACATTTTTTTGTGGTAGCTGGGCCAGGCCAAGTGCATTTCTGCAATTGTGCCTCATGCTCCCTATATGCCATTTATGTATGCTTCAGTGTGAGGAAGGGAAAATGTTTATACTTACGGGTGGGACTTTGGATGCAGATTAAAGTCAAGGTGCTATATTTACTGATCTTTTAAAGTTATATCAACATGTTGAAAGGGAGTAAGAGTTCTTAAGAAAGATCAAAGTCTGCATCCAGCAACCACAAATTAACATAAATACATGCAGAAATACTAACAGAGACTGGCAAAATTTACTTGCCTTTTCCCTGGAGCAAGTAATTTTGGCTAATAGGGGAGTCAAAACCATTAAAACTCTTCTTCACCTTTATGTCGGGCACGCTACACTACTTTGTGTCAGAGTGAATGACTCTTCAGATTAATTTTGCAAAGCTAGGCTAATACTACCATATTGCTCATGGCTTGCATGCTTTTGAAAGGCAAGGGCTACATTCTCTCCGGGGCGGAAGGGGGAAGGATAAAAAAAACAAAGCAATATTACTACTTAAGTCAGACTTTTTCAAAGCTAATCCTGCATTTCTTCCTTCTTATTGCACTTGACAGAACTTTTGTTGCCTGACAAATGAAAAGCTAACAAGCAGTAAGGTGTATGACCTTCTTTTATTTCACTAATTACTATTCCAACAAACAGATCACCTATTTTTCTTGTGGGACCATCAACAGCAGCACCGAGAACACAAGGGAAGTTATTTCATGAGGGCAAAGGACGGGTTCGCAGCTTAATCACAGCCTTGTAAAGCAGATGCCTGACCTGCATTTACAACCCTGGCAGTGCAACCGCTTCTGTGAGAGCTGCGATTAAAGCAGTCGCGCAGTCAGTCACCAAGAAGTCGCAACCCAGATACAATACAAGCTTTGCCAGCAGCCTGCGAGTACAACACACACAGAGAAGCCGCTGCGTTAACACCAGACACCTTATGTCTGTAACGCTGGGTCCACACCAGGTGGGCTGAACCATTTGGTAAAATATCACTGTATAAAATTCAGCTAACTTAGACCAGAATAGGAGCCAAGTTTTGACTTTCAGTGTATACCCTAACTAGCAAAGAGTCTTTGATTCGGTTTGCACACCCAACATGAGGAGATTGTCAAGATCCGTGAGATAATGGTAAAGTTCAAACTGCTTTCAAGACTTAAACTTTACTGCTTTGCATTTTGTATCGGAAAACTTGGTCTATACTTTAACAACATATATTTAAGAAACAGACCTTAAAAAAGTAGCTCTACTCCCACCATTTGGAGCCTCCCTTGCCCCGTGAGGCAGGAAAAGTAACCTCGCCAGGTTTCATGCAGGAAAAACCTCGAGGAGTGAACCCCCCCCCTCCCCCCGGGTTCAGGGGTGAGTACGCCGCGGCAGCAGGGGCGGCACGGGCAGAGGAGCATGGACCCGCGGCAGCGCCGGAGCCCACGGGCAGCCCGCTCCCCAAGGGGACCAACAGCAGCAGAGGGTGCCGCCGGGGGGGCGCGGAGCAGCGCTCTAATAAGCCCCAATTAGCGCCGAGCGCCTTCCCGACAGAAAGTCGGCGGCCTCGAGTTCCACCCCCGGTAACGGCCCGAAAGGCTGGTACTTCGGCGGCGGGAGCCCTCCCTCTCTCTCTCGCTCGCTCACGAAGTGCCGATGCCCGAGGGTCTGCTCTTGCAAACCCCTTGCAGGTCGAGGCGCTCAAGCGGGGGAGCACACGGCACTCTTCGGGAGACCCTTGCCGCTCTGCTGCTGGCTCCTGCCCCACAAAGCGACTCCACAAAGCTGAAGGAGAAGGAAGGACGAGAGGAAAGGAAGACCCCACGGGCCCGCGCTCACCTCCGCCAAGAAGTTGTCCATGGTGGCCCCTCGGCCCGCCCGAGGGTGCGCAGCGCCAGGCCCCAGCCGTGCACCATGTGCCGCTGCCTCCCGGCCCGGCTCGGCTCGGCCCCACCGAGCCGCCTCAGCCACCGCGCCGCTCCATCGCGCCCCAGCGCCGGCACCGGCCCGCAGCCTTTGTCCGCACACTCCCTCAGAGCCGGTCCCGGCAGCGCATAACCACCGCTGGGAGCCGGAGGAGGGGGCAAGAAGAAGAAGAAGGAGGAGGAGGAGAAAGAAGAAGGCTCCCGCCGCTGCACGCTCCTGCCCGGGGCCGCCCCGTCCCGTCCTGGCGGGGCAGGGGCAGAGGCGGAGCCGGGGCCGAGCCGCTCCCTGCGCCGAGCTCAGCCGCGCCCCCGCCCCGCCCCGGCCGGGCAGCGGGAAGCGTCCCCGGGTCCCTCGCCCCCCTTACGCGCCCCGTCCCGTGCCGCCGCTGCCCTTCGGTGCGGCGCCCGCGGGGTCCCTGAGGCTCGTTTCTGTCCGGCCGCTGCTCGGGGCACGGGGGCACGCGTCCCAGCGCGGGTGGAACGATCACGGGGTGTCACGGGAGCGGGGCGCACGGGCGGCCGCCGGTGTGAGGGTGTGCTGCGCTCCCGTGTTTTGCAACACAAAGCCATGCAAAGCACCGCCACCCGGCGAAAGTTCCTGGAGAAGTTAAGCGTCGTTAAAGAGCATATACCTACCTGCAGGCTCCCGTGGCATACAGCAAGCTCTTGCTTAAGTTTGTGGCAAATTTGTGTACGGGCTCTTGTCCTGCGTTCCTTCACTAAATACATACTGCAACAGCCATTGTTCCACAACGAGGGAAGGGCACGGATTAAAATAGCCTTCGGGCTTCATTCAGTCTCTTATTCTATAGGTTTTCCAGTCCTTCACATTTCTGTGGAGCAGGTATAAATCGTTCATTTTTTGGAAACACTTCTTGTTCATCATTCTGCCCTCACCCTATATTAAGTAGCAGCACAAAGAACACAGCAAAGGAGAATCAAATTTTGTAGCTACAGGCCTATTTCATTCACATTACAGAAAGAAATGCACAAAAAATTAGCCAGAAAGAAAGTGAATGCAGAATTCAGTCTTTTGGTCACAGGCAGGATCCTAACATTGCTTTGGGAGCTTGAGCATGTAAGTGGTGATAAGGGAAAGCAGCCCTTCACATCAGAAATAATCACAAGGGTGCGACTCTCATTTCTTTAAAGTGTCACAAGAGCAATGTGTATAGCATGACAAGCACTGCTAGAAAAGCTAGTTTAAGAATACATACACTACACAAGGAAAAACATTCTTCTTTCACCTTGGTGTCCAAAAAAACCCCAAACAACTGAACAAGAGTAGAGCAGGTAGAAGAGTTTTGGTTTTGGGACAGGCGATGTCCACAACAGCTCCTTGCAGCAAAAGCAGGAATATTTCCCACCTTGCTGTAGCTCAGCAGAGCCCTTGGGCAGCATACCTGATTGCAGTTTGCCAGGCCCATCCAGGAGACATCCTGCAGCCTCATGGGGACTGCTGGATGGGGGGAATCGCTTCTCTTCCCAGCCCCCCCCCCCCCCCAGTCTTTACACCCAGGTGTACAGGTTGAGCCTTCCTATGATTGCTTTGAAACTCAGCTTTTACAGAGGATTATAGACCTATAGAATGGTTTGGGTTGGAAAGGACCTTAAAGCTCATCTAGTTCCAGCCCTCCTGCCATGGGCAGGGACACCAGACCATGTTGTTCAGCTTGCACCTGAAATTGCCTGTCTACACAGTACTGACTCAGTGCCGTTAGCCTACATAGTTATTCCACCATAGACTATATGGTATAAATCCTGGTGCAGAAGCTCTGCAACTGTATTCCAAGCTACTGTGCTTCCAAACTTACTCCAGGGGAACATCCTTTTTTTCCACCATCACAGTGCCAGAAAGCTTCCTCACTCAGACAAGCTCTAATCTGGGGAGGGCTGAGTCAGATCAGAGGTTTTTATTAAGTTAGTTTGATTTATGATTCAGTACTTTCTTTGACACTGTATTATTGGAATGTAACGTGCATATCTGGCTACTGCATTGCACGTACTTGGGTCTATGAAGCGCAACATCATAGGAATTCATGAAAACTTTGAATCCATTTTCCAATAAAAGCAGGCTGTGTATTTTTAAATGAGAATTTCAGTAAATTGCAAGAAACCATTACCAATAGAATAGGACCAGATTTATGCAGCCTAAAAATACATTGCAGAAAGAGTGAGTATTCTCTTGTGGCATGGATATATTGCAAAAGACTATAAAACTCTAAAGACTTTTTGTAGAATTTAGAACAACTACAAAGATGCTTGTGCAGGACGGTTCTAGGAAGAGGGTTTAGGGAAGCAGGGAGGAAGGGAAGAGCAGTTTGTACAGTCACTCCAACAAACTTCTCCCTTTGCTCCTTCTTTGTCTTCTTGTGGCAGTCCTGCTGACAGTTTGCAAGCACTAGCATATGTATTTCAGAGGAAAGGGGTTTTGAAACACGGCATTTCCTTTTCCTGTTCTGAAAATGACCCTGAACTAGTCTTTACTCATTTTATGCAATTGTTTTGGAATTTGGAAAACCCCACAGTTAAGTTGTATGAAGCTCCATACATCTACAAACATCTGGGGACTTGGCCAGTCCTCCACAGCTCCAATTTTCTTTTAATTGGTAGAAATTCCTTCACTGATTGTGTGCCTAAGGTAAATTACTTCCTTTTGAAGCTGTTCATATGTGTGCCGGCTCAGTTTTGAGTCCAAGTGAGGACCAGAAGTCTCATCTCAACCTCCACTATGGGACCATAGAGGTCTCCCCACTTTGTGCAGGTGGTTGGTAGCAAGGCAGCTGGCCAGAGAGCCCCTTTCCCTCAGCCTCTCTCTTGCCCTGTGTGGTACAGCTTTGGCATTTGATAGATTGGCTTTACTCTCAGCTGGTCTGTTTTAAGATTCCTCACTTAAATTCGCTACATTACATGGGCCAGCTCACATCTTCACCCAGCTTATGGAAACCTTTCTTCCCTCTACCAGTAGTTGCTGAAGTCTGTATTCGACCACGATGTCTGACAAAAGACAGACATCTCTTCCGTTCTTAGCTCCAAAGTAATCTTAGTAGCTGCAACTTTTCTAAGTTCCTGGACTTCCAAAACAGATTTTAACCACTCCTGTCTCTATCAACAAGTGGAAATCTTCCATAGCATACAGCTGTCTCCATTTCTGCTCTGGAGGCAGAACCAGCTTTCTGATTGAAGCCTAGGTGTCTATAAATTGTATGTTTCTCCTGAGCTGTGTTTCTCCACAGGGAATTTCCACAGACCAAATGTGCAGGACTTTTTAAAAAAGATTTATTGTGCCTGCATTTATTACAAAGTTCATCGACATGTTTGCATCCCAATGAACTAGTAACTCATTCAGTACCACGAGCATGCTTGGTCTAGATGTCCATTTTTCAAAGTAACTTTGCTGCCTGTTCTCATCTACCAAAACTGTCAGGGCACTGTGGGACTGGTGGCTCACCGAGGCTGGGAGCATCATGAGCTTCCCCCATGGGTGATAGCAGGGCTGGGAAGCTAGGGCTCATCCCACCACCCCAGCTGGGGGGCACCGGGGCATAGGCAGGTGGGGGCACTGCTGGGGGGGGAGTGGACAGGGACAGTCAGGGCTGGTGATGACCTTGGGGCCATGACAAACTGTGTTTGAAACCAAACAGGTTGTGCTGTTGTGTGTTCCTGTCTTTACCGTGTCTTACTGCCCATGGTGAAGGTTTCTGTGCATTTCACAAATCCTGCTCCCTGTTCAGTAAGCAAGCACTCATTTGATTGCACCAACCTTGGTAAAAAAATCTGTGAGAGCCATCTTTGTACTAAAAAGCAGGAGTTTTCCTTTCCCTACTGACTGCACTAGAGTAGGTTATCTGCCCTACCCCACGGCACTGCTACCCCTTCGTCAGACATGTGGATTGTATTCAGCCAAAGAATTAAATTGTGTATTCAGTTAATTCAATCTTATTAATTAAAAGGATCCTAAGTTAAAGTTTTCTTCTCAGCAAAATGAGGCAGTGTGTTGCTTTGCTCACAGCTCAAGGCCTCATTTCATCCACTACTACCCCTAAAATTTGCTCTTGGATTTTTCCCCTTGGGGTCTTTGTCAGTGGCATACTTCATTTTCAGAGTGGTTTTGTACATGGTCTGCATTTCTGGTAAGAGTTCCTATTTCTTTAAACCAAGTCCAAAAAAGGAGTTTAACCACCACTTGTGTTTATTCTTCAGGGCTGATACTGCACTTGTGAGCTTCAGTTAGGTTTCAGCTAATTAACTTTTAGTAGACCAGATGTTCAGCATTGACTTTGTACCACAAAATCTCAGAGTTCAAGGCATTACTGGAGAAGCAAATAATTCTGTAGAGGGTGACAGTGTACAGGCAGACAACTAGCACAGAGCATAGCTTGCTACCACACAAGTTTTGAAGGATACAATGAAAGAAAAGATTGCTCCAGCCAAAATTGTTATGATCTGTGCAGGGAAAAAAAAACAGATTCCTTGCATTCTTGTCCATCCTAACTCCTTCACAAACATGTGCTTGGGTTTCAAAGCCAGTTCCAGGTCATGGTCCTAGCTTTCAGAATAACTAATGGATTCTCTTTGCGTGAATATCCAACAACAGGGCTGGACAGCCTTCCTCTTCTTCTGGGTCCTGCTTGTATCCAGCCAGCTCTCCCCATGGGCTATTCTGGGAGCTGAGTTTCTGACCAGTAGTTGTGAACTCTGAGAGATGTGAGGTGCTTCAGCATTAGCTGCAGTTATGCCTGATCTACGTCTTGTCAGGATGAGCCTAGCCCTTAAGCGTGACAAGCAATGGATTAAATGAATTATTCATGCTCACAGATGAACTTTAGTTATTAACCTCTAGGAGTAATAAATAAATAAAAAGTGAAGAGCTGGCAGATTTTAGTAACAGCTTCACTTATAGCTACTGTAACATAAAGTCACTTCAACATTTTCTTTTTAAGTAAACAACCTCCCAGTAGGGATGAAGAGAGAAAGCTGGGAGACGTTTTCTTGGCTTCTTCAGTCTCCCTCTCTCTTCTGGATCCCAACAGCTTCTTCCATCACTTTGACCTCCTTACGCTCCAATTCCCTTGATTGTCTTTTCAGTGCAAGTACTTTTATGTTGTCCTGGAGAAGAAAAAAGTAACAACTGTAGAAGTCCCACACAAAAATCACAGACACCATGGACGTGGTACCTTCTGTGCTGCTGTGCTGACCCACATATTGAAAACAGCAGGCTCATTCCTTCTTTGGGATGTACAAATCCAAAACTGTTATTGAGGAGCTGGATTGCCATATGACAGTGTATTTAACGTTATCATCTTGGGGGCTGGCAAAGGCCATTAGTATGTGTTGTTTGCTCTGTTTGTGACTGGAACCTCTACCTGGGAGATGTTTTATTTTCCACAAAAGAAAATGGTCTCTATTACAAGATTTCAAAATAACAATTTCACAGACTCTAGCCTTTTCTTGACTTAAAAGCTGGCAGCACACATATGAAGTTACAGCTTTGTAACTCCACATATTCTTACCTATTTCCTGAATTCTACTCAGCCCCCAGGCATTGCCTTTGCAGAGCCTTGCTTTCCTTGCTTATCATCCTTAGGCTGCTTCTCCACTCCTTTCCTTGTATCACAAAGTGGCCTGCTTCCTTCTGGGCCCTTCTGCTGCCTTCAGGCAGTGCTAGTGGCATCAGGCTACTCCCTACGTGCACCCCTGTCACCCTTTGCAGTCTGAGCCTCATTGACCCTGCATCTCATTTAAGTTTGCTGCTGCAGTCACTCCTTACTAGCATCTTTGAATCCATCTCTTATCTTACAATCTGACTCACAACCTATTCATTTTAATTCTGTTTTTCAGTTTGAAATATAAGTTTTAGAGAAAATTCCCACAGAGAAAGCAATATTGTACAAGGGCATTTTTTTATCACATAAAGATATCTGTTGGAAGAAAAACAGTGGAGTGACAGATAAAAGCTATCAAAAAGCATAGAAATTGTTAAAGCATAAAGACAGCGTGAAAGCATAAGAAAAAGCATAAAACAAAACAACAGATTTTCTCATCTTCTTTTGAATCGGATTGTGAATGTTTTCCTTGTCTTCACCTGGAAGCCTTATTAAAGATGTGTTTAAAGGCAACTTATAGTTGCAAGCCCTGCATTCACCATTCATGCACACATTCATTTATCAGGTAGTCAGACCTCTGCAAAACATGGCTACTCCTCTCTGAAGGTTACCACACCCAAAGCAGAGCCCAATGGAGGAACCTATGAGGGCACCTTTTGCTGCCTCACATCACTTGTTTCTACCGAGGCAAACAAGCAACACCCACACTTTCCTTACTACTGGCAGTACTATGGAAGGAAAAATGTTCAGAGAAAGGGCAGCAAACCCCATTGAGGGACAGCCATATCTGAAGCCACTGCAGCTGTTCAGTCAGCAAATATAAAGCAAAGGCTGCCTTCCCACTTGGGGTGTTAGGACATTTTAAACAATGCTCTAACCCCACCACTTATAGCTCCCTCAGCTGTGATATATGCAAAGGGCAAGCCTACCTTAACACTGTAGCTTGGCAGCTTAGAAGTGAGTTTCCATGTCTCTTCCACTTCTCATGCCTCAGCTTGTGTTGGGGAGAAGTCCCGGAGCAGGCAAACTGCCTGCCATCCATAAAGCCGAAAAATATGCTCCAGAAACACTCTTACAGCTAAAGGGTGAGAGGGACATAGGACCAAATAGAGCTAGTCTGAAATACAGCCTCCTGAAGTTCACTTAGGATGGACTATGGGTCCTTGTCATGAAGTTTCACTCTACAAACATGCTCCTATTCCTCTGTACTATTTGCTATTATAGCATAGCCATTACATCTCCATGGGTCAGTGCACCAAATGGGATGGGGGAACTGATCCAGACTTTTCCTTTTGTTTGAGCTCTGGTTTTGTTTTTGTTTTCTTAAAACAAAAACTTGACAGAAAAAGGTTTTGATTCTGACCAATTCCCTGTGAAGGTTCAGATAAAATACCTTGCAAACAAATATTGTTGCAACAGAGAGCTATAAGGCCAAGGGTGCCCTGTATTGCTGCTAGTGTTTAGTCCTCATACCAGGTCACAGTTTCAAAGTCAGGAGCAACAACCTTCACAGTCTCTAGTGCTTCAGAGAAAGTTCCTGCCTTTCAGATGTTTATACTTTCTCAGTCTAAGGGGTAATTAATACTCTCCACCAGCGCACTTTTGTTAGATGTTTCTTTCCATGTGTCTGCATGGTAAGAAATATTCTTCCCCTTTGCCCCCAGATTCCTTCCTGCATTTGAAATCAAGACATCCCATCATGATACAGGAGGGCAAAATATTAATTTCAAAACAGACAGAATTTCCCACCAATTCTGGGAGGGTTTAGATGACAAGCACAGAGTCTTAGTGAGACACTCAGAATGCTACAAACCTCATCACAGAGGAGAATGTACTTAAGAAGTGTGTAAAAAACTGCATTTAATAATACAAAAATGAAATCTGATCATTGGATCCTTTCATAATAACTTTTACAACTTAATAGCTCTTGTCTGAAATCCTCTCAAAACCTTCTCTGGTATTACATTGATTAGATATGTTCAATTTCGATAAAGTTTTGCCCAAATACACTTGTTTTGCTTTAATAGTTTATTCATACATAATTTTAGGATGTACCTAAGCACATATAGTCTTGGTTGAACTATAAGTGTGTAGGTTTGCTTATTTACTGAATGCATGCAAGTGAATAAGCATTTCTCTGGTACCAAACAAAAGTAAAGTTCCTGGCTTACATCAGCTTGTTGTCCCAGAATAAAATCAAAGGCTGCTGAGGTAGTTTATGTCCCTGTTTAGAAATAGGAAAACCTTTGTTTTGTGTGTACAGATACTAAGTACTTCAGCTTGAGAAGTTAGAGGAAGCTGGGGAAGTTAGTAAGCCCAGTGATAGCTACATTCTTGGCATGCAGTCTGCCTGGCACTGTACTTAGTGTTTGTGTTTACTTGCAATTTATGACAGTTAGTAGACTGGAAAGACATAGTAGTGATATTTAGTTCCAGGTTCATTAAAGGATATATGAGGCCATACCTCCCATTTTCTTTGATTCTTATCCCAACTAATCTTCTGTACACACTTCCCCTAACACTCATAAAACTATACCAATGTTTGGTCTTTCCTTGTTCAGTGAATTACAGGATTTGCACAGGATGTAGCAAAAAACTGTAAACAGAAAATAGAGAACAATGCCGTATATACAGTTGTTAGCATATGAGTAACAAACACAGTAGCAAAGCAGGTATTCAACAACATGACAGTAGTGAGCCCCCTAATTCCAATGGGCTTTCAAAGGGAAACTGGGAAATAACTTGCACTTGGATCTTTCCAAATTCTTTCTTGACACAGCTAACACCTGTGCGGATGCATCTGAGCAAGTGAATTAGCAGAACCTCATGTCTTTTCTGCCCAACTGCTGCAAATAGGTAGAATTCCTGATACAGTGAAATATAGTGACTAATGACCCTTTTTGTTTGTTTGTTTATTTTCCCCTAACTACTTCAGAATTCCACAGCTGGAAAGCTTTTTTGTGTGTGTTTTGGGCAGAAGTTTGAATACAGCAGTGTGGTACATGTGGGTTTTGCCCTTCAGTTATTATGTCAGTCATTTTTTCCATTAGAAAACTACTGAATCTTTGCAAGACTTTTTTACTCAGAAGCATTTCAAAGCCTTCTAGAAACCCTGCAACACAACTAACCGCTTCTTCTACATCTAGCACAATTTTCCCTCCTAGTTTAAAAACTTCAAAAGCAAGTGGAAACCCCTTCAGAGAGGAAGCCAAGACCAACATATTCATGTGAAAAGCCCAGCAGAATCAAGACAGAGAGAAACCATTTGAAGTGAGATGTGGCAGAATAGCCAGCTGACATCTGGCAGGTGAGCAGAATAGTGATATTCCTCCTAGTCACAGTTACCAGATCAAAAATTGCAGGAAACCAAGCCCTTGCTATGTGCACCTGTAAAGACCTGTAGCCACTCTTTGTCTATTGAACACTGTTCTGGCAGCATGACTCTGCCATGGTGGGGAGAGTCAATCTCTAAAGTCAGATCAAAGATAAATTTCTTAGTGACAACAAATTTGAAGGATATTTTGTCCTGACTAAAAATAAAAATGCGTGGTTGAATTCAGAGCAGCCTTTGCTGCTGACTGACCCAAATAAACTGTACTAGTTGAAAGGGACAAGTATTCAGCTTTGTAGGTTCATTTAGCAAAACAACTTTTGTCTAGAAGCACTGGGAGAAGGTTTCCCTTATCTTCAGAAAAATGGGTGAATCCTTTCTTGGGGAAAAAGCCAACTTTAAGAAAAAAATAAACATCAAAAGATGAAGCTGAGTGTTGTTAAGAACAAAATGTGTGCTAAATTAGGGTTGCGTGTTTTGTCTTTCCTGTTATTAATGGCATCCTCAGAGGATACTGACTCACATGATGACAGAAGTGCTTGCGATCTGGGACCCATGCTGAGCCAATAAGCCTAGAACCAAGGAAGCTCTTCCCTTTTTTTCCATAAGGAGGCTTCCAGATCTAGTTGCCATTTGCTACAGCACCAAGAAACAAGGGCAGTGAAGGGCTCAAGTTAGGACTCTCTAGAAGGGCCAAAGTTATCATCTCATGAGTTTATCCAGCTACCAGTGAGATTTTCTAACAGGGAACCATCAGGGTGCTGGCAGACTTTGGGTACTCTTCCCTTCACACTCAGTCAGATCAAGGCTTGGTTTTGCAAGTCATCACTTCATCCTGTCCCTGCAAGGAGGGATTTGTCAGCCACAGGCACAGACAGACATCACCTGTGGTCTGAGAAGCAGAACTAGGGAGCCAGCCAGGGTGATTTTCTGGCAGCAATCTAGCCTGCCTTCAGATTCTTTCTGTGATGTAAATTCCTGTCACTTCTCTTTGCACAATGCTAACACACTTGCAGTCTGTTTTTCTTTTGTTCCCAGGAAGCACTAGATTAAAGGGCTGCACATCTTGGGCTCAGCACTGTGTTTACACTTGGGTATTTTAGCTCTATTAGAAATTCAACTCTTCCTGTTACTCAGGTGGCAGGATTAGTGCTGTGGAAAGCACCTGCCTTTAGGGAAAGCAGATAAATAATTCAAACACTGCACTGAAAGTCACCTTCTCCTACCACTGTGCTTGATGTTTACTGGGACCTTCCAGAAGTCACAGTCATTGCACCATCTCCACTGTGTGACACTGGTGGTGTTGAAGTGAGGTAGCATTTGTAAGGCTTTTTTAATCACGCTGCACAAAATACTTGTTAGGCATGTAGAAAAGGGACCTTCCCAATGGTGAGATTATAAAGGATTCTTCTTATCAGAGTACTTTAGACAGAATTGTCATTTTATTTTTTCCTAATACTTGGCCTGGCCTCAGCAAGATAGGAATCCAGCTTTAAAAGCATAACTGATCCTGCAGAAAAAAAGTATGTTGTATTCTCTTGGAAGAGAATATTACTTGTCACCACCCACCTACTGATATCCAGCCTGACCCAAGCAGCTATCTAGCCCTTCTGAGTAACTGCCCCAGAGTAACAGTTTATATAGTGGTCATGACGTGCTGTGGTATGGAATACCTCTTTGGTTAGTTTAGGTCAGGTGTCCTGTCTCTGCTTCCTCCTGGCTTCCTCTCCTCCCTGGCAAGCACGAGACTCAGAAAGTCCTTGGTCAGAGTAAACATTACTGAACCCAACTAAAAACATCAGTGTTATCAGCATTGTTCCCAGGCTGAAAGTCAAAAACACAGCACTGCACCAGCTACTAAGGAGAAAAATGACTGCTACTGATGAATCCAGGACAATTTTTAATTTTACAGTCAATCATTCTTGATAGTCTAAGTGATTTTAAAAGGATCCAAGCTGAAGAAACTTTAAAACAAAAAAGTTTTCCATCTTTAGATGTAAAATGCTAATGTGGTTTGAAAAGTCTGAACAGGGTGCTGTTGAGCAAGCTGGTTACGCATGCAGTGAAAAGGCTCCCTCAAGATGCTCACAGGCTAGGAATCTGGTGAAGCACTCCTAAGATTTTCTTCTAATTCCTGATATATTCACCTCTGCCTGTTTGTCACTGTTGCTAATAGGTACCTTTGGTTTCCAAATTATTGCTGGGTGAGTGGGCTTTTGGAACTTCCGGGAGGCCCTGTTAAGGCAGGAGTCCTCCCCGTATGCAACAGCAGGCAGCCCGTGCTCACAGACTCACACTTCACACTACTTGTCTGGCTTGGCATCATGCCTCAGCTGCATGAAGATGAGCTTGTGCTTAGGTCTTTGCTGAACTGGATTGAGTGACAGTAACCTTGCCTAAGGAGGCCCTTAAAACACCTAACTACAGTTTAGCAACAAACCTGTGAATCTGAAGTGATGTGTGAGCAATTAAAAATATTAATTCTCAAATCCTTCCTGTTTTGAACATTTGCAGTAGATGACTTTCATCTGATGCTATTTTTATCTAATTGGAAGTTACTCCCACAGCCTTATTGGAAATGTGCTGGGTTTTACAGCTGTGTAACTGAGAGGTGAATTACATTCAGACAGTTGAACTACATTCAGACAGTTGAACTACACTGAACAGTGAAGCGGTGGGAAAGCAGCTCCAGTTTCAGCACAGTAACTGCTGCTTGAGCCTCAGTCTGGAACTGCTCATTAGTACATCCTGCTTCATGGACAGGGCAAATACATAAATCCTTTCACTTCTAGCTTAGCCATGCCTGTACTCTGTGCTGCAGCTTGAAGCCCTGAAAAGGAAGGTTTTATGCTACGCTCTGGGGTCCTGTGGGTGTTCTGGTGTTCTTCTGCACTTACCTGAGCTCTGAGAGCTGCTCCCTAACCTGTGCGATGCGACGGTGCAGTGACTCTGCAAAGTGCAGTGCTGTGGCCAACAGAGTGAGCTGGTCTGTAAAAGCATAAATTCCCAGTTCATAAATATCAAGAGTGTTTTCTAATTAAGAGGTCTCTACTGCTTTAAAACTGTCAAAGTGGGTTTCTTTTTGGTTTGGGGGGAATGGGAGATTTTGTTTTCTGATTGACCTTAAATTACCCAGAGTAAACAATGGATGGCATGATCAGGACACTCACAGTGACCACTTCTTCCTCTGTGGCTCTCCCCCAGTCCAAACTACATCAGATCCATTCATGAGGTTTTCTTCTTCCAGTCTTACACTATTCCTAAAAAATTCACAAAGGCAGAATTGATATTCCAAAAAATAATGCCAGCAGGAAACAGAATAGAGATTGAAGCATTCTCATCTTAAGAAACAGGCCAACAAAGAGGGTATTGTCTTCATTTTGTAAAAGTTTATTGTCAAATTGCTTTGCCTCAGCTTTAGACTTATCTATATGTTGCTCTGTAGCAAAATTTGAAATGCTGACAGAAGAGCATCAGTGCTTACAGTACAGTAATCTCATGACATATTTTGCAGTTGGTCTTTATGCTCATCATGATAAAACACAGCCAAAAAAGGCACATTATGTCTAATTACCCTGACTTAACCTTGGGAACGTTGTGCCACATAGAAGTACAAATCAGTGAACTTCTTCTCGACTCAGCTGCTGGCACTATTCAGCTTTTGAAATATTTCAAAATGAAAGTATTTATGAAGCTTTTCCACTTAACCAGGTGCAATCCAGTTTCTAAATATAATCTATTTTTTTTTTCTTGTAAGCCTGCCACAAAGGGTCAGTACTGAATATTCCTGATAGTAGCACATAGGTACACATGTAGCTTGTGAAGCAGCTGGTATTTATTTCTAAATAAAAGCTGTGCTTTGTCAGGAGCATCACCATTTACAGGGACAGCAACGAGAGTGAAGTCTGCACATGTGAATAAGTCATCCAAGTAGTGACAGTCAAACAACATCAGATTTTTGAAGTCTGCAAGTACAGACTTTATATAAAATCAGTAAGTGGTGTCTATTTCTAGACTAGGGTGAAATGAAAAAAAAACACCACTGTCCATATAGAAACTCTGAAACAGCTCTTAAACATTCACATCTCAAAACTGGTATCACTGTACTTGTGCCTATTGACTTGGAGTCCAAATGATTCTGAAAGTTCTGAAATTTAAGAGATCTATCAAAAAAATAGTCTGTGCTACTCAGTACTTCAATTATGCAGTGCTGGAAAATGTGCACTTCAGAGCTGCTTTCTGGGCTGAAGCTTATGCAGTGAGAATGGGGGAATTAGTCTCTGAATATGACTTTTTATGATCATCTAATTTAACTTAAACAGAAAAGTGATTATGTTAAATGCAGGTCTAGCTTTTTTTCAATTACATTTTTCCCCTTGATGATAAATCCATTCAGTTAAAAAGTTCATAAAAAAAAAAAAAAAGATAGAAGCAACAGGATTGAGTTTATTAAAGACCAAAACTGAGACTGGGAGAAATATCACTGTATAGAAAATCTACAACATGAGCCTCATATAAAATTCTGCAGTAGTTCAGAATCTTGCAACATATGTATTGGCAATGTCCTGGGGGACAGGGCAGACTGAACATAGCTCTTTACATAAAACAGCATGACAGATAAGCTATCAGATTTTCATTACAGAGCAGAGTTTTTCTTTTCACTTCTACTGGATTTATTATAGTAGTTATTAAGGTCAATAAAGCACACCACTGACTCCAGGGAAGATGACAAGACATACAGCGAACAAGCTTTTATTGATTTGGCTCTGGGACAATGAAATACCCACTGACCCGTTCCCAGGTCAGTTATTTACTGCTTTTGCTTATTGCTAGATGACATCTAGCATGACAGACATCCTTTATATTTGTTATATATAAACATTCTAGTTTGCTGGAATACATACACTTGTGGTGCTTTGGAATCTCATGATGCACAGATGAGATGCAATGATCTGTGCAACGAGGTGCACAGATATAGATCTACAAAAAGAAAAATTAACAAGTCTTTTGTTTAGCACAGAATGACTAAATAAATGAGACTCACCATCAAAGGAATATACTGGGTTTGTATGTTTACATGTGCATCTAAACACGTTTTAATTTTCCCCATATATTATGAAAATTAATGGATGCCAGTAGCTTGTCCAATTTCAAGATTTTTATTTTAAATTTTGAACAGTGCTCTTGTAATTTATGGTATCATTGAAAGCCTTTGGCAGATTTATGTTATGCATGAATTACAACCAGCTGTGATTTAGAGGGTTTTAGTTCTATCAAAAGACTCAGGTAATGTCATAAGCCCCAGGAGAGAAGCCTGATTCACTAAAATCCCTATAGAATTATGGATCTGTAACTTTCACCTCGCAATTTTACATGCAAACTCTATGTGAGGAAATACCAATACCTACACACCTCCTTGTCCAGATTCCCTCCTCACAGCTCATACTGTTTCTTTATTCCCTCCTTTTTGTGACTGCTCACACCCCTTCATATTGGGCCATATTGCTTTGAGTGGCAACTGTAATTACTGGCTCACCTGCAGGTTAAGGATTGTGGGTCCTAATCTCTGCCTATTCTATTTTATGTTATGACTGAACTGCCCTCCTCAAGAAAAGTCAGCAAAAGCAAATGTGGGATAATTCATGATACACTCGAGTTTATAGGGCAATGAACTGGCTCAAACTGTCAGTGGAAGTGTCTGTGCTAGTCTGCTGGGTGTATCTGTGGTGTAGTATTAATCCCTGTCCTGATATTTATACTGTTGCAAATTCCCAGGAGGAACTAGCAGTCTGTCTGACCTTGGTCACTCCAATGCTGGCAGAAAGGATTTCCATCTTCTTCAAAGGAGGAGGCAAGACATAAATCTAGCCCTTTTGATGATCCACTTTGCCTTTTCCTGCCCAGTTTGTTCTACATGGCACAGTACTGAATTTCTTCTCAGCAAGGACATATTGGAATAAGTCTGCTGGGTTACTTGTATACTGGCTGTGAAATTTGCATTCCAACCCATCCACAGCTCTATAGCTTGTGTTTGACAACTACAGATACACGGTTCCTTCCATTTCTAACCTGGGGGAAAAAATATATATATTTAATGTACAACTTTTTTTTTCCATGTAGAGTCAGGGGATACTAGGAAGCCAAGAGGAAGGACCAGTTGTATCCCACTAGCCAGTACTCCAGTGGGTGCAACCTAGTGCCAGCAGTCACCAGGGCTCCAGGACTCCCACTGCTAGCCTGTAAAATGTTTTCAAAGCACAATACACTGTACACATCTTGTCAGCGTAATTCAGTTTCATCACTTAATTCCTGCCCACACTTTAATGAAATGTCATCAAATAGAATGATGCAGTTTGCATAAGTTACACCTGGATGAGCTACACCTCAGTTTGTCATCCCCAGTGCTCACAATTGAAGATTTTTGTAGCTTTCTGAAAATGTTTCTGTTCAAACCCTCTTGAAAAGGGTAAGTAGATCTCAGTTAGCTAAAGCTAGCAAGGGTTAAATAAATCTAATAGCTAGCAATGAAACCCTGGAATCCAGAGCTGCAAAAAGCCAGGACTTGCAGAATTTGGCACTTGAAAACAGATTGTACAGGTGCAGAAATACAACAGCTGTGTACGATCGTAGCCAAGGAGCAAATTAAAGTTGCTCTTGAAATTCCCTTGCAATTAGTGCAGGGACACTGCACATCATCAAAGTCTGTGCTCGCAAGCCCGGATTTCACAAAGTGAAATGAATGCTCATGACACTAGCTATGTTTCGGTGTGATTAGTAGTAATTACAAGTGGGGAAAGCCTCTGTAAACCAGATCTCAGACCCCATTTTGAAGTCCGATAGTTTGATGTGGAGAAGCATTTCAAAGAATCTTCAGGCCATCATTTTAAGATGGAAGCCACATCTGCCTGATTTACTATTTTATCGTTTCACAGGAAGCACTTACTGGGACTGTAAACATCCACAGGACAAACAGCTTGTTGGACATATCACCTTAGTCCAAGTAGGTTGGCAAAGCTCATGTAACTTCCCTGTACTGATGATATCCCTTTTTCACCACCATCTTGTCTGCAGATGATTTTTTTAGGAGAAAGAACACAAACTGGCATAAGAGATTAATGTAATTTCAGTGAATTAGTTCCTCTGGAGTAAAACTGGTCAGAGAAAAATAAGTCTATACAAAAAAAAAGCCATATTAATTTCTGATTTTTTCAGGGTAAACGTACATTTAGTGTTAAGCACATGAACATTCCCATTTATGTCACTAGAAAATTTCACAAAAAATGACTCATGGTCCAAATCTATGCTGTGCCTTTACAACAATGCAGAAAAATGTTTTTTTATGATTTGGGCTTTTTTGAAGATTCATTTTTTTTTGAAAGGATATTCTTGATGCATCTAATCCAAAACCTAGACAAGCTTATTATTAAAATGCCTAAATAAAGTCAGATCAGAAAATGCAATAATAGAACTCCTACCAAGATGGTTGTGTGCTATATTGACTTTATTTTTTACTTAAAAAAAAAAAAAATACTAATCCTATTTCTCCAAGAGAATAAATTGGGGGGAAATGTGGAAACTGTATCTATCAAAAAGTGTTGTATACTGGCATAGAAATGGCAAACCCCTCTGAGTGGCCACTGTGTCAGGACAGCGTTAAACACAAATTATGGTAACATTTTAAAATGTGCCTGTTGGACAAAAGTCTGTCAGCTGCTTACTGCCTTCTATTTCATGCATTGCAAAGATGTGTAAAATGTATATGAATAACAAACATGATTTCGGTTCATAAAAATTTTAAATGAAAAACAGTCAAGTTGTTCACTGTGTGCAGTCCATAATCTTACATTTTCAATGGCACTGCAGAGATTTAGGCCCATGCTTAAAGTTTTAATTTTCATCAAGATCAGAGACTGACTGTGTTTTTTGAGCTGCTTACCCTAGCAGTGCATCCGCATCACCAAGCTGAAGTATGCCTGGGTGATGCTAGATGTGGAGACCTGAATTCTGCACACGAGTTTGACGATGATTTTCCCCTTGACCTTGGGCAACTCATTAAGAAGGTCTACTGGCACACTGCCAGACATACTTGACTCCCACGGGACTTAGCAAGATGTGTGGGAGGATTAGGCCTTCGATGCTGTATCCCTGAATCCATTTACATAGTTGGATCCTCAAAGGAAAGATTACCTTGCTTGCAGAGGTGTCCCTGACAAATATTTGAGACCTAAAATTTTAGCTGATACTCCTTCCTTCAACTTATCCAAAGCAAAGAAAGACAAACAGCTTCCTTCACTGTCAGGCCCTAATCCTTTACGGAATCATCTCGATAGACCAAGCCTCCCAGCGCAGCTGCTTTCTGCAGCACCAGCTCCTCATCCATGGTGAGAACAGCTGGGAAACTGTTGCATGAAAAAAGAGGGGGAGAGTTATCTTTGGAACCTGTGGCAAGACCTTTCACTTTAGGACATAGTTCTGGTTTCAATTTTAAAGTCCTGAAGCTGACGTACATACAGATGCAATATCAAAATGAACAAACAAGTCTGCAGAGTGAAGTACAGAGCAGACAGGAAATGCCTTAAGGTAACCCTAGCAACCTTAATTTTCTCCATTTGTGCAGCCTTTAATTTTGTCATCACACAGTTACGACTCTCCTTCAGCACAGTTCCCTGCCAGATGTGTATAGCAGTACTAGCAACCACCATGTTCAAGGTACGTAGGCAGTCTGTCCTGGAAAAAAAAAAACAAAAACCAGTGCTAAAGCCCACATGAAAATTTAGTGATCTTTCAGCTCTGACAAGAACCCTTTAGCTGCGATGTATTCAGTTTTCACTTGTAAGATATGGGAAAAACTGAGGGAAAGGAAGCACAAAAAAATCCATGAACATCTTATGTAGAAATGATGCTTCAAGGACATTGAGAGAACTTGGTAGTGGTTAGGATTGGAGTTCTAATAACATAGCTGCTTTTAGATGTTTTGAGGAGTTGGATATGCTTGTGTCAAAGTTTCCTATACACAGCAAAATATTCTTCAATATATAACATTTTCAAAGGCAAATCACTTTTTTTATGAAGTCCCTTTCTGGACAAATTGTTTCCTGGAACTTTCACAAATGTGGAGGCAACAGAGGAATGGTAACTGTTACACTGTTTATATAGTCACTGTTTATAGCAAACACTGCTGCTGATTTTGTGATTTTATAGAGAGATTGCAGCTGGAAATGCAGCAAGATTCTTCTAGCTACACTCAGATTTTGTGTTGAGGAGACGAGCAACTGGATTTTTCACCCATGCTTAAACTAGAAATAATAATCCCCTCCTCTTCTCTTTAGCTAGTGGGGCCAGTAATCAGGCTAAGCAGGGCTTCAAGAGCAAGTGAAGCATTATTATTTATGAAATATTAAGTGCTAAAGAGCCTATCAGAAGCTAATTTATCCAAGATAAATACTTCCACATGAAAAAAACCCAAAACAAAAATGGTACAGAAGAAAAAAGTTTACCAGTGCTGTCCGAATTGTAGATTTACTGCATGTTTCTGAGTAACCTGGCACCTTATTACTTATTTGTGGATATAAAGGTTCTACATGTGTCAAATTCACATTCTTCAGATATAGGTGGACCAAAGCTGTAAAGCAGAAATCTGTGTTTAACTCAAAAAGCAGTAGGAGGCTTTGATCTATTACTGTTGAAGCAAGCAAAAGGATTGCCTTTGAAAAATGAGTCTGGGATATCTGCTGTAGAAAGAAAATACAAAAGTACACCAACAAAACTGATAACCAAAATAGAAAAGATGAAGTAATAACAAATCAAGCAGAGAAGTCATCTAAGAACCTTGCAAGCTGATGTACAACTACTGGAACATCTGGAAAATTCCTCCAAATTTCAATCTCCAGACTTGAAGGCAAGCAGATCACAGGCATCCATTAATAATCCCTCATGTCTCTTTTGGGGTCAGTTATCCCTTGCAACAGATATCATGTTAAAATTCAGCATGATGGCTTCAGAACTAAAATCGGGTTATTCATCAAACAGTTTGAGAAGTATTTATGGCAATCTCTTTTCCCTATTTTATCTCCCATTTCAACAGGATCCAAAGATTTTCATACCCAAGGGCAAATACAGTCTTTGAAATAAGCAGTGGAGTTTAAAATCTACAGAAAACATCATCCCAGTCCAAAGGTATTCCGTCCATTTAATTAAAACAATAAGACAGGGGTTACAAGTCACCTGATACTGAAATTTTGGTGTGCTTGTTTGCATGTTAGTAACGTTTATTTCTCAGTTTCCCAGTAAGGCAGGAAGGACAAAGGTCTCTCTCTCCCCTCTGCTTCTACTTTTTGTCCTTTAAAATTATGATATGGGCTGGCGTGAGTTGCTCCTGGATGGGAAGCAGATGACAAAGACCGTCTTGTCAAGTTTCCTCAGGGTTGGTCTGCCACTGCTCACAGAAGTGATGTTTCTCCTGCCCCATGGTGTTAGGAGCAGAGCTCTTGCAGAGGCCCACTGACCACTCTTGCTCCTGAGTCTTGGCCCTTCTCTCAGGCCTAGGCTGAAAGGGGCTATTGCTAGGGATATTGGCAAGGGAGGAGACCAAGACAAAGCCAGAAATGTTGGGATTTGAGGGTGAACTGGAGGAACAGCTTGGAGACTGCAGCAGGAACCCCACAGAAAACCCCTGCTGAGGGCTGTGGTGGAGCAGATATGGACCCCTCAGATCCTGAACAAGTTGCCCTGCTGAGACTGCTGGGCAGCTCCTCAATATTCTCCTTGCCAAAAAGCCCTCTCACCAAGCTAAAGATGTGGCACCATCTCCAGGCAGGCCGTGGTGCAGGCAACATCTGCACATGTCTGAGTGTGGCTCACTGCCAGATGCAAGGCAAAAAGCAAGACTGTGACAGACCCAGGAGTGGAGAGCAAACTGTGAGCCTTTCCCTGGGTACTGGCTCCATGGTTAGCTGGCTACTAGGGGTGAACCCTGCATGGGCATCCTCATGCTCTACCTAGATCTCTGAAGGTACCATGACTAACTTTGAAATATGATAGTTCTTAGAAGAACCCCATACTGTGATTCCTCTAGAACCTGGGTATCACCTCCATTCACATTTCTGCCTTCAGGCAGGCACTACTTCAACAAGAAGACAGAGTAGTCTAATAGCACATCTGGTAGTTTCTGTTAAATACAAAGAAGTGCTAGATACTTGGCATTAAAAACAAACAAACAAGCAAAAACCGGATTTTGCCCCAAGCCACCTAAATGGATATCTATTTAACTTTTGGTTAGGAAGATGCATACAGTTGGATCTAGCTGATTCAATCCATGTCTAGCAGCAGAATGAGGTGGGGGAGGTTGTGTGTCTTCTATCCCCCCAGCTGTTCTCCCAGGCAGTGGTGAACAGCAGGGGACCTCCTACGGTGATGTGAAAAAACACCACAGATTTGGGACAAAGGCAGAATCTAGTCATGCTGTAACCAAAAGGTTTAAAACAGAGATTCACTTCAATAAGTCTGTTCCCAGGATCAGAAACTTGCCAGAAGCTTTTAAAAAACTTGGACAAAATGCTTTTTCTGAAGCATACACTAAGGAAAAAAGTGTAATGTATTTAATTATATTTTCAGTTCAGAATGGAGTGTCAGTGAAATGAGGAAGGCATGCCAAAAGAACCAACAGTTTGGTGGTTAAGGCAGCTCATCTGCTGTGTGGGATAATAGAGTCCAGATCCCGCTTTAAATTAGGGAATGTGATCTTCTTGCTATTAATTTAATTGTTTTCTTATTCATGCCAGGAGCAAATTTAAATTTACTTTTGGGAGGTCAAAATTCACTTCATGTCCTTGCAAATGGGCTGAATTATTTATAGTGCATAGTGTTAGCAAAAAGATGGGTAAAAAGAAGCTTTTTGGAGGATAATCTACATTTGTATTAGCTAACCAACTTTGGATTTGGTCTATTTGGAAACAGATCAATTCAGAAATAACAAGAAATTATTTATTGACAGTTAATAATTCTGCCCACATTTTTCCAGGGTTGTAAGTGCTTGAATAATAAGATACCAGATGGTAAAAAAAGAACATGGGAAAGTGAATTAACTTCATCAAATTTACATCCATATTCATAACCAGAATTTGTGTTTCTACAATCTTCTCATTTCCCCATGAGAATTCAGTAATCCTACTATTCCCATTCAGGTAAATACATTTTTTTCTTTCTTTAATGTGAAAATAGCAACAAAATTTGACCCAAAAGGAAATAAAACTTTAGCAAAAATTTAGATATTTTGCGCATTGTATCATTAACGTATTTAGATAAATAGCTCTGATAGTGGAGCTCACATCCCCACTGCTCCTTCACTCTCTTGATCTGAGCTTCTTCTCCAGGTCTGCGATTCAACTCATCAACACTGCAGTCTTCATTAACCTTGGTGTTATATTCACTTGTTGGTATTTTTATATCTATCTCTTTCATTTCTTAAAGACTTTTACAAACTTAAATTGGTCACAACTTACATAATGAGTTCTGCTTGTAAGAATAAGGTGATTTTCAGTGCTATGACACACAAGCCAAGCTGACATTCCCAGCTAATATAAGCTAAAGACCACAACTCGGCATTTGACAGAAGATCTTTAATATAAATTCTCCCTAAAATCAGGTAGGATTTTAAATTAAGTTTAATCTGATAGCTTGAAGGTAGGGCTGAAAAAGCCTCATTTCTTCAGGTCCCACTGGAAGCAACAGGGCTTAAATCCCAGGGGGTAAACAGCATGGGCACTTGTGTGAGCAGCTCACCAAATGCTGGTACACGCGTGCAACAAGAACTCACTCTGAGCTGTGGGAAACTGTATAACCACACCCCCAGGGCTCTCTGTCTGGGCTAATTTACATGGGCTTCCCAGTGTCTAGCATCAGATCCTTTATCTCTGCATCTCTAGCCGTATATCTGTATAAAACCTCTTTTAATACCAAACCCTTTAAATTCAAAACCAAGAAAAATTCTTTTAATTCAAAACTAAGTTTAGCATAAGCTTGGCAAAAGCTGGTGATATATTCAAGGAGATTTAGGGTTGGTTTTTTTCTTTTTCAGTTTATAAAACATGCTGAAACTGATTCATATACACAGGTACCTGGAACGCTACAGCATTTTTGGAAATAAACCACTCATGGATAAAAAACCTATAGTCTAATGTTTATAATTTTCTATGGCATCTTTTATGCAAGGATCTCAAAGCCTCTTCCTAATACTAAATATGCTTAAACACTCCACGTATTATTCCAATTTTAAGGGAAAATGCGACACACAAGAAGTTTGAGTAATTTGGCAAAAAAGGGACACGTAACCCAGGCATCCTGGACTCATGCCTCAGTTAGAGAACAATTCTGTTTGGACTAGGTACTCCAGCTACCATGCTAAAATTAGCTAATTAATAGGATTATGAAGTGAGAGACTTAATATTCCAGTAAGACCTGCAAGATGGCTATAGTTTCTAAGACTTGAAAGAATGTCTCGATTGTGATACCGTATGAAGGAGAGTACTTTCACCCCTAACCATTCACAGGACCAAAACCAAATGAATAATTTGGTTTTGTAAATAGTGAACACATGGACAATAAATAAAATAAAATTCATAAATGTTAAACACCAGGGAACCAGAATTGTCCAGGGAATCCATCTCCTAAAATGTCATAATTATCATAACTCCTAAACTTTCATAACAGCATTTTTTTTTTTTAAAGTAAGTTAAATTTTCAAATGTGCATATGTTGGAAAAATAAACAGTAATATGAAACTATCTCTGATGAAAGTTTTATAATAACTGATTTACACAATGCTGAACATGTAAGTTTAGCAACTTAGTGAATAGAAAATGTTCAAATTTAAAAACTAGAATGTTATTTTAAAAAACAACAGGTAGCCAGCCCATTGTTTAAGTTAGGGAAGATTTGCTTCTGTAAATTCAGAGGCTAATTTTAAAGGAGATTTGAAGGTAATAGCAGGTCAAAATACAGCTTCACAATGCCTACGAAGGTATCTCTTCTTTATTGTGTAAAATTATCCTAACCTACACAAAATATTATTATTCTGATAAAATAAATAAACATATTTACAGATAATGTCAATTATCCTGTCTTGTATAAAATAATTTATTGGTAGATCAGCAATCAAACTGGGTCTGCCTTCTGCCCCTGGAAAGCCTCTCTCTATTTGTTCTCTTTGTTAGTGACTTCTAGACATTTTATTTTCCTGTGGCATAACTTAACACTTCCTTTTTATCACTACTTTTCATATATACTGACTCTCTTTCTGTATTATCATATTCTCCTAAATCTTAAGGTTACTCTAAGCTATTCCTTTGTGTTAGGTAGAGTTGAGTGTAAAGGACTGAAGAGTAAACAACAGGTCTACATGAATGTCTAAAGAAATACCGTTTCAAGTTATCCTGGATCAAACAAAGTTAAAGGATGAGGATATCTTTGCATCTCTTAAAATGTTCTGATTGCTAAGCAGCATACTTCAACATAGATGACCACTCAGCAAAGCTTAAATATTGTCTGTAACAAGGTTTAAACAGCTTGTCAGGAAGTTTAAGGTTGTTTTCCTTTGTCGAAGTTTGCCTATAATGTGTCTGCTGGGCTAGCACTGTGACTGAGTCCCTTAGGTCACCACCGGCAAAGAATAATATACTTTTTTTTTATACCCTGGGAAAACCTCTGTTAATATTAGGAGGCAGGTTCAATTAATCTCAGGTTCCTGCTCTGAGGAGCTTTAGTCTGCTGCTAATTATAACGGTCCTTTTACATAATCAAAATGGAGTAAATGGTCAATGGGAGGTGGTGGGCAGATACAGGCCTGCTAGGGAATGCCTTACAGGAAAATGGTTCTGTAGAAGATGCAAACCCACCAATACAGTTCTCTGTTAGTTTTCCCTGTCGGCAGGTCCTGCTGAGCACATCTTTTCTCCAGCTTTTGTTAATCTCAGATGGTCCTACATGTTTTTTGCTATTTTTTTACCACACTGTAATTAGCATCCGGTACAGATGACTGGGAAATCTCCAACCAAACTGGCAGAAGATACCAATGAATAAGAACAGGTTGCAGGAATGTGTTAGTCTAGATGGAAATTTCAGTTGGGAAGACTTCTGTTCCAAATTATAAGTCTTACAATATCCAGTAAGCTAGGGTCAGCCTTAAATTACTCCTTGTTCTGACTCAACTCTGCAACATAACTACCAGGCTGCAGGTGAATGCCAAGTGGATTTCCCAGTCTCTGCTGTTGGAATGGTCCACTTTATGACTTTCATGATGTTCTGCGGAGCAATGACCTAAACTTTAGTACCCACCTTCTCAATCTGTAGTTCTCACAGCTGGGCTTCTCAAAATATTTAATAATTAACACAGAAAAGCTTCAAAGGGAGAAATTGAAACATCCTTCCCATTTCTACTCTTTCCAAGTATAGTCAGCTTGAGGGGGGTAGCATGTTCCTGTATAAATGAAGACGTGAAAACAAGGACTTAACCCAAGTGGCTTATAGGATCACCCAGGCACATTAGCTATTCTAGGACAACTTCCTTCACCGTCTTGGTGGATTTAGAATAGTTCTTAACACACAAATTTATGTGGTATAGGAAAAAAACATTCCCACCCAGTTTTAGCCCTGTGGCTATATGGAGTTGCACCAAAAGCTCATCTGGCTCCCAGGCCACTGAATCTAGGCAAACATGAAATTAGCTTAAAATTGTTTCCTGCACTGAGATTACCATAAGTCAGTTCAGGCCCTTTATAAATTCTCTTTTGCACCTGCAGAAGAGACTGTTCAGGGAAGATTTAAACTGTACAATTGACTTGATACTAGTTTGCTTTGCTCACCCCTGTATGATCCTCAAGTATGGACTTTCATATATGGCTCTCACTCTGCCTCTGGGTACAAAAGTAGGACTTGCACATCAATAATGCCCAGGAGTGCTGATCTCAGGTATGGTTCTAGCCAATGATACTGTGAAAAGAAGGTCTCAGTCTGAACTTCCTCACCTACGTCTTCCAATAATTATTATGTAATCTAAGGGGTTGAATTAGAGTTTTGGTTTGTTTGTTTGTTTTTAAAGTAGGTAAGTTGGGAACAGTGAGTGGTTAAAAGCACAGTCTCTCTGCAGGTTCAGAGTACTTCTGTGTGGAAAACTGGTCAGGAAGTAATGTATTTGGAAACTGCAACAGCTCTGCAGGTTTCCTATTCAGCTGTTACCCAGGTGGACCTTGAAGGAATTTCCTTTTAGAAATGAAAGAAAAACATGTGGTAGTATCTAGATGCACTATTAAAGAACTTGAATATAAACACAGCATCCCAAATTATTTTTTATGTAGACCAGATGGTATTTAAAAAGGGAATGCAAAGGAAGTACTTAAGGCAGGAGATGCACGTACAGAATGGGTGAGTCAGAAGAAAGGTTCCAGTCTTGTTTTGCAAATTAAATCTCTTGCTGGAAAAACAGGGTTACTCAAATTCTCAACAGATCAGCAGCAAAAATAAAATTAGAGGCCTCATTTCCAGCCCTTTGTGTACATGTCAAACATTGACACCATTTTTATTCAGGAAACGTGATAGACAGGACTTTCAGTGATGATGCAAATCATGACTGAAGTGTACTGGCAAAGAGCTGCAGGGGTTGAGGGAAATAATGCATGATGTTCTTTGGGTCTGGATCTGCTCTGTACCATCAGTCACCCAGTTCTGCAAGAAACTGCTGCTGTTAAACCATGAAAGGATAGGGAATGTTAAACTCCTGCAGCACTGGCTGGAGATGGAAGGATGGTTAAGTCCATCTTTCTTGTTTGCTGGCACATCACAACTTCATCACTTCACAGCACTGTTGCAAAAAGTCACCAATAGCATCTTTTACATCATCTACTCTTCTAATATCATCAACTTTCTAAATGTCAAGGCACTCTCTCACTGTTTTTAAGCAACCCTGAATGGATTACTGTATTTATGGTGCAGAACTAGGGGTGCAATGGTCTATCTTCTACTCCCTCTAATACTGCCAAATTCTTGTCTGACCTTGACTTGGGATGTAGTGCCATGAGTCAGTTACCTGGTATTTAAAAGAAACTAAAGCTTCCCTGCACACCACAGGACTTGTCAATTCTATTTAGTTATGATGAAAGAAATTATTCTTTCTGTGGCAATATATGCAAATATTTTATACTTCATTATGTTAAAATCATAACCACAAACATGACATATTGCCCAATACCAAAAGGGAATCAGAAAGTATTTTGACAGAACAGTTCTTAACAGTGCTTTAGAAAAAATACCTCTGCTCTGTAATTTTCCTTTTGCAGCAGATGTCACAGCAATTAATGAGAGCTTGTCCATTGATATAATCCAGCTTTGTATTAGGCAATTCAGACTATTCATCAAAAACATTAATTTGATCCCAAAATCCAGGTGATAAGCTTATCTTTCAAGACCTGAATACTAATGTTTTTAAGTTTTTTCTCTCTAGTTACAAAAACATGCAATACTTAATCTAAAGATATATTCTTTCATGTCTAGTATTGTCTATAAAAAGCGTCTATCGCTTCACCTGTTCTTAATAATGACACAAGATTAACCTAATATTAGTACTAAAACCTGTGTGACCTTAAGAATTAAATTCCAATGAGTCAAGTGATAAAAACATGTGTGCCATATGCCAGCACATAAATGTACAGGTCTGTAGTCCTAAAGGACTTCTTCATCAATGTGTCAATGACATGTATAATTAAGGTAATGTGCTAAGATTTGATTTTATTATTCAGGACATACAAGCAATTTGTAAACATCCATGTTTGCTGCTATGAAGTCAAGAGTCCTGCTCACCAGTGAGCCCATATCTCCTTGTCTGGCCTTTTACTGCTCATGCAGAAGCTGAAGCAATTTACCTTACCTTTGATGTCCTTGCCAGTTCAAACCGAGCTTTGGTTTTTCTAGTCCCACCCCTGCATGCTTGGGTGATATTTCTAAAGCGCTCCTTTGTAGCCTGGCCCTGTTTCCATCTCCTATACATGGCTATTTTGCAGTGGAGCTGCGCCATGAATTATAAAATCATTTAGATTGGAAAGGATCTTTAAGATTAAGTTCAACTGTTAACCTAACACTGCCAAGTCCACCACTAAACCATGTCCCTAAACGCATCTATGTGTATTTTAAACACCTCCAGCGTATGGCAGCTCAACCACTTCCCTGGGAGGTTCCAATACTTGACAACCTTTTTTGGTGAAGAATTTTTTCCTAATACCCAAGCTAACCCTCCCCTGGTGCAATTTGAGGCCATTTTTTCTTGTTCTACCCACAGTGGTTTCCACCTGGGAGAAGAGACTAACACCCACCTCACTACAATCTCCTTTCAGGTAGTTGTTGTGAGTGATAAGGTCCCCCTGAGACTCCTTTTCGCCAGGCTAAAAAGCCCGTTTTCTCATCTTTCCTCCTAAGACTTGTTCTCCAGACCTTTCACCAGCTTTGCTGCCCTTCTCTGACCCACTCAACCACCTCAGTGACTTTCCTGCAGTGAGGGACCCAGAACTGAGAGCAGTATTTGAGGTGTGGCCTCACTAGTGCCCAGTACAGGGCACTTTATAAAGGATCTATCTTTTTGCATCAGGTACAAACTGTTAGCATACTGTCCTTGAAGCTCAAGTGGCAGCTGCAGTACTCACAGAACATACTAACTAGCTTACAGCTAGTTCAATCAGATCTGCATTGTCCTGTCTTCACAGAACTGGCTTCAACATAGGCAGCTTATCCCAAAGGAGCCTTCAAAAGGCATTAACGTTTTGTGCTTTTCCTTCTATCATTCAAATTTTAAGGAGAACACCACATAGCTAGGACTGGAAGAACAAAACACACTCTGGACTTTTACAGACCTAGATGTAGGTGCATGACCTGCACCTGGAGTTAAGTAGCCTATGGTCTTCAAAATAATTAAATTTTAATAAACTTTCCTATCAAAAAGACAACTCACTTATGCTATCAGCAGTTGGTAAAGAACTTATAGGATCTGTATCCGATAACTAGGTGAAAAATAAAGCTTCAGTACATTCTGCTGTTAACACTGTCACAGGCGATGACATGTTTAAAATAGTTTTAGTAAAACAAGTGCTCTAGTGAGTAATTTTAACATTAACTTTGTAATGCAAGCACAAATTACATTTTTTAGAAACTTCACAAGATTTACCATTTTACAAAATACATGGTTAAGAACACACTTCCCCTCATTCTCTGTTGAGGATGTACTTTAACCTCTAAAAGGCTTCACTTGAAAACACTCAACTCAACAGCCAGGAGTAGTATTTCCAGTATAAGACTTGACCAAATTTGAGTGACTACTGAAAAGGACCAAGTCACACAGAGATGTAACTATAGGAAAGTATTTGCTCATCCCTTAAAGTCCTGGGTATTGCATAAATAAATCTCTTCCTTTACTCTGCTGACTTCAGATTTGGAGGTCAAGTTTATATGCATATTTACTCTCGCGTTATGAAAGTTTACAGAAGAGACCTGTGCTTCTGGACTAAAAAACAGATAAGACCAGTACTAAAAAAAAAATTAAAATTAAAAATCCTAAACTATTGTGTCAAACTTGGAAAAAACACCAAACCACTCACCATATGCATTTATGCTAGTAACAGCAGATTGGCATTAAAATTAGTGTTGCTTTATGCGACACAATACATTCTCATACTCATAGTGAAAACCCGACATTAGCTTGATGTGTATTAACAAATACACAGAAAGAGTAAAAAAGAGTTCCCGATCAGAGTTTATGAGCTAAATTAGACTGATTGATAGCATAAAAGTCATAAATGCTGGATAGCACATAAGAAACTAAGGGTGAGAAAAAAAGGGGAGTCTGGCAAGCAGCTGGAGGCCAATGGAAAAAAGGATGAGTTCTCTGTGTTTGTTTAGTTAATTTGCAGCAAAGTTTAGAGGAATCATGATTCTAGTCAGAAATGCTGGGATAGAAAGAAGATTTGGTAGTTCATTATCAGAGAAAGGACTTCTAATATTCAGTGGCCAGAGATGAAGCTCTCAGAGGTGAAGTTCACAGCACAAATCAGGTAGCAGCTTTAAAATAAATATAGCTGTTCATCCTGTTTACGCAGAGACATTGTGTTTTTCTTTCAGAATGCTGTGATTTTACAGTATGTTACAGTTTGCATAAATTACCAGGCTGGACAGAAACTACTTTGTAAAGGAGCAGCATGGCCTCTGCTGAACAGACAACACAGAAAGCAGTAAATTCTGACTGGGCAACATCCAGTCTTGCTTTCCAGAATTAGTTTTTTGTTTATTTAAATTTCAAAACTGTTTTCTGCAACTATTAAGAGCTCAGGACTGGAAGTCCTGCTGTTACAACCTCCACCAGTGATGAGCAGTTGTTTAATCCCTACAGGCCTGTTTGAGCCCTTTCTATTCCTTACACTCCCTTCTCTAAAAGTACATACGCAAATGAGAATTTTTCAGGTACCAAGTCAAGAGGCTACACAGGTTATTTGGAGGAGAGATAACATCCCTAATTTCATTTTCCTCTTATCAGACGGGCAGCAGTTCTGAAACGGGGCTTTGTGCAAAATGTCTGCTACAGTGGCATTCCCACTGTGCATGGAAGTGGCATAATTCTGCACATCCAAGACTCAAAAATGGTGGTGCTGGGTGTACCTCAAGAAGTTTGGCAGTTTGGGTAAGGACTAGGAGCTTCAAAGAATTCATCAGATTTGTCTTCACCACACCAGCCTCTCCTTGCTTTTACAGGCATCTTCCTTGCCCCCATAGCTGCAATTGCACCTAAGCATTACTTCTAGGTTTGCCTTCCTAGACGTGAAATTCTACTCAAAAGAGTAAAGGGCAAGTCCGAAGGGTAGATTTCTCATTTTAATTTCACTTTTTCACTGGTAGGAATGATCTGTTTTGTTTCCTGTCAGGTTATATATTTTGATAGAGAATTCTAATACTTTCTTGTTTGGTTGTATTTTTTTTTAACATGAATATAGTCCATGTTAATAGTCTCTAGCCTGGGCTTTTGGAATTCCTCTAAAATCAGATGTCTAATTTTGAAGCCTGCACACATAATTACACAACACAAATAAAGTAACCACACATTTTTTCTGCACAAACTCAATAAAAAAGGGATGATGAATTATTTTGAAAGAACATCATCTTTTAAATAATCGAGAAACAACAGGGTTAAGCTCAAAAAACACTGCCAAGAATGTGTACCCACATTCAAAGGTACTGGAGAACACCACATATCCTAAATCTGTTTAATATATCAAAGAAATCAAAAGTATACATTCTTTCTATGTGTGTTAAATTATATCAGCTACATCTGTCTTTACAATGCTTGCTGTCAGAACTGCTCACAACACAGTGTTAATGCACAAATCTTATGCTTGGGCTCACTGACACAACTATTAAACAGGAAGCTTGAATAAAAAGCTTTCAGTCTTACAGTTTCACAGCGCCTGTGATCTCAGGATTTAAGGCCAGGTTGTAGGGACAAAGGGGCAAAACTCTACAGTCCTAAAAATAGGGGCTAAAAAACGTGACCATGTCAT
Organism: Pezoporus occidentalis; assembly: GCF_034315485.1. NCBI lineage: Eukaryota > Metazoa > Chordata > Aves > Psittaciformes > Psittacidae > Pezoporus > Pezoporus occidentalis. The sequence goes on from NW_026913855.1 coordinate 570,096, forward strand.
GAATCATCTGAATTCCATGTGCCGACACTTTTTGCAGTTATTTATGACAAATTCAACAAGCTCAACAGGAAGAATGGCACTGCATTTAGACTCTGGCTACTGTCAAACAGGGCGTTTTAACCGAGGTGGACCTGTTCTGTTTGTCCTTCTAGATCATCACAGATCTGAGAATGTGCAATATTTACAAGTGCAATTGCTACCCATTTACTTGCAAAATATGACTTTCTGATGCAGAACCATTAAAATGGGACTTCTAGGCCCCTTGCAATTACTCTTCTTTAAAATGGATATAATACCCATCTTACAAAAGTGAGCAGTGTAAAGGTAAACCCATCAAAGCTAATGAAGTCTTTCAACTTTTACAGGTGAAAAAGTACAGTGCTTGCAGTTTTTTATATGCAAATTTGAGAAATGGCTTTGTCAGAAAAGTGATTTTAGTAGCACTTAGTGCTATGACCTATCCACAAAATAATAAATATTCTCTTGCCAATGTTAAATTAATTGCAGAAGGAAGAAAGATACCAAAGTAAAAACAATTCTGTAATCATGTAATACATGTGAAGAATATGTAGCAAAGAAAACGTGTTATAGACTGTCAACTACTATGGGTACTCCCTTCTTCTCTGGTCATATGTTCCCAGTCCCCTTCTCTTACAAGCTTATGCCCATTTGATATGGCACTAAACCAGACCATAGGAAAAAAGAATAAATCTTTTAACTCTTTTGCCAGGTTGTTTTTTGATTGGTTTCATGCTCTAGAACTGTTTTACCAAGAAACCACCTAAGTGATAGTTTTGTTGCAAAAGAGGGGATTATAGCAGTGCTAGTTTACATAAATCTGGTCTGCCCTAAAGCCACACCCTGCAGCCAGACAACAATATTTTAATTCCATGCAATCTCAGCTGCCAATCTCCGTTTGATTATATATTTGGTTTCATTTTGCACTAGCCTTTGTTTTCCTCTGATGGTATCCAAAGCCACATATCACAAAAGTCCTTGGAGGAGAATATCAAACATGTTATACAGACTTCACTATGATGCACAATGGCTTGTTATCATGCAATGAAAAACAGTACTGAGCAGCACCCAGTTCATTTCAATTGTATTATGATCCCAAAGGGATCTGCCCAACAATGCTGTTAAAAAAATGTAGTTAACTTTTGTGGAAAATGTCACAGACATCCATTGAAGCTTTTCCTTCCTTAATATATCAGTCACAAGCTCAATAACTTTAAGCAATATAGCACTCAGGTTCCCACAAAGGAAGTATTTCAGAGCATTTGCTGCTCTACTGTAGAAAAGCATAACATGAAATCAAGGTAAATGGTATTGTTTTACATTACATATTTACTTATTGTTTCATAGAATAACATTCAAAGAGGAAATACCTCTGACAAAGTGCGCTATGAAAACATGGGATTAGCAGAAGAATGAGGACTAAATTAAGTAAATTAAATAAAACACGGCTCTAAACATATATTCTCTCTTTGGAAGCATCTTTCATTGCAGGTCACTATGAAGGGACACACAAAGGTTACGACAAGACAACTGTCTTATAAGACAAGTTGCTGAAGACAATAAAGAGAAATGGCCAACTGGAAGATGTTGAGGTTTAGTCGGTGATAAAATAGCATACGGAATTCAGATAATTGTAGACCAATCCTAACTTTATATATATTCTATAACTCATTGTTATAGAATCCAAACTCAATATTTCACCCAGTAACAAGACCTAGGGGTTATACCTTCCTGAAAACCTTGTCTCAGTGTCCAGAAGCAAACACTAAAACAACAGCATATTAGAAAATTTTAAGTAAAGAATAGACAACAAGACATGGATACTTCAGGAAGTATGTTTTATGACATACTTTCTTAGGCATCCACTGTTGGCGTTTGTCATAGGCAAGATATTAGATGGACTTTTAGTATGAGTCAGCATATTTGTCTTTATGTTTTTAAACAGATACTGAATCAGACAAAGTTGTCTGCCTTCATGTAGATGATCCAATTTCACCCGTGACTGAAGAATGTGGATTTTTTCGGAAACAAAGTTATTGTGCAAGGGCTAAATAAGAGTATCATTTCTATTATGGAGTATTAGACACACCTAACTGTTTCAACCCTGGACAGCTTTGAACACAATATAACATGTTGTCTGCGTGATTCTCTACTTTTAAGAATATTCTTCATAAACTACAGATTAAATTTATTTCCATACAGATAATTCGTTCAAGTCTCCAGACAAGTGAGGTTGATTGCAACCATATATTCTATACTCCTAGAATAATCACAGTGGAAAGCATACAGTGAAGCATGTTCATCAAGAATCTAACACAGATGAAGTGTCATTCTCCTGCATAATCTTCCTTCAACAACTTCATGCAATGTTACAGGCTTAGGGAAGAGTGGCTGGAAAGCTGCTTGGTGGAAAAGGACCTGAGGTGCTGACTGACAGCCACTGAACATGAGCCAGCTTGTGCCCAGGCAGCCAAGGACAACCGCATCCTGGCCTGTGTCAGAACAGTGTGGCCAGCAGGGCCAGGGCAGTGATCATCCATCCCCCTGTACTTGGCACTGGTGAGGCTGCACCTTGAATCCTGTGTTCAGTTCTGGGCCCCTCACTGCAATAGAGGCACTGAGGTGCTGGAGTATGTCCAGAAAAGGCAACAAAGCTGGTGAAGGGTCTGGAGAACAAGTCCTATGAGGAACGGCTGAAGGAAGTGGGGTTGTTTAGTCTGGAGAGGAGAAGGCTCAAGGGGGGACCTTATCGCTCTCTACAACTACGTGAAAGGATGTTATAGTGAGGTGGGGGTCAGTCTCTTCTCCCAAGTAACAAGTGACAGGACAAGAGGTAACAGCCTCAAGCTGTACTAGGGGAGGTTTAGATTGGATAGTAGAAAAAATTTCTTCACAGAGAGGGTGATCAGGCAGTGGAACAGGCTGTCCAGGGAAGTGGTGGAATCACCGTCCTTGGAAGTGTTCAAAAACCATGTAGGTGAGGCCCTCGGTGATATATATGGTTTGGTGGTGGTCTTGGCAGTCCGGGGGTAATGGTTAGACTTGATGATCTTAAAGGTCTTTTCCAACTTAGCTGACTTTATGATTCAAGGATTCAACAATGTCAGTAAACAGATGCCAGTGAAAAGAAAGTACAATTTAGTCCACAGTGAAAGCTTATATAAAGAATTCTTTTGGCTTCTCAGCAGTGGTCTTGCCTTCTCAGTGCTCTTTTAATGCCATGGGCACCATTTGGCTCTACAGCCTCTCTGGTATGCTTCCTGCTCTTGATATGTCTGAAGGAATATTTAATGTTCATTTGATCTTTTACGCGCATTGTTCCCTGACCTCTATTTTGTCATGCACTATTGCATTTATACAATTAACCTGCCAGAGTTTACAATCCTTTGTCTTTTTCTTGTTTGGATACAATTCCAGTTTTGTGAAGGATGTCTTCTTATTCTAATAACCTATTTTTTTTGTACTGATTAGACATGCCTGCTTCCTTTTTACCCTTATTCAAGCATTTCTTAACAGGTGGTACGCACTACTGCTGGGCTTCCAGTATGCTGTCCTTTGGTAACCTCCTTGTAGCTTGCAAAGATTTAATCCCTTTAGGCCCAATTTAACAGATTTCTAATTTTCACATATTTCCCATTTTTGAAGTGTGGAACACTGGGATAGTGATGGTGAGGGGTGAAGCTGATCTTTCTACCTCTGTAAGGATGCTGTATTTGAATTTATGATTTGTTTGCACTCCCATTAAAATCAACATTGGTTTTGTCCAAGGAGGGGTAGGTTAAGAACGACAGGCCAGGACTTGCTAGGTTTTAAAGGAGTGATTTCTACTGGGGTCTCAAAGCTGCTTAAAAATTTGAGACATGATTAAGACCTACTCAAATAGTTTGGACTAATGAAAGTGAGAGGTTCTAAATACTTCATAGCAGGAGTGAATTCAAGTGTGAGCTACAGTTATAACATTAGCAGCCTTCAAGCTAAAGAATAATCTGTATAAGTAAGAGCAGTGTTCTTTTGTCATTTATCTAGTGCCATTTATAAGCTATAATCAAAAATACCTTCTTTATGAATTTAAATTTATTACATATGCTATTTCAAGTATGTCAGCCATAGTTTTAATTAGTTAAAAGATAGAGAGCCACTAAAAATGCACAGTAATCAGTGAGAAAGCTGAGACATTAAGCATTCTTTAGCTAATTTTTAAGCTGGTACTTTACTAAATCCCTAAAAGCTCTCTAGATCTTCTGACATGCTTGTAGAACTTTGTAGTTCAAACCCATCAAATTAATTTTGTAAGGGCCATTTTATGAGATACACTTAATGCACAACTTCCCTTTTTAAAGCTGAATCCTGTCAGGAAAACAAAGCATTTCTAATTTATTTCACACAGATAACATCTTGTGGTTCAATTCAAGATATTATTCAGCAAAGCAATTCATTAAAATTTTGCCTCAGATTTGCATTATGGTATAAGAAATCCTTAGTCCTCTGAAAATAATTGCAGTGCCTACAAAAGGTTTTACTAATACTTCTCAACATATTAAAAAAAAACTGAAAGTCACTGAAGGTGACATGATTCATGTTAGGAAAACCTATGAAGCCATTGGTGGGGCGAGGGGATGGAGGGAAAGTCATACTATGCTCTATTTAGAAACTATGATTACGTATGTTACAGATGATTAACTTAAAACAGTACGGGTAATATTTCTGGCATAGTTGAAGAGAACTTGATTTTACAGGTTTAATATCTTCACATTCAATATTTTGCATGCTATTTTCCAGATCTTACAAAAGACAGTCCAAGCAGTGCCTATCAGCAGAGCTGGAATTTTAATGTCATGGCACAGATCTCTCATTTGACCCAACGGTAGTATTCACAGCAGACTGCTCTTCTCGGTTCAGGCAGATCAGTAGGTGTAACACACATGGCCTTTGCTGAGGTTTTTTAGATATTAGAGTCCAATTGCTAGTTTCTCATAGTCCCTACTGCCTACCTTTTCTTTATCCTACTTTTGTAGACCTTTTCTCTTTCTGTCTGCCCACACCCACATCCTACCCCATCCTATCCTCTTTATTCTTGTCTCCTTAATCTTATCTAATTTGCTTTGTTTCTATTGAAAAAAACATGTATTTTTCTCTGGTATTGGTCATAGAAACAACTGCAATATTTAAGCTGTTGCTCAAAACCCTTTTTTTCTTAGACAAAGATCCAAAGGAAGTTCAACTTAAATTGCATTTGGCAAATATAAGCATTTGGTAAATAGGAGTTTGTAAGAACCCTAACTAACGAACTTTGTAACTAACTAAGCTGTCTGTAACAGTTAACTAACCCTTTGCCAGTGTCAGAAAAGCCTGTAATGAAGAAGGCCCTCTAAATTTAGCTTGGAATCCAGTTGTTAAAAATGAAATCTAGAAGCTAACCTTCCACCCCTCATTGCCATGTCTGCCACCCAGTTCTGCCATCACCCAGCCATGTCTGTGCAGTGCACTAGCCTCTGTGGAGAAAGTAGCAATCCTGTATTTTTTCTGAAAATTTCAAAAGACAAGGACAAATCATGGCACCCCGCAGGCACACATTCTCTTTCATATGCTTCACAAAAACTCCTCCCAAACCCAAAGCTAATGAATGGCAATTGGGTACATGGCAAAGAAAATTCACAATTCATGATTATTGCTCTGAATTGAGCACTGCGTGACATTGAACATTGTGAAGTCAAAATAATCATGGACACCCTTCACTCAGGGCAGCATGAATAACCCAGACTAATGCTGTCTTGGGAAAAAATACTTTTAGAACAAACATGTGACCAATCACATTATCACCCCTTATTAATTTCTTTCACAACCTCTGGCAACCTGAACATTTCAAATTCTTTCCTAGTGACATCTGTATTCATGTGTCTAGCTTAACTTAGATTAAAACACACAGCAGCAGCACTACCCTTGTGTAAGCAAACATCACTGTTAGCTCTGTTCCTGTACTCACCAAAACCCATTGCCCTTTGGAGCCCTGCTATCAGCTCTTTCTTATTGATCTGCTTTGCGTGACCAGATAAAAAAGATATCCCACAGCACCTAGAAACCCTCCACCTTCTAGTTTCCAACTGAAAACAGTCCTGCTCACTCACTAGTTCTCTGCTCTTTCTTTGCCAACTCCTAATACCAATCAAACACCCCATTTCTGGCAATTGGGAGTTGGCTTAAAACTGCAGGACAAGCAACAAACACAAATAGATGGGAAAGGTTTATAGGAAGTTATGCATACTCTATCTACACTTCATCTAAGTTCTGCTTAAAACATCTTACACAACATGGCGGGGAAAATGAACATCAGCACCTCAGTTATACAGAACCTGTTCCCGTCATGCTGACTGACGTGAATGTGTTTTCTGTCTGATCTAATAAGTTTTTGCTGCAAAGTTAAAATCTTTTTTATATTACACTGACCAACATGCTTAATTTAAATGTTTTATTTGGGTCAGGATTTTAAATAGTCAGCTTTTTTTAAGTTGAAATGCATTCTTTGGACTGTATCCAATTAATATTTAAGTAATCTGTTTTCACTAGCACTTAACCTGAATATCAGCTGTAAACTAAGACACTTGTCAGGAAAAAAATGCAGACTGTGCAAACAAATCCACAATTTTCACTCATTTTTTTCAAGAGTGAAATAACTGCTGGAGACCACTGGAACTGTTCCAAGAAAAAAAGGGGTATTTATACAGATTTAAATTCACACTTAAGTTCAGAGGTTGAACTTCCCTGGGTAGACTTTGAATTTTGAAAGAGCTGTAGATAAGGACATCAAAGCTAGTAAACCTGAACGGGAAAAGAGGTTTCACAGACTGATCTGAGGTGTTCGGCAGCAAACTTAATTTAACATAATATTCAACTGTGCCCCAGATAGAAGCACTTGAAGTGTGATACAGCTCCATTCTCCAACTTTTATGGACATGTCTACATGACTACTTCATCAGTCATATATCAGAGACTATGGCTCTTTTGTTTTTAATGTGGCAGTTTTCAGAAGCTGCCAACAGTCATAAAAGAAACAAGGATATGCAAACAAAAGGAAAACATGGGTTGGTTTTTTTTTCAGTTTGGGAAAGGCAGATTCAGGACTCTAGTTCTCAAAAATGTGGGAGCAACACATTACAATACAGTCAGTTTGACTTTACCAGATTTGGTAACATTTCCTATTCTTTGCAGTGGCATTGCTACATGCAATCCTAAGTAATTTTTCCAAAATGTAACTGCTATGAATTATGGCTTTTGAGTTCAAAAGCTCATGGCTATGAGTTCAGAGCTCTCTCTGACAGATCTACAGCCTGACTCAGTCTATTCAGAGTAATGATTATCCTGTATAACCCACAAAAACTTTCTCCTTGGAAGATAAAATGGAAGAGTTTCTCAAGTGCCTAAACCTCCTCCTGTTGCCACTTAAGGAGTCACGGAAGTGGTTAATGGGACTTTTCTGAAGGTACCCAAATTCTTAGCTATCTCTGGAATAAAAGTTCTTCTCAATATTGATATGTAGATGCTCTACCAGGAAATGTTTTGCTTTACTTAATTCACTAAGACCAGATCACTCACATACCTTTAAACACTTAAATAAAAATCTTTTCTATTTTTCCCCATTGAGCTGACTATTTAATGGAAGGTGTTCAATCAACCTGCCAAGCCACACACTCAAAATATAAAGTATATTTTTCTGCCTCAGCAGCTGACTACCTTTTGCTGTTATCTCTGATCCCAGTCCCCATCAGTATTCCTCCATGCCTTTCATGAAGCCAATTTCCATATGGATTCATCATTCTTCAGACCTAGTCACCGTCTCCATTAGGCTTCCCTATCTTTGGGCTATGTTAGCATTTGAAAGGCCAAAGACTTTTTCACAGTGATAAGGTATAGACATGCCTCTGTTTTTTCATCTGTCCCATGTTCCTCCCTGCCCTGAGCTAGTAAGAAATTCACGTTTGTTATATGACATGGTGTGAAATCCACTTAATTCCCTGCCAAATTTGGATTGGAAAACTTTTGTATGGATGGGAAGCTTTGAGGAATGCTTCCTCAAAAGCAAACTTCATTTGGGCTTTTTTCCCATTAAAAAAAATGAGTAGATTTCACCTTTTGGATGTAGATTACTTGCAGAAAAGTCATCAGCTAAGTAAGATCAACTGTATCTAGCAAAGCAGAACACACACTGCTGAAGCTGCTTTATCTCACTGAAACGGGGTAGTTTTATATTCATGAAAGTGACCATCAGAAAGGGTGCTGTTCTCTTACTATTTAGTCTAACAACTGAAGGAAGCAAAAGACCAAGCTTTTTTAATTTTTTTTTTTTTAAGGAGCTCTTACACAGATTGTGACAGGAGTATTTTGTGAAAGACAGTCTCACATCTTAGTTGAAATCAGGTTTAGTCGGGGAAGGAAGTTTTTGCTTCCTTTTGCTGCTGATTAAGAGTCTAGGGCTTAAAGGGCAACTCCAGACAAGGAAGGAGATCTTTATCACTGCCCTTGGAACAGTTCCCACTGTTATGCTCACTTTTTCCTCTCTTTCAATCACAATGTACAGCTGTAAAACATATCTCAGAGAATAGTTCCAGCATACCAGCTGTACTATGAAGATGCTAGGTCATTCAGTATTGTTATGTTTTCAATACTTATAAATGTTTCTAATAATATTACATGGTTTCAATCAGTAAACAGTACTTAAGAAACTACCACAGCTGTTTTCTGAGTAGCTAAAGTAGATCAGGTCATAAGAAAGCAGCACAGGAAAGTCCTCGTCTAAAAAAGTACAGTGTGGGCTGAAGCCATCTGGTGAGTATTACAGGTCACCTTCTCCTCTCAGCAATATTCACCTAAGGTCCAGTCCATACAGGAGAGATGTTTTACAATGTAAACCAGGAGGAGAGCTTAGAATCAGCTCTCAGAATTCAGATGTAACATCTCTTTAATCAATCAATCAATGAATCAACTCACGTGGACATGGTTTCTGTGCTAAACTAGGAGGATTACATGACAAATGGCAAACCACAGTTCACAGTGATCTAAGAAGCTCAGGGACTGGGGCAACAGAAGTCTTAAGGGATTCAGCAGGAGGAAGTGACATGGTTTAGAGTGAAGTGTCCCTGCCCATGCAGGGGGGTTGGAACTAGATGATCTTAAGGTCCTTTCCAACCCTAACTATTCTATGATTCTACGATTCCATGATTGTATGAAGTACACTTCGGGCAGAATAGCACCAGGCATCAGTATGGGTTGGGAACCGGCTGGCAGCAGCCTCAGTGAAAAGGACCCAGTCATTACAGTGGATGCCACATTGAATATATGCCAACTGTGTGCTCCCATCCTGAATAAAGTAAAACACTAAGGGTTAGCTTAGGGGCAACATGGCCAGCAGATCAAGACTGTTTATTCCTTGTTTAATCTGCTGCTGGGGTAGTGGTGCATACTATGTTCACTTCTGGCAACCCACATGCACTTCAAGGGGGATGTTAAAACCTGTAGAATATCTATGAGGTGTCTATTAAGATGTACAGGGACACAAAGCACATAAAGTATGAGGAAAACCTGAGGGAGTTATACATCTTTTGTTTGGCACAGGAGAGGCTAAAAGGGGATTGAGTAGCAGCTGGTGACTACGTGAAAGGATGTGACAGACATAACAAAGTCAGACTTTTCTCTTGGCAGTATCAGAGACCATAACAAGGGCCAAGGGACATGTGTCATGACCTGGGATATTCAGAAGTTACAGTAGGAAGAATTTCTTCCAGCAGGATAGTGAAGCACTGAAAGCAGCTAGGTAGAAAGTGGGTAGACTATCCTGCTTTTCAATATTCAGCTAAGCTAGTCCATCACTCTAGTGTCAGTGATAGTCAATGAGAGCTACTGATAGTTGCAATAGTTTGGAAATGGAAATAGTTCTTGTTTTAAACAGGATGGACTGAATGGTATCCAGGTTTGGCCCAAATAGTACTGAGCTATGTGTCTCAGTGCTTTTGATTCCAGTGCTAAACATTTTTGTTGCTCTATGACACAAAATAACATACTTAGGCCAAAACCTCGGTGTGACTGGACAGGAACTGCTCTCCACTGAGAAATTTTCAAAGTCATAGAAGCACGAACAAATTTCCTAGGAGGATGAAGCACGTCAGTGCGGAAAGGAGAAACAACCTTGGAACTGAACATCATACTTAGCCTGCTGCCTGTGCTAATGAGGTCAAAAAAATGTAACTTGTAGTTTTGGGGTACTACATGAAATTTTCAAAGACAAAATGTGTGTTATTACCAAAGTTGAAATCCTTAAATTTTGTGTAAATCACCTTATTTAAACCTACCTTGGTGCACTTGCCATCAGTCCAGAATTTTCCCAAACACCTCTTTATTAACTTCACCTACCCCATCAAAACAGAAAAGCATTGTGATTTTTTGGCAGCATGCAAATGCAGAATTAAGACCTTGCCACACTGGGATCATGTCTCATTGTTGTCCAGTTTCCCAGAAGCACAAAAGAATGTAGATTGTTGCAAAACCAAAATAATCTAGACTCTGACATTTGGAGACTGGTTTCTAGTACGCAATACTGAACTTATATGAACTCCACAGAGTGCAGCATGGTTGACTGCACAAAGCAAATAAATGTTCATCCAAGGTTAAAATGTAGCCATCTTTAACAGAAATGTTCCAAATATAACAGAGCACCAGTGAAACTGAAACCTGCCTGAGCTTGGGCTATTGTAGTTACTTTCCTTTGTTCTCCAAGGCTGCTGACAAGTCACTCTTTCAACCATAGAACTGGATGTTAATATAAGGCTCTGCTAGTTGAAGTTTTTGGGGAAGGGCAGTTTTTGTCTCTGGTGGCCATCAGTTGTCGATACCATGATGATCAGATTTGCACGAATGCCTGTTTTAGGATAGTCAGAAAAGCTAATCTCAGGTTTCTCCAGATCTAGATGCCAAAATCTTGATTATTCTTCCACCATTGGAACTACATCGTCCCTTCCAACACAAACCATTCTATGATTCTACAATCCTTGTTGCATAGTGGGGAAAAAACAGTAGTTTTTTTTTTGTTTTTTTTTTTTTTGCATTTGATGTTTGTAAGCTTTATATTATAGAAGAGCTAGGAGTCACTGTCAAGCAGGACTGACTGGCTGCGAATAGTATTTCAATTAGAAGCACTGAAGCTTGCCTTTAATTTCTGAGCAGGTGAAACATTAATTGTTAAATCTGGGACAAGTGACAGATTCTGGAATTTAAACATACCTTAGAGCAACCTGCTCACCAAGTGCTACAATAAGACATGGATATCTGTCTCAGCCACTAGTCGCTGTACTTCTGGAGTTGGTTTTTTTCCCCACTACTACTCCATGTTGCTTCGGTTTTCCAAATCCTCTTCGTCCTCCTCCTCAGCACTAAGACCAAATGTGATATATAATATTTTACTAATAAGCTACAGACATAACATCTAAAGGGTGATCAGCATTCCTTGACATAGTGCCCAAGAAAAAGTACACTTAAAAGACAGGTCTTTTCTTTCAGATTCCAACTCATTTCCAGATCTGACACCACCATTTTTACCTGTGATGAACATAATTTCCCTCCAAGGAGAGTAACATCTCTTCATACAAATCCTCTGGCATAACTACATGAAATAATAATATTTAGCATTCATTTTTTACAGGGGAAGAATAACACAAAAACAATAGTAGGCACTCCTAGTATCATTTTTGGTCTTAAGTATAAGACATGATATATGAGGGTGTGTTACAGTTCTTTTTTTAAAAAGCACAAGTTCAGCACTTCATTTTACTATGTGCTAATTTTATGTGCTTCTAAAGCCTTTGTACACAAAGAATGTTAAATTAAACTTAAATCACAAGTTCTAGCTTGATGTATATGGAAGAGAAAGGCAATAGCTTAGTTCATGATTGCAGAAGTGAATTTAATTTAAGGGCTCTGAAACTTACTTCAGATTCTCTCACCAATATTTGCTTCCCTTTTATTAACTGCCATTAGGGTTGCAACACTGCAAAAATTCATCTGGAGAAAGGAAATAGATGGGGGAAAAAACCAAATCTTACTACTCTCAATGTAACATATACAAAGCTTATAAAAAGCAGCCTAATGATCTGTGAGCTTGATCTCTCGCCAATTTTAACTTTATTCCTGAGAATGGGATTGTCATATAGGATTTTGCTTTGGTTCAAAACCTAAAATGGGATATAAATTTACACTCAGTTTAGGAATGCTTGGATCCATGCTTAATCCGAGAGTATAGTACCAATGAAGGGTATGTTAATTTAAGAGAGCTTAAAGGAAAATACTATAGAAAAAATGTAAGAGACTCTAGGTAAAAATTCCATAGCACTGTGAGAAGGAGGGGGTGGAAAGCATGCTTTCCTAAGTAATGTTTAGACCAGCAATTTCAGGTACAATTGGAAGATTCAAACAAGTAAATGATAAATTCATAGATTCTCTGCAGCCCTACTACAGCAAAAAAGTTATCCAAAGGAAATATCAAGTGGCTGCTGGAAGTCTGGAAGGTGTTTTTTAGGGCTGTTTATATTGGAATGTGCTGCGATGGAAGCTATTTTTGTGTTAGGATTGTGTCAAAACCACTAAGGGAAACTATCAAGTTAAACCCAGAATTAGAAATCTTACATAGTTTGGAAAAAGGAAAAAAAAAAAAAAAGATTAAGACAGAATCTACTGCCCTGGGAATTCTACTACTATGTAACTTAACACATTGAGTAACCTCTTACAAAATGAAGGCAAATAGTTTTGGTGAAAAGAAAAACATCTTTCACTCTCAGAGAGTGCATAGTTCACCTCTTTGCTCACTCTACTTTGAAGTAAATGGTGAAATTCTGAAAACCCAGATCTCTTTGTGTATTAAATATAGCTTTAACAGGAAATGGGATGATGACCATAGTTCTTCTTGGTGAGACAAGAAACTCCCCTCAGCTGTATTGCTTGTTCCTTTCTAGTTCTAATCTTCCCGAAGAAGTGAACAAATATTGCTCCCTGACTTCATTCCTCCTTTCTTTGTTTTCTTGCCTTACAGGGATAATGAGATACATAACTGAGAAAAGGAAGAGGACAGGATCTGCAACATGTATGGCTAGCTGTTGCAAAGCACCTTAGGAACCAGTGGTGCTGTGAGCATGAGTACTAATGAAGTCTTGTATCCTACAGGTATGCTCCTGGTCCCCTCAGCTCTGAGTTTTTCTCTTGGATGGGGTTTCTGATGTCTTATAAAGAAATTAAAAAAAAAAAATAAAATGTAGGAGGCATCCAGGAAGAAACTTTTGAGTCGCTCTTTTTTACAAAGCTTACAGTAATTATTGCAGATTTTCTTATCTCTGATAAGCTTGGTTGAAGTCTGACAAAGAATCAAAGGGACAGTGTAATCACCTGTGGGTTATTCTCCCAGTGAACTAAACAGGACATTCAGCAGGTGAGACATTAAAGTACAAATTGTCACTGGAGAGGGAATAGTCATGGTAGACCCGAGCTGATAGAATGACAGAAGACACAGGATGATCCCTTGTGACTTGCCATGTCAGCAATCATTTGGTTTCCTCTACCTACCTTTATCTAATGTTGATAACTATGGAAAGACCCCTGAAGACTAGACAAATAACATGAAAGCCCACCCTTCCCCAATCCCTTTGAAACACAAAATATTTCCATGAAATAAGCTAAAACCTAGAATTATCTAGTATCACTAGATATTAGAAAGAGTTGAAAACAATTTGGTCTTTTAAAAGCATACTTACCATCTACCCAGTGTTACGCAGTATTAAAAAACAGATCATGGTTGGTATTCTGTAACACCATTCTAAACCAGGAAGATCTTTTCCACTAATTCAGTTTCACCATAATTGACATTTTATGTTCTTTCTTTAATACTGAGAAGTATGAATGGAAATATATATGTCATATTGCTGTTAGAAATGCTGCCTTTTCCACAGTGGATAAGCAAATTCGGAAGAGCAGAGCTTGGTATGAGTGTCTATATAATATAACAGAAGCAAATGCTGATCCTCAGTTTAACATCATGGTTAAAAATAAAGTGAAATAATAGCTTACAATTAATTTATTATTTTTTTCTGTCTAGATTTTTATTCCAGGATAAATTTCAAACTAACATGAATTCCAGCTCTCATCATTTGGCCAAAATAATTAATGTCATTATTCACAGTTTATTGTGCTGTGGCATACATGTACGACAGAGACAAGAACAATCTGTCTGGAAATAATTCTGTTTACAAGGTAATTTGCAACATGAATCTAATCTAATCTACTAATCTAATCTAATCTGCTGCATTCTTCAGTATTTCCAATCTCTCAGCCTAATGGACTTCTATGTAAAAGACTGAAACTCCACACACCATTATTTCTACTGACCTAGTTTAGTTGCTCTAGACAGTTCATCTGCAGTAACCTCTGGGAAGGAATGCTTTTTTCTCCATCACTTACTGTAAAGCAGCAAACTTCTAATATCCAAGAATAATATTGTAAAAAGTAGTCCATCTGAGGCTTTGTTGCAAGCTCGAGGAAACTCCACTGTGATATGACACCAATAGATCCCCACCCTACACAGAAATACTGGTTCCCTTCAAAAACTAGCATTACAAACTTAGATGCAGAGCCATTTTATTTTCTGGCAGAGTGGTGCATCTACTCCCAAATAAAACCTGTCAATGACTGGAAGGATATGGCTGTGCCCATGAATAAGTGAGCAGACACTCAAGACAGCTCTTGGAGAAAGTGGAGCATGCGGAGGAGGTGAAGATGTATCCATGTTAAGGAAGAAAGGCAGAGACTGAGAATATTCATCCTTAAAATCTTCACTTGAAATATTCATAATGAACAACTGTCCTTCAATGATACTAATGCTTAACGATACAGTTCAAAGCACAACAAGGACAGTAGGAACATTGCCATCAACTTAAGAGGGAAGGAAACATATTTAGATAATATAGGAACCAGTCAGAATTTTCCCTGAGGCTTAAATCCCATCATCATTTTCTGCCTAAAAATGTTTGAAGTTTTTCATCTTTTCCAGTTCCTTTTTGGCAAACACCTCATCATGTTCTGTGCTGCTAGCTCCAACCGAAATTTACTACTTAAATGTAAAAACTGTTCTCATGGTATTTTCTCCCAGGCCAAAAATCACATTTTGCTGGAAATCTTGCAAAAACCTAAATCTTGCAAGATTTCTAGCTTAATTATGTTGTGATAAAGAAAACAGACCAACTTCTGATGATCTAGATTCCTACAGTTTGGCAGTTCAGGTGTATCTGTAGCTGTACCAACCTTACATTTGTTATTTTGATATTTTTTACACTCAGCTGCAACCATGGCTACAGAAATTTTGTGTTCTCTACCACATCATTATCCAAAAATCATGGCTCTGAGCAGAGCTTACAAGCTTAGGTGTAGCCACTACAGTTATGCTGTGTTAAAGTAATTTGTGCATGCTCTATTTGCAGTAAATGCCACTATGAAAGTAGAGTTACCTCTAGATTGCAAGAAACCACAGGATTATTTTCTTTAACTAATCTTCAGTCTCTTTTTAGCTTGTTGGCTGTCTTTTGAAGGGCTGCTAGAAGTATACATGCTTGTGGCACACAAAGAAGCAGAACAAATAAGGCTGTGCTGGTTCTTGTTTTTCCACGTAAAATCTCCCATCCTACCAGAAAAGTCCACCCACCTTTCCTTGGAGCTTCTCTGAAAATTCACAGGAAATTTTGTAGCATGGGCTGAAACAGTGCAGAAGTCTTTGATAAAGACTAGTAAATGTCAACCTGAGGGTGCTCCTTTTCCTGAGCCATTCCACAGTTCAGAGGAAAAGTTCCCTTGACCACATCATTAGTAGATAGAGCTGTACTAATCATCTCCAGGAGAGCCAGGCAAGTTGAATCAAACTTTCTAAGTGTGCATTGACTGTCAGGTTTTTACTGCTCACTTGCTGTAAAGTGCAGTCATAACACCCAAGCATAAAATATTCCATTGGCAGTAACTACTTGCATTTGACCTTTTGGAAAATATCAAGCCACACACATGGCTTCTGAAACTCTGAAAACAGCAGAAATCTTTGAATTGCCCATCTCTCTTTCTCACCCTTGCCTGAAAACTGAATAGAAATAAGTTCTTCTGTTAAGCCACACC
The DNA here is from genome assembly GCF_034315485.1 of Pezoporus occidentalis. Classification (NCBI taxonomy): domain Eukaryota; kingdom Metazoa; phylum Chordata; class Aves; order Psittaciformes; family Psittacidae; genus Pezoporus; species Pezoporus occidentalis. Next base: position 586,296 of record NW_026913855.1, read on the forward strand.
TGAGAATTTTAATGCTGAGTTTCAAGACACAGGGTAAAAATAGTAAGGATCATCCAAACTACACATGTCAAACACCCCAGCTATTTGGTTGGTCTAGCAACAGCTGGAAGCGTCAAGTATGGGTTGAAGAGAGTCAGCTTGATGTAGCATAATTTTGTTTGTGTCAGGGTGACATACACGAGCTCTAGAACATTATTATTGCATGTGCGTAAACTTACTAGGAAAATCCCATAGTCAGAAATAAATAAGAATAAAAGACTTATGAAAAATCCTTTAAAAGAAGAATTTGTTTATAAAGAAACACAATGAAATCCTTTTAAAACAGATAATTTCCTGTTAAGTAAAAAAAAAGATTTAGTGTTGCGATGCTCACTTGCACATTTTACTGTTATTTTACATTGCTGAGGGGCCTTTTTATATCATCCTTAAGTTGTTTAATCCCAAGAGTGTCAGGGATCAATGAGAGTGAGGGCTTATCCTTAAGGGAGGAGAAGCTGGGGTCCTCCTAATTTCTCTTACTGATGGGTGCTGTATGGCAGGGTCTGCTGGTATCAGGGTCCATCACCGGCCCCAGACACAGTAGCTGATGGACCACAGTCAGGGTCCACCCAGGAGGTCCAGTCTGGAGCAAAAAGGGGTGAAGACAGAGACAGGGCTGGAGATAAGGCTGCATCATTGGTCTGAGGCCCATACATGAGGCAGGGATGGAGACCTCTGTGTAGCTCCAACCAGGTTTGGGTGTCCTGGGCTGGGCTGAAATGGGATCCTGAGGCCATAGGCATGACAGGGGTGGACACCGGAGTGGCTGGCTAGGGACAGTCAGGTCTGGTATTACCCTTGGGGCCAATGGCACTGAACTGATTCTGCCTAAGGATATCTTTCATAAGCCTGAGTGTTTCAGACCCAGTAACCAAGGAGTAAAACATTTTCACCCCTTTCATTAAAGGTTTCGGAACCCATTCATGTTTCTATACATTAATGTTTGTTAATGAACATATACAAGAAGCCTGGCTCTCCTGGTGTAACCTTAAAACTGTTCATTTCTGGGCTGTGTCTATCCAAACATTTCCCAACATTTACCACTGCAAATTTCATGATAATAATCAGTTCAGGGGTATTGGCTATTCATTGCCCAGTCCAATTACCCAAGGGAATTAAAGGAGAAAACAGAATCTGCTAGGATTTATTCAACACAAAATGACCCTGAAAAATAGGTCACTTTTTTTTTATTTTGCCAGAGCTATGCTAGGTACTGAAAATGTTAAATTTATGACCTGCTTGAACTCCCCAGATTCCATGAACAATGAACCAATAAATAAATTCCATCTCAAAAAGAGCTTATTCTTATGGTAAAGTAACAAGAGGAACACTGCTTCTCTAATCTTCTCCTATGATCCTCTTTCCACACCACCATGACTGAGAAAATCTTTCCCTTGTTTGTCTCCATTCACATGTATGAAACTCGTATTATTCTCTTCGGGGAACAGTAAGGCTGTATCACACATTCCCAACATGTTAAGGAAGGTACCAGACATAGCAGGATGATCTCACTTCCACCCAGATAAACACGTGAAAATCAGACATCTCCCATTCCACTGAGCAAGACCAGGCAATAGGACAACACAATGTAGAAATGCCTGCTGAAGATAAAACTCACTTTTCTTGTCTTTTTACTGACCATCAAGTGTGGGCTGGAAAATAGAATCCTTATGCTGCCCATTACTGCCCGAGTGGTAGTAATTCAGGCAGTAGTGACTGAATAGAATCCCTATACTGCCTGGATTTCAGGTCCAAGACCTGAGTCACACTGAACCTGAGGATCAACACAGTATTTGATAGTTTTACTTTTGCAGTTGTAATAGCATTACGTTTTGAAGTGAACATTTTTTGTTTTGAACTCAATTTCAACATGACCTTTTCACTCCATGTAAGCAGGTCCATCAGATTTTAGCTCCATGCAGGTGATGTGCATAGCACTCTGATGTGTAACAGCACATCTCTAAGGGGTGTACGAATGGAGGCAACTCATCTGCCCTGAGGCTCAGTCAGGAGTCATCCTGTTAACCAGGAGCCATTGTACTTCCCTACCTTTGAACTCCAGTTGTTTGGCAATTTTTCTCATAATAATTATATCCTCAGAAACCTTGGAAATCCCCAGCTCATGCATTTTCTCAGACTAAACAGTTATCCACTCTTTTATCTCCATTGCGTTTATCACCAATAGTGTTTTTCACAGTCTGTATTAAGACAAACTAAGTCCCACCTCAGTCCCAGTTACTTTGATGTCAGCCAAGCCTACTCCCCTTCCCTAAAGCCAACTTTGTTTGTCATGAAAAATGACAAACATTCCTTGTTTTGTGGAAAATGGAAAATTTAGTACAAAGGAACTAAAATTGCTGGGTTTGGCAAGGTAAGGGTTGCTTGGAGAACCTATGCTGTAGGGGCTGTTGTGGACCTCCTTCCCCTTCTCATGTGCCTTTGCATACTCTGGAGCAGTGCACAGGAGGGACAGGCTACAGGACAATCCTGGGGGCTTCCTGACATGGAAGCATCAAACCATGTGGGGAATTTCCTCCTGAAAAGGTATAGATCTCAATTTCATTTAATTCAGTTTTGTGCACCCAGAGTCTGTTATAGCCATAATGTCACAGAGTCTTAACTCCTGGAAGAACAGAAACATCTGTAACAATGATGTTATTTATTATGCAATAGGTTATGCTGTGCTCTGGGGATTTGCTCTGCTTTATTACCTTATTTCATTCTCTAGGAAAATATTAATTTCCACTCTGTGCAGAGAAGCACTTATGAAAACAGGTGTTTAGTATTCCACTCAGCTTCCATTAGAGTGGCTACTAACTCCTTCCGTGTCAGTACAGTCAGGCCAAAATATAAATATATAGAAGCAGAATTAGAAAAAGCAAACCACTAGCCATCTATAACTGATTTTAGCATCCATTCTCTTCTCTACACTGACTGTTCAGGTATATTGTCAGGTTCACTAACAATTTAATCACTTCCTTCAGTAGAGGACATATACTTTGTCAACCTGTGCTGTGCAGGAGTAAGAGGAACTAGACCTGGCTTCCAGAGGTTCTTGCTGAGCACTCAGTCACCAGCTCTCAGCCAGCTCCTTAGGAGGGTAAGTTAGACAGCCTGGGTAGTTGGCCAGACCTTACAGGGCAAGGAGTAACAATAGAAAACCAGCAAAACTCAAATCCCCAGTCAGCAAGACTGCTGCCCCTGGGCACCCCAGTAAAGCCCTGTACTGAGCATTCTTCGTAAGCTTTGGAGTGACTGTCCCTCTTGCTAAGCTATATGTTATGCACTGCTCTTCACTCATGCTCAGTAGCAATCCTTCAACACTCCACTTCCTGTAGCTGCAGAATGCAGTAAATTCTTGGTGGTGCTAATTCCAAACTCTGGGATTTGGGAATGGAAGAAGAAAATCCTCTGCAAAGGTGCTGTGACAGAACCATCAGTGCTCAGTTATGCTAAGAAGGGGGAATTCCTGCTTTAGCTCTCCCTCCATGCTTTTATAAACTGACCTACACTCACTTTCCCTGCTGGTTTTAGCCCTAGTTGGGCACAGCAGACAGGTTACTTGTCCCCTGTTTCAAACATAAATAGTCGTGTAACCAGTTTCAAAACTTAGCACTTATGAATCAAACATTGCTTCAGATTGGGTCTGCCCCAGCTAGCCAAGCCCACCTGTACAGTAGCAGCTGCCGGCAGACACCCCTCGCCCTACACTGGCAGGGACTTCTGACCGTCTCAAAGACTTAAGTGGCTGCTCATTTCCTGTAAGAGGTACCAATGAGGCTTCAGTCACAGACATTACATCAAACAAAGAATACACCTACAGTGCTCAGTTTGATGGAACTTTAACTAGTTTCTAGTGATTCTTACACACTGACAATCAGGAACATAAAAAAATGACAAGATGAATACTAATTATTGCATCCTCGGTAAAAAGGCACTATGAGATAGGTTGTGTCACCTTGGCGCAACATACTGGAGAAGAGTGAAATCAGGAAATAAAATATTTCTCTATTTTATTCTTTATACTCATAAAGATTGATTTTGGCCTTACACTTTGGGGATATAATTATGGTCCTAGTAGGAATACTTGTCAATAAATATTTCCCTATACAAGTAATCTAAGAAAAATGCTATATAACATGTCTTCTTTTTCACATATGTGGAGATCTAAAGTCCTTTAACAAGTTAGGAGAAGAAGGGATCTAGCACTGCTGCAGTGCAGGCAGCTCCAAGATGTGATGGGAGCTCCAAGACCTCATTGAGCTGGAAAGAAAAACTTAGCTATGCCATCAAGTGTTAATTTCCATTTTTTGCCACTCATAAAATGAGCATGGTATTTGCTAGTTTAGAGAAAAAGCCTGAGATTTACAACCCCAAATTTCCTTGACAGTAGTTTTGTTACGTCATTTATATTGTGATGGGAAGCTTACTGCTCACTGTATGAACTTGAAAAATTAAAAATACACCATATGTGGTATTAACTTTATTATTAAAGAAATGTAAATATTAGGAGCTGATTATGACAGCTTGCTGACATGTGGCAATCATGGCTCCTCCAGAAAAATAAAGGAAGCTGCCCTCAGGAAGGGTAATGATGCAGCATCCTGTTGACTCCAAACTAATATACGAAGTGGCATACGTTCAAATCAAAGAGGAAAGGATGGAGAACCTGGCACCACTATAAGCCTTCTGGACAAATGTTTGCTTTTTTGGTATAACTATATACTTTTAAAAATAAACTAGAAGTGTATTAAGAACACGACACACGTTATGAGGGGTAAGGACAGGCCTGCAAACCAAGGTTATTTTCACATCTATGTATCATTAGTTAATAATGCCAACTAGGGACCAAGATAGCAAGAAAAGAAAAGAATATAAACACTGATGTCCCACATCTTTAAACTTCACTCACATGTTAAATCTTTTATCAAAGTGGAAATGGTTTATGTCATTTCTTCAGTGCTTTCTAATACTGACAACTTGCTGTCAGCTGTCTCTCTCTGCTCATTCGGTTTTAATGAAATAATCCAGAGAAAAAACTGAAATACCTATCAGTAAGTCAAAGGATCAAGAACTTGCTAAAAAGGACCAAAACGTATGTGTAGAAGATTCTTCAGTCTTTCTCAAGGGCTTATAAACTTTGGATTTTCCTCCTTAAGACAGTACATGCAAGCTCTCTGCAACTGAATTTTTCCATCAATTTCTCATTCAAATACCAGTAACAGGTACTTATTCTTAGAGGCTCCAAATCTGGATGCAATCATTCCGCTGCCACCTGGAAGTCAGTAGTGAAATGCAACTGCACTTGGAGCTGAGGAGCAGGAAATAAGCTAGGGATTTGAGTTACATTATCTAACCTGTTCTCAAAACTAATGAGTGCCCTGCCCTTAATTTCTGATGTGAAAAACAACTGACAGTGTCTCCATCTTCAGAAAGTCAGTCTCCAAAGACTCTGTCAAGGGATTGCTAATAACATTTGGTAAGCTTAACCACCCCCCCCCCCCCCAGCTTCTGCCTTAAAATATGGGTTTGTGATTTCAGACTGCACAGCCTTGTCCTGCCCATGTGTGGCAGTTTGCATCAGAGTTTGCAATGTTTTCGCATTTAGGGATGATTAGTAACAGTCCTTATTCCCAGTTGCAATCACGTACTTCTGTAACATGTTTTCTTTCAGCAGAAGCTGCTACTTACTAAGGCATGAGTATGTCCTTGGGAAGAAAGCTCTTCCTGCTCCTGGGCATGGGGTAGCTCCTCATCTTTCACCACATACCATTGACAATGCTCTCTCCTGCCAGCGCAAGCAGCATTTGCCACCCAGTGCAGAAACTCTTTAAGGCTTGAGAATAATGATTTTCCCCCCCTACACACTCGCTAAGTTTTAGTGCAAAGCTTAGAGTTTGCTATAGCCCTTGGACAAGCAGGCTGTGCTGCCTACAAAATCAATTCAGCATTGTGTTTGCACAGAGCAAAGAATGAGTACTGCTTGAGAAGGTCTGCTCTCTCTTGGCAACAATAGTGTGTGTCAGACACCAGCCAGAAAGAGAGATCTTAATTCCCTGCTCTTAGCAATGAGAAATGGAGGTGAGTCCAGGAGGCAAAAGCTAGAAGTGAAGCCAGGACAACACAGCAGTCAGAGGAGAGCAGCTGCATGGCAGAGCCTGCAGGAAGAAAGCTGGCTGTCTTGAAGCACCAGGCTTTTTTCCAGTTGTTTTCTTTTTCCTGCTGATTAGGTCCCCACAGAGCAGACAGGTAGATCTGGGCTCCCTTCCACAGTCTTCCTCTTTGAAATAAAAATCTCACTAATCTTCCTGGTCTGCAATAGTAGACAGCTATGGGATGCAGACCAGGGTGTAGGCTTGTTGGGTGTACGCAGCATATTTGGCACTGCCTTCTTCTCCTGCCAAGTTTCTGTAAATCCACTATACCATGGGAACTGCCTGCATGTAGTCTTCGATTCTGCAGTACAAACAAAGCACTCTTTATTCACACGGAGAAGGAAAGTGAGCTCATATGAGCCACTGGCTGAGAATGATCATATGGTCCAATGCCTGTAGCAGCTCCCATCTCATACATCTGCTCCTCTGCACCCTGTATAAGGACCTCAGGGGGCAGGCTTCCCAGTGAGAGACATAGCACATCTACGGTAACACATACAGAATTCAGATTTGAAGTCAGAAGGAATGAGCACTAAGTCTTAATTGAGGAAGAGGAGAAATATGAGAGGGGGTCCACTAATTGATGGGATCCTCAAATGCATGTATTTAGCCCAACTTATATGTTCAGAGTCAAAGATAACAGATGATGCCAAATTTGGGTTCTGAACTCCCAACACGTGCAATATTTCAGCTACTCAGACTCATTTTTCATTTGAATTCCTCTCTATTTTATGTCATTTCCTGAAAATGACAGCTTTGGTAATGTTGAGAAGCCAATATTATTTTAGCTGTTCTTTTCAGCCTATCAGGAAGGTTATGTTAAATTAAAATACATTGGCTTAAATTAAGATTCAGCTTTACCCAACCAGCTCAAAGCATTTCTCACCAATATGCTGAAGAAGCAGTTAATTCTATCATTTGCATCTAAGGGAAGAGCTAAAATCTCATCCATATATGGTAGAGTTCCCCAAATGCATCTTCTTATTGTTTCTGATAGTGTTGCCATGTGAGTGCAGACACTCACCAGAAAGGGGACAAATTGAAGAGATGATGCTGTCAGAACAAGGGAGGCTAAACAGACAAAGCCAAACCAAATGGAGTTGTATTTCTAAAAATAAATTATGGTAGTATTTCCACTTTCAAATAAGGAAGAGAAAGCTCTATATTACAGTAACAGGTATTTTGATCCCTTGGCATTATTATCATGTTCAAAATAATATCTACCATTGGTTTCTGTCAAGATTCCAGATGTGCTCTACAACTATTAACAAAGCAACTTTCACAATACCTGAGAGACAGGAGTACCATTACATGGAGAACTTTAATACAAACAAGTTTGACTGGATGCTCAACCACAGAAACATTAAGATAGCTTTACAGCTAACACAAATATCCCATATGGCATAATTTATACACCAAGAATACATCCTCTGCATTTCTTAATTCACTGTAACCATGTGCTTTCAGAACAGCTTCCTCCTGTCTTCTGTGACAGCAAAAAGGCGCTATATAGTACAGAACACTACCTAGGGCAATTTTTTCAAGGTTATTAAACAACAATTTCTCACTATTAGATTTGTGATTTGGGGTGGTAGAATATGACATAAGTTTGATGCATGTTTTCCTACAGATCAAAGTGCTGTAGTATGTAATATATCATGCAAAAATAAACATGTCCCACCTATCTCTGAAAAATTCATGAAAAAATCTCTTGCCCTTTGTGAATTTGGCTTTACTATGTAATAGTGTGCCTGCATTGCTAGCTGAACTTAAGAGACCTGGAAAGGTTGTGGGAAAAAATGTGTTTGCTATGAAACACTGGGTTCATAATGTGTAATACAGCACAGTGGTAGCATCTTGAGTATGGATTTCTGAAGCGTTGCGTACTATAAGCTTTCTTGGGAATTAACACTCAGAACATGGTTTTTATGGCTTTGCCAGGGGAAGTAATAGCAAGCAAATGTAAGAACAGCCATCCCAGCTGAGATCAAAGCCCTGCTTAACAGGGATCTAAGTTGAAAACTCAACCATAGAGGGACAGGCATGGCTGTGCTGTCTGATTCAAGGCACTGTAGTGGCAAAGGGAAAATCCTACTGTGCTCTGTATTGGGTACCTCAGGCTGTCTTTTCTCTGAATCCAAACCCTGCTGCTGAGGTTCTGGCTGCACTTGTCCCCCTCATGTTTTTTGACACCTCTCCTTTTCTGATGCCCACCAAGTCCCTAGACATCCTCATCCATGCTCTTCTAGTCCCAGCTGACCTGGTCACCCACAACAGTGGAAAAAAGCATGAGGGGGAAAAAAGCATGACAAGGGGAGACATCAGCAACTGTGGATACCATTTCTGTTCCTTTGTCTTACTGTGTCTCCAACCAGAGCACCCTGACAGCATCCACTGGTTCCTCAGACATTTTCATGGAGTAATAGACACTGTTGGAGGTCTCAGCTAAGCACTTCCTCTGGCAATTTTTCACTTTTATTTCTTTAATCCTTCATCCTATCCTCTTTTCCACTTATCTCCTGTGAGCTCACTTGTGCTTTTTCCTGAGCTTGCAGTCTCTACTTCTCCCTTTTGGTATTTCTCCACCCTTTTTTGATCCCGGGAGATTTCCTCTGCATAAGGGAAAGCCCGTAGCCCGCAGCAGATGTAGGAAGAATACAAGAGTGGGGCCATTATGCAATGTCATGTCTTCTAAACGTTCTCCTAGCCTCCAGCATTTTGTGGCTCAGAGACTCACCAAGCAGGAAGACGTATCTTCTTATTCGATAGAGTTTGACAGATTCAGTTTCCATTCGCTTGTCCAAAAAGATGCTTTATCAGCATTAGTTGAACTGTAGCCACACCAAAGTAAGGGTTCTTGCATTACATGCAGTGTATGACTGTGTAGCATCTAGTTCTCTTTGCCAATAACTCCTTAGCTGCTCTCAGATCCTTCAGGAAGATTTTAAACCTTTAAACCACGCTTTATAAAATCACCACTATTGAAATATTTTTCTTACTTCTGACATTTTTTACTGGTTTAGAAGATGAGTATGCACGGGCTTGTTTTAGAGTTGGGAGCTTAAGTCACCAGTGGTAACAGCAATGGTTAGATTTCTGGCTGGTCAGATGATATATTTAGAATTCCTGGCAATCTTTTTACATTTGGCATTTTGTCCCTGACCATATTAATTCCCAGAATAATGGCGGATATTCACTGTTCCAGAATATCAGAGAAGTACAACCTTGCTGAGATTAAAGCTTCCATTCCCCACTGTAAATCCTACTGAAAGATGAGACTTAGTTACGTATTAGTTACACACCACAGTTATGTAGGCCTACCCACTGATCAGCAACTGCCCTGAGGAGCACCGAAGTCACTTGCTGTTCATTTTTTGCAGAAGTATTCCAATGAATGCAATTTTATTTTTTTCAAATTGTAACCATGCTTCGTGGGTTTGCACTGATGAGTCTGAGATAGCATAAAATGTCATTTTATGTTGCAGTACTTCCAGTTTGTCAGCAGCAACAACTAATATTCTAATTGAAATACTGAAGTATAAAGGAGGATCTTCAAGTGATGACACTTTAAAAGACATGTAGACACATAGCGATCCTTTCAGAACAGGGTGCCCAGAAAAGCTCTTGCTGTGTTTTCTCAGCATTTTCGCAAGTGTGCGCAAAGCCCGATTCACAGGGTACTGAAGCATCTGAAATAACACCTGACCAGGGGTGGTGGGATCTTGTGCCCTCTGACAATCTGTCCTCAATGCTTTGTTATCCAGTATTATAGCACAGGATGAAACATACCTGCTTTGTCAGTCAATTACAGCTTTGTGGTGCCTTGCATCCCCCTTTGCCTCAGGGGCATCACAAGGATCACCATGTGCTCAAGCATTAATTATTTTGTTTTTTTTTTCTCACAGTGTGAAAGTGACATAAAATAGGAGTTACCATCTCCAGCTGAAACACCTTTTTATCAAATACTGGTTCTGGAGGAACAGACATATCTAATGTATCTGTAATTACTGCTATAGATAAAGACAGACTCCCTTAAACCATGTATTTGCCTCTGAGAGTCTTTTATTCCCTTCCTGTCAGCTATTTCTTCATTTCTGCATATTAGTACCATGAATTAAGGAAGGGCAATGCACAACAGTGTATTGTTTTTCGTGAATAAAATCTGTAGAAGATTTCAGCAAGAAACCTATAAGTATCTTGACTTGTTTTGGCTAGCACCCAGCTTTTTCCTAACATGTTAGAATTATGTGGATAAACTTCCTTGATGCTTTTACTAAAAAGAATTCCAAGGGAGAGTCAGGAAACTCAGTCAGTGATTTGTCTGTTGCTGCAGAGCTATGTTTGTGGAACTAGTAGAAGCATTAGTGCACATATAAAAAAATGACACACTCCAGAGGATGAACACATTTTTTTGTAAAAGAAGTCACGTCTCATAAATCTCTTGGAACATTTTGAAAGTGCAGTCAGGTACGTGTCTGTTTCAGTCTTCCTGGATTTCCAGAAAGCTCTTAAGGAAATGAGGCAGCCTTTGCATAAAAGGGCCATAGATAATTAGGTAATATATGTGGGTAGGAGAAAAAGGTAAATTTTAGCTGTGGAGGAAGGGCATTGACAGCACATTATGGATAAATGTGATAAGGCTGATGTGATGAGATCTGCTGTGCAGCACAGTTACAAAAAAAAATATAAGGGCACAAGCAGCAAGGTAAGAAAGTCTTCCAACTATGTCAGTTTGTACTGACATAATGTAGCCCTTACTGATCTGAGTGACTGGAATTTCAAATGACGGATGAAATTCAGTGGTAGATCTGTATGAACTGGTATTCACGGAAATATCCGCTCCCAATTTAAATGTTAACCGATAGAGTCTGAACAACTATTATAGCTCAAAAATGAGAGCTCAGTTATTATTGTGTGAATACATCAGCTCAATATCAATCAGAAAGCAAGTTTAGTGTTGAGAATTATTAAGAAATACTGTATCACTGTGTCATTGAATATTTCCATGGCACACCTCCGTTATGAATATGGTGCACAGTTCTGCTCTGTCAACCCACAAAGGGTAAAACAAAACTAGGAGAGGTCTAGTGAAAACCAGCAAGGTATGGAAGTGCTTACCTGCTAAGACCAGGACTCTTCAGTTTGGAAAAGAGATAACCAGAGAGCGATAAGACTGAGTCTTGCAACATTATGAGCAGCCTGGAGATGGTGAGGGCTAAATGGCTGTTTGATAGTTCTTCCAAGAGAAAGTCGATCATCGTGTCTAATTCAAAGTAGGAGGTTCCAAATAAAAGGTAAAGGAAGTAGCTCCTCACCCAGTGTAAAGTTAAACTGTTGCAATAAATCCCTTGCCAGGAGGTAAGATGAATACTGGTACTGTACATGCATTCAAAAAGCAGCAATACTTTCATAGAAAAGTATCCATCAAGGGTTATCATACACAAAGCTTGAGACATCTGTATCTGGAAGCCAACAAACTGCAAACTGAAAGGATGGGAAAGTATTTTGGGCTCATATTGCAATATGAGTGCTCTGCCACAGTCTTTCATAGGTATTAGCTGTTAGGCTGGTCATACCTTTGGTGTAGCCCTGCAGAGCTGTTACACCATTGTCTGTCCTGGTAGCCATGAGAATGGCCCCTTACAAATGTTTCTCTATGGATATCAGAGTGTTTTACCCTCTTATACCTTTGTTTTGGTTTTGTATCACAAAGCAGAACAGAATACAAATCAACCAGCAAAATGCTGTTTTGTTTTTTTAGTATAGAATAGATAATTTCAAAATTGTTAATGTCCACTTTCCTCAGTGTGTCTGAAATGCCAAAAGCTCTGTTGTTCTGCAAAAGCAGGGTCACTCGTTAGCCATACGTTGGCTTTCTCCACTGTGCAATTCTGCACTGTTTGTGTATGCAGCACACAAAGTATGCACAGCAGGTGTTGTGTTAAGCTCTTTTCTAATATGTTTGGATGAGCTGCTTCTAATTAGTTATCCTTGCAAACAGAGTGGGAAAATGTGGTAAATATGGTCATGCAGGCTGTCTACCTAATAGCCCAATTAAGTCATTGTTCTGTGGGGTCTGGATGGAAGTTGCTGCCACGTGTGAAAGAGAAACAGGCTACATACACTTTTTTAAGGACAGTCCATCATGGCTTCTGCAAAGAAGTATAATGATGGCTCAGGCATTAATGTGCAGACTGCTGTATATTTTGCATGTACAGCTAATTTTTATTTGTTACATAAAATACTTGGTATCACTCATTAATGTCAGAGCTGCAGCTGGATATATTGAACAGTAGTCTAAAGCCTACCCTAAAATGTGAAGCTCTGAGCATTTCAAGTATCAAGCCCTCAGCTAAAAGATTCAGGCAATATACTCTGGATCAGTCTGAGAGCTCAAGGGTGAACACAGTTAATGAATACTGATTAAGTTGCCCAACACAAAATATTTCATTGACATGGAGTTTATTGTCCTTATTAAGTTTCTTGTAACACAGTTCTCATACACATCAGACTGTTTCTCTAGAGACCTTACTGGCAAAGCCCTACTCCTGAGTAAGCTGAATTGCCATTATTAATGCTAGAAAATGATCTGAACAGTCTCATTTAAATGATAGCCCATTTAAAGCTCTTCAGTCCATAAATTAGATAAATGCAGATAAACAGAAAACACGTCCAATCTCCAGCTGGTGTTAGCCTCAGTGTCACACATGAGATACCGTCAACCTGTGATCTGCTGTGCTGCTAGAGCTGCAGAGACCTAGCTGCAGCTCAAGCTGAATTCGCACCTGCTTGAAACCTTGCTAAGCAATAATGGTGCCACAGTTTGCTGCAGTTTGTAACCCTGGGGGGTTGCACTAATGCAGTTGTGCCAGATGGTGGCTATGTATAGCAGGGAGAAAGCTGACGTGGCACCTGGCTTGAGCTACTAAGCCCCTAAATATGCTTTACTTTAAAATAAATATCTGATACGAATAACATCTAAATTGAGGGTCTTATCCAAACACAGTATCAAATGATGGTTTAATCCTATGGTTATTCTCAGTTACTGAAAATTCAGGGTACATCCTTGTCTGAGATGATGTACTGGAAACTCTAGGATTCCTTTTGTAACCCCTGAGACTAGATAGCTCCAGGCAAAGGAGCTTTAAAATAGCAACTCTAAAATTGCCAAAAGCATACTATTGCTAGCTGGCTTTACTTGAGTCTATAAAAGCAGTGATGACCCAGCTTGTGGCTTGGCAGAATTTTAGACAACATGGCAGACAATAGAGGAAACTCTGCCAATACTAATATCACATTTCTAAGAACTGTCCAAGCAATATTAGTCCAAATTAATTATATGGGATAAATGAAAGTTTACCTAACAAGTACCATTCATTTTCATGAAAGCAGCAATGAATAAAAGAGTGACTAGTAGAAGCTATGTTGAATTTTTAAAAGTTCATAGTGCTAAATCCTCCCCTTCCATTCAACTGAAGCTGATGGGATCTCCCCAGAGTAAAACAAAATAGATGTGATGTGGCGGAGAAGGAGCAAGTCACATTCATTTATACAAAACTTTCACTTCAGACTAAATGGGTGTGTTTCTTCTATTAGAAGAAAATAGGAATTCCTTTCTTCTTTCTTTCTTCTTTCTTTCTTCTTTCTTCTTTCTTTCCTGGATGTCACCCAGAAGTGCCTACATGAAGAAACTTATTTGTTAAAAAAGACCTGCTGATATGTCCTATGTGTGGACCTCCTCCTTACCTTCTGGACTTAAACAGCAGGCTTCGGGCTGCACTACTGAAATGCTTAGCTTTATTTGCTTTTTAGTTTTAAACTATTTGTGGAGAAGTATCTTGGTGTGGCATATTCTACTTCAGAGACTTAGTCATTGCACTCTGTGATACAGCAGCTAAAGGTTTTAAGATTGTCCCTTAACTAGACAAACTGAAGAATCACCTTTGTGCTTATAAACCTAAAGCAAAATTTTGTGCTACTAAATGGGGAAATTACAAGATTAACACAATTCAAAGTCCCAGTGCAACTGCCATTCAAAAGTAGGGATTTAAGTTCATGTCTGTTCTGAGAAGCATGAAGTCAGAGTTCATGCAGTATGAACTCTGTTCCTGTTGGTTATGAATTCTCTTGTGCAAACAGCTATTTAAGATACATAAGACAGTGGAATATTCCGATTAAAATTTGGAACTTTGAGGAACTGAATTGCTCTCTAAAGACTCTTTCTTTGCAGGGGTTTACTGTAATGCATGGACTTGTCATTATAAATCTGAGAAGTTAAATTTTGTTTCCTTGTCTGCAGCTAATGGCTTCCTGCCAGTGCTCATGGTATTTCTAACATATTTAAAATACCAATTATCTGAAGTAAGGGTGACCTTCTGCCCTTTAAAATTTTCATCCTTGTGCATAGGGAGTGAAGTTAAAAAGCAGATGGTGAAACTGGGAAACTGAATGACTAAATGCTGCTACTTCCACTTACCTGGCCATAACTTGTCTAACGCTACTCACAGTGCTTTCTGCTAAATTTTGGGGGGGGGGGGGGAGGGAAGTGGGGTGTCCTTTTTGTTTTTTTTCCCCTTTCATCTGGAATCTGGATTTTGCTTAAAGGAGAAACTTAGGGAGTTGTAAATCAGCACAGTCCATGTTTCCTTAAAACATACACAGTATACAGTGTGCTCCAGCTCCTGCTGGAAGTCTCTTAAACTAACAAGCCATTTGAGTCAATCATTGTAATAGCTCAAGGGAAGTGCATGGCCTGCACAGTCCTTCCGTTTTCCTGTGGAGTCATTCGTCTTTTACAATTGAGCTTTTGGCACCCAGGACACTTCCAGACAAGTAAACTTGTTTTCTAGGAAAACACTTATTCACTCTTATATTCTCCTTTCACTTGTTGGCATTCAAAATGATGTGCCTACTTACTGTCAAGTTTACATTATTTTTGTGTTTACCAAATAGAACTACCCGAAGTAAATCAGCATGTGATTAAAGATGTAGATATGCACTCCTTCATAAGTAAAATGGCTTTAGCTGCATTGCCCTGAGATCACTTACCTGCTGAGCATTCCTGTGTTTCTACCTCTGCATAGGGCAGCAGACTGCTATAAGAATAAGAGGACATGAGGAGCACTGGAGTAAGATGAACTCAATGCTAACGACCTTGTTGGTGTACTCAGTTCACTGCGGGTCTCAGATACTGACAGATCACAGAATGAAAGAACCTGCAGGCAACTGAGCAGTGTCACTTGAAAGCTCAAATCCCAGTCTGTAATCATTCACGCACAGACTGTACTGAAGACCACCTTATATACATCTTAGTCACAACTCTGTGCCATTTTTTCTTCCTGGTGAACGAGATGATAGTGACTATTTCAGCCTTCTGTATTAAGGGCAAAGCTAAATTTGCCATGTAGGAAACACCGAGGAAAGCAAAGGAACAGGAATAATTTAAAGATGGCTGCTTAAGCTTTTGGGGAATGCTATCTTCACATGAGGTGAACTGTCATCCTTCCCCTTACCGTGTCTATGCAGGATATACATTCACCAACTGTAACTACTTGTGGACTGGGTCTATCAATAGTCACTGTATAACAAGACACAGAAAAACCTCATAAAAAACTAAATGGAGTGTTGTGGTTTCCAGCAATGTTCATAAGGTCTTGTTCTTCAAAACACTTGCCATTGTCCATTAAAAAAATCTAAGCTTAGTTCTAGTTTTTCTTACTAGTAAATATCTTAAGGCTTTACTCCCTGGAGAGAACATTTTAGTTTTAATATCACATTTCAACAACAGTGATAAGTAAATTCTTTAAAGCAAGCTAAGCAATAAGGAGCAGGAGCTCTGCAGCATTCATTGCCTCCTTGTTCCCTCCTTGGGGTACCTGAGGTTCTACATGTTGACAAGTTCAGTGACTACTATTTTATTATTTCAGGTGAAACTGATTTTCTGTTGAGCTTTTCTAGCTCAGCCTCATACCAATGCTACAAACATAAGAAAACATAACAAAACCAGGATCAGGAGAAATATAAGAAAAGGAGTCCTGACACTAAGCAAAATATATCAGATTATTCTTACTGTAATTTTGTTTGCAAGTGCCATTACACTGGAGCTCACTTTTATGTGTCAGAGACAGTGATTAAGTTTTGTAGATTTCAATTCACCAACCAGAATGAATTTACTGTTCTCATTCCTATCCATGGCTTTCGGACTTCAAATCATGCATGTAGCTCTTGCTTTCCAAGCCAAAATTCCATTTTCAAAAGTATTAAAACAGGTCTGGCAACAGCATCCTCCAAAGTAATATAGTCTTATTAACGGCTGTTTTCTCGCACCTGTAGTATCTCTCTGCTTAGTGTTCATTGTTAATACACTGTGACTCTACTGATATTGAGGAGGACCTATATGCCAATGTAAGTTCATTTAAGAATAAGCCTCTTAATACTATCAAATACAAAAATCAAACATATTTTTCACCTAATGACGTATTCAGATATTTTTTTCCCACTTTTCTTGCTTTTATCAGAAAATGCTTTGTGTTTAAGTCCAGTGTAACAAGAAGAACTAAGAGAAAACAAATTGATATCCTAGATAAAGAGACTTTAACACTTTATTAATTGTCCTTTGATGTTCTTGGTTAAGGAAAAGTAGGTAAGATTCACACTAATTGTTACATCACATACCACCATTATGACTCAGTTATGTTTTGGACTGTATGAGAGTAGTAAAACTTACTGCACACTGTAGATAGCTTTGTGCTGTGTTACATCAAAACTTTTGTTAGAGTTATTTGCAAATACACCTCTTACTGAAATAATTTTTTGTTGTAAACCTCATTTTGAAGGTGAAAACATCAATCCTACGCTATTCCTAAGTACTTAAATGCTTTTTTTTCCTTGTTAGCTACCCAGCCAGCCAGGGACCAGTCTGTGCCCTTGTATCAGAGCTTCCTGTTCAGGAGCAAGAATTGGTGTTTGTCCTTGATGAATTTCAGCTGGATTCTGCTGGCCCATTCCTCCAACCTGTCTAGGTCCTGATGAATAGCATCTCTAACCATGAGATTATCAACAATTTTAGCCCTGTTTGGTGTCATTTACAAACTGGATGAAAGTATAGTTAGGCCACTGATAAAGATGTTAAGCAGGATAAGTTGCAGCAAAAGCTCCGTAGTGCTCCACTTCTTGCTGGCTTACGAAGTATGACCCATTTGATCCTACCCCTATAAGCCTAATGAATGAGTTTTTAGATGGATGATTATCCATCCAAACTGTAACATCCTAACTTGGATAGTTTGGATGGATACAAGAATATTGTTGTAAAACTGTTGGATACCTTGCTGAAGTCAAGATAAATGACATGCAGTACTCTGCGTTTGTCCAGAAACTGAGATCCTGGTCACAGGAAGAAATCAGGTGGGTCAGGAATAACTTACCCTAGGCAAATCCATGCTTAATCACCTTCCCAGGAACCATCAAAGTGAGACCAATTTGCCTGTAGTTCTTTAGGTTGACATTTTGGCTTTTTTTTTTTCGAAGGTGCATATGCCTTTCTTTAGTCATCAAGCACCTCCTCTGGATCTCCAGGTGTACAGCTCTAGATAGGCCATGAGAGGGAGGCCTTGGAAGGTACTGTCCTTGCTCTGCCTTCCCTTCAGATGCTTTGTTTGGATGAGCAAAGTTCACTTGGAACAGAAAACAGCATATTGCTTTGGGTTTCCTTTTTTTAACACAGTGGTAAACTTCCATCAAGCAGAGAGGAAACCAAAATTCTGCTGCTGTCAGCACAGGCAGCACACATTGAGTGATGGCCTTTATGTGTGTGCCCACAGGCACTTACGGGTACAGTTTTTGAGCCTTGCTGTAGAACCAAGGAAAAGTAAGGGGTATGAGTCTGGATCGGAGAGCTGCTACTTTAAAGTGGGTGCCAAAATTTTCCATTGTAACTTTCTGCATCAAGCTGAAAAAACTTGAGAAACTTTCTTCAGTGACCTCTACAGAGAAAAAAAAATAAAATAAAAAAGCTCTAAATTTTCCCTCTGTTTATTTATATTTGGTCAGAGCATATGGCAGTGTTTTTTCACACTTGAAATGATTATTCAAAAATGGCTCAACAGATTTTACTCAGATTTCCAACGTCATCACCTTTTGGCTGAGGTCGACTGTGGAAAATTGAAGCCAAAGGAATTTGAATTATGAGCAATAGGAAAAGGGATAGGGAGGTTGGAGAGCAGCTGGATTTCAAACTGTAATTCTAACTACATCACAAAAAGCCTCACAACTGTTTTTCTGTTCTAATTCCAGATGACTGAACAGCAGGTATTTCTATAGGTAACTTGGGCAGGATTTTTCAAAGTTGCAAGGGGAAGCAACCTGCAAACATCAAAACATCAGACTGTTTTGCTTGTGTGTAACTAATCACTTAGGGGAAAGGATGGGGAAAATGAAATCTTTTGAGGTGGTTGACTTAAGAAGCAGATGCAGAAAATTTACATGACTCATGAGTTGGAGCAAATAGTATCATCTAGCTAACTGTATTTACAAAGGTGTGCTGAGACAGGAAGGCTGAGGATGTTGCATGGTATGGGTTAGCTCAGTGACAATCCATGGAGTGATGACAGGGCTGATGCCATACTGAAGTGAAAATTTACCCTACAGAATACCAGATTGATTTTTAAGAATAAATAACTAAAGGGTAGGGAAAGCCACCTTGTCTTTGAGTGTTCCAGTGTAGGCTGAAGTGTGCTGCTTCACAAATGTTCTGGATTCTAGTGTGAAGAAAGAAGACAGCATGAACACAGGTAAATATGCCTAGAGACAACAAAGGAAGCAGTAATGTATCTCCATAAAAGCTGCAGCACACTGTTTCTCTGGTGGTGTCTCCACACCTAGCAGGGAATACCTGGTGATATGTAAATTACCTCTGGTAACTAAAAATAGCTGACTTCCCCTTCTGTCTCAGTAAATCTCAGACTTGCTGTTGCTTAAAAAAGCTTCTTAGCAGCTGTCTGTATGAATTCGAAGGACAGCTTGGAAAGCTGAACTTGAGCATTTTCTGAAACAGTACTGGCAGGCAGCCTGCAACAATAGCTCAGCTAAGTGTGATATGCTCGGTTCTGTGTTTGGGTCCCAGAGACAGCCAGGGTGGATTTTCTCACTGAACAGAACATGAGTCTTACCGCTTCTTCCCGTGGGGAAGTTCATCCTTTCTGCTTCCAGAACAAAAAACATCAGCACTTTTTGTGTATAGACACAAATGAAAAAGCTGTTATAAATAAAAGCATAAGAGCCTAATAACTTAATCCAGCGAGACTGCTGTAAAACTGTACCAGGAGTGCTAGCACTCAGCTAAATCCAGAGGGCTGCTATTTAGGAACGGGGAGGCAGGAACTTCAGCTTACCCAAGTATTGCCTCCAAGGAAAGTTGTGAAAGCAGCACAAATGCCCAGGTCAGGAAAAAAGGGATGAAAAAAAGATGTGATTTCTGTCCAAGCTCAGTGAGGTATGACCTAGTGCAGCAGTTCAGTCTTGAAGGGTGCTCATTCAAAAACATAGGTGGTTAATTTGGAATGTGATCCAGGGGAAATTCAAGTTTCCTGTAGACTAGACATTTAAATATATTTCTGAAGCATTGCAGTGACTTTTAGCTAGTGAAATTTTATGTAAGCTTTTCGATACAAACACACATTAATGAAATGCATATGCACATAAACATAACAAAATTCAAAGAATGTCTTCTCTTGCAACAAAATAGTTTTCAAGGTAAACTGAAATTCTATTTCCATTTTGAAAAGAACATTTTATAAAAAAACAGACCAAACTGAACCCAAAACTAGAACAGCAGCAGAAGAAAATAAAGCTATTCAACTTTTTCCAGAGAAAGCATTTTCAGATGTGAGGACAGGAATCAGTGTATATAAATGTCACAACTTGTTTCTACTTCTGTGCACTTTAGGCATTACTAAGAAAACAACGTGCTAGATATGGGGTTAAAAAAGCATCATTTTTCATGTTGAGACCAGGATGTTCCTGAAAAATCATTTATTCCCATTTCATAGTGTCATTTTCAATATCAGTTACATCTGTACCTTCTGAGGATACATAGTGGGGGAAAACAGAGGAAAAGGCTAGACCTACTTGGTCTGTTCTGGTCCGAGATAGCTGAATACTCAAGTGCCTCTCAGTTTGGAATTGCCATGGCCCAGAACAAGCTTAGTGCAAAAAAAAGTCCTTTTATGCAACATAGAGTCAGAGCAGCTGTGTGGTCCTCTGCTCTGTTGTTCTCTTGAGGACATTTTCAACTTACGAATCACAGTGCTTGTGCAAGCACTTAGTGTTGTATTTTGTATATATTCTGCCTTGTGTAATCTGTTTCCTACTATACTCCATCGCTCTGAAACTACATAACCTAATGCTTGTATATAATTGCAGTTAAGGCCATTGTATTTGCTTGAGAAAACAAATCCACCCTATGCTTGCTGAGAACTTGTGGAGTTCTCATCACGGCACAGCTAAATACTTCTTTTTTAATCATAGAGGCATCTAAATATACATATCTTTTACATCACAAGTAAAATTTATTCTACCCTAGAGCGGGCAGAGAAAACACAGAAAGCGAGCAGACTGCATTGTTGTACTACCAAAGTTCAGCAGAACACAAACATTACAATTTATCTCTTATATGTTGAAGACAACTAAAAAGCAGCTTGATTGAAGGCCTTCCACATTTTCTGTCACTGGGCTTATGAAGGGTTTGAAGCCATTATGTCAGCCTCCCTGTAAGGATCATGGCCTACTACTTCTCTGGCCCTTTTGGATTAAGATTTCATGAATGCCAATCTCCTTAGAGCTTGCTTTTTCCACTGGAAGGAATTCAGAGCTCTAAAGTTTCACCACACTTCTTCTACAAATAGACCATATAGAACATGCAGTAACTTGCTCAATTTTCATTTTTATTTTAATGTTTTCATATGAAATAATAATGTCTAAAGTAAAATTTACTACTTGATTGCTATGAAGGACAGTCATTGAACACACTTTAAATCAAAACATCCAGCACCTCTTTTCCAAGAACAAGCATTTCCAAAGCAGCATGGAATTTTCCCAGAATTACCGGTGACTCACCAGGTCCGCCACTTTAGCACATGTAAATCTGCAAAGAAGTAATAAATAAGGCTATGCCATCTTCATCAGCTGAAGAGGTATCTCACTGCACAGCACTGGGAAATTTGATGAGGGCATACCCATTTTATGACCTTTGATCTAAAGGATCACATGGTCTGCTACTGGTGTTCTTTTGCTACTCTTTTCTTTGTGAGTTTACTTGAAATCTGTAGCATCTGTGGGCCACAACAGAAGACCAAAGACTGAAGCAGTTCTCTGTTAGCTGCTTTGTAGATGATTATAAACCAGACCAGAACACTTTTCAAGAAATGTGCATTGAAATAATGAGGGTTTCCAATCTGAAAACAATGACATGTTCTGGACCAAGCCTCTTTCCAGAAATTAAACAGTAAGTTACAAAATAGGATAGTTCTGAAGCATTTTGGAATGACAACAGTTCAAGATTTTTGTGGTGAAACATAACCTTTGAAACTGTTATTCCACAGACAAATAGCAAGCTCTGTCCTTCTTCACACAAACACAAGATTTGATTGCATCTGTAAAAACTGCCCCCAAAGCATTTCCTTTGGCTAATGTGGAATGCTGACTATTCATTATGTGAGACACAGAAAGACTTTTTTTTTGGCCCTTATGAACTTCTGAAGCTTTGGGGGCCAACAGCTGCTTATCTTGCGAACAGAATTTCCTGTTAGTATCCTTCCAGCCTATTTGTTCACTAGAAGCACAACAAATGTCAACAAAAATAACACACTATGTTCCAATTTTTAAAGACAATTGAGAAATTTCAGATGTTTTACGCTTCCCAAATAGACCCCTGTTCTATTAATGAATGTACTAATATGCCCTTGCTCAGATCTCATTTCATTCTAGTGACTGTTAGTTGGAGTAAAATTATAAAGCTGTTGAGGGACTGACTATAAGCAGCATGTTCTTGTAATGTACAATACACTTCCAACAGCAGGGCTAATAAACATTTTAGGAAAGACTGAATATTTTTAATTGTAAAAAAAATAATGGCTCTCTTCTTGCTATGACAGATTCTGAGTAAATCTGTTGTTCTGACTTCCTTCAGGTTAGCTATTAAACAGTGATTTTGACTGGCAAAATGAGACATCTCCCAGTCTCTCTACCCTATGGAAAGCTGCAGTGCCTCCAGAACTTTCTCCTGCAGCTAACTCCAGTTATAGTATTGGGGAAGGATCTGTGGAGCAGCTGAGGTCACTTGGCTTGTTCAGCCTCGAGAAGGGAAGGCTGAGGGAGACCTCATGGCAATCTACAGCTTCCTCAAGGGGAGCAGGGGAAGAGGAATATGCTCATCTCCTCTCTCTGGTGACCAGTGATGGGACAAGAAGAAAAGGTGTGAAGCTTCATTAGGAGGAGTTCAGATTGATCATTAAGAAGAGGTTCTTCACTGAGGGGGCAGGCAGTAACCAGAACTGGCTCCCCAAGGAAGTGGCCACAGCACAAAGCCTGTCAGAGTTCAAGGAGTGTCTGGATGATTTTGTTACTCATATGATTTAGTTTTTAGGTAGTCCTGGGAGGAGCAGGGAGTTGCACTCCATGATCCTTCTGGGTCACTTCCAACTGGAGATATTCTATGATTCTAGGATTCATGGAAGGAAAGGCAGCAAATGTTCTGTGGCCAATGCTCCCAGTTTTACAAACTATGCACTACAGCCTTCATTTGGCCAAGAAGTAAAAGATGGGAACTGTTGTTTACTTCCTAAGTGTGAAAGATTGAGCGGGCAGAACAATCATTTTCCAGGAGTCCCACTCCAAGATAGCAGGGTAAGACTGGGTATAGCAAGTGCCCAGGACAGGTAGACAATATTCATCTGGGCACCTTCTGTAGTACTGCCAAAACTGAGTTATAATTAGCTATCAAATCCTGTTAGAAGCACAGGACCACTGCTCATCCCAGCAGGCAGTCCAGGATGTTTGAATTACTTGAGAGCTGGCTTTGTCCCCACTTGCATGAGCTTAAAATAGAAAACAAAAGGTATCAGATTCAAACAGGGAAATTTGGAATCAGTAATTGGTATTTTCGTGGGACCTGAGGATAAACATGCTGCTCCTTCAAAAGATCGCTCAGATTGCAAAGAGTTGACATGAGTCATTATCGTCTGGTCAAAACTGTCCGTGATGTCGTTCTTTCTACTTGATTTTTGGTTTGGTAAAGGAGCAGAAGCATAAAGCTTTGTGATAATGCCGTTTCTAGCAGTGCCTGCTGCATAGAATGGTGCTGATCTGCACTTTTCCAGGATACTTGTCACCAGGACTGAATCATCTAGATGGCTCCCTCGTTACCATCAGAGCAGGACACACCACTGATGCAAACCGTGATGCTGTTTATCCCCAGGGAGGTAACCTGCAAGTTATGTCTGCTTTCTCAAAGGGGGACCAAACACATTTTGATTAAGACCCTACTGGGGACTGTTCACATGCTGCAGAAAGTCAAAAGTCAAAGCAGATCTACATTGCCTTGAACTCCTTCGACAACATTGGGTGATACTTGTAGCACAGAAGTTTGTAGCACTTTGTGGTCTCACCCAAAATGCAGGAGCCAATTGGAAAGCTATGAGAATTACACACTATAGAGCTTCAGTGTTTGAAGGAAGTGATCCTCCTGCTGACCTTGCTAGATTAACAATATCAAGAGAAACGGCTTTGTGCAAGAAAACAAGGAGCTCTGTGAGCAATCAAAGTTACTGTAACAAGTGGAAGCTTGTTTTCCATATCCCTGTAGCTGATGTTCAGTGTCTACCACACACATCACGCTGCATGTGCACACAGCAACTGCAAAGCACGTGTGCAGTAAAATCGGGCCATGCGACTTTTGTGCATCACATCTGGTCTCACTGCTGTGAGATGTTGACATGCTATGTACGTGTGCCACAAGAGAGATGTTCTTAACACGCCCTTAATAACTTTTGGCCTCCTGACTTCACTCTCTACCTAAAGATGTGCCCAAAGGACTTCCTAAACCCAAGGCATTCAGGATGCTCATGTGAGCACTTTCTGATGTCCCTGAGGGAGACTTTGCATTTCTGCTTGCAAACACTGTATTTTTCGTACAAACCTTGATGCATATGGAGTGTCAAGACCGGCACTGTCAACATTGTCCTGTACCCTGGAGTCTGGAAAGCTCTTTTTCTTGTCACAGTATGAATTCTTGGGCTTGTCAACAAATAACAAATGCAGAAAACATGCATCCTCCACAGGTATCTTTCACTCTAAGACTAAGACAATAAATCCAAAGTAAACTAAAATGCATTTTCATTAGTGATTCTTAACTTTTCAGGGAATGTCTGCTTATTCACACATATATATAATACCTTTCCCATAAGGGTGCTGCATTCCTATTTGTGGTGGTCAGGAAACCAGGCACTGCTCAAGATCGTGGCATCACAAATTCAAGAGGGATCTGCAAGCCACATACAGTCTCACAGTTTATTACATGGACTAAACATGCAATTTTCCTTGCTTGTAGCTGAAATACACTTTAAATTAGCTGCTTTACAGATAATCAAGCATGCAACAAAATCCACATGAATACTAACCCGAAAGTGGCTCTGGATTTGCACTCACAAGATCTACAGCCCAAATCTAATGTGTTTCCAATGTAAAGGGGGATAATAAGCCTTTCCTAAAGATGCTTTCCCTTGTTGAGTTCATAGCAGTGTCATGGGTTATGAAGAATTGGATCATTGTGTTCATTAGCATTTCAAAAGCATTTAGCTTGGCTGGAGCCCTATAAAAGATTGCAGTGAACTGTATTGCTGTATGTATATAAGCACTACTGAATATAGCTGGAAATAGGATATATTTACATTTTTATGAGAGTTTCCTAAGTTAAAGGAATGTGCTTACTCCTTTGAAGTTGAGAACAAGTTCTCTTCTGCTCTTCCTCAGCCTAAACAGTCATATATGCAGCCAATTGTGGTATTGCAGTGCAGGTGACATCATTGCTGTTGTAATCGTTCCCGCATTTTTCAATGAAGGTGCGGGTAGAAAACTGGATATGAATGCTGGGGCTTTTCTGGTGGCTTATTTCACACATTGTCTGCTCTTGTGAGCCACGTCATGGGAAAGAGCTGGGTTGTCTCCTTGCAGATCACAATTTCATCCACTCCTGTTTGCAGAAGGGTAAGAAGGACAGGTACTAGATTTCTTTTCCCTCCTAAATGTGAAACAACATTTACCACAGAATATTTTGCATGACTTGTGTAAGTGAACAGTAAGCTAGCTATAAACAAACATCAACACTGGACAATGTGAATGCAGATCATGTATTCTCCTCTTGCATAACATAAATCCCTTGTGAACTGAAGCCCATGGTCAGGCACGGTCAAGAACAGAAGGATGAGTCTGTAAGAACTATCTAACCAAGAGGACATAGCAGATGAGGCTAAAATGACTGGTAAAGGTCTTTCATCATATGTTTTCAACCCTCTAGACACTGATAACACAGCATTATGTAAGCATTCCAGGAAAACCCTAGATTGTGTTGGTGATAATTTCATAACAGAAATATTGGAGGCTCAACCATAGGTAATGTTCTACCAGACCTACTGCTCACAAACTGTGAAGAGCTAGTGGAAAATGCAGTCATGGTTGGCAGCTTGGGTTGCAGTAACCACAGGATGATTCAGCTCAGCATCCAAAGGAAGGCTGGGGAGGAACACAGCAGGGTTTGGACTCTGGGTGTCAGGATAGCAGACTTTGGCTTATTTTTAGGGAATTACTAGGCAGAGTGCCCTGGGAAACAGCCATGAAGGGGAAAGGTGCCCAGGAAAGCTGACTAATTTTTAGAGGAAACTTTTTGAGCACTCAGGAACAAACCACCCTGTTGTAAAGGAAGACCGGGAATTCTGGCAGGGACCTTGCTTGGCTAATACAGGAGCTTCTCAATGAACTTAAACACACAAAAAAGGAGTGAACAAGAAGCGGAAACAAAGAGAAGCTGCCTTTCCTGATTGTCATTATTTTCCCTGGACAGAGGCATCACAATCACATCAGCCATCTCTCTCAGCACCCACCTCCTCCCATGGACTGAACTGTAGGTAGCCTAGTATGAATACTAGCTTCTCTAGTGAAGACAATACTAACTTCTGTAGGTAAACAAAACCAAGCTGTTGTGCCCCCTACCCACAACCTCCTTCCAAGTATTGTGCTGGTCCACACATTGCTCTGGGAGCAGATTTTGTGTTTGAAGACAGGAACAAAATAGGACTTTAGCACTTTAGTCATTTCCATGTTTGTTACTAGATTGTCTCCTGATTCATCCACCTACCCTTTCTCTTACATTTTGCTACAAAGAAGAATTGAGGAAGCTGGGCTTGAAGTATGGTCTGGTGAAGAGGAGATGAAGGGGAGACTGAATAGCCTATTGGCTACTTCAAGTAAGGTTATGAAGATGACAAAGCCAGGTTTCTATTCACAATAGCATGCACAAAGCAGACAAGGGTAAGGGACATATTTTGTGATTGTGAGGTTCAAGTAAGACATTAGGAAAATATTCTTCACCAAGACTGTAGTGCAGCACTAGAAGAAGCTATGACAGACCTTGCAGAGTCTCCACTCTTAGAAGTTTTCAAGGCTCAGACAGATGAAACCATGATGGGCCTAATTTAGTGTTAATGATTGTCCTACTTCAAGCAGAAGACAGAATTAGAAATCTCCCAAGGCTCCATCAAAACAGCTTTTGTAATATGCTATGATGTGTCTCTAGTCCAAACTGAAATCTTGCACTTCAAGGAGTTTATTTTGCTCCTCTTGCTCCTTTTTTGTGAAGTCTGTGCAATTCAGATTGTCAGAGAAAACTGGCTAAGGCACTCATTTCAGCTTATGGTCTATTTTCTCCTCTATTTCAAAACAGATATTTTTTGGAGTTTTTTGTTTGGAGGAAGAAGAGAAATATTCAGTCACTTTATTTTGAAAGGTCTCAGTAATCAATAAACTTGGATTGGACATAAATCCTGAAACTGATAATTAAGCAACCAAATAGAAAGCAACCTGAAGTCAAACTGCTGATGTTTATTTTTTTGTTTACAATATTAACTCTATAATACCCTGGTAAAAAAATGTCTGGTTCAGCCTCTCTGTCATAATGGTGCAGGAATATCCAGTATATTCTTCCCATGGTTCCTCAGAGCAGAACTGCGGGACTCAACATTCTTGTTGCTTATTGAGTATCGTAGGTAAAACTTTTGGTGTAAGAAGACTGAAAAGAGTGGAGGCAAATCTGTAGCATCTTTCATTCATTGCACGGTAATAGGAATGAGCCGTATCAGCTCAAAGTGCCTTTGCAGTTTGTGCTGAAAGCAGCTTTACAAATGTCAGTGTGTTGTGGTTTAAACCCAGTCAGGTAATTCGTTCGCTCACTTGCCCTCCCCCTGCTCTCGGAGGGACGGAGAGGAGAATCGAAAAGAATGCAACTCCCACGGGTTGAGATAAGAACAGTTTAGTAACTAAGGTATAACACAAATCACTACTGCTACCACCAATGATAATAATGATAAAGGAAATAACAAGGGAAGAGAATACATCATCTCACCACCAGCCGACCGATAACTCGCCCCCCCCAGCCCGACCAAGTGCCTGCAGTCCCCGGCCCTTGCGGCTAACTCCCAGCATCCTTGACGTGCTGTGTATGGAATACCTCTTTGGCTAACTTGGGTCAGGTGTCCTGTCTCTGCTTCCTCCCGGCTTCCCCTCCTCCCTGGCAGAGCATGAGGCTCACAAAGTCCTTGGCCAAACCTAAACATCACTATCAGCTCTGTTCCCAAGCTGAAAGTCAAAACACTGCACTGCACCAGCTACCAAGAAGGGGAAAAATGACTGCTACAGCTGAACCCAGGACACAGTGGTTACAAGAAACAGAAGACAGCCTTCCTTCAAGCTTCCTGTTTCTTTATCCAGTTGGGGCATCTAGTGGCTCTTGTAACTAAATTGCTTTGTGGCTGTAGAAGAAATTGCTTGCTACAGGTTAGCTGGCCTGTGAGAAAGGCAAAGATTTTCAAAATTATGCTATAGAAAAGGCTAGCAAGTGCTTGCTTCTGTAGAGAGAAGAAAGTGTTTGAGAAAGCAACAGGGGAAAGTTTATTCTTTGTCCTCTACTACTGCATTTCATCTATGCTTAGAGGCTTAATTGTTCAGCCCAGAATATACAGTAACTTCTGCTTAAAAAAAGGCTTAAAAAAAAATTACATGTAGAAAAAAGAAAAGGAGGCACCAGGATTTTAGTTTAAGTCATGATGCTAACTTCTACAAACAAAAGACACAGGCATCAGTGGCAGAACAAGACAACCAGGTGTAGTTTGTAGACTGAACAAGACTGGAGCTTCAGACCATGCACATGGCTATGCACTGTATTCATTACGTAACACTGCAAATTCACCATGAAGTTCTCAAAAGTAGGTCTGTGAAAAACCAGTATTTACCCATAATATGACTGCCCAATATGCTCTGGTCAGCTTTATGTATCCCTGATACATAATTCCGATCAAGCTGGCTGTGTTGGGACAAACAGTAGAAGGTGACTGAGTCAACTTTCCTGTCGTTAGCTACCAATACAACAGGGGAGAACAGCCCCCACAAAATCCAGCATTGTTTCCTCTTAGGGTCTTTTATTCTCACTATAGGGACATCACACATCCTTATGCATTCTATGATACTTGCACTGTACAGGAGCCTAGCCAGCATTACAATCTTACTGATCTATTTGGCTTGACTAGGACCTACAACACACGGGTGTGTATGAGCAGGAAAGGTTTCTGCCTTGTCAGAGAAACCTAACGCTGTGCAGACGAAACAACCATATGAAAGACTGAAAAGCAAGGTGACTGTGGTGATTTTGGGTTTTGATTATGACTTAATTTTACTTACATTATGAATTCCTGCAGATCTTTAACATTCCCTTTGCATTGGTGAAAGATGGTATAAACTCCTACTCTAGCCATGCTGAGTACTCTCTGCTGAGCCTGCCTGTTGAGAAGTGAAAGTGCTGGTTTGTAAGGGAAGGAAGGTGAGAGTAGACAGGGAGAGTATAAAGAAGAGCTAAAACATCTCTTAAACATTTCATCATTCTGCTATCTGGGAACTGTATTTTAATATGCCATTGCCCAATTTACTTTCTCAGATAAAAGAAATAGCTGCTTGAAAGCCCTTCTGTTACTGCAATGGCTACCATATTTGAAACAAAACCCCTGTAATGATTTGGCTTTCAACCTTTGCTTATTAACAGCTCCACCTCAGGCTTATGGAGCTCATGGAATTCAGGATATATTTACCGAACTGTGACTTACTTCCAGCTATGGTATTGGCCTTGTTTTCCCGACTGATAAGTTAAAACACACAAGTTTGCTTGAGACTACAGAGCAGATGGAGTCAATACAAGATGGCATCTATGAACTTCATTTATCAGAAGTAAAATCCTATGCCTCTTCACAGAAGTCCTATCAGGTAATACACTGAGGAAAGTACTCTTTATAGAAAGTTACAACTTTCCCGTCAAACAGGCTGCTTGTCCTGTTTGACAGACCTAGCAACACTGGGGCCTCTTTCAGTGATTTTAATGAGAAAAGATGCCCTCCTTGTCCAACTGCAAGTTCTTTCTCAGCTTTTTAACTTACTGGAGGTGCTGTATGCGTGGTCAGATGTTGCTGCAATGAACTCATCTTCTCTGAAGGACAGACCAGTGGTGCAGTGACAATAGCAACCTGTGCCTGTTGCCAGGCTGTTACCTGTCTCTAAACAAATATTAGCTGCTGGGCAAGCAAAAGCAGCATCTGCCTCCATTACATGAATCCATTTGGTTACACTAATCATTGAACTGCGGCTGATAAAGCAGGGAATATCTGGTACATCTGTGCTGGAGCACAATCAGTTATCGGCTTCTGGATCTCCACAGATGCCACTGGCCTTTATCTTTTTCTTTCTGGAGGTTTTTTTTCTTAAAGCTTGAATAATTTTGTGTGTGCAAGTGTTTGATTAACAACCTTGATCCTGCCATATGTCAGGACTCCCTGTATGTTCTTTCATCTGTAGTACCCACAGAATTCACTCCATAAAGGCAAAAGGTACAGCCTGGCTACAGATCTTCTGTCATTCAGCTACAAACAGCTGGTAGTGTACATTACAGGGCTTATTTAAAGCTCAAGTACTTTCACTTACCCTCTCTGATAACTAAATTTGGCACATAAAAACATGAAAATAAACATATCATAGTGTAGCATTTCAAAGAAGCATTCAGGAAGCAGACAGCATGTCTTGCTCCAACACGGAGAATCCTGTGGCTGAATGCATGGTGCATGCTTTGAGAATGTATCCATCTCTGGTATGGAAAGGACGGGTCATCTAGGTGTGGTCACATAGCTTGCCACGCAGCTTCTCACACTTGCATTCACTAGTCTAAAGCACTGGGTCCTTTCTGTGATGATCTATCTACTGCTAACATATCAGTTTCAGAGAAATCTCCACAACTGATTCTTGATTGGAAGCAGAGGAGTGGTTTTGTGCATGGGAGTGGTCTCAACCACACGTGCTATTGACATATCTGGTGGTTAGTTGAGGAATAATGGTTTTGAGGCACGAGTATTATCTGGCTCTTATGTTCTGGGAGAGCCACTTCCGTCTCCAAGTTTAAAAATATTCTCATTTTTAGCTGCCTCAAACATAGTTATTTAATTTGCCTCTCCACAAGTCATTTGCAGCTTGTGCTTGGCACAAATAGCACAGTAAAGTATGAGAGGCAGTTTTAAATCTAGTACCTCCAAGTTGAAGCAATAAAGGGGACTAAGAAAGGTGGCTGTATAGGACTAGAGCTGCTGTAATTTATGCAGGTTTAAACTCTTTTCCGTGACCATGTCAATCACCAGAGATCCTCAGAACACCTCATTTCAGTCAGTTCCTGACCTAGAAATGCCCTTCATTGGCAGAGGATGCAAAAGGTCAGGCAAGGTATATGAATGAGTGCCGCAATCTTTCCCTCAGTCAGTTTCCAGGACAGGACAGGAGTGGCAGCAACAACAGATAGGTGCTGGCAACAGTTGTTCCTGTTAGACAGATTTGCGGTGGGTGTCGATGTTGTCCTTCCTCTGTTTCGACTGTGTGGTGACACAGTTAGGAGAGTTATAATTGTAAGGCTAAGTCTGTTAAAGTACAGATGCAGGTGCTTCTGCAAGTTTCCTCATGTGACCCAGTTTGAATCTGAAAGCAGAGCAGCGGTACCAATGTCATGAGTGCCTTGACCAGAGAGCAAGCTGTCAGGTAAACCTGATGGCTTGAGTTTCCTCAAGGAAATGCAATTTTGCAGTCTTTACACAACTAACTGGGCTGCCAGGAGGCACCTGTGACAAACTGGATATCGAGAAGCAGCAAGCTCAGGGCTGCTCCTCAAGGGAGGAGGAGCTGGGAGCTGAGGCGGACGATGTAAGGAGATAAACCAGATGCAGGGCCTATCCAGGAGGCTCAGTCAGAAGCAGCAGAGCATGGGGCCAGAGACAGGGACAGGATCAGGCACAACTGTGGTGTTAATAGGACAGGGACTAATGACCTGTGCTGAGCCGCAATGGTGTCCCGGGCCATGGGCTAGTGTGGGGTGAGGCCCCAGGGGAAGCTTGGCAGGGACAGTCAAGGCTAACAGTGCCCTCAGAGCCATGGCCCTGGGGTTCACAGACAGAAGCTATCTCTCAAGGTAGGAATCCAACAACCTGCACTTCAAACAGAGCAACGTTTTAGTCCAGTAAGTAAAGTATATAAGCAGCCTTCATTGCAGAGATCAAAATACCAAGTACTGGAGCTTTTCGTCTCTCAGGGTATTTGACACTCTTTTCTGTGTGCATCTCATTTCTCCTACCTTGTAGGAGGTATATTGTAACTGTCACATTAGTTAGATCATCCAGTCAGTCATGCATTTGATCCTGCATTTCTGACATTCTTGTAGCTGAACAAGAACAGAAGAAAATACTACATGAGAAGCCAATTCTGATTATTATCAAGATATAGAGATAGTCACTCCAGCTGTTAACTGAAAGACATTTTTGTGGCCGTAGAAGCCAAACAATGAATATCTCATTCAATTGTTGTTTTGGTGAAACTTGCAAGTGAAAACAGAGTAGGACTCCACGATCCAACCTACAGATGGTCACAGAGAAGCCTGGCATACTTAAATCATAAGGGAGCTTATAGCAGTTGAGGACGTTTGCTTCTTTTGTACATAAGCGTTAAGTCTTTAGGGTAACTCAGTAAGAGACAGAAATAACCCAGATAATTGTACTGTCAGAACAGCAATTATATCCATCTGTGGGGAAAACTTGCATACAGACCTCTGTGGAGCAGGGAAACCTTTTAAAATCAATGGCTAGTGCAGGACCTCCTGGGAGGCACATATGCTTTGCATTATAAATTGAGCTGAGGCCGGGGTAAAGCAGGGTTCACAACCCACATATCCCTACCTGGCTATAGGTACTACCTTTTATGGTATAAACAGAATCACCAGGTAAAACTAGATTTAGCTGTGCACCACCATACAGCCTTGGGTCACTAAGATTAGAATTTTTATCAGAGGTTTGTATCTGTCTTCATGTCAGGACTTAAATTTGGGTTGAGGTGTTCCAGTAGCGACTTATAAAAGACATTATTTTAGGATTTTATCAACACTGTTTATGTGCTGTGCCTACAAATTTGTGAAAAAGCACTTTGTGTCTGCCTATGCTATTGCAATCGAGCTTTGAAATTAATGTGGCTGGGATTACACTGATGAGGAGAATGATATCCACTGCAAATAGAAAGGTTTAAATGTCTTACACTGGCATCTTTGATTTTCCTCAGAATAAATGACTGTGCACCTGGGTGAATAAACAATGCATTAGTCTCAAATTACATTTTAGATATTCGTTCTAAAAACTCTTGCAAGTGAATAATAATTGTATGCTTTTTTTTCAAAATGTAACATTTGTCTTTTACCATGCAATGACTAAGAAAATGCTTTCGGGGTAAACGGGCTGAGAAGAGGCTCTGTGTACGGGGCATTCATTCGCTTCGCCTCGGTACAGGAGAAATGAGGTTCGGCCACCAATCTGAACAAACTGCTCCCTCTCGTGGTGTGAGGTCGGACATAGAGCAGCAGGTGAGGGTCGAGGTGGGGACAGGCTGCCCCGGGGTATATGCAGCCCAAGTCGGCAGGAATGGGGAGCCCTGAGCTGGTAGTTACGAGTATAGCTTTGCTGTTGGTTCGTTCTGACGGTGAGTGCGAAGAAGGAGGCGTTTCTCTTGAAAGGCTGATTCTGAAAGAGTAAAATGAAAAGGCCCCTACTTCCCCAGAGTACGTGCTCCTTATTTATATTGGCTTCCCCTCAGGAAGAAGACCAAACAGCAATCAGACACAGAAATGGAGGTGCTGAACGATAGGGATGGAGGGATGTTGGCAGGGTGGGAGAAGAGGGGAGATGGCTGTCTGAGCACTTCAGACTTGCACTGTGATAATGCTGAGCTAAGATCTGTGGCTTGTGGCTCTGTTGTCAGACCTAATATAATCAAAGAGCAAAGAGCAGAGAGCTGATTGTTAATCAGAAGAACAAACTGAACATAAA
This sequence comes from Pezoporus occidentalis, assembly GCF_034315485.1. Lineage (NCBI taxonomy): Eukaryota > Metazoa > Chordata > Aves > Psittaciformes > Psittacidae > Pezoporus > Pezoporus occidentalis. Next base: position 620,194 of record NW_026913855.1, read on the forward strand.
TTAAAGAGGAAAAGAAAAAAAAAATAATTTACGATTGGATTTGTTCCTTAAGGGGAAAGATGAAATAATGACAACAGGTGAAACCTGAAAGACAGACAGGGCTAAGCAAAGTTGGGACTGAAAGGTTGAAGCCGGAGGGAAAGGCACCAAGATGGAGTAACTGGCAGGAGGTGATAAGAGGACCTGGCAAAGAAGAGGGAGGTAGTTTGGGTGTTTGTCACAGCAGAATAACAGTGTGGATATCAGAAAAGCAGTGAACTGTTACATGACACAGAAAGGCCCAAGCATACTGACATTTCCAGAACAGACCTGGTTCTCCATCTTTTCACAGACATCCCTATTCAGTGCTCTTTCTTCTTCCTGATAGCAACCTTTTCTTTCAAGTCCTTCAACATATGAGGAAAAGGTGGAGATACTTTACACACCCTTTGTTATTATAAAGTTGTTTAAAGGCTGCATAGAATCCCCATTTGGATAAGTGTATCACATTTATCAAATGAGACATCCAGGTATGTATGATATCTTCATGCAGCAAAGTAACTAATGGGAGCATTTGATGAATTCTGAATTTGAGGGGTGTTGTTAGGAGATGCATAATTTAGCACGTAGGTGTATTTAAAAGAATACCAGCTGGTAAACCATGATTATCATCTCAGCCCTCTGGTTGGTGAAAACAGTAAAAGAATCAGCACCCTTCTCAAACTGATAGTGGCAATGATTATTTCTGTGCCACTTTTCGTTGTACAGACTTTCTCAAGCAAATGACTCAATACACACTCAGGAATTCTATTTCTTTGACATATTGGGAACCCTGTGTAACTTGTCTTTCCTCCATCAAGCCCTCCATCAAGTGCTCGGCTTCATGCAGGCGAACATTCATGGCCTAACCTCACCTTCAAATACAGGCTTAAATACTGGCCTTTCTATTTCTGTCGATTTCACACTGCTTCTGTAGTGGTTGAGCAAATTTACAGAACAGTCCTGACAGTCTAAATGTCATGCCCCTGTGGGCACTGCCAGCCTGGACTGCCCATGCCCAGCCTATTCTGGAGCTTCCCCAGAGGTTTCCCCATGGTCCAGGACCCATTTATGCCCTCAGACCCTGGCTGAGGTATTATGTGTCCAGGATACTGGATTTTGGACTCATCTTGCCTGTCATAGAATCACAGAATCAACTATATCGGAAAAGACCTTTAAGATCATCAAGTCCAACCATTATCCCAGGACTGCCAAGACCACCACCAAACCATATATATCACCGAGGGCCTCACCTACATGGTTTTTGAACACTTCCAGGGGTGGAGATTCCACCACTTCCCTGGGCAGCCTGTTCCAATGCCTGATCACCCTCTCTGTGAAGAAATTTTTCCTAATATGCAGTCTAAACCTCCCCTGGTGCAGCTTGAGGCCATTACCCCTTGTTCTATTGCTTGTTACCTGGGAGAAGAGACTGACCCCCACCTCACTATAACATCCTTTCACATAGTTGTAGAGAGCGATAAGGTCCCCCCTGAGCCTTCTCCTCTCCAGACTAAACAACCCCACTTCCTTCAGCCGTTCCTCATAGGACTTGTTCTCCAGAACCTTCACCATCTCTGTTGCCTTTTCTGGACATGCTCCAGCACCTCAGTGCCTCTATTGCAGTGAGGGGCCCAGAACTGAACACAGGATTCGAGGTGCAGCCTCACCAGTGCCAAGTACAGGGGGATAATCACTGCCCTGGCCCTGCTGGCCACACTGTTTCTGACACAGGCCAGGATGCCGTTGTCCTTCTTGGCTTCCTGGGCACAAGCTGGCTCATGTTCAGTGGCTGTAAATCAGCAGCCCCAGGTCCTTTTCCACCAAGCAGCTTTCCAGCCACTCCTCCCTAAGCCTGTAGCATTGCATGGAGTTGCTGTGGCCCAAATACAGGACCAGGCACCTGTTGAACCTCACAGCACTGGCGACAGCCCATCCATCCAGCCTGTCCCCATCCCTTTGCAGAGCCCTTCTACCATCCAGCAGATGAACACTCCCACCCAACTTGGTGTCGGGTACAAATTTACTGAGGGTGCACCCAATCCCCTCGCTCCTCTCCAGCCCTACCTCACAAATACGCGTGGCTCAGGAACAGAAAAACATGGGATGAGGGATTTTCCCTTCTCCACCTTGCACCAGGCCACCGACGGGCAGCGCCGGTGCTACTGCGCCCTCTGCAGGGATGCTCCCGGGAAAACGAGAGGGTGGACAGCAGCTCGCCCAGGCTGCGCTCTGGGCGGGAAGCCGGGCGGGGTGGGGGGATGTTCCTCGGCCTCTTATTTTTTCCTCGATTACCCAATTTAACAGTAAAACGCTGCTTGGCTCACAGTGGCACTCGCACCCCCCCATCAGCCCGTTACCGTGATGCGCAGGGGTGTGGCGGTAGGGCTCCGGGGGGTCCCGCCTGCTCTCCCTCCCTCCCTCCCCCCAGCTGCGGCAGGGTTCAGCCAGCCGCGCCCCGCGCCTGAAACGGCGGGGGGGGGGGATGCTGCATTTAGGCAGGTGTGGCACGGCGAGCTGCTGCACCCCACAGCTGCAGAGCGAGGGTTAAACCGCCGCGGAAACAACGGAGATGCGGAGGATAATTTAGGGGAGGGGGCGAAGGAGAGGAAAAGGATGAAGTAAAGGCTGGCATGTGAAGGTTTGCACGAAAACATGGGGAATTGTCCCTACGCTCGCCTGGGGAACCCGCCATGCGCGCACTCGCCCCTTCCTTCTCTCTCTCCCTTCCTCCACGCCCGGGCCTTTTTTGTGACTGTGGGGGACAGCGGGGGCTTCCTCCGCACTGCCCTCCGGTCCTCGAACCCCACGTCTCCGAGGCGGCGGCTGGATTCTCGGCGCGGCTACGGCTGCATGGGTGTTGTGCGCGGAACACAGAAATCCCACATGCGTTTTATTGCCCGACAGTTTTCCTACATGGGAATGTATGGGAAGCGTAACTCCTCGCCCCGCACACGGCGTCCCTGCAGCAAGACATCCTCGGCTCCGCCGCAGCGCCCACCCTCTCCATATGCCCTGAGCCCTCTTCGCTCGGTCTCTGTCGAAAATGCAGCCCGGGGTTATCCTTATCACGGGCCAGCCATGCATCTCTCACTCGGTCCTTGTCCTCAAATGAATGGGATATAGCCTTCATTGTCCCTGCTGAAAGATAGTGCTGCTGGCTTTGAAGCCGCGGCGCAGCCCCACCGCGCCCCTGAGCCGGAGCGTCCCCTAGGAGATGCCGGCGGGTCCGTTCCACCGGCCTCCCCTGGTAGTGGGGCCGGGGGGGCGGTCGTCCACACGGGAGCAGCGGCCGGCCCGGGAGAGCAACCGCCGCCGCCCGGGAGCAGAGGGCGCCCCAGCCCCGCGCACCACCAGGCTCCCGCAGCCAGAGCGGCGGGCTGGGCTATGCCCGGCGTCGGAGCTTTAAAACGAGGGAGGTGGGAAGGTGAGGACAGGGCCCTGGGTTGTGGCGGAAGGTGAGGGGGTGCTGTGGCGACCCCAGGGAAGCTTTTGGACAGGGTGTAGTGGGCTGGAGGGATACCAGACCTGAAGCCCCCAGCGACGTTCAAGCCAGCTCTTCAGCTACAGGAGAGTCTGAGAAAGATCCGTACTCTTCAGAAACGAGTTGCTTCCCTCTATTTCATTTTTCTTTTGTGTTTAACGTGCAGACGGTCTCCTTAAGCGTGCCCAAAGCATAAACGTCTGGGATTTTTTAATCCCTTCCTCCCCTCTCGGCCGGTGAAGAGGGCTCCCGCGCCCCCTGAAAGGGCTGCACCTGTAGACACGCGGTTCTACTTGCCCGTTCCCGCCGCAGCGCAGCTTCCAAGCTCGACCGGGACCGAACCCGCCGCCGCCCCACGGGGCACGGCCCTGCCGCGGCGCTGGTGCGGAGGGTGGCGGAGCGCCCGCTCCCCTCGGGACGGGGAGGTTGTCTTTCCCCTTCCCGGTCCCCATCCTCTCCTCTCCGGCATCCTCCCTCAGAGTGTTTTTAAGGAGGGGGGGAGGGCAAGGTGCGTTCGCGGGCCTGGGGGAGATTCTCTCCCTCCCACCCCCCCCAATATTTAAAGGCCAGTATTTAAAACCTCGGGTCCGTGCGCCCCCTTTCGCGAAAGGGGGAAAAAATAAATAAATAAGTGCGTGTGGCTTTTGAACTGCCCACAGACTGTCACAGGGAAGGGGGGAGGGAGGGAAAGAGGGAGGGGGAGAGAGCGAGAAATGCAGAGGCAGCAGCCGCGGCAGCGGCGGCATTGCTCCAGCAGGCACTAGTCACTCCGGTCCCGGCGAGCGAGCGGGGGAGCAGCGCGGCGCCGAGAGCGAGCGGAGCGGGCTCCGGGGTGCCTGGGACTCTCTTGGTGATACCCCAGCGCGCAGACACACAGAGCGGGGGCACAGGAGAACCAGAGAGGTAAGCAGCTGTGTATCTATCGCACTTGTGGCATTTTACGCAGCAGACCCCGAGAGCTGCGCGATTTTTATCATTTCTACCCCCTCTCCCCTTGGTGTCCCGGGTGTGGGGGAAGGAGACGTGCGTTTGAACCTGAGAGAGCGGGGAGAGCGGAGCTAGGGGAGCCGCCCGCCCGGGCATGCTGCTGCAGGGATATCGCTGCGAGGAGCTGGATTCCTCGAGAGGGAAGGAGGAAGGGAGGGAGGGAGGGATGGATGGAGGGAGCCCGCCCGGGACCGACTTCGAGGCATAGATCGGGCTGACGGCTCTGCCCTGGGATTTAAATGCCCGACGAGGCATTCTTGGGGGAGGACGTGGGGCAGCTGGGGGGTGTGCTGGGAACAACCGTGGGTTATATGCCCCATTTCTTCTCGGCACCTCGACTCTGCTTCCAAAGGGAGGCTGCTTAAAAAAGAAATCTAAAAAGGAAAATAAAAATAGAATACCCCCCCCCCCCCCCCCCACCTCGCCACGAAGGGAAGCGCTCGGAGGATGCAACGCACCACGCGAGGAAGATGGCAGGGCGGCTGGCTGAGGGCAGTGGTGGGACTGGGCTCGGTGGGGCGGGCGCCCCGCCGCCGGGAGAGCGGCGGTGCGGTGCAGGGAGCTCGGCGGGCGGGACGCGGTACGCGGAGGCGCGCAGCCCGCGGTGGAGACGAGGCAAGGCGCGGGGCGGCGTGTGCCCATTGTGGCTGGCAACAATAGGATTGTTCTCGGCGGGGCGGAGGGGAAGGAGCGGCCCTGACTCCGCCGTAAACGCTTGTGCCCGTTTTAATCCCTGCTCTCGGCTGGGCGTTAGAGCACTGTTCTAGGGGCAGGGGCTGCCCACCAGCAGCCCCTCCATACCCCCCCCACAGCCTCGGCCGGTGCCGCCGCGCTCGCAACGCCGGTTCATGAATATTCATCGAATGCCGCCCCCCTCTTAACCACGGCTCCCCCCGTTTTGTCTCCCCAACACCGAAACAAGCTACACCTCCCCGCGGCCTTTTCCCCTTCCTCCTCCCGACCCGCCTCCGCCGTGCCTCCTCTCCCCACGCACACGCGTGTCTTTGGAGCGCGGCTCTAGCCAGGAACTTCCCCGTGCCACGGCTGGGCGCGGCGGCTCACACGGGGGAACGAGACCGGGTGGGGGGGGAGGCACACACGCGACACGCACCAGACACGCACCCACCCTCCCGCCACACGCGGGTGGAGCTGCTGCCCGCGCCTTTGTCTGTGCCCGGCGCATGCGTGAAGGCGGGGATGGGGCTGGCGGCGGAACAAAGGCGATGCGTTGCGGCGCGCTGCGACCTCCAGTGCGACCCCTCCCGCAGCTTCCCCTTAGGCTCTGCCGGGGTTTCACCGGGCCGCGGGTAGGGACATCGCTCCCTACGCTGAGCCCGGCTTAACTTTGGCGCTGGGACTGTGCGCGACGGCGGAGTGGACTCCGACGCCCCCCTGCAGCGCAACCCCCACCTCGCCGAGACAAAAATCCGCCCTTTTCGAAGAGGAAAAGGAAGGCGGTGCTGCCCGCCCCACCCGCAGTCGGATTTCGCGCGGGGCGCTCTGCGTGTCCGGGCCGCCTCCTCCTGGAGCATCCCCCTCTGCCGAGGAGGAGCAGCCCTCCAAGAGAAAGATTCATTTATTTATTTATTTAGTGTGTGCCTTAGTGCGACATCTTGAAATCTCTTTTGTTCGAATCGTTGCATCTCGATGCCGGCTGGCACCGGCGCTCGTTCCTCCTCCTCCCCTTTTCCCTTCCCAGCAGATGCTCTTGTCCAAAATTAGGCTATATGTTTCTCTTTTAGGGTGTTCACGCATAAGCCTTTTGGAAAAGGGGAATTTTGCAAGCTAACGATTTATTAATTTCAAGAGCTCAGGCAACTGGTGTATTTGTCAATCTGGGGTTAAAGATGACAAGAATATTGCAAGAGGGCAATGGATGCAGTGGGCTGTGGGGATGCAGTGGATGCAATGGGAGCAGAGGATAGCAGTAGGGCTTATTGTTTCCTCTCTAGGGTGATGAACGGTCGTTGGAAAGCATACATCTCCAAGGCCCCCTCCTTGCATGGCGATTACTTGATATTTCCAGTGTTTTCAATTAAAGTCCCTTCTGAAGAAGCATTGTCATCAGAGCCCTAAAATCTGGCTTAATATCCCCTCTCTGCTTGCCATATGCTTGCCAGGCACCACCTAGACCTGTGGCCAGGCTTCAAAAGCTGAGGGATTTTTCCTGGTGTAGCTGTTCTCCCATTCCAGCAGTGAGGGCGTGGGGTGGGAGTGCCAGCCCAGGGCAAGATGCGGCATCTGTTGCTACTGCTGTCTCCACAGATACCTTGACCCACACAATCCTTTTGTATTCAGGGGGATTCTGAGAATTTTGGGCAGACCCTCAAAGCTATAGGGGTGAGGGAACAGGAAGAAGTAAGGACATGACCAAAGGTTTTTCACTTGCTGTCTCCACTCGCATGAGAAAGAAGGTTTGCTTTGTGATCTTCCTATTTGCTTGTTTGGATGCAGTGTATATTTTCTTTTTGTCTTGCTCTTTCAGTTTTAGTGGAGATCACCAGCTCTGGTCTGTGAACAGAATAAACCCAAAGCATTGGGAAACTCATGGTGGCTCTGTCTATTCTTGTATGCTTCATATATGAAATAGCTGATTGTGTAATTCAGGAAAACGGCATGTGGCTTCCAAAAAGCAATCAAAAAGCAATCACACAGCAGTTGTTTCTGTTGATACAACCTCTGAGCATATCCAATTAAAATAAAATCAACATTAAAAGGTAAAACTGGTAAAATTACCCTTCCAGTTATTGCATGAAGCAATGATCAGGTGCTTTTTCTCCTCTTCCCCCTACCCCCTCCCTTTACATGCTTCTTTGCGTTTGAAATGCAACACCCACTGAAGTAACCTGGTGATAAAAGACTGATTTATTTCAGAGTGTGTCGTACCTTTGTATCATACCCTTTCACTGAGATTATAGATTGCGCACACTCCATAATTTCAGAACCATCCCTAGAGCAATCTCTAGTCCTTAATTATTTGTGTGTTTCGATCTCTCTGGAATAAAATCTTGTGTTTGTGCTGCGTTCTGCTGGTGGGTTGCCTCATGCAGTGAACCATGAAGTCCTTCAGCAGAGCCTCCTGTGTACAGGGTAGCTTCCACCTGAGCAATGCTGAATTCTTTTCTTGTGCAGGCATCCACCCATGCCCAGACGCGGTATACACTGAGGGACAGAAGCTGGTTGCAGGGCAGAAACAGGCCTTCCTGTGAAACCTCGGGAGAGCTCTGTGTGGCTACATTTTCAGGCACCCAGCTACTATTGAGCTACTAATTATTCAGACAGTTGCCATTAAAAGCTAATTTTTCACTTATTTTGGAAAGAAGAACTTCAGAATACTTATTCTTTCTCATCCTTCTGCAAGAAGAGGGTGCTACATGCGTATGCCCAAATCCCAGGTCTTGATATAGGTCTGCAGGTGTAAATGAAGTATCCTTGGGTACACCGTGAATTCTTCAAGTCAGAAAACAGTATACTATTCAAATATCATGAAGAGCTGTCAACCAATATTCATGTCCCTTCATTACTACAAGGGTAGTGAAGAGCGGGCTATTTTGGAGTACTGTACAGATGTGTAAAGACAGCTTCATAAGCAAAGAAAGAAAACTTAGGAGGGGCTTGAGTTGCTTCTTCTGTGTCAATCAGGAATGATAAGAATGAGGTAAGAACTAGAAAAACTGAATGCATTAGAGACTTGAAAATAGAAATCATATGCAGCATAATAGAGTTTTTATGCATTAGTAGGAAACACTTTCAAGATTAAAAAATGCAGAAGGAAGAAGGGGGAAAACACTTCATGCAGAATGGAAAGGACTTTAGAATCTTTTCTACAGCATCTCGTATCTCACAGCTGTCTTTCTTAAAAACATGATGCCAGCTAAGCTTTTTGCTACAAGATGGAGAAGTGCGGTTAGTATAAAAATGTAGCTGTTGGTTATTTGATATGAAAATTCATAAGTTTAAAATAGAAACTGATTGATAGCAACATGATTCCCTAAACATGAAAGATTCCTGACTTGCCAGAATCTGAAAACAAAATCCTTTGACTTTCTTTAGCATGCCAATAAATAGAGATACTGATTCATAACACATGTGGAATGGTCAGGTTTTGCCTGGGAGCAAGATGTGTAGTAATTCCTTCTTAAGCATAGTTAATGGAATTTAACTCCAAGGAAACAGTTTTCTTAATAAAAACCTTCTGTCTAAGGATATAAATCAGAGTCTGACCCCTTTTGATGTGTTTGGTATTGTGTTCTGCAGAATAGAAATTAAGTAGGCTGTATAGCTGATCTGACTTGTTGGGTGTAGGCTGCCAAGAGCCTCACCAGTGCTGTAGCATTGGGAAAGCCGCATGCCTTTTAGTCACATGTTGCATAGTTTAGATTTTAGCCCGGTAAGTAGTGGAACTTATGATAATGACCTGCTGATGGAGGGATTTTTTTTTTTACTCTGTAGGAATGTGAATGTCTTTTCAGAAGGTTTATATTTACGTACACTGTCCTAGCAATTGTTCAGATTATATGCAGTGAATGCTTAATGTATACCATAGGACTGAAGGTAGGAGCTTCTTTTTGATTAGAGACTTCCTCTCCTCACAAAGGGTATAACACTGAATGTGTACTAAGGTTGGGCCTTAACCACCTGCCTTTTTTGCTACATATACGAGTATGTTGATGAATGCTTGCTAATGATTAGCATGAAGGAGATGTGAATGCAGTGTTGAAGCACAACTTGTTACCCCAGGCAAAAGCCTAGTAACTATTATGGCAAAGCTGCTTGTAGGACTAATTTTAATGACAGAAATCTCTGCCGTTATGACTTTACATGCAAAATGGAAGCCACTTCTGTTCAAAAAGAAAACCAGGGAGCTGCTGGCCATCTCCTGTTTCAATAGCCCTTAAACATTCTATGGGATGTAGAGCATAACCCCTGCAAAAGGATAGGATCTGCTTGTAGCTTATGAATTTATTGCCTGATATTACTGTTTTCTTTGTGATTGCTTGGTGAAGGAGGGGCTCATATTCAAAATTACAGCTTGACCTTATTAACTGTTTTAGGATTTAGTAAAAAATGGTCACATAGCAGGATGCTATAGAAGCATATCTGCTAGACAAATTTAAGGTGACTGCTGAACTATGAAGAAATGATGCAACATTAGACAAAACAAAGTATGGATAAACAGTAATAGAACTAATAAATGACTCATTTAACTACCTTAGGAAAGCACATACAGAACAAATGTGAATAAGGATGTAGAAAACAGTGAAACCCAGTTGCAAAAACGTAATCAACACAGAAGAGTGAAACCATGAGAAACGCTTTGGTACATCTGTTTGTCTAAGATAGCCTGGAGCTTAGAATTGCTACATCAGTTTCCTGTAATCATCCTTCCTCACAGCAGTGAAACGCGTCATTCAGTAAGAAAGAAAATAAAACCAAAACCAGGCTAGAAGTGTTATAAAACTGGGAGTCTGGAAAAGGATGGGGTGAAACCTGTCACTACGAGATGTGGTACTCAGATGGTTTTAGAATTTCCCATTTATTCATGAAGTTTCCTGTTGCTTGTATTTTGGCCAGCACTGGTAAGTGCATGGTTGACTTCTGCAACTGACTGTGCTGAGCTGGTGGGAGGAAGCACATTCAGTAAGCTCTGAGGTGGTGAAAACAGCCCTTCTGGGTTTCTTGCCGTCACCACAAAAGCTGAGGCAAATGGGGGAGACGTGCTAGCTGCACTAACCAACAGGTTTTAGAACCAGATGGGCTGAGAAAGTAGTGCTTATTATCCTCCAGCAGTACTGCTCAGCCCTGTGTGTGAACTCTTCGCTGCTGAATGTACAGCCTGCTCTGGGAATAGCTGGTTTCACTGAAGAGTGGGTGAAAGCTGCCTGTTGACGATCGCTCTCCTTTTCAGATCTACAAGCCCTGTGAAGCAAGGGAGACAGCTGTTCCCTAGAGCGTAAAAATGAAATCTGGCCAGATTTTCCAGGCTCTTCCATTCCATACCTTGCTTGGGATGGAGGAGAGTGTACTGTTGGTTTGTTACTTTGTTCTGCTAGGAACTTTCAGCAGGACCCTATGAGGCCTCTGTAGTGTAACTGTGCTCAAGATAGACCCTGGGCCTTTAATTCAAATGCCTAAATTAGCAGACTAAAGCAAATGTGGAAATATGGAAGCTCTTTCCTTGTTTGCAGTCCATACCTGCTCTGCATAAATGCAGCATTCATAGCTAAGAGCATCCTGATGCCTCTAGAAAGCTGCATGTAGTATGTGAGAATTCAAGGAGAGTGACAAGTTGTCCATGCAGACAATTTTTTTCTGATGGATCCGATGTCATTCGCAGGGAAGGATTTTGGTAAAAAGGGTTTATCCATTCTCTGTCCCTGAATGCTGTTCTCTTTTTTCATTTCCTGCCTTCAGGGGTCTTCACCTTGAAGAAAACCATCTTACAGTGCAGAGGTATAAGCAGAACCCTTTTAAGCTGCTTGTGGCCATCTGGTATTCCACCAGTAATGTACATTTTAATAATTTCTTCAGTGCTGGTTTCCTGATACTTTCTGCATAGTGGCCTATCCTTTACATCCAGTTGCCTTGAACTGATAACATTGTCCTAATGAATAATAAGAATCCATCTAAGTGAGAGCTGCCACTTGCACTGAAAAATAACTCACCTTTTCCCATGCGTATAATGTTGAATAAAACCTTTGACAGAGCTCAAGAAGACTAATATTACAGTATTTTTTTATAAACACTAGAACAGTTATTAGGTCATTGAAAGTTCAGCTGTCATCCTCTTGTGTGGATGAGTCAGTAACTGACAGATTCATGAGCAAATTGGTGGTGGTAATGGCAGGAGAATTGTGGTGCTCCTTGTGGTGTCTCATTCCTGACAGAACCATACACTGTATTGACAGTTCACTACATCACAATGTCTTGAAAGTGACCTTCAGTGCTGAGGTAGGTTCTGTTACCAAGGGTTCAAATGATACTGCAAATCACCCACAGGTGTTTTTGTAAACATCTCTTAAAGCAACATTGTCACCAAGGCATTATGGAGAAAAGCAAACATATCAGTCAACAGATGACAACTAGAATGGATCCCCCTTGCCTGAAGCAGGATAAATATTGTGCCTTTAAATACTTGCCATCTCTGTTCTAACTTGGGGTTGATATATAGAGGGTGGAGTTGAGGCAGATGGACTGGCTTTGCATGCCTTCCCAACAGCCATTGTCTGTGTGAGGCAAGAGACGGAGTATCTGAGTGCCTCGCCATCTGAAACACAGAGGCCATAAGGAGTGAAGGAAGTTCTGCACTGTCAGATTTGTGGTTCAGAAAAAATGTCTGTCCAGGAGTTTGCTGTGAAACAATGACATTACATTTATAGTCTGAGAACAGAAATATTTGTCTCAACAGCTTTTATTTCCTTTCTATTTAAACCCCTAAGTTGTTTGGCACATTTTCTCCTAGTTGAAGCCATTCGGTGTGCTTCTTGGTAGAAACTTTGTATTCTAACATGTTGAGATATATCTTGTTATCTCTGTGCATATTTGTAAATGTGTCACAGTTTAAAAGCTTTCAGTGTCTTCAAGCTAATACTTACGTTTTCTTTTCAGCTAGCTTTGGCTCTGTATTCTTCCTTGCCATGTTCCTGTAGATCATTTATCCGTATTTTGAGTAAATTATCCCAGTGACTACATTGCCTTTTCCCTTGGTTATTTTTTCCAGAAGTCTGTATTTTTTGCTGTGAACTAACTCAGCCTATTTCAAAGAATACCTTGTGAATCACACAGTAACATGTGATGTGTGCATTAGCAGATATACAGAACACAGTAAGATCTATGTCATAAGCTCAAGAGTGTGCTATCATTCCTGTGTGATAGACTAAGATATGAGAACAGAACCACTTATTGCAGAGCTTTAAAAACTCTCAGACTACTAGACCCCAACAGTTTGCATGGCTATGAACATCTAGACATTCACTAAAGTGAGATCATAATCACCATGAGAACTTGGTCTTAAAGTTTTATGCAAATACTGTACAATATGGAAATCTTGGAATTCCGCCAAACAAAAGCTTTCAACACTTTCAACTTCTTATCACTTGAAGAAATATTAACGTGATTTCTTCTCCTGCTGACTGAAAGGGAATAGATTATTTTCTTCTTTACATGTTGCTTTTAAGCAAAACTGGCTTTTGAATAAATGAAAAAAAAAAAATCAACAAAAACAAAAAAAATCCACATGAATGTGATACCTTACATTGTCAGTCTTCTTCTCAAGAGGAACTAGATTTGTCTGATTCCTGTAGGACATAAACCAAATTGCTGCAAGATCATAATTAAATTACATTAGTGAGTTGCAAAACCTTCCAAAATATACTTTTAGGGGAAACATTTACTATTAGACAAAGCTTGTCTGTTAAGCTTGGCTTTGCTGGCCTGCATATTGCATAAAGTCCAGTAGCTGTCACAGTCATACTGGCATGAGTTTCTTCCATATAGAAACCCTTCTTTGGACCCACTTCTAATTGCCTGAGATTTTAATTGTGTCCAAATAAAGCATAACATCTATAAATAATGGAGACAACAACATGATTGCTGTGAAAATTCATTATGAATGCCGTCAAGATGAGGGCCATGTTCAGGCCAAATGAGTTCATGATGGCAAATATGTATGCCTTTTTTCTGAAGTACAACTTTGTGGCTACAGAGTGAAGGCAAAATAGCCTTTGGTCACTGTGGAGGGTCACCAAGCAGGGGGCCAGAAAACTGAAGTGGATTGATTTAGGTCATCTCCTGTACATTTTGCTCCCAAAGGAGACCAAAAAACTCAAAGGGCGTTATTTTCATTAGAATTACTACTAGTCATCTCAGTTAATTAACTCTTTAAATAGAGAAAACTTACAGCAATAAGAGAAGCAAAATAATAGATGAAGGCTTTATTCACAGCCTGATCTCTGCCCATGAGCCCTTGCAAGTTTTGAATACTAATGCTGATTTCAAGTACGCAGTGGTTTTATGGATTGGAACAAATTTCCACAGTCCTCCCTGGTCTCGAACTTCCTTTTCAACACCTCTGGCGTCCAACTGCGGGCCTGCTACATGCTCTTCATAGCAGTTTTATGGTTTTGTTCCCAAGCTGCACGTTCCTGGCATGAATCTTTTGCGTGTCTCACTGTGCCATCGCTGGAAGCCTTCCCTCCTCTGAGCAGACTCAAGGACTTCTCCAGGGAAGGAGCTCTTCTGGACACTGGGTCTTCTTCTTAAAACAAACAAAACGAGGCTGTCCACAGGAGCCTTCTGTGTTGTCTTGCAAATACTGTGGCTTTGGTGGGACTGCATCCATGGGGCATATGTGGTCTGAAGTGCCACGCATTGGCTGTTGCACTGATGATGTTTGTTGACTCCCTGCACTGGAAAGGAGACCAAATAGCTAGCTTAATTATTACAAATGCCCTGTTTTATCTTAATTAATCTAGCCATATGAGTCTGGTTCCCTGATCTAATTATCTAGGGAGATAGTTATATATAACTTCATGTATCTAGGCACATTCAGCTATTTGTGGTTAAATCTGCTCATGGTTCCTAAGAGACTATATATTCAAAGTTACGGAGTCACAGCCAGGAATACCTTCCAGCTGCCCTTCATCTGCAATAAAAAATACAGGGAGTTCTTCTTAATTAACATGGTTGAATATTTTTTTATGTTAGCAATACACCTCATAACTTACAATCACATTAAAGTCTTCCATGGAAACAAGGAGACATCTTTCTCTGTTCTACCACTAACTAAGGACTAGGAAGTAACTGTATTGCACACAAGAAATGGGATTTCCACTGTCGGAATAGATAAACATAACTTAAGACTGTGTGTGGAAAATATTTGCCCTTTGCTCTGCAACAGATCAGGTCAGTAACCTGAGTAAAAATAATTTAAATGATTTGAAATTAATAAATCAGAGTAAAAATTCCCGCTCTGTGGAATTTCAAATAAAGATGGAATATGGTAGCCATAAAGAATGTGATTAGAATTACCGTAAAGAAGATTTTGTTCACCAGAAAGTGACAAGAAGAATAACAGAGGTCCACTCTCTATTTTGCAAATGAAATAGAATACATTGCCTTTTAGCTGTCCTAAAATGGACATCTAAGAATTTTCTTTCATATACTATGCATTGAAAATATAAAGATAATACTTCCATGGGTCATGCACCACATAAAAGAGAGGTACCATTCAAGTGGCTTCACCGGTAAACAATAAGAGTGATCAAACAGGATCTATGAAGGGGAAAAAGGAACACATTGATTCTCTGCAGTGTAAAGAAGAGAATGATTATTTTAAGAAGAGATAAGAAAATAATTCGCTGGAGATCACTTAAATGTAACCCAAGAAGATTTACAAAAAGGGAGACTACCTAGACTTCTCTTGAGGTTTCTTCCAGCCCTGTGGTTTGTGGGACCAGGCATATGGAGGTCCTTTGGAGCAATCTTGTTCTTGAGTGCAGAGATTAGTTCAGTTGAAACGAAATCATTCCCAAGCATACTAATTTATTAGCAGTATGTATGAGTTTGATTAAAACAGAGACCAAAAGATAAACCCTCTGCTAAGATGCTTTATGGACATGGTGTATGTTAGAAACAAATATAAAAATAAGGCTTTTCTACAGCTGGCCAAAGGAGATTAAATTTATTGATCCTGAATAGCATATGTTGTTCAACAGATATTTGTCATACCGCTCTTGACAGAATTCCTGAAATACACTGTAAGTTTGAGGCTGTTCTTCACATTGGGGCTAATGTGCAAGAAGGGGAGTAAAGCTAAAATGGTTGAGGCTTTTCAGGTCCTAAATTTTGTTTCAAGATGGTGATGTGTGATCATGGGGATGTATTTGAAAATTATAGTTTGTAAACCCAGGATGAAATTCTATGACTGCGTCTGGGGACATCTGTGTAATTCTGATTAATACGACACTAGGATGTCTTTTGTTACTTAATCCATAGGCTGCAGAGACGTTTGCTGGGTTGTTCCACAGATGAGTGGAGAATCTAACTGGGTAACAAAGGCTATACACATGTTTTCAACACATGGTTGCTCAAACTTAATGGCAAAATAACAATAGCTTTGAAGGTTAAGCCTGATATAAATTAGGCTAATTTCTAAAGAAATCCTTGGTATATATTCATAAATAGGTTTGAATAGACTTAATGTTTAGCTGAACAAATATCTTTGTGCAGTCTATCTTTTTGTGTGCAGGTGGGCAGCTGCCATTGAAGTTCCTGGTTCAATACCAGGGGCTATCCATGCCGTGACTGCTATGGATTGCGTGTTTGAAATCAGTCAACACTTCTGTACTTGAGGACAACCTGATATTTATGCACATACTCCATATGCGCTTACTGGAAGTAATTTTGTGCTCTTAAGAAGCACTTGTAGGATTTGTATGTTTCTGTTTAATGGACCAGATTATTGGTTAGCTGCCCAAATCTTGGTATTATTAGAGATGAGGGAATGCTCACCTTCATTTAGCTGTTAATTGTTAGATTATTCAGCAATGTATGGATTTGGGGCCACGCAGAGGTGTTTTGGCATTTTGTAAGGTGAACCTTTCAATGTGGGATGCATGTTTGGGAGCAGAGCTAGAGCTGTGGGCTTTATTTCAGTTTTATTCATGTTGTTGATCAGTAAGTATTTGCTTTGAATCTAATTAAGGTGTACTAATAAAGTCAGAGTTCTGAGCCACTAGAATTCCACAGTAATTTTGATGGTTAAGTGGGCAGCACTGATTGGGTCTGATGCTCGTATGTGATATAACAGTGCTTGTGTTTGCAGTCGTTAATACACACTCATTTACCAAAACATTAAATCCTGGCATTTTCATCTGTTTGCTTTTGTTTCTGTCTTCCTCCTTGGGTCTTTTGAGAAACCAAGGGTAGGCTAATTTGGATAGTATCGATATTGAAGGTGAGTTTTGTACTGCCTGAACAGGAAGAAGGATTATCTTTTTAAACGGTAGATGGTAAGTGTGTGCAGTTTTCATGTTGAGTAGATAGGTCAGAAAAAAATATGCCTTAGGTTAGGATTATTTTGATCAGAGACAAAATCCCTGGCATTAGGTTTTGTTAGTAAGCTCAGATAAACTGGCGCAAAGCACTGCAGTATAGTCTGTAAAGCAGGGAATATTTTTGTGTTTCCACTACATGGCCCTGTAGATGAGAAACAGCAGACCTAGTGATTACAGTAGTGAGGGAAGGGAGTGTGTCCTACATACACTGGGATATGCAAGCGCATACTACTGTGCAGTAGTATATACTAGGGTAGGTAGGGAGTGTGTACTAGTCTATATACAGACAGTGCCCTCTTTTCTGTGGTAGATCTCTGTGTGGGAGCTATTGAATGAGGGTGCTGGGTTAGGGTGGTTGTGGGGCTTTCACTGCTTGTCATGGGTTTGAGTCAACATTCTGCATCAGAACAGGCTTCAGCTGTGTTCTGGTGGTGAATCTGGTTTTGGTAAAAGCTATCCACAGGTGATCTAACCAAGCCTGTTTCATCAGCTCCCTTATGGAGCTGTGCGTCACAAGCAATAGGTAAGCAAAATGGAGTACTAAAATGACCATACTGGAACTTCATTCGTGGGTTGTTATGCCCAAGAAAATAGTTTTTCTCTTCAAGTACTATGTGCATGCTGATGTTTAAACTCCAGAGATGAGTGGATTTGTCATAGAGAAATATTTGACATGTGTAAAACAAACGTGGCTGGCATAATTAGTCTGCTTCTACAAAAACCTTTTTAACTTACCAGACAGACCAATGAAAATAAACACGAACTTCAAAATCAACCCTCAAGTTTATATTACAGGATTACAGTATGCTGTTGAGACTACGGTCTGCAATAGTAGGATAGTAGAAACATTTCTATTTTCTATCATAAAGTTACTAGCTACTTAATAAAAAGTACAGTTCGAAGAGTTTTGAAGCATACAAACCCTATGGACTAATGAGTGTTAATTAAAGAAAAGCATGCATCACATGCCTATTGGTAAAGCACCCCGAGGATGTGCAGCTGTAAGAAAATTTGTTGCAAAACCAATAATGTGAATTACTTGAAATCTGAACATATTTTAATAGATTTTATAGCTTCCTGCGTAGTGCCACATCCGTTGCATTTTTTCATCAAATGGTAAGTGTAATACTGATAGGAGGAAAAATTTAAATCCAGCAGCAGTTCCTAGTCGAGTGAAGAGTACTTTTGACTTTATAAGTTTCATTTTCTTTTACTTTTTTAAAAAGATTGTCACAAAAAGGTATGTGATTTGGTCATGACAGTGGAGCTGTCTGGGAGTCTTTCAATGAGATGTTTTCTACTGGAAAACATCGGAGTTTTTGTAGCTCAATATTTCTAGCTGAAAGAAAAAACATCAGACTTACCAACTTTGAGCTAGCTAATCATTTCGTGTGTGAGAAACCCATGTGGACAACCACAATTCAAACTTTCACTTTTGCTGGGGTATTAGACTTGTCTCCTGTAAAACAAGTGAGTAACATATTCAGCAGACTCTTGTCTAGTTTTGGTTGGGTTGGTCTCAAGTCTCTACTAATGAAGCTGGTTTCATGCTGTATGAACAACCAATTGGTGAGAGAACATCTCTGTTCAGAGCACTTACTGAGGTATTGAAAGCTGAGCTTCAGGTAGGAACTGGACAAAGACAAGTTGAAATATGCTTTTTAATAGGTAAAGTGACTCTCTTTAAGCAAAGGTTTTAAATCTATGGTTAAATTTTTGCTTGTCTGACTCCAGAAGCTGATGTAAAAATGTGATAAATATGATAATGTGATAAAATATTTTGGGAGACTGGGCAGCTTTTTATCGTGTAGCTCTAGTATAATGTCAATGTCTTTGTTTGGAGTCACAAATTAAATACCTACCCCTTCTGCCATTTTGCAGTATTTTATTTGTAGGAGTTTCTGGGAAGATGTTCAAGTCCTCGTTGCCAATTAAGTGCCTGGCATGAATCTTAACCACGGAGCTGGTCTCGCTTCCTTATGCTAGAGGCAAATTACATAGCATCAAAATTTTAAATTTATGTTGTGAGTGGGATTTTTTCCTTATTTGAGAACTAATCCCATCTATGGTGTTCGATACTTAAGGATGCAGATAGGACAGCTGAAGTGAATCAGCAGCTCCTCAGGGTGGGCTGGCCGCATGCTCTCCCTTTTGCTTTGTTGGATTTTTTTTGCTGGCTGGGCTCCTTTTCTCCCAGCTCAGTGAGCTGAATCACCTCGCCCAGGGCTCAGCTGAGAGCCACACCAGCTGCAAAACAAGAGTGGGCGGTGGGCCCATCCCACTTGAAAAAGCAAGCTATTTAAGTTGCCTTTGTTCTATCACCTAAATACACCTTAATTTCAAGATTTTAATGATTTTTAATGCTAGTCCTCTAAGCATTTTTTTTTTCATCTGAATCCACGTTTTTAAGACTATCCATCTTATTACCAGAACATGAAGACATTGCATTATGGAATTAAAAAAAAACCCAAAATTGCACAGACTTTTTCAGATTAAAACCAATTGTGAAGTCTTCCAGTAAAATGCTTTTTGGTTTTAAATCTAATATGTGAACTGCCTCAATGCCAAAGGCCTAACTTTGTCCAAAGATTGCTGTATGTCTGAACTGACAAGGGAGTTTCAGTGTGGGAAATCAGAAGTGAGTTAACTCAAACTGACCTCTAATGACCATCTACATCTCTTAACATCTGTATCTATTTTGAGTAAATGAAGACTGACTCAAATCTCAAGCTTCCTTTTTTTTTTTTGTCTTTTTTTTAAGCTGTTTCGATTCCCGTAAAAGCAAGAACTCTTATGGTTTACGATGCAATCCTTTTGTTTACATTTAAATGGAGGAGATGCGTGTGTAAAACTCAGGTGTGAGTAAAGTGGTATGCTAGTAAAGGGGTGCCTCAGCCTGTCTGACACTTCTGTGCCTTGGGTGGGGGCCAGACCTCTCAAGGGATGTTGTGATCCTGGCACTGCAGGACAGCTGCAGAAGGCTTAGAAAATTCTTACTTTAATGTTGTCTTTTAATTTGAATATTAAAAATAGTGAGTAGGTTGTTATGATGAAACTGTTACATTGGACTGGAAACTTGGGTTCATGCTTTCAAGTGTTTCTTAATGTTCATTTAATGCTGACTTGGGAGAGTTGGGGGATTTCCATCAATTTTAATCTAGGAGACTACATTTTAATTCCTAATACATATTTATGATCTCTTCAAAGGATTTTTTTTTCTTTTCATTAATGTAAGACACACTCATAGTTTGCTTCAAAAGATAAAGGATATTTTAGTTCAGCTAGTTCATCTGTAATTCCTGATTCCCACTTCAAAACAGCTTGTTGAGACTACAGGTTGTGATCCTTGATAGAGTTAGATCAGTAAAGCAGCAGTGAAAATGTGTTGCATGTAACAAATTGCTACACCGATGCTGAAATCCTTTGTAAAGAGGAACCCAGCACTTGTTATGAAATGTCTTATGCTGTAGATAGCGGATCATCATAATTTATGAATATGTGTAGTTTTCTCACTCTGTACTTACAAGATGGCTATAAAACTAAGCGTCATTTTGTACAGGTTTTTCATATCTGTGTCTACTGTGTCAGCCGTTTGGCTGCAGGAAAACAGTACCACTTGCTCGTGGGAGGGGAAGTTAGCACTGTAGGAGACAGTTTGTCAGGACAGCGAGGTAAGTGTGCTGTTCTTGTATAAAGCTGTATTTTATGAGGGGAGCCCAGCTATCATACTGGTTTTTCATACAATAACTCATTGGGTACTTCCTCCCTACCGAAGCTCACTGAGAAGTCTTTTCTACCATGTCCTGAGGCGATGCAGTAAAAAAGAAAGGACTATTGATGGGATTTTCTAGAAACTAAGCTGCAATTTTATCTGGAAGTGAAGAAGAGTTGGACCAATCCTAATTCATCAGATCTACAGCTATAGATCCACAATTTTCTGCTCATTTATACTGCAGCTGTAAAAGTGGGAATATGTCTGTAATGCATGTAGTAGCTTTAGAAATATGGGTGTTAGCTATGTTCCCAGCAGCACCATAACCACATTCATGAGGAAGTTCCATGGAAGCTAATTTTGTCCTGAGAATGTTTAGACACCTCCTGCAGAATTTCACATGTATTTTACTCTACTGCTTCCACTAACATGGGTACCAGTATCTTACACTGCTCCGTGCTCCATGGTTTTGCCTTCCAGCTGTTTCAGTACTAGTTTCAGTGTTGCATTGCCTGGAGCAGCAAGTATCCATTTTTCTCAATAGAATTAAATTAAATAAAAATAACATTAAAAAAAAAGTTAAATTTATCAGTTTTATCTTTCTTAATAAAGCTTTTTTTTGTGCACATAGCTCTTCAGAAATGCTTGTAAAATCCAACAGTCCCTCTTCAACCTTAAATGACTGAATAATTACAAAATGGCAACACAAGGTATGACAGTAATGGTGAAAATCTCACTACCTTATATTTGCACGTCTACAAATGAATGGCACTATGAAGACTGAATCTGTCATACAAACGTTAATGGGTCCAATGTCATTCCTTCAGCACAGATACCATAAACGTCATTTATAGCAGGCTGATGTCTTTCTGTTACAGGGAACAGGATGTAAACTGTTTTCTAGTGGTTTTGCATCTGTAAAACAAGCTCATGTTGAACAAAAGAATTTAAGCTTTTAAAAAATATGATGTAATTTATACTCAGATAAAAAGTATGTAGGTAAATGTATAAATTCTGGTATAAATATTAAAAGCTATCAAGAAAAACAGGCTGAAAAAATACTTTGTTATTTGGATCCCATGAAGCTTCCTGGTTGACCATTCCTGGGTGATGCGATGTGCCTTCTTGGTGGTGAAACTGTCCAGCGTTGGGAGCATGAGGACTTACCTGTTCTCCCTGTCAGGCAAACTCCACAACTGCACTGCTGAATTAAAAGCTGGTGCATTCCCCTTCTGCCTGTGAATTTTATAGCACATTTACACTGCTGGCGCTGCTGTGATGGTTTTGTGGTGCGCCACATGCCCCACTTGAGCTAGCTCAAGTCATATGCTAGTTTCATGGTAGCATGGAGCTCAACAACCTGCAGAACCCATGCAAGCAGCGGAGTGAATACACAAATAGTTAGGCCTCAGTGTGCTTTGGAGGGATGGCCACACAACTACCAGCAACTGGTAGTAGCTGGTGTTGAAGCTAAGTAGAATTCATCTGTGCTTCAGATGGTCTTATACGAACCTATGCCCAATGAGGTGTCAGAGCACTTCAGCTTCTCACCTTATGCAGGTCTGATTGAAAATCTATTTGCTAAAAAGACTTTACTATCCATAAAGGTTAATGCCTTTGAGAGGAAGAAAGGTGACTCCTTGAGAAGAACTTGAGACAACGAAGAAATGATATTAAATTTGAGCTGAAACTCAAGCACAAATAATACCTAATCACTGCAGAAATCTAATCTAAATATTAACAGCCCCCTGTGCTCTTTTGCAAGGACAAACATTTCTTTCTAAATCTCAACAGAGCAAGCTTCTTATGTGGGTCAAATGGAAATCCTGTTTATTAAAATGCTGCTAAAGACAAGTAGATTTTTAATTTCAATAGAAGAGGATTCTCTGTGACCCTTGAAGGCATGCCAGTGGACTCTTCCAGCAGATGCCTCAGTAAACAACAAATGAATCACTGAGGTGCCCTAACAAGAATTGATGTGTCCACCCAATTAGAGGGATATAAAGAGTGCTCCCTTGAAATTCTGGGTTCATTTGGGTTGCTCTGCTATTTCCGCAGTCTAGCACTGAAACATTGCTTCAGGGGTATTGTTGGCCTCAGCAACTTGCTTGTGTGCTTTGTCCTAGCTAACAAGTCCAGATTTTGTACAAATACTTCTATGAAGACTCAAACATTGAAATAAAAAAACACCTCTCAATATCTAAGTCAAATCAGTCACTAGTGTCTGTTTAAGCTAAGAGCAAGATCTTCAAACTTAGCACTGCTACAAGCATGATTGACAAGAATCTTTGAACACCTGTTTTCAGAGGCTTGCAATTTCTCAATTTTACATGGGTTTAATTTTCTCATGCCTAAAATATGTGCAGTTTTGGGAGGTGAGAAGGTGTAATGAATCTTGTATGGTGTGATTTGTACAACCGGTCAGATGGAGCAATGCATGGAAAATTCATTAAGTATTTTAAGACTGTTTTCTCTTTCTTTTGGAACAGTGTTTTCATTTTCCATTTCAACTGTACATGTAACTTGCACTGCTTCAGAAGGAATTTCCTCATGTCATCTTAAAAGAAAATTAAAAATTAGACCATTTTCTCGCTATAACAGAATATTTCTATTCCCAGACAAATAGTTCAATTGTTTGCACAGAACAACACATAAAGTAGCCAAAAGAAGGACATCATGCAGATGAACAACAAAGCAAAGATCAGAGTATGTTTTGTTTTTCAACCAGCTGCTGCATCAACAGTCATGGAGCTCTCCAAGACATTAAAGGGTATGTTGCAGGTACTATTTATTTATTTAAGGGTTCACCAGACAAGTATGGTGGCAACTTGAAATTCCCTGACCATGCTTCCAGGAAAACTGTATCAGTTATTATATCTTAAGACAATTAGATACTGGTACCTGAAATTTAATTTCCTCGACCACAAACAAAACCCCAATGCTTTTAACAAATTGCCATGGCCAAGCAATAAATCATACAATACAGCTGATTAAGATATTCAGCTAACTGTTATAAAGGAGGTTTTAACTCCTCCCTTCTTATTGCTTGTTTTTATCCCTTTGATGTGATCTGAGTCTTAATAGTGAATTCGAACTTATCTGTGTTTTGCAGCTATTTGAATTCAACTATAGTTATTTGCCTGGTTGTATGACGATTTGAAGCCTTAGTTATCATGTGTGAAGGGCCTTACAACAAGGGACTAGTAGTGCTCTGAAATACATTATTATTATTACTTTAAAGATTTTGCTCTGTTCTGTAGGTTTTATAAAAATTTATAACGTAGTATTGCAGTTCTCACTGAGTAGCTTAAGAAACAAACTTGAATGCCTAAATTAAAAGCTTTGACGTCTACCACTGGTGGAGAAAGCCAAGCTCCTCTGTTCTTCTAATTAGCTCCTGAAGATAATTAGCTGACTGTACTTAGATATGGTTGTCATACCTCAGGTATGACAGAGATTAAATCGGAGGATTTCTTTGAAGCAAAAATGAGAAATGTGAGTTAGAAACAGATTCTCTAAGGTACTGCCTTTCCTCTTTGCCCAGAATCCCAATACACCATATGTTCAGTGAAGCTGTGGATGATATTTTATAAAAGTTATAGATATTGAAGATTGATTTAAGCCAAGTATGCTGGAGACAGTAACTTCAAACTCAGGTCTGTGCTGTCTTTTATGCCACCTTCCTAGCTTGTCTTTTGCCAGCTCCTGATTTTTCATACCCAACAAGGCTTTATTTAATTAATAGGTTGGCTGTGTTGGGGATGATTTGATCTCTTATTTCCACTGTTTATGTAATCAAGTCACTGACCTTCCCGTGGAATTCAGTAGCAGGCAGCTGTCCTACAGAGTGTATGTGCCTTATGTCACTGGCCTTCGTGTCCATCAACTTAAAAGCTGCTTCCTGGCCATGACTCTGCTTGCCAAATCTGCCTGCTTGCCAAATCCTTGAGGACATAAAATAATTGACCTTTTTTATTTATTTATTTTTTTTTTTATTTGTGAGGTTTTCCTATTGGAATGGAAAATCAGAAAAAAATCAGCACAGTAAAAATATTCTGGAACAACTTCAAAAAAAATATCTCACTACAGTAGTGAGTGAGGTCTCTGTATTTAAAATAATCTTAATATAATTAAATACAAAAGTGAATGGAAAAACAGATGAACCCTGTGCTTGTATTTAATCCATTTCTGTCTGCCAACATTTCAAGGTTTTTTCAGAGACTGTTTCACCTCTGCTCCCTTTGGGCAACTGCGTTGGGGCTGGACCAACATAATGATTCATTAGCTCAGATAATGGGAAAGAGGAAAAAAATAGATAAGGAAGGCTTTGTAGAGGGAAGTTTGATTGTAAAAAACTCCTTGATTTTAACTCCTGTTCAGTGCCAGACCTAATCCAGCTGCCTGCAAGCCATCCTGTATCTTGACCCAACCTTTTTCAGCCCTTTGGGAGGCACCATGCAGGTGCAGACACTTACTCTTCCTCACTAAGGTGATTGGAACAGAGACCATAATCTGTATGAATTAAGGATGGCCTTGCTGCCTTGAACAATCTCCTGCCTCTTTTGTCTTCCTCCCTCCTGAGCCCCTCAACCCCCCAGACTCCAAACCAAAATGAGGTAGTAAAGACTGTTTTGTACCAGAGGCTCTCAACGCACCATGTAATATCTTCCAGTCCTGAAAAGGGTGATTTTCCCCTGTCTGGCACTTCTGTGTTCTTGCTGTGAGGACATTGCCCTTGCCTTGGCATGATTGTCCTACCTCTTATCACACAACGGCCCCTTTCAAAGATGTTGATTTTGTGTGCAGAGCCCTCTCTAGTTAATTATTGGCACAGACATCTCTGCCATGGGAATCCCTCGAGTGGTTTCCTCATCCTTCCCCCAAGACCTTCAAGTCTTTGGATCTCAGAGCTTTTCTTGTAATCAGTTCCCATCCCAGTTCTACTTCTTGTAGTCCCACATAGTGTGAGATAGTCCTTGCCTGACTATAGGCTCCCCTTCATGCTCAGGTCCTCTCCTTCACCCCCTTGCCCTGTGTTCACTCCTGCTTGGTCATAGCTTAGGTGAGAGACTGCCTGGTGCTGCCAGGGTTCATGGAAAATAGACTTCCAATAGACAGAGCAAAGCTTGCAAAACCCTTGCACCAGGGCATAGGATAGTTTGTTCTGGCAGGCTGTCTGCCCCATAGTCTGCCATCTGGCAATGATTCTTTTGTGTACTTGTAGTATTTCTAGAAGTACTGGTCCTTCCTTACTTTCGGTTTGAGTCCTTGCTTACTCATCCTAAACTTTATCACAACATTTTTTCCGCTAAGGGCTCTAGCAATGAATGGAGCCTGGTAGGCATTCACCACATGCTGTAACAAGTGCAGCACATCTTTGAGCAAGTTCTTTTTGTTCATTGACCATTAGCCACTGCTTCAGTTACGCTGAGTTGAAATTCTCTCATGGGTTAAAAAATTCTCGGGGATAGTTCACCCCACTCCCCCCAGGACAATTGCAAGTGAGTACCTCAAACTGCAAACACTTTCATTTAAATATTAAAGTTTTCTGTGTGCTTGGTATGTTGAAAGTAGTAAATAATTAAGGTATGTAAAACGGGAAGAAATTACATAACAGTTTCACAGGCATGTGGGGAGACCTGAATTTGCTCAATCCTGCTCTACTGCCTAAAGATCCTTTTTTACCTTGCAAATACAGATGAAAACATAGAAGTGTATCAGACCATTCATCTCTTGGCAACTTCTAGGTCTGTTACGAACTTTTCCTATTGTCTTAAGACATTTTTTGTTCCTAAGTGAACATTTTCAGCTGCTGCTTTTGGTTGTTTTTTTTCTTGCATTTTGGGATACATTCTTAGAAACGAATGACTTCACCCATATCAGGAACTCCTAATTCTTTTCCCTCCCATTCCTGGATCACCTCACTGCTGTCACTGTCAGTGTTGAGTAATAATGAGTTTTCCTGCAGTCATTTCAGGTCACTCACTATAAATAGCTTCTGTTTGCATCGATTTGGCTCTTTAAGGACTTTCTAATCTGTAGGTGCGCACACACGCAAACAACCCACAATAATAAAGATGGAGCTGTCTGTCTATATTTCTATCTTAACATGATGGTGTGGCTGATTCCTTCAAGGTAATACTGATTAAGTATTGTCCGCATCACTTTTTAAATTTTACTTTTCTTTATTGAAGACCCAATAAAGGTGAATCACTTAAAATTACAGACTTCTTTTAAACTATGTCAAGGCTACTGAGATGAGTATTTCTGGGATGAACTTCCATGCTGCCTCTCTCATTTGCAGATCCCGTATCAAAATACCAGTTAGGACTAATTCTCTCACTGAGTGTTATTTTTACTGGATGGGTGCAAGCCAGCTGCTGTTTATGCTTGAATTTTCATTACTGTCTGTGTAAGCTTCGTTTTTGACACAGTGATCAGAAGGTGACAGTTGCTTGCTTGGAAATACTTATCAAATAATGCTATGGCACTTATGTCTTTGCATGTAAAACACCTTTCTTATAGCATAGGTGGACAAGACCATGTTACTTAATTTCTCCCAATAAATGCAGGATGGAAGTTGTAAGATTGACTATGTCTGTGAGGTGCTACTTTCTCTTTCAGCTTGTTGTGCTGAGCCTCTGTTGGTGCACTGGAAGTCCATTGCATTACTGTGAGAAAGCACTGCTTATGCTGAATGCACTGGAATGTAATTCAGATGCGTGGAAGGTCTTTTGCAACTTAAGCCAGGGATCAGAGTATAAAAATTAAGGAGTCAATTTAATGAAGAGCAGAGGAAATGTAATTCTGGATCTCTCATTTTTATTGCGTAGAGTGGAGTAAACGCCATAACTGTTTTTAGTAATAAGACCAGTGCTTCTATGATAGAGTGGCAGTTTATTTTGGGTTCTCTTGAATTTGGAGGATTTCTTTTTCTAAATATATTTTATATTTCACAGTGTATGATTTATTCCCTATTGCTAGTCTTCATACTGCCTTTCTGGTATTGTAATCCAATTCACCAAGGTAATTTCCATCTCTCCTTCAGGAAGAAGTGGCAGTGGCACTCCTTTCTTTTAGCATGCCTGCAGCTGTCCCACAGCAAATTATTTTCGAGCTTTGTACTTCACTTTTACAGGGTTTGTTACTAATATTGAAATGGTCATATTCATTTGGAGTTCCTGTCTTTATCTCTTTGCAATGGTCAGCATGTAGGAGGGAAGGTTAGGTTTCTCTGGAACCTGGGGGTTTCTCTGTTATTTGGGGACTCTTCATTTCAAAGTCTTTTCAAGTCAATAGAGCAATCTAAATCCAGATGAGGTGGGGCCAACTTATAACATTTAGTTGCTGGTTTTACAGAATGGGCACAGCTTGAAGAAGAGGCGGTTCTGATCCCTCAGGTCATTAATTCTTGCAGGATCTGTTGTTAAACCTGACGTTAAAATTGAGGTTTGAACCAGTTTAGGTCAGGAAGCAGCACACATGCCCTCTGGATCCTTTTTTCTTGCTCAGGCTTGTACCAGCCATATTTCAAGACTACTCTGGTATGCAGGTGGAATTTTGTATGTTGAAAGATGAAATGTTGGTGATCTTCTACTTCTTTTACTTTTTGCCTCAGAACTGTTACATGCAGGATGATGGCAAACACTTCTGTGCAGCCTTTAGATAGCTTTTCCTAGTTCTGATTCAAATTCCAGTGGTGCCTGTGCAGCTGCTTGTATGGAGAGTTTGTACGGAACAGCCAATCTCCTTTTCTGCTGTTAATTCATCCAGAGCTTACAGTCATCCCAAATTTGTAGATATTGAGGCCTCTAGCAGTGCAACCTGATATCTCGCCTTAGATGTTTGAATGAGTTCTGCTGGAGTACTTTAAAGGTATTCCCACACCAAAGTTAATGATGACCTGGTGACCTACCAAACTCCTATTTTCTTAGATTACCCAGTGCTGATAGAGATCTTTAGATAAAATGCAGATTGGCTTAAAAGAACTTAATACACATGAAATGTCAAGCTGTTTAGGTACTCATGAAGTGATTTTTAAAAATGTAAGTTCTTTACTGTGCATTTTTCTGTCTCATACTATGTTGCACAAACCCTATCTACTTTTCTTCCACTTTTCGGTTAGCTTGTATCTATATTCAGCTGTTATTTGAAAACTTTTGAATTTACCATGATTTCATTTCCTGCACAATTTCTGTCATCCCACAGATGCCTGCTCTGCTGATGCTGTGTGGTGAAACTTTCCTTTCAGAAGGTGTGCCTTGGGAAGTGGAAAAGATAGGCTGTTACGCTGGGAGGGAAAAAAAAACCCAAGCCAGCCTCATCTATAAAATGGTTGTTTCTCAGAACTGGAGTGGTCATCTTCTCCTCTGAAAGAGGTGAAACCTGGGCTGTGTTTGTACCCTTTCTTCACTTACTTTTTAGTGGAAAACTGTTGAATAATTCCAAATGCATATGTGCTACCTGTGCTGTACCTTTCCTGGATAGGAAAAAGATTATCCCGACATTAACCAGAAGTCCCTGCAAGCCTTAGCAATTGTGACCTGACAAAAAAAACAGGGTCTGGAAAGACAATTCTCTGCAGTATTTACTTGAGCCTTCCTTCTGTTCACACAAACCAAAATTAGCAGTGTCGGTGTAGGCGACATTGGGTAGTTATGCCACGCATGGATTTATGAGCTTGCATAAACATCTTGCTATTAAAACTTTAAATATTTACACTGAGATTCCGCTGCCTTCTGGACTCTTGTGAGCACTGAGGTTGTTTTTTTTTAATTGAGAATATTCTAGGATTGGCATTTTAACATAAAACTGCCTCAGTGCTTTTCTAATTGATGGTTACAGATTAATTTGCATTATATCAGGGCTTAAGTATTGCTTAATCCTTTTATAGCTTTAGCAGAGACTGACCGTTTGGGTATGATTATGTAGCTTTGAAAAGGAAGTTTGAAATAGGACATTGAAGCAAAATTAAGTAGAGCTCAGGGTGTTGGCTTCTTCTGATATCTCCATGTTTGGATTCTGCAACAATGGGTCATATTTCTGTGTGGGGCCCTTAGGAAATCAAGGCTTGTGCTGACTGTTCCTCTTACGGGCCCAGTATAAATTCCCCTAAGTGTGATTCCTGTTTTTTTTGGTGAGACTTGAATTGGGGCGTTAAGGCACAGATCATTATAGTAGGTTAAACTTGAAACGTTGTTTTCTGTTTAGCTGTACATGCATATAACAAAACATGCCCTTGGCTTGCCAAACATTATTCAGTTGGCAATCACATGGCAAACAACATGCTGAAGGTTAAAAGACTCTCTTTCCATGCTTGATGCAGTATTTCCCTTTTAATTATGTGGGGAATTAGCACTGTTAAGTAGAGGCAAATAATTGCCATGTAAATGTGCAGATTTTCTGAGTAGAAGTATTTCTTTAAAATATCAGTGGGATAGAAATGGTGGGTGGTGGGAAATAAGAAGCAAATGAATAGTATCCTGATGGAAGGACTGGCTTATAAACGAGTGGGTGCTACCCTTGAATATGGTGGGACCTGGATGAGCCACAGAGTGCCAAACATCACTCGTGTAATGCAGTGACAGCTCTTTTTAGCCCAGTCAGTGTGGAAAGGGGGATCATGGAATGATGCAACTTGTGCCAGGAAAGCAAAATTATAGCTCCAGTTGTCTGCAGTGGATCTTTTAATTTTAATATTTTTAGTATAATTTCAATTCATTCAAAGAGCAAGCTAACCTAACCCTATCTTTTTCCTCTTTCAGAAATTTGGAGGGAGGTAAAAGAAGGATTAAGTAATGACCTAGGAATTTTACAGTGAACATGGATATTGGCTCTGTTGCTGTAGCTACATCATCCATCTCAACATACAGTAGCTATGGGAACAGAGCTATTGGGCCTTGCAAAAGGAATGCAAATATTTCACTTCTGGTTTGCCATTTGTCAGAGTCCTTTTCTCAGAAGTCTTAACATAATTTCCATTCTGGTCTTAGCTTGTTCAAGCTTAAAACTCTTAGCTGTGGCATCTGTCTCCTACAGAGTCAGTCTCAAGGCAAACAGGTCTCTTTTCTCCACATTCTTACAAATCTATCGAATTCTACTTTGTTGGCCTAGTTTTCTTGGGATTTCTTCCTCCTTGACTGAGCAAGGACACTGAGTATAATATAGCTATAGACAACAGAGGAAACCAAATGGGCAAACCAAAAATAATAGTTTCTCTAGCATCACAAATAGCTTCACTGCCTGGGACACCCCTGCAGTTGAGCTGCTTAGTCACAGTATTGCATGTGTGCTGCTAGCACAAATGCTCTGTTTATCCTGGATCTCAGAGAATATGGTGCTGGTGAACAATTAAAAATGCTTGATGTAATTAGAAGAGCTTGTTAAAATAAATAGTAATAATAAACTTACTGTGTTTCAGAAAATGTAGCAATCAGCTGCAAGGAATAAGGGCCCATATATATAAAAAAAAAATCTTAAAAATAATGTAATTTAAATTGAAACAAATGAAATTTGTAACTGTTTAATGGTTTTTGTTTTGCACAGCATCCTGACATATGCTGCAAAATTCTTATATTTTCCTGGCTGAAAGATTTACAAAATTAGGTATATGTTATATTAGGCTACTTTACCTGAGCACTATTAAACATCTGTAGCCTCAGGAAAGAGCAGAAGTACCATAAGTATTGCTGTCCCAGAAATCTACAGGAAAAGAAATAGGGCAGTTGAAGCAAGATACTTAAGTTGACAAAATTAATGTTAATAGCATGACACCGTCAAAACTTGGCCTAATACATTGTAAGCAATTTACCAAAGAGAACTGTTATATTCAAGATAAAGACAGCCACAGTGTCCTGGTTTCTGAGAGCAGGATCTACTTGAGTTTGAATCGCAAGAGCTTGATCCAGGCTTACAAGTTTTGGCTCCAAATCAAAACAGTAACATCCTACTTCCTAGGAGATGAATTAAATAAATCACCCGTGAAGCCTTATTCTGTTTCTCACTTCTATCTATTCTACTGCAACTAAGATTTCTTATTAAAATCACCATGGAAACATGATCCTTATAATCCTGTGAGTTTTTTTCTGATTGTCTGCTTAGCTGCAGGAAGTTAACTAACTCTGTGCCTAAGAGAAATGAGCTGCTGCCCCTCTCCCAGAATGCCAAATCAAGGCAGCTCACTTTTGAATCAACCATGAGCATTTTGGCCCAGTTCCACCACCGCAGACACATTTCACAGTGCTTCACGTCTATCCCAGTGGTATCTGGGGTATGTGCTCTGTCCTGCACGGTGTTTTGAAGTAGCAGAGAAACAAACAATGGTGTGGAAAGTGCCTTATTTTTCTTTGGAAAGAGTGGAGTAAGGATTCGGAAGCGATTGCCCTGACTCAGCTCTTTCATGGAGACCTGCGCATACTTCAGCAAAAAAAAACCATTATTCAAACGGCATGATTGTGATGGATCAGTTGATTTATTGGTAAAATTGGTTCCTGCTGTAAAAACATGAATGTCTAGCCTCTGATTTCCTACCCCGTTGGTTATAGTCATGAATTCGAGGCCTTTAAACTTGGTGACATACAGTACATTGGGCAACTCCGGCAATGTTGAGAGCATCTCCTGGGCTGTCCACAGCTGGCTGCTGGATAGGCAGCGATCAGGAAAGAAGGGCAAGGACTGAAGATCCCTTTCTAAGTAACTGGAGCAGTATTTTGTACATCACCATACTGCTGTCATTACCTTCTACTGGTATGGACTTTTTTGTGAAAATTAGCATAAATGACTTATGCTGTATGTGTCCTTTCATGGTTCCTCCTTAGCAGCACAGATGCCATGTCATTACGTGCTTCTCAGTGGAAGAGGCTGCATTAAAAATTACTTCTCTTACTGCTTAATGTACTGCAACAAATGCTGTGTAGGTCTGTAAATTGAGACATTTGTTCTTCATTTTTAGCAATGCCCTTTCCCTGAACTCGTTTAATGAGACAGAGTTGTAAGATGTTTGTATGTTATCCAGCTGGACTGGGCTCATGATTTTTGAACTCTGACTCTTACTACATTCTCATTTTAAAGTGTCCTGTGTCAACAGACAGTGGCAGCTACACTCTTAATGCAGCCTTGTTTCACATAATGCCACCCTAATGTTGTAAGTACTGTAATAGGCAGAAAAATGCCTGAGACTGGGAGGATTTGGGAATTTCTTTGTTACTGAAGTCCTTGACAGCTGTGTTTCATAAAAGTGATGGGGCACTGTAAGTGAAGGAGGAGGGTAATTTATGAAAAGTAGTTTATGAACGGAAATGTGACATGCAGCAGAAGGTGACAGTGAAGAACAGAAGGCTGTGCAATTTATTATCCCTGTTTGTCACAGAAAACACGACCAGAAATCAGTTCCAGCATATAAATGCAGTTTATATAATTATAGCAATATGAACAGTTATAAAAGTAGAGAGGTACAGATTATTGTCTCAGATATCTGTTAATAATAAAAAGTATGTTGCTGAGTGACCAAACCATTTTCTATCTGCTCTAGATTAAACTCAAAGTGAGAGTTTTTTAACTCATTAGACAATTTTTGTGCTGCTTTCCTGCTGAATGTAGTGGCAAATATAGATTGCTCTAATTCCTAGGTCAGCTATACATCTCAGCTCAGTAACACTGAATACCCATTTATCAAGAATGAGTTAGGTATGCTGCTTTTTTTTCTGTATACTTTGCTGTTAAATTTCATTTGATATCTTGCTGGGCCTAATCTTGTGCATTCAGACTGTGTCACTGCCTCAGAGACACCAGGCACTTTCAGCAAGCCAAGCTTGTGTCCCTGCAGATGCAGAGATCCAGTTCTGGAGTTGATACTACTGGTCTAGAGAGCTTTCGTTTGCTGTTTTGCTGTTTTGTTTTGGTGTTTTGCTAATGCTGTACGTTTCTTACTTAGTCCTAGACAATGTCTTACACCTTTGTACAACATCTAGTGTAATGGTACATTATCTGACTTAAAGCTGTAGGTGGGGAGTGCTTTTTGTTTGCAAGGACCCCATAGAAAATAAGGTGAAGGGTGGTCTTGTGGCAGAATATTCTTGCTAGTTTTGAACATGAGAAGGATAGATTTCCTATAAATCATTTTATCTAGTTATCTATTCTCTCTTCTGTCCCTCTCCTCTGAATCTCTTTCTCTGAATGTTTTCATCTAGTAACTCCAGCTTCTTCTATGGGGTCTTTTGCTTCATGCCAGTGCAAATGAAGCACGAAGATGATGTTAACTGGTACCAGGAATAGGAGAACCAGGCACTTTCCTTGCTGAACGTGCATAAAGACAGTTTGGAGCCAAGGTACTCTGTCATGGTAATAGAGAGCTAAGCAGCAATACAGACCATTCTTACCCTGTATATAAGTTGCTTTGGGTTCTTAGTTAGAACAAAGGACCTCTTGTCTTTGTGTGATGGTCCACACTACTCTGTATGTGAGGATAATTTACTGGATATTCCTTCAGTGAGTGACACAGCAAAAAATGGAGGAAAGACAGTGGGAGGGAGGTGATCTGCCATGTTCCAGTATCTGCTGTAGAATCAGATGAGACATCCTTTCTTTAGAAAAGTTCTAAAGGGAAAGGATCAGCTTTTTGTCCTTTCCCCTTCTCTTGCAGACTCTGTTGCACATAAAAATAGTTTCAGTCTTTAACATTTACACATATTAACCTCAGAAATAAGCAGTGGCATCCTAAAATGGCTTCTAATCCTGGAGGCTGCAGAGATGTCTACTCTATGTTTGATAACAGCATTTGAATAATCAGAAAAGCATAGGAAAAAATAAGTGACCTTTTCCTGGCATTGCTTGTTACATATTTGCTGTTAGACCATGCTTAGTATGGACAATTGCAGTGATTAAATTTATTTTTTCTGAATTACAGTATTTCCTTGTGTGCTTCAGTACCTGATGTTCTGGCTAGTGGTTTTAGTTTAAATGTGTGTTTTAACTTTCCTTGGTACCTTCAGCTCTCAGATTCTACACATCAGACTTCCTTGACAGCTATGCTTGTAATGTCCAGATTGGTTCCCTAATACCTTAATATTTCTGAGATCTAAAACACTTATTAGAAAAGAATTAAGGCATACCTAGAGTGAAAGAACTATTTCACAATTTTGATGCCACTTTTCTATGGAATGTATTAGCAAGTATAGATTGTTCAGACTCCAAGGTCTGCTATGCACTGTGATCCAATGATACTGAATAGTTATTTACAACTCAGATGCAAAATACTGTAGCTTCTCAGGGAAAAAGAAACAAAAAGGTAGGATTGCTTGCTTTTTTTTTATTATTTTTTTCTTTTATTTTTGCATTTAAAGTAGTGTTGATTTTTTTCATTTAGAAGGATTTAGGTAGATATGAATGATAACCTTCATGAACCTATTGTACCAAATCTGTGCTAGTATCTGATCAAAGAATAGTCTTCTTAGTGCTGTAGAAACTTCCCAACAGCATTATACTCCAAGAACAAAAGTACAGCTTGGAGGTGTTCATACAATAATTCTGTGGCAGTATCTCCATGTAGATACTGACGTTCAGGCTGTGACTGGTTGCTCAGCCCCCGGTGTCTATAAATCTGCGCAGTGTTCTTGAGTGCTGGCTGTCTCTCAAACATTAACAAGATCAGCAATGGAGCAGGAAGCTTTTCCGAGCTTCAAGACTGCCGATCTTTCTAGGTGGAGTGTTAAATGGGAAATAATCAGCTCTGTGATGCATTCCCATTTTCTGTGGGTAAACATTTTGGTGTTTTGATTAGTTTGTTTGTTTGTTTTTCCTTTGCCTTTCCAAGTACCAAATAACTAGGGGAAAGAACATCCTTTTCTCAAATCTTATTACCTCTTTACAATCTCCAGACTTTGTTTCCTGGTAAATTTAATTCTAGTCACAGTCTAATACCTCTCTTTTTAGCACAAGAATGTGTATGTGCACAAAGTTGCTCTCTTATTGCTCTTTTCTATTTGTTAACAGTACTGCCAACGGCTTGATAATGCCACATTAGGGAATACAGGGCTCTATATTTTCTTAGACGTTATTCCAAGTTAGAGTTACAGAGTGCTAATGGAAAGTTAGCTTTTAATATCATCTTGCTGTAGCCAAATATTTAATTAAATGTTGCATGTTTTTGCAGCTGACCATTAAGACTTTTGTTTCACATGCTTAAACACATGTGCCGAATCTTCGTAAGCCCCCTGGTTCATTCTGCTCCGCAGCATTGTGCTGAGGTGAGGTGCTAGTCAAGGGGAGGCTGTAAATCTCAGCAATTTACAGTAAGAAAATGGTATTGTACCTCGCAAATGTAAAGAATACGCTTTCAATAACCTTCTAAACAGTGTTTTAAAGTCATTAAAGCAGTCTGAGGAGGGTGACGCTCAGTTGAGAAGAGAGTTAATCGCTTTTGGTCTGTGCAGGCAGGTGGCCATGTACAACTGTAATACTTCTTTTCTCTGGCTATTAGCTTGCAGATATTGATATCCATCCAGGTTTACCATTGATGCTAATGTTTTCCAGCTGCTGCTTGCTAGTGTGAGCACATTTCTGGTAACTGAGGAGCATATTTGAGTAAGTGTAGATGTTATACAGTTGGGCTGCATATGAAACACTTCATTTTTGAAAAAAATAAGAAAAAAAATAGTTGAATGTTAGGTTCAGCAAAGCCAGCTGGCTTCAGTGCCTCTGGTTCCGTGTTCCATGATTTACCTTCTAACTTCATTCACGGGGCTACCAAACAGTGTTGGAGTCTTTCTGTCTCTCTTCTTGTTTTTTATTCAGAGAATTGTACTGGCAAATGCTAGAGACATGATCAAAGATCCCAGCTAAATTTCACTCTTCTACATATAAAACTTAGTATTTTAATACTCATTTGAAAGTACTGAATTGCAGACAGTCATTGCAGGTTAACTTTTGTTTAGCATTTCTAAGAATTTCTTTGTAGTTCTTCAAATGAAATT
The DNA here is from genome assembly GCF_034315485.1 of Pezoporus occidentalis. NCBI lineage: Eukaryota > Metazoa > Chordata > Aves > Psittaciformes > Psittacidae > Pezoporus > Pezoporus occidentalis. Next base: position 656,419 of record NW_026913855.1, read on the forward strand.
GCAAAAATATTCTTAATGACGATGACATTTTGTAAGGACTGAGTTCTTGCTTCACACTGTTATCTATAGTTACCTTTGAGGGAAAGATTGTAAAGAGAAACTCTTAAGAGCACTTTAGTGAATTTAGAAATTGTAACTCATGAAAATAATATTTGGAACTTCAAAAGAAGTGAGGAAACTCCCATGTCTCCAGCAATATTGAAATTGCATGTTGATTTGTATCTGAATTACTTGGTATAGCAGATAATATTAGCACATTATCCTGAACAAGTTTTAGAACTGCTTTTATTTTAATCTAGCTTGATAAAAAATAGTTATTTGCCAGTTGATAAAAATAGGAATGAAGAAGGAAAAAAATGGTCAAAAATGTTCAGGCAAAACAGTTGAAGTGGCTTAACAGGCAGCCAATTTAAAATTCTCTTGTTTTCATTAATTCTATGCTATAAATAACATAAATAAAATCAAACGATTGTTTTAGTGCTCCAGCTGGAAAACCACTCAAAGCACCAAAAATACCAGTTATGTGCAAATGAGAAAGGATTTTATGTCAAAACAGTCCAGAAGCTCTGCAGATTGAGAGCTAACAGCATGGAGCATCTTGCAGTGATGCACTGTAGCTAGCTTGTAGACAGCAAAATCGTTCTTGACTTTTTCAACTTAATTTATTTCTTTAGGGCAGTTTTGGATTCTGCCTGTCAGTTTGAAATAGAAGAGATGTTGGGAATGCCTCTTTTCTCTACCTGTACCAATTTTGTCATACTCCCACTTTTTTGCACTCCTGACATACTAGTTTACCAGAGACACAGTTTTCTTCTTTTCCACCCACAATTCTGTCTTCCCTGTGGCCTTGTTGAACAGTCCTTTATCAGGTTTATTTCAAATGGTGCTAGATGTCTCAACTCCTGAATATTTTAGCTTGTTAGGACAAAGCATGCTAAGGAGAAACACACAAATTTTTAAATGAATTTAAAGAAACTTGTGTTTCTTGAATTTATCTGAACACTGGGCTAACAGGTTTGAATGACTGAAATAAACAGACACCCATTTTTTAAATGATTTTTTCAGATATCTTTCCTTGCGAACATGCAGTGTTCCTAGTCTTCAGCATTTAAAACGAGTGATGTCATAAGAAACCATGAAACAAAAATGCCTTCTGGGTTGAGGAGTCTTTCCAGACTTCTCTTGCTAAAATGAGGATTAGAAATGAAATATTAAGTTATTTTTGTAATAAATACTAGAGTTGATACTTAAAAAAAAAATCCAGATACTCCGAGGTTATGATAAAATGATGAACTGACAATTTACAAATATAAGAGTTCATAGAAACTGAGTTCATGTGAAACCAAGTGTTGCATGGCTATGATCCCATGCCATTTAGTTACTTTAACCTCATTTCTTTCCCAGGCTAGACTCTTTAAAATTATTCAACACATATAACATTTTTCCTGACTGGCCTTTGACAAATGCGATAATGAAAGTAGTTTACTTTTAGTTTAAAAGAAAAAAAAAAAAAAATCCTCTTAGTCTTTTTTTCTTCCTCTGTAACAGATACTTGAATTCTTTACATGGGAATTATGCTTATTTTAAAAATTCATTCCCAAATTTTATTTGCTTGTAAGGTAAATATATTATCCAACCAGTGACTACAAAAATAGGTTGTGAATCTTCTCAACTGACACTGATGTGAAATTTTTCAAAAGCCTTGTGTTTACACAATTGCCGTGATGGAATGTCATGGAAGTAGAAGTCTCTGCAACAGCACGTGTGTGCCCTTCATCTTCCTGTAATGAAAAAAACCCAATAACATAAAAACGTATTAAAAAATTGCATCAGTCAATGGGTACAGAGTTAGAGGTTTGCAAATTCAGTCTGTGACTTCAAGCCCACAGCTCAGTCCTTTGTAGCCCCTTGGCCCTCGATGGAGATACTAAGCACTGAGACCTACATGGCCATTTTTCAATCCTCTGGTATTATTTCTCTGGCTACATTTGTACTGCTGATCTTAATTTACTTAATAGGCTTTTGGAACTCCAAAATAGAGGCTAGTTTGAGTAGACAGTGTGAAAATGCTGCGGCTCAATGGAATCTACCTAAACTTGTCACCCTTCAGGTCCCTAATTCTTGCCATTCCTTGCAGAAGATCCTTTCATAACATGCTCTGTTGAGCATCATCTCCAGCAATACTGCATTACTATGTCTAGTTGGTACTTTGTTGCACATTAAAGGGAGGCCTTTGTAATTGCCATGACTTTCTCTGACTGAAATAATGTAGTTTGCCACAGCTCAGATCTGTAGGTAGAAAAGGCAGCTTCTGCAGTATGTGACAAATATAACTCAGTAGTTGTAGTCTTTAAAAGTCTTTAAAAAGGTCTTGGAAAGTTAGTGAACCAGTTTAGAGCTTCCTCTTGCATCTGTTCAAATTTGAGTAATTCTCTTAAAAGGGGTGACTTTTTAACAAAGAAAGGCATGCATCTAGTTAATAAACATAGAATAAACATAGCATTGACCGTGATGCATCAGTCCAACACCTGAAACCTTAATGAAAGCAGGTTAAAATGGGCTTACTGTAGTTTTTCAAGCATTCACAGTGTTCTGTTTAAGCAAAATTACTTTCTTATATCTGTAAGATGTAAGAATAAAGCACTAAGATGGATGCCAAGCAGTAGCTTCATCTTCATCCAGCTGGATGCACCTGAGCTTTCTTAGCTTGAGAAAATATCCTTATCATCAAGTGAACCAAAACAGAATGAATTGTGCATATTTGGAACTATAAATCATCATGTCCATGTACAGATGTTCCCAGCCTAGAGGCTTAAATGCAAAGGAGCTTGGTCCCAGAAGGAGCTTTCAGCAATACCTGAAAATGTTAGGAGATGCTTTACAGTTCTGTATTACAAAATTAGCACAGTACTATAAAATCTAGATGAGTGACATGCTCATTATGCTATTCTAGTACGTGTGATACAATGTAAGCTTCAGAGACAGTAATTCAGTACAGTGCCAATATGCAGAAGAAGAGCATTCTCTAACAGAAATTTGAGAAGTCATGTGGAATGAACTTAGTTTTTAAAACAACACCAGCTGGAAGAGACTGACTAGATTTTGGGCTCTCACATCTTCCCAGATTGCTGTGAACCCCTGAAAAAACAGGGAACAAGAGATAGTCTCATGATTTTGTACTACGTTACATTTTTATTGCAGTAATATTTGTCTGTATTTGGGCTTTGGGAGGGAAGGTCTCATCTGTTATTTTTACCATGGTATGTAAAATATACCAGAAACTTAAACCAGGGGAATATCGTCTCGCTGCTCTAGGGTGGCAGTTTCACCTGGAGAAGATAACTCCTGCTCCCAACAATCATGTGATTTTAGGGATATGAGGTTGGTTCTTTAGATTCGCAGAAAGATGAAGAGCTGCGACAGGCTTCACACATAAAGCTAAGTGTGACTAGCAGGGTATGACAAAATGTAAAGGTGTGATGGTAGTTTTGCAGTACTATGTTGTCCTGAATAAAGAGAATAATTTCTTCTGTATTTGATTTCTGTGTTTGAACGAAGTAGGTTATGTCAGATTCTGTCAGAAGTGTGTGATATGAGAGAAGTTTGCAGTCACTGGCAGCTATCATGAAAGGACCCCTCTTTGTAACCCCATATATTCACACAGAATAGACTTTGAAAAGAAACCTTGTCTTAATCATTCCTTTGCAAAAGCTAATAAATACTTAAATAGAAGACTTGCCCTTTTATAGTGAAGAGTTGCTGAGCTGAAATTGGTAGTGAAATTGGCCATTTATGGAAAAAAGTTATTTATCCTGTTTTATGTCTACATCACAGAATAAGCTTAACTATGGCATGGCTTACCAGTTATCTGTGGTTAAAAATAGAAGAAATACAAGAGAGTAAGCGATTGTGGTAGGTAAGAGACTTAAATGAAGATTTGAGGTTGCAAATACCCTTAAAATAGTTATGTGTTTCTTGAGAAAAATTCCTTGATACCAGCTCTCCTTAATAATTTCTGAAATAATATGAGACCACTGAAAGTAATATTTCCAAATATGGGTATGAGACTTTTATGCACTTGAATCATATTTAGACCCAGCCCCCATTTGAGACGTGTGAATTTAGTGCTTGACTTGTACATGTGGGTGGATTACCCAGAAGACTGCAGAGTGCAGAACTGTATACATGATTTCTGCAGAGCCTCTTGGCTTGTGACAGCCAGCATTTTAAAGTTCATGAAGCACAGCTCCCTCTCCCCACCCCCCAAGCAAATGAATTGCCAAACCCTGGGAGGCAGAGCTGAGGCAGCAGGGCTGAGGCACTCGTTCAGTTCCCATTCCTTGATGAGATCTCATAGGGGAATGCAGGGCCCCGGTCCCACCAGCTAACCTGTCAGTGAAAAGTAAAAAAAAATCACAAACAAATAGGGAATAGATTACCAAAAAACTCAGGAACTAAGCCAGTTACTGTTGGGAGTCTTGGCAGCTGTGTTCTGGTAACAGCTTTAAAATGAATTGATACCCTCTTTCTTCTAAAACGTGGACATCCTGGGTCATGGATGGGTTCCATGTATGTGCTAATATGGGGAACAGTAAAATGGGATGCCAATGCTGGTTTGAAACATGGTCTACTAATGAAGCCTAGTAATGCTGAAAGGTCTAACAGAACCTTCCTAGCAGTATTTGTGGATCTGTCTTGAAAAACGAAAACCAAAAACCAAAAACCAATTTTCCATATTACTCAAGTCTCCAATGCTTTGATAGACTTCTCTTATTTTAATCCTGAAAAAGCTCTGTTAGGCTTTGATGTCTGCCTGCCTTCCTTGGTTAGAATAAATGGTTTTTCAAATAGCCATGGACTGAAAGCTCTTTAAACTGAAGGAGTGATTCTAAGAGTTCTCTATAAATAGCTTTCCATACAGCATGTGGACCTTGGAAAGTAAGCTCTTTTCTGTAATATGGTCTGAGTTGACCAAAATTGCAAATTGGCATACATACAGCTGTGATGGAAGGCTCATTTACATCAAGAGTAATATAATCTAGAGGCAACTGATACGCATTCTGAACTGCAGAAATTGAATTGTGGCCATATTAAGCATTAACTGCATTCACTGACACAAAATGCAAGTCAGTGCTCAGGTGAGAGGGAGGGAAAGGGACTACATCCATCTCCGCAGCTATCCCTGCAAAGTTATTTTTCTTTCGCTTTCATTTGATGCTTTTAAGTTTGATAGCTCTCAGATGGACATATTTCCTACTGGTACTTAAATGGAAAAGCAAAACAAGATATGTTATTGAAAGGAGATAGGCACCTGATGACCTTTCCTGATTTCTAGCTTTCATTTCATTCCTGCTGTATTGTTATTTCTTCTTTTTGGGCAGCTGCTAGCTTGGAATGGTTCTGGCTGAGTAATTATTAAATCAGATTTCTGCCTTTCCTGGGTTGAACATAAATCTCAGTATAATTCATGGATTGCACTAGCTGCTCACTTCTTGACAAATGGACTTGTTAGCCTCCAGTTACACGTAACCTTCGCTCTAGCAGAGCTGGTCAGCCAATTCAGTATAACCAGAACCAAAACCAAGTAAAAGAAAGGAGAAAGTAAGTCAGTGAACCTGTCAGAATGAGAGTTAGGCAATCTAGATCTGGTAGTCTTGAATCCAAGGTGACATATCTAACATCTTAGTACATGACATGTGTTTACTGCCTGACAGAGCTCTTACTTTGGGAATTTTAGAAACACTTTATATTTTCAAAGTTCATTTCTCAAAGCAAACCATCATCCTGTTGGGACACAAGACAAAACTCTCTAATAGAGATCAGTTTTATTCTGCAGCCCCCTCTGTCAAATTGCAACACTGAAACCGAGAAACAAATTCTGCCTCTTTCCTTTCAATCATCTATGGTACACTCTGAATAAGTGTTAATTTATTACCAAAATGTGGCACTGAAGTAGCATAATAGGCTCCACACGACAGCATATGTATAGTTCTTCATCTGGATCAAGAAATACAATTCCTCAAATTTTGGAGAATATTGCCAGTCAGAATTCGAGATTGCCTAAGATGACTTGGCATTTTGAACAGCCATTAGAGGAGTGTAAAAGAGTAGGGGTGAAGAAGATGGAGAGAGATATTTGTAAGACACAAATAGAAATCAGCTGCTTAATGCCTTTTACTTGCCAGTGATTGTTGTGTACTGGTTCTGTGTTATTTTGATAATCCTCCCAAGTGACTAAAGTAACTGGTAAGCCGGGTTATTTGCGGGGACTGCTTGTTTGAAAAATGAAGGGGGGAAAGGGAAAAAAGTAAATATCCAATATGAACATGCATATTAAATAAGACAAAGAAAGTTGGGAACATGAGATTTTCTTTTGTGTTATATGTATGCTGTTTCAAAAAACCCACATATTGTGCTTGTGTGAGAACCAGGAAGTGAGAATGACCAAAGTGACAAACTTAATAATATAGACCAAGCTACATCCTGGCAGAAAACGTACATGCACAAAGGAGTGTCCAGGAACAGGAATTTAAAAAGTTTTCCAAGATGCTGAGCTTTCATGCTTACATTTCTCTCATTTATCTTGAGCATGTCTTTACTACAAGACGTTATTACAACAGAGCCGTGAGAAGCTGAGAGCTGATAAGGTTCTGACACTGATACTCTAGTCATGAGGAGGAGTTTTTTCTTAGCAACATGAAAAATACTTGTAATTCAGCCCAAAGTCTTGCAGGTTTAATTATAAGTAGTTTTGATGTTACGCAAAACATGACTTGACTTGTATACATTGACTTCAGTACGGAATTTTTAGTTTAAAATGAAACTTTGTACACAAGACTAAAAGTCAAAAGTTATTGCTTCAAGGAGAAATTCAGCAGCTCTTCAGGAAGTCAGCGTAAAATACCTTGTAAGTGCTGCTGAGGTATAAGTGGGTTTTGTGTTTGCTGCTTGCAGGAGTTTAAATTCCACCAGAGGTATGATGTGTAGTACTGTCCTAAAGATGTAAGTGTACTTAGCTTTCTAATGCAATGTTAAATTTGCAGGTATTTTCAGAATAACTTTCCAGTTACTAATTCAGCTGTCATTAGCAGTCATGTATTAACTGGATGATGAAATTGTTTTAATCCTGTGCTCTTGCACATACCTTAATTTCTGAGGGATGCTAAGTTCAGGGCCCAGGTTATCGGGAAGGTGGGCATGTCACCAGTAACTGAAGCAGCTGGATGTTCTATGATGGAGATTTGGAAGAAGAGAACTGTGGGTGTTTTCTTAAAATCAGCCAACCTCTTCTAATGTTAAAATGAGAAGCTGCGGTACCTCCTGGAGCATCAAGTGGATGTGTGATCATTTCCTTTGAAGGAAAAATAGGGAAAAGCCACTTCTGCAGCTTAATGTAGAGCTGAAACGGATAAAAGCAGATAGAGGAGGTGTTAACTAGATCCTGTATCTTAATGGAATGGTAATGGAAGAAGTATTGGAATGAGCAAGTCAACAACAAATACTTAATTCAAATTGCTAATTTTTTGTTCTGCTGAATAAGATAGATACTGTATATTTTGAAAGGAAGTGTCTGCAATGTTCTCAGGAACACCATAGCAAGCATCACAGTGGTGAGCGCTGCTTCAGGTGGGTGGCGGCTGGTCTTGCTTCCCTGTTGTACTCTTTGCTGTGGTGTAACTGTGGAGGGAGTCACGTGCTAAAGTCAGAAATGGTGTGCTGCAGTCAGAAATGGTGTGCTGCAGTCCATGTGGGTTTTATTTAAAATAATAAAAAAAGATAATTGGATTTTGTTCACATTTATAAACGTGGTTTCATTGCCTGTAGGGAGGGTGTCATGCAACCAGAAGAAGGAAAATACATAGTCTGAGGATTGCCATGATATATCATAGGCTTGGACTGTGAAGAGTTCTGTTCCTAGCCATAGGTTGTTTTCTTACTGCCAGGGTGTATGCCCAGTGCTTTTTCCAGTCAGCAGCACCAAGAGCACCCCAGAGATGGAAAAAAAAAAAAAATCCTGAAGAATTTAGCTGTCAGTTGGAGAATCTATTTTCAAAATAAAACTGATAGTTCCAAGATTTCAAAGTTAATGTATCGATTTCTTATAGCACACTGTAACTTATATTCTAAGGACTGTCCCAAAGTTGATTAAAACTACTCTGGCCAGTGAAATGGGCATTAAAGTAATACAGCGTTTTTAAAGTGTGGAATATTAAACTGATACAATGTAAATGTAGATGCCCATAAATAACTATCTCCAGTGACAGTTACCTATTTAAATACCCTAAGGCCTTTTTCAAAAAGTGAATGTGGCTCTCCACATTCTTGTTAAGGAAATGGTAGGTAAGTTATTTATGCAAACAGTAACTGAAAGCTTTGCTATTGAAGAATATATATAAAAAAGGATTGTACAGTAATTTGTGGTATAGAAAGCATGAATTTGAAATCTCTTCGTGTGCTTTGTACTGTATATTCTTTGTTCAGGTTGAGACTACAGAAATATAAGGTATAGGTGTTAGGCTTGAGAAAATTCCCTTTCTCAGAGAGCAGTCCCTCCAGGAATGAGGTCTTCCCACTTCTCTAGGATTGTAGTGGGGAGAAGGCTAATGTTTTCATTGCTAACTAGCATCTGACTGTTACATTTTTGGAGTGTCTCTTTTGGAGGGACCCAAACCAGTTCAGATATCTGCAAGCCAAGCATATTTGTGGTATTGAGATCCATTTTAAAGATAGCACTAGAGGGACAAAATTCAAGCAAACTGTGAGTTAGAAGGAAGTCATCCCATTATCTGTGCTTTTATCACTTTGTGTGGTTTTGTAATTAGGCATGATGGTGGTGTCTTAGGTATTTGAGGGAGGCAAAAAGTGGTTGGCCATAATTGGAATAATATGTGTGGAATCTCGCCTCTCCCTCGGTTGGGCAAGTTCCTAGGACCTGAGCAGTTTGAAAGATGTGGTCAATAACCACCTCTGAAATTTACACAATTTCCTATTTAGAAACTTTATTCTAGGGTACAGGTTAGAAAACTTTAGCTAATGTAAAGTATTTATTAAGCTGCTTCCTGGGGAGTCATGCACAAACCTCAAAGTGATGTGGCAACTTAGAATAAGGAGGAGGCACATGCTTATATTTTTGGCTTAGCCTTTTGGGTTATTTTAAAGCCTGCAAACTGTTTCTACAAGAGGTGTTCTTGTAAAATTAATCTCAGTCTCTGCAAAGCAGGTGTTTACAGCAGAGTTTCCCCTTCCAACCATGTGCCTAACAATAGTGCGATTAAGATCTCAGTCTGGGGCAGACTGACTTCTGGCTGCATGTGTGTACCTGCACGATCATGTCTGCAAGCTGCTTTTATTATTCAACAAAAAAAGAACATATGCAGTTAATCTGAATATAGGAGATATGCTTTGAACATTAGCGGGGTCTCCAGTCTGTAGGAAGGCTGATAGACTGATAGAACAGGGCAGCATTTTTAATTAAGCAGTCAGAGCTTGAGTCAGAACTCAAGGCTGAGCAACACATGCATGGCATCATGAAAATAATGCATTTTATGCTGCTTCTGTGTTGCTCTGTTTTTCATATGGCTTGAGTTTCTGTTGCAAACAATGCAAAACAGCCTTGGAGGAGCTGCCAGCGGTGAAACTGGAGGCACTGGAAGTTTTATTTATTTTGCTGGGCAATGTAGTGTTGTGTTGGAAAAAAAACACTTGTGGCAAAATAGCGCAATTCTGATTTGAAACCAGAAATAGGAAAGTATCACATAACGTTAAAACCAAGATAGATCAGTTGTAGACAATTGTCTAAAGATAATAGGTGTGATGTTATTTCTATCCACGTTAGCTGGTCTAATAAAAGATATTATCTCAACCTACAAAGCACAGCTTTGCCTGGGGTGAGTGGGGAGTTTGCACACAGCAGAACATTTCTTCCATGTTGCTTGCTGACTCAGGAAGGCAAGACTGGTCCAAGTTCTGCTCATGTTTGCTGCAAGATGGCTTGCAGATGTAGCTGGAGAAGCTAATGGTGTATCAGCTTAAATGGTGTATGTTATGTTCAAGAGCACAGTCCTACAGAGTGGCTCTGCAGCTTCACTTAAAGTGGCTTTAATACAGGGTGACACACACAGAGACTGCACAACGCAGTAACTTGGTGTGTTTGCTTTTGCACTCTCCTACAGCTAAAGTAGTGCTGGTGTCTGACCAGAATCAGGCTGGGCAGTGGATCTTCAGTCACTATGGGTCTCCAGGTTCTTCAGTTGTACAGTAATCCAAGTCAGGAGGATACAGGTCCAAAGTCTTTGAAAGTTGCTTTCAGTGTAACCCTCAAAATCTTCATCAATCTTTGATCAAATAATGGACAGATTGTATTTTTACTTAGGAATTTTGCTCTGCTAGTTAGCTTTTTTCTACCTAGAGTGCAAAGATGAATTACATGTGTGAAATCCTTGTGGTTTCAGATCGCTATTAAATGATTGATAGTTTTGGCAAAACCTTTGCCAGTAATGAAACTGCTGGTCTTTGTTCCTGTTCTGTTCTTGGAAAAATAGGCTCCTAATTGTTGAATTAATACGTGTCAGAACTCAAGTGTTTCACATGAATCAGTAATATCTCAGGTACAACTTTTTAATTTGCTCTCAAAAAAATTGTCGTGATTATTAACTTTGTGGAGAAGGTGCTTTATTATTATTATTTACGCTTCTCAAATGAAACAGTTACTCATGCACAAGTTCTTAAATAGCTAGGCACAATTTTATACCTGCCTGCAGTGTGCTCAGATTGTTATAACTGTCATAATTGGCATGTATTAGCAACTATCATAATTCAGATATGTTAATGACAAATGGCCCATATTAAAAAAGCACATAATCCTTCCCATTTTTGTGTGGTCTATGTGTCCCCAGGATTTTAAAAATAATATAAAAATTGAAGTTCCTACTTTTTCTTTCTTTTTTTTCCTTTAAAAGAAGTAAGTTACAGAAAAAGGAAAGGGAAAGATAAAGTGAAAAAGAAAGGGAAAAGAGAAAAGAGAGAAAAAAAGTGGAAGGCGAGACAATACAAGAAGTTTCTACTACTGAGGTGTGAAGAGGCTTGAACCTGAGTGACATCTAGCATTTCTGTTCTGCTAATTCCTTGTGATATCAGAGGAAAAGGAAGATGTGTAAGCATAACTTAGAAAGAGAAAAGCATGGCTTTGTTGCTAAAATACAAGGCTAGTGAGTCTAATTCATTCTAGGGGTATGCTACAGACGTCTTCTAACACTCATCTGGTAAAATGATTGACCTGGGCTGGTGAGATAGGAGTGTCTCTGAGTGTATGTATGTGTGTAATGGGAAGCATGAAATTGTACTGCATATTTTGAGAACTAGTAAGTTAACTTTTTCTTTCATAAAAGTTTCAGAAAATCTGTCAGAAACTGTGTCTGGAAATTCCTTGTTGCCTTCAGTTCCTATATATCTCCCTTTGTAAAAACTTGTTTTTTTTTTTTTTTTTTTTTTTTGGGGGGGGGGGGGGGGTGGGTGTTTTTTCATTTCTTTGTTTTTAAACGGAGGTGTAGGATGAATCAGTGGGTTTCAGAGATATAAAGGTTTCTTCAAGATCTTTTTATTTATTTTGAGCAGCTGGGGGTGGGGCAGTTTCTGGGATTGGTATTTCCTTTGATTTGGAGTGTTGAAACCCAGCCCCGGGAGGTTTGTGCATTTTACAACACTTGTCTGCAGGCGATGTGAGATAACTCATGCCTGGGAACAGGCTTGTGCAAGGGCTACTTTGGCCTGACCCACCACACATGCCTACATTGTGCTGAAGGCAGTGGGATTTCAGAAGATACCTATTGTCTTCCTGAACTGTTTTTTCTGGAGGTGGGCAGAGCTCCCCACGCTTCACATGAAGTTGAACAGGAGCTTTGGAAGCTTAGCTTTGGCAATCAGACTACAGTATTATACAGGTGATATTTGTGTTTTTGTGCTTTCCTGATACACTCTGTACTGAGAATGAGGGTGATAGCCAGTCCATTCTTGTAAAAGCCAGACCCTTTCATGGAGTGTGAAAGTGTATGCTAAATGAAACATTTAGGAATTTATAGGCATGTAAGAAATCTACTTGGACAGACAAGAGATAGTCAGAGTCTAATTCTAGAGACTATTTAAATATCAAAGCGTAATTTGAAATATAATACTTCAAAATGATATTTCTTTTCCCAAGCTGTACAAATTTGTGCTGCCTATGTTCCAGGGGCTCATGTTCATGAGATCAGCTTAGTCTTCAGGTGTAAAATCTGAAATGTTCTGTGAGTTCTTTCTGTTGTATTATATTACGGATATTAACTCTTTTTTTGACACAGTTATCTCCCAAAATCGTGGTTATCATGAATATTGAATTTTCTAAGGTCTTAATGTGCTCTAGGTCACCTGTAGACATGATATTTTGTAATGCAAATATAGTCAGATTATTTCTTTTACATAATAAGAAAGATACCTATGTAAACTCTTCAGTTCCTAATGAGCACAATGAACAGCTGCACTTTGAAACTGGAGAAATCCTTGCTCGTGTTGAAGAAGTCTACCTCAGTGGTCTCTGGATCTGTTTCTTCTTCCATGAGAAGAGCAGTATAGTCAAAGAATACTGAGCATGCTGAGAAGCGTTGCATTTAACCTTGCTCTTCTGAAGTACTGGTCTGCCAAACGGTTCATCAAGGTTCCCTGAAAATAGCTGATAAATTGCAACTTCTCATATGAAATCTGCTTCTAGGCAGTCTTGCTGTAGATCATTCTTTATCCAGTAAAGAAAAGGCACATTAAGTGCTGCGCCATTTTACAGGAGTGGTGCTCAGCAACAATATTTTAAAGGATCTTCCTTTTGGACACACTTTGCACTCAGCTGGTAGCCTGCTAGAGCTAGTTCAAAATCACTGCATGTGAATTGTAGTGAAAATAACTAAAGCCATACTGAGTTTTAGCCTGTATGGTAAATATTTGTAGGCATTTTTTTTTTTCCTGGATCTGTCATTTATAACATGGATGCAATGGTCTAAGTGGCTTGAATCTACATGACACTTCCAGGTAGAGCTGGTTGTAATTTTTCAAATGCTTTTTAAGGTCTGCTTTGTGTCTGCTGCACCCTGAGACTCCATGCACTGAATGGTGCAGAGCTGGGCTTCAGGCACAGTTGAGGTGGGACAGGGACCAGATCAGCATCAATTTGAGGCAGTGGAGCACGTGGGGGCTGTTTCTGGAGATTGTGATGGAGGAGCCGAGATACATTATTGGGAGGCCTGGGAGACAAAGAGGAGTATTTTGTAATTCAAACACAGGGTGAAAGGAGCATTGCAGCATTGCTACCTGCAGGGCTGGGTGGTGACCATGATGATATCTGTGCTTTTGCATGATAACCTGGCATAGCTATTATGATGATGATCTAGGTGTCTTTGAAATAGGGAGATGTGAGATGCAGGGTCACAAAGAGCGAATCTATTCTGCTATAAAGTAGTTGAAACTATGATGAAAGGTGGCAGTCCATTTGTAACTGCAAATATTTACTAACAGGTCATAATGATAGTCTGAGCCTCTTCCATCTTCTGCTTCAGTATCTTGAGCCAGCTGGCTGTGAGGCAAATTGAGACACCGCAATTTCAGAGTATACCTCCAAGCAAAGAGAGCGCATGTCTCTTTTCATAGTTTGGGAGCATATTTCTCATGTGCAGGCTTCTTTGCTTATTAAAGGTCCTTTTGCCATAAGCATTCTGTAGCTGTACCTGAGGTTAAAAGCTTTTTGTGGAAGAAAATATAAATTGTAGTGAGTTACTACTATCCGTGAAATAGCAAAACCTGGGAAATACCAAAGGCATGGCAAATGCAATTATGCTCACAGTATCTGGGCTTTGCTGGGAAACAAATACAGGCTTAATTAAGGATTGGGAACTGTGATACACACATGACTTCAGTACAAATCCCTGATCCTGCTGACTTGCAAAAGTCTTTTCAAAGTGTTTGGTTGTAATTGTACATAAACAATAAGGTGGAGCAATATTTATGGAGCATGAAGAAGCCTGTAAATTTCTAAGATAATAAACTAATGTCCATAGCCTGCCCTAAATACCTAAAAAGCTGGTATCTCTGCCATGAAGGTAAAGATTAGATTGCTCAGCTTGCAGCTCTGTGGAAGTTAATCCTTTTATTGCTGTTTGCCATAAAATTCCAGACAGCAAAGTAGTGTTCCAGTAACATTGCACTGCCATTTTGCAGGACTGTGTGCTAACCCTTCAACAGTATTTGCAAATTGTTATTCTTTTTGAAAGCTGAAATCTGAAAGGTCTCTGCTGACCATAATATCACGTTTTTGCCCAAGACACGTGGAAGTCTGAGGTTGGGCTGTGTCTTGGCCTTGTATCTGTGTTAGCAGAAAATCTACTGAGAAGCAGCTGGTTCTTAATGGTATTAAAAATGATTTAATAGTCTTCTATGAGCGCTCTTATGAATTTTTGCTGGTTTGTAGTTGCAATTTTGTCAAGTGTTTGAAAAATATAGGGCCTGTGTGTCTATCTGCCTTTGCAAACCAGAAAATTAGAATGATTCATCTCCCCTGGAGAAGCTCTTAAATTAAACATTTGTTTGACAGGACTTTGAAAAAATAATCTTCTCCTATTTTCAGATAATACAAAACTAGGATTTTTTTTCCTTAAGGTTTCATTGACTATAAATATTTGTTTTAATGCCAGCAGTGTAATTCTTCCTCATAGAGGTTTTCCTGTTCATTAATGACCCAATGTGTCTGTGTCTCCTGTTTTAATAGACAAAGTTTGCTTTGAAGTACTGTGCAGGATTTTGTATCTTCTTAGTTAAAACTCCCACATGAAGGGTATATAAATACTGATATGGTTATACACCTGCTCAACTTCTTTTAAGCATCTGAACAGTGTACCTGATCGCTTGTCATGCTTGAAAACAGTGAGCAGAAGCTACAAAGCATTCATCCCTCTTGTCTCTCCACCCACAATTTTTTATTGTGTCCTGTCACATGCCACATCTAAGTTTGCAGTCAGCAGTGCGCCCGTATTTGCTTCTGTTGTCTTATGCAGTGGTCTCAGGCTTGCTGTGTTTCATGCTCCGTGTTTCCCGTCCTGCTGGGGAGGGTCTGTGGGGCACTGCTGTGAAAGTGGGGCTCCTGGTGAGTGATCGCCATGGGAGCTGCTGGGTGGGAAGGGGCTGGATGGGAGTCTGTGCATAGGGGCGTCCCTGCTGGGAGCTGTTCCTGCTTCTGGGTCTGGTGGAGGGTGGTATGGGAGATACATGTTCCTGGCCTCCAGGTACCATTATCCCTGCACATAGGCTGTTTATGCAGTGGGAGCTGGCTGTGTGGGTAACAGACGGTGAGAGCGGAGTGAGTAGATGCAGTCTTCTGCATCTCACTGACTCTAGGCTTGCTTTGATTTTTCCAAATCTTCATAAAAAACTTGTTCATAGCCCTTGCTGGAGTGATAGTGGACTTTGTGTTAACCAGGGGTGCATGCCAAGAATGACCAGTCAAATTTGGTTGTGGCCAGCCTGAATATAAATACGGCTTTTTCCTGCTTCCATACCTTATATCCATTTCTCAGGACACAAGAGATTTTCATGTATACTAGTCCTCCATCATCTTACTCCATTTCCTCCTTCCTCCCTGAAAGGTAACCAGGGTTAAAGGGGTTCAGGGAAGGAATGTTCATAGGGGGATGTAGCAGAAGGGAGTTTGCTTGCTGCAGGGCTGAGAGGGACATAAACTGATAATGTCTGACCAAACCTGATGAGGTCTCTTTTTCAGGAGCCAGCATCCATTTTCCTTTTGCACCTCAGTTGATCTGATTTTGATTCTCTTGGTAATAAATACTGGGCTTTCAGTAACCACCTCTTCTCTTTTCTGTTAACAGAGCTCCAACATGGGAGGCAAACTGAGCAAGAAGAAGAAGGGGTACAGTGTCAATGATGAAAAAGCTAAAGACAAAGACAAGAAGGCTGAAGGAGCAGCAACTGAGGAAGAGGAGACTCCAAAGGAGGCTGCGGATGCCCAGCAAACTACAGAGACCACAGAAGTGAAGGAGAACAACAAGGAGGAAAAGGGCGAAAAAGATACTCAGGTCGCTGCCAATAAGACAGAAGAAAAGGAAGGGGAGAAGGAGAAACCAGTGACCCAGGAAGAAACCCAGAAACCAGAAGCAGAGAAGTCAGAGGCTGTTGTTGATGCGAAAGTAGAGCCACAGAAGAACAACGAACAGGCAACCAAGCAAGAGGAGCCGACTGCAGCCTCTGCTCCTGCTGCCAGTAGCGAAGCACCCAAAACTTCTGAGCCTAGCAATGATGCAAAAGCTTCCCAGCCTTCAGAAGCCACAGCTCCCAGTAAAGCAGATGACAAGAGCAAAGAGGAAGGGGAAGCCAAAAAGACTGAGGCTCCCGCGACACCTGCAGCCCAAGAAACTAAAAGCGAAGTGGCCCCAGCTTCAGACTCAAAACCTAGCAGCAGCGAGGCTGCGCCTTCTTCCAAGGAGACGGCGGCAGCAGCAGCCCCTAGTTCCACTGCTAAAGCCTCGGACCCTGCAGCCCCACCAGAGGAAGCGAAACCTTCTGAAGTTCCAGCGACTAATTCGGATCAAACCGTAGCAGTGCAAGATTAAATTGGACAGCCTGTTGAAACAACCACTTAAAACAACCTGTGTCTTTTTTTTATTTTTTCAGCTATACTAACTCGTTTCAGATCTGAAATAACAAAAATGTATTGCCCAGAAAGAAAAGGAGAAAAAAATGAAAAATGAAAAGGATGTCCCATCAAGTTGGGAGGGAGGGAGGGGGGAGAATCCAAATAGTATTTTTGTGGGGAAATATCTAATATACTTTCTGCCAACTTGACACAAGTCCTGGATTCAAAAAAATAAAAGTAGAATAAATGGATGTCTGAAAGTACAGCACATCTTTTGTATCTGAACTGCTGTAAATGCATTCCACCAATGTATCAAAATCTTTTTGTTCTGTAATGGGGTTTGGGAGTGATGCGTTTGATTCTGCCCACTAGGTTTGTGCCAAGGCAATCAGATCTTTATGAAAGCAGTATTTTCTGTGTTTTTTTTTTATTTACAGCCTTTCTTATTTTGATATTTTTTTTATGCAGTGGATGAATGCCAACTTTCAGACAAAACCCACTTAGCTGTCCACATATTTCTCAATGCCAGTCCTCCAGTTCTTCCTCTCCAAATATTTTTTGGGAGTAAAAAGCATTCTCATCCTACTTAGCCTACCTAGATTTCTCATGACGAGTTAATGCATGTCCGTGGTTGGGTGCACCTGTAGTTCTGTTTATTGGTCAGTGGAAATGAAAAAGTCTGCGTTCATTGCAGTTCCAGTTTCTCTTCCATTCTGTGTCACAGACACCAACACACACTCATTGGAAAACAAATGAAAAAACAAAATGTACAATGGATGCATTGAAATTATATGTAATTGTATAAATGGTGCAACAGTAATAAAAGTTAAATAATTTAAAAAATAGAAAAGTGTAAAGACTGATTAACTTTTCACTTTTACCCTTGGGAGCTAGGTGAAGGAGATTCTTAAGCTCAGAGAAGAAGTGTTAAATCTGGGGCTGTTCACTCTCCAATTTTTAGTGAAGTAGAGGCAAAGAAAGAGCTATCAGTCTCATGATCCTAGAAACATACTGCCATAAACTGCTACTTCAACACCCACAGGCATTCACAGGTGAGGCTGGAAGAAGTCGTGAATGAACAGCACATCTTATACATCCTGGGCTGCATCAAAAGAAATGTGACCAGCAGGTCGAAGGAGGTGATCCTGCCCCTCTATTCTGCTCTCAGGAGACCTCACTTGGAGTATTGTGTGCAGTTCTGGTGTCCTCGACATAAAAAGGACATGGAACTGTTGGAACAAGTCCAGAGAAGGGCCACGAGGATGATCAGGGGACTGGAGCACCTCCTGTATGAAGACAGGCTGAGGAAGTTGGGGCTGTTCAGCCTGGAGAAGAGAAGGCTGCGTGGAGACCTCATAGCAGCCTTCCAGTATCTGAAGGGGGGCTATAGGGATGCTGGGGATGGACTCTTCATTAGGGACTGTAGTGATAGGACAAGGGGTAATGGGTTAAAACTTAAACAGGGGAAGTTTAGATTGGATATAAGGAAGGAATTCTTTCCTGTTAGGGTGGTGAGGCACTGGAATGGGTTGCCCAGGGAGGTTGTGAATGCTCCATCCCTGGCAGTGTTCAAGACCAGGTTGGACGAAGCCTTGGGTGAGATGGTTTAATGGGAGGTGTCCCTGCCCCTGGTAGGGGGGTTGGAACTAGATGATCTTAAGGTCCTTTCCAGCCCTAACTATTCTATGATTCTATGTT
The DNA here is from genome assembly GCF_034315485.1 of Pezoporus occidentalis. NCBI lineage: Eukaryota > Metazoa > Chordata > Aves > Psittaciformes > Psittacidae > Pezoporus > Pezoporus occidentalis. The sequence goes on from NW_026913855.1 coordinate 674,777, forward strand.
TTAACCTAGGCAAAGTAGAACTGGCTTTTTCCTGCTTTGACACGTGAAAAAAGTGGTCTCCTGTGATTCCAAAGAGCATGCTGACTGAGTTTTAACTGGGAGTAAGTGTATTTGAGAAGCTGATCTTTTAAAATGAGGCAATTGAATTTAATCCTAGTCCTATTAAAATATTTCTAGAGCTGATACACTTTGTTATGAGTTTAGGCTAGCATGAGCAACATTTTTCAATAGTTTTGCTTGTTTGCCCAATTTTTATACAGCAGAACTGCTGAATAACTGCAGTTTCTGCTGAGTGGTGTCCTTAGTGGATACAGACAGTTATTTCAGTGCTGATGCCTGGATTCACAGAAATAGTTAAAAAACATATTTGGTTTGCCCATTAATAAATTCTTAGTCTGAGAAGAAATTCTGAGAGAAGGGGGCAATGGTAAATAGAAACATAGCTTAATACAAATACCAAAGGGATGAGTGGACTTGTACTTAGTAAAAAAAAAAAAAAACTGGTGGTTTAAAATGACATAAATTATTTCATATACACTCTCCATGCAGTGAGGATGATTTACTCTACAGACTTCCATAATTCTTATTCTTTATTTTGTTCAGGAATACAGGGTTCCTGTGCCATGCTGCAGATACTGATGTGCAGACAAGCACCTTACTGGAGCAGGCAGGAGTAAAGTTCTGTTGGGTTTAGATCAGGTCATTCACTTACATGAATCTTGCACTGTCACCAAGCTTTTACATCCTTAATGTGAAAGAGTCAATTTCATGCATAACATATCAAAGTGGATTTCTTTGCACAGAGAAGGGTCAGCTAAGTACTCTGGCTTAAAAAGATGGTAGACTTTTTTTATAGTAGATAGCTGAAGCACAGGAAAGGGCTAGACAGAAAAAAACAGATTTGCAGTAGTTCACCAGGCTTTGTGCATATAAAGCTCTCACAATCTGCAACATCTTTGTGTGGTCAGGTTTGTGGCTTTCCTGAAAATCTGTAAGAGCCCTCTGTCATTGTTTCCCGGAATAGATGTGTCCTGGAAGGGGAGAACTTCTCTCCACAGCTCCCCCATGAATTTTCTTGAGACGAGTCTAGGATTGAGTGGAGGAGTGCAGGGATCATGCAGTACTTGATGGTGATATACTAGTGAATTGACCTGAAGCTAATGAGACTAAATCCATGCTCTGCCTTTGGGCTGGAAGTGGCTGCCAATGGACAAAAGGTATGTAACTTGTTTACTGGAATGGTACGTGAATGTACCTGCTAAAAACATCACACCTTGTCTGGTATCATACCCATTCACTTTCAATAAAATATTCAAAATAGCACTTAATCTCCATTACTGAAATATTTCAACAATCAACATATGCCTTGTTTTCCCCTGAGCTTTCTTCCATTGGCATACTTAAAGATGGCGAGAAGATCTTGAATGCAGTCTTACTTCAGTTCTTTGACGCAATTAAAAATGCCCCTGTGTTCCACAGCTGTATCCAAACCCGACAGCCTTTGCAGCAGTTGACGGCAAACAACACATGTGCTGTGGTTCTCACAACTCCCTTGCTGACGGTAGTTTCTTCCCAACAGTGTTGATTGTGCAAGGGAGTGTTATGGCCTGTGTGGCTGGAACTCACTAGCATATGGTCAAAGAAAGATGCATGTGTGTTTTGGAAGGAGTGCAGCTGAAGATCAATTCACTTTAAGTGCTCAGTATTCTCAAAACATAAAAAGGGAAGTTGCCATATAACGCTTAATTCTTTTATTGACAGGCCTGCAAAATCAGCCTTGTAGCAATAGTTAAAGTGCTTAGTGTGTAACTGGTAGTGCCAAGGCATCCTGGCTTAGGCCATTGCTCAAGAGTGCTGCTATTCTATGCCTACATATGCAAGTAAAGAAATCATCTCTGTTCAAAGAACTTGTGAACTAAGCATATACAGTTAATAGAAATATGAAGCATGTTGCTTGCCTGAAGTCGCATGAGAACAGGTTAGAGCCTGGAGCCCTGCTTTTCTTCACCTCAGTCAGATCCTCTTTTTCTGTGTTATAATCATTCCTTAATAACTGTTAAAGTATGTACAGAGCTAAAAGGCATGTTAATGCTTTGAGTGTAAGCACATTGCAGATAACCTCAAAGGACCCAGCCCTTTTGTGGAAGTGTGCCAAAGGAATAGAGAAATTCAACCCTGGGAAAGAACCTTTGCTATTGTTTAGAGCCCCTACAGAGAGATGTTTGCAAAGTCTCCCTTGTTTTGCCTTGGACACTGTCAAGAATCCATCGCTTTCCCTTGACAATAGGAAAGTCAGTGCCATTGGCTTTGCTCACACTGCTTGCACTTTCACAGCAATGAGAAATACAGCAACTTAACCATTCCTTTCTTTTTTTTTTTTTTTACTGTATTTGAAATATACCTGATGGTATTCTTATAATGACTCTTTGAGACATCTAAAGTTACATTAAAATATTCCTAGGAGCAATGCTTAACACTTGTCCTGTAGCTGGTTTCTATAAACTTACTATGAGTCTGCACAGGATAGACACTTCCGTAAACTAAAATAAAACGTGCGATATGTTGGTGTCTTATGTGACTACGCTTCTAGGCACATGACTGTGTGGCTGACAGTACCTAAACAGTCGGTGACTCCCAGATTTCTGCTGTTTCCTTTGTCCCAGAACTTAGCTAGGGGGCCTAGCCGTTCTCTGTCTCACCTAACGACTGCCTTCCCTGGATCAGCTTGAACTCCAGCTTGATGCCGGTGTACTGAACTGAACTTGAAGCAGTGGGTGAATCAAGCCTTCAGCCTTGCTTCAGGACCTTCTCATCACTAGATTGCATTTCTGTGAATTTATGCTTATTTAGCCAAACTGGGGAGTGTGTCAAAGAAATACCTTTGTTGCCAGTGCTGCAGAAGGCATTTTATCACAGTACATTTTGTTTCTTCATCTACTTTAATTGTTGTCTCCTTGCACTGAATTCATAGTCTTTAAGGCACCTTTTAAAATGCTAATCACTTGGTTTGCTCTTTCTTTTTTGGGGCCGCATAATTCTCACTGCACCAAACTCTCCATATTTATCCTGTGTCTGCTTTGGTTGACTTTCTGCCTTTCATTTACTTTTTTTTAATTTTACATCCTGTTTATATTTAATCTCCTCACCACATTTCATGCAATATGAACGCATATCAGCTGCTAGGGCAGTTGGATTTTGAAATCATGGCCCTCTAGCCATGGGAGAAACACGGCACAAGGAACAGCAACATGTTTTTCTTTCACTACTATGAAAAAAAATGGTCTCCTGTACCGGTAGGGCTTTGCTTGCTGCATTTATCATGGCAGGAGCAAGACTTAGTCACAGAGTCAAGTAAGCAAAAAGATGTATTTTTAGGGTTGGTGGGTTTTGTTATTTTCTGTTGGCTTGTTTTGAGGTTTTTTGTGCTTTGTTGTTGAGGGAGAGAGGGAAGGAGTGGGTGTTTCAAAATACAGAAACAGGGGTTGGGACATGGGGTACATGACACAATCTTTTAGTTTCTTGGAGACAAGACTATTGTATGTTAACTGGCCACCACAGGGTTACCAAGTCTTGTAAGGATATTTATCTGTCTTTTAGAATAGTTTTCTGGGCAGCAAACATTAATTCCAGCTCTTACCCTCATAGCTGTTCAAATGTATTACCTCCATCCTTACCTTGTCTTCCTTTCAGAATGTCTTACATCTCTGAGAGTCTCCTGTTAGATCAGAAGGTTGACTGCTCTTCTTGATGACTTGGCTTGACCAAGATGAAATTTTTTGGGGTTGTTAAGTCAAGCGAGGTGCAGATTTGATGGAATTATAACTTTGTTTCATTTACTAAGTAAAAATTCAAAGTGTTTACATGATGTTCCTACATCATTTACAGCTGAGGCTAAGGTGATGTATTCATACAAGCCCTACAAGTCTGCTATTTGGAACCCCATCAGGTTGCTGCAAAATGAGTAACTTGCTAAACATCACTACTGGTCCAGCTGGCCAGTAATTTTAGATCAGCACTTGGTGAAATCTGACATTCAGACTTGAAAATTAGACAAATTGTACTGAGCTCAATACAAGGACAGAATAGAACTATTCACATTAGGATTTGGAAAAGTAATCAAATTCCATTTTTTCCCCCTACATTTTGTTCTATATATTTCAAGAAAATCAATGCCATACAGGAGTTTGTCCCTAGATGGTCTTTTCACTTTGGGAATGGGGCAAAGCTCGTAGCAGCCAGACTGTAAGTCATACTAGCTGCAAAAATGGTCTTTAAAACTTAACAGTACTTTGAAACTCAAAGCTGAATAATAGTTGTTTTGATCACAGGCTACACAGCCTCCCTGAGAAACTGGGCTACTATTGATACCAAGTGTGGCAGGAAGCTGCTGGGCTTCTGTTCTATCTGTTCCAGTGGCTCTCATTTTTAGCACTCCTTTTCCCCTGTCCCTGTCATATTGGCTTTCTAACAGTTTTAGGTTTATTATGTGTTAATGAGACTATACTGATGCTCCATCAATAGCATTTTTCTGTTTTTTAATTTTTTTTTGTAGAGTTCTGGCATTACTTGCAGGATTCTGGACTGGGCCTGTAAAAATGTATGTGTTTACCAAGTAGAATATGAATTGATCTGGTAGAAAAGAGCAGTTGAAGAAATAATCATCTCATTGAAAATTGGTGCAAGCCTGAAAAAGCAAACTCTTTATTCTGAAATGGTTCAGGATTCTGAAATGGCTCACTGCAATCTAAAAGGTCCTATGAAAGTTTCAAAAGATATCACGTTAGTATTCTGAGTACATTGTTGGTTTGAGCTCTGCTGCTCTGTCCAATTGTCTGAACTTTGTCAGCTGCATTTCATTCATTTTTTTTTCTTAATAAATGACAGCATTCCCAAGCTAGCATTTTTGTTTCAAAAGGCAAAAACCAGAAGCTCATAATGAGCATGTTCCAAAGGAAAATTTCAATCCCATTAAACCTTGCATAACCTTTCCCAGTAGAAGAAGTTCTAACACCACTTATGGATCTTTTCCAGTATTTTATTTAAAAGGAAAAGTTTCCAGATAGACAGTTTTTCAAGGACCTATTCATAAAAGCATAGTTTTATAGCATAATTGTTGTTGATAGCTAAATGGACAGTCTAATGGAGTCCGGTCACACATTACAGTCTAAGGAAAGAAAACCTGGAACATGGGAGGCCAGTTCACAAGCTAACAAAAATATTGATTCAGGTCCACTGAACTGTATGAAAACAATTTTATTTGCAGTTATTCCATATAGATCTGAAAAAAACTTAGTGATAATAAGTCACATTATAGTAGGTAGCATTGAACGATTGGATATGAGAGAATTAAGCTATTAAACTTAGTGATAAACTAATAACAGACAAATTTGGATTTAAATTGAAGCAATTAAGGAATTGTAAATGGAATTATAATTAGGAATGTGATATAAGTTCTGAAACAGTAAACTTAAAGGCTTTATTCAAGACTTCAGATAGTTTGTATGAATGTTTCACAGTTTCTGTGAAACAAGGGGGACAATATAAGGAATAGTACATTTCTACATTTGCATGTAAATATGAAATGGAGATGAAAAGTTAATGATAGCAGGAAGGAGTTATATACACTTTCTAATAGGTGTTAAATTTAAACTGGTGGTGCATCATGCTGTGCTTAAATACCTTGGGCTTGAATTTTGCCTTGCACGATATTTTGGTGTTCCAGCTTAGCTATATCACACACATGCTGGACTAGACTTTTGAATGAGATCTAAAGAGTAGCTCTCTTTTCACTGCACTGCCACTATTTTTGTAGCCATAACTGACCTAATTTTTATACCAGTTTTCCTAGTTTAATCTGCCAGGAGCAGCATGGCTATATTGGTGGGGATCTGAACAGGCAGTGACCCAAACTCCCAGACAGAGCTCTGTGCTACTGCATTGTAACTGAGCTCTTTACCTTTGGCTTTGATTGTCCTTACCAACAGTAGAGACTGGGAAAAGCTGTTAGTGGACTTTAATGTGCCTTGGGTGACCCACATCTCACTGACACCCTCTTGCTCCTGTGCTCAAAAAGTAAGGGTGGCTGATACATTCTAGCATGCTGATCTGGGTCTCAGTGGAAAAGCTGAAAACTTGAAAAAAGCTATACAGTTCCTTGGTCAAGACAAGCAGAGAATGGAAAAGAAAAGGCACAGAGACAATCACACAGTATTATTCTGTTCCCTTTCAATCCAGCACTCCCATACTGATATTTACTTCCTCCTGAAGGCCTAACCTTTCTCTCAAAGATCTTTCTTGTCCCCAAGGTATGCTTCAGTCAACAAGTTTCTCTACATTGGCCAAAGCACCTATTTAAAAGGAATGTGATGCACATTGTATATTTTCCATAGAGCTCCTGTGCTTCTGGAAAGGCTTTGTGTATAGCCTTGCCCTTCAAAGCATCTTGTATGAAACAAAGACATACCAACTTAGCTGATATCTGAAACCATCATGTGCCTTTCCCTGTTACCACATAGATTTTCTCCAGTGTTTTATCACTGTGCAGGTACAGGTGGGTGTGTAGTGTTTTAGTACTTCCCTGAAACAACAATGGCCTTATTAACCTGGAGAGATCATTTTATGAGCAACTTCTCTGGCTGCCCTGTGTGCTGCCAGGCCTGGCCTGACCCAGACTGGTGGTGCAGGCGAGGAGAGCTGCCCACCTTTAGCTCTTGCCTGCCCCTGCCTACCAGCTGCAACTTGTGCCTGGGATGTATCTGCACCAGCCTCCTGCTGAAGGCACTTGGCTTGGAAGACAGTAAATCACCTGGCGAGGACATAGAACTGCCTTGAGGAAGCTTAGGAATGGGGAGAACTATTTGTCAGGAATTGAGTGGGTATGGTAACATCTCCCTCAGGGCAGGGGAATGGGGAGCCCTAAAAGACTTGAAAATCATAGACTTTCAAGTTTTCTGTGGTTCTGTGATAAATAAAGATTGTCTCAGTGAGAACAGTTTTTCTTAAAATGAGTAAGATCTAGATTATGTTGACTTTCATGGCATAATAATACACTCTACATTACCTTTCGCAAGACTAAGGGAAGTACAAGGTACCATTCAGTCTTAAATGAAAGCCATAGTGCAGTACTTCAATAGCTGTAGACTGTTACTCTGGCATACTGAGTATCCCCTTTTGAAATGGATTTTTGAAGTGTTGTCTAAGTGCCCAGAATGAAATATTTCTCAACTTTACTTTTCCCCACTCTCTTACACGATTTCATTCCAGCCATTCTTCTGTCCACCAGGCCATAAATAGGCAAAACTGTTTGCTTTTCCCTATGCAATCAATCGATCCACAAATGAGAAATAATAACATATGTTTTGGTCACAATCTTCGCTTGGATATATTTTTGCAGCACTTCATGTCTCAGCTTGCTATTGGCAAGGACAATATTGTTATTTCAACTGGGCGAGAGCATCAGCTGATATAAATTGACTTGGGGATATGCAGATGTCCAGCAGTGGTGAGAATTTTCTATCTGTGCGTGCTTTATTTAAAAGTGAAATTCACAATGGATCTCTGATGAAAAGTGCTAGTAACTCTGCAAACTCAGAGTGCTGCCTGCGCAAAACTGGGCAAGGCTTTCTTTTAAGAAGTACTTGTGCTGATTTGGCAGAATCGGACCAGCAAATTGTAGTGATGAACTGGACAAAAATGACCTGGAAAATCCCTGCTTCATGTACAGTGCTGACTGCTGAGCAATGATTGCTGTTCTCTGCTTTTTCCTTTGTGCTGGCCTGTGATAGATATGCTAGTACTGAGTTAATTCAGAGCTGGAATAGGCATAGGGGAAACCACAACATTTTACACTGCTCTTTTTTTATTTTTATTTTTTTTTTTTTAATCCAGAAGACAAAACAATCTCCTAAACTGTTCATTTTTGTTGTGGGCAGGAAGAAACAAGGTTAGAAACTGAAGCTAAGTCAGACTTTCTCAAGTCATTGTGCATCTCTACACAGCCATGTTTGGGCACTTGAAGCGGCTCTGCAGTGACTCAGCCATGCGCATAAGAATGATTAGATTCATTTGAAACTCAGGAACTAACAATTTTGAGGATTCTTTCAAACTCTTTCTAGTTGAAAACTCCATGTGTTCATGTCCCTCTGTACTCTGTCTTGACTCCTGGCATCTTTTGACACCCAACCTCAGAGCAAAATATCTGCAAAACCTGCTGGTTTCTATATCAAAATATTGGAAACCACCACAATTTCCATGCTTACCCCACTCCTCCCATCTTAATTTGGCTAAATTAATCCACATTTCAGTGAACTTAAGGACCAGACTGCATGTACAGCTTCCCATGACTGTAGCCAGGACAATCATGCTGTCAAAATAATAATTAAAGCTATTAAAATGAAGGAAAAAAGAAAATTAGTTTGTTCAGCTGGAACAACTGCATGTGGGCAAGATGCTTGAACATCTTTTCTGTAATAAAAACTGGATCTCCTGAGTAATCAGCCATGCCCTTCCACAAAATCTGGACTGTTTTTCATGGGTGGTTCCCAAAGATTCAGCTCACCTGGTATGTGAAAGCAATGGGTGTCTTTCTTACCCTGTTACTGTGTAGATTTTCTCCATTGTTTTATTACTACGCTGATACAGATGGGTGTGTAGTGTTTTAGTACTTGCTTGTCTCTATTTGTAATACTCCCACAAAGTCCCTCGTCTTTATTGAACAGCTTTATCTTTTTCAAATAGGAAACATGAGTTTCTTGCAGAGTGTACAATTGGACTTGTCATAAGAAGTTACTGAATAACTATGAGGAGACTTGCGTTCCTTGTGCCATTGTATCAAACCTAAACACAGTACAAAGAGAGATGTTTTTTCCCTTCCTGATGCAAAGATCTAACAGAGATGAAATAGCAGTGTGGTTTAATCATCTTTTCCCTCTGGAAAGTTGCAATATTTTCAGTTCCCATAATTTTCTTTTAGGGAAATATCCCGGACTTCTCCTACATGTAAAGTATTTGGTATTACAATGATTGCAAATGCCCATAATACTCGTTATCTGCACTCATTGTGCAGAAGTGATGCTATCTTAAATCATTAAATGAACTGAACTATATAATACATACTTTGGCAACTTTCACTTATGGACTACAATGTATATTTGATTAGCTCATTTCACTATGGAAGATAAATGGCAGTATATACATATGTTACAGTGAGCTCGGTCATTTTATATAGCGTGTGCAGCTGCAATCCAGTTGTGCCACATGGTAAGAGATACCACTGCTGATATGAGTGATAACCCAGGCCATCACAAATATCACTACTCAGTCATGAGTTTATGTTGGACAAAGAACAATTTTTAGAACTTGCTCCTCTGGATTTGCTTAATTTAAAAAAATTGTCTAAGAGGATAATCAGAGCAGCTCCCAAGAGATGTTGGAGGCTTGAGGGCAGGGAAGGGAAAGTTAGGAAAAAAAATATTTTTATTTTTTATTATGCAACATTTGGCAGTGTCTTTACTCACACATGTTCTTTTTAGGCGATGACTTTTATTTTCAAGTTTTTAGAACCTGAAGCTTTCTGTAGATGTTCTTAAATGCATGATCTACACTTAATGAAGGGGAAAATAACATAGAAGATTAAGAAGATTAAGAAAATGCCCTCAGTCTAAAAATAAGCTTCAAATTAGCCTGAAACTGCTGCATCTAGTTTGGGTTTCAAGCTCATAAGCACTAAGGCAGCAGGTAAAGAAGTAGTATACATTACAGAGTGACAGAGTGGTTTTGGAAAGCCAAACTGGAAACAACAGCCTCATCTTGGACAAGATATCTATGCTGCTCCTTGTTAATTGCTGTTCTGAAATCAGGCATATACTGATTTCAAAGAGTACATAGCCCACTCTTCCCAATACATTCCCTATCTGTGAGAGTCTAGGGAAGTTCTTGTCTTGCAACCAAGCATTGTATTCTGGTTGGGCAGTGTCATCTAGGGGAGAAAAATGTGATGTAGTTGCTGTGATGTAACCATTAGTATAGCTGCTGATAAAAAAGGGAAAGAAATAATGTTGCTGGGATGCAAAGATTAAAAGCTTATGTTTTCGTGTATTTGTAACAATACCAACTCTATTAAATTACCTGAAATGATAAGGATTGTTTTAACCTCTGTGTACAGTGCTGTTCCAGCTGGGTATTTTGGTAAGATGTCATTGTATAAATATCTGTACAATATAACTTAATGCTTCACTAAGAAAGAAAATGTTTGGGATTATCCTGGAATGGTGAAGAGGCATCATATGAATTACAATAGTATAAGTTACTGACTATTGGATTAATTAGTTTACACATGGAGATGGAGTAGGTTGCCAGAGAAGCATCAGAGACAGTCAGTGAAAGGATTTATAAGCACTAGCTAAACTTAAATGATCAGGGAAGCATGAATGGTGATCTTTCTGTTTTCTCCTATTAATTTTCTCTCTCCGTTTGTAGACTTAGCAGTTTTTGGTACTTCTCCCTTTGTAATATTACTAGGATCCTCTTCAGGTTGACACTGCTGTCATATTGTAAGTAGAGAGTCTCTGCCGTGCACATTCGCTGTACTCGGCAGCATTCCTGATCAGTCATTCAAGAATCTATTCAGTGTGCTCTAATATAATTATCTACATTTTTCTTCTTACTTACCAAACTCCCACTTTCCCTCCTTCTGCAGGTACTACTATCTCAGAGGTAAATGTCTCTGGGCTTTTCTTTGTTTGTTTTTAAGGTTTTCTTCTTTCTGTCTCTCTTTTTTTTTCTTCTTCAAAATCTCAATGGAGAGAACACGACTGCTTTCACTTTGGGGAGCACAGGTCCTGATTAATCTGTTATTTTCTTCATGGAGTAAAAGAAATCATTGAATTCACAAGCTCCAATAATCTCTCTGCTTTATCTGTGTTTATCCAAGTACTGCTTCACATAGTAAGAAAAAAGAATAGGTAATTTAATCCTGTCCTGAATGAAATTAAGAGAAGTTTTGGTTTGACTGGTAATAGTTGAAGAACAAGGTCTTTGCAAAGCAAGGATCAGGTTGTGCACCACACTGAAGGAGCAAATTACATCAACACTGGTGTTAGTGTGGGAGAGGATAAGTTCAAAATAGCATCAAGAGGTGTTTTTTTCAAATCACCATTTTCTGATTTTCATTTTGACTAGAAAGAGGTACTGCTGTGAACAAACAGGCAGGCAGAGAAGATGGAGGAGGAAAAAGTGCTTGAAGGAGAGGACTGACAATCATTTTGATTTTGCTCTTCACAAGACACACTTTGCATGCTTGTTATTGTGAAAAGCCAATCTAAAGCCAGTAGAGTGGCTACCCAGGCACAGAAAGAGACTTAAATTCCCATGAAGAAAGTTCAGGTCCCTCATCAATTCCCCCAGGTTTATAAACATTTGCTAAATGTCTCTGAATCCTTTATTTGTTTGAAAAAAGAAAATAGATCAAACAAGTCAACTCTAAACGTGCATCCCCTAGAGAAGATAATACGTTGGCAAATAACACAAGAGATAGGCAAATAATTGCATTCCAGATTTCTGCTTGGTTTTCCTTGGGGATTCTCTATAGGTAATGGATAATGAGAAAAAGGTATTTTTACACCCAAATGAGGAAAAATTGTTTCTGCACCTGTGAATGCTCTCAGTATATTATTTTTTTCTTTAGTTCTGCACTGTGAATCATCGTGTGTTGGACATCTTTTCATTTTTCACATACAGCTCACTGTATAAATATGGCCTTTCTTTTTCATTGCTACCTTTCTCTCTCTCTCTCTCTCTCTCTCACTTTCCTTTCTATTTTCTTTCTGCCACTAGACCATGTAAGGTATGGAAAAAATTTCATAACTCAGCTGTCACTTGAAATAAACATTTCTTCACATCTGCATTTGTAAACATGGGGAGAAGACTTCTTATACAAATAACTGGTAAGAAATATTTGAGTCCTTCCTTTGTAAGCATCATGCGGTAAGAACATGATGCACTGTGGAAAGCCAAGGTATTTCAGGGGAAGCAGTGTTTGGATGTCAAACTCATACCAAAGCATGACTGCCCTAGCAGCTAATACTGGCTGCCACAGTAATGGATCCAGCAAGGGCAATGTCCTTGTCCCCAAGGCACTTGCCATTTTGGTGTAGCCTTGGAAACAGCAAGGCTAAAGCAGCTATGGGAAGCGGGTTTCGTGGTACCTTGATTCTCCCTCAGTGGTTTCTGAAGATGGGGGCAATAGGCCTATGGTCACACAGTATCACAGTATCACAGTATGCTGGAGATTGGAATGGTCAAGGAACACCTAGATAACGTTACACAGGAATGTGTCCAGGCGGGCTGGATCCCTCAGAACTGTCAAAGATAGGACATTCCATGTACTCTGATGGTCTAGTAACTGTGAAATCTCCACGTGATAAATTTAAATTGTGGTTAAATTTTGTCCTGATCCCTCTAGTCTGTATATCCTATGACCCAAACTCTTTGAGAAGCTCAGACCACCTCCTACACCTTCTTGGGTGCTACAGTCCCATCTCCATCATCTAAACATCAAGAACCCTCTTAACAGCTTCAGTGGGAAAACAGCAAGAAAGTAAAGAGGCTGTTTGAAAATTCAGGGACCACAGAAAATTATTTAAATGTATTATCTTAATAAAACAGAAACTTCTTTATTTTTATTTAATTCCTATTATTCAATATCATATTGAAGTGAATGCACCTCCAGCTGCACTGAACCAGTATAGCTCATTAGACTTCAGAGTTTCAGTAGTCCTAAAACTTCTTAAGATTTGACTCTCAAATTTATATATAACAAAGCTGCCAAAAAAATAACAAAGTGCCTGGAAACCAGAGCTGTCCTCTGCAGGATTTAGCTTAGCTTTCCACACTGTATACATAGTCAATTTATTTAACTGCTAGACTATTTAAGGAGGAATTTATTACTGTTTTGAAGTTGCTTCAAAAAGGCAAACCAAGGGGAAAGTGTTGTAATTACTAATGAACACAATGGTCATACTATAAATCTCCAAGTCTGAGATATACTATGATTATCTGTGAGCTCTTATTTAAGATGAATATCTGATGCACTGTAACTTGGAAGATTCACCTACGCAGCTTGAGTATTGTGTTCTGGTACTGGTCATATACATAATGTAGAAGTATTTATAATGAAGGTGGATGTTGAAAAGTGGATTTCATGTTTGCTAGTAAAAGGCTGGAGGGAAAAGTAAGTTTATAAAGCTGAACTGAAGCTAAGCTGAAGTATTCTATTAGATGTCAACAGAAAAATTGAATTTTTCTTCTATGGAAAGCTGAACATTTAGAAATTTCAAAACCATTTCTATTTTAAAATTTCTAGCTGAACCCAAATTTATGAAAGTTGTAATTCTGGAAAAGAAAAACATTTTAAAACTATTTAAACTGTTAGAAGATTGTAAATGCATACAATAGTGTGTTTGCATTCTGTGTTTATAGATTTATATAGAATTTGCAATGAATGTTCTGAATATTTGTATAAAACTGTTAACATAATTTCAAAATTATAAAACTGAAATGACATTTATCATTCCTAAAGTTATGTATTAGACCTGAAAGTACTTGTTTTTATGTTTCTCTTAGGAGGAAATTAATGGTTTTGAAATGTTTCGGTTTTGGCGAGAGTGAGTTTAAAGCAGCAGTAAAAGTTCTTCTGGCCTTTCAGAGCGGCCTTAAAAATTTTATATTTCTCTGTTAAGAGGAGAAAGTGTAAAAAACCTAAAGAACACATGTCAGAGCAAGAGCTGAAGTTTGGCACGAGAAGTGATGAACTTCACACAATACCTCCCAGGAATCGGCTGGGAGCCCACTAAAGTCAATGAGGATTTTTGACTGGCTTCAATATGTATTGGATCAAACCCAAAAGGACTCTATTCAGCAAAATAGTGAGATGGATTTTACTTCAGGCATGAGCTTAATGAGACTTAGGCAGGTATTTAAAAGTCATGCACACTTGCATTTTTTTGAAAGCACACTTGAATTTCTTGAATTCATTAAGATCTCTACCATGTGAATTGTTGCAGTGTAATAATAAGAAGAAACGTTGAAGCAAGGGTCTTTAGTTATCTAAAAACAAAAAGGAAAGTATGCCTGAGGGGAGGTGATGGGCTACATTTCTCAAAGGAACCACAAAAAAGACAACTACTTCAGAATAGGAAGTGAGAAAAAACAGACATTATAACCAGGGGATTTTCCAAGTTTTAAATATGAGCCCAAATTTGCACTCTGGTAGGACCAAAGATTCAAAACCAAAGGTTGTGTAAATTGGCATATCGATCACTGAGATTAAAGGTTTGGGTCATAGTGTTCCTGCCTCAGAAGGGAAAAGAAACATGAAACAACATTTAATAGAAATTTTTGTTTCTGGATTCTAGTCACTCCTGTGGAAGTGTCCTCTTGACCTACAGGAAGAGCTATTTGTAAGTGAGAAATAGATTACAGGGTTTTATTTTAAAAATAGGAGTAAAAGAACTGCTTAAATACCTAGAGAAATTAAAATGCAGCCCTACAGATTTTACCATCTAGGAGCCATTGAAATAAGACTGAAATTTTCAAGGAGAATATTTCCATTTTTACATTAAAGAAAACATATTCCGGGGGGGGGGGGGTAGGGGAAAGAGGAAAATATATATGAAGTTGGTAATAAGTCAGAACAGGTTAGAATTTAAATCCCAAATGTAAGAATTCAAAACTTACTCAGACCTTTCAGTCTATAGACTGAAATCTGAGGCCTGAAGACACAGCATTTGAGTAAGCTTGTATTTCCATTTACCACTATAAGTGGTAATCTGAATACAAAGGACATTTTTCATTAGCTTTTAACAAGGGTTATCCTTTCATGTCTTTCAGTAAATTGGGACCCCTAAGTTGGTATATTGTACTTCTGTTGTTTTAGCCATTTTGCAGTGATTCAGTTATGTGGACCTGACTTACTCTTCACAGGCGTGTTTGCCACACAGTGAAAACTTAATCCGAAATATGTTCCAGGTTCTCTTAACACCACATTAGAGAGTCCTGTAAGTGTGGTCATCCCATTAGCATGCTGCTTATCTAGCAACAAAAACATTCTTGCCATTTCATCACTGCACTCGAATCAGTGGCCACCCCTGGGGGAGGCTTCCATCAGATGCACAGTCATTTTCTGGAATGACAGTCCAGCAGTGTGAAACCTGAGAAATAATAAGCCCTTGATAAGGGTTACCAGAAGGCTCAGCCGTCGCAGGCCTGTGTTCTGTGGGTCTGTGTTCTGAGGTCCAGTGGCTCATGTCAAAGCAATCCAGGCTGGTCATGAGACAAAGTTTTTGTAGCCACATCAGCTTTCCAGCGCTGACTGCAGCTCCCAAGCCTGGCTTGTGCTCATTGTGTTATTCATAAGATTTATTAGTGCATTGTTCAGAGTGTTAAATTACAGCCCTTAGTGATCGTGTTCATACAGATCTCCAAGTGGCAGGCAGCAGAAGGCTTAGGAGCAGAAATGAGGGTATATAGTCTCTGCTCTCTGTAGGATACTGATCACTTAACTCTATTTTAATATTAAAACTTTCTATGAAGTTAGTTTCTCCCTTTCATTTTCCATTTCACAAGCCCATACTGCAGTTACGGCATGTATCTTTTACCCTCAGGAAACAACCTGCCAGACCGGTGTGGGAATGGAGACATTCTTCCAGGCTGGGTTTCTGTGTTGCTTTCTTTTACCTCAAACCATTTCCTAAACTTGAATGTTCTTGTTGAAAGGTTTAGCTCTAAAGCATGAGCTGAGCTATTTACCTCAGGGATTCCAAATCAGGAATTTTAATCACACTGATTATATCAGATTTCATTTAGGAAGAACACTGGATCTTATTTCTTACTCTGAATTTAACCATGGCAGCTTAAGACACCAAACAGGCTTCATCTGCCCATGCTTTCTTTCTGATCTATATTTTGTCCTCTTCTGCTTTGGTACAAAGGGAAGCACAACTGGTTGTATGCTAGATGGTGACTTTACCACTCCTGATCACAGTCATAGAATCATAGAATCATAGAATAGTTAGGGTTGGAAAGGACCTTAAGATCATCTAGTTCCAACCCCCCTGCCAGGGGCAGGGACACCTCCCACTAAACCATGACACTCAGTCCTGTGTGTTTAAATTATTGAGGAAGTTAAGTGTATGGTATGAGGCTGGGGAAACTCAAGCACGGATGTGTAATTCCCCTGCTGTTCCTTTCCTGGGGGACCACAGTGATTTACAGTGCTGCAGATGAACTCAGAACCCTTTGAGTTATATTTATTCAAAGAGGCTGAAGGATATGAATAGTTCCCCCAGGAGTAAAACTATAAGCAATAATGAATAACTGATATCTGTTCCTCTCCTTAAGTCGTACACATAAATCCATACACTGCCAGTGGAAGTTCTGTAGAAGATCAAGAGTGAGTGACATGTGGACTTCTGTACTGAAAATAAATTAATTTGCAGATGGCCATTGGTGACACAGGGTGATTTGGGCATAATTAAGGCAGCTATTCTCTGTCCTTCACATAAAAGAGAGCATGGCTGTCACCATCTCAGGGCACAGTGACTGAGGCCACTGAACTAACCTCTCAGTTATGGCTGGGCTTTCCAGAACAACCCTGGAGCACCAAGAAGGAAGCAGCAGAAGGTTTCCTGTCATGTCTGAAAGAAGAAGGGATTTTTCTGTCTGGACCATGGAGTGGCAAATTCTGAAAGCACAGCAGTTACTGGTACTAGTTACTAGTGCTTTCCTTAATGAGTAAATGAATAATGGTCAAAGAAAAGCAGGAGCTTTTTTGTAGCTCAACTGATGCGCTGTGTCTTTCAGATAGTCATTATGCTGGACTTCGTCATCCCACAGAAATGTTTCTTGGAAGCATTACCAGACCTCCTAATTGGTGCATTTTTGGGAAATAATGCTTCCGCTGGGCATAGAAAGAAGGAATGATGAAGCTCTCAATGACAACTCTTCTCAAGAAAGCTTTTACTGGATTTTACCAGTTTCATTGGCTCTGAGACATGAAGTACAGGAAAGTTTTTCATCTACTAGAAGCAGACTTTTTGTGATCAAGACATTTTCATTTCACATGCTAATTTTAAGATGTAAAAGATACCACTATTACAGACAGTTGTGTATTTACAAGGAGTACCTGTAATGTGTCTTAATTTAGGAACTAAACCTGAGTCTGTTCTTCTTTGGTCCATCTGTAGTTTAAAATATGAATGTCACACATATGTGGGTAGTATCTTTTAAGGCTTAGGCTTTGAAGGTGACAATAACATTTGGACCTGAAATGGAGGACTAAAGTATGGGTTTAGCTTAGGTAACACTAAACCAGTCACAAAAATCATAGTCCCAAATGGTTAAAGTGTCCAAGACATTCTGTATGGGCTCTGAGGGCACTGTTAGCTCTGACTGTCCCTGCCCTGCGGCTTTCCCCATGCTGCTGTGGGCCCATGACCCCATTTGAGCTCCTTCCTGAGCTGTGTTACAGATGACCATTTTGTTTGGGCTTGAGTTCACAGCATGATCCCTGACCTGATTTGTCTCATCCCCCTGCCTTCATCAGATGATCACTAGATTGTTGATGGGATGTCTCTCTGTCACTAGCCCAGCGTTGCTCAGGTGCCACAGGCTGGTTCCTCCACATTAAGGTCATGGCCATTGTTGGGGTTACCTGCAGCTCCCATCTTTCCTTCTTTCTGCTTCCAGAAGGCCTCACTTTTTACTGACCCAAAGCCAGATGGTTTCACAGTTTCCTGTGATCAGTGATATTTGCTATCGGTGTCCACAAAACTGAGAGGGCCTCACACTGAAATTTCAAGAATGTCTTTATGATTATGAGCAGAAAGGCATGGATTAATTATTTTTTTTTAATTCTATATGGCTTACTGATATTTGTATCTTTTCAGCTCAAGAAGAAAACAGAAACTAGTGCAGAGTGTGATCTCAAAACCTGAATGTGAGTATATAATGTGTCATTTCATATTAAACACAGAATCTGTATCTACAAAATTACATTTAAGCATGTTTTCCAAGCACAGGGTTGTCTTTCCTCACTATGATCATATAGTACCCCTTCAAAATCTGAAGCCAGGTTCAAAATGTCTGTCTTAGAAGTTTTGCACACACTTAACGTGCAACTTTGAAAGGCACTTCCCTCCCCTCAACTGAAGTTATAATGCAACCAAAAAACAGCCCATGATCAAGAAAACAGACCAAAGAACAATTATAGTTCATAAGAAATTTGAAAAAATCAACCTGCAAGTTCTGTAGCAGCACTTACATGAAAACTGAGAAAAGCCTTTTCAGATTTTTCTTTCAGCACACTTAGCAACATAGTTAAATATGGGACTGCCAAAAACTAAATGAAGGAGTCTTGATGGTACTTATCTCACAAGGAACAGTTTGAAATTCACAGCACCTGGAGGCTGTTGTTTTCATGCTGTTTTGCAAATGACACCATGGGAAAGTGCTAAGCTATCTTCTAAAAGGCGAGCTGTGTTACGGCACTATTTGCAATTAGTTTGGAAAAATGTTATCAGCAGTGGGCAACTGGTTAATCAATGGAGGTTTTTACAGAGTTGTATAACTTGGAATATACCTGTGCTGCAGTCACAACACCAACTGCTATCCAACAGTTAGTTGGATAATGCTAGTGATAGAAATTCAGAGCTGGGATAAATCTAGCTGTAATCCAACCACAGGCTAATTGTAGCTGTTTTTTTTGACAAGTCATTTACCCAGCCCAGTGTTGCCATAGTCTGCTTATTACGTGCCTCTAAACCCCTGAATTTAAATGCTACTAAATTATGTCACAATCATTTTGTGACTGCAGTCCTTACCGTCCTTGACCCAAATTTGCTTCCCAAATGTACAAGTGCAACTCTGCAAATACATTAGGTGAAATCAATTAAGTACCAATTTCTAGCAACTGAAAGCTGAATTCGACCAATATACTCTGTTGATCCTCTAAATGCCTGTATCTTTACTGATCAAATGCAGTTTTGCTGTGCTAGTTTGAGTCAGCAGAAAATTGAGCTATGTATCAGAAAATCAATTAAGAAAATCAATAATCTAAACTAACCTCGTGTCTTGACAAGCACATGGATATATGTATCAACACTATAATAATAATAATGAAAACATAAAAGTGAAGCTGGAGCTATATATGTTGCATATGTAAACCCTTACCTTAGGAATAAAGAGGAATCTCTGTATAAGACCACGTTCTTCAAAGCAAATTAACTTCAGGCACTATTGTATGAAAAAGTTCTACGACATTATGATGTGTCTCTCTGATATGACATATTTGGGTTTCTGGATTAATCAGACCTCTTTGACTCATTTCTGCTAAGTGATTTACAACAGAGGATTATTTAGGTGTCTGAGAATAGACATATAGGAATAGGAATATGTAGGCCTGCCTGAGAAGTAGGAACACTCCCATTTTAAAGATGGAAACATCTTGCTAGAGGCAAATATCTCAGAATAAGGGGAAAGTTAAGCAGCATACAAATCTGCTCAGATTTAAATTAGGAGTAGCTGTAGTGAAGTGTGAGGTGAATTTCAAGCTGTTCCTTATGAAATAGGTACCATCAAGTGCAGTATCAGGCTGTGGTAGGTTAACACAAAACCCAATACATAGGCTTAGATTCTCCTGTAATCTCACACCATCCCTCAAAGGGTGGTATCTTATTCAGAAAGCCAATTGCAATCCTTGTATTGCTTTCAGCTAGCAGTTTCCATCTTTAATTCACATGCTAATTGTTATTCTTGTAATGAAGCTTACATATTTTCTTCTTACTGAGAGTAAAAGAGGAATTGTTTTTACTTTGAAGGGTAAGTGACAATAATGCTTTAGTTGGTTGAATGGCATTTCAGGAGAGGCTTGAGAAAGCCTTGAGAGGCTTTTGCTGTAGTGCTTCCTGAGATTAGATTTACTGTATTCTTCTGACTGCAGTGATACTATTAGATAGATCTTTATTATCCAGAGAGATGAGTAAAATGCTAATTTGTCCAGAGAGATGAGTAAAATGCTAATTTGACTAAATAAAGTCTTTTGCTAGTCAGTGCCTGGCTTGTCATCTGTTTATCAATTACCTGTCTGATAGTCATTTGCAGCTAAACTGACTCTTAAGCTCCAGAGAATGAGAATGGTATAGGACAAGGATGGCTTAGGTTTTGGGCAAAGGTCCTATGGTGGAAGCTAGGGATCCCTCTGTAATTTCTGCAGCCAAAGGCTGCTAACTTCAACATGTGTATGCAGTGATTTATTCTTTTCCTTCCTGCCAGGACTGCAGTCTCAGCTGATAATGTGATAGTTATGTACATAACTATAGCTGTATATTCACCCTTCTTCTGTGGCCTCTTTTTGTACCCGATGATGCCAAAGGATACTTTCCACTTAATTCACTGATGCAGAATAAAGGCTTAGGTGGGAGGTTTAGAATGTTTTGGGTTTTTGCTTGTTTGGGGTTTTTTATATGTTTTTTTAAATATATATTGCATGTATTTTTTTTAAATATATATAGCATATATAACATGGTCTTCAGATGTGCCAAGTCAGAGCAAGGTTCCTCCCTTTTTTCTTTCCTGAAGTGTTACAATAAAGCTGACAAGTCGAGAAAGAATGTTTTCTGTCAGCATATCCAGTCACACCAGATTTTAAAGGATGTGAAATAGAGAATTGTAATAGAAATTAGTAAACTGATAATGTGATTATATCATTACATTTCTCAAAGAAAAAACAGCTAGTGAATTTCATACAGAGTCCCCTCCATGCTGTGGAATAGCAAAGCAACACATTCCAACTTCAAGATAAAGGTAAGGGCTTTCAGGGTAGCAGCATATACAATGTATTCAAAGGAGCTTGCTGCTGATTCAGAAAACCCTGCGTGATCAGAATCTTCCTTTCTCTCTTCCAGCTGTAATTTAATGTTTTCTAAGAGCAAATTACATGGTTACAAGATTGGTGAAAAAAAATCAGAAGAATATTTGGCAGACCCAGAGAGCAGTACTGGGTGAAGTCTGGACCATTTGGCAGATGGAGCTGAGGCCCATATCTTACTTTTTTAGATGAAAAAAAAAAGTATATATTTATATATATTTACATTCTCAGTACCCATGAAAATGAAATCAGTGGAAGTTAGGCGCCTAAATTCCTGTAAAACTGTAGGACAGAGGGACTGTACTGTTTGTTTGTACATGTGCAACCTGGGATCTGCGGCTGTCTTTAGATACAACCTTGGAAGCAGCTGCTCTGCTCAAAGCATATCTCACAGCCCTCAGTCAGCATAAAGTGCTAAGCACTCATGCAGATCAGAGCCTAGGAGTGAGCACTCAAATCAGTTTGGGAACTGATATTTAAAAGATTTTTTTGCACTGATCATCTGTGGTGGAAAAAGGGGTTGGCTCAGCAGTGTATTCAGTGTCACAGAAAATACCTAGGGCAGAGGGACAATACGGCTTTTATCTCTCACCTCTGCAATTCCCACTCATTTACTGTTCGATCACCGCATCCCACACCTCCAGCATCTGCACTGGTTTTGCATCTCAGTTCCTGCTATTCCTTCTGGCTCCTAAACAGTCTGCTTCTTTTACCATTGCTTTGTTGCCTGGGTCTTGTTAGAGCAGCCACTGAGTCGTGCTGTCATTACAGCAGGTATTACCTCATGGCAGATGCAATTCTGAGAAAAGTCCCATTTATCCCTCAGGATCTGTGAAGACCTGAGCAGAGGATATAGAGTTTTCTAAGAGTTTTGCTTTCAGACTACTGAGCATATACAGACTGAAATATACAGGGGCCTATAAACTAGTTTGAGTGGACATTCCTGAGGACAAAAAAAAACCCAGTACTGGGATGATCCATATGCCAAATCTGAGCTTCCTGATCAAAACCACAGTGGAGCCCTAGCAAGTACCCTTAAAGTGCTCTAACATGGTGGTCGCTCTATGTTGTTTTATTGCTGAAGAAGCTGCTCATTTACTTCTGAGAAATAAGGATGTGAAATACTTCAATCTAAACAGGTAAAGTTTGGAAGAAATGTCAAGAATTGTAGGAAAGCCTTATAGTTGAAAGGATAGAGAAAATGCTTTACTCTTTGCTTTTTAGAGACCAAAATCTCCAGACTACTACATTTTCAGATTTCCATGAGTTCTGGTTTTGTCTCTCTTTTTTACTTTTGAGTTTCACATTAAGAAAACAGAATGCGAGTTCTACCTGCCACTGAGTTCACAGATACATATATGAACACATGCATTTCATATAAAAATAAATAGACCTGTGCAGATGTTCATAGGTATGCATATCTATATATTAAAAGCAATTGCCATAGCGAGGTATAATTGTTTGGAATAGCGTTCTGCATTAAATAGCCTTACCAGAAGGAAACTCATTTGTATTAGCTGTGTCTACAAAGAGCAGTCTTTTCAATGAAGTAAATGTGTGTCTTACAACAGATTAAAGTCAAATATGATACTGAAGAGTCTCATTCTTTGCTAACAGTTAAGCATTCTAGTGTGAAGCAATTTTCGTAACACTGGCATATACAGTAAACTCCTCCTTTGAAGTCAGCTAATGTTTAAGCTCTGATTGGACATTACAGCATTAGGAATGTTTTGTGTTTTAAATGTTCTCATCAATATGTTCACTTTCTGATGCTGGCAAAATTAAAATACTGCTTCAGCCTGAAAAATGCTTACATCTTTGCTTTGGACAAAGAGAAGAGAAACCCAAAATATCCAGATACTTATGTTATTTTTTCCAGCTTTCTCCACCAGTTCCTACAGTTCTGTTGTTGTTGTTTTCTTACAGGATATTAACAAACAGAACAATAGATTTTACTGTTTTATAGTTTTTGCTGCTGTTCTACATAATTATATTTTCTAGTCTTTCTGTGATGAAGTGTTTGGCAGCAAATACAAAGTAGGCCTCAATTTCATGGTTATCTATGTTTTGTAAGAAAAGAATTGTGTTTGCTTAATGGTCAGCTGAAAAAAAATTCAAAATTTCAGTGGACTGTTAGGACTATCTCAACTGATCTCATATTCAGCCTGAGCCAGAAAACTTCACCTGGTGCTATGTACAATGCTCCAGGATGAAGAACACATTCTTCAATGCCAATTGTGATTTAAAAGAATTAATCCCCCCTTTGTATATCAATGCTGACCAAATATAGTTGTTCCAAGTGTGTGTGTGGGTCAGCAGCTCTTCACTTCTGCCATTTCAGCAGAATCCCATTAGAGCAACTGGCAGGTATGTCTGCCTTCTCTGATGAGCCCTCAGAAATCTCCACAGGGATATGCAGGACTGTAGCACCTTCATTTATCTTCCTATAATAAGGCCAGAAGAAAGTGGTCACTGCCAATCACTGACTTGATAGCACAGGATCTGAGCAGAAGTGAATTCTGATAACCCACAGCCCCTTATGTTGTTATGCTGTTTGTGTTAAAAGGGGGTAAGAGGGGGAGGGACATGACACACACCAAATGTTTGAAGGAATATCATACAGAAATGACAGAGCAGCCTACCAAGTTATTTAAGGTATTTGGATGGGCTTCTGGAAAAAAGAGGAAAAGAAATTACTGGCTCAATGTGTAATTGTTTCTCAAATGAACAAGTTTTCTCAGGGAAAGACAGCGGGGAAGAGTTAGTGGTTTTCATTCACCTGTCAGCATGATCAGTATGGTTCTAGCTACAACATTTAGGTAAGGTTGTTCAAAGCAAAGCTTTTATTTAAAATGAAATTTTATCAGTGATATTGACTAAAACCAACTTTCTGCCACTTGGTTGAACACAAGACTAATGCCTTGAAACTAATAGGTGAAGTAAACCCGTGATTTCATTCCAAAATTCATTTAAGAATTTGTTTTGTCTGCTTGTAGGTTTCTTTTTAATTGAAAGATAATATTTCTATTGGTCTTCAGTTATGCAAGCAGGCTGCCAAATAGCTCTACCTGTGTTTCATCAAAACACTTAGATTTTTAATTCTTGACTTTCTTACAAATTAAAATATTATTGGTGAAATATTATCTCTCTACTAACAGCCAGAGCTATGCAGTATATACAGACAAATTTATGTAAAAGAGATTAATCTTAATACTCTGCTTCTAAGAATAGTTGAAACCCCTGTAGTCATGACAAGAGCAAAATCTGTGTTGTTTGATTTAGAGAACCTCTGCCTCCCACTTCAGTTATTTGAATTTTCTGTGTAAGAAATTTTTTTTTTTTACCTACTGAACAAAGAGAATCACTAATTCTGGTGAACGACATGGGTTTCAGAAGTCAAAGCTTTTAACGCATCCCTGTAAACATGAGGTTTTGGTTTGGACTGCGGAGACAATAGTTAAACTCTTTATAGTGACACCTATGAAGAAAAGAGAAACTTTTGTCAAGACAGGAAATTTATGGACTATGATGTTGATACATACATCAGAGTAAGTCTATTTCAAAATTAAGTGGTCAAGCAGAATGAGCATATGGTTACCTTTCCAGACAGGATGCACAAGCGAAGGCTTTTATTTTGGCATGAAGTACAGCTTTTAGTTGATCTCAGGTTTTGTTTTATTTTGTCACTGATCTTGCTTTTTTTTTGACTTCAGTAGGTGAAGCATCAGTATGTGAAGCACCAGTTTAGTCATGAGCATCATCTGTTCATGAGCAATGAGATGGTCTGAGTTGGTGCATTGACTACAAGTGGCTGTTCTGGTCAGGTCCTCTTTTTTTTGAAGACTCTTCAGTTAGGATGAAGTGAGTGGCCTGCCTGATTTTATCATGGCTCCTACAGGTGTCAAGGGAACATGCTGTGATCCTTGAGGTATGCAGGTGAAAGGCAAATTCTATAAATGATGCAGAAGTTGAATGTCCTCTCCTCCTGTTTATATGTGACTCTTCCATTTGTTCTTCACTGATCCTTGCGGATTACCTCCAGTTTTGGACCACTGGATTTCTGATGCTGTACATCTCTTCTCCAGCAAATACGAGCTCATTTAATCCTGAGAGAAAATATTTAGGCTCTTTTTTTTTTTTTTTGTTTCCAGAAATAACAACCTTGACTTTTTCTTTTTCCCCTTCACATCTAATAGTGATGTTGGTGTTGCAAAATTAAATTAGATTCTTGCAAACTTAAACCAGAATTACACTGGGCTGTAGCTGTTAACAGTTCAGTGCTGAAATAAGTATCAATTATCGTGAATTCTGGCATGAAGAGAAAGCACAGCACAGAATGGTGGGAGAACTCATTTATCTCATCTCTGATTAGATAATGACAACAGAAAAAAAGTGAAAGAAATGCTTTAAGAACAGTTCTATAATGTTTCATGATTTCTGTGTCAGTATCTTGAGTGTCTACATAGTGATCCAGAGGGATCCAATTTTCTTCCACTGAAGTGATCATAGCGTTGTTGCTGCGGTATTGTTATTTGAATTTGCTTACTTGTGCTTCTCTGAAGCTGTGGAATTGGCTTATCCCTGCTATTTGAACAAATACTGGGCTTTCATGGGACAATGAAAAGCAAAATGCTGTGACTGTAAACATTTTAATTGACACTTTTGTCTCCAGTAAATACTGTTTTTTCAAAACACTTGTCTAAATCTTCAGTACCTCCATGGGTTAGTTCAACTTTGATCCCTGAATTGAGAACTAGATTTTCCCACAGATTTCTTCAGTCCTACTGTGTAAATCTTTTTTTTTTATTTTGGTTTTGCTTCTGCATTTGGGAAAATGTCAGGAAGTGTCGAACTAAAAGGTACTGTTTCCTTGTATTAGAATTCTGTTAAAAATGTCTCTCTTCCAGCTACACATTTAAGCTCATGCGCGTGCCACTCCATATAATACCTGGTGTTATTCTCAACCCTGGGAGCAATTAGCCTGGTTTTAGCTCTTGGCCATCAAAACCATGTCAGTTCTCTAGGGTTTACTGCCAGTTAGGAAGAAAAAGTGTGGCTCTAGCAGTAGATCTGGTTAGCTAAACAGTATTAGGTGTCTGCCTAAAAGCAGTGGATCAAATTGCACCACCCAGCTTCCACCAAGTCTTTCCATATTCACATTTCATTGTTCAAAAGCATGACTGGAGGCCCTTAGATGTGCCACCCAGAGCTCTGCCATTTGGGTTATTGTAGCTTATGATGATGCCAGTAACAGTGTGTCATCCCCTGTAGTAGCTTGTGTTGCAAAAAGAGCCGGCTCTCTTCCAATGCATTTCTTAGTGGCTCCATAACAGAGGCTGTAAAATGAGATTCACAACCCTCAGACTCCCTCAGGTTCTGGGAGAGTTTGCTCTATGGGAAAAATTTTCCTGACTACTTCTATTTTTTCTTCCTGTTTAATCTGTCCCTGTTACAGACACTTTGTCTCCCCTAGCTCCTTCCTCAGGCCTGCCTTCATTTCTTGCTATTCACATTCAACTGACATAAAATGGAGCTAAATAGAAGCTGTACCCAGGCTTTATTCTGCTCTTTGTGTTATGACAACGACCAAGTTCTGTAAGTGCTTTTAAATTCCTGAGCACTAACTTATAAAAGTATGTCAAACAGATCTGTACTAGGAGATTCGTAGTCTAACTTTCCTTGCGTCACTTTCATGGAAGTTAATGAAACGAAACATGAATAATGTAACTTGTGCACATACTGAACTCTCAGGTACATTCCTTGAAAATCCATTAACAGCAGCTCTACTGAGAGTTTATTAGTTTGTTTTAAGTATAACAACTTATGTGTCATAGTACAAAATCTTTTTCCTGTTTATCAAGATGCTGGAAAACCTTCAAGTCTTTCTTTTGATGACTGGTTATTGCTATGCACCTGCTTCATCTTGTGTTGGGATACGTGAAGTCTGTTTTGTCATCTGTGGCATTTTGGCCCAGGTTCTATTCATATTGGACTGCTAGTCCAACCGCCTGACCACTTCAGGGCTAACCAAAAGTTAAAGCATGATATCAAGGGCATTGTCCAAATACCTCTTAAACACTGATAGATTTGGGGCATTTATCATCTCTCTAGAAAGCCTGTTCCAGTGTTCAACCACCCTCTCAGTAAAGAAATGCTTCTTAATGTGCAGTCTAAGCCTGCCCTGACACAGCTTTGAACCATTTCCAATTGTCCAGCCACTGCATCCCAGAGAAAATTGCTCAACACTTCCCTTTCACCTTTCCCTCCTCAAGAAGCTGCAGAAAGCAATGAGATCTCTCCTCAGCCTCCTTTTCTCCAAATTAAACAACCAAAAGACCCCTATCAGCTTCTCAAAGGCCATTCCCGTTCCTTTCACCTCTTTCACCAGCTTTGTTGCTCTCCTCTGGATGCACTCAAGTACCTCAACATCCCCCTTAAATTGTCTGGGTTTAACATTTTATGTTGTTAAAGCAATTTGATACCCAGTTTTTGGATTTAGTTGTGTGGTAGCTAACAGCTGCCAGATGCTTTTTGCCACAGTGCTTTATAAGCAGTAGAAGAAGAGCTTTCTCTCTACTGATCTGATATGTATTACTGAAGTTGACCATTGCAACCGCATGGTAAACATTTGTAGATTGTTAAAATGCACCTGTAATGGGGAAGTATTTCAGGAGTACATCTGTGCCTTCTTACTAGAGAAGATTAAATGAAAGAATTCCATCAACATTATTTTAGCAAAAATTAGCCTTTGGAACTTGGCAACATGTTTGGAAAAATATGTTCTGAAAAGTTATTTACCAGTAGTCCTATCGAGACACCAGTTCCAGAAGTATTGTGATTTTTTTTTTTAATTATTTCACAAATCTGAATCCTTTTCATCATCATGACTTTCTAGAGACTCTCTTTCTTATTGACTAAAGACTAAATGCAGGTGAAATTCAGAAAAACACCTTAATTACCAGTATCTGCTTTTCCTGCTATTCATCTCAGTGATGTAGCAGTCTTGCTTGTCAGTGAAATACAAATTTAATACTGGTTGCCTCATATAGGAGAATTTGTGAATATAAACCTACTATTTTTCCTGTTGCAGTAATCTTTTTCTTCACCCTGAGGGTTCGCTTTGGGTATTAGTTGTCTTCAACCAGGCCATTTGTCCTGTTTTACATAACCTCTTCTTGCTTGGCGTAAAATTTCCATAATCAGTCTTAAAAATGACTACTGCATGAAATCCCTGTGAACCCCACAGCTTGCCTCCACCATTTCTTACAGATCAGCTGCATCACATTGGTGCAGTAGGCAGTGAAGTGAAAAACTGATGCTTGATCAAATACTAACCCTTTTTCTTAATGACTTTATTTACTATAAGGGGTTTGTCACAAAAATGTTGGCCTGTGCTTTTCTAAGACTGTCTCTTAGAATTCAAGAATGGTGCTATGTGATGTTTCATCTGAACATCAGGAAACACTTCTTTACTATGAGTGTGCCCGAGCAGCAGCACAGGTTGCCCAAGGTCTCTCCATCCTTGGAGATATTCCAAAGCCATCTGGACATAGTCCTGGGTAACCTGCTTGATCAGAGAGCTGGATCAGATGACCTCCAGAGGTCACGTCTAACATCAACCATTCTGGCATCCTGTGACTTTTATTTTTTTATTTCTTCACCTTTCTTTTGGTAGTATATAAGCAATTTTAACAATTTGTTTGGCTTGTTTATTTGACTGGCATTGGAAAAGATGGATTTTGTTATTTTGCTATTTTGAGTTGTGTAAGTAGATGTCCATTGGTTGACGTGATATTTGTGGGGTATCATAGCTGCTAAAATGTCTTATTGTTTTGACTGAGAAGACTACTAGGTGATTCATTTAATTTCTAGTGGCCTATGATAATGAAGTAGTTTGCAGTGAAAGATTCACTTCCTTCTTTGTTCAAGGACTGAATTTCATGTGTATATTTTCTTCCCTGGTTTTCTTAATTCCCTTCTGCATTGTTCTATATATGACATTTCCTGCTCTGCTTTGGACTCATCTTCCCAGCTTTAGTTAGCAAAAAGGTAGGCGTGTAGTCTAAGCTAGCTATAAGGTTCCTCCTGAACTCAGTAGGAAGAAACAGGTGCCTCCAGGACAGTCACCTCTTCCACAGGTAGCTGTCTCTTAACTTTCAGGGCAGATTAAGCGAGTAGTTAAGAGGACATGCGTAACTTCTGTCTGCCTGCAGTTAGAGGAAATTAATTCATCTATATGTTTCTGTATGGTCCTTCTCTGTTGACTTTTTTTCAGTGGCTTTGATCTATTGGGATATTTTCTGTTTTCATTAGTTTGGGTATTATGAGAATATAGGAGGCAAAAGACTACACATTTGTCTGCAAGTGCCCAACAAAACAACATACATGAACTCATCTTTGCTCTGGAAGATTTGTTACTCGACTCTACTCCCTTGCCTTGAAACCTGTTCAGAGCAGTTCTTTAGCCTTATGTTTTGTGTTTCTCTCTTACAGGAAGATAGACATCTTTTTAGCTGACTTAATTGCTATTTATTTTGTAGTGTGAGGCTGCTTTGCATAACTTGGTAAGCGTATATCTGTCTTGTGCACTGTGCATGAGACACTGATGCTAAATGTCTGTCTGAGATTTGTACTACCTGAATTTTTACTCTGTCTACCTCTTGCTTGATATTCTGCTCTTAATTTACTCAGCCTCATGGTACTGTGATTATATTATCAGGGAATTTAGAATTTGGATTGCTTTTATTATCAAAGAATTTAAAATTTGGTTTTGCTACTTTCTTTCATGTACACTTCTGAAGAGGTCTTTGTGCCTTTTATGCACACTGATGCCCACTGTTCATTTGCACTCCATTTCTTATTGTGCTTTGCTGCCTTGCCTTGCATCTGGTGCTAGTCTGAACTTCACAGTCCATTTATTTTTTGCTGGTTTGCCCTGCAGATATCACATACATGCAAAGACCTCCAAGTCACTGCTTACTTTCTCAATATGGGGGCATTTTTTTTCTTGTCTGCAATCCTTTGCATAATGGCTTGTGAGAATATTTGCATGTGCTCTCATGTAAAGGGCATTTCATTGTTATCTTACACACACATACACAAATAGCCATAGATCTTTGGATTTTGTTGATTTCTTCTGCTTTGTGTTTGTCTGCTGCCTTTGTCAAATTTTCAGTACATTTTCATGTGTTCCTTGCTCTGCCTTCCGAAATACCTTTGTGACTACTTTGCTTATATTCTCTGTTTGGATGTAAGATTGTTCACTTGCCATGCACTTGTCTTTACTTCTCTATAAAGAGATCTCTGAACATTCTCATTTGAGTGCCTGGATTTTTGTCCTGTCATTATTCTGTTGCAAATTAGTTCAGCCCATAGAGTTTGGTAATTGCATGAATCAGCCATCTTTGTGTAATTTGCCAAAGCTCTGACCCGTTGTTTTGAAGGTTCTTAATGGAAAAAGGCATCTTTCATGTACAGGATTTTTTAATGAACTAAAATGCTCAGGAGCACTAAGATTTCTCCCTGTCTGCTACTGGTGTAGTGCAATGTCACTGAAGTGTAAAACACTGCCCATAACAACTGTAACAGTCTGCTTCCCTTTGTTTCCTGTTTTCTAGAGTCATATTACAATCAGTTGTTTTCTTTCTGTGTCTGTGTAGTTCTATATGTTCTCTTTTTAAATGCTCATCTGCTCAGGCACTGGACTATCTTTTCCCTTAGCTAATGATTTTCATTGACTGTAAGATCATGTTGAATTTTGATCCTGTGATTGTCCATAAGCATAAGCGAAGGTAGTTAAAATAGGACCACATTCATGTTTTGTTCCTCCCTTCACATGTAAGGTCTTCACCACTCACAAACTTGAGCATTTCATATTTGGGAAGAGCTCTACAGCATTGTTCTGCAAATGTTACTTTCATCTTTCTGTTCCCTCCATCTCTTCACTCTGTCTCTGGACTCTAGTCGCTTGTTCCTTATGCTCCTGGCTCTGTTCTGAATCTCTCACAGTTTTGTGTCGTTGTATCTTTACCCAGTCAGCTCCATGACCACATACTTCATCAAATCTGTATCACCTACCCCTCTGGGCATCTTTTCACTGTTTTGCAGGTTTGCTACTTTTAGCCGCCTTTTTGCTTCTCCTCTTGACACCTCTTCTTGCCGCATATACTTGCTTATCCTATTTTCCTTTGTGTAGGAGTCAGGTAGGTTCCTGTTCCTTACTTGGGATCTGTCACACATGATGCAAAGCTGATGTGGCAAAGAAGGTGTTCCTTTATTCCTGGAATATGTGAGTAGAGCAGCAGTTTTAACTGTCAAACTCTAGTTAACCTCTGCTGTACATATACAAAACTGGATGATTTCCCTGGCACCTGAAGGCCTGTAGCCAATCCATTTTGAATGCAAATTTGCAAAGCACATTTTCCTGATACAAAGGCCATTCATTACCTTGTCCTCTTGTAGTTTCTGCTACAAAACATGTACCCTTCAAAGAAAAGATCACCAGTTTTAATACTGAAAAAAAAACATGCTTTTCTTTCTCTAGTCTGTCAAAAGCAGCTGATCTATCGTGAGTGGCACACTGTTCGTAAAAAAAACATGCTGACCCAGTAGCAAGAGAGAAAACTTTTTGTCTCCGAAACATGGTGGGTTAAGGTCACAAGTAAAAAAGAGCAGAATCTTACAGAAGAATGAATAAGATAATTACAATAAGAATTGATGATAATAAGTTCATTAAAACAAAACTTCATAAAAGGAAACTTTATGTACATTAAAGTACATAAAGATCATTGCTTTAGCTCGGGTTGAAATGAGGACAAGAGTTGTAGAGGAGAATAGTTTCATCTAAATCCACTGAATCAATATGCAAAAAAATAAAATAAAGTTACATCAATAAGAAAGAAGTTATTTCTCAAGGAGACAATCTTTCCCTGTTATAGAAGGAAACCATGTGACGTGGTTGCGCACATGAAGAAAGAAAAGAAATAGTGTTAGCACCTGCCATAGCTGAGCATAAGATCTTAAATTGAAGGAGTGAATAAAAATGTTCTATGTCTCAAGAGTATTTTATTCTGTATCTCTTCACTCAGAATAAATAAATTTGTTCTGGATGAGACCAAACTAACTCATAGGTGCAAATCTTTCTTATGAGTTCAAACTGCATTTGGGTGCAGTAATGCTACGGCAGTCTGGATATGATTTGAAAGCCAAAAAGCCTCAAGAGGAAGGGGAATTTTATGACACCTGACAGTGCACTTTTGGGTATAGCAAAGCTTCTAAATATAATATCACTTTAATAGCTTTTACTACCAATCCATGCACTAATGGGATAACCACTAAATGAAAAGCTCAGCGTATAACTTCTAGCATAATGATGTCTTCAGTGCCTTCTTAGCACCAGTTCTGTTGACCTTGTCAGATTACTTTTGTTTCATAGCCTGCCTCTGCCACTCCCGAGTCCTCTGAGTTTATTTGTGTGCCTTCATTATAATTGCAGACCAGGTTCAGACACTGTTTCCTAAAAGCAATTAGCTGTTTGGTCCTGGGACATCTCTTTTCTTTGGTAACAGTATTGCACAAACCAAAGAGAGGGTACAAATCAGGACCAAGTTCACAGCATGTGAAATAGTGTGAGAACATTTTCTGAACACTGTGATTGAGAACTCAGATAAAAAGGTGCTACCTAAACTGGATACAACCTTGAAATATTCTCCCCTGCACTATTTCCTCTGTCCTGTTAGCCTTGAAATGTTCAGCTATTCAAAGCAGTTTACCTCTTAGATAACTGATCCACAATTATACAGAGTATCCAGGTTTTACTCTAGTTTGCAGGTTTTAGAGGTTCATTTGAGACTTACCCTAGGATGCTTTACTCTCCTTGATGTAGAGCCCATTTGATATAGCCAAACTCCTTTCCATCAGATGAAATTAATGGGGAATGTTTTGGGAACTGAAGCTTTCAACATTTAAACCCTGCATATTTTTGGGGGGCATTTTGAAGTGGCCTAAGCTGCTTGCAGGAATTCAATGACAAATAACTTTGTAGAAGTCTTAAAAATAAATGGCCTGAGCAGTTTTTCTGTTATTTTTGTTTTTTCCTCATCTTACTTTCACTGACAGTATTTGACAGGAGCAAGGGAAGAAAAACCCTTTGAGGAAAGAGGTTTGTTGATCAGGCAGAATATTTTTCATAGGAAAAATGCTCCCATTGTGAGGTATGTGACAGATTGCCAAAACTCATTTGTGTGTCTGGCCATGGTATGTTTTGATTTTTGGAACTTGGTGTGTATGGTAGAATGCTGACAGCAAGCCCATCACAAGAACAAATAATGGAAATAACATCCCCATGTTTTGCAGCTCAAGTCTCTCCAATTTTGAAATTGAGCAGAATTGATTTCTTCTGATTTTTATTTCCTCCTCCTTGTGTCACAGTTCAGCTGGGCTTCTGCTGCTCTTCTGTGAAAGAAATACAAGGCTACATGCATTCTCATCGCCTAAACAGTGCTGAAGCTCAGGCACTAGTACTTGGTAGTGCAGAACTGTGACTACATTCCTGTTTGACCCATGGTTGTTTACCACTTCTAGGCATGGTTTGAGGAGGACCAAGTGCTGAGGACGTTTCCTGGCAAGCAGAATGGATGAGGCTGTCCAGCTGTGTGTGAGGAAGAGAAAGGTTATCCATTTGAAGGTGAGTCACACTGTGCCACTTGCCATCTCAGTGCCAAGCTCTGATCTATTTGAGTTACTTATATAGGTATGGTCTAAATGCTGACTGACCTGGTCAGGAGAGTGTTCCTCTGGTCATTCTGTTTAAACAGTATGTGTTGTTCTTACTAATCTCTTCAGGTTTCATTTGCTTTTCCCATGTAAGACTCTTTTCACTGGAGTGTTCTGGGTTTGCATGTATTCGTGACTTTTATCTCCACAAACACTTTTAGGCTTTACATACAGCACAGGATCTGATAACTTGTACCAGGCTGCACTTCAGGAAAGGCAAAACGTGCAAAAGCAAGAAGTATTATTATTAATTATTATTATTAAAAATGTATTATTTGCTTGCATCCCCACTTTCCCCTTCCCACTTAACTAGCTAGGTTTAAAATACGTACTTGATAAAATACCACTGCTGACCAACTATTGTTACACTGCTTGTAAGGTATTACAGGCTACATTGACAAGCTGTGACAGATATTTTAAGCTGGGGTTTTGTGCTGAATAGTCACAAACAGGTATAAAGCAGTAGGTTCTACTTCCTGATATGTTGCCAGGGCTCACTCTCTCATCTCAGCCAGAGATGAGAGAGCACAGACCTTTCAGAAGCTACTTTCTAGTAGTCAGCAAAAAACCACTGTGATTTTGATAGCAGCACTAGACCACTAGGTTTCCATGTCTAGTATCTGCATTGTCACTTCTGGTCTGTATCTGCCCTGACATTGAGCACAAGCCTGTGAAATTTGCCAGAGAGCACCTTGTCTTTTCATCTAGACTCACTGCCTGATTTCTCTATTAATTACCTGTGACGCCAGTCTTGCACATTCTGTTTGCTCTGTGTGCTTCACGAAGTCAATCTGATAATTGCTTCTGGAGATCAACAACTTGCTTTGCTCTCTCAGCTTGTTGCCTACCTGCCTTGTCTTTGCTCATAGGCTGTTTCAGAATTCCCTCATCCAGCAACAAAACTGATCTCCAGAGGTTGCATAACCATCTGTCTGTCTAAGTATACAACCCTAAGTATAGGGTTGCCTTCTTGTCTCTTCCTGATAGAAAGACCTGCAAGTTTTAAAAATAAAAGAACTGGGACAGCATTTGTAACAAGCACAAAGCGTGGACCAGGGACGTCTATGCACTTCCACTTGGGCAGGAAGGAGAATGGAAAATGAAGAGCACACACTTCTTTCTTACCATATTCAACCGAGCAGAATTGTTCTTTTCAACACTTTCCACAAATAGGTGGAAATTAAAGACTGTAATGTCAGCTATAAAAACCTAGGAGAATACAGGACATGTACTTACTGGAACTGGCAGGAAACAGGAATATTTTGACGAATAATCTATCACAAAGAGCTACTGGACTAAAAGGTTCCCTGTGACTTGCTCCAACTATTCTAAGGAATATATTTGAGTGGGGTAGGACTTGTACAAAAGCATTTTAAACAGGTTTCTTAATATCTAATAGGAGATTTTGAAAACTGAAAAAAAAAAAGAAAAGATATAGCCTGGAACAATAGGTCACATACTGAATAGAGTCTGGATTTGTAGGGTTCTGAGTGTTCGGTTTTGGGTTGTTTTTTTTTTAACTTCCAAGATTTTTAAGTGTTTTGGGTCAAGTCTTCAAAATGGTCTACTAATGGAGTTGAGCTCTTTTGAAAATCTGCCATAAACCAGTGTGGAAGAAGAGATGGGGAAGGTCCAGATTTATATAAAACTTCAGGGGCCTGTTGTAATCTTCGTAGAAAATTTGGTATTTGAGAAGTTTCTGACTTCTTGTTCACCCCAGAATGTCTCGTGGCCCATACTTGTAAAATAGTAGAGAGGTTACTGTGTAGGAACTCAGCAAACTTGCTGTAATATATTATCCATACATGTATCTTCTGGTCAATGTCCTCTTTAATTTACTGACTGCTATGTAGGACAAATGTTCCTTGTCTAAAAGGTAATTTTAAAACCAAAGTAAAGTTGTTTACTTACAATAGTCTGCAAAAGCACAGGAAGGGCTTATTGTTTTTAGAAAGGGCCAAGAGCAAATAAAGATGTCACAGATATAAAAATAAACCTACCTATGCAAGACTGCATACACAGTAAATAGCCATAATAAACTCTTTTTTTGAGCATACATGGTCAAATAATATCATTCACGTAAGTCCCCTTTTCCCTACTTGAAACCAAAGTAAAATTGCAAAAGGTCAAAATAGAAGAACTAGTTTTTGTGGGCCTGATTCAAGGCTACCCTATGACAATAGAACTGGTTTTATGCTTTCAGTCTAGGTGCTTACGCTATACAATTTCCTCCTTGATATCTTGTATTGTGCAAAAAGAGTTGCATACCTTCCATAACTGCAAAATCCCCAAAGGTGTGGTTGGTCACTCAGAGGAGTCATAACCTATAAATACAACCAGCTGTAGACATCACATACATTTTCACTTCCTGATTCAGTGTGGGAAATGCCGGCAAACTCAGTGGAGATCTGTGTAGGTGTAATCAGTCCACTCTTGTCAGACTCTATCTAAAGCCAGGGTTTGCTATTAGTAAAGGTGGGTAAGAATAGCTACGCATAGACATAGGTCAGTACAGAGAAGCAAGATTTCTCTGCCACTTCAAGTCACAGCTCTTTTGTGAAAACACAGCGAAATCCTCTTATATAGCTTTTCTGGCAGAATGCAATCATGCAGAGAAATTCTCTGATTGTAAGTGGTCTAGAGCAGTCATTTTCAACCTTTTTCAGTGAGCAGTAAAAAATCCTGGTATAGAATGGACCCCTGGATTGTAAGCTGATTAGCTTTTCCTAATCATCTTTGGCTGCTGCAGGCCAGATGTAATGCTGCAGATCATAGAGGCGGGAAATTCCTTAAGCAAAGCCATTTTTTTTCTCTGGATTTTTGTAACCTGTTCCTTAGAACATAATTCACTAAACCTTCTCATCTGATCACTCATAAGATAATAACAAGCCTGCCTGAAATTAAGCAGGATCAATTTGCATCACAACAATTTTTTCTTAATTTTCCTCACAAAATTCACACATGTCTCTGTGTTTTCTAGAGAAAGACACAGAGACATGTAAGTCAAGTAGATCTTGACCATCCTCTCAAAATTCCCTTCTGTCACAAAATCTTACAATTCCCTATCATCGTAAGAGGGTGTTTGTAAAAATGTCATGCAATTCCTTTTTAAATATGAATAACTTGGGTGCAACAGAAGTGAAGCACAAGCAGGGCCTGAAAAGTGAATTTCTATGTGAATTCTTGCAGTTGGATGAAGGTATATAGATATAAAGGACAAAGTTTGAGCTAAGAGAGAAGTGGCTCCCAGTTGGTCAAGCATGGCTATAGGGAAATCCTGAGGATAGGAGTATGGTTCCCTAGCTTTGCATTACAGAGTTTATATTTGTGAAATGATTTTTTTAAAAAGTGCAGAAAATACATTACGCTTTAAAGTAAACCACAACATTGTAGTTTTCAGTTTTGTCTGTGGTTAAAAGCTCTGTCTCCTAGTTTGGCAGGGCAATTACTTAATCACCTAGACAATCTTCTAAGGCAACAATAGTAGTAGATGTTTTTCATGTAAAGTGGTCTTTGTAGTATAGCTGGAGCTTCTCTGGAATGTCAGTGATCATGGTGTTCTCTACTAGTTCACCATAAACTGCATAGACATTTTCTGCTTGCTATTTAATGCATTTAATATAGGGAGAAGAGTGTGGAGGTATCTGCTTTCTGAAGCAGACACATACCATTAATTTTGTTGTGTGCGATGCACTGTTGTCAAATATGCAAAGTTGAAAATGCTGAAAGATAATTTCCATGGGAGTTCCCTTCTTAATATCCCAGGTTTCTCAAATAGTACAACCAGAGAGACACCAGAAATTTCTGCAAAATTCCGGGACTGAGACAGTGCAAAAAGATTTCTTTCACTGTGATGTGCATGAAAGAATAATTAACTGAAATCCAAAACAAAACAAAACAAACCCTCAGTTAAGTGAGACATCTTTTATCTATACCACTGCTTCCAAGGTAGACGCTTGATGAAAGATGAAAGTGTAATGTAATGTCACATAAGGCTTACAGACTTCCATGTTTTTGCTCTATTTGTACAGGAGGAAGATTTGTAATAAAGTCAGCAGGTTCAGGAAGCTCTGTGGTCATGCTCTCTGTTCTGGCACTGCCACGGCTGCTGGTGGGGAGAAGCAGGGCAGAGCAAGGAAAGGAAGGACTTGTGGTGGCTGAAGCTGGGTAAGGAGTAAGGAATGTGACAGCCTGGGAAAGGCAGGGCCAAGTGAGAAGGCAATGACAGTATCTGTAACAGGAGAAGGAAAGATGTGGAGGAGGAGGACTGAAAAAGGAGTATAATAATTTGTGTGGGGTGGCAGGAAATGAAGCAAGAACAGATGGGGGGATGCAAATGAGAAAGAGAAGGCAGCAGCAGCCATCAGGCTCAGCTGCAGAGAGGTTGAAACTGTCACCTATATTTAATATAATCCTCTACTTGACTCTTGCTTTGAGAACAGGGGTATCTGGAATATGGGTTATGGAATGATTTGGGGTGTATCTTTCTATGTGGCAATTGACATCTCTTCTGAAGCAACTGGCTCGAGCCCTCCAGCCCGGACAGAATGAGCTACATAAACTGGTGAAAAGTGAAGGAACTGCTCCTCCTCTCTGTCTGTCTCACACCTTCCCTCTGGATCAGCTAGCCAAAGAACTGACACCCTGATGAGGGCTTCAGCATCTTGCCAAGAATACCTAGGAAGCAGAAGGGCACTAG
The DNA here is from genome assembly GCF_034315485.1 of Pezoporus occidentalis. NCBI lineage: Eukaryota > Metazoa > Chordata > Aves > Psittaciformes > Psittacidae > Pezoporus > Pezoporus occidentalis. Next base: position 713,170 of record NW_026913855.1, read on the forward strand.
AATCATAAATCTAAAAGGCTTGCAAAACAAAATCTGTGATGATATACATAAAAATGATACTCCACACACAGGTCTTTAAACTGAAATTCATCATTTTCTCTTCTGCTGCAGAAAGTACATACTGCTTTAAAAATTCTGGAGAAAGGATGCCATTAGTTATTAAGCTCCTCAAGATAAATGGCTAATAATCCCTACTGACTTAATGGACTGCATTCCATTGGTATTTTTTCATAGGTAGTTTATGTGGATATTGGAGCTACAGTAAACACTGTGCATGATTTCCGTTTTCAGAGCATTGTTAGAGCTTTAGTCTCCTCATACAAAACCTATAGACCATTGAAGCTGATCTCAGTACAGTCAAAATGAGCTTAATGTGAAAAGAACTGGGCACATTTTTCTCCTTTACTAAAAGGTTATAGCTCTTTAATGCCAGTGCCAAAAGTTACATGAGATATAGTGTCTTAAAATACACATCATGCCTGTTCCTCAAACTAATGCAACAGAAATGCTGTGCTTGCTCTAAGCGATTATACAAAAAGAATCTTGCCTGGTTTTGAACTTTGAGTCAAAGGACATAAATATTTTGAAAGGAGTTGTTGGCTTACAAATGTGACTCCAGCTGAGACTTTAAACATCAAAGAGACATGTTGATGGAGATCAGTAAGAATTTATAAAGCCATATGACTTGGAACATGTCAGCTGGAGATGAAAAAGAGACTGGAGTCCTGTGATCCTTGCTTTCCCATAGTAGATTGTCTCTTCCTGGGGATGCTCAATTGCTATTAAAGACAAAATTATACTCTGAATGTTCATTTTCAGTTATGTATAATATCAAGTTCTGCTCAGAGAAAGACGAATCATTGACAGTAGTTTTGGTTTTATGTGAAGTTTAGGAAAGACCATTTATCCTTTTTCAGCCATCAACAGATTTTCCTAGTACTACAGTTATTAAGCATTGGACAAGCCCTTACTGGGACCTCAAGGTCAAGCAATTAAATCAGAACGAGACACCTGCAGGTAAATGATCATACTTCATCAGAGGTGTTAGAGGAAGTTTAGCACATTTTTCCTATTGTTGAGGAGTAGGGGAAGGAAGGTGCTGTGCATGGGGCAGTTTCATGAGGAGACACAGTTTGTTTTTTGGGTTTTTTTTTTTTTTGTTTAGAGAGGAAAATCTTAATTTCACCCCATCTCTACCCCATGTTTGCTTTCCACTTTGTATAAATACATGTTACATCTTACTGGCATAAAAGCAAGTGTAGAAATCTACCACATCATGTTCTGATTTCATCTGTTGGCACTGTATGAAGAGAAAGGCAGCAGAAAATTAGACTCCCCTTTTCCATAACATACAGTTATTTCCACCTGTAATTAAACTTGGCAGTAAGTGGTTCTATAACTCACTTGTAGGCTTTTAAGATCAATTATTCTTCACAGTAATTGACAATAGAGCTTGTATGACTTTTTCTAGGAAAGGATTGCATCCTTTTAGCTTTTGCATTAAAAGTGGCCAGATCTGGACCTTTAATGGGGCATGGCTTATGTCTGCAATACAGCCATTTCAGTGGTGCCAGTGTCAATCTTCTCAAAACACAGAAACGAATCATGCTAGGAAACCTATGGTGGGGCTCAATCTGATTTCTTCGCTGAGGAAATCTGTGAAGCAACCAAGCTTGTGAACATGCCCACGTGCCATCTGAGCATCACAGTTAGGATTTTGTGAGCAGTTTCTTTTTAACTCCCTTTTATTCTTTCAAAAACTGAAGGTAACGGTCTGTACAGTCTTCTTCACAGGTCTTGATCTGAGTTTTTAGAAATGGGCATAAAAGCAGAATGTCTTTCAAAAACTAAAGGTTAAAAAGACTCAAAAGTCTACCTATAGGGATTAGAAAATTATTTAAGATTATTCTGATTTTTTTTTTTTCTTTTTCTTGGAAGTCTCAAAACTTGGTTTAATTATCTACTGGGTTCTTAGTTCTTGGGCAATTTATATGCCTACACTTGTAAAGAGCATGTATGTAAATTCCTAGTCAAGAAAGCATAGATTTCATTCCACTTAAGTCCAAAATGCTTTTGGAAAGGACAGGTTTCAGTTTCTTGATGGACCTAATATCAGGTGTGAGAAAGAACTCCTAATTTGGGGCAGAAGGCAGATAGTCCAAATTTGCACCTCAGGTTGGCAACCTCCTCCATTGGTTCTGAAAGTAGTATGAAAAATATCACCCTCCAATTTTTTACCTTTCTTTACCATTTTGAAGGCTAGTGGATCACCCAGTGGATCACCGCAAGGAAACCATTAGGATCACCTAGTGAAATGAGAACTAGGGAAAAGAAAAATGTACCATATGTATTCCTGCGTAGAAAGGGTGAAACCAGCCTTAGCCATACTGAGTCAATGACCTGTATTCCCAGTCAATTCAAAGAGTTCATTGTCAAAAATCCTTGCCTTGCATTAGTTAGGCTTTAAAATAGAGTTGCATAGTCTGATTCTGATATCAAGTGTGTTTATTGATGAGCAACTTAAATTGGTTTTTTATTCTTTGTGAAGATATTTGCTAATTATGGTGTGAATGAACCTAATTCTATGATTCTGTGATACTATGATTTTATGATTCTAAGAAGGACTTCTCAATGTGCTTCACTTTCTGACCAGGGCTGAAAGAAAGTCTGAAAGGCAGATCTTTTACAAGAGGTCTTCTGCCTCCAGTTTAATTGTTGTATTCTAGTACTTCCCCTTTAACACTTCCATATTTAGAATTTGCTCCACCATGCCAGCAGCTATATATTGGACAAGGATACAGAATCAGACACATACACTGAGTATAGCATGCCCATGAAAGCACTCCACAGGAACTGTTCTGGATGGTATTTCTATGCAACACGGCATATAGCCTGATCTTGTAGAAATGGCTGTTTCTATGTGTCGTCTATTACAGAGGGCAGCACCATAACTACCATAGTCAGATGATAGATGTTCACTTTATAGTTACTGGTTTGTCCTTCTCTCACCTTGCAGTAAGGCTTCATTGTTATGATCATGGAAAAAAAAACCAACTTTTTTTGTGAGAGATGATGTTATAATTTTTGAGCCTAGGTTGGGGTTTGGGTGATTTTGGGGGGGGGGATTTTTTTTTTTCCTGGTATCTGAAAAATTCTGTATTCAAAAGAATTGCAGGACTGTGAGACTTAGCCAGTAAAGCTTTAAGATAGGACTACGTAAGCACTGATAAAAAGGCAGCCAGGAAATTAATGAATCTGTTGCATTCTGACACCTGAGAAACTCCACACAGCCTGCTTCCTCCCAGCATAATTTATTTTCCTTTAAAAAGAATTCTTCTGATTGCATTAATTGCTGCCTTTGGCAGTCATTTAATTTCTTTCAGTCTTCATTACATGAAGTGAAAATAGCAAAAAAAGTATTTAGTACAGTCTCTTCTTCTTCCTTTGTTTTAACATTTTGTTCATCCATTTTCATCTGGGAATCAAAAGATGAAGACTTTACTAAATTTTCATCTGGGAATATGTTGTCCACCTGACCACTTTTTATTCTAAACATTCTTCTTCCTGTGCCTCGTGTTTTATTTATATTACACTTTTCCTCTTTCAGCTAATGTCTGCAGTTTGTTATTCGTTCTACTGGCACTGCTAGGACTCTGGCTTTTATATTTGTAGGTGGGAAGTATATATTCTGGAAGTAATGTTCTTGGTTAAAGTACTTGCCCCTTCCTCTTATTCTTCCTTCTCACATTATTTTGTTTGATTGGAGAATTGCTTTTTAACACTACATGTGAGCTCTCACCCTTTTCTGTCCCCTAACTTGACATTTACACAGATCTGAAACCTCATTTTGGCTATTATTCAAGCTATTCCCTGTGACTTCCTTCCTGTCTCCATTTCTTGCTTTTGTTTTGTACAAGGACGCCTTCTGTGAGTGTGTGTAGAAGCACCTTTCTTTTTGAAGTCTTTACATATACCCATTCCCATTTTTTTAACTAAGATCTCGCATAGCATGTGCCTAGTGATGAGTTCCACCTCACTTTCATCCGACACTTTTATTATTTGTCTGTATCGTTGTACCGTTGGGTATGGAGGTTTTAGAATAAAGTCCCATTGCACCGTTTTCTTGGCTGGATTCTGCTCAGGTTTTGCCTAGTTCTCCCTCTGTACCAGTCCATGAGAAGAACTCTTCTAAAGAAAATCAGTGGTGAGTGTAGGTTATAACACAAGGATCAGGTCTCCTAGTTATAATTTCAACACTGGCATCATGCTGAGTTCCAAACTTGTTTAAGGAAATGGTTCTACCATACTTATTCCTTCCTATTTATGCTGATCTACCTAGCCATGGTTATTTGGATTTCCTCTATTGCATACACTTGTTGTCTCCCCTATTTTTCATTTGGGTTTTCTTTGTTTACATATGAGAACAGTGTAAATGTCCAGTGGTTCCTTTTATTGCTGGGTTGAAAAAAAGGAGAAGAGGACATAAATATGTTTCTCTGAATTAGAATAATATTCTCCCTACCTATCTCTAGTAGGAAATACTTTCCCAGTTCCATAATTCCAATCATTTTCTTAACTCCTTCATTTGACTCTGTGTTTAGCCATCTGTATAGTATTTTTCCCTCCTATTCTCCAGTTCTTAACTTAAACAGATGGGTTTTTTCTCCTTCAGTATTTATCCATTTCCACCTCAGTGACATGTATCAACTCTGCTTCCCTTAATTTTACATCTTGCCTATGCAAAAGTAAGATATTTCAAGCTAAGATACATCTTCTGGTCTTGTTCTATCCTCATGGTGATAATACCTGCTTAATGTCTCTTTTTTAAGAGGGCACCAGGTAGCATCAAGCCAAATCAAGGAACCTATATGATGAGGGTCTGTGGGAAGAAGCTGCTACTTTTTTTGCATCATCAGACAGCACAGTGAAGATAGGTCATGCCATAGACTGGTTGAATTTTAATGGTGTTAAAAAATTAAACATAGTATCTTAGATGGTATCTGAGGACTTAGCTAGCTAGCAGTGACTGGTGAAATGGGGGTTTTACACACAATTTGATTCTACTCTTCTGCTCAAGCCTTTATGCAGAAGGCAATTCAGCTTCATAGAAAAAAAAAAGGAAACTAAAAAAAATCTTAACTTGCAGTCACCAGAGAATGATTTCCTGTGAAGGTAAACTGTAGCTGCAAGATTTGCTTTCAGGATCTAAAGTTAGGCCCTAAGAGTAGCCACCTCTGCAGAACATTTCTCTGCTGTGTGTTATTTTCTAAATATGGTGTTTTTAGGCAATATTAAGTAAGGTTGTCAAATGAGGTATTTCTGTATGGGGAAGTAGGTACTAATAGCTGTTTACTTTTGTTTAAAACAATAGTATAGAACTGACTGCATGTCTGTAGATGCACTGTTTACAGTACATGTACATTCCCAAATATCAGTTTATAAACTGTGTTGAAGTGTCATCGTCACTTAATTCTTCACTGCTCATTAAATCCAAAACATGCTTACACATGCATGAAAATTCTTCCAAATATATTCAAGGGGCTTATTTGTGGCTTAAGGTTAAAACACAGTGTTGTAGACTGAAAATGTAAATTTTTGGAGGTATACCAATGACTTATGAGTTCTCATGACTTCATGGGAATGTAAGTAGTGCAAAGAATTCAAGTTTTACTCCTGCAACAAACAAATCCTTTTGTATTCGTTGTTTGTTTCCTTGTAATAAGCCCATAGTAGGTATGTCAACCACCTTGTAAAAATACCCAAAACCACTGTCATGTGTTTTAGTTTCTTCTGGGCTGTGGGTCTAAATGCCTCATTGGTTCTTCAAAGTTGACAGTGCATGTTTAATTAAAGTTTGGTTCACTCTATTAAGTGACATTAAGCCTCTTGTCCGTTACAGTAAAAAAGGTCACTGCAGGTATTAGCAAAGGGTAACACCTTTAAACTTTTCTATATTTAAGCTACAGAAAGGTTTACATTTATTCCTAGTGTTTTCAGTATCTCCCAGGTAATGTAATTGCTGACACAGTTTTTTAACCAGTCAGGGCAAGTTAACAAGCGTTTAAGATAAACGCTTGACTTTGCCGAGTGTCATTGCAACTTCTTGGAATTTTAAATGATAAAATAGGATGCCAAAGTGTGATCACAACTGTGATTACTGGTGGTGCATAGACCACAGTTGTAGTAAGAATGGAAGGACTAATGGAGGAGGGTTCAGGAAGTCATTCTCAGATTTTTGCAGTTGACTGTTTAGTTGTGAGCTTCCTCTGCTGAGTATTTTCACTCAAATAGAAGGAAGAAAAAAAAAATGACTCCTCTATAAAGACATTGGGAAGAGCTGAGAGAAATGCTCAGTTTTGTGTGTGAAAGAGAATTTTTTAATCTTACATTTTAATTAAAAAAATGTCAGGTATTTCATTAAGAAGTGTTTTATAATAACAAAAAGAAAAAAAAAAGGCGAGTGGCTCTACTGAAACTATTCTGACATGAATTTAGAGGCAAAATATTTTCAAGAACTTTGCTTCCAAACACCAACTTCTTGTTCAGCCTTTTCCTTGGATCTTTGCATCCCAAGCATGTGACCTTTGTAGCTGAACGAGAATGTGCAGCCACATTGTCTTTGAACAATTTATTTGACTTCAGGCTACAGTGCTCAAAAGCCAGGAGTTGCTGAGAAAGGTTGCAACTGAAAGGGCAACAGCTTGTCCACACACTCTGTGTAGCTGGGAACCCTGATTTCAAATGCAAAGGTCCTATGTACACACTAACATTCCCCAGCTGAAGGAGTGGAAAATGTGTGAACTGATATAGCTAACTTTGTGCAAGTTTGTTTAGTGTTCTTTGCTGTGTTCAGCTGAGCCCGAGTAGGGACGTTGACTTCTTGGCTAGCGTTGAATCTATTTGACTACAGCAAGTTGTCTGAATACTCAGTTAAAAGCATCAGGGCTCACTTGCCTTACTGGGGATAAATCTATATGTTCTTTAATATTACAGTAATTTGTTTGCATTTAAAGAGTAATATTGTTTCTTTATTTTAAGAGAAATTACGTGCTTTGTGATACAACAAGTGTTACATTGGAGATCTGTCTTCTTTTCTCATACCAAGAATTTTCATGTGACTTTTTTATGTTTAGTGTTATACTGTATAGACATAAACACAACACTCCAATTTAATCTAAACAATCAGGGCTTTCATTTATGAAGAACTGTGAGAAAGTCTGACAAGAGAGGTTCAAGGGAAAGTGGATAAAACCGGCCCTGAAATCTCCCAGCATATCTAAACTTGTCAGTAATTAAATTCAGAAACTGCTGGAATCCTTTAGAAGTTGAGAGGTTGGGAGAATATTTAATTTTTCTCCCTTAGTGGATTGATTACTATGGTATTTCTGTTACATGTGAAGAAGTCAGCCCCTATGTAAAACAGCCAAAATGCTCCAGGGCTTCTTTGGAAAGAAACCTTGAGTCTTGTTAATATGTGGTTTAGCAGAGAGAGTGAGAGAGACTATAGGAGGGCATAATGTTTAGGTTTCGGCATTGTAAATGAGAAGTCAGGCATGTGAATTTCTCCTTGAAGAGAGATGACAAGGTAAGCTTATTTGTTAAATACCTTTCACAAGTAAGCTCATGAGAAGTTGAGATTATCATTCTCATTCCAAGTCAAGAGGCAGGATGAAGGAAAGAGCCTAATATCACCTAGTAATATGAGACGTAAGGCCTACCTTCCCCCAGAATGTTACTAATACTGGTTAACTCATATCTAAATGTAGCTGGAAAGAAAGCTGTGTTCTTCATCTGGGTTATCAGCAGCAGCTTTTCCTGAGCCCATGAGACATGTCAGTTCTGGTCTGCAATAATGCCTGAAGGAAAGCAAGGTCTACTAATGCAAACCTTAGCTTTTCCTGTTGTGTAATCTATCATAATTACATACATGCATTTATTTTGGAAAGCTCTACCTGAAATCTCATTCTGGTTTTGATAGAATTCAAGTAAAATTCATTCAAATGTAAAGAACCGGATATTAAAATTAAGCCTATCCCAAACTTCGCCTTTTTCTCCAAGTCTATTTCTAATAGTCATTCTTCTTTTCTTGAGCGCAAAAGACATTTTTGATTGATGTGAAAACTCTTCATGTTCTGGTTTTAATTTTAGCATTTAATTTTTACAATATATGTAGACCTGACTTCACAGAATAAATATTTTAAATTGGCTGTAGCAGTGAGCATGTTATTCTAGATCATTAGAAATATCATTACATTCTGGATAAAGCAATATTCATTATGCATGGTAACATGCAATTATATGAATGAGCAACATGGGTTGAGAAAGTAAGAAACATGAGGTGTCTGATCAGGAGTAAAGCACATTCATATGTAACTGGTATCCTGTATAAGAGCTGTTGCTCTATTTGTTGCTTAGACTTCTTTTATGGGAATTCTAGTTTTGAGAGAAGAGGTTTTGGAAGGCAGTAGCAAAAAACTTTTACTCTTTCCATCACTGAACTCTATTGATTCAGAACTGTAAAACCTTAAGAGCTAAAAAGAAAAGTCCTTGCAGTGGTGACTGTTACCAGCTCTTAGAACTTTATTTCTAATTTTTCAGTGCTTAATGTCCTACTCAGTGCTTAATGTTCTACTCAGTGCCTGGAATCAGCTGACTAAATGACTTACAATTCCCATGTTAAAACTAAAAAAGAAAATTCTAATCTTCATGACAATGGAAAGAATCAAATAAATGAACTCCACAGGTTTACTAGCCAGAATGATGGATCAAACATTTTGAAACCTGCAGTACTTTAAAATTTAATGCAATGTATTATTTAGGAGAATATCTACTGCAATGAACCCATCAGTAAAGGAAATGTTAATTGAGGGCACTTTTTTCCCTCTTTCCCTCTTTTTTTCTTGGCTTATAATGTACTTTTACACTTGTGTTCAGAGTCAAAGCTTTGCAATTTTGCTATCCTACTAGAGCAGATAGTTTGCATTATTTCTCACAGTACTTCTTGAAGAGGCAAAACAAGGTGAAGAAGAGAACAGCCTGTATTTAACCTTCTTTTCCACTTTTGCTGTATACCAAGTTTGGACAGAAGTCTAGATAAGGAGCTTTATCTATTTTAGCTGCCAGTTCCAAAAGGAAATGCTGTATTATGCAATCAGTAGAATTTCACAGTGTATATCACTATATAAATGAAGCTGTTCTGAATTATGACAGTATGCTGTGGGATACTTTTCCTTTTAAAGACAAAAGATACTGTTGCAGGCATCCTGGCTGTTCAGATTCCTCGTATTTTATTCATGTGTTCTTCCCATCCAGGGTGGATATTAGCAGAAGATGCTGATCAAACTTCTGTACTGCTGCTTTGTTAGGGTAAGCATAGGCTATGGGCAGGGCATGGTAGGTGCATTACTGCTCCCAGCAAGGGTAGGTGCCAAGGGTAGGTTGGCAGGGTTGTACTGTCTCTGGGTGGGCACAGTCACACCATGCCCAAACAAGATAAGCAGAGCAGAGCTGGGGCTGAGGACAAGGGAAAACTGGGGCTAGTGATTAACAGGTGGTCACAGTGGCAAGAAAGGTCCTGGAGAGTCCTGATCAAGGAGGTATATGGCCAGGGGAGGCACAACTATAACACAACTGCAACATAGTTCAGGCAGAGGTCAAAGTTTAGTCTCAGCTAAAAGTAGCTCCCAGGGAAGGAGAGGCAGTGTCTGCTGAGGCTTCTTCTAGTTTTCTTCACAGCAGCTTTCAAACCAGCTGCTGTGGTCTCTCTAAGCTGGCCCTGAGCTCAGGCAACCAAAGCAGCAGGAGAAGGGGAATGTGTTTTAAGCCCTGACACTGCCTGTTTGCATGATGCCATAAAACCAAAGTTCAGATCAAAGAAAATACCAGTATCAGGTCAGATCAAAGTTGCCTCTAGCTCAGTTTGCTATAGCCAGTAATAGTTGTCTACTGCAAAGATTATAAGGAAGGACAAGCATAGAGCAGTACTTCCCTAGGGGCTTGTCTGATCTACCCTTGACCTCATAGAAAATTTTAATATTCCTAGAATTCATTAATTTTTTTTTCAACTTATTTTATCATAAATCCAGATTTCTTGCATCCTTGCCTCAGACTTAGAGCATTATGCATCAAAATCTCTCTACTCCTGCTGCTCACCAAAGACATTTTTTTGGCTGTTGCTGGACTCTAGAGGGATCTCTCAGACAAATCTGTCTACTATCAACTTCCAGGTTGTCTGACAGAGGTGGGGGAGAGGGACTCTTACTCCTTGAATATCCTGGAAAAGACATGAGCTAGATGTGGTTTCCAAATAGATAGCAATTCTTGAAGGTTTTCCCTTGCATGAACTTGAGTAATATTCTCTTCAAACCAGGTAAACTTTGGGTCCACAAATTTCTCTGCCAAGGAATTCCACTAGTTAACAACACCTAAGTGAAACATTACTTCTGTTTTGAAGCCTGCTCCTTCATGGCTTTTCAATGACATTTAGTTCTTAAGTTAAAAGAGAAGATGAATGGTTGATCTCTATGTGCCTTCTCCCGGCTTCCTATGCTTTTAAAGACTCTTATCTTAATTCCCCAGGATTCCCTCTGGGCCAGACGAGACTCCACTTAGTCATCACCTCTATTAAAATTGTTTCACACTTCTAGTTGTGTTTTTATGCATTTATTCCAGTTATGTTGTGTCCCTTTTAAAATGTGGGGACACAATTACACAGCTTAGTATGTAGGGAACCCTGATTCCTTATGGTAGCACGAGGATATTCTCTGGTTTGTTCTCAGTTTTGTGCCTAATAATCGTTAACACTTCATCTGTTGCAGCCCCATTGTCTTTCTCCTGAGTGCTAGTGGTTAGCTCAGAGCTGATGATTTTGTGTATCACATTAGGATTGTTCTTCCCCTTGTGTATTTATTTACATTAATCTCTATTGAACTTCGTCTTTTCATTACACAGTGTGCAAAGAACTTCTGCAATTTCTCACCACCATTCTTTCCTGTTCCCACTCAATATCAGTTCATATTGTCAGCAGATGCATGATAATATGAAGATGCATCTTGTCATACATCTGCTGATAATAAATAACAAGATGCAACTTGCTGCTCGTGTCCTTTCCAGGTTGGTCATCTCTGTATTGAGCAACACATTGTCCCAGCACAGATTTTTCTTGATCTTAATGACATTGTTCTGTTCTATTTTCACCCTGCTTTCTGTTTCCTGACTTTTAACCAGGTATTCACCATTAAGTGCCATGACTAATTAGTTTCCTGAAAATGTACTGGAAGGGGGGGGGGGGGGTAAAAACGCCCTCCCTTTAGAAAGCCATGTAGCTTTTATCAGCTGGATATACTCTCTGATGCTGTGAAGATCTTCTACACCTTTGCCAGGCAGGACCATGTAAAAACTCCTGTTATTTTTTTTTCCAAATACATACTCTTTTTCCACATGTCCACTAATTCTAGTCTTTATTATAGTTTCCATTCATGTTCCCAGCACAGATATGGCCAGAGTTAGAAGCTTGTAGTTCTCTTGTGTAATTTTCTTTAAAAGTTGTGTTCCTCAGTCCTCAAATGAAGGACTAATAAAAGAGAGATTACAAACTACATTTTTTTTCTCAGATGTGTGCTTGAGGTCCTCTATCATTTTGGAGTGAATATCATCTTAATCCTGGTCATTTCTTGCTGGCCATTTTGTTGGTTTGTAGCTTCTTCTGTTGTCCCTTATTTAAAACACAGCCTCCAACTTGCAAAGTGGTGGTCTTTCCATTTGTATCTACAATCAGCCTTTCCTTTGGTTCTGTTTGAGATTTATTTGTGTAAAAATCTTGTCAGCTGGTGAAAACTGTCTCCTTTCTATTTAGGCCAAGGGAAAAGCCTTTAAAATTTCTCATCCAGATTATGGCCTGACACTAAATCACACAGTAGCTGACATTGCAATACAAGTTTCTACTCAATAGTCTAAATTTTGTGTTTAACTTTTTGTGCAAAACATAAAGCTTGCTATGGCATTTTGTACAATCAGATAAAATGAGAACTGAGTGGTTTTACTTGCAGTAGGCATGCTGGAAGGCAATAAATTTTTGGTTAATTAAATTTGGTTAATCTTATCATGCCTGATGCCTAGTTACATCATAAAAGGAGATTGTTATGTTTTGCAGTTATATCAGTTACGGATGTTCACACAAATGTACAGATTAGGATGTTGTAGAATTGCTGTCCAGAAAGGCATCATTCTCCCTCTAAAAAGCACTGGGTAGAATACAAACAACTGGTGGAAGAAAAGGGATAATAAAAATGGTCATTTCCTTACTGTGTTTGCACCGAATCAGTGAGTGGCATTCGGTCTTTTTCTGTCTGGAAATTCAAAGAAATTATTATTTTCCCCCTTGGCTATTTTTAAACATCCAGTAGTTACAAAAAATCTTTTAGCATCAGAATGGAAGTGAAACTAGCTTGTGACTAAGTGTGCTGCTGAATTGTTAGAATATGCTGACTCTGTAGCAGCATATTCTCTGCTGTGTAGGCTCTGTAGTCCAGGGTTACCAAATGTACCCAGCTTGTGAAGCATCACATAGATGTTGATGTTGCCTGTACAAGCAGCAGTGACAGTCATTTCTGGCTTCATCTGTGCACAGTAGGAGAAATTTCCAGTTTGCTGATTTCTTTGTTATGGCATAATGCACTACTAGTGACAGGCATAATAAGCTGGGGACTCCCAGTTGCAAGCATTTGTTTCCCACTTTCTGTCCTCATTATTTTTTATTTTTTGATATCTTTTATAAAGGTCAAAGATATTGCATCTTTTAATAATTTTATATATAATAAGACTGAGCTTAAAGTTGTTGTTTTCCACCCTTTTTAATGTCCTGGACTTAATTTACAAAAAACCAAACTCTCTCAAGAGGTACAGACAACAAAAGCTTAAGGGATAAAATAATAGCAATCAGACTGCTAGGCTGGGTGGATCTGGGTTTGCATCTTCCCACCACCTGGAGTTCATTAATAGCAAGTGTGTCCCATTGAGAGTTGCAAAAATTGCTTGGTTAGTTAGCTCTGAAGGGAGGTTGATGTCACTTTTTAAAACAGATGTAACAGAAGCAGCAATGCTCAGGTCTTCACATTCCTTGTCATCATATCCATCTCCAACCTGGAGGGCTGGCAGGGCTATGTAGCTGCTGTTCCCATTAGAGCTAGCAAGCAACTGGCAAAGACAAATGGAAAATAATTGACTTTCTGGTTTGCTTATTTGCTTTTCGCACCCCCATCCAGTGATCTAATTTATCCCTCAGATACTGACATTTTCTTGCTGTTTCTAATATTCATTAAGGTCTTGTATTGTTCTTGAGATTATCAAATGGTTGGTTGCGTTCAGTCTTAATTGTGCAAATATAGGATTGCATGAAAACAGTATGACTATCTGGCACTTGTAGGGCTTTCCTGCAAAAGGATGTCTGTAGGATTTGGACTACTAGTTGACAGCCAGGGTTGTGAAATACTTCACATATCATTAGTAATTAATTGAATTTGCAAAATATATTTTGTAAGTATCATTTGTACTGCACGTAAAACCATCTTTGCAAAATAAAAATAACTTGGGAGTAAGAAAACTTAAGAATAAAGTCTCTATTCAGTCCAGACTTGATTACTCCACATATAAAATGTAATATAAGTTTGAATTAATAGCCACGTAGATTTTTCATCCTCTGATTACTTCCTCAGTGCATGAGATGTGAGGAAACGACCGTATTTTTTTCTCCTTTATCACTAGCCTTCAGTGTTCAGTGTCCTTTGTTTGCTGTACATTCCAAGCCAAGCCTGTATTAAGCAAATAATTATTAATTTCTGTGTGGCCTTTGCTGCTAATAAAAACATTTCTGTGTACTTCGCAAATATTATTTAAGTTACTGTCCCACGACCTATGGAAGATTGAGATATATGACTGCCATTGCACAGGTAGAGTATTAAGCTGCAGAACACTTCAGTTTATATGTGTGTGTACATATATCCAGGCAATCTTGTTGACTGCTTTAAATGCAGTTAGAATTCTTCAGAAAGCTCCATGCCAGTTGCAGAGGCAGCTCGCTGGAGGTCTGAGGGAACTGCGATGCTTCCTTAGTACACTGCAGCCAAGGATCATGGCATAAGGCTGTCCAAGTACTTGCTAAAAACACCCTCTGCATGCCAACGCCCATCAGCGTCAAAGCCTAGATGCACAGAAGTGGGTAAGTATAAATACCACCCTGAGTGCAAAAATTTAAATTGCTTTATGGAGTGGCACTGGTCTTCAAACTAAAGATATGCCAAGGCCTTTCAGGACTTTGCAAAGTGTGGACTAAGGCATAGGGATATCTCAGTGGTGGAAACTAGAGTCAGAGGGAGAAAAGAGCAACAACAACAACAAACAAACAAGGAAAAATGAAGAGAAAAAGAAACCAGAACCACACAGATGGCCAGGCACAGCCAGGACCTGGAGCAGTCACCTGAGAGAGGTCCCCTCCATAAAATGTTCATTGGTTGGAAGGTTTGGAGCTGTGAGCAGGGAGATGATCTCTAGCTCTTTGATTTTCCTGGTGTTGAAGGAAGCAGGATATTGCACATTCCTGTGCCATATCTGGCCTGCATCAAAGGCACCTGACCCCCATCCACACACCTTCCTTTGAAGGGGCACTTTTTAGGCCCTTGGGTTGGTTTTATCTAGTTTGACAGAGATGTTCGGGTTTGAAAGACTAACATGTTCACTCCCACTGGCCTCAGATGTGCACAGGGAATACTCATCACTCCTCCAAACTGAATTTTGATGGCCTCAAGTAGCATCTGAAATAGTTTTTGGATGCAGTTGCTCTGATAGTGCTCTCTGGATTATTGAGGGATTTTTTTTCCCAAAAAAGATTCCCTGATAGAGAATCATCCTTAGCTGGCAAGGCCAGATCCTCTAGAGACACAGCACAGACCTTTTCCCACTCAAGGTAACAGAAGAAGTTTTCTTCCTATTGGTTTGAGCAGCCACCAGAGATGGGGGAGCTGCACAATTTGCAGTTACTGGGTTGCTGCACAGGTCACTCAGAGCTCAGCAGAAGCCTTTGCCCTGGTGGTGCCCAGCTATGCCTTATTTCTTTCAGCTTCCTCATTTCCCAGCCTAAGCCTTTTTGCTCCTTTCCTGCTCTGGTTCTGCTTTTCGTTCAGGATGATGAGGGGTTCACTCATGCTAATGTTTAAATTTGTGTCAGGAAAGTACTTGTCAAGTCACTTTCCAATGTACCTCCTCTTACCATGGTTTGTTTGCACTGCTGATGTGTTTGGAGTATGTAGGCTAGATTCCTTCTGGAGGACATTAATATGGCAGATGTGCTCCAAGCGCCTGCTGCACCAGTGTGCATTCAGTCAACAGGTTTAGGCCAGAGATAATCCGAAGAATTATCCCCTTCCCATCCAGTAGTCTGCCCTTCTTTTTCTGCTGTGCCACACTATTTACTAACTCCTTGTCCTGTTCTCCCTATTACAGCATACATTGTAGCTCCTCTCCACTGAAATTATCTTCATGCCGTCCCTCAAAATTAGAAAGACCCAACTTTCAACATTATGCTCGTATTGATTAGAAAACACAATGCTTTTATTCAGTATTAATGTATCAGTGGAGTTTGTATCCTGTGAATTTATTGCTTCTGTACAAAGTAGGACTAGGGTCTGGACTATTATTAATTGTATATCCAGGCTGAATAAATAAAATAAGAACTCAGTAAAAAAACTTTCCTAACAGAAAAACTGTGGAAATCTGACTATATTGTCTGGGCTTTGATAAGTAACATCTGAAATTTCTAAGGCAAGGATTTTCTAAATTGTAAAGGAAGCCTTTAGAGGGACAGCTGGTTGGTCTGTCTGGGGCAGGAGGTGTGTAACATTTTTGCTTATGCAATTAATTAAAAAAGTATCCCACTCTTCTTTACCTTGTTGGAATACACTTGGATTCTTTACTTTCCAATTTCTTTCTCCGTTTGCATTCTTTTGCCTGTGAGGGCTGACTATATTATTCCCCATTCCTTTCTTTCTCTCTGTCCCTGCAAAACAGCCTTTTGTTGTGCTGTCCTTGGATACTTCTTACGTTCAGTTTGTTTGATGATGGGATTCTTTTGAAGTTTAATTTGCAGCAGAGCATGCACATTGTCTTTGAAGTTGTGTCAAACAGGTAATCTAGCTTCTCATTCCCTGATGGTTAGGCAGTTTTACCTTTACAAATCCCACCAACTCTGACAGTCTTAGGAATCCCTGGTATAGCAAACACAGTTCTGAAAGACACAAACAGGCCCATTTTGAATTAATGAGTACTCTATATAATTTATATGTACATTCTACAGTATTTTTCAGTAAGAGTTGTTTCTTAGCAGAAAGTACTTTTGGTTTATTTACTGGTGGGGTATCAAAATGACAGCT
Source organism: Pezoporus occidentalis (assembly GCF_034315485.1). Classification (NCBI taxonomy): domain Eukaryota; kingdom Metazoa; phylum Chordata; class Aves; order Psittaciformes; family Psittacidae; genus Pezoporus; species Pezoporus occidentalis. The sequence continues at coordinate 729,591 of NW_026913855.1, forward strand.
GTCTCATTGCAAAAAGTATCATTGTAGGTGCATCTTTTTGAGAAACTGAGCCTCTTTCTCTGGAAAAGTGTTTGCCCATGTTTATTTCTAGGGATGAGGTACTTCTGTGGTGTTTGTTCATTTATTTGTTTTAGGAGGAGAGATACCACTTTCAAACTTTAGAAGCTCAGAATTTAAATGGCCTACATCTACCACCCATAGCTGTGGTTATTCATTGATTGGTGTAAATTTGCGAAATTTGTGTATATTTGTAGGGAAAGAGAAAACTTGAGTAGAGAGATTAATACTACTAATAATCTGATCCAGATTCAAATATTTTGATTTAGTCATAATATCTCTATTGATGGCAGTAGCATGGATGACAATAACTCATAATTTTCTCATTTAGTTTGCACAAGTCATACAGTGCCAAACTGTAATTTTTATCCCTTTTCTACTACTCACCCCTGCCCTGAATTAAAAAAAAAATAAAAGCGTCACAATCAAGGATACTTTTGTTTATATCATAGGCAGTAAATAAAAATGTTTTAAAATATTTATTTCCTTGGTTTCCTCAGCCTAGATATTCCATAACTTTGATTATTTGATTTCTTCCTAAGAAAGATCCTTGTTCATTACAATTTGAAGTTTAAGCAGTGCAAGATATTGATCTGTCTTGTGGGCTTCATTTCAATGCAGCTTTAGGGAATTAAATATGGATTCAAAAGAGAAGTCCAGCTGCTCATACCATTTGGCAGAAGGTGTCTGAACTGTGAAAGTGGGGGATAAATGCTGGCATTTTGAGCTGTTCTAACCTCTTCTTGAGTAGGAATCTCCATCCATTATGAATCCCTTGGGCCAGATTCTCACTGAGGTAAACTGGCACTGTTTCCTTAGGCTCATTGGCTCTGTGCTGACTTACACCAGCTGGGCCTTAGATTATTTTCTCATTAAGTGGACAAAAGTAACCAAAGCATGCCTGCAGGATTCAGAAGTGAAGTGCATTTCTGGAAGTACTGTCTTGCTTTAGTAGCAGCACTAATGCAATGGAGGCCCCCTGATACCCGCCGTAGACAATCTCTAAGGGGAAAGAGTGAATTAGGGTAATATATACACAGCTGTGAACTGTCACCCATTTCAATGAGAGGGAACTAGCTGTGCTGAATGAAGCGGAGGAACAATGAGCCATACCATCTGATCCTGGATCTGTCGTACACCAGCACCCATGCCCACACTGTTCTGCTGCACACTTTCCTGCTAACACCATCACTCCCTCATGAATGGATCCAGATCTTTCACAGGATGACTCCTCTGTCCCCACCTGACCACTCCAGAAGCGTGAAAAAGCTTCTGCAAGGAAGAATGGTGCTTTCCAAGGTGCAAAATCATGTGAAGTTTTAGTGTGTCTCTCTCTCTCATCTTCAAAACCTGCAGAAACTGGAAGCACTGAACTTCTGAGGCAGTACTATAGAAATGGTCTGAGCAATTCAGCATGTATGGCATTGTTAACATTCCCTCTGGAAGGGAGGAGGGCACAATTTTGATATCTGTGACATGCTTTCTTGTCTCAGACGGGAAATAAGGCAAACAAACTACAGGACTTTTTCATAAAGGATCTCAGATTCTTGTATTTCTAATGGAGTATGAAATAAATGGGTTGGATCCTAATCCGTATTAACTACTACTACGTTCCTAGACACTGTCTTAGTACCACCAAAGCAGGCTATCAGCTGGGTGCAACCTATCTGGAAGGATTAGAAAAGCTACTGATTCTGCACAATTTAAAATAAGGCCACTGTCTTCATAAGCCTTGCTCCTTCTGTGTCCTGTAATGCATGTAGAGAAGAATGTACAGTCTATATTATGTTGGAGCCTTGGCACCCCCTTCAACTAGGAAATCTTGCTGTTTCTGAGCCTGCAAATCTGTCAAAAGCATGGAATGAAATGGTACGAGGATGTTAATGTATGTTGCATTCAGCTTGGGTAATGACTGCATACTTGATGGAAACACATGCAAGACCCATTTAACACTAACTTTACATGAATTAATGTTCTCTTAAAAAACAAAAAAATAGAAAGGGATATTTCACAAGTGGCACCAGAGCCTATTAACTAGGAGTTTAAAATATTTTCACTGCCAGGGGGAACACTCTCCCCAACACAGTGTTTAGAAATGCTGCCTAATTTTATTGGCTGGTCACTCACTCAAAGCACAACCAGCATGATATGCTTTTTATTTGCTGAGTGGCCATTTTGAACTTGTCTCTGCTGACTGTATTGGGCTTTGTTTCAAATCTCTCTTAATCCTGCAACGAACCTTTAATAAAGCTGGATTGACTTTAAGTCAGTACTTAGAAACATTAATTAAAATAAAACAGGAGGAACCAAAAGATCAAATGATCCATTGTGGTGGTGGTGGTGTTTAAATCAAAGCTCTCTTCTCCACCCCTCTCCAGAAAAAAAGCAAGCCTTTGAAGACTGCAGCTGTATGACTTCCAACATGTTTTTTAAGCTGGCCTTAGGTTTTAATTACTTTTGCTGTTTTTAGTTGGCATTTTCTATATTTTGGAAGAGCTGTTTGGGACACTTCTTTTTGCCCTTCACTTCAGAAAAGCAGAGGATAAAACAGGCAAGATTGCCATGAATAGTGTGACAGGGCATGGCAAACACTTTTCTGTGTTTCAGAGAGCACAGCGTCCTGCAAAGGCTGGAAATGTCCCTGGAAAGTTCTCTGTTTCCTGAGCCAAGTTGTAATAGCTAGCATATCCAGTGCTACAGCTCTGGCATTTTCTTTTTTATTATTTTTTCTGTTTCCAAGTGACCCTCCAGCAGTCTCTTTGTGGCCTTTTCCACTACCAGCTAACAGTGTGCTTCTGCAGACAATGCAGCCTGTATATTAACAGCACTACACTACCTCTTGATCTGCTCTGCTGTGCCTTGAGCCTGCAGAAAAGCTCACTGATAGCAGAAGGAAATGCGACTTGAACAGAAATGTTAGCCTCTCTGAGGGCTGATATTAATTACCTGGTATGGTTACCCTTCAGGAGCCTGTTAAGGACACCTGATCCTTGCTGTCAAGCCTGCTATTTCATATGTGAATGATCTCATCAGTTGTTCTCAAAGCAATTGATCTTTAGCCTTTGTATTGTCTATCAGTTCCTGCACTCCCTTAATATGTGTCAGGTTTCTGCAGCAGTTTTCCTGTACTACTTTTTTATTTAAATACAATTAAGTATGTGAGAAACCTATCAGCTGTGTTAGAGGGAAACCTAATAATCAGTAGCTAAAGCTTTGCCTCAGTGTCTTTCATCTGCTGGAACTGGAGACTTCAAAACATTTGATAGTATTACCAAAAGCAAAATGGAGGAAGAAGGGTTGTGTAATTTCCTTGAGCCTCAGCTAGGTAGGAAGGCATGGATCTGCTTTCCATGAAGGGAATGTGAAGTCATATAAAATGTGTGACTTCAGACACAGGTAAGGGAGTCCTCTGAGGAGGAAAGTGAAAGATGTTGAAATTACAGCTGCTGTATTTGGGTTGCCTCTGAGCTGTGTAACCTGAAGTCCTGCAGGGGTTCACCCACAATCCGTCTCGCTCCTCCCCAAGTACCAGAGGTCCAGCCTTCAGAAAACCTACAAGGACAAACTGCCAAGGCCTCCAGTGATTTCTGAGTGTTACCACAGTATCAGATACCACTGCAGCTAGAAGCAATAGCTTCAAAATTAGTACTGTTGTAAAGTAGACATGGATGTGGACTGCGTTGGACCACTTGCTTTTAGTTTTCAGCCAGTCTTACAGTCCAAACTAACGGCTAAGGAGTAACTGTCAAATGGATCTATGTGGGATGATCATCTTACATTGAGAAGAAACTACATGGGTGTGGGGAGAAGGTGAGAAATGCTCTAATATCAAGCCAGACACCACTGTCACTGGAGTGGATAGGTGTTCTGTTGTTCTAGAACAGTGGATATTCTACTTTTGTTCTCTATTATGTCCTCAGGTCTGAGGCTTCCTGGACAGGAGGAAGGGAAGAAGGGTCAGGCAGACAAGAGGATAAAGTACTACCCATTTTCTTGGTGTAATTGCAATGCTTTTTCCACTGCATTGCTTTGGACTGGGCTGTAGGAGGGACAGAGTTGTCAAAAATAATTATGGAAAAATGGAAGCAGAAACTCAAAAAAAAAAAAAATGTCAAGAACAGCTGCAAACTTAAAGAGATGAGTTCAAAGTGAATTATTTGTTATGCAGCAATATGGTAGCTTCTCTAGTGGGCAAACTGCTCTTCTTGATACAGTCACACAGCATTAGTCATATATACTCTTGCAAGGCACCAATCTGTTAGGTTTCCTGTTACAGCAGTTAATTGCTTTTTGAGGCAAGGCATACAAATATAGTTACCTAGTTAATCTCTCTCTCTCTGCCCCCTGTAACTTATTTGAAGTGTCATCAGCATTATGAAAACTTTCTGAAAATATTTCTGACTTTAAGTCTTAAAAGTCAAAAAGAGGTGATGAAAGGACAGGAGTGTAGCAGGAGGGAAAGAATGATGCAGAAAGGGATTAAACTGTCCCAACTACCACTTTCTCATCAGATCAGTGTAAGACAACTGACCTGAAAGGAATTTTGCAGGCTTATACCCATGGAACATGCGACTCCTTGCTTCATTTCAGTTTGCTGTATAGCATTATTTTAATTTATTTAGAAGTTGTTTTTTAAAAGTGCTGTCACAGTCCCAGAGTCTGTGACAACAAAGTTATACGTGACTTGAGGAATCAAAAAGCCACCAACATTCTTTTAATATTAAAAAAAAAAAAAAAAAAGACTTTCCTTCTTCTTTTTATTTATTTTTTATACTCTGTATTGGAAATAAATTAATTCTATGAATACAGTGATTTCAGCAAATTAGACGTAAATCTTCTATTAATTATTGTTATAGGAAGGTAGGTGGTGAATGATGGGCAAAGAATGTGTGGGAGAGGAAAATTACTTAGAAAGCAAAAGTTGAAAAAAAATAAAGGAAAGAAGAAATAAGAACAAAAATGGCAAACTAAGTACAGCATGTAGAGAGATTTCTGTGGGACCTTGTCCTTTCAGTTTGTGAGGGGTTTGTTTGAAATTTGTGCTTTTACATTTCTTAAGAACTGCTTGTTTTAATGCTGAAATGACTGAAAGTTAAAGTTGGTCAAAACCAAGTAACTCTAGTTTTTACTGGGCACACTCAAAAACCATCTGTTTTTTGGTGCAGTTCTTGACATCCTATTTTTAGTAAATCTTACTTCCAACTTGGTATTTGTGAGTAAAATCACAGCTGGCCATTGGAGTGCCATTGCCCTTTCCAGAACAGATACTCTGCCATTAGTGTATTGTCAAATGTACATTTTCCCTCCTGAAAAGTCATGCAACCTAAGAATGTGCCAATATTGTAGTCATTGTGGTTAACAAAGGCTTTTCCAAGATATCTTTAAAGCTAGCTAAGTCAAGTAATGCTCTCCTTGTATTCGTGATGCTCAAGACAGGTTATGAATCCCACCTGAGAACCTAAGTAATTCTAAGTTGAGCTACTTAGTACCCTCTGAGACTTATGGTGTGGCTACTTCCTGTTTGCAGCCTCTGACCTGAATACTTTGAAGCTGTTTCTGAAGTGTTTTTCTGGACAGCAGGCACTGGGGTGTAAACGTTTTCTGAATTAGAACTCATAGTCTCAGTTGTTCAAAACTGCCTCTAGGCTCAACAGAAGATGGTTCAGCCACCCATTCTGGTTTATTCCTGGGTTTCTTTAAAATGTGGGAGAGTTACAAGGTCTCAATAAAATGGCTGAGACCATTTCTCAGCCAAAAGTGGCACATTCATTCTTCGTGACTTTACTTGTTCCCAGCAGACTTATTCATTAGGAACAAATTCCACCCCTGGACAATTGTCTTCAGCTGATCCTTAGCATATGGGGCACTAATGTAGGTCATGGTGAAGATAGGCTAGATATAAGGAGGAAATTCTTTTACAATGAGGATGGTGAAACCCTGGAACAGGCTGCCCAAAGAGGTGTCCCGTCCCTGGAAACATTCAAGGTCAGGTTGGATGGGGTTCTGAGCAACATGATCTAGTTGAACATGTCCCTGCTCTTTGCAGGTGGAGTTAGACTAGATAATCTTTAAAGGTCCCTTGCAACCCAAACCATTCTGTGATTCTATGATTCTGTGAGCCTATGGGTATCTAGGTACTGTTGGAACACTTCATAATGAATTAAAATGGCACTGGTCATGGTAAAGACTGTTGCTTCTGCATGCTGAAGACACAGTTTCTTAACAACCAGACAGAGTAACTGTTGGAAACTCACAGCAATAGCTCCACTGTAAGAAAAGTAGACACCCAGTGTTACCTTTTGTGTTTGCTTCTTTATCCATGAAAAAACAAGTTATTTTCTTAGAAGTCTGTACAATTTGCTTCTAATGAGGCTTCCTAATTTAAATCATATGGAATAGGAAACAAAGGATCTCAGAGCATTTTAGTATCTGAATTCTAAAATTCATAAAGCACTTTGAAGAACAATATGTACCTTACAAATACTGCACAATAAATTTCTCCTAGGCTTAAATATCATCTATGTAATTAAACAGAGATTTTTTTATTCACTCACAATTGTTTTCAATATCTGCATTAATACAGTCGCTTATTTTCAGTGAGAATTTAAACAATCTGTTTGTCATTTATTTGCATTGCTATTAGTGTCATTTTTACCATCAAAAGACATTCACTAGAAATTATTTACAGAAGACTGTTATTTGATAAGAAAAGAAATATTTACAAACATTCAACCCCCAGCTTTCCGTAAGTCTATTAAAACAAAGTAGACAAAACCAATGTGCCGTTTATACCCTTAGCATAGCTTAGTAAGATGTTTAGTATCGTTGGCCTGGTAGAAAGTGAAAGAACAGTTTTGTTTGTTTTCCCTTTTGTTCCAGGTGCTACATGAAAAAATTATGTTATTTTAGAAACCAGGTTACTTTAATGTATGCTATGAAGCTTAGACAGAAATGATTTTGATGTAACATGGGTCAGTCACTACTAACATAATTTTCAGCACCTGCTAAAATCTGTCATCAGGTCGAACAACTCAAGTCATTAACAGCTGAGCTAACACTTTTTCCATGCCTCCCCCCACCCAGTCATCTAAGGAGACATAGTTCGTGTGTTGGTTCAGTGAAAAGAAAGCATAGCCAGAGAAAGAAGACAAAAAGGTTAAACCTGGCCTGATTATCAGAGTTACCTGAATGGTTTTATCTTCTGGGTTAGCCCTGTGATACAAATAATCAAATGTATCAAGGCATTTTTCTCCCATGTGTTTGAAAACCTCTGTGACCAAAGTACTTATTGCTGACCAAAAGCCATACATGCTGTATGGAGAGCTCTGAAAGCAGAGTGTTGCTGGAATGCAGTCAGTGGAGGGAGTGAGAACAGTGCCCAGACAGATAAGCACAAATATCTTGGGTTTATGTCAGGAAAGATTTCTGTGAAATTCTTAAATCAGTCTGATCTGTGCATTGTACAAAGCCAGCAGAGTGAGTCTGAAAGAAGAAGAAAAAAAAAAGAGAAGAATAAAAGGGCACAGAAGTTTTTGCTTTCTTTGATTTGGTACCTGTGAGCTTGCACTGTTTAGCCAAATACTTTACTATCTGAATGGGGTCTGAGTAATAAGTTCTTGAGTCAGGTCTGAGAATATCACTATATTTGACTCTAAATTTGTTTTAAAACCATCTCAAAATGAAACTTCCAGATGTTTCACCCACAACTCTGGTCATGTGTGGGTGAAACCCAGGAAGTAGCTAATCTGTGACAGCTATATTGAACCGAAGAGGTAAAGCTTAACAGTGTTCATTTATCCTTGAGACCTTGCAGTAAGCCTCATCTGTTTTCTGCATTTTTACCTTAGTCTGCCTTATGCCTTCTTGTGGCTTTTTCTGGTCTCCAGCTCTCATAAATCAAAACATAGGTTTATGTGAATGTCCCTGAGAAAATGCTCCTGCCATCTTTTTCTGCAATCTTCAAGAATCCTTGCATTGTCCTGGAAAACAAAAGACAGTAAGGAAAAATGCAGACTCAGAAACACTTGATGGCACAGAGATCCAGCTGTCTTAAATACATGTCCTTTTTTGTACAACTTGGACCATTTAGTGCATGTGAATGAGCTGTCAGAAACATGCATTAGAAATACTTAGCTATAGTTAAAATCCTTGCCTCCTAATTCTGGTCCTATTTATTTAATGAGAATAACTTTCTTTCCAGCTGCCTTGAATGCTGTTAGTTCCCAGGCTGTGATGCTCCAGGGTGTGAATAGCCATCAATTACACAGCATTACTCAGACCCTGGGTGAGCAGGCTGTGGCTGATGAAAGCAAGCAGGGAAGAGTTTAGACCAGGATGTCTCCATTCACGGGCATTACTCTTTGCATGAAGCAAGAGAGACAGGACTGCAATTCTGTGTTGGTTAGTGTCTATGGTAAGGGGAAGGTCAGGCCTCTTCCTGTGCATTTTATATTTCATTTCTTGTTGGAAAGCAAGAGCCTGCTCCTGCTGCCTACATTTATTTATTAACCTCTGATTTTTGAAGGTCTTTTTGGAATCTGGAAATACCTATGTACTGTAATCCACATTAACAAGTAAGTCTGAAGAAACCAGGGCGTTGTTTACCCTGGAAGCCCGTGTTTGTTGGTTTTAGGTTTTGTTTTGTTTTTTTTTTTTTTAACCCAATTCTATTGATTTACTTTGTGTAATATTTTTGCCTCTCCCCTCCCCCCCCCTCCCCACCCCAAATGGACATCCTAGTAAACAGCTGCATGAGACCACATGTAGGCAAGGGACATGTGGACCAGTTAACAAAAGGCAAATAGAGCTGCCCTGATTTTCAACATGCAGCAAAGCCATCATGTGACTTGAGTAAGCTTGGAGCAGTCCCAAAGCATCCTTGGATGAGTCAGGGCTATGTTTCTGACATGATCAAATGTCTTTCTTTCAGCATGCATTTTGCTGCTTTCACAGGGTTCAAATGCAGTCTGCTGCTTTCTCTGGAACTGGCACAGTACCTTTTTTTCTGGTCCAAGTGTATACCTGCAGTATGGCATCTTTGATCATGTAGCCATAGCCTCATCTAAGAGTCCCTATGACCACTTTGGTAGGACTTCTGCAGCTTTCAGCTGAAAAGATTGAAACCAGTACAACAGCATCCAGAAAAAACACAGTTTGTGTATTTTACAGTGTTTTTATTAGCAGCCTCTTGATCAACATTATTTTGCTATTTTTTTTCTCAAAGCACTTGAAAAAGGGAGCCTGATTTTTACTCTCCCTACTCATGCAGTGAGCTGCAAGGTCCATCACAGCAGGCTGGTAAGAGGAAGAGGACTATCCCCTTTCACCAGTGGGAAAGCTGTAGCAAAGAAAACAAAAATATTTGCCCGAAGTCATGTAGGAGAACATGAACATTAACCATTAGATTGCTCTTAATATGCTTTCTTGTGCTGAGTGGGAGCCTGGGAGCTTTCCAGGTGACCTAGAGAATTTTCCAGGCTATTACAGGTATGTGTCTGGAATAGGTCAGAGAGTGGTAGCAGATCATTCCAAGTACCATTTTGTAGCAATAGCTTGGTCCTCTAAATTTTGGAAAATATGATGTTTTTATGGGTTCTGGTTGCAAAAAAAAAAAACAAAAAACCCCCAAAAAACAAACAAACCTCAGAAGCCTGAATCGCAGGGGCCAGAGCAAAAAGCTTGCAGCAGGAGGTCCAAATGGCCCATTCATTTCAGCAGGATAACTCAGCTGACTAGTAATGGTAATTTAAATGTCACACTTGTTAGCAGTTTCATTCCTAATGAAAGACCTGGCTTTATGGATAGCTTTACTGGATAACTTTCCTGATAAAACCCTACTAATGAAATCACAGTTATACTAGCAAAAAAAGTGCTAGGCTTAGCATAGTTTGCAGTGGTTCAATGTGTGAAATGAGCTATACTGACAAAAGCACTTTTGGACAATATAACTGCTTCTATGGTATCCAGCAGATTTGTGCAATGGATTAAAACTAGATGGTTGAAGGGGTTATTGCCCACAATTTCAATTTAGGTCTATTTCACTACCTAGCAGCATCTGTGAGGAAGGTGCAGAGGGACACCTGAGTTGACTAATTTTAATCTGCTGTCACAGGTATGTCAGAGCACCAAGGCAGGGCTTTAGGCAGCATAAGAATGTTTTTTACAAATCAGATGCACACCTTCAGATTAAACCAGTATAACTAATCTAGCTGAAATTTCTTATACAGCTTTATTTATAGAGGCATCCTCAAGTTTGCGTATTATACTGGCATATGATCATGAAAGTAGCATGTTTGCTTGATGTCAGAAGTGGTATTACTTCTTCCTCATAAAGAAGGAGCTAAGAAACTCAGAAGAGCTACTGAATACATTCAAACTGCACACAGGGGCTCTATCCATACAATTGTAATCTGAAAGTTTGTGTAGTACATCATATATAGCATCTCAAGTAAGTGAATTATATGACCTCTGCCTGTACTCTACATGGAAGGACTTGCATCTACACTTCCATTTAGATCCCACTCAGGTATTCTGATTATTTACCTGTCATTGGCGAGATATGCCTGAAACTTAGAGTTAAAATGCAGATGGGAAACTTAGGAACAAAGCCTTTTATTAAGGGTTGCTTACATTTTCTGGTTTGGTGAAAGCAGTATGAAACCTAGCATTACTGAATTTGACTTCTCAGAGTAAACATTTAGATTTTCACATTCACAGAGCTGAAAGAAATCTACCTTGAGCTGCTCTCCAAGCTGCTTTCCGAAGAAAGTAAATTTTCTGACTTCTGTTAGGGAAATTCATTTGACTTGTGCCTATGCTTTATGGCTGAAGTTTAAAGACTTTAACCCTGGTTCCCAATGTACTCTTTTGTATATATTTTATATAACATCGTAAGTCTGTTTTTCCTCCTATGCATCACAACATTGATTGAATCTAAACCACCCCTCCTTGCATCCTAGTAGCTGTTCCACCCTGCAAGCCCAGAGGTAATGCATGAATGCATTATCCTTAGACTGAAGCTAAAGGGCCTCTGTACAGCTCTGCCTCTTTCTGAGCTTCTGTCAGCATGGCTCCAGGGGGACCACTTAGAAATAAGGGCCAACAGTCTCCAATAATGAACAGTAGTGTCACTCTCAGAAGATTACTAAGGCTGTATCACCAGGACGTCATCCTGTTTCTCCACAGAGGTATAAACATTAGTCCTGGGCACACACGCAATCTCAGCTAGAGTTTCCACTCTCAAGAGAAGAACTCACATATTAGTCTTTGTTACCTTCAGGAAGGCATCTGTAACTTTCTTTCTTCTAAAGTGAATTCGCATGTCTGAGAAAGGGGAAATACTACAAATGGCTTAATGTATTCTAAAGCATGTCTCTCGACATTGATTATGTGTGTTGCAGAGAGTGTTAAGCTTTTGCCAAAAATGATAATAGAAAACAAATTTCTTGCTCACGCAGCCATTGAATTTAAATATAGTTTTGTTTACAGAAAGCATGATTTTAAGGCCAACTACTGTATTTTATACAGGTTTCACTGAACACTGACATTTTATTTAATATTCTTTTGTATAACAGCAGTCATGCATGAATTACAAAAACCTTTCTGAAACTGAAAATACAAGGCTGTAGTGTGCAAATGTTTGAAGTGTATGACTTCCATTAAGAATTTGTTTCGTGGGTGAAATCCTAACTATGTTAAAATCAGCAAGGCTTTTGCCATTTGTTCCAGCAGGCTATTAAATTTTCAACTGAGAATAGTTTACCAGATTGGGTGCAACCTTCTCAGTTTCTTTGTGGTTTTAGAGTTATGTCCAGGCAGAACTAGACTAGATGGAGCATGGCTTTTAACTAGGAGTTTTAAAATGCATTACTAATTCCCGTAGCAGTTGCTGTGCATGAATTAGCATTTATTCCCATATAGGGGTAAGAAAATTGAATAAAATCCCCTGGTTGTCCAAGATTGCACAGAAAGAGTCACAAAATCAAGGGACGAAACTCGTATCAGTCACAAGCTCCAGCTATCACAACTCTTGACTCAAGAACTGAAAGGAAGAATTCATGCCTTTTAGTGCCAGAGAGGCTGGAATCTGCTTGTAACCCTCAGAAGATATGAATAACACATTGGAACATGATGTACATCTCTTTCTAGTGCTGATTTCCTAGCTTGCATCATCCCTATTTTTTCTGTCTCAGGTCTACATGTTGTTTCCTTGGCTGTGTTACTCTTTTTAGAGCTCTTTTATGGATTTAGAGAGCATTGAAAAATCTACAACTTGTTTGGCAGTAGACATAAGTGATGGATTTGAAAAGCAGAAAGGTTAGATAACTATGATGGTCTCTATACATAAATAAAATTGATCAGCAATAGAGGGTTGTTTGCCCTTTGCCCTTAGAAGTGCTATGGAGGTGGCTGCAAATCAAAATGATAAAAATTAAAGGTTAAACTGTACAGAAAATACATTGTTTTAAATCCACTTTTTGCAGAAAGACCAAAAAGCTTTTTTTGTCAATTAGATTTTTTTTTTTTTTTTTCCTTTAAGCCTTTCTGAAGTATCCATTTACACTCCGGCCTTCTAATGCATAATGCACAAGTCTCAGAAGGTCACAGCTGGGTGGGGAGACTATTTTCCTTTGTTGCTTTGAGAGAGTTTGTAGCTCCTGCTATATCTGACTCTTGTAGGAAGAGCAGCTATTTAGAAAGTCTCCAGAGCCAAGGCTTTGAAGCTCAAAGCACTGCTGAGGGCTCCTAGTTTTCAGACTAGAATGATGCCTTGACAACTGCTGTCTGGATTTTTTGTTGGTATGTTATAAGATGCTTGCTGAAACAGCTTTTTGAAAAGCAGAATCTTAAACAAAGCTTCCTCAGTTAGGATCTATTGTCTTCGGGGCTCATCAGTATTGAAACACTTTTTGTTCATTGGTCTGTAACAAAATCTGCTCATGGTACTGGCTGTGGCTTTCGGAAGTGGTGCCGGAACTGCAGTTCCTGTAAAGAAAGATAGCTCAATCCCTGAGTGTGGCATTAGGAGGCTTTTGATGGAAATGTGCTTCTTAAAATAAGTTTACATTTTTTTTTTTTCCCCTTAGCAGATCATCAGTTTCTGAGCCAAAAAGGGAGGAGGAAGAATTACAAACCTATAATTCAAGAGTAAATTAAAGCAGATCCATATGGTTGATCTGTCAGCTATTGCTTTTCCTTCCCATCTGGTAATAATACCAGGCATAATGTAAATAACTCACAGCATATTTTGTGCGTATGCATGACTGCATGTGTGCATCCTTTACTTCTGTTCCATTCTGAAACCACATCTGAACTTTACTAGGGAGTTGCTTGGATGCAATTGTTACCAGTGGTCCAAACTCATAGCATCCCTCTGCCTCACAATGATAAGTATTTAATGTGTTTGACTGTGTGCATACAGAATAAAAGGCTGCGACAGAAATGCAATTGAATCACTCAAGCCTATAGAGGCCATTACACACAGCGGAACACGCCTGCATGTACATGAACACACATGCACCCACAGAGAAGATCACCCCCCCCCCACCCCATTCCATCTCTCATTGAGTCACTGGATTTTATGTTTATTGTCACAGGGAACACTCTTATCCTATTTAATCCCATCTAGATGGCTCTAGAATTTCAGACAAATACCCTGACTGAGAAAATGTAATCCAATAGTACTTTGTTTTAGGGAGCTGTTGGATGGGACGTAGCAGACCAGTTCTGTTTTAGTTATTAACTTTTTCCTGTTCATAATGCTGATTGTCTTTTCTTTCTTCAATAGCTGCACTTCTTTCCTTATATGCTCTGACTGCAGTGACAGAGTGCTCTGATTTAGATGGGCTGATTTAAGCAATATCTTCTGAGCATAGATGTGCAGCAACAGGGATCATGGTGCATTTAATTTTAATCATTTTCTCACCTCACAAAAGGACTACGAAAAAATGTAGAGAAGCTGTAATATTCCTTTTGAATTTCTGTCATGGAATTGTTCAAGATATTTGAGTTACTCCATAACTGAATCAGTAAATAATACATTTCTGAAGCCAACATACTAGGAATAGTTGAGCACTGTGGTGATGCATTTATGGTGAGATAAGCAACTTGTTTGAGAGAGAACCTGGAACTTAACGAAAATAACCTTTACTTCTCTCCTCCCCTCCCAACTGCATGCCATACTTTGGTGAAAGAGCCATTACATGTTTGACAATAGTGCACACATTATATCAGTAGAGAATAAAAAAAATTGTATTGCTGTGAGACAATTGAATGTATGTTGCAAAACATGACAGATTTGGAGGTCAGTGGATCCAGCATCCAATCTAGCAAACAATCTATTTAGCTTGATTTATCTGTCAATAGGTAGAACTAGTCAATATTTTCCTCTATGAAGGAACATTTGTACTTAAAAATTTTGTTTAACTAAATTGGTTTCACTTGCAAAACAAAAATATTTGTAAAAATATCATACATTCTGATTTTGTGCTGAATTGTTAATTCACTTCATACCCAGGGATGAATACTATTCTACGGACTGAGATGCACCCAATTTTATACTGTTTTAATACAAAAGCCATTAAAAAAAATATTTTACCTAAAAAAATAAAATAAAATCATTTGCTCTAATAACTTTAGGACCTAAACTTTCTGCTTCAGGAAAATGTTTTTAGCATCCACGTCACAGAAATTCATCAGCAATCATCAGCTATTAGTAAGGTTGTAAATTATCTTTATGTACTATCCAAGTAAAAGCTATTGTATCCTATAATTTTGTTATAGACTGGTAGAAAGGCAAGCCTTGGCTGCTCTCATCTTTCTAATCCAGATGGGAAAAAGTCTGCTCATGGGGATTACATTTATCGAGTGACCAGAACACTAAGCATTTTTCCCCATGTTTTTGTTTTAAACCAAGAACAGAACATATATTGAGCTGACACTCCCCACACTTCCCAAACCCCAACAACAAAGAAACCAAGCCCAAACCATATACTCTCCTATTTAGCTTTCTTCAGGCACTGGCTGTGCATAAAAGAAATATAAATGTGGAAAAGGTGATGAACAAAAAAGTCTGTTGTCTGATTCTGAAAGTGAATGTCAGGAATAGGTGCCCTAGGTTCATGATGAATGCTGTGGTTGACTCACTGCAGTGAGTCATGAGATGCAGTTAGTAACGTGCACTGATTGACACTGTTTTCTTCAGTGCAAAGGGGATGGCAGGGTACAAGACAGCTGGAACAGGAGATGCACTCAATAATAGATACAGAAGAAAAGACAGTTGTTGAGCTCTGACCATGTGCACAGATTAAATACATTACTGGAGTTATTGATTTGTAATCTGAAGTGGCAAAGGAATACATTTCCTATCTGCTCTTACTTTGGCATGGTCAGTGCCTACAGTGATAATGGATCTAAATCTTTGTATAAAAGGCTCATTCCTTAAAATAAACAATGAAATGATGCCAGTCTTCTCCTGCTTCTTCTAGCACACTGAGAGAAAGTAACACTTCAAACCTCTTGCTGAGCTAGTTCTCTTTCTGAAAGCATTTATCCTATTACTGGAAAAAAATCTCAGTCAATAATTCATGGAACATACACCCATAGTTCACATTCTAACCTTCCATTTTGGTAACAGATCTCCCTCCAACTCTCACAGGGCCAGAATGAAATGTTTTATGTGGTGGACAGGATAGAAGCATTCTGCCACAGCAAAATGAAACTTCAGTATGTGTTTTGGTCTGTTATTTAGTTGTATATCAGAATTGTATATAAGGCTTTAATATGAAACAAATAGAGTTGTGTGTTGTTGTTTGTTTTTTTTTTGGGGGGGGGGGGGGGGGGGGAAGGAAAATTTAAGACATGACCAGGTAGTTTCTTTGTGTGTGTGTATATCATAGAATCATAGAATCGTTAGGGTTGGAAAGGAACTTAAGATCATCCAGTTCCAACCCCCCTGTGTGGGCAGGGACACCTTACGCTAAACCATATCACCCAAGGCCTCATCCAACCTGGCCTTGAACACTGCCAGGGATGGAGCATTCACAACTTCCCTGGGCAACCCATTCCAGTGCCTCACCACCCTTACAATAAGGAACTTCTTCCTTACATCTGATCTAAACTTCCCCTGTTTAACCCGTTACCCCTTGTCCTGTCACTACAGTCCCTAATGAAGAGTCCCTCCCCAGCATCCCTATGGGTTCCCTTCAGATACTGGAAGGCTGCTATGAGGTCTTCACACAGCCTTCTCTTTTCCAGGCTGAACAGTCCCAACTTTCTCAGCCTGTCTTCGTAAGAGAGGTGCTCCAGTCCCCTGATCATCCTTGTGGCCCTCCTCTGGACTTGTTCCAACAGTTCCATGTCCTTTTTATGTTGAGGACACCAGAACTGCACACAATACTCCAGGTGAGGTCTCACAAGAGCAGAGTAGAGGGGCAGGATCACCTCCTTCGATCTGCTGGTCACGCTCCTTTTGATGCAGCCCAGGATACGGTTGGCTTTCTGGGCTGCAAGCGCACACTGCTGGCTCATGTTCATTTTCTCATCAACCAACACCCCCAAGTCCTTCTCTGCAGGGCTGCTCTGAATCTCTTCTCTGCCCAACCTGTAGCTGTGCCTGGGATTGCTCTGACCCAGGTGCAGGGCCTTGCACTTGGCATGGTTAAACTTCATGAGGTTGGCATCATCCCACCTCACAAGCGTGTCAAGGATGGCATTCCTTCCCTCCAGCATATCAACTGAACCACACAGCTTGGTGTCATCGGCAAACTTGCTGAGGGTGTAGTCATGCCATTGTCCATGTCAGTGACAAAGATTATTCTGTTTATTCTAATGTTGTTAGTATTCATCCTTTATCAGGATAATCATTGCAGGTGATTTCCCCCCCCCCCCTTTCCTCCCCAGTAATATGCTGCAGTTGTGGTGTTACTTTAAATAAATGGCAGGGAAATAATTTAAGTTAACTCAATTCTTACACACCTGTTCTATTATATGATTAAAAAATAATAATGAAAAAAGATTTAAAAAACCCCAACCTTTAAAAAAGCCACAAAGCACTAACAGTTCAGAGGGAAACACAGCTGTGATGTAAGGGTCTCATGATGCCTACATATTCTATAGTGACCTAAATACTTACACATAAAGGATTGCCTACAAATGTTAATTTTATACTTTTTATTTTTTTTGTCTTCTTCTTTTTCTTCTGGGTTAGTAGAATACAGAACATGGTATGGCTCCATTCTCTATTGAGCAGAAGTGTAGGGTGTCAGAAAACACCACGCAACACTTTGGTCTTCTGCAGTGGGAAAGGGTGTCTGGGTCACTTAACCTCTAAGATAGATATGTATTTATATACATGTGTGTGTATTTTTGGCATAATAATTCCACTATCTAATTAATTTATCTTAGATATTTATAAACAGTCTTTTCAAGGGGAAAAAAAAAAAAAAGAAAAAAATAGAGAGATCCATGGAGATTAAATTTCCTTGTAAACTCTTGAAATGCATTTGAAGCACCACCCTAGATAACCTCTGTTCTAAGGGGCTGAGATTACAGAATTGTGGTATTACTGGTGATATTATTCATATTTTTAGTATGAAGAATTATATTGATGTCAGTGCCAGTGATATGACAGTGCAGAACAGAAGATGGATTCCCTGAGATCAGCTTTTTTTGTCATTCTGGAGTCACAGAACTTTTGGATAGATATTGGAGCAAAATTAAATTTCCAGAAGTAGTGGAAACTTTTGAGTATGACTAGAAGTCATACTTCATGCAGTGTCCTACCTTGCTGTTGTCCTGTCCTTTGCTACCTGAAAGTATTTAAGAACAGATTAATTTTTCTGAAATAAAACGGCAGGGTAATAACTGAGAGATCTCTCAGGTCATGCAGCATTCTGGGAAATACATATTTAGGTAATACTAATTTTTGCCTCAAAGACAAAGGGATCTCTATCTGCTCAAATATTTCCTTACTTAGCCTGTGAAAGGCTGTACATGAATTTTCAGTAAATTCTTAATCTTGGGGGAAATATTAATTTTGCCCCAAGGCAAAGTGGCCTCCTTCTGCTCAAATCTTTCATTACTTAGTCTATGAAATTCTGTACATGGATTTTCAGTAAATTCTTAATCTCCAAAGGAATGGTCACTGCCCTGACATTGTAGGCCAGTGCCACAATATAAAATTCCAATTATCACTGATTTCCCTATGAACCTGTTTGGTTATGCTTAATTTCTGATACATTCTTACTCATGTTGTGTATTGAGATACACTTTGATTAGGTTTAGTCAGCTTAGAAATGAACTGTGAGCTTATTGGAGCACTGCCAACATGCAGCATGACTTTGTACTGTTTGATCTATTTACATGTCTTATGTATGTTGACTCATAAAGGCTGGAAGATCTAGCCATACTAAAGTCAAGTCAACAGTAGCAGTAAGAAATTGCATTTCGTATGTCATGGCTGGTTTTGGCTGGGATAGAGTTAATTTTTTTCATAGTAACTAGTATGGAGCTATGTTTTGTATTTGTGCTGAAAACAGTGTTGATAACATAGGGATGTTTTCATTTCTGCTGAACACTGCTTACACAGATTCAAGGTGTTTTCTGCTTTTCACACTGTCCCACCAGCAAGTAGGCTGGGGTGCATACAAAGGTGGGAGGGGACACAGCCAGGACAGTCAACCCCAGCTGACCAAAGGGCTATAGAATGATAGCATCAACTCAGTTGGAAAAGACTCTTAAGATCATAAGTACAACCAGAGGTGATCTTAATATCTCATAGCATATGATGTCATGCTCTGCAAGGAAAAAGAGGGGCATTTGGTATGATGACATTTTTCTTCCCAAGTAACACATGATGGAGCCCAGCTTTCCTGGAGGTGGCTGAACACTTGCGTATATATAGGGTTAGTGAATGAATTCCTTGTTTTGCTTTGCTTGTGCATGCAGCTTTTGCTTTGCCTGTTAAACTGTCTTTATCTGAAACAGGAGATTTCTTACTTTTGCCCTTCTCATTCTCTCCCCCCATCCCACCGAGGTGGAGTGAGCAAGCACCTGTGTCGTACTTAGTTGCTGGCTGGGATTAAATCATGACAGCTTCATATGAAGAAATCCAGGGAACTGAAAAGTCTCTTATTTAGTAAACATAAATTTAGGAAGTGGGCGGAGACTGTTGTCCAACATCTTCCACATATCCAAATGGAAAGAAGATTCATTGGCTTGCTAAAAGCAATAGTGATGTGAGCATCAACTGAAAA
The DNA here is from genome assembly GCF_034315485.1 of Pezoporus occidentalis. NCBI lineage: Eukaryota > Metazoa > Chordata > Aves > Psittaciformes > Psittacidae > Pezoporus > Pezoporus occidentalis. The sequence goes on from NW_026913855.1 coordinate 748,901, forward strand.
CCCAACTCACTGATAACAGCAATTCTTATAGGAATTCTAAAGAAACTCTTTTCTATCCTAAGAGATGATGATTTCTGAAGCATTAGGCCATGTTTTATTGTTTCAGGTTACCTTACACCCATCCACTAATTTGGGATTTGAACTCTCCAAAATATTTCATGATGGCTGGTAACAGGCTTATCTGTATGAGACACTCTTTTACTGTTCTTTACTTTGAAAGGTAGATTTATGTCTCCTAAATCCAAGGGAAGCCTATGATCTCTTTTGTGAGTTAGATAGCTGTAGAAACCCTAAGCTATTTGAAAGATTAACATTAGACAAATACTTCATATTTAAATTGTTCAATACTTGCTAGTTATGTCTAAATACCGAAGATGAGTTTCATGTATAACAGTAAGAATGTACATTTGCATTAAATAAGGACCTTAAAAAGGCTAGGAGGATTGGCCGGGTTAATAAATGGTTAGAAGGATGGTGCCATAGTCAGGGGTTTGGGTATCTAGAACATGGGACTCAATTTAATAGGCCAGGTCTACTGGGGGCTGGTGGAGCTGGTCTGCGCTGCTTTGGTAGGAGGCTTGCCAGACTGGTCAAGGGTGCTTTAAACTAGATGTGCTGGGGGAGGGGGACATCATTTCATCCCAACACACCCAATCAGTTGCCAGCACCTATAATAAATGCTCTGTCCAACCTGGCCTTAAACATTATCAGGGATGGAGCATTCACAACTTCCTTGGGCTATCCTCAGTTGCCTGACTGCCTCACCACCCTCACAGTAAAGAACTTCTTCCTTATATCTAACCTGAACTTCCCCTGTTGAAGTTTAAACCCATTTTAAATAAAGTAATTGGATACTATTTATGAGAAGCTTGCAGTTCTCGTATCTTTATTTTAGTTAGCTACCATGGTTCTCTGAGGACAGAATGAAAGTGTAGTGCTTTATTGGGAACCTTAGTTCTAGTGGTAAGGTCTAATTCAACACTCCACTGCTTCTGAAATGATTGCCTGTAATTAGTCGTATCTGTTAAACAGGGATTGGCAGATTGACAGATAGATGACCCTGAAAAATTTTGATACTATTCTGTTATGTGCTGTAAAAAGGCAAAATTGAAGAATTAGAAAAAAAAAAAATCAGCAAATTTGTGAGTGAGAGAGAAGTCTGGCAGGGGTTATACCATGTATTATTAAGGAGAGGAATGAGATGAGAAGATGTGGCCTGTTCTGCAGGAAAGAGAAAATAGAAGTGCTATCCAGAAATTCTGTCTACTGCTAGGTCTCTGCAGGTGAGTAACCTGTCTATTTAAGTGGCTGTTTGAAGCAGTTATTTTAGCCTGATATCTTTAATGCATCCATTTCCCCCCTTTCTGTCTTCTTTGCGCTATGCTGTCCCCTTCTGTTGTAGGATGCACCTCTGCGTAATTGTCAGGCTCATTGGTTACTAAGAAAAGAATAGACCTCATGTAAGGACATCTAACTGGGTTGTTGAGTAGCGATCAAGGGGTATAGTGTAACAGTCATTCAGATATCCTTCACCAGCCCTCTTATGAATACTGTCGTCAAGGGGAAGGCAAGCACTCTGTTGCCTCATATTTGTTATCTTATTCACTGCATTCTAGGCTTTATGGATCCATATCTATCCCATTAACCTCTAACATCCTATTGACACTGGCTTGCGATAATTTCCCCCTACCTACTCCCCAAGGAAGAGAAAAGGGAAAAGCAGATAAGATTAAACACTGTAGAACAAAACAGACTAAACTGCCTCTGCCTTCTGTTACAGACATCAGCTCAGGAAAACTACAAGCCTTCCAAAGAGAGCTTCCAAAAATTTTAATACATTCCAGATCTCAGCTTTCAGGCAGTACAGCTACTCTAGAAGTCCCAGGCCACTTTATTACAGCTATGTTACCAGTGTGGATGCTGCTGCAGAAAGGTGTACAAGTATCTCAGCCCACATACATGTCTCAAGAACCAGTATCTGATTACGCGTGATAACCCAGAGCAAAGGGTAAGTATGGAGCAACTATTCACTTCCTTTTCTAGTACACAAACCAAGTGGCACTAGATTAAGCTGTCAGGTGGCAAATCAATCCCCCTCAGCACCCCCCCCCCCAAAAAAAAAAAAAAAAAGAAGAAAAACGAAGGAGACAATGCATTTTAAAGCATAAACTTATAGAAACCTGTGCTATGGGAGTATGTGCGCACTAAAACCACACATAGGATCAAAAGTTGGAAATTCATTTGTGGAAGAGAAGTCTGTTGTGGGCTCTTACACACAAAGATAACTAACTTAGTCTGCAAATTGATAGTGACTTGGTAAATATTCAGGGCATTACTACATGCCTTCCCTGTTTCTTCACTCTTTTTCAGGCATCCACATATGACTACTCTTGGAATAAGTGTAACAAGGACACAAGACAACATGCTGGATGGCAGTTTTGTACAGGTGGATAAGCACAAGCTGTCTTTTGTGGGAACTGTAGACAAGGAGGCAGAGGACAGAGGCTCTCAAGCTGAAGTGGGGCAGAAACTAGCATTTGTGACAATATCCTGGTGAGAAGACTGCTAGAGACAGCAGTGGGGGACTAAAAGAGAACCAGAGACCATAGAGAACAACCATGGGTTTGCAGTCTCCAAAAAAGCCCTGAACCAGGACATGAATCTCAAAGACTCAAGACGGATGGAAAAATGAGTCCTCAAGTCTACTTCAATGATCTAGGACCTATCATGAAATTAAATGGCTGTGTGGAATTATACTAGCATTTTATATGAACGCTACACTACATTGCTCAGTCGGGACCTGAAACTTGTCACCTGACTACTGTGACTTTAACTAGTGAAATTGCAGAGGAAGGCTGAGAGTGATTTCTTCAAAAATACTTTATTTTTAGAAATCCCTGCAGCTGAACTTACATGAATACTATATGCAGTATTGCTCTCAAGAATAGGCAGTAAGTGGAATAATAGTTTACTGTGGAAGACTTGTACTGCACTAAAGTACTCAGTCCCTGATGAGGTCAATGTTCTTGCTACCAAGACAGTAATTTTTAAGGCCAGTCTGCTCTGTGGGAAATGTAGAGTCTACAGTCACAGATGTACTGTATAAGGGATACTGCTTGCCCCAAGCACTTCTAAACAGGGATTCATGTTAGACTGGGGATCTCACGACACTTGGTATATGACTTTTTCTTCTTGTGTCATGGCCCTGGGGCATTATTAGACCTGACCATTCCTGTCTAGTCCTACTGGGGCTCTTCCCCTCCACACACCCCCAGATCCAGGACCCCATGTCAGCCCCCTAGCACCACTAGTCCCTGCCCCAGTGACTCCACAACAGGGCTGGTCTCCACCTCCCCACAGCCTTGTTCTGCCTGGCTGTGGGCTCTGCCGAGTGAGGCACACCTGTGGACCCACATCGCAGCCACATCCTCAGAATGGTACTCAAATGCCCAAGACTGAGGCTGTCCAGGTGCCTCCTGTCTGGTCCTGGATGGGAAGATGTGATGAGCCCTGGCTGCCATGGTGTGTTATGACTGACCCTGGGGAGCCCAAGACACTCCTGGCATCTATGCTGCTTTCAACTGAGTATGACCGCGCAATTCCTCCTGCAGGTAGAACTTTGGGGTGTTACAGATCAAGAAGTTCAAGAGCTGTTATTGAAAGCTGGGACTTTTGGTTAAGAAAAAAACCCAGAATCCTACATGGGTTTAAAAGCACATAAGGTAATTTAATTTATTGCTAGCATTAGCTTTACTTTTGTTTATTATTTTATTCAGGCAGAAGTGTGCCAGATGTACATAGAAACCTCACTATTGATATAATGTTTTAATACGTAATGAAAGAAAAACTGCCATAACTTAGACCCCCAAATGCCCCTAACAGTGTAAATATTGATGGAAGATGGAAACAGAAAATGATGGTATAACTTGAACATTTTCTTTAACTTCTTCATAAGTAAATTTGGAGATCCTCCACTTTTGTGTTTGTTACAAGCAATTTCAATGGCTTTATACAAATCTGTACCATCCGATGATCTGGCCTGTGCTTTATGAGTTGCAATGCTTTTAGAAGGTGTGAGACAATTTTTGACATGTATGATCAGGTGATCTTCTTTCAAACAGTTCCAGTGTTTTCAGTGGAATAAGGCCTGGAAATAAGCTCTGTCTCATGAATGTGGTCTTCACTTTATGAAGAATAAACTTCTGTAAAAGTGATTAGAACCCTTAACATTTCTGTTTCTAGTTCTAAAACTAATAAAAACCTATTCAAATATCTGTGAGGGAGGACTTGAGAAGAAAACATCTTCAAAGAGCTTTGGGATCCTCAAGACAAAGTGCATTGAGATTATTAGTATTATTACAAGAGGACAACGATAATTGGAACATTACATTTTGCTGCGGGCAGTAAATTTGCTATTGCTGCAAAATGATTAACAGTCTCACCATCTGTGTTACAGGTTTAATGATAATTGACAGGTTTATGCATATCTAACAGTGACATGATCTCTCTTAGCAGTCCTATGTTTGCCATTTAATTTTGTTACTTTCTCCCAGAAATAGTAATTTTTTTCTGAAATAATGCATATTTAGTGATTAAGTTTACTATTTCTTTTGATGTTTACCTCCTTTCGTTATTCCTAATCATGACCCTTAACACTTCTAAATCACTAAAATATGCTACTAAATGGGGAAAAATGCACTCATTTTCAAAGACTTTTTTTTTTTCCAAAGCAGCATGGTGTAGAGGTTGAGAATAATAGGTCTGCTTAGCTTGCTGTCTCCTATTTTGATGGTAACTCATAAATGGTGCTTAGAGGGAGAACAAGAATCAGGGCAGGCACAGAACAATACTCCTTTGAAATCTCCCAGTTTAAGGCATTAAACAGGGCAGACTTTCTGAGTCAGAGGCTGTTATTTGTCTATTGTATTTAAAAGCCTTTAGTGGACCTGTCTTCTGTGATTTTTGTCCAGTTCTTCTTTGAACTCATTCAGATTTTTGACCTTTACAGCTTAATGTATCAATGAGTTGGACAGTTTGTTATGTAATGTGGTTTTAATTTTGGTACATGGAAATTTCATTGGATGCCCTCCAGTTTCTGAATTGTGAGAAAATATACATTGAGTTCTCATCTTCATTTTCTGTGGCTGCCATCAAAATCAGTGGGAAGCAAGGATTCTTCTGGGGCTTGAATGAGAACTATATTGTAACTGAATAAGGAAAGCATCCAATTTTATTTGTTAACACGAAACATTTGTGAAAATCACTGATCCCAAGAAACATAGTGAAAGCATTTTCTGTCCTACAATGCAGTTCTACAACCAGAATGAGGTCAAAACCGTAACGCCTCTAAAGGTTGACTGCTGGACAAAGAATGATGGTGACTTTAATACGTTTCATAACAAATATGTGTCTCACACATGTGTCTTATGTAGATAGTCTACTTTAAATGCATGAAAAGATAAGAATGAAGGGATACATCAGTAGACAATGAAAGAAACCTGTGAGAAATGAGCTCTTATTAGAGATAGTTCTAGTCCAGTAGTCACAGAATATATTAAAATATATCCATAATGAAAGGAAGCTCATTCACTGTCACGCTGTTTCTTATTTGTAAGAATTTGGATGACTCCTTGTTATTCACTAAATATGGGCTTTCCCTAACTCCACAGTAGAGATGGCAGCACAACTGAAGATGGCAGTTAATGAGCCTTGTACCCATACGTCTTTTAAACAATTTTGTTGTAAAATTTTGAATTTCTTGGATGTTTCTTGTATTTTTTCTGTATTTCCCAAATTTCACTAAGCTGTGCTGGGCAAGCTTCATGTGCTCAGAAGCAGCTTTCTCCAGTTTAATAGCCTTTTTCTGTAATATTGAATTCCCTAATAGCTCCTAACATAGCATAAACTGCATTAAGTACAACTTAAAGAGAGAAACCAAAAGCGAACCAGCAAGGGACTAAAGCTACAGGTGCAAAGCTACACTTTCCCTGTGATGGCTTTTGGCAAGAGTTTGACCCGGTTTATTTGCAGGTACCAAATCAAAAGTTTGTCTCTCCCATGCTGCTAGCGAGTCCCTCTCCAATTCCTGCTTTTCTCCTTCAATTGACAATGTTTGTTTCTGAAACATAGGGAACAAAAGCCAGAAGGTGTAAACTCTTAGGAAAAGAAGTTTGGCAAAAAGACTGGCTGAACTGGGAAGAAAATTTTCCTTCCTTCCTGTGGCTGCAACAGAGCAGAACATGTCAAGGACTTTCTGTCAGTGGCAACTTAGGCTGCTCTAAAAAGGCAGGGATTGTGGTGGTAGGTGCCCACCTACCCTCTCCAGAAGGGTGCAGTCCAACATTTCTCAAAGAGAAGAGCAGGGCTGGTGAAAATAAAGTCAGACATGGCCCAGATTTACAGGCAAGTCCAAAGTGATGAGGTGCCAGGGTGGTCAGACTGTGGGTCAGGATCAGGGATCCCAGTCAACCAACTACATGGCCAGGCACAGGCATGACAACCATTCATACAGCTGCAGTGTAGCCCAGGTGGAGTCCCGTGATAAGAGTCACAGCTAAAAGCAGCTCACAAATGAAGGGGAGAGCCCTTGCTGAGGCCTCCCCACAGATCTTTTTCTTCACTATGGCTCTTATCGGCAAGCTGGCCTTGCATAGCCAGCTACACTCCTAGAAGTGGGGGAGTGCACCCAAAGACTAGACATGCTGTCAGCAAGTGTGTGAGTATGTTGCTAAAACATGTTTTCATATTTTTCCCTCACAATTAGAACTGTAAAGCTGGTCTCAGTTCAGAAGTATTTGTGAGCTGTTTGCTTGAAGAGAAAGATTTATGCATTAAAGATAAAAGTCCATTGATGATTCAATGTCACTGTGTTGCCACATAAATTAAATACAGTTTGTGCTTTTAACTTCAATGAAAAATCACCATCTTAACTTGAATTTGTTCATATCATCTCATGTGATGACAAACTTTTTTCTGTTAGGCCCTACCTCATTTAGTATGTTCTATGGAAGGCACTGTAGAAAGATAGTTGCTGCAAAATCAAGATGTTTTACACTTTAAGTTTTGTACACCATTATGAAATACATAAAGGAAGTAGATTTTTATTGGTATTTATAATTATAATCTATAATTTATCATCTTTGTATATGGACATTTATTGCTGCAGATACTGAATGTTGCTTACATTAGTTGTAGAGGACATCCAGAGAATGAGGGAAGGGCTCACAGGTATTCCTAGACTAAAGCAGTTGACCCCTGTGTAAGAGAATTTTGTCTGTCATGACAACTTACTCCTGTCAACTATAAGCCAGAGTTTCAAAGAAAGTGCTAAACATACACAGCTGCTACCAGATCCATCCAAAACTAAGACTTGGGCACAGGAATAACTATAAAAATTATAAGTATTCTGAAAAGAATGGTACTACTCATCTCTATGTAGCGCTCCTGTAAATGTTTTGCTTGTCAATTTCTAAATTGGGTTAAGCCCTGCCACCTTTCAGATTTCAGCCCTTCTTCCTTTATCTGGTGATAGAAATGTGAAGACAAATTCGACTTTTCTTAAGCATTCAGATACTGTAGTGAACAGTACCATAAAAAAATCCACAATGAACCTAATAATTTTCTGTTTAGAGTATGCTTATCTTTTTTCTGCATATAACAATGAGGACTCAGTATTCCTTTTGCAGCCTCCTGTGTAGACTGATCATTTGTTGCCAGTGTAGATCATGCCACAAATCAGCCAAAAAGCCTTCAGGTCTTTGTTAAAGTCCTGAAGTGAGCACCTGCCTCTGTCTTCTGACAAAACCTTTTAGCGCATTTTGTTGTTCTTTAGTGGACATAGAAGCATTAGTCTTTTTCCATTCTCCTAGCCTGATCTTTTGTGTAATTTATTTGCCATTCAGAATGTGCTTTCCCTTGTCCCCAGCTAATGAGCAGAAGCACAGCACCAACAGCAGTCTTCAAAAGAAGGCTTCCAAGAAGGTGTACAGCCATTACTGCCTGAATTCACATGAACAGCTTGTAAGTGTCTTATATTTTTAGGATCAATATGCTTTGAACTCAAGCTTTGACAACAGAAGTTTGGTTTGACTTATTCTGACCTTGTCTGTGTTAGACTGAAATGTCCTTGAGGATTCTGCTTTATCAAACCTGTTCAAGCTTTGCCTTAATTTTTAGATTTCATGATGACAACAAATAGGGGGAGGAAATAAGACTGTGCTGAGCAAAGAGAATTTAATAGTGTCGTAATCTTCTTTAAGTCTTGCCTATAGGATGAAAACTGTTTTGTTTTGGTTTTACTCTTTGACATTATACACTAGTTTAAATTAGATCTAATAGCTACATAGCTTCCCATATTTTCTGTAAAATCTCCATCTATAGCTAGACATACATGATGTTCATACAGGATTCTGTTGCTGTGTAGGATGGATCCTTTTAAGATGAGTTTGGCCTCTAAAGTTTACTGAAAATAGTTTCTTTTTCTTGATGCAATTTTTGGTTTCTTAGTTATCCCATGATTAGATGCTGAGTCATAACTTGAAAAATATTCCATTCCTGAGGAGCACAGTAGCCTTTACTGCCTGTGGCCTGTCCAAAAGCAGGTTTTGGAAGTCAAGTTCATGTTGAATTGTACTGTCAAAGGTAGATATACTGAATAAATCACATTATGTTTCTTGTCTGTACTAGATGAGGTTACAGGTGTGGTAACTTAGGGGTCAAAATTGAAAACTCACTTCTCATACAGAAAGCTTGATTATAAAAACATATTTTAAAATTGTCATGGAAGTTAGGAAACCTATACAAAATTGCTTTAATGAAACAGCAAGAGAAAATACAAGAGAGGCTTGCACACTTGTTTGATAGACATTCAGCATCATAAATGACATTTCAAAAGAGCAAGTGAATACAGAATCATAACCCAAACCTTTCAATGCCTCTAAAGTACTGTATCACTCTATACCTAAAGAAATTCTATCTGTGGCCTCTGAAACTAAGCTTGCTAGTTTTGAAAAACAGGTCCTGCACTTTGCTTAATTGATAGGCCACTTTTTTATCAGAGTTAGAAAATCATTACCTGAATTTCATTCCTTTCTGGGTGCAACTCTCTATAGTCCTTTATGGACATTACTGAGGTTTAACAGTATTTGGCTTCATATCCATGCTCGAATCTTGATAATTTCAAAATTCATCTTTTGCTTTTTTATTTATTTTTCTGTGACTTATCCCAGGAGGTCAAATCCCTTTATAAATGTTGTTGAGAAACTGAAGTCCTTTGAAGACCACTGTTAAGCACAGTTAATAAAAGAAGTCTGTAGGCCAAAGTATGCAAGTGGGCAGAAAAGAAATGGCCATGTGTTATACACAGGTTGTGTAGGCAATGTAGGCAGTGCTTGGGCAACATTCTAATTTATTGACAATAATCAGTGTTTCATTCTTGAGAGAGAGATTTTGCTCACAGTTTTTCAGTCTGTACTTTGCGAGGGAAAGTAAGCACTGTTGAATGCTGTCATTAGGGCTTTGGATCATATAATGACTTCCCCCTCTGATTCCCAGGTGTCTTGTCGTTTTTTGTGTGACTTTAAGGACTGTTTCAACCTGTTGACTCCTGAGGGGGTGTTGAAAACAGATTTGGGTGGCTTTCCATGCAGTATGGGCCTTAAATTCTGCTCAGACTTTGGCGTAATTCTTGCCCATTTCTTCCTTGATTATTGATCTTTAGAGTCTTGTCTTTCATCTGACAAGTATTTTTTTAACTTCACTTTTAATGTTTATGATTCTAATTTGAAAGATGAAAATTTTCTTTTTTCCTTTTTTTTTTTTTTAAATTGCAAATTAATCATGACCAAGTAACTGGATTCTGCCTGTTAGGGACATTAGTGACATGAATAAGTTGAAATAGAACTGAATAAATATAACATAAAAATCAAAGCATTAACTATTTAGCTGCTTAGCTTTTTAGGAAAACCAGGCTAGTTAGCTTGTTTCCCCTTCTTCTTCTGTGCTAATCAGATGATACCAGCTGTTAAATTGCAAAACTTCCTAACAAAAGTTAGAATTCCTCACAAGAAAGTTTTGTTGCATAATTAAAAGTAAAAACTTTAGTTACATAAACATGAATTAAGTCTAGTTTGAATTCTTCAAATGTGTTTTTCAAAGCTGAGGCTTTTGCTATAGTAGGGAGATACAAGATCCTGGGTCCAACTCCTTTGAATGTTTAATACCTGTAACCCAGGTTTGGGATTATGCCTATCCATGTGGTTCAGCATTTTTCTTAACATTGTATAAAATACATAAGGTAGTTATATCTTTCTTTATCTATCTGTTCTGTTGAGATGTCTAGATTTCAATCAAATGAACTATGAAGGGAAGAGTAGAATTTCAGGACTGCTTAAAGGACCTTGAACACATTATAGAATCATAGAATCATGGAATAGTTAGGGTTGGAAAGGACCTTAAGATCATCTAGTTCCAACCCCCCTGCCATGGGCAGGGACACCTCACACTAAACCATATCACCCAAGGCCGCGTCCAACCTGGTCTTGAACACTGCCAGCGATGGAGCATTCACAACCTCCCTGGGCTACCCATTCCAGTGCCTCACCACCCTAACAGGAAAGAATTTCCTCCTTATGTCCAATTATTGCTGAAGGTCAGTGGGTTGAGTTTGTTCATCTCCTAAAATGGAGTAATCCATTACCTGGAAAAATACGCTGAGTTTCTAAATGAAAAGGAAATGTGGTCATACACAGTTTTTGTTTGTTTGTTTGTTTCCTAGCCTTTTGTTTTGTCACAATTTTCCTCATTCTGTGCTAATTTAGCTCTCTACTGTTTCTTCTCCTCACAACTTCTACATGTTGTGTTTCAAAGGCTGGGAATCAGGAAAATCTCGCAGTCTTGTACTTACTAACAGAGTTAGCAGAGATAAGATCTTGACAGGAATTCAGACCTAACAGAGCAGAGCAACAAGGCTAAAAGGGAAAAGCAGCAGGGGGAAATAAAGAGATTCCCTGCTGGTGTAATGCAGTAACGTGTGCTGGTCTGTATTCAGATTATGCTCCTGGAACTGAGCATTATGGTGTGTTATACAGAAACAGAGTGTTGCTGCATGTGATGGTGCTGGTTGCAGTAAAGTCAAGGCATTTACATTCTTTGGTGCCATGCCTGTGGAGTACCTTGCATCCGTTATCCTTTCCATAAAACTGTGATCCAAGATGAAAACGTCTACAGTTTTGCAGACTTTTCTTCCTCATGTGGCCATAAAAGCCCCAGCCACGAATCATATGAAGACTGATTTTTTACTGATGATTTAATCTGTACCATACAACTGAAAAATGATTAAGATATGTCTCAAGTGCCCAGTGCCCATCCAGAGACTGAATCACCTAAAGATTTGGCAGCGTGAGCATAGTTAGCTTTCACTGAAGGCCATTTGAGCTAAAATCTCTTTAATTACTTTTGATCCCATAACTCTAAACTGTCCCAATTCTTTCCTGAATGGCTTAAATGTCTCTCTGCCATGTCCAATGTCTTCTAAAGGTGGACCTGGTTGACAGTTATTCTTTTACACCACAGACAATTTTAAACTAGAGGAAAGTGAAATAAGGGCCAATGATTTGCTTATTTCTAGAGACGCAATTCAGCTTACTTCTGTGTAACTATATCAATATATACCTGCAAGGGATGTCCCATCAGTGGCAGAAATCATAAAGAATGATTAATAAATAAATGTTAAACAAGAGGTCTGGGGCCTTGCTGGAGAACTTATGTTTTATTCAATACCAAGTCTTTGTAATGTAATGATGAAACTGATGATAATGACAACTGAACGGAGAAGCTTGCAGGTGGGAAGAACAACACACTGTATGATATCCTTTCAGGCACAAAGGATTTCTCTGGATAAACAGTTTCATGTACTGACTTTTAAAAGCACATGCTTAAGAAGTGGGAAGTGATGAAAGGTCTGAGCTTAATTGGAAGGTATACATTGACTTTAAAAAGTTTCAGAGGGAGTTTAAGAGTAAGTAAATGTTTCTGATGATTTGGTTGTAATAAAGACATTTTAATGCAATTTAATTCCAACAAGTGGAGGAAAAGGTGAAAATACTCTGCTAAGCAGATAACATCAAATAATAGTAACAGACCAAGAAAAGCCTTATTTTTTAGATAACTTAAAAAAGATGTCTGCAACTATTATTTTGCTTTAAGGTATTTTAATTACAGGAAGATTTATTTTATTTTATTTTAAAGGGGGCTTGTCATGATCTCCTGCAATTAAAACAGTGGAAGTATGGAGAAGGACTTTGTTCAACCACAGCAAGGCATAACCTAAAAAATCACAAATACCTAAAGGTCTTTTCTGAGCTAAATTGTGAGCTTTCACTGTATGCTAGAAATAAACTCCAGAAATGCATTCTGGCTCTTCTGATGCTGTGCTGTGTTGTTACTTCTTCAGTATTCAAGTGACTAAGTCCACACCATAAACAAAACATATGAAAACATAGCAAAATAATCTTTCTCTCCAAGTAATCACTTCACTCTCCCGCAGAGTGTGTCATGGTCACTTCTTAAGATTAGAAAGCTCACTGTATTGTTTGTAAACATATAAATAAAACCATGGGGGGTGTGTGTGTGTGTTCTTAACTTTGTTTTTGCATAATTTTATTTATCTCTTGAAAATAAAACTAAGCCCTGTCATTTTTTTTCAAGATAAAACAAGATTCTTCTGTGTCATCAGTAGTAAGTTGTTGCAAGTAAGGGTTGAGGTACAGCAATGAGAACGTCACATTGCTCTAAGTGAGCTGATATTTTTAATGATGTTCTGTATGTCATTTCAAGGCCAGGTTGGACAGAGCCTTGGGTGACATGGTTTAGTGTGAGGTGTCCCTGCCCATGGCAGGGGAGTTGGAACTAGATGATCTTAAGGTCCTTTCCAACCCTAACTAGTCTATGATTCTATGATTATTTGGTGAGAAGCTCATGGGAATAGAGATCAATCAGTCCAAGGTTTAGAGAGGAATTATGGCTCTGGGACAAAAGTGTTAAGGATTTTAGGCTGCATGGCTTAGTGGCCAGATTTGAAGAATACTTAGAAGCAGAAAGATGCAAGTAGGCTTTTTAATACCCCATTGAAATAAACTGAAATTGACTCCAAGGAAAATTTGAAAACTCCCTTATGTGTCATTTCCTTGGCTTGAATGACCTAAACGGTTGAGTTCTTTTTCACAGTTACTCAGGCAGTTAACAGTCCTACTGCTTTTGGCCTACTTTTCCCTGGATACATAGCAAAATATATTGAGGTATAGTTGAGCCACTTTGAAAGATAACATTCTTTCATGTAAAACTCATGGGCTACCTTTAGTAGAGGAGAGGCTGGATTATCTTCAGATATGTGGGCCTTAGTACAAAAGCAGGAATGTATTTATGGAGTTAGTCGCTAGGATAGGCTTTAGTCAATTGTTTCCTCACAAAGAAACATAGAAAGCAGGTAATACGATTTCATTATCTGTAAATAGTTTAGACTCTCAGGTAAGCCATGCTCATAGGTCTAATGAGTTTTTGGATGGAGACCCCAAAAAATTAAGGTAATAAAAATCTGTGAACTATGTAGATTAATGAAACTGCCAGCATGATACCTTAGCAATCCTTAGTCTTGAGGCATTATTTCACTTTAAACAACAGGTTAGTTCATTGTCATTGTGAGCTGTCTGTGAAAGGAAGACTGAATTATTAAGGTGATTAGTATAAAACAAATCAAATTCTAGACAGTAGGAAATGGTTAATTTAGTCAAATAATTAAAAGCAAAATGTTGACACTGCTTCAGTTCCCTTGGGGAATTTTGTTTCTATTTACAGAGTACCTAGTCTGACTTCAGTAGGTATTGTCTCCAAGTAGAAACCAGACAATATTGTGTAAACAGTGAGTTGCCAAATAGTTGATAGCAGGTAACTGACTGTACCAGACTTGCCCGACACATTTGTTAGACTGTACGTTTGGAAAAGAATTCCTGATCTAGCACTTTGAATGTGGACTGTTTAGACTGAAAGGGTGATTGCACAGCTACACAATGACTTGGCTGGTCCTTTTAAGGACAGCTGGGAACGACTTGAGCTTTTTGACATACTTTTTAATCTGAAATAGTTGGATTAGGGAACATCAAAAGCCTTTCACTTGGAAGTGCTGTACCAGTCCTGCCTATTCTTTTCCAAAGAAGAGAAATGTGTTGGTGGCCTGTAAGACAGATGTTTGGTGTTGGTGTATGGGAGGAATGAAGCCCTCTAATCTCTAGAAAGGAAAGAAATGGCTAAGAAATTCAGAAAGTGTCCCTGGTTTTTATGTTACTTTGAATGAAACTGGTTGGTTTGATCCTGGGAGAGGGAACAATACTGTTTATTAGATTTTGGTAAAGGTGTGTAACTGTTGATTTGCACCATAGTGGAGTTTAGCAGAGTGCAATCAGTGCAAGTATGAGGTCAGCCATTGTGTCCCTGCAAATACCTTAGGATATCTGTATGTCCCTGCAAATATCCTGTGGGATGGAAGATGACAGGGAGAGGAACTAAGTCTCATTCCTCAACAGTGACTGGAAGAGTTTTCTATATTTTCTTTGTTGAAGATTTCAGGATATCAAAAGGCAAACGGAAAGCTTTTATTTCAAGTGAAGTTCTGGGTAAATATTTAAACAGTAATTCTTATTTTCTTCACAGTAGGTCACCAATTCATTGTTTAAAGGGCACAATAACATTAAATATTCAGTGCAGGAGACAGTACATAGGAGGGAGTAAAGCACATGTATAATAAGGGCCTGTGGGAAAGAGAGATGAAATTTCTGGATGTTTTAAATCACCCCTTTTCAATATATACAGGCAAAGGATCAGGTTTTAACTCATGTAGAATTGTCAGAGATCTAGTAAAACTACAAAGGTAGGAAATATGTATTAAATGATCAGTCTGGGAACAGATCTGAGCCTGTAAGGGAAGATGATACTTAAAGGTACCAGAACTTCATTTCCTGTGACATCATTTCAGATACAGTATTTTTCCTGTCACAAAAGGGTGGTACATTTTACAGCTATCTCTGACTGTAGAGCATGAACAGAGAAGGAGGCCAGCCAGAGAATTTGGCATAAAAATAAACTGATAAATAGATTGGTAGCATAAGACACTTTGCAATCTGAATGCAAAGTAACTTTAATCTTGATTTCAAGCCTTTATAAAAAAGTGAACACTTTTACATTACACAGGTACTGTCCTTGAAAAAATATGATTAGTAAAAATGTGCTTTTCTACAGTAATAATTCCATTAATTTTTTTCACCCATTGATTTAACCATCAAATGGTGAATAAAAACTGTACTTGAAAAGTCAAAATAAACATTTTTCAAACTTTGCATTAAGGTTTTATAAATTATGTGGAATAGGTCAATAATAGACCTGGCAGAATTTTAATGAAGTGCCATTAGAGAACCCTAGAAACCCATGCATAATTTATAACAATGCATTACTTATATCAACTATAAAATGTGCTATCAATATCTGTGACATGCTTAGGACTGCTATTAAGTATCTCTTAGCTATTGATAAACTGTTTGTAAGTGGAATAAATAATACATGCCTAAACCTTTTCTTTATTCCCAATGACATTACCTTCACCATGATTAGCCAATTACTCACTATTGTTAGTGTTGCTCCTTTTGTGTATATAGATTTTAGAGCCTTCCAGTGCTGTGTAATTTGGTTTGAACTGGAAGTTCAGTTAGAAATATGTTGCACATTTTCAATTATATTAAGATGTTTGTAGGCCTCAGATGAAGTGTTTCTGTGAAATCAATTTATGTCATCTCTTCTACATTGTGGACTTGAGATCTAACTGTAAGTACTGTTTTAATCACTGCAGAGTGGCTGATAAAATTATTCCCAGCAGTGATTCAGATTTTGTGCATCTCTGCAACAAGGTGTTTATCATAGAATCATAGAATAGTTAGGGTTGTCATTCTCTGAAAATCTTTAGCTAGAGCAGTCAAATAATCCAACATGGAGAATTTTTCTGCTTTTGGCTTTTTCCTCACAGTCTGTATAGTATGACTTTCTTCCTGACCTTCCCTTCCTTCATTCTGCTGTCTTTATTATGACCACCACCACCTCCACCAAGTTCTTCTGCTGAATTTCTCTTCTAGTTTTACTCCCTGCTTTATAATTCCAGTCCCCAGAAGCTAAAGAAAACAAGCTGTGATCACCTTCCCCCACAGCATGCTCCTCCCCAGCTCCAAATGCCCTCCTCCCAAAAAAAAAAACCCACCCAAAATCCAATGCAAATCAAAACCCAGGAAACACTGCCTTGAAGCAGTTTGCAATTATGAGAGTCAAGGTGAATTTATGAATGAGGACTCAGCTGATGCTGAAGTCCCTGTTGCGCAGCAGAAATTTCATTTAATCCCTGTCAAACTGGATTATTTTCAATTTCGTGGTGTATTGCTAAAGGAGTCAATAAATCATGAGGAACACCCCAGGGAAGGTAATTTCTCTAAGGATCAATGTTAAATTGCTGTCCCTGAGTGGTGGGTTTTCTTGGGTAGTTAGAGCAAAACGTGGAGAAAATGTCACTGAAACCGGTCTGGTCACACTTGTTTAACCTTAGATTTTATCAAAGCCTAAATTAAGTTTTTTTCCTAAGTTAAATACAAAAAATTGATCCAGTCCTTTAGAAAAACACCAGTTTCTGACTTATACCCACAGGTAAAATCAGAAGTGTCTGTTTACAGGCATTACTGCTTGGAACTGGCACTCTGCCCCTGTGCTGAGCATTACTTTTCCTAACACACTCAGCAGGAAACAATCTGTATTTACACTTTTCCATGCTCCAGCATGCAGTTATCATTTTGGAGCAACTCACCTTCACAGGTGGTTTAAACAAAGATTAAGGAGTGACTAAATCATGGACACAATCACTTTCTGCTGTTGTTTTTTTGCCTTGGGCAATGGCATAAACAGCTGGAAAGAACAGTCCTTAACTGTCACCATTAAATGCATTACCTGTCCTTGATCCAGTCTATGGGATGCCTCACAGCTCCAGTTCTGTCTTCTTAGGAGCTCCTCCTTTCTTAGATAAATCAAAGTCCATGCATTCCCATTTTTAATTCCAAGATCTGACCTTCAGAATCCAGGTTGTACATAATATTTTGATAAATGATAAGAAGATAGACTTTGTGGAGAGTTTTTACTAATTTGAGTTTCCTGTGGGAAATGGTACTCAGGCTTCAGCATTTGAGGGTATGAATTTTTGTTTCAACTTGAGGCCCAGATCCCTTCAAAAGGATGTAGTATCCAGACCATAAACTCCTGTGTGTGGCCAGGGATGCACAGTAGGCTTGTGGTGTACAGATTTACCTTATTTGTAGTCTCATTTATTTGTGCCTGAAAAGCCACAAAACCCCCCTTGTGAGCTAGCTATTACACTGAAAAGCAACCAACTTCTACTTCCAGACCTACTTTTAAAATTACATGTGTTACAACCTTAGTGATTTTTCTCTGGAAATAAACAAATGCACGTGGCAAGGGGGGCTACACATTAGCTTATAATGAAAGTTTCGAAGGTCAGAGATATTAGCAACAGTCACAAGAAGTGTTGTTGCCAGGACTCATGATTTTTGGTCTTGGCCTTTTGATCCTAGTCCTGGGGATACCCTCCCACACACACTGGGGGTGGACTCTGGCTGCCTTATTTCCTGTATGCACTTTCCTCATTAAAAAAAAAAAAAAAAGGAAATAAAATATTTGCTGTCTCTCTGTCTTCTTGCTACCCTGTGATGTCTGTCTCTCACTCTCCTTTTGCTTTTAAGGCTGATGTAAAAACTGTCAAAGCAGGAACTAAAATAACATTTTTGTTAAACTTGTAAGAGTTAGCTAAGGTGACAGATGCAGTATTCCTTCTTTAGGCATCATTTGTAGTTTGTTTACTACGAATGTGTGTATATGAAATGTGTACCAAGAAATGAGTAGGAAACATATGTGTTAAAATAAAATTGTGGCTTTCAATCATTAAAAAAAAAGAAGGCTTTGGCTATTGTTTTATATCTGTCTATTTGAAATTTCTTCTGAATTATAAACTTTATAACAGTCACAGAAATATAGTGACTACAGGAGTATAGATTTTTTTTTACCTAAAATGCACTTTGTTATAACATTTTATTTACAAATATTTGCATTTTCTATTCCAAAGTTATTGCCTTTTTCCACATTACCAGAAAGTAATGTGCTGTGTACATTGAGGACTCCTGCTAAATTCAGTTTGAGTTCTGCAACCAACATAATGTAAAAGTCTTTGTGAACTGTAAAATATGAGCAAAACTTTACTAAAAAAAGATGAAAATATATTTTTTAGCAAAAAAGCTGTTTCTGAAAGAGTTTTAAAATATAAAATCTACCAAGACTTGACCCTTGACATTCACTAAGTGTCTGTAAAATGTTTTTTTTTCTGTCCTTATCAGTGTGACCATTCTTAGGTTTACAGCTTTATGCTGGATACGGGTATGTAGAGGTACAGCACTAGAGAAACGACAGGTAAAAAAAATCGTGCAAAGTACAGATATTTCATTTGTCTGGCAAAATATTAAAAGATAATTTTAGAAGACTTAATGCTAGTAGTCTGTCCGAATAACTAAAGGCTTACATTAGAAGAGGTGTTAATTGCCGCATAACCTGGTGTTACTTCTTAGGGTAGATAAGGAAAACTGAGTTTGAAAAAAGTTTACATTTTAATTGTCCTTTCTCTCATGATACGTTCCTCAATATCCCCAAATTCCATCAGCATGTCATGATTAGATATTTGTTATTAATAGTCTTCTCTTGGTTTCAGGAAGATGGCAAAAAAGAAGTAACAGTGAATTCAAATTTTCCTTGAAAACTGTGTGATAATTACATTGCAGCAATTTTAAAATAAGATAGGTCATAAACTACAGAAAATTATAGGTGTAACACTGTTAGACAGTAGCAAATCAGGGAAAAGATAAGAATCTCTGCTATCCCCAACTGTATGCGGTTTTATCAGAGAACTGATGTGAAATATTGCTCCCCTGGTTTTCTTTTGCAGGCAGGCTTGTGCTGGGATGACTGTGCTCCATTCTCTGTTCATAAGACACAAAATACCTTACAATTTCTGATACTTGCCCGGGTAGCTACTGTGATTTCTCTAGTAGAGCTGGTTGATAATCATAATAAGCCACAAATGACTGATAAAGTTCATGATTTTATTGGGGCAGGGGGGCACACTCTTTGCAATACTTAGTTCAAGATGGGACAGAAGAGAGAAAAAGTAGGCACACTGTGTCTTGTTGTAATACACAGCTGGCCTGATCTGGAGTGTCACAGCCTTTTAGGTGTTTAGGTATATCCATTAGGTAGCAGACTTGCTTGAAGGCCTATTAAACTATGCTGCACTGCTTCGTGACTTCAGGATTAATATCTGAAGTGACATTTCTTTGGTCTTAAGTCAGATTGTCCTGCAGCAGTTCCTCCTTTCAGGCCTCTGCACCAGGGAAATCTCTAGGCAGTAGTAGAGGAAGCCCTAAATTACTTTGTAAATATGCATGGAGATAGTTAGATTTTTTTTTGGTGTAAACATTACACATTTCTAATTCAGAGAAATCTGAATAATGAATGATAACAACAGATCACAATTTAACCTTCCTATTGGCTTCAGCCTCAGGAGGCAATTAGACACACTTTTGTGGAGGTAATAAAAACGTAGTGGTTTTCATCCTGAAAGCTGACACAGCATTACTTTCACTTCTAGGCTTAGCATAATCATCAGCATTTGTGGTTTACTGACATAAAATAGGTCAGGGATTAAAGCATAATTAATCACATGCCTTTTCAATAGTGAATCCCCAAAACCCGTGACTGAATTCATTCCATTATCTATATACACCTTATTTTCCAGTTTCAGCCTTATTTAATATCAACAGACAATACTCAGAATTCCTCAGATCTGTGGGTTGTTTATGCCCATCTACCCTGTCTTCATCTGCTCTGTCTACTGAGATTTATTTTCTCTATCTGTTTTGTGACAGAAATATAATTGGCTTTAACTTTTATTCCTCAGCACTGAAAACAGGTTTCATATTACTGGGCTTTCTTAACAACAATTCTACCAGCACAACAATACCTTTATTATAATAAAATGCAGTAGGCATGTAATCTTTTAAAGGTGAGTGTTTCTCTTGGGCATTGTGGGCAAAGAGAGAACAGTTGCACAGAAGCATAAATATGCTCCTTTACAATATAAAGCATCACAATATTCTGCTTCTCAGCATGTTCACTGCACTGCCTGAAGATTTCAGTGCACTGGAGGTACCTAGAATCTCTCTCTGTACCTCAAGCACCAGCAGCAGCCCATCTGAACTGAACCCAGAGTTCAAGGAGGGCTGAGAAAGGGCTGGGCCCCACTAAATGACAAGGCAAGTGGTCAGCTTTCACCTGCTACCAGGAGCACAGCAATCCCATGCTGTCTGACTGTCATAAGGCAGGAAAAAGCAAGGGTCAACTCATCCCTCTACTTGCTCGCTAAATAGATGCTCTTTTCTTCTTGATGACTCTGCCCAACAGCAGTAACCAGGGAATTGGCAGAGACCCTGGTTGCTCAGCCTTGTCCCTGAGGGGGGACAGAGGTTCCCTATTTCCTCTGCTCCCCATATGCAGAAAAAAAAGCATCCAGCTGTCTACAAACCACTCTGTGTGTAATGTCGAAGTATACGTGTCTGTGCCTGTATGTGCCCTTCTGCTTATGCTTTGCAGTCACCCTCGCCTTGGGGCTCTTTTGTGTGCACTCAGGAATGCATTCATACTCGGGCTGCCTGAGTCTGTTGCTGAGTGTGACATGTACAAAAGGCCCATTTCAGTGAATGTCTTCTGGGCCCTAGTGGTTTTTGCAGAGTTAGATGAGTGTCATGGAATTATCCCTAGTGTTCTGCCCCTTCTGCTCAGCAGCGATGATCAAAAAATGTCAACCAAACAGAGCTTTTTTTCATTAATATGTTAAAAGTTTTTGGAATGTTTCAACTGGCTCCACTACTGAGTTTTCATCTGTTGTAATTTCTCCTCCTGGGCAAGAGAAAACCAAAAGGCCAGCCTTTGGACTGGGAGCCAATGGATTAATTTTTAAGTTTTCCAAGTACTGGGTGTTGCAAGACAAAGAGATTTTGCAATACTGCTGGACATAGTATAGCCTTTATGAACAACCTCACTTGTTAGAATTATTACTTCCAGAACTCATCTAGAGAATTAAAAGTTCTAGTTTTCTCTGTCTAAACAGAAACCTCACTGCTAGGGAAATAATCTTGTGAAACAGCTCCAAGCTCTCAGTTCCTATTTTTACCACTAAATTTGCCTGCAGCTGCCAGTTTGAATTACTTCCATCTTTTCTGTGCTTAGAACAGCCAAGGGAGTAGAGGAAAAAAAGGGGGATCTTCAGAGACTTTTATTCTTTAAGAAGCCGTAAGTATTTGTGTATCTGAAAGCTTGATAGGCATGGAGCCAGAATGGACAGAAAAATTGATTTCTACATTTGCCTGAGTTGGTTTCTCCCTTTTCTTCATGTAACTGATCTGCATATAACCATTGCAGTATAAATCTGTAGACTATCTAGGACAAAACTGCAAGTTAGTTTCCAGCAGTGATTTTATTTGACTCTTATGCATCATTGATTTTTGCAGGGTTGAAGAGCTCATGAGTTGGAAGAAACTTTCCACATCCATATTTAAGAATTGAGACTTGTGCTTGGGTTTATAAATCTAACAATTATGCTTTTAATGTTCTGTGTGATGAAGAAAAAATACAGCGCAAAACAGTATGGGGCAAGCCTCTGTAGTTTTGATTTGTAGAGTTTGATATGTGTTGACCTCACTCTGTCTACAAAGCAAAAGAATGTGGGGTTGTCTCCTCATCACTTACATTAGAGTGATCAGTCTACTGCAATTTTTATCTGTTTCCCAAGATACTGTCAGTCTAGAATTCTCAGCTTTTATTCCTCTGTGATCTAAAAGACTGTAAAAATAATCAAGTGCCAACTGAAAATTTGATGATTGCATTTAAAAGTAATGTATTTTTCCCCCTTTCTTATATATATTACTGTTGTTTAAAAGAAGAAAACTAATAGAATTTCAGGATTTTTACAAGTCTCTCAAGCTTGTTTATGTCATGTATTAAATTTGGCTTCTGCATTTTCTCAGCTGTGCCACAGAAAGATAACTTTTATACAGCTCTCTCCCATGATGCATTCACAGTAAGGGTGTTCAATAGCTATTGCTATTTCTTCTCCAAATTCCAATCACGTGACTGTGCTAAAAATAACTGCCTGTGACTTCTGTCTTTGTAGATTTGCGATATTTGAGTTAAGAAGAAGAAGATGAGCTGGGGCTTGGAGTCCAATTTGATTGCTCGGTAGTGGGTCTGCCTTAGTGAAGCACTGAAATCTCATATAAGGAAGTAGATAGTTTAGATGAGAGGTGGAATTAGGAGGCTATTTATATTATGCATTTACCTTCTTTCCCTGAAGAGAGCGGTAATGTTTATGGCAAAAACCAGACTCTCCATCACCATAGCAACAGGTTGACCTATGAAAAAAATATAAACAATACTAAGAATTTTTGGGAGGTGGGGATTCTGATGGTTTTATTAAATAAGGCACTGCAGAAAAAATAACCTCTTAATTGATCTTTTCAAATTTACCAAATGGAGGCCTATGTGGATGTGTGCATAGGAACTTTAATGAAAACGGTGCAAGACACAGAAGGCTGTAACCAAGAGGATAGAATATCTTCTGGTGAGAGAGATTTACAAAGCAATAGCTTACTGATTTCCAATAGGGACCATTTTGTTTTCATAAGTTCTTCCTGAACTGACCATCAACCTGAGGTTTTGCATTTCCTCCCATCTGAGTTCTTGCCATTCATTTGATGAAAGTCAAAACTAGGCAAAAGGGCTGATCAAGAAGATAATCTGCTGCACAAAATGTTTTTGGTCTGCTCCTATTGAAGTCAAGGGAAGACTATTGATCCAAGTTGAGCAGAATCTATCTCCTTTCTCAGAAGACTTACTGCTTCTAGTAATTAGTTTTTTTTCATGGGATCCTGGCCTCTAATGAATAAAATACAGTATCAAAACTTCATTTATACTATAGTGTATGCAGTGGTGAGGAACCTATTGCATAAAACATGTGCACTAAAGCTCTTACACATGGCCAATGTAGTATAAAGGGGTCTCATCTGTGCATATTTATTTTACTTGTAACCTTTGTATTTTCATAATGATATCCTTTCCTGGTGAATAACACCAATTTTCAAATTAAATTCTAGTGAAAAGTTTACTATATAATACTTGTTAGTGCTATTCAGTGTTTTATACACAGTACCAATGAATTCTGAATATTGTGACAGCTGAGGAAATGTATATATGTACATACATAACATGAAATACACTTGGTATTATAAATTCTATTATCAGTACATACAAGAGTTTATCTGTCTTCTCTCTTGCCTTAACTTCCAACTTCCAATGCAATTCTCAGAAAAAGTAACACAGCACTTGCAGGAAAATGGTTTTAACTGTTGATGCTTATTTATTTGCATGGCAACTCAGCTGGATGAATTGATTTCTTTTTCTACCAAAGCTTTTTTTCAGGTCTGAGTTCTCCAGAGGGAGATAATTGAATGACAATTCAATGACCCTCTTCTTTTAGGAAAAATGTTGGGTTACATGTGAGTGACCTGAACCTGGAGCTGGGAACCTGAGGCTGCAAACGTTTCTTTCAAACCGGAGTATTCAGGAATGCTAGGAAATTGTGCAGAAGGCGCAGAAAAAGACTTTTGGGGCTGGTGATTTGCTATCTGAAACATAGGCAGGTGAAACAATATTTTTTGCATTATTGCCCTGGGACTTGACTTTAATTGCATGGGTGCGTGCATCCTGCTTCTTAGCAACTCCAGCTTATGCCTTTCTTTTTTTTTTTTGCATGTCTCTGGGAGTTTTAGCTTGGACTGGAGCCAGTTTTGTATCAATATTAGTTTTTCTGGACCTCAACTCTGTCTGGGGAAAACACCTTCTAATTCTCATCTGCCTCACTTCCTCTTTCTTTCAATGATCAGTCAGGCCTACATCCTTACAGTTATTTAAACACACAGCTTCTCACTGAAATAAACTCCAAATATTATTATTCTTTCCTCTTAAGTTTTTTTTTTTTTGAGGGGAGAGGAGTTGTGATTGATAGTCTTGGTCTCTTTCTACAATGTCCATTTAAATGTCTGCTGAACTGAAGATCATGATGTCTGTCCCTTTCTGCAAGGCTCTATGAATATTTTATGTGCTTTGCTTTGGTAGAGCAAAGGAGCTCTTTGTAGCAGATAAATTCACAGACCTTCACTCTGTGTGATTTATCTCACTTCAGAGTGTTGAGAATGTATAATGTGTTCATGGTGCATACAGTTCTGGCAAAAATTCCAGGTCATATGGAGCTCTGAAATGCATAAGTGACCAAAATCCACAGAACCCACAGTTTAAGCTAAAAACACAGGCAAGAAGAGTCAAAATAGACTTTCAAAGCACAGTTCAGTGTTTCCTGTGCCTGAGTGCTCAACCCTTGCTCTGCCATGAATTAGACTGGGAAATTAAACATACAATACACTGTAAAAAATTACTGTTAATCTTTAGCATCAAAATATGTAATTCTACTCTCTCATAATGATGTAATTGGTGTATAAAGCCCATTAGAGGCTGAAGAATTCAAGTGCTGATCCAAAATATGTTAATGGATGACAATGAAGGCTGGCTTTGTTACTCTATGCACCCCAGATTATGCATGACTTTAAGACAGGGACACTGAGATGCTTGTCAAACAGTCAATTAGGTAGTCTCTCCTTTTCATCTTACTGTTTTCTGTAGTATAGCTCAGTCAAGAAGAATAGCCTATGCTCATTCCTTTCTTCTTTTGTCACCTGCTGACATACAGGTCTAGGCATCTTTGTGTCTCTTGATCTGTTGAAAACAAAGCCCTCCATATGCCCAGCAATTCAGACATAGTATGTATCTAGTACAGATGTGCATATCAGCTCTTCCAATACCTTCGGTGAACAAGCAAAATATAACATTGAGCTCTTCTCAAAATCCTGGCTGTTCAATTTACCAGTTTGTACCACCTGACAAGCTTAGAATCCAGACATTTGAACACTGACCAGTATTTTTCTATTTAATTGGCTTTCGTAGTTCCCTACCACCTTCTCATATATATATATATATATGCATATATATTTTTACATAATTTTGTCTTTATCCACTTCTCACATGCTCAATATCTTGTTCTACTTCTTCCATGCTGTTGGGTGTGGAAGGTGTACCTGAAGTTCACAGTTGCAAGAAAAGTAGCTCAGTGAAAAGCTATTGCCTAAAACATCGCAGGGCTGTGCAAAAATATGTCTGGAAAATATTCTGTGTTTTCAGTAATGGGTTATTTGAAATTATTTTATTGTCCAGAAAATTTGGAGCACACTTTTTTTCTTTACATTTTATAGCTGAGTCATTGCAAGGGTGGAGCAATAGTCGTACTGATAAAATATTGGTCTAATAAGCTTTAAGGAAATTATACTTTGTCTTGCAGATTGCTTGAATACTTTGATTTACTACCTTTTCCCTGTGATTAGTGATTTTTTTTTTAAGTAAACTTTTCTGACACGTTAATGTAATGTAAAATAAATATTTGTGGACTATATTAGAGTATCCTTACACTTATCAAACGCATCTTGATCAGTTTCATTGATTTCAGTGAATGTAAAGATGTCATTATATAGCTTTCTCTATTTTTTTTTTTTTCCTGAATCACACCACTTGAGCTTGATGCTGCAGTAATTTAACACTTTTCTTCCCGTTGTGTTAAAAGATTCTAAATTAATCTCAACTTCTGTGGAAGCTTCTATGTACATCTGAGTTTAATGATATTTTACACACACCTTTACCATAGAATCATAGAATTGTGGAATAGCTAGGGTTGGAAAGGAACTTAAGATCATGTAGTTCCACCCCCGCCACTGCCATGGGTTGTGATTCCTTTGTGAACAAGGCAATATTCAGAGGATTCAAATGTCCAGTTTGGCTATGCTTTTCTGGAAAGTGGGTATTAGCTTCTCTTCCCTGCACCTACTACTCTCTTCAGGGCTGTACAAGGAGCATATTGGACAGTGCAAGAATATTATTGTTGTCATTGAGGATTGTCTTTTACTTACTTCTCATTAACTGTGGACATCAATTCTTCTGACACATTTCTTGTAAGAGCAGAGGGAAAAAAGCCAGAATTAAAAAAAGAATATAATTTGGATTAGTTTATTAAAGGGCTATTAGTGTTTATTTCATCCAATTCCTTTGCTGCAAGGAACACTTAAGATACAGGTAGATACACAATGGTTAACTAAGTTAAGCACTTTTTGTTTAATTTTTCTTCCTTTTGTCAGTTCAGCCATTAAACAAAAAAGTATAAAACTTAAAGACATAATCAAGCAGATTTGAAACGATCATTATTGTTTCTTCACAACCTGTTCATTTGATCACTACAATCTACTTTGTATCTTCTCTTGCTAAAAAAAAAATCATACCCCTCATATTTAAATAACATGAGCGCTTGCTTTTTTCTTGCACTACTTACAAGGTTATTTACTGAACGTCTGCTACCTAAACACATCCAATGTTAAGGTGAGTTACAGTACTATTAGGATGAAGAGGTTATCTGCAAATAAGTAAGAGTCAAACTTGGTATTTGATTTTTTTCTTCAGTGGATGGATATGCTTTTTATATAAACAGAAATTGTTTCTCTGGCACAATTTGACTTGTCTATATATGTTGTAGGAGATGAATGGACTAGTTGATTGCATTCTGTGCTTTCTTCTCAAACTTCCATATTTTTCATAGACTCATAGATTCTTATAATGGTTTGGATTGGAAGTGACTTTAAAGATCATCTAGCTCCAATCCTCCTGCCATGGGCAGGGCCACCTTCTGCTAAGACCAGGTTGCTCAAAGCCCAAATCAACCTGGCCATGAGCACTGCCAGGGATGGCACAGCCACAGCTTCTCTGGGCACCCTGTTCCAGTGCCTCGCTACCCTCAACAATAAAGAACTTCTTCCTAATATCTAATATAAATTTACCCTATTTCAGCTTACCGCCATTCCCCCTTGTCCGGTCACTACATGCGCTTGTAAAAAGTCTGTCTCCAGCTTTCATCTAGGTCTCCTGAAGGTACTGGAAGGCTGCTAAAATGTCCCTCTGGAGCCTTCTTTTCTCCAGCCTGAACAGGCCCAACTTTCTCAGCCTGTGTTGATAAGAGAGGTACTCCAAGCCTCTGATCATCTTTGTGGCTCTTGTCTGGGTTTGTTCCAACAGTTCTATGCCCTTTTTATTTGGAGGCCCCAGAGCTGAATGCAGTACTCACAAGAGCTGAGTAAAGAGGCAGAATCCCCTCCCTTAGTCTGCTGGTCATGCTGCTTTTGATGCAGCTCAATATGCGGGTGGCTTTCTGGGCTGCAAGGGCTTGCTGCTAGGTCATGTTGAGCTTCTCATAGACCAGCACTCCCCAAGTCCTTCTCCTCAGGGCTGCTCTCAATGCAGTCTCCTCCCAGCCTATATTTGTGTTTGGGATTGCCCCAACCCAGGTGCAGGACCTCGCACGTGGTCTTGCTAAATTCATGAGGTTTTCATGGGCCCACCTGTCAAAGCCTGTCAAGGAGGTTATCTCTTCCCTCCAGTAGAGGGAATATTTTCCTCTAAATATTTTTCTCTAAATATTTGAAAATCTCAAAGCAAAATCAGATTTACATTACAGCTACATAATTCAAGTGTTTGTGATATCTGTTTCTGCCTCTTGATATTACAACCAAAAGGGAGAACAGACCTTGTAGTGCAAGACATGTAGACATGAATATCTGAACAGTGGTTGCAGAAGGAACATCTTGCTTTTCTGAGCATCATCCTAGACATCATGTTGCATACATGTTGGTAAGGGATGCAGTTTGCTATAGGGTTGTACCATCAGCAGTTTGTAACCTTTTAGTCACAGAGGTGGGAAAGGACTCTAGTTACATTTATCTCCAGAGTTTTCCCTAGTATCTGGAGTATTTGCTCTTTTCTATAAATGCAAAGAAAATTATTATGATTTTAAAATTTTTTTTCCAGTCTAAATTTAAGTAAAAGGCAGAATACAACTGCAGCAGTGGTTTGTTTTTTTTTTTTCTTATGTGCAGTGCACTTGAAAATTTTTTACGCACTTACGTAAGAATAGGGTGGAAAAATCAGCAATAGAGGTGATAAATGACATCTTCCTCTGTTTGCAGATCTATAGAAGACTTCCTCCTTTTCATCAATCTAGTAGTGCAGACAGCAGTAAGGCTAAAATGAGGTTAGTTCTGAGATAGATTGAATCTGTCAGTGTGCACTAAACTTTGGCAGGATTCCATAGCAGCCTGAAAGTTGGTCAGCTGAGATGAAGAAGCACTTTCATCGCTACAAACTAGACATGTCAGCATGCTGACGCCTAGCACCCAGAAAAAAACTGAGCTTTCAAGAGATACCACACCTGTTTCTAATAATAAATGACAAGTTACTTCCTAACTATTCTCTTAAATTAAGCTATGTTTATCTTCTAACTGACCCCATGATAACTTTGAAGCTTGGATTAAAAGATTTTTTGAAAAGTAATTTCCATTCACAGGGCAGACCTTGGTAGACAATAATTACAACCCTGCCAACTGGTGAAACTTGTGCTCAAATTTCATCACCAGTTTGCAATAGCCATACAACCAGTGTTTCTGGTTGCCTGTTTAATTTCACAATGTGAAGCAGGATAAAAGCACACAAAGCGCTTACACTGGAATGATCTCTACTGTAAAGTGGACAGTTTGTTTTGTTAAAAAGAGAATAGAATTGGATTTGTTGTTTGCAAATTTGAAATAAATGCCCTTGTGTCATGTCACCTTACATTCTAACTTTGAATTGGAAGCGTATATCCTAGCAAAAGGCAATATTGTTTCTGTTTTGGTATTCAAGGAGAAATCTTTTCTTCCTAGCTAAGTATCTATCTTTTATTTAAAATGGTTAAAAGTAGTCTGATTTGACTATAGAGAGGCAGAATCATATTTTCTGCTAATCAGCAGGTATTCTAATTCATCAGCACTTTTAAGTGTTTTTATTGAGCTTTGTTCAAGTCTGGTTTTGTAGGCACACCATTTTGTAGTGTTAAAAAAGCCTGGTATATAAAACATACGTACAGGAAATTGCCATTAACAACAGGTAATAAGGTCCAATTTGGGAAATTCATACAAACCACTATAAAGTCATGAAAGAAGGAAAACAGAAATGCAAGATTTTAGTAGGTTACTGAACTAAGTCACACAGATTGCTTCCTTTTTCTTCTTCTCTGCTTTCTTTTCAAAGAAATTTAGAAGAATTTTTAAAGACTTTTCCAGCTCTGGGAGCTGGAAATATTTTTTTTTCATTTTTTTTCATTCTGTTTGTGTTGCATCTGTCAGAAGTGGTCCAGGGCTAGAACTTACAGGTGTTACTGAAACAAATAATAATAATAGACATAAATATTTATTTGAATATCATAATTATTTAAAATCACAGTTAACGGTGGCTTACAGATCTCTCCCTCTCTTTTTATCATAAAATTATTTTTAGTATGCCACCTCAAGTCCTGCCTCCTTCTAGTTATGTAATAAAACAAAGTGGGTTTGTTTTTAAAAAAGTAGTTTTTCTTAAGCAAATTTCAGCCTTTTTCAAGGGCATCAGGGAGAAATGCTTTTGGTAATGTATCTGAATTGGCAGAGTGCAACAAAATGCAAACCAGGTGTAGCGGGCTGCATCACCATTCTCTTCCATGGAGTTGCTGCTTTCCACATCTGATCTTAATTTGATCCTTTTAGTTTGCAAAACTATGCTGTGAATTCACAGTTGGGTATTTCATGAGAATCTCAGCATTTACTTTTCCCTTCCAAAACTAGAAATACAAAAAAGAGAAAAAAAAAAGAGAAAAAAATCTAAGATTATAACAAATACTCCAGCAAGATGTAATTCTACAAACAGGCTAAGGATTAGGCAAAACTGAGGCTTTTCATATGATAATAGAAATTCATATCCTTTATCCTTATTGTCTTTTTCTGTTTTAATAAGAAACATATGTAAAAGGTCATAAATACAACATAAAAAGAAATTTTCAAGATAGCCTTCAAAATATCTCCAAAACTTTGTTTAACACACAGCAGTGTCATACTCCTCACTCTTCAGGTCAATTGGCTGTAGTGCACTAAATGCTGATGCTGATGTCAGGAGAACTCAGTTAACTTTTGTTTCAGTTTGTTCCTTGCAGATGCTGTTAGAAGGAGTTGTTGGAGTCAACACATCTTCACAGCTATGTCAAATAAAAAGTTTTCCATGACACAAATTAAAAACACCCTTGAATTTAAATTCCTGCAGATCTTCTCAGAAAAGATTCGGGCACATTACATTCAAACTTTTAGGTCTCCGCTGTTGCTTAATTGTTTGGATTCCCATCATCCCACACCCCATCCTCTGATACCAGTGTGAATTTTACCTTTGACTTTCATTTCATGGGGAACTAGAACAATAGACAGAATAAATGTAGTACCATTTCAAGTAAATCTGAGGGACTGAGGGAGTATTAACAACTGTTTAACCGCTCCACCACTGTAACTGTGCTAGAATCTCCTCTGTTTTCCAGGTTCGACATGAAACTTAATGCTGCCATTGGCAGAACTTCGAGTTATGTCTTTAAGAGACATTTCTGTGCCTGTATGTTCACTTTATCAAGTGTAGTGACACACAAAGTTCTAGTAAGAGATAATCCCCTGGAAAGTCTCTCTTTGCCGAATCTGTGAAACCTTTGTGGGTAATCTGATGCCTGACTCTTGCTGCTGCTTAGGATAAGTCACCAATCTTTGCTTCAGTGCACTCTAAGTATGGTATTTCTCATCACACTTGTGTATGTGGGGAAAGTTTACGTTTCCCTTTCAGTTGCCATGAAATTGCTGCCCACAGTTTCAGTTCTAAAGGTTAGTTATTTTAGGGAAATAAGAGCTCAAAAATAGCTCTGAAATGTTGCATTTGCAAGCTGCTGAAAAAGTGAACTGAACTCTGTGTTTGCTTGTGCCTGGGGTCCATTGTAGGTTGGCAACATTGAGAAAATTCGCAGACTCTTGTTTCAGTCCAACTGGCAGGGCTATGTTCCTGTAAGGAATAGAGGAAGCCAGTCACCTTTAATGGTGTGAAGCGGGGAAGTACACAGATCTAGAGCTTGAGGATTCCCCATGTCTGATAGTATACATGAATTTTCCATGGACCAGACTTTCCAGGTCTTGAATATCTCTCCATGTTGTGCTGCACTTCCAGTTGCTGAGTCTCAGATATTTCAATTCCTTTTGATTTGAAGAAGTGATTAAACAACTTTCCTATGGTGGCTTGGCTTTGAAAGCGTCTCCTTTAAATGAAAAATCACTTCATGATGCATGTGTTCCAGCAGTAGGACCTTATAATGTCATTATGCAAACTGCAGAACTAGTACCACAGCCTTTCTGAGCAAGCTCTTTATCATGTTTATTGTCTTCTCTCTAGAAAATCTTGACTCAGTTTTAGACCTGAGGTGGCTAACTTTTCTTTTGCTTTTAGCCTAAATCTAAAGCTTTTGGTTACAGATTTTTTTTTTTCTGTTACCTTCTAGATAGAAAGTTCCAGGATGAGGCAATCTTTTTCTTTTTACTGTCTTGGCAGACAGTCAAAATTAATAGTTTTACCAGTAGGGAGTAAAACTTCTGTAGGAGGGCTACCACGTCCACTTGGATGGAATTGTTTTGTAGGTTGTAGGTTGTCTTTGATTACTCTGCTGTGATTTCCCAGACAGTGTCAAAGTATCAAGCTTCAGCTTCAAACTGAACTCCTAAAGCTGTTCTGATGATTGAAATAGAAATATAATATGCCATTTAAAATATGCCATGCGTATTATCCCACTAAAGTGGGACTCTAAATAAAAAGACACAAACAAAACCTTTGCTTCAAATGCTGAAAGGTAGCCTGATGGAGTACTAGAAAGCATTTTGGCTGAGAGGGCTAGATGACCAAATAATATTTTCCATTTCTGACTTGTGGAAACATAAATATCTTCGTATATGAGAGTAATCTAACACCATTATCCTGAGTATAAACTATGAACTGCATAGCAGAGTTGAGCTTTTGCATCTGGCTGGGGGGTTTATAACACTACTTTGTTATAAGTTATATATGCTTTTGTGCTTTTAAATCATATTTCACCCTAATATTTACACACAGCTTGTTTTCAGAAAGCCTTTCTTAAGAAAGAAAGAAAGAAAGGTAGAAAAAGCTCTGGGCTTCAAGTAATTGAACTGTGCATTCAAAAGAATTGGCTATATCATTGACTGGTTTAAATCAGTGTAATTCCATAGTCTTGTAGCAGCTGGGCATCTGGCCCAGAGATTTGTCTAATCTGGGACCCAAACCCTGATGAATAAGGAATTCCCATCAAAGCTTTTGAGCTTTTGAAGCTTTTTTTTTTTTTTTTTTTTTTAATTAGGAGGCATCTACAAAAATAGGCAGGAGAAAGCTGAATGGTCTACCTTTCTTCCTAAATATAATCTATTTTCCTCTATTGCAGCTATATTTAAGGACCTTCTAGATTTATTTCTTATATAATATCTAGCACATACCTTTATTTGCAAAGCAAAATAGTGGACTGTGTGTATTCTTCCACTGGGCCTCTGAGAAAAGGGCACAAGGATAACTATGTTTTAAAGAGCTTATATTGCCATAAATTCAGCCCGAGAATTTGGTTCATCCTTTTCTTGTTCTGTTAGCCCTCAGTTTCAGATTCTTATTTTTTATCCAGTTCTTCCTTCTTCCTGTAGTAATGGTCCCTCTGAACCACTGAAATAGCAGATTTCTTACAGAATCAATTTCTTCTGGACTTTTGATCTGACTGTCTGAATAGCTTTGAAATGACAATGCGATTTATCATGGCATTGAAGTGGCAACTATTGAATTTATGCAACAGTTAAGTGAGAGCTTTTGTATGTTGTAGTACACAAATGCACAACCAGCTAAACTGCTTCATTTTTGTGTATGTGTGTGTGTACATGTAGCAAAACACTCAAAGATTAAAGCAAAAAGCTTCAGACAATATTTTATTCTAATTTTTCTACAGGTGCTGAATTCCCACAATGGGGGGATGTTAAAAGTGTTTGAAATTAAAATGACCTAATTGAAAGAGAGCAGCAACTGATTCACTACAGTCTTGAAATGACCCAAGGAAATGAGATGTCTTGGAAGCTACAAATACACATTTTTTTAATTGCTTTCAATCATTTATCTATGTTACCTTTCTGCACACAGAATGCTAAAAATATTTAATATTGTTATTTATGTATTTATATATATATATGGTAAAATATAAATTTGGCTGTTTCACACAATCATAAAAATTCATATTTTTCTGAACAAAGCAATTTTATATCAAGTCTAAATATTGCATTCAATGAATCTAGGATAATTCTCACTATATTTTTCTTTTAGGTTAGACTTACATTTTACAGATGTGAGTTTTATGACCCTGAATGAAGAACTGGGGCAGCTGCAGAGTGGACACACATCTGTGTTGCCACCCCTATTACAGCTGGAGGTCATAGTATTTGGAATCTGCCCAAACTCATCTTTTAAACTCTGACCCTGTAAGATTTTAAACACATGCTTGTTTTGATGTATGAGAGCAGTAGAAAAATCAAAGGCTTTATTCTGTAAGCAAAAGGATTACAGTATGTGAAGGTAAACGTGTGTAAATCTTCTCAGCAATGTGAATGGATATCTTCGTCTCATTTCATGGAGCAGGTGAGAGAAGGAAGACTGGTATGTTAGTGTTCCAGTCACAGTTCTAAACAAGAAATGGCAATATATCTCTGGGCACTGCAAAATGCTTAGGTAATACATCTGGAAGTGGGCCACGTTGCTTAGATGGAAATGGAAGGAAGGAGTTAATTGTCCATAGACAAGTGAAAGAATTGGTAAATGTATTTTAAGTGCATGAGGAGTTCTGGGCAGCTGATTGAATAATTTTTGAGATATTTGTTATAGTAGGTTTCAGCCTCTGAGACACATTTTATCTTGGAGCAAAGTCAGAGAGGGATGTCTTGAAAGAAAATTGAGCTACAGTGATTAAATGAATCATTCAGCTAACATAAAAACAGGTAGCAGTAGATTTAGACTTGTTCCAACAGTTCCATGTCCTTTTCATGTTGAGGACACCAGAACTGCACACAATACTCCAGGTGAGGTCTCAGGAGAGCAGAGTAGAGGGGCAGGATCACCTCCTTCGACCTGCTGGTCACACCCCTTTTGATGCAGCCCAGGATATGGTTGGCTTTCTGGCCTGCAAGCGCACGCTGAAGCCGGCTCATGTTCATTTTCTCATCAACCAACACCCTCACGTCCTTCTCTGCAGGGCTTCTCTGAATCTCTTCTCTGCCCAACCTGTAGCTGTGCCTGGGATTGCTCTGACCCAGGTGTAGGACCTTGCACTTGACCTGGTTAAACTCCATGAGGTTGGCATCATCCCACCTCACAAGTGTGTCAAGGTCCCTCTGGATGGCATTCCTTCCCTCCAGGGTATCAACTGAACCACACAGCTTGGTGTCATCGGCAAACTTGCTGAGGGCACACTCAATCCCATTGTCCATGTCACCGACAAACACCGATCCCTGAGGGACACCACTCGTTACTGGTCTCCAGCTGGACATTGAGCCATTGACCACAACTCTTTGTGTGTGGCCATCCAGCCAGTTCTTTATCCACCAAGTGGTCCATCCATCAAATTGATGTCTCTCCAATTTAGAGACAAGGATGTTGTGTGAGACAGTGTCAAACGCTTTGCACAAGTCCTGACAGCAACTTCTCTACCTGTGTCCATCAGTTCCATAGCCTCATCATAGAAGGCCACCTCATTGGTCAGGCAGGATTTCCCCTTAGTGAAGTCATGCTGGCTGTCACCAGACACCCCTGAAAAGTAACTCATAAAGAAGTGATGGATCCTAGCTGTAATCTCTCACTAAAAAGACAATTTGAAAAGTGCTTATTTGGACTTGGCCTGGCCTACTAAAATGATTAGAGGTGTTGGAAATATAATTACCCATTGTTATTTTATATGTTATGATGGTTGGTTGACTGAACAAGAAAGTGAAATTCCACTTATATGAGTGCAAATCCTCTTTGATAATAATTCTGCAAGCTCTTATATGAAAAACATTAAGGAATGAAAACTTTTTTTTTTTTAATGAAGTCGTGTTTTCTTCAATATCAACATTGCTTGTAGCACAAAACTTTTGCTGAGGAAGTTTGGAGTGAAATATCTGGTTGAAGCTTACCTTTGTCTTCATAGATCTTTTTCTTATATGCTATCGCTACAGAAAGCTCCTAGCAGCTCCTTTTTGTGATTTGCTGTCTCTGGTTAAATTCCAGGAAGCTGTTTGCCCTCTAACAACCTTCTCTTGCTCAATAGAGTAAGTTTCTCATTCTTTTCTGCTTCCTATGAGGGAATAGGCAGAAGAATGGCCTCTTTTTATGTGCTGTTTCATCTTTCCCTGTGACTCAATCTCATTAGCTCCTACACTGTTAGCATTACAGGTTTGTATGCGCTTTATTGTTAAATCTGTGCAATAAAAAGTCTCTTTAATTATTATCTTTTATTTAGAATTCTTTTCCAATATTAGGAAAGATAGTGTTCTAATTAGCTCTTCACTAGATTTGAAAGCTTGCTGTCCAAAGGAGAGTTGATAGAATCTGGCTCACTTTTTCAACTAAAATTACTGGTTTATGTGGTTTTCAATAGAGTAGTTACACAGTTTACAAAACTTGTACCATAGAAGACAGGTTGTCAAACATGGTTCCAGCAGAACATCTGTAGAAATGAATAGTAGGTATGGAGGTCATCCTTTTGTGAGTGGAATAAGAGATAGCCTCTGCAAATTTTTGCAGCTATGTTTGACCATTGAACTCATCACCCTACATTGCAGTCATCATTAAGAACACAGAAATCTTAAGAAAACCATTAAAAAACAATGTTGGAGTACATTAGTGCTCAAGAATCTTTCTTTCTTGATGGCTAGTATGTAAACAAACACTAAATGCTAAGTTAACACAGAAGCACATTTGGCAGATTTCAGTCTTGAAGGATTTTGCACTAAAAAGAACTATATCTTTGGGTTTGTTTTTTTTTTTAAGCATGACGTATTTGTAAATACCAGTTTGTATAATTTAACTCAATTTTAAGAGCTCTAAGCATGTTGGTATGACTTTCAACTTAGCTAGTTTTTTGTTTGTTTTTTCCAAGTGTGTTTACAGAAAAAAATCCCAAACAAAACCCAACAACCCAACCCCTGGTCTTAATTTTGAGGAATTCGCTTTTTGGCAACCAAGTCAAAGTGAAACATATAAAATGATGCTTTTTTTTTTGTGACGCTCCTCTGAAAGACAGTGTTCTAGGTTGTTCCATTTGAGAAGACTGCTGGAGTTTATTCTTCGTGGGTTTGCACCACAAAAACATCATTGCTTGGAGAGAACAGCAGCAATATGACCACTGACTTTATCTGAAGTTTCCTTTCATTTCTGAGTGGTGCACTGTGCTATGTGTCAAGCAATAAGGCCTCCTACTATTCCCAAGATGATATAAATACATAGAAACCTCAAGCGACTAATGAAAAGTTTCACTGTAGCTTTTCTTCTGCTGTGTCATTGATGTGAGACGTTCTTGACCCACAGAAGATCCCTCCCACAGCCATCTCTCTATCTGTGTAAGGCCTCTAAGGTACTCACCCATTACATGACCAGATGACCAAACAGGATCTTCAGAACAATTTATAATGTCAGTAGCCAAATCCTGAGAGACAGGCTGACAGACTCCTGACAGAAAGCTGTGGCTGGATTTGTTTTCTTGGTGCTGCACTGAAAATGATACAGAGGCAGCAGTTTGAATAGAAATCAAGCATGTACCTTTTTTTCTCATACAATCGCTGTTACAAAAAGTAACACACACAACTCAGTGGTGGAATTCCAAAAAGTGCTATAAATTGTTTTCCAAAAATATGTTTTCAATGCATTCATAATCTCAAAACCTCACAATAAGAAGTGAGAGGAACCATTAATCTAAATAATTATCTCTGCTATGAATAGGTACTTCCCAAACCATCTGCTCTGCACTATGAGGATTGAACAATACTATCTAAATAAAAATCTATGACTAATTTGCTTTTTTAACAGACAACTCTGAAGACTACGAGGAATAGGAGTACTCAGAAGTAAACAGACTAGGACATGTCTAATGTTTTTGCTGCATAAAGTATAATACTTCTAATGTTTTTGTCCAAACTTCTGGCTCTGTGAGAGGCTCTGTATTCTGCAATCATTTATTGCCAAACAGATGTTATTGCCTTTTATTTTTCTGCCAACTTGACGGGATTACAATGGCAGGTTTGTATGGGCACACACAAGTTCTGGCTTTAGATTCCTCTTAGTGCCTGTCAGATATAATCAGCTGCTTTGCTACATATGAACCAAAAAAATAGGCATTTGTGGTAAGTCCAGAACATCCTGACTGGTCTGCTTGGTCTGCTTGCTTTTGTACCCAAGAATATTTTAGAAGTCTGCAGCGAGCTTATTAGGACAACATGAAAGTGGGACAGGTTCTGTTTTAGACATAGCATCAAAAAGCCCAGGAGATTTTAACAAAGATGTTCATTTTTTTGATAAGTTCTGAACAAGTTCTTCTATTCTGTAAGGGAAATAAGTGCTTAAAGCAAAGATTCTACAAGGCAGTGATTTTCAGGCTTATCTCTTGCTTGATCTTTTCACAGAAATGGTCATTAGTAGATCATGCAAGAGTTATCAGGTAGACTTTCTGTGAAGTAGTAAATGATGACTCCAGATTAGTTTTTCTTTTCCAGGTATTTGGGTTTTGACTCCTGTTTGCTCTGACTTGTGACAGTTAAATCAACACTTGATGGGAGAAAAGATGACTGAATCATCAGGGGACTAGCCCATTTCCGCTTTTATTAACATTTGCACTGTGACCTTGATGAATCTACTTTTTCATTCTGGCCGAGACTACTAAAAAAAAAATTAGTTTAGAGCTAGTTTTTATACACTTAGCTGAAATGATTCTCATTATTGGCACATCTGTTTTTTAAAACATCTGTTCACTTGATAGTGACTGGAAAAACTTAAGTGACCAAAACGGGATTTACAACATCCAGTTCACTGATTAAATGTGCAACCACTAATCCAGTCCTAGTTTATTCTTCTGGATGGAAGGATGTCTTGTATGTGTGAAGGAGTCATTGATTAAAAAGCAGTGGCAGAACAGGGACTAGAACCATGTGGTCTGTATGCTTCTTGTGCCAAATCTAAACACTTTACAATGAGATCATGTAGTTTCAGGAGGAAATGTAACAATGCTGGCAGTAGTTGAGAGACACCATTTGTTTGATTGCTAAAGGAAAAAAAGGAAAAATGTTCCCTTGTAAAAGAGACCATATTCCTGAAATTCTTTCAGAATTCCAATAGATTCTTGCTATAATCAGAGTAACAAGTGTAATATGTCCTTCTTTAAGTATTATTTATTTTAAACTGTGATCAGTCAAGTCTTCTCGAAGTTCTTTTCTGTCTATAAACTTTTTAGTCTGTGTCTAAAGCTTTTATTATGAATGTCCTTGCTCAGAAACACCACATTAAGTCTAGTGCAGCTGTACTTTAATAGGGGAATCATTCTGGATTTATACCATCATTGTCAAAATAAGAATACAGATTTCAGTGTCATGCAATATTAAGATTTGTGAATGCAGTTTTGTTTCTCCTAAAAGATCACTTCTTTCAGAAACCAGGTAATCAATGCAATGATAATCATGAAGAAAAGCACTTGAGATGTAAAGTGGTAGTTTAGTGAATTATGACAGCTTCACTGAAATTCATACAATTTATGTACAGGCTTCCAAAGGGTAATAAATCATTATCTTTTAGCAGTGAGTAGTAATCTTTTTGCTTTGTGAATAAAAGAACAAATCAAATTTTATTATGGCCACACTAAAATTTTGCTTGGAAATTGTGGTTTAGCTATTACACCTAAAGTCATACATCTATAGATGTTCCTGTTGTTAAAATCAGAATAGTTATATATATAACTGTCTCATGTCCTGCCATCCCCACATCACTCCCCATCAAGCAGTTATTTTTGTCATGTTCAGAATTAAGACTGTTCCCTTCATTAATGCTGTTGATTTGAAGAATTTTGAAATGTTAGTAATAACTTCAGCCAGTCAGATCAAAATCTTGTATTAAAATGTTATCTTAATATCATGCCAGTTGTGTTGGTGTTAAGTACTGCAGTGCTCCAGGACATTTAAAAGGGGCTGAGTGCCTAGTATATGTTCTCCTATCAGAAACCTTCAGCTCCCTATTCTTGACAACCTACATTTCTATTTTTATGTGAAACACACTTTTTAGTTTTGTAGGAGAGCGAAAAGCAAAGAAAAGCTTATAAGCAAACACTAATCTTGGAGCTAAGCTGTAAGATTTCTCCACTGTTACTTGCCAGAGTAGAACCATGCCCTGTAACAACAGCGTTGTCAATAAAATCAAAGAAGCAGCACTAATTTAGACATTCTTTAACATGAACACACACACTTCTCTAGCAAATACTCCCATCTGTGTGTCTGCCTCAGTCTGCAGCTGTTACCTGCACAAGAACAAACTGAAATCTTTTTCCCAGGCAGCCTGTGCTCATTGCACTCCAATGAAGAGGCAGTATTCCCTGCCTGGATTCATTTAACATATCCTTGTTTATACTTGTGGACTTCTATCAGAGGTTTCTTGAACTTAGGTAAGAACGTATGGAGTATAATAACAAATGTATGAAGAACTTTAAAGATACTTAAAATCCTTTCAAGATGGGAAAAAAAAAAAAAAGTTTGAAGAAAATACCTCCTAAAATATTTTTAAAGGATTCCTGTGGTTCTTTGTGTTGCACTGCATATTAGAGCTCTTTCCTCTTCATGGTCTCTGTGGTTTTATCTGGAAGGAGTTAAATGTGTAAGTGCTCCACTACTGTTTAAAGCATGTTATTTGCATTTGTTATGTTCAGGTGGGCAGATATCTCTCTTCCTGAATAGTTTGCCGAGCCATACGCTGAAGGAGTTCAGTAAAACAATAGGCAAATTATATTAACATAATCCTTTACTAAGTAAAAGCTAGAGTGACTGGATTATTCAAAGGCTTCCTAAGTTAACAGACTGAAAGTTATGTTTTCATTGGGACCTACTTGTTAACATACACTTTAAAAAATCAGTGCATATTTTAGTCTTGGCTTCCCTAGTCAAGGAAAAAAACACTTCTGAACGAAGACTCGGTGTGAATTGCCCTCCGTCTTCCAGTGACCAGAGAAACCTTAGGAGTTTTGATGAGGATTTTAAATGAGGTTTCTAATATTTAGGCAATTAACAGCATATAAAGTGAACTCTTCCATTCAAGTTCTCCATCATGGGTCAGTGAACTTTGTTCTGGTAAAGAATATTGATCATCTAGAGGCAGATCCAAGTCTTTACTTAGCATGAACAGCAGGTATAGATGTGAATCGTGAAGAAGTCTATGCTACCAAAGCAAGGGCGCTGACAAGAAATGTGCCTGTGTCTGACATTTGCGTTTTCCAGAAATTAACCTATACCAGAAAATAAAATAATTGAGATAAATTATCTTCCCAGTTTTAAAAAAAGAATTTAAAAATCCAGTCTGGCCCCTATTAAGGTAATTAAGCAATACAAGAGAGCTGCAGTATAGATGGAGGGAAATTCTTGTCATGGCTTAGAAGAACTAATTTACATTTCTCTTCATTTAAAGAAGTGGATATAAGCATGTGATGAGAGCTGCTTGTGGGATGGATAAGCATCAGCTGACTTCTGCTTCAGTGTTAGATTTTAAGGCATTCAGTTCTACCATTTTTTAAGGAAGTTGCAGCTTTTGAACAATTCCTCATGGAACTGAAGACTTTCCTTAAAATAGGAAAAGTTCATTCAATTTCTGCAGCAACAGTAATTAGCCTTTATTATTATGAACTTTGAAATCTGTGAATTATGAACTGTAGACATCTCTTTCATTTTAGATACTAACACCAGGATGGGGATTACTTTTTCATTTTGTCACAGTCTGTAGCAAAAGGAAAATTGCCTGAAATATATAATATCATAAACCTGATGCTATAAGGAACTACGATAGCAATATGCTGTAGCATTCAGCAAGAAATACCCTTTCTTCTACTGCAACCCTGACAGAAGAATTATTCTGTGAAAAAACAGCCTATTCTTTTCCTCTTCCTCTTACTCAAACATGCTGTAGAAACATGAATCCCAAACCATAAATTCTACGGGTAACATTCACGGGGCAGAGCACTAGAGATGCACTGACTGGAAGAAAGCTGTAAGAATATTTCTTGCA
Source organism: Pezoporus occidentalis (assembly GCF_034315485.1). Lineage (NCBI taxonomy): Eukaryota > Metazoa > Chordata > Aves > Psittaciformes > Psittacidae > Pezoporus > Pezoporus occidentalis. The sequence goes on from NW_026913855.1 coordinate 790,478, forward strand.
AACCAGTATATCTAGCTGTAATTCAAACTAATTAGCTTACGTACTTCCATCATCTCCGTGATGATTAAATCATCCATATACATCCTCATTGCATACTTTTCAGAGTGTAATGGAAGTCTCTAAAAGGCAGCTGCCTGGGTCCTAAGAAATATATTGCTTTAGGCTTTGAAGTGAGCTTGTATTTTGGCACTATGCTTGCTGTGCAGTAGAGGCTTGACCCCAGTCTTCTGTCTCTGCCCACTCCGGAGCAGATACAGTCATTGGCATAATCATATTCAGGCTGGTATCGTGACTGTTGTTAGCCAGTCCTCCACCTTCTGATCAGAACAAGGAGTTCATTCCCAGCTTCCTATCTTGCACAGTGCATATAGTAACTGTCAGTCTATCTACCCAAGGTTCTACAAGGTATAGTCAGCCTTTCTATTCACAACAGGATACCTCACAGTTAATGAGTAATGTGAAATAAGCTTACCTTTTCTCTGGCTATTGAATTTTTTAGCTTTTACCTCTTGTTACGTGAAATCTCACAGCATTTCAGACTGCCCTTTTTCCCTGGGGATTAGTCATGGTCCTGTAGACTCTGTTTCTCTTCTCTTGCTGCTTCCCCTTTGGGAGAGAAAACACTTCCACTGGAGAAGAAAGAAAGCAGATCTGAAAAATTTCTGGAAATGTTATCCAGTTTTCTGATAAGTGTTGGGAAATTTTGCACAGGAAAGAGTTTTAGGCATGTCTCCCAAATCTGTGTTTAAGAAGAAAAGACAAGTTGAAGTCTTGTGAGATCTCAGCCTGACCTCAGAAAATACTGGAGTCTCACTGTTCCTTTTTTTATTTGACTTGATATAATTTCATCTTGTTTTTCTCTTTTTCAGATTCACATACACTAAGAAAATAGATGTAAAATCCTGGAGTTGCATATTATATTTAAAACAATACAAATCTAGGTCTTTGCCTGAAAGCTTTTGGCAGGTACATGGGGTTCATGTAAGCTGAAGTTGTCAGTATAAAGCCTCCTTGCCAAGGCTGGATATTGGTTGCCAAAAACCGCTGAGTGAACAATGCTGCTTTGGATAGAAAGGAAAAGCCTCTTTAAAACTTGGTTCCTATGGCTCTTTCCCTGGTTTATGTTCGTAAGTTGCTTTTGAGATGCCGAGGCCTCTGACTGCATGCTGAAATACAGTCGGTACTCAAGGATGCTTTAGTCTTACTGATTTCAAAAGAAGGTAGAAAGAAGTGCCTATGAAGAGAGGGCCTATGCTTGCAGCACAGATGGAAATGAACAGGCTCTGCAGTCCCAGCTCCTGCCAACTCTCGCTTGAAAAGCATGTCAGGCCTTGTTGAGAATCACTACACCAAAAGCCATGAAGATGTATTAACTCCCCTCCAGGTGTCGTGCAGGCTGGCAAGCGTGCATGGCTCTCTATGCTCCTGCAGATGTATCTACAGAAGCATATTTAATATCTATGCCTTAATATATGTGTGAAGATCCTTTTAATTTGCTTTCTTCCTTCTTATCATGGTGCTGTACACCACTGAAGATCTTGGTCTTTGACAGTTTTGTCTTTCAAACATTATGATGTAAGAGGAAGCTACCATAAATGGAACCTACTCAGTATCATAGATACCAAGACAGAAGAGAGCTTAATGATTTATTTCTTCTGCAGGATATATTCAGGATGATGTTGGGGCTTGGACATTAGGTTCTTCCCTGTTATAGGCTTCTTAAAGTTCTAGTTACATAAAAAATAAAAATGTGTTCTTTTTGTTTCACTGTATTTCAACGTGCTCTTCCAACACCAGGAACAGGTATATGCAGCATCTAGTATAAGATTAGAAATAACATAGATTTTTCCTACTTCTTACTTGTTGATACTCTCAAGTATCTTACCTGCTTCCTCCAATTATGGTTCTAATTGTTGTTTGTTAACATTGCATTTTTAGCTACCATTTAATCTGTGTTTCGGTGTTTTCCAGTTTATTAACAGTCATTTAGCATATCTTCTATGTGGTTTTTGGCTGTGGCTCTGGGAATTTTTCTGCAGCTTTCAAGATAATTTTAGATGACAGGAGAAATTTCCTTTAAATAACAAATAAATTTAAAAATATATAGACAAAATTGTGATGTTTTATTAAATTATATTACATATATATAATAAATACTATAAAGAAATTTATAAAAGTGACATATGCTGAAAGGTCTTATGCAATTTAGAGAGTGTCAAGGTTCTACCTAAAATCACAGGCTTAATGTTTTATCTTAGCAGATTCTAAGTATCTTCCTAACTGCTTTATTTAAACTCTTCGTATCACTTTTTAGGTGTGTCTTTTTCTCTCCTCTGACTAGAAACAGGAAGATGGATGAAATTCAGTTCAACTCTATACAACTTTTCCAAGTCTGTGTGAATTTATAATCACATGTTTAGGAAAAAATTGTTTACAGTACATCTAGATGAAATACAATTCAAGAAAGAAACGCTAAACATCATGTAACCCATCTAAAATGACAAGAAAAAGCAGCAGGCCTGATCTTTCTACTTAGTTTCATTTGTACTTCGGTCTCTTCCTGTTTTGTGAACATGTGAACATAGATAATTTCAGGCAACAAAATGAAATACTGCTTCAGAAATAGTCACAATTGTGAAGCTTGGATGCAAAGTGAGTTCTGAATGTGAGATATGATCAAAACAAAGCAACAGATCTTTATGACTCCTAGTTTTCCTCTCTTCTAATTTGTATCTGTTTGATTAAATTCTTACACTCCTTTTCTTCCCAACATTTCTTCCTACCTTATTCTAACGTATTTTTTTTTAATTTTTATTTTTAATTTTTTTAAACCCTCCCTTCCCCCCCCCAGATAATTATTTGATCACTTGGGACTGCTTGGGTAAAACAAACCCTCTGCCACTTTGAAATTTCTGATTACTCTGGACTTTCCCCACCATGAGGAAATGACCATAGAAAGCACATAGGAAGGGAGTGAACATCTGTTTCTGATGCTATAAGGAAATAAAGGAGCTCCCGCTGGTTTTAAGTTACAAGTATTTGAGCTGTGAATATTTTCTAAATTGAAACCGAAGACCTCTTGTGGCTAGCTCATCCCATGCTGGTTTTCCTATTGCACTCCTCAAACTCACAATCTGTCTTGCAAGGATTGATAGTTTACCTGCAAAGCCAGGTGCTTCCATGGGAGAAAGGCTGCTACTTAATAAAATTAACTTCTGTATTTCCTATGTCATGTTGACCTATAAAACATAAATGGCAAATGGCCACATAACAGATTGTGCTGGACACTTGGAATCCCGCACAGATCACTGTAGTTGAATTTTCATTCATCATCAATACATGTAATCTAATAATTTTGATTCTTTAAAGTGAAGCATTTTTCCCAGCCAGTTTTCTAAGACAGGCATAAATATTTTTTTACTTTCCTACAGCATTGTATTTATACATCCACACAGAATGTGCTGTTCAAATAGTGGCTTTGTGCTAAGCAGAAAAAAACAAAGCATGGATTTTTTAGGTTCATCTCGGATTACTTCTTTAGGAAATTTTATATGACTGCCACCGATATTCACACAACTTTTACTGCAAAATCAGAACCTCATATACAAATTTCTCTAGACCCATTTTCCTGCTACTGGCAATTTTATCACCATAAACTGTCCTATATTCAAAGGTGCAAAAGTGTATATTTCCTAAGACCCTTACTTTTCAGTTGTCACTGTTATAAAATATTAAAATCCTCGCTTTAGGAACTAACTTGCAGTGCTAGAAAGAAGACAAAAAAAAAAGTTACTATTCAGTAATGTGATTATAGGAAATGTAACTTTTCTTAGATCATTTTTATGTGCAAATAAAAAAGGCTGAAATGCATACTGCTCATGTTAGTTATTACACTGAGGATATTCACAGTATATATACTTTCCATCTTTTTTTTTTTTCCCCAGCTTTACTTTTTTTTTTTTCATAATTTTTAGGACTTGGTTTACTCCAGCTGAAGATAAGTCTGCAGTAACTAACTTTGAATTTCTTCTCTGCCTAAAGTACAGCCTTCTGCTCCCCTTGAAAGGAAGAATTTTTTCTCTTGCCTTCAAATTTGAGGTCCTGGCACTTTTAGTCTAATTTATTTCATACATGCAACACGGCTTTCTACTCAGAATGAAATGATTATTTTTTTCTTTTCTTAAACTGCTGGACTTCTGAAGCCATTTTTGTCCAAATTACTTTAGAGATGGGGAAACCAGTGGGGTGGGGAGGTTCAGATTACGTGTTTTTGTCTTGTGAAACTTGAAACCTTTTCAACTTGTAGTAGTTCCCCAATCCCTTTTAAACAAGGAATGTTAAAAATTTTTCATTTGGAGAAAAAAAAATAACCCCAGAAAATAAAATCACTTTTACCACACACACAGCCACTTAGCTCCTGTGAAAGTCAACTGATGCAAGTACTGTCTTGTTAATGTTCCTGGTTTTATGCCTCAGGCTAGAACTTTCAATCCATAACTTCAAAATGTCAATTTAATTTATTTTCCCTGTTTCCATTGTTGTCCAATGACAGAAAAATTTATTTTTAAAGTACACTTTTGGTATCATTGCAGAAAAATCAATCATCCAAATCTGTGTTTGTGATACTCATATACTGCGCCACTGACCATCCCAGTTTTTCCAGAACCCATCTGATGCCCTTTGCCCTTCAGTGAATAGGGGATTCAGACTTGTCAGAAAGTCTGGAAGTCCTGTGGGAAACAAACTGTGATCTGCTTAAACAGGTTATGAAATTCAAGAAAAAGAGCAAGTCTTAGTCCAACAGTTCACAACTAGGAAAGTCAGTTTCAGGTGGAATTGCATCCAGATGGCTAAACATTTGCTGAGGAGAGATTGTGAGTCTCAGTGTGTAACTGGGAGGAGGTTACCAGGAGAGAAGCTCAGTTTTCAAGCTAACTCAGTTCAATTTCCCTATCACAAAGACTGGAGAGGAGCATGACAAGGAAAGTTGGCAATCAGGATCCGTGCTTAAGTAGACTAATGCTGTACAAATGTACAGCTCTCAGAGGAAAAACTGTGAGGTACCCAACTCAGGAGAATGCCATATCTGAGAAACCCCTAAGTATTTAGGTCTCTGTTCTGCCTGTCTAGAAACAAGAATATAACATTCTTCATTAGTATCTTGGCTTCTTGTGCAGATCTGTACACTTGAGTGTCCAACATCATCTATACTTAATGAAGTGCACTCAGAATATTTTCTGTAGGTGGGGTTGTCTAGCAAGCTAGGGAAAAGTGGTCATGAGGATTCTGCTATAACAGGTTCAGAGTCTGGCTTTTTCTAGACTTTGATTAAACTGTTAAGTGTGAAACTCAATCAGTGTAAAGTGTTGTTATACACAATGGTCAAGAGAAATGGCAGGTTGATGAACACTACTTACATGATCAGCTTGTAAGGACACAGTTAAGTAGTATCTTTTTATTAGCAACTTTCTTAGATAGTACTAAGACATGAGGAACTATCTGGACACTGTTCCTGCAAAAGAGAAGTGAAAGGAAATAGAAATTAAGAGCCTAGATATAGAATCAAAATACAAGACATCTTGGTGTTTCAAAAGAATCTCCACTGAAGAAAAAGCAGTTTTTGACTAACCAGAACTTTTCCAGTTTAGAAGGCAGTTCCCTCAGTATGGACTTTCTGAAGGAGTGAAAGAATGGGATAGACTTCATGTACTTTCTTGTTCCTTTGGTCTATATGGAAGAGTGGATTAATCTCACAGCATTCTACTCCTTATTGAGACAAATTATCCTGGTGCCTATAGCCCTATGTTTTAGGTACCCTAAAAAATCATCATAAAAGTCTCACGTTCCGACAGAAAACCAGTGAGCTGCTAAGTACCCAGAACAGTAATCACCGTCTTCATCTTGCATTAAACAGTGACACAGATGGGTCTCACAACAAGATCTAGAAGCCATGTTTAAACGTATTTTGAGACATCAGTTGTAACAGTCAAATAGGTTGAAAAGTACGAACTTGAATTGCTTGAACATCATTCTGTAAGCCTATATGATGCACAGTTTATAGAAGCAAATTACTATGGTTATTGTCAACCTCAGAAACACTACTGACTGAAACAGAAGCTTTCCTTTACTGTTTTATCTCAGAAACAGTCTCCTAAATATAAGGTTTAAGCATGTTGTTTGAATTGCCTCTGCCACGGCTGACTACAGAATTCTAGTGTTTGTTCTGTCTGCTTCATTTCATCCTCAATAAATATATTTAAATGAAAAAGGAGGAAGAGAAGGTAACTGCAATGCTATTCTGTTTCATGAATGAATGAACTTCAAAAATACTTTAATTCCTTTCTGCCTTTGTATCCTTCTTGTGGATCCTGTATGGCAAGAAACATATTTTAAAAAGAGAAACATCTCTTTTTGTGTTAAAAATGGAATTGCATCCCTATCTACCTATAAATCAAAGAAATGCTTTTTTCCTGTCTGTCATGAGACAAAGAAGGACTTATGATTTAAAACTCCATCTAGTGTGTGGCAATGCATACAGAGCTGTAGTTAAAGGTTTTAACCAAAGAATGCATTCTTCGCATAAATGCATTCTTCACATAATATTTCTCTTTAGTAAGTAATAGTTGTATGACTGGTCTGTACTTTCACATGACTACAGTTGTTCATCATTGACTTTAGCATCAGATTTTTAACTCGTTTAAGAAATAAAACAATAACAAGAGTAAAAGCCAATCAAAGTGGAGGTTTGTGGGTGTAGAACTAATAAAAGATTTTGCGTGACACATATTTCTCTTGCTTTTGAGACAGAAAAATATTTTGGCTCTCCTTTAGAAAATACAAGTGTGGACATAATCAACTAGGGTGACTTTTATGCCTTTGAAAAACAGTGTTTTGTTTGAGGTTGGAATTCAAATAATATCTGTGGTATGTACTAGTATATCCTGACAAGTCATAAATAGCAACTGAAAGGGTAAAGCAGTTGCTTAAGGATGGGAAATTTTAGAAAGAAAATAAGTGTTTAATTCCTGAAAGGGAGCTTTCAAATGTTGCACAAATGAGGACATTGTCAAGTGCTTTGCTCAAAAAAAACCTCTAAAGTACTCCCTAAAACAACCTAAATATAAAATGATAATCCAAAACTGAAACTAGATATGAAATTTCAGCATTTGACTTTTTTTACATTTTGGGAAGGAAGCCATTTCAAATGAAGAAAGCCCAGCAAAGAAACAAATGGAAAAAAAAAATTAATAAACATTTATTCAAAATCACCTTGTAGAAGCAGTAGTACACTTACTGATTTAGCACATTTGCATACTTTTGTTGAATACTCCCCAAAATGTTTGTGCATGCCTCTAAAGAATGTTTGCTCCAGATTCACAATGGATCTATGGAGTTTTTGCATTGCACACATCAAGTCATTTTTATATCAGATGATGTTGCCACAATGTTCCTTCCCAGATAATGTTTTTCAAAATGAACTAGTATTAGATCACAGTGTATATTAATACATCGTACTCCACTGGATTAAAAAAAAAGCTTGTTCTTAAAGGAACAGACTTTCAGAAGTGATCAGTCTGCACTTCTGTGTCAAGTTTTCAAGGAGGATCTTAGCTACATAGGCTCTGAAGTGAGTGGTTAGAACTTTACAAAGGTCCTACTGTACTGTAAGGTTTTTCATAATTTGGCTTAAAATACACATTGGGAATACTTGAGATCTCTTTAAAAGTCTGGTCTTCTTTAAAAAGTTGAGCTGTTTTGAAAATCTGGTCCTGTTTTTTGCATTACTTAATTAAGGAGGTCTATAGACTTAATAATGGCATGCAGATACAAGCACAAGCAACATAAATATCTCTGCAAATTGCCACATAAAATCATAGAGTCAGAGAACTACGGAATCATAGAATCACAGAATCATAGACCTGGCTGTCTTGGAAGGGACCTTAAAGACCATCTCTGCATGGGCCGAGACACCTTCCCATAGACCAGGTTGCTCAAAGCCCTGTCCAGCCTGCCCTTGAACACCTGTGGGGCAGCCACAGCTTCTCTGGACAGCCTCTTCCAATGTCTCACCATATTCACAATAAAGAACCCCTTCCTTGTATCTAATCTAAATCTAATCTAAATCTACCCTCTTTCAGTTTAAAAAGCCATTACCCCTTGTCCTTTAGGCACTGGAAGGCTGCTATGAGATCCCACTGGAGACTCCCCTTCTCCAGGCTGAACAAGCCCAACTCTCTCAGCCTGTATTCATAGGAGAGGTGCTCCAGCTCTCTGATCATTTTCTTGGCCCTCTTCTGGACTTGCTCAAGCAAGTCCACAGCCTTCTTATGTTGGTGGCCCCAGGCCTGACCACAGGACTCCAGGTGGAGTCTCATGAGAGCAGAGTAGAGGGGCAGGATCACCTACGTCTACCTGCTGGTCATGCTTCTTTTTGATGTAGCCCAGCATATGGTTGGCTTTCTGGGCTAAAAGCGCACACTGCCTGCTCACTTTGAGCTTCTTGTCAACCAACGCACCAAATCCTTCTCACCCCAATCCATTCTCTGCCCAGGGTGTTTTGATAACAACCCAGATGCTTGGCCTTGCTGAACTTCATGAGGTTAACATATCTGAGTAGCTCCTTGGAATGGATCATATCTGTAATTTCAGAATGTTTGGCCAGTCAATCAGAAGGATTATTCTCTACAGATGAACTGTGTAAAAGATTAAATGCTCTGCTGCATGGTAAATGTGTGGGATAAAGCAAGGAGTTCCCATGCAAGGCACTCACTATAAGAACACTTATCATCTTGTGGCCTGAGAGATTCTGAATATTTGCAAAGCATGTAACTAAATGTTTTTTAAAATTCCATTTTATCTAGAAATATGAGTCATAACTTGAGCTTATAGTTCTTTATGTATATATACATCAGTATTTTGCTCAATGCATGTGTTTTGCTGCTAAGAGTTGGTCTCAACACCCAAAAATCTTGTCAAAGGAGCTTGATTTGTCTACAGTAGGTTAAACCAGCTTCATTGTTCATCTGTGATTTATAGAATATAATTTTTGATTGTTTTGCCAAATTTCCAGCCGCAGTTGTGCAATAGTGCATCATATCACTGAAAATATAGATATTTGTCCTTGGTGTGCGATCTTGCAAGATTATATGACATGACATCTATAAATCTACTATCAGCTTGAATAGGATTTGCAAACATTGAGAAAGAAAGGCTTGTCTTACTTGCTAAATATAGAGAGATAAATGTCTTTACCTTATGCATTGGGAGCAATTCATGAAATCCATATATTATTTCCATAATTTTTAAAAAGACATCCCTTGTAATAAAAAGCTTAGCAATTACTGGCCAGCTTCCCCAGATCATCAGAACTGCATAGCCACTTTCAAGCTATTTGCAAAGCATGGGTGCTGGATTGCATCCTCCTGTTAGCTATCACTATAATCCTGCTGCAATCAGTTCAATTCCAAAACACAGTAAAGTGAGATGTGGCTGTATGTTTAGAACAAGGCTTTCCAAATTAAAAGCCCAAGTTTCAAAAAATCCAAATCGAGTCAACAAAAAAATTAAAGTGTGAAATAGTATGTGTAAGATACTGGATCTTACATGGTGCAAAGTCTATTTACTTCTGCTAATAGATACATCTAGAGGTGTCTTAGGTTTACATTACTGAATCTGGCAACACGATTTGTTGTCCTGACTTTCATGGAGAGTGACCGCAATGCACTTTCTTGAAGACCAGATTCCTGACTTTGGTCGGTAGATAATGGAAATGGGTTTCAATGTGGTCTTTTTATTTGGGCAAAGATCTCTCTGAAATCAGCAAGGGACTATCACATAGAAGTATGCTCACTGCCTATCTGAGGGTCAAGCTGTAATTAATATTTGCATAACACTTAGACATCAGTGGATCAAAGTAGTTCAGAGTATTATTATTTGTTCTTAAGGTATGAACATGTTTACACATCTCTCTAACCTGATCAAGGTTATAGTAAAATCATGACTGGCTGGGACTGTAGTTAAAATAAAACTCCCTTTGGTCGAATATATAGCATGGACTAGTCTTGCCTTTCTATGGCACCTCCACTTGTGTTTGAACTGTTATCTTAATAAAAATAAAAATGCAGTCCCTTGTCTAGTGCGCACACAATTTCTCTCATGTTTATACCTAATGGTAAGGCAGACAATTTAGAAAATTGGGAGGAAAAATCCTTGCTGTCTCCCTGGTTACTGCTGCAGACACAAACTGCTGGGGAAAAGGAGAGGGTACAGAAGTTCCTTCTTTAAGGGAAAATGCAATTTGCACTGTGGCAGAAGAGAGCACAGTAACACCAGGCACATGAAATACATGAAGACGCAAAGACCCTTATTAACTGTGGTTTCAACAGTGGAATTATATTCAGTTTGGCTGCATTTCCAGTGAAATACTTCAGTGGTTTCTGGCTAGAGAGGTATTATAAATCAGTCCTATGCTGGATGGGCTAATACGGGTACTGTGATTTCACTTAATGCAGCAACTTGTTATTGAAATTGGAGATCATGACCTACATGCCAAAGCCCAACAAAAATCTTGGGAAATCATTTACTTCATAATTTCTTTTCAAGACTCAAGTATGGTTTTGTCTTGACACTGTAGAAAAGGTAGACCAAATTATGGAACGAGCTGTGTAAAATCATTAAGTTTTAATATTTCATTACCTTTATTATTTTTCAAGTAAGAAGACACTGCTAAACCTGATAGACTGAGGTAAATAATTCATGCACATATTTTTATAAGTATTCCAAATTAGTTTCTTTTGTGTAAAATAATGCCTATCTAAAACCCTAAATAAATAAGCAACAAACCAGGCATGCCATGTGCTATTGTAAGTAATAATTCTATCAGAATTTCTAATTTTTTTCCTTCTGGAGTTCCACAGTTTCTGTAGATATGGATTGCAGAAAACAGTGCTTCATCTCCAGTTTGACTCAGTGTTTGGTTTTCTTCCTTTTTTTCCAGGTGGCTGACATTTCTTTATTCTCTGGTGCTGATTTCTTGACATCACTTTGGTTAAGTCTTTTAGGAACATCTAACTGGCTGTTTGGGCAGACTTATTCCAGACCTCCTTGGGATAGATTTCTGATCTTTAGCTCCAACTACTGAAAATGTTCCACCTTGTGCTCCCCCACAATGCTGTTAAATGTCATATGTCCCACTGGGTTCCAGGAGCACGAGCCTGTTTTTTCGATACCTTGGCCTTGCTTCCCCTAGAAGTTACACTAAGCAGTAACTACATTTTAAATTAGATCAAGTAGTTGGGGGCGGGCGGGAGGAAGGAAGTGGAGGGAGGGTTGCAGGGTCACATCTTAGTGGTGTCCTTGTGGGTTCCCTTGTTCAGGAGAAGCACAGTCCAGTCTCTTGTATTTTTGGTGAAGTTTTTGTTAGGAAACAATTTTATGTAGCTCTCATCTTCTTGGAGCTTCATCTGGAAAGGCAAACTGATGGATCATTTCTTTGCATAGAAAGCACTTCTTAAGGTTGTAGTCAGCATTCACCTTTCCTTGACTGAAGAGAAGGAACCAGATAGGAATGGATGTGTTTATTATTGCACATGAAACCAAGATAAAGACTGGCCTCACTTGATCTAATGCATGTGTTTGTACATTTAAAATAACTTTTCCAGTTTTCTACATATGAAAATAGCATTTTTCAAACACAAATATTTTAAAAATCACCTTGTTGACAAGTGTTCTGCTTAGGTACTCCCCAAATCTAGAGATTGTCTTCACTAGCTGACTGACAGAGACTGATTCTTATCTTAGGATCAAATCTTTCAAATTGTTAAACTAGGAAATGAAAACTGTTACTGTTGGAAAACGTGAAGCAAGGGAGCAGAGCATCACTCTAACCATTATGAGCATTTGTAAAGGTTTGCTCACAGTCAGGCTTTAATCTATAACATCTAGACTGTGATAGCAGTAACTATTTTATAGATCCTTACTCCATGATAAATCTCACTGTAATCAATTGGAAGCACTAAAAACACAGGGGACCATATAAAAGACCTTGAAAATGATCAAGACCTTATGCATCACTTTTCTGACACTGTTCCAGTACTGTGGTTTTTGGACTGCATTAGCATTCCTGTTTGATGAGGTCACTTTAATTACCTACCTTTTTTTCAGACTTAAAATGAATGAGGTTACTACTCAATGACATGTATCCTAATTCTGGGGACAATCCAGTCAGTGTTTTAATTCAGGAAAACAACAATGGCAAGAGACAATATAATTTGCTCTTGGTGTTAGGTTGGTTTTTTTTTTTGTTGTTTGCTTGTTTGTTTTCTGTTTTTTTTTTTGTTTTCTTTATAAAACAGTCATTTTCTATCTTTAGCTTAGGAGGGTTTCTTTTGAAGGAAGAGGCAGTTGATTCTTCCATTATATCATCAATAGGCAAAATCCCAAAAGTGGCTTTTAAAGCTTGGGACAATTAGGCTATAGACCAGAAAAGGACAAAATTCAATTTGCTGATGCACATCCTCTGTTTCAGTCATCTTTACACTTTACAGAGGTGGAACACCAAAGGCTCTTTACTATCTCCAATGAAACAAGAGGCATGCTATAAACATATAGCTGAATTAACCAGGCAGCAACAGGAACAACTTCACTGCATTCATTAGTAATATGTCTACTTCACCACTGAAGGAAATTCTGCAGCATAAATCAAAATACAAAGTAAGATGTCTAAGTACCTAAACCAGTCATAGTCCTCTCTTCCTTGTCCATGCACATTACTACTTTATTCTTATGAAATATTTTTACATTTCATTGCAGAAATTAGACTCCATTTTTTATATTTACTTTAGTTATGTGAAGTTAGCTCTGGAGGAAGGTGCCTTATTCACAGCTGTGGAAGTCCTGTGTACTGCCTCAGAACAGATGCTGCAAAGCAAAATTAGTAACATTAACTTCTTGAATGCTTTATACCTGGTGTGAAAGTATGTAAGGGGAAACCAAATCCACAGCAGTAAGGTTCAGTTAATGCGGCAATTTTATGATCAAAAAAACACAGTTCTGCCTGAGAAGATGGTCTACCTTGTAGTTATTTTATGTCATTCAATGGCATTTTGTGGTGAACTGCACCAGTTGGTTGTCCTGTCTTCTGGACTTCAGTACCAGCCTCTGCAACAGCCTGACTTCAAATCCTTTACAAAAGCAAGATGACGTTATAACTTTTTGCTAATTCTGGTTTCTTTATAGGTCCTGTGCAACTAATAGAAATACCATTTTATTAAAATGAAAAAGGAGTTAATTCATTATAATATGGCACTTTAAATGATTTTTGAGAATGCATGTTAACTGAGTGATATATATTTTATGGAAAGCAGAACTAGTTGTTACTCTTGATAAAATGAAACGTATTCTCTTGTAAATAACTAAGTTTATCTTAACAATCTTATATGCCTGCAAGGTCTTTTACTATTTATTTTCCTGTATCTCTCTCACTAGGCCACTGAAATAATTTCTGATCTCTGAGGCATTACCAGCCCTGACTTTTCGTGCCTAGCCCCTCCCTGGGACCTCCCCCACCTTGCTTGTTTCCCAGGATCTAACCTCAGCCCAGCCTGTGTCAATCAGTCCCTGACCTACTAGGTGGACCCGGGTCCTGATCATAGTCATGGTCCTAGTCCTCTCCCCTGCTGTCCTGGATAATAGACTAGATTTTCTGAGTGGACTTGGGACCTCCCTGTAGGCAGCTTTGTCTCCAGCCCAGTTTCCAGTCCTCTCCTGAATGGACCTTGAACCTGTGTTCCATCCATAACTCCATTTCTGTTCCCTGAAAACTGTGGTTGGAAATATCCCTTGGATATTTTAATCAGCTTAAGATGTACCTGCTAAAACCACTATCAGATATGACATAATGAAATACAGTCAATTTGGAAATTTTGTTTTCTGATGTGTAGAGGTGCTGTGTCAACATCTGAATCACCTTACTAAAATAACTCATGTGAACAATACTCCACATGGTGAACCCAGTTTATATTATTACATTGTGAGTAAAGGACAGAAATAGAGAAGGAAAAATATCTTCTGTGATTCTAGTATTGCTAGGGGATTTGAGAGCTGCTATTTGTATCAGCAAGGCTATGCTGTACAGTTTCACAATTAAATTACTATATTAATGAAGAGCTCCTTTTCACATGCTGTGTTGTGTCAAAAGAAGCAGCATCTGCAATCACTGGTATTAGGCATGTCATCCGAGCAAGGTCAATAATCAAGCTGAACAATAAGAAAAAAAAACTGATCTGCTCTACTTCAGATGATGATCACACAATTGCAGACTGCATCACATGGATTTTCATTTGAGATGGTGTAAGAAGGAATAAGTCTTATATGTCGTGAAATTTAGACCTCACCAAGATGGCTTGATATCACTATTAGACTATGAATAAGTAGATAAAGATATTTCTTCTACTGAAACATGTTTTTGTACCAAGCAGTGAAGAGTATGTAATGTAGGGTAATGTATTAAATTTGAAACCAAGAACTAAACTTTTCTTTGCATTAAAAAGCAGATATATCCCATGTTAGATTTTTCTCTAATGTTAGAAGGGACAAAACCAAATAAAATCTCCACAGAGCAAAGAAAAATCCATCCCTACAATTTCTATGAGTCATAAATCCAGAAAAGGCCAAATAAAGGACCCAAGTTTTTTACACATTTTCTTATGCCTGTCTCTATAATGACTTACATTTCTAGGTTTTTTAAAAATGGATCTCCTTATGGATAAAGCACCAAATAAATTAGTAAAAAATAGATTTATTTTTTTCACCCGCCTGTCAAGTTAAGCACAGTTTGTGAGGCTTAATTTAAGAGTACATAATTTTTAACAAAAATAACTTACACTTTCTTATTCTTCCCCATAGGACTTTTTACCAATTGAATTTATGCAAGATTTTGAAATGAGAAGGGGGAAAAAAAAAACAAAGCTTCCAGCTAGCAGGATGTTGAGGTTTTGCAGTTCTATTTTTATTTTTACTGAATCTTAATTGATTGGTGGAAGTGCAGTAGAAATAGAAGTCCACTCAATAGTACAAGTACAGGACCACATCAGCAAGGAAAATATATCTATTTTACAAATGCATGTCTGCAGTGACCTGTCGTATGCTCAACATGTAGCTCATTCTCTGGTTTCATTTTCAAGGCTGTCAACAATGGGAATAAAAGGGTCTAATTGTAATGGTGAGTCCAACTGTCTGGATGCCTATGCATTACAAAGAGAATGATGTGCGTAATGACCTTTAGTTGCTAGTGACCAATATTTTGTACCACTCACAGCTCTGATTTTCATCTGCCTACCAGTTTTGGGTGAGATGAGCCCGTTGAAACCATTTTCTCTTTCTCTGAATAACCTATGCTAGAATCTTCATCAAACAATTTCTCTCTCATGTATAAGTTTTGGATGAGAACACATCTCCTGAAAGAGATCCCATTTTGATCTTAAAGTGGCAAATAATCATTTGTGTCAGTTAGGAAGGTTTTAATGTGATTAATCGAAGTATCTTTTATTTTAAGATAGCCTTACAGAAATAATAATCTGAAGACCTGATTTGAGGGACCAAATAGTTTGTCTTCTTTTTCCCACCCCCTTCTTGTCTAAGGTGGTAAGATTAAGACAGAGCCTCTGGATCAGATTGCAGCTCCAGTATAATGATCTCCTACTGATACACAAATATGCAAAGTCTGAACTGAACTCATTTCAAAGCAAGAGATACTGATGTTCAAAAGTTTCAGTTTAAGGATTTTTCTTTTCTGCTGTGCAGCTTAAGGGTGACTTTGCATGATGAAAACTAGTGCAGAAAAGGACAGTGTCTTTATACAATACTAATGGTCCTAGGGGTCTATTTGGGCAAGAAAAAAGTGAATGGGTATTTTGATACTCATTTTCACCAAGCTACTTCATTATTATCTTATACAATTACTGTAAGTTTCATTATTAGAAAAAGGAAATCAAGGATCAGGGCAATAAGGATGCTCTAAACAACTGTAACAAAGGTACTCATGCATAATAAAGGGGATGGTGTGTTTGATTACTAGTTGCCACTACTGTGAAATGATTACTAGTGGCCACCTAAGTGATGCAAAAGAAAATCCTTATAAGCAACTCAATACAAAAAGAGAAGGTGCCTTATTCAACCAAGCTCTATTCAAGGTAATCACTAAGGGATGATATAAAACAAATTAGCAGACATAGTGGGCAGAGGGGAAAGGAACTAATGAATAAACATTTTCAATGTGAAGATGCAGTCACAGCCAGCTAAGTGATATAGAATTAGTTGTGTCATCACAATTGAATATATATATGTAACTTCTTTTCCTTCCTTCTGCAAATAGCTATAAGCCCATATGTCATCATTTTATCAATGTATCCATTAAAAATCTTAATGTCTTATAAGTGGGAGTTGTATTACCTGCTTGCACATATCAAAAATGTGACACGTATGTGACCGAATATATATACAAATATTGCTTGAGAAAAGCTTACAGCTATTGCTTGCTATGAACGATAAATGATATGCCATTCCGTTAACTTCTGGAAAGAAAACTTCAAAAACGTACTTATCACAGAAAGCAAGCACACGACCTATAAAGCTACAGTAAACAGACATTTCAATGTCTGACTTCATTATGTTTCACTGCTCACTTAAATTTAATTACATTTCTAGTCTTTTCTAGACCTCTAGAGCAAGAGGAATATGTGTGTAAATAAGTACTGTTGAGAAATATATCCACCTTTTAATATGAATTATGAGCCTAGTTTTCAAGGAGGTGTAGAACTGGGTCTAGAGCTTTCAGTTTTGCTGTCTTAAACTACATATAGAGCTGCAGCTAATTATAAAGAAATGCACAGACTTGTAGCGTTGTGCAACTGCAGAGAGCATTCAGGCTTGTGCCACCACTCTTAAGGAGGGGAGGGCAGTGGGAGCTGCTCTAGGGCTGACTCCACAGGAAGTTCAACTTTTCTACCAAGACCGTATTATCTCCGTGAGGCTCATTTGTTTAGGAATAACACTGGATAAAAGCAGGCAGAGTTCATTTGTATCTGAGCTAATACATTTGTGAGTTGAATCAAACTGCCTGGAAACTGTGGCATCTCAGGAAAGTCCTCTTCAAGATCCTTTGCCTCAAAAAAAATTATGTTTACAAGCAAGTGGTCCTAGAAGACTGCTGGCATTTTTTATTCATTTTGGTACTGCGCTGGATTATTTTTGTTCCTAGTACACTAGCTGGTGCAGTGCTGAATTTTGGCTTTAGTCTGAGAATAATGTTAATAACATACTGATTTTTTAGTTGTTGATAAGTATCTCTTACTCTGATCAAGAACATTTCAGTTTCATTCTCTGCCATTGAGGAGGGGCACAAGAAGCTGGGAGGAAGCAGAGGCAGGACACCTGACCCAAGCTAACCAAAGGGGTATTCCATACCACAGCACGTCATGCCCAGTACATAACCTGGTGGGAGCTACCTAGAAGGGATTGATTGCTGCTCAGGTCAGGCTGGGTGTTGGCTGTGGGTGGTGAACAATTTTATTGTGAATTACTTGTGTTTATTGTTTATTTTTCCCTTTCCCTTTTGGTTTTCTATTTTCTTCCCTTGTTATTTCCCTTATCATTAGTAGTAGTAGTAGTGGTTGCATTATACTGTACTTTAGTTTTTAAACTGTTCTTATCTCAACCCCTGGAGTTTACATTCTTTCTATTCTCCTCCCCATCCCACCCGGGGAGGTGGGGAAAGAGAAGGGTGATTGAGCTGCTTTGTGGTGCTAAGTGCTAGCTGGGTTTAAACTGCAACAGGTATCTTGCTTCAGACCTAACAAAGCTTGGAGGTCACTGCAGGTGTACAGAATTGTTCAGAACTGGGACAGGATTTAAGCCCAAAGTCATACTGATGAGTCAATGTGTTTTTAATATGTGCAGTTTGCCTTTTTATTTTTTATTCCATTCTAGCTTCTTTTTGACATATAACCTTATCTGTTCTTCCATTAGTTTGAAGAAGATGCCATAAGCAGGCAATGCTTGCCCATCCAACAGGCTGGTGGGTGTGTTTAAATTCTAATCAATATGTATACTGAGATAAATGGTTATTTGCAAGCGAGTCCTCTCTGTATGCCCAGGCTGATATGAAACCTTAGAGAAAATTAAACAGAAACTGGGCTCTGAGCCCAGGGAAACCAAACAAATGCTGCCAAAAAACAATATACTGAAACATTATATGTCTGACATTATACCAAGTAGTCGCATTAGCTTTGTGTTTTCAAAAAAGCCTTTCTTAGAAACGTTTTTTTTTTAAAGTCTCCTCAGACAGATTCTGCTTGTAAGAAAGCATATCAGCCTCTAATGTAAGCCTCTAATCCTGTGCTGTTTTAGTGCTCAGGCCTGTAAAACCAGCATATTATACGTACTTATTTTTTGTTGATGAAATATACCTAAGATCATGTTTCTGTCTTTGAGAATGACTTAGTTTAAATGCACATGCTACAGTCCCTCAGAAGAAAATGAACAGCAGGCACTACACACGGTTCAGCCCCTTCTCACAAAGGGAGGATCCAAAACATGTAATATTTTCTTGAGGTGCAATAGATTTCCTAGTTCAATAGTGGGTAAGGCCAGTTGCAGGCACTGCCACAATTGTGCAGGAGAGATCACACTATGAGTTTTGTTCTACAAATAATAATGCTCCTTTTCCATGGTTTCTTTGAGGTCGTGTAATGCTTACATTGCTGAATGTTAGAGCTACAGGGAAAGGACTTTCCCCTGTGGTAAAAAGCTGATGGTACACACTTCAGTAGGGATTTTGATATTTGTATACAACTTTATTGCAAGCTACTGAGAAATCTTGCAGGAAGCAGATATTTTCAGGTGCATTTGAATATATAGAAATCTGGTATAGTCTGTCATAGCATGAAACCAGAATAAATGGAAACAATGAGTTATAGTGTGGCTGTGATGAACACAGAACAATACTATTGGAATAGTGTTGGTGGCAGGCAAGTTCCATTTTACAAAAAGAAAATGTAATTTTGTTTGTGACAGCAATGTTTAATTCTTGCTTTATCTCATCTGTACGTTGTGTAGGACTTCAGAATTTCCACAGAGACATGGCACAACAGGGAACATGTAAACCTGAAATTTCTTAGTCTAGCCTCAGCAGAGCATTTCATAGTTTAATTTTAAGTTGTCCCTTCTTTTTGTCTGATAGCAACCTTTGCAAGAATCACACTTCTAAGTTATAAAATAGAGTGAACTGTGGATCAGTTGTTCAGTGGTTTATTGGCATCTCATGATAATACTGTCTGGCACAGGACATAAAAACCCAACATTCAAACATGATATTAAAACTTGATAGGATAGGTGCACAAAGCCAAATGAATATAGCACAGCATAAACCTAATTCTGGTACTGTCTTGCACCTTGTTGATTAATATATAAAGGTTAAGTGAATACAAAATACTGTAATATGCTGCTTATCAGAATATGATAAAAGTGATGTGAATTTAAAGAACTGGACAAACAGGCCCAGCCTAAAAAAAATTGGTTTCAGAATCCTTTCAGCTTCTTGAACTAACATACATAGGACAATAATCATGTATTTAACACATACTGGCCATACGGTTGAAGAAAGAAAATTTAATCCATTAAAGCAAGAAGAGGAAACTTTTCCACTGCTAATGTACTCTACTTCAAAGTCTATTTTCACACTGGCAAATTTGTGCTTTTGTATAGTAGCTTTGATGAAAAGACTGGGTAGCATGACAGCTGAATATGAATTCATGATCATTTCTGGTATCACTATATGAAGTTTAGTGGTTTAAACTAATCTTACTGTAATTCTTTAGGATAAAAATAACTTAAAAATATTCACTTGAAAACCTGAATGAGCTATATCCCATTAAATCTACTGACCAATGCAAACATTATCAGCGTTATAACTTGGCATTTCAGACACATTGCCGTTTTTTTCCCTCTGATTGTCCCTTAAAAAATAAAAGAATGAAGGATGGTTATTCAGCGAGAGACTTAAAAGAGCAGAAAGTGCATTAAAACTATGGGGTTTGCAGGGTCACCTACATCAAATCAACTTAATGAAGCCACATATTTAATGATTTCTAAACTTCTGCCTTCACTGTGTTTCATTCACCTTCCTATGCCTTTTCTTCATTACATATCAATGCTTTATTTGTCTGTTGTTTTTTTTCCTTTTAAAACTAAGAATATGAAGAAATAGTTTACTCAGTATCTGAAGAAAAATTTAAAAAAAAATCAATAAAATGAATTAGTAAGGACGTCTGCCATTAATACATATTTTTGACTTTTCATGAGCATACAGGGACCTCAATCAACACAGTATGACATGCATAAGCAAAACCAGCCCTGTTATGAAGAGCTTACAATCAGTAGAGCTTACAGCCAATAGCAGGCAGATCCTGCAGAAGAAAGGCCTTCTGGAAAAAGTTGTGAAATTATCTTGGCTAATACAAGTGCAGCCCCGATTACCTGGAAACAGTGAAACAAAAGCAGGAGTTCTCATTTGTCAGGTCGTTTCCGTGTAAAGGTGTGAGTTGGACTTTTCAGGAGCATATGCATTCTTCTCTGGTTAAGATGCCTGTAGGACTCTTATGCTCTTTCTGACTTGCCCACTGAAAAACTGCTTCTAACAGCTGTCCTATGCTGTCCATCCCTGCTCCTCCCAAGATCCCCTCACCTCCAAATTAAGCTGCAGCCCTCAGGGTGTCCTGAAGCCTCTCCTAATTCAGGCATGAATCCACAGACTCACTTTGGCCCTTGCCATGCCCATGTGTTCCCCCTTCTCTCCTGGGGAACAGGATGAGTCTGAAGGGCCATGTTGCCTGCACACAAGTGCTCTATTGCAAGTCAGTTGCTTCAGAAGAATAATATTGCATTATCTAATTTCAATCAATCAATCAGTCTGTATTCTGGGTTTCCAAATCTGTTTTATGTTTTGGCGAACAGAGACAATGCTTTAGGATGAGCTGTAAAGTCTTTCTGTCAAGCTAGTGGAGGTTATCTGTGGACACCCATCTATTACTTTCATAGCTTTTAAAAATGGCTGGACTAGTTTATGAGACCATTGTTTGCCTAATTGGGATACTCAAGACTCACTTTCAGCACATTGGGCACAATGCAGTCAGGCATATTAAGAGAGCGAACTGTGGTCCTAGACTGTAATGACTCCAGAACTGTTGCACTGAGAACCCCCACAAAAGCTGTGTTTTGATTGAATTTGTTTTGTTACTGGCCAACGGCTTCCAGGTATCTCCTGTTTAGCACTTACTGTTTCTGCTGGTTGCTCAGATACTGGTGTTGTGATATCTTTCTTTTCTAATTGAAAGTCACCATTTGTGGCTAACATGCTCAGAGAAGGACTCACTAGGAAATTTGTTTTATTGTGCTGGCTCAAGTCAAAGCAGCCTTCTCAAAAACCTCAACAATCATTTCCTTTATTTTACCAGTAGACAATCTGGTGTGTCTTTGTGAAACTACATTTTACAGGGATTCTTTGGCAGCAGAGGTAAAATCCCTCCCATCAATTTTGCCTTGCAAATATGTGTTTCCACCTATTGGGTTGCATCACATAGTTTAATAGATCTGATTTCCCAAACACCTATGGAGTTTTTCTTGCAGAGAATGAATTGGGTTCTTGGAGGATAAAGAACTGGCTGGATGGCCACAAAGAAAGAGTTGTGGTCAATGGCTCAATGTCCGGCTGGAGACCAGTAACGAGTGGTGTCCCTCAGAGATCGGCGTTGGGACATTGTTGGTGACATGGACAGTGGGATTGAGTGCGCCCTCAACAAGTCTGCCAATGACACCAGGCTGTGTGGTTTGGCTGATACCCTGGAGGGAAGGAATGCCATCCAGAAGGACCTTGACACACTTGTGAGGTGGGCTGATGCCAACCTCATGAAGTTTAACCATGCCAAGTGCAAGGTCCTACACCTGGGTCGGAGCAATCCCCGGCACAGCTACAGATTGAGCAGGGAAGAGATTCAGAGCAGCCCTGCGGAGAAGGACTTGGGGGTGTTGGTTGATGAGAAAATGAACATGAGCCGGCTTCAGTGTGCCCTTGCAGCCCAGAAAGCCAACCGTATCCTGGGCTGCATCAAAAGGAGCGTGACCAGCAGGTTGAAGGAGGTGATCCTGCCCCTCTACTCTGCTCTTGTGAGACCTCACCTGGAGTATTGTGTGCAGTTCTGGTGTCCTCAACATAAAAAGGACATGGAACTGTTGGAACAAGTCCAGAGGAGGGCCACGAGGATGCTCAGGGGACTGGAGCACCTCCCGTATGAAGACAGGCTGAGGAAATTGGGGCTGTTCAGCTTGGAGAAGAGAAGGCTGCATGGACACCTCATAGCAGCCTTCCAGTATCTGAAGGGGGCCTATAGGGATGCTGGGGAGGGACTCTTCATTAGGGACTGTAGTGATAGGACAAGGGGTAATGGGTTAAAACTTAAACAAGGGAAGTTTAGGTTGGATATAAGGAAGAAGTTCTGTACTGTGAGGGTGGTGAGGCACTGGAATGGGTTGCCCAGGGAAGTTGTGAATGCTCCATCCCTGGTGGTGTTCAAGGCCAGGTTGGACAGAGCCTTGTGTGACATGGTTTAGTGTGAGGTGTCCCTGCCCATGGCAGGTGGGTTGGAACTAGATGATCTTAAGGTCCTTTCCAACCCTAACTATTCTATGGTTCTATGATTCTCTCTACCTCAATGTGTTTAATTAATTTCCTGTCATTTTTGAAGCATTTTCTACAGTGGTAGAAAAGTGAAAGTGGGTAAGCACAGCATTGTGGAATCCCCAAAAGCAGATATGATCTCTCCTCATTCTTTTTATCCCAATCTCAGCACACTTCAAAAGAAAAATTAAGAGTAAGTTTCAGTTCTGAAATAGCCTGGCCACCTCTGGCCCAGTTTGATGGTCTACCCATGCTTATTCCATTTTCATCACTGAACAAATATTTCTCCCCTTAAATAAGTGTATTCACACTTCTTGTCTTCTTATGTTTTTTTCCTTATCTTTTAGCCCATTTCAAGGACACATACTCTCTGTGAGCCAATATTCCTTTTCCTTTTTGAGAAGTTGTAGTTGGGACCACCTTTCAGCCAAATTCCTCTGGCACTTCTGGCAGCAACCTGAGTTGCATAGTCTCACTGCCTTTGGCCAGCGCAATTCATTCAGTCTGTACATCTCCTCAGCACTCTTGATAGGGTTCTGTCTCTGAACAGGCGTAATTCAGCCACAATTCTGTCACTTTGCTTTGTAACATTTGCCTAGATTGAATTAGCGTCTCTGCAGGTGGTCTGTTTCCAGCTACACTGTAATGAAATGGAAAGGGGCTGAAAGCAACTGAACACGCTAATCGTTTTAAAGGGGAACCAGCTAGGCCAGAGTATTCTTTCTACACAGTAGAGCTCACTCAAAAACTCCCAGCCACAAAAGCATTATTTTTCTACACCAAAATCTTTTGCCCTACTGTTTGATGAACTAGTGGTAACAACCTGTGTGTGTTCAGACTAGCTCTTCTACCCAGTCTCTTCTTGGAGTGCATAAGTAATGAATAACTGAAATTTCACCAAAAAAAGAAAATGCCGGGACACATCACTACCCCATACTGTAGGTTTTTGGTTGGTTTTTATCATCATCTTGTACCAGTTTCATGAAGCTATTGCAAACACCTGACCTTATGTTAGTCTAAGGATGGCTTGCTGCCACTCAGCAGAAATGAGAAAATAATAGAATTGTCTTACAGCCTTTTTCAACACATTATTTGAAGCACTTTAAAGTGAATTTAAACTTCATAATGTTATTTTTTAGATAAAATATATATTGTAGCAAAAATAAGCTCCTTAACCAAAATGCTACTTGAAATGTGAAATCTTAAACATAAAGATTATAGCTTGGTTTTGAATAAAAGTGCACCAGTGGCCTTATTATGAATATTTCCTTAATTCAAGATGTAACCATTTTGCAGAGGGAGATGTCAAATTTCACCTCCAGGGTTCTCTCTCAGGGATGTCACCCGTGTTTGATCAGTAATCATTTTGAGGCTGTCAGTTCTGTGCTCCCTGGAGTCATTTCTGTCCTCAATATTTTTCTTTTTTTTTTTTTTTTCTTTTTCTGCTCAAGCTCCTATGACATTTTTTTTAAAACTTTATTCCAGTATTTATCTGATTTTTTTTGTTTCATGTTTCTTGCCTGCATCTCTCAGGCTTCCAGAACACTGACAGAGAAACTAGCAGATGAATGACAAATGACATCCAGAGCAGTGTGCATGTTTAAAAAGAGAGAGCGAGGAAGTCTGATAATGTTTGATGCAAAGGGATTTTTCCTTTCACACAACAATAGGACACAGTGCACAAATATTCCTCTTAGAAACATGGGCTTCAAAGAGTTATTTTAATGTTAACAAAAATGCTTGTATATCAAAAACCTCACCTTTTTTTTTGCAGTAGTAATAATTTGCTCTAAAACGCAAAACTGCTTTTGAGCATGCCAGTTTCTTTGTGTTGAAGCTCTTAAAGGACGAGCTATAGTAGTGACTGCTTTCATGCTAATGATTGCTTCAAGGAAGGCCTTAATTTTGTGATTCATAAATATCATTAAACTCTAATTTATAAACATGATCCTTTCAAGACATAAAGTACCCAATCAGGTAAAAGCAATTAGAATTTCTACATTTTTGTGTTTTTAGTATAAATTCATTATGCCTGTCTTCACATTCTCAATCTTATCATTGCCATTATTCTGTATTAATGAGAACACGACACCGAGCCAATCTTAGCAACAGCAGCTGTACCAACAAAATGCTCTCCTGAGGAATATTGATTTCTCTTCTTGGATGTACTTAAACAAAGGCTGGTATTGCAGACATCTTAACCTGCATGTGCTTTAGCCTTGTGAACATTATTACATCATTGTTTTTTATTTATGAAAGAGAATTATTCTGCACTTTGCAGAAGTGTGGTATGAGATGCATACTTGATAGTACCTAACACATTCAGATAAACAGGATTAACCATTTTTCAAATATATGTTTTCTAAACAGGATACTTCAACAATTTCATTTTTGACATTAAAAAATAAGACAATATATGAAGCAATAGTGGGGAGGAAAAGAGAGCACAGAATACAGAATACAGATTACTGAACTCCTGGTAATGGAAACTGGTCTTTTGCCCGTTAAAAATGTGTGGCATTTCTGTAAAAGCTTCCTACAGGAGACCAAAATGGCTGCGTGGGATTCTTGGTGCTTGCTGCAGGAGACACTGTCAATAGTGAGTATGTTTCAAGATTGCTGGAGAGCTGGGCAAATACAGCAGAATGAAACATTGTAACTCTTCTTGAAAATGATTCTATGAAAATGCAGTCTATGCATTTGTCTTGCTGGCATGTGTAACACTCCTTCCTCTGAGTACGTGAGCGTGTGCTAATAACAAATTCATGAGACTGAAAAGTACCCTGGATGTCAATGGGGACAAAACATCTGCTTTTCAGAAGCCTGATGTATTTTTGCACAGGTATTGTCAGGTAAGATCTGTCAGTGAGTTACTCAGCCAATGAAAAACAGTTCTGGAGATGTTCTGGAGGGGAAACATCATCAGAGTAAGGGCACTCAGGTATGCCCATTCTGATAACTGTTAATTAGAAT
Source organism: Pezoporus occidentalis (assembly GCF_034315485.1). NCBI lineage: Eukaryota > Metazoa > Chordata > Aves > Psittaciformes > Psittacidae > Pezoporus > Pezoporus occidentalis. The sequence continues at coordinate 816,180 of NW_026913855.1, forward strand.
TTAAGAAAAAGTTGGTGCTTCTTGCTGAACCAAAATAGGACCCAAGTTCAAATCCATAATTTAAATGAGTAGCAAAGATGAGATTGAGAAGTGGCTGCCAAAGCAAACAGCTAGGGCCATAATCTTGGACTGTTTCACAGTTGCAGAAGACAGATTCTTGTTGCATGTTACATGCTGAATTGCTTTTGTCCGAAGAGGCAATGAGTTCTCTGTCAGTAGGTTAAATGTATGGTCACTACTGCTAGAGGGAGGGCATGAAGAAAGCTGTGGTATCTGCCAAAGGCAATGGAGGACAGGGAGAAGACAAAGTGCAGGACAAACATCTTTGCCACTGGTTAAAGTTACATGCTCAGAACTTCAGCACAGATTCAAAGGGGCCACCCAAGTGATGTAAGACCATGATTGGGCTCATGGTGGATGCTGTTCATGTTATATCTTTGCTTTTTATTTTGTTAGAGAATGCTTGCTTCTAACCAAGAGCCATGGTTAATTGTTGGGGAGGGAGGCTGAGGGTTTTTTGCCCTGGCGTGCTGGGTCACATGGAGACATTTGGAGGAAAAGGGAGACTGACCCTCCAAAGGAAGCAAGTGTGCATAGCTGAGGGGCATCTCTGCTAAGAGTGAAATAGGGCAGGCAGGGCATATGAAAGACAACAAAGAACCAGGAGCCTGCAGCCCAGTAGACAGTGGAAGACAGCTGTGAAAAAGGAAGTAGAAAAAGCCAAGTCCCATGAGATTTTTTTCCCCCCAGGAGACCCAGAGGGGACTGTGCATACTTCAGTACCATGCATATCTAAGTCTCATCCAAAAAGAACTGAGTTATTGAACTAAGATCAGGCCTGTAATGTCGCCTGGCTCTAGAGCCTGCAAAGTACAGCATGACTCTGGGGGCACTTGCTCTGAGAAATCGCTGCTGACAGACCCACCTCAGGATACTGGCAAACTTGGGGTCCTTTCACAGCTATGCAATTCTTAGTGACATCTCAAAAGGCTGGCTCCTGCTTCAGAAGGAAGAGAATATCAGATAAGGAAGCAAAACATTAATTTTACTAAGGTTCTATGTGCATGTTACTGGGCTGACCAATCTTTACTAATTCAGGGGAATTCTTCTTTTACAGTTTTCAGTGCATGTTTTCCTGCAGTCTTTCTAAATTTGGTTTAATTATTTGCTCCCTGAGCTATATGGGTGATTAAATGTAATGTACACATCATTTTCAGTTTCAAGAACAGTGTAAAGAGATAGGTCTTTTAAGAAGATTAATCGGGTGAATACATGTAGGAGTAAAAATAGCTGATGGTTCTGTAACATTTTATCAGATGGAAATAAAGTCCTATAAATTATAGAGATTAATTTGCAGTCATTTCAAAGAGAAATGTTTGCCAACCTATTTACCCAAATATCTGCAAAAAAAAAAACCACAAACCAAACAAAAACTCTAAATAACATCAACCACCCTTATGAGATCATTCTTTCCAGAGCAGTTAATGAGCTGGCATATAAGCTGACCAATGGATGGGGTTAGTATGACATAATGACATGCCCTAGGCCATTAAATAAATCCATCAGGTAATGGATATTAGCTAGTTGTCCTTTCTGATTTAGAAGCTCTGGGCTCCATCTCTGCTAGTGCGTTGTACCTGGAGGTAGATATGATGTATGTCAGTGACATATGGAATGAGACACTGTGAGTGCATCGTGATTTGCTAAACTGTGACATATTCCCTGCTGGTTTATCCACACTTCCAGATGACAAATCAGGCCCATTGGGGAAGGGCTAAAAACTCTGCACTGTGCTCTCTGAATGAACATTTCCATAAGTTTTAGGACCATAAAATATTCCAATGACTAGTTTTAACTATTCTACAAACCTTTATATCTTTTCATTCTGCTTGCTTACCAGTGAGATGAGTGTTTACAAGATCAGATACAAGAGCCCAGCAATGAAGCTGATGAAGGGGCTGAAGCACAAGTCTTATGCGGAGCAGCTGAGGGAACTGAGGCTGTTTAGTCTGGAGAACGGAAGGCTCAGGGGAGACCTTATCACTCTCTACAACTACCTAAAAGGAGGTTGTAGTGAGCTGTGGTCAGTCTTTTCTCCCAGGTAACAAGTGGAAGCACGAGAGGGAATGGCCTCAAGTTGCACCAGGGGAGGTTTAGACTGAATATAAGGAAAAATTTCTTCATGGAGAAAGGTGTTGAAACAGGCTGCCCAGGGCAGTGATGGAATCACTGTCCCTGGAGGTGTCCAAAAACCATGTAGATGAGGCCCTTAGTGACATGGTTTAGCAGTGTGCTTGGGAGTCCTGGGATAAAGGTCGGACTTGATGGTCTTAAAGGTCTTTTTCAACCTAATTGATTCTATGATTCTGAGAGGTATGCTTGTGTAATCTAAAGTAGTTACTATACCTTTTCAAGCACATCCCATGTAACAACAGTGGGAACGTTGCCTGATATACGTTCTACTTTTCAGCCATGACAAAATTCCTGATTACTTCATTTCTGCACCTGTAATCTGCACTCTTCAAGAAATCAATACTTTTCATTAAAGAGGAGTCATAATTTCTTTTATATAGAAACCTTTGAAATATATCATAGGGATTTACTTGAAGAAAGTTGAAATCTGTCATTGCATCCCTTTAGATCTCTGTGGTCCAGTTTGCTAGTCACATGATGGACTTTTTAGGCAACTCTGAGAACTGACACTTCGTCATTTCATTGAAATAATTTTGCCTGTTCTAGCTTTTTACCTTCTCCAGCATTTAAATCGTATGGTAAAGTATTTAAGAACATTATAATGAAGAAAAGTATTATGTCGCTGTCATTTTCATTAGGGTACATTGTGTTCCAGTGAATGTTTTGGATGTTTCTACACATGAAAAGTATGAACTCGGCAGTAACTCTCATTTTACTTAGGAAAAATTTGAATTCAGTTTTACAAAAATTTGAAAGGGTTATCTGTTCTGGAGACTATTTATACACATAATCAGGTCTCTGTATTACTCTACAGTCAGTTCATTTTTTTCTTGTCTTTCTTTTCCCAATCCTTCCTTGTTCTCCATTCAAATACAGCCAGTCTGCCCATGAATAATTTCAGTTCTGTGGGCTGCTAAATTGCTTGTCTTTTCTCCCATTAAAACTGCATACATCTATAAATACTGATTTCTATTTCTGTGCTTAGGAGTTGCTATACTGGACCAGATATATGTGAATGGCCCATTTTAGATAGCTACCAGCATTAGATGCTTCAGAAAACAGGGATCCCTCAGCGTACAGGATAAGTATAGGTCACCTGCCCTCCTCTCATTATTATAATGTGGCGGGCCCTTTCTAATGGTTAGAAAAGGGCATAAATCCAGAGGCAAAATCTAAAAACTCTTTCTACCTTTCACATATACTCCCTTCTAGTAATGTACATGTACATAAACACCTTAAGAGTCTCCTCTTGCAAAAAATACATACTGTGTTTCCAGTCTGTTGTCAACACTATAAACTAGCACATGGAATTCTTGCGTATTTTTAGACCTGTAATGAAAACAGTTATTTCCATTTCCACAGGAAAATGTCATTGATGCTCTTTGAATAAAGCTCAGTGATTCCTTCCCAAATCTGATAAATCAGTATATTAGGATGTACTTCCTTTTGTCTGTCAAACAGATTCTCACCTCTAGTTGTAAGTCTTCTGCCATAAAAACCACCTCGTGGTGAATGAAAATAAAGATATCTGTGTGTACCTTCAGACAGAAGAAAGATTTGTATCTGGGGGTTAGTGAAACACGTTTTACATTTTCTACTACTGCCACGTATATGGCTAATCTGGATGCAATTCCTTGCATTTCCTTTATTAATACTATTTATTTTATAAAGGTTTGGCTGCAGAGAGGGTATTGGTGATGTTTGGAGGGGATGATGTTTACTATGTCTGTGGGAGGGACTGGAGGGAAGGAGCAAGAATTGAGCCAGGGATTTATCCTGAAAAAAAAAGACACGTGAAATATTTGTCCATGTCATAAAAGCACATTCGTGTTTCTGATGACAAAGTTGCTAATATCACTGACAAGCCAGTGGCTTTCTATCTCTTCTGATTTGTAGACCACTGGGTATTTGCCAAGAAAGAAACCTTTTAGACGTCAGAAACACAGATTGCTGCATAACATCTGTAACTTTCATTTTGTTAGTCAGGTCTCATGGTCATCTTCAGTCATTCTTGGACCCCAAGAGTGCAGATTAGAAAGTATTGTAGAAACAGAGTGCTAGACCTGCTCTGACTTTCTGTTACATGCAATTATATTCTTTATTTTAGGGATTTCCTTTAAAGATGATTGAGGCCTTGGTAGAAATACACATGTGCAAAAGGAGGCTGAGGTTGTAGACTTAAGGTTGTAGCTCCCAAGGAATAAACTGGTGGCAATTTACCACATGATTGAAAATACAAAGCATAATCTTTCTCAAGTGACAGATTAACATTTAACTCACATTAAAAACAAAAAATCTTCATGCTTTGGATTGGAACATTGAAAAAAAATGTGACTGAGAAATTTTGTATCAATAAAAGTATACTCATAGTACCTATGTGTAAACTTGCACTTTCCTGTGCAAGGACGGAGAAACGTTTATTTTGAATATTGGACGAAAGGGTTTCCATATTTCAAAGAGTCAATAAAATAGTTCTTATATGTAGTTGGCCACTATCCTTACGTATGGCCTTATAGCCTATGTCTTTATCTATAGAAAGAAAAAATATTTAAGTATTAAAGTTTATTAATATATTATATGCTGTTGTTCACGGCCAAAAGAAACTACCTCTGGATAGGCAGGGCATTTAGTTGTACTGAGTTGCTCCTGCATTGATCTGTGTCTAACCAGAGGTATTTTTATTTCTTAGAAAGAAATACAGGGTTAAATTGGAGATGTTTTCCTCATTGGTGTTTTTTAATAATTAATGACTGTGAAAATGTGCACTATATGCAACTAACTTCTGATTTAAACTAGTCCTGCATTTGATATTTCAGATTCGAAAGCTTCTTACCTGTTTTTTCTTCTTATTAACATACTTATCCACTGTAGTTCTGTAGTTGGCTATCAGACTTTACAAAGAAAGTGCTTTTAAAGGCTTAATTTCTAAAGTTATTTTTATACTTCTGACTCCTAAATGCAAAGTAAAAGAGTGATTACTTTGGCTTTGATTTGGTCATACTCCAGGGAGATAGATATATTCAAATACGTGGTCATCATCATAACTGTTCATTATTGGTTTATGGCTAGCACAACATTTTTATTTTTCAACGCTACACCATTTTTTAATTTGAAAATATTTCTTCTTCTTTTTATTCTTTTATTTTTTTAAGGTTTATCCCTTAAATATTTTTGTCTTTTCCAGTGTCTTAAGTTCTTTGTTCTGTTTCTGTCTTTCCATATTAGAATCATAGAATCATAGAATAGTTAGGGTTGGAAAAGACCTTAAGATCATCTAGTTCCAACCCCCCTGCCATGGGCAGGGACACCTTACGCTAAATCATATCACCCAAGGCCTCGTCCAACCTGGCCTTGAACACTGCCAGGGATGGAGCATTCACAACCTCCCTGGGCAACCCATTCCAGTGCCTCACCACCCTAACAGGAAAGAATTTCCTCCCTATATCCAATCTAAACTTCCCCTGTTTAAGTTTTAACCCGTTACCCCTTGTCCTATCACTACAGTCCCTAATGAAGAGTCCCTCCCCAGCATTCCTATAGGCTCCCTTCAGATACTGGAAGGCTGCTATGAGGTCTCTATACAGCCTTCTCTTCTCCAGGATGCCCCAACTTTCTCAGCCTATCTTCATATGGGAGGTGCTCCAGTTCCCTGATCATCCTCGTGGCCCTTCTCTGGACTTGTTCCAACAGTTCCCTGTCCTTTTTACGTTGATGACACCAGAACTGCACACAATACTCCAGGTGAGGTCTCACGAGAGCGGAGTAGAGGGGCAGGATCACCTCCTTCAACCTGCTGGTCATGATCCTTTTGATGCAGCCCAGGATACGGTTGGCTTTCTGAGCTGCGAGCGCACACTGAAGCCACCTCATGTTCATTTCCTCATCAACCAACACCCCCAAGTCCTTCTCTGCAGGGCTGCTCTGAATCACAACTCCTGGCATGTGGCCATACAGCCAGTTCTTTATCCATCGAGTGGTCCATCCATCAAATTGATGTCTCTCTAATTTAGAGACAAGGATGTTGCGTGGGACAGTGTCTAACACTTTACACAAGTCTAGGTAGATGGCATCAACTGCTCTACCCCTATCCATCAGTTCCGTAGCCCCATCATAGAAGGCCACCAGGATTTCCCCTTAGTGCTGGCTGTCGCCAAGCACCTTGTTGATTTTCATGTACCTTAGCATGCCTTCCAGGAGAATCTGCTCCAAGATCTTGCCAGGCACAGAGGTGAGACTGACCGGTCTGTAATTCCCAGGGTCATCCATTTTCCCCTTCTTGAAAATGGGGGTTATATTTCCCTTTTTCCAGTCATCGGGAACTTCACCTCACTGCCATGATTTCTCAAATATGATGGACAGCGGCTTCGCAACTTCATTCGCCAGCTCCTTCAGGACCCACGGATGGATCTCATCAGGACCCATGGACTTGTGCATGTTCAGATTTTTAAGATGGTCTCAAACCAGTTCATCTCCTACAGTGGGCCCAAGGTCTTCATTCTCACAGCAGCCCCTGCATCTGCCTTCCAAGACCTGGGTGGTTTGGTCAAAGCCTTTGCCAGCGAAGACCGAGGCAAAGAAGTCATTCAGAACCTCAGCCTTCTCCATATCCTTTGCAGCCAGTTCTCCTGAGACCTTCCTGAGGGGGCCTACATTCTCCCTAGTCTGCTTTTTATTTACTACGTACCTGTAGAATCCTTTCCTGTTATCTTTAATACCTCTAGCTAAGTTTAATTCTTTCAGTATTTTCTTTCCTTCCTTTCCCCCAGCTTTATACAATTATTATCTATATAATTTTTCTCCATTTGCTTGATTTGTTTATCAGTCTCCCTGACTGAGCTCCTTTCTCTCTCAGTCAACTTTTGCTTTACTACCTTTTTTTAACTGTTGCTTGAGAGACTTCTACGACTATTTAATGCTCTCTTCACCTGGTAATTGACTGTGGCATCACTGTTGCCGAACTGCCATATGTGAGAGAGATTCAAGCTAGGCTAAGAGTGTCGGTTGCTATTTTCCTCATCATCCTAGCTGTTTTCCAAAATTGCCTTTTCCTCTGTTTTGTTGGTTCCAAGTTCTTGGGCTAAAGCATTCCCTAAAGCTTGTAGTGTACTGTCTTAAACTCATGCACAGGTTCTTTACTTCTGTTTCTCAAAGGAAGGAAAGAAGAGGTAAATCTGAGAAGATTCCTAGTTCTATCAGTGCTCTTCTTTTTTTTTTTTTTTTATAAGGAGATGATACTGAAACTCCCCCAAGAGCTGGGAGTCATGTCTGTGTTTGCTATTGGTCCTTGGGACTCAACAAAGGAATCTGAAACAGCTGTAGTGTTTGCAAGTCTGCTGCATACTCTTGAAGAGGTAACTTTCAGATGCTGTCAGTCTTCAGACTTTAATCCTGAAGTTGGAAAGGACATTTCAGGCACTGGTTTGAATCAAAACCTTGTCCTTCATGGCTCAGCTTTGCACCATGCTTGGCATAATCTTTTTGTTTGGCTACAAGAAGGCAGTATTTTCTCTAGAGAATCTGGATTTATATTGAAATTCTAGAGGAAGCAGGAGCCCTCACAGAATCTGAGATAAATTTGCAAGTTCAGCCAGTTCAGAAAAAAAAAGGCCTATAGACCATACTGGTAAAATAACTCACCAATAACTTTGTGTATTACAGGCTCATGAGGGAATTCTGTTTATGCAGTTTGACACTGGTTTTGATGGAGATGAAAAATACAAGAATGAAACCAGGTTTACTGGCTTATATACAGCAAATCTGTGCTTTTCACTTCAGTGCAAGTTAATGCTTATTTTACCTAGACTAACGTATTTTTCCTACAGAGTGTTTTGTTGTTTTTGTTTTTTTTCCTGAAAATAAACCAACTAAAAGCCCTTAGGATTCTGAGGAGCATTTATTATGTAGCTTTTCTCTTGTCAGTGGGTATTCTGTTCAGGCAAAATTTTGAAGGGTTTTTCAAAGCTAGTCTGGCTAAGTTGAAGACACGCGTCCATTTGTAGGAAATAAGAGAATGACCTCCTCTCCCACTGGTTGAAGTCAGCATGGAATGGTGACTACCCTAATGGGCCAAATGACAAGAAAGCAAAGTAATAGCAGAATCTTCTGAAATCTGTTAGTGAAATGTCATCTGTAAGGTGAATAGTTCTACCATTTGCACTGGTAACTACTGGGAGGGTACTGCATCTTCCTGATCTTTCATATCTTCCTAACCCTTCTTATCAGAGATCATATATAAAAGGTTCAGCATAACTTTTTTGGTGTTCTTTAGTAATAGACATGAAAAGCATTCTTTCACTTCATGTTGAGGTCAGATCTGACAAAAGCAAGAGTTCTTCCCTTGCTTTTCTTGGCTGCAGCAGAATTTAAGGACGACTGCTCACTTGTTGAAGGCAGGTCTATTCCTTGGCCTGGCAAGGTGGCTTATAGCAGTGAAAGGTCTGACAGTAAAACAACAGAAAGGTAACTAGAATCACCTCTTTGTAGGAATGAAGGCAATAGTATATACCCTTAACTGATGTTTTGTTTTTCTTAGGCATGGCTAATGGGAAAGAAACTACGATAGAAAGTATGATTGCAATGAGATCATGTTCTTTGTACTTAAAAAAATAATAATTTAGGAAAGAGTTCCACAACCACAAAACGTCCCATAGAAGTACTTCAAAACATATTTCTATGTAATAAATTAAGCCTAAATAGATCGTGATTTTGTTTAAAGCATTTTATTTGACTTGAAATGAACATTTTGAATTTTATTTTGGAGAATTCCATACTGGAATACTCTTCTTTTCTTTTCTTTTTCTTTTCTTTTTCTTTTCTTTTCTTTTCTTTTCTTTTCTTTTCTTTTCTTTTCTTTTCTTTTCTTTTCTTTTCTTTTCTTTTCTTTTCTTTTCTTTTCTTTTCTTTTCTTTTCTTTTCTTTTCTTTTCTTTTCTTTTCTTTTCTTTTTTCTTTTCTTTTCTTTTCTTTTCTTTTCTTTTCTTTTCTTTTCTTTTCTTTTCTTTTCTTTTCTTTTCTTTTCTTTTCCTTTCTCCTCTCCTCTCCTCTCCTCTCTCTCTCCTCTCTCTCTCTTCTTCTCTTCTCCTCTCCTCTTCTCTCTCCTCTCCTCTCCTCTCCTCTCCTCTCCTCTCCTCTCCTCTCCTCTCCTCTCCTCTCCTCTCCTCTCCTTTCCTTTCCTTTCCTTTCCTTTCCTTTTTTTCTTTTTTTCTTTTTTTTTCCCCCGAAACAGCAAACAGAACTGTTTCCTAGACAGCTGTGGGTAAGGCTTTCAAAACCAGCACCATTTACAATATTTCTTAACTGAAATTAACAAGATGCACCAAACCTTTCCTCAACCCTGTGAAGTCTTAGACAAAATCAAACGAAACTGCTACAATAGAACACAAAATGAAAAAAAACAGTTGCTGAAATTGGTGAGTCTACTGGCTTTGTAGCAATGAATTGGCTTGCTCTCTCTTTCACTCTTCTTTCCAAAAGCTAGTTGATCTGAACCCTAAAGAAAGAAGGAAACAAGGAAGAGGCAAGGATGACACAGGCAAGCTTCAGTGTGGAAAGAATAGCACCATGATGATCTTTAACTAGAGAGTTTTCCTCTGAAATCTTTAAATAAAACAACCACTTTTCTTTATTATTTAAGTTTTTTTTTACATACTTCGCAAAGTAAAAAAGGAAGAATCTTTAATATGGGTGATAATGATAAACAAGATAGCTGAAATTCAATACACAGAAACATTATTTGTGCTGTAATTTTTAATATCCCTTCCATAATTAGGAAGATTGCATTTTGCCTTCGACTATTGCTAGCATTTGACATGCTTAAAATTGCATTCTAGAAAATAATTCTGTCCTCCAAATGATCTGACAAGGTTATTAAAAGCAAAAGCTTATGCTCTTTTTTTCTTTTCTAATAAATCTTCCAGGATAATTTTGCTGTTTATTTTAATAACTTAATGCTTAGGTAGCCCTCATAGAGTTGCATACAGATTAGAAATAAACATGGTGGGATTGCTGTTGTTCATGGCATGACTTTATCTGTTGTTTGTATCTATTGAGTCTGTTTGTTGTTTAGGATTACTAGAAGACTTCCGGTTCCTTTTTATATTGTGTAGTGCTCAAAGATATATTTTTCATTGAAGAAATTTTAATATGATTCTACAATTAATGGTTAACATATGTTCTTGGCTAAGCACATTTGGTTATTCTCTTGGTTGACACATTTGTGCAAAGAGAGAGCAGATAATTCATCCCAGATCATGAATAAATAGTAGCTGAGGTAATATGTTGTAAGGTATCCAGATGCAGAAGCTTTCATTACCATTTGCAGAGGTATTTCTGAGTAAACTGACATATCTGTAGAAATATGTTCTTATGGTTGTCCTAATGGCTGTCACTTTTGTTGTAGACAATCTCTGCAGCTATGTAGAGGCTTACTGCCGAAATCTTGTCAGTAACTGATTTCAGTTCTAAGAAATGTGTCTTTTTCTGTAGTTGCTTAAAGACTGGAACTGCATTAAGTAATGACTGATGACTGCCTTTAACCTATTTCATCTGCAAGGTTAATAGTGTTTTGGACTGGTTGGTTGTTTTGGTTTGTTTTTTTTTTTGTTTTTTGCTTCTTTTTTTTTGTTTTGTTTTGTTGCTTTTTTTCTCTTTTTTTTTTTTTTTTTTTGGTGAGAGGTGTCATTTTTTTCTTCCAGTGATTTCATGTACAGTTTTTCTTGAATCTTTTTGCGCTTTTCTGCCACAGATGCAGTTGGTGCTTCTCTGTAAAGTCTGGAGTAGAAAGAAACTGATGCTAAATGTTCAAAAGGAAGATGAGACTATTGAATAAATCATAATTCCTGACACACTCTAATGAATGTTACAATTACTACTTCCCTTCCTAATTTCACAGTTTATGGATAGATAACATTTTTCACATCCTTCAATAGCTTAATTTTGACTCCTTTGATGGGGAACTAATAGAAAAAAAATCAAGATCTTTTATTTTTAAAACACTGAAACAAAATATTTACTTTCCAGACATTCTTGAGGATAAAAATCTTGTCAAAATTTGACCTATCTTTATACAATTAGCCTGTACTGATATATATCTCTCACCCTTTCCTTCCCCTTTTCCTCCTATAGCATCATTCAACCATACAGAAGAGGAGCTCTAAAAAACAGACAAACCAAAACCAAAAGTGTCTTGGAATAAATTAGAGACATACAAACTTGTAAGAAAGAGACAATGAAGAGACTTAAGACTGCTGTCGGGGATTTATAAGTGTAAATGAATCTCTGAATGAAATCTGTATGTAAATTATGCTGTAGCTCAGCAGCAGAAACGTAAAGTGGAGGGATCACAGTATTAGTGCATTACAGAGGTCATTTCAAGGACAAGGCGAGTGGATTGCGGGGTCCTCAAAAGTAGCAGGTGTAGTACTCTAAGTAGCTACATCTTTCTTGTCCCTAGTCAGCTGATAACCTGTGGATCTAGTACACCACCACGTCTATCAGTTCACTACAGGTTTTAACACATTGTTACTACATTGAAAAGGGAGAGTTGAAAATGATTAAGGACCATTTTGACCTTGCTTTTCCCCAAAAAATGTGGAAGAGTGTGGTATTATTTGTCTATCTTTTAAAGTCTTTGAAACTTCCAAATGAAACAAAAAGAATGTCACAAGATGAGCACTAAAACCAGTGTCAACAGTCGCAATACGTGTTTTGTTTCTGAAGTAGTGGTTGTTTTTAAAAACTCATGCTGCAAAAGCAGTTGTAGTTGCCTGTCAGTAGCAAATCTTTTTTACTAACAATTTTTCCTTCGCCTTCCCTGGTTAATATGGTAGTAGTGCTTTGGTTTGTTTTGTCAGTATTTTTGCATAATTAACAGTCACCTAGGTTCTGCATGATTTCTGTCTCTTGCCTGTACCATATACCATTGCTGTTGTTGAATAATAGAGCTCACTAAAAAGGGAGAAAATCATGATCGCTTTTCTTCTGGTATTTCATGATTAAGGGGCCGGTATAAAGTGCTTACCACTATCTCAAAACTTAAGTTGCTCTGAAATTTATGTTTTGTAAATAGTCATGAGAAGGAGTCATTGATCTAGACTGTTCAACTTTCTCCATAACTTATTGAAACTTATAGTTACTGATGGGGTGGAAGTCTCATTGATTTTAAATGAAAGGGAAAATAGCCTCAAACATCCACATACCCGTAAGTGTGCCTGCCATTTAGCTGCCTGTAAGTGAGCTTGTGTTTACAAAGGATATGCGATTACCGGTTGTGTTCTTAAGCATGCCTGAAGCATCCTTTGAGACTTTTCCTTATTTTATTCTGCTTGCAGCTTTTGCTTTTCATTGCTCAGTTACATGGGATTGCGTACATGTACCTGCTTAGTGTTGAAACAGCAAATAAAAAGGGTACGTAAGAACAATATATTCAACAGCGTTGGACACTAGATCCTCAAATGCCTTTTCTTGCTAATTTGGTGATAATTAAGAATTGTTAACAGGTGTGCCATTTAAGGATGTAGCTGTGTTTTAACTGGCATTTGTGTTAGCATTATTTTAAAGAATTCGCTATCTATCTCCATGTGCCTGTGCACTTTATACAGGAGTTGTTTGTGAAATAAAGTTTGGCTAGGCAAGAGTGGATGCATAAGAACAGTCTGGTCAGATCTGAAATTCTATGACATTTTTCTCCTGACCTTCTATTGAGGTCAGTCATATTTCTGCCATTGACCTTGGTGAAAGAGGGATCTGGTCTTTCATAAATCAGTCAAGCCTTTGTTGAGATGATAGTCACATTTCGGATAAAAAGCTACCATCATTTTAGGCTGAAAGAACACATGCTAATTTGGAGTAGAGGAGTTCAAACAAAAATAGGAATACAGAGATCTATAGACTGGAATGGACAAGCCCCAGAGGCAAATGGGAAGGCATAATTGCTAAAATTGCAGTATCAGTTTAACTAAAAGGAATTTCCATTTATATTTATCTGAATGCCCGTGCTGTAATATATGGTATTACAAGGCCATTCATAAAAGGCTGCTTCTAAACTAAAAATTCTCAGTTAAAATGACTAGGAATATTTCTGTCATGAAAGATATTCTAAAAATATTGACAAGAATAAATCCACACCATTCTTTGGGAGTACTCTGCTTTCATCTATCTCGGAATTTAACATTTGTTGAAGTAAATGAGAGGCAAAGAAAGCTGTGAAAAATGTTTTCCAAATGTGTATCACTTACAAATTAAATTCCTCTTCTGTTGAAGCAGCTCTTTTTTTATCAAATTTGAAACTATGCTTAGCATATCAGCAATGAAATAGCAAGTATTTACAAACTCAGCCCTTTAACAGTGAACTTTATTAATAAGCAAACTTCAGAATTTTCAGGAACTTTTTAAAGCTTAAGGTTTATTTTTTTACTGGTTAAATTTTGCAAAAGGGGACCAATGAGGTTTAACAATTCCTAATTAATTTCTCCGAATTACAATACTGTCTCTTTTCATTAACCAGATTTTTTACGCAGCCTTTTTTATTTTTTTGTTCTTTTTCTCTTCGGAAGTCCCTTCCAAAGATAGAAAACATATAGATCTACTTCTTTGAAATCCCTACAAATTAAGTGTCTTTTTTGAGTATCTTAGCCTCCTTCCCCCTTCTATTTATTTATAAGCTACAGTGTTAAATATCCTCAGAAAAAAAATAGGCTACATGTTTTAGTAACATTTCTGCTAGTGTGCTCACTTTTTCAATTCTCTGTAAATACGTTTTCACTTCCTGCTCCAAGCCATTGTGGGTTGTTAACATTTCCTATGTTTACTTTAGAAATGGCTATAATTCAAATTAGGACAAGGTGTTTAATCTCTGTTATTAGTAAAAGCTTGTAAAATACTTCTAGGCACACTTTTTATGGAAACCACTAGGCAAATGTCCTAACAAATATTGAAGTATGGGCATTTTTAAGTTTCTTTAATCATAGAATCATAGAACCATAGAACAGTTAGGGTTGGAAAGGACCTTAAGATCATCAAGTTCCAACCCCCTTGCCATGGGCAGGGACACCTCACACTAAACCATGTCACACAAGTCTCTGTCCAACCTGGCCTTGAACATTGCCAGGGATGGAGCATTCACAACTTCCTTGGGCAGCCCATTCCAGTGCCTCACCACCCTAACAGGAAAGAATTTCCTCCTTATACCCAATCTAAACTTCCCCTGTTTAAGTTTGAACCCATTACCCCTTGTCCTATCACTAAAGTCCCTAATGAAGAGTCCCTCCCCAGCATCCCTATAGGCCCCCTTCAGATACTGGCAGGCTGCTATGAGGTCTCCACACAGCCTTCTCTTCTCCAGGCTGAACAGCCCCAACTTCCTCGGCCTGTCTTCATATGGGAGGTGCTCCAGTCCCCTGATATCCTCGTGACCTGAAGAAAGGTGAGTCTACATGAAGAATGTGAACTATGTACTTCAAGAAGCGAATATGTAGTACTAAGGGATAAAATGAGAGCTTCTCTAGCTGAAGTTTAACCTTGTTGTTGCCTATTAGGTAGAGTAGCTAGGCAGCTGAGGTGAACTGGGGAAGACCCTGCTAGCTTGCTTTTGTAAGAGAAGTTTAGAATGGTAGCTGGATACGTATTTTTCATTTTTATTTTTACAGGGAACACCCAGTTTTGGGCCCCTTGAACTGTTTCTTTGGTGAGAAGAGCAAACTTGTTTTTCAGTCTGTTCAGTGTCACAAGATCTCTGCCTGTATTTCTCTCACTTGCTGGTAAACCTCTGGTTTTCCATCAGTACTTGCATGAGGTCAAACTTACTTGTCTGCTGCTGCTAAGCTGTGTTAATTAATTATTACCCTCTGCTCTTCATCAAAGCATTCTCCAGAAAAGTGGTTTGATTCATACTTACCCCAGCTCAGTGGAATAAATTTGGGCTAAAGAGCATTCAGGAAAATACTTATACAGGAGAATGTAGGGCAAGAACCTCAGAGTGCATGAAGTTGGTCCAGAACTGTGAGGAGGAGAGATAAGCAGCAAATCCAGATCAGTTTCTTAGTTGAGGAAGACATAAGCTTTCTGGTTTTGTCAGCCTCTCAAATTCATCTCCATCAACTTGCGAACCCAGGAAGCCTCTATTTTCTCTGGGTTAATTAGCATTTGTTTAGGCCTTCCCATGTGGTCCAGTGACTGAATAATAGATTCTTTTGTTCCAACTCTCTTTTTTTCAAAGAAGGCTTAATTACTTCACTCAGTTGACCAACATGCTATTTAGTTTTAGAGAAATTTGCAATTGCTCATAGATCAAGGACAGCCTTGCTGACAGACACTAACCACCTTCAGCGTAAGAATATTTAATAGACGGGAATATATTATTACTGAAACTATGAGATTTGTGAAAATTGATTATGTGGTATTCAGTTTCTTATGCCTGTTGAAATGTTTAATTGCTGGAGTGTTAGGAGAATTAGGTTTACTTTCCTCTATGTTTAAGAATATGGCTTCACAAAAAAACTGTGCTGGGACTTCAGGGGTTCTACGTGTATCAATGAGGAATAAAAGTGTTGCTGCTGTGTAACAAGAGCTAGACTTAAATTTTTGTTGTAATGCAGCCATAAGCTCTACATATTAACAGTTCCTTTTTAGCAGTTCATTGAAAGAATGATGTGTCTAGAAGGAATTTGTTTTTTTTTTTTTTTTTTTTCTATCTTAAAATTAAAAAAGGCAGCAGTCCTAGGGTTAGAATTGCCTGGGTGTGTGCTATGATAGAGTATGTCATCATTCCTCTTGAAAATGGCTGGAGAAGGCTTATAAACATTTACTATCCCCTAGTTTCCTACAACTGCTTTATTAATTTGCCAGCAGTGAAAGAAATGTATCAGACGACTGAAGTTGTGAAAGAGCAGCAATATTTTACACCATCTTGTGTTTTTTGAAAGGTCTTAACATGACTGGGATAATTAGAAACATTTTGATTGTATGAGTAATCTGAATGCAAGCAGCATTTAGGATTTTCATGGTTTTTATTAAATTTTTTTTTCCACAAATATCAAAATAAAGAAGACAACTGCATCTTTGAGCATAATGTCTTTAATAACAACAGATTCTCTCTTTTAATAACATTGGAATCATAGACATTTTTTATGCTATCTGTAAAGGTATACATCAGACCTGGAATGAAAAATAGAATCCTTATTCATAACTGGAATTATGTTTATACACCAGCAAAACTGAAAACAAGAAGTCAGGATTTGATGAGACAAAACCCAACAGATCTCAGTTGAAAATATTTTGGAATGGTCACTATTTTGAATTGCTTACCTCAAACTCATGTTACAATACTACCAAGAGGCAAGAAGAGTGTGATAGCACTGTTTCTGTGGTAAATTACTAACCAGCCTGCAGCTGTGTAGCTCATTAAAAACTGTGTCATTTAGGGATATTTTGAAAACACTGAGGTCCTTTAAAAAGACTGGCAGTCTATGGTTGTCAAACAGACATGCAATTATTGTCATAATATTGCCATCAATTGGATGGGAGAAATTATATGATGAACTAAGAAGCTGCTTAATATCATTTTGAGTTTTCCCAGCACAATTTCCCCTTTGTTCAGACCAGCCATCACCCATCTTTGAATATTTGAATGCAAGGACTCAGAGTGTGTGCTGCAACCGTTCATGAGTACTAATTATAACTTCTTCACTCCATTTTCTGAGGGCAACAGTATTTTCCTTTTCTTTCTTACTAACAGTCTCCAGCCACTTACATTACCCTGTCCAGTCACAGGCCTGGCAATCAAAAATCTGGCACCATCTTTCCTTGACATCCACTCTGTTCTCCAGAGATGTTCTCCTTCTGCCATGCTGGGGTTGCTGAGCATAACTGAAACTGCGAGTCTCACTTCTTCCCTCTATGAGAGCAATGAAGCACCCGTAGTGTCTGAATCACACTGCACAGCCCTCATATGGCTACAGTGCAAGTTGCCCACATGATTTAGCTCTGTGCTGACATTATTTCTAAGAGTGACTAAAGTGCAAAAGTGAGTAAAGCGCAAAAGTGAGTAAAGCTTGTCAGGCACCAGACTGCAGCTGCCTGAGCTGCTGCTCACCTCCTAATGCCCTCTTGACAAAGTGGTTGTAGTTTGTGTACATTGCTTGAAGGCAAGCCCTCTTCTGGGTCCTGTCCAGGGTTCCATTTGCTGCCAACTTCTGCCTCTGCTCACTGGAAACTGAGGTTTGTTACCTTCAGCTCTCTCTGTTCCTTGCCATTATAAACTGTGCCCCATGGCAAGAAAAACCTCCTGTGGTACCCAACTGACTTCTGGCACTTGCTTTGCAAGGTTTATAAGGTGCTTATACCTAAGGAGGTCGGGATGGGTCACAGAGAGGAGAAGGGCTGGGGACAAAATCACTGTTCTGGTAGTTGTGGGAAGCATTAGGAAGCTCTAGATAAAGTAGCAACCTCTCTTTTAGAACCTTAGGCCACCTGCCTTTTCTTTCTCCTACTATCTCCTTCACTTTCCTGCTCATTCTTGGTGTACATGACTCAGTCCCATCCCCTTTAGCTTCTACAGGACTCAGCCTTCAGTTTTATTAGATGCCTAAAGACAGCTACTTAAGGGAGTTTAAAGAGAGGAAGCAGAGCTTTAGTCCAGTTGATCTCACTGAACAATCGTTTTCATGAAAACCTTAGTAGACATTGAAGTTCTTTTGTAAACCTGCCCCCTAAACGGTAGGATTTCTCCTTTCTTTAGGCATAAATTTCAGGTTTAGCTCATTTTGCTCTTCAGGGCACACTTTCATCATCCTCTAATCACCTACAACCAAATGTCAAAAGTACCAGTCCTAGCAAATCCAAGATATTATTTCCAGTATATAATAGAAATGTATAGCTGAGACTGGCAATTCTCTGTTAATCCTTAAATGGTTCTGATGGCTGCTTCTCTAAAACTCTGTCTTTTCAAAAAAGTTCTTCTCCCTCTCTTCTCTAAGCATCACCAATATTCATTATCTACGTCTGGTTGTTTTTTTGTTTGATCGTTTCTTTGTTTGTTCAACACCTGCCTCCAGAATATCTCACCATTCTGTAGCCTGGGAAAAAAAAATTAAAATCTCTGCTGCTCCTATGCTTGTCACAAGCTTTGCTGTATCTTTTAGCATCAGAATGCATTTGACTTTCTTCTTGCAATACACCTTAGTAAGTATTTTTAAAGTAATGCAAGAGAGCTAGCACTCCCTTACTTTTTTTTTTTGTTTTGCATTTGTGAAAAATAACCACAACAATCTAATTCCACAAAGGGAATCTTGTTTACTTTCCTTGTACTTATCTGAAAGTTAGTTTTTCTTTTCTGTTATTTCTGCTATGCTCATAGAATCACAGAATCACAGAAGGTTGATGTTGGAAAGGACCTCCAGAAGTCACCTTCTAACCCAGGCCCTCAGCTCAAGCAGGGCCATCTAGACTGGTTGTCCAGAATCACATCCAGACAGCTGTTGAGTATCCCCAAGGATGGAGACTCCGCAGCTTCTATGGGCTGCCTGTGCCAGTGCTCGGTAACCTTCACAATGGAAAAAAGTGTTTCCTGATGTTAAGAAGGAACCTCCTGTGTTACAGTTTGTGCCAATTACCTCTGGTTCTGGCAGTGGGCAGCAGCCTGGTTCTGTCCTCCTTGCACCCTCCTTTCAGGCATTTATACACATTGGTAAGGTCCCCCAGAGTCTTCTCTTTCCAGGCTGGGTAGTCCCAGGTCTCTCAGCCTTTCCTCATATGAGAAATGTTCCAATGGGTAGTATTTATATGGTTTGTTGTTCAATTTTTGTTGTTTGTTTCTTTCTTATTAAAGCTTTTTCATAGTGTTTGTTGAACACCAGAAAGAGTTATTTTTCATTATAAGAAAATATTTTTCATTATAAAAAAAAATATTTTTTTAAGTATTATATGTGAAGCATAATTTACTATTACTATGCCATCATTATTAAAAAGAAATAAAGGGCATGGATAATTTCATCCAAATTATTTTTAAGATAGTATTTTACTGAAGCCTTTTCTGCTTTCATGCTAGAATAATTTCTTTATTTTTTTATAAAAGTCCTCCTACAAGTTTGCTGTTAAGCTGGTGACAATTTTGTCTCCTGGATAAAAACACTGGATAATGTTAGTTTTTAATGTTCTGTTAAAGTTCTAATTTTGTGTCTGTAAGTTCAGAGATGTAAAAAAAAGTAAAAATAAATTGTAATTCAAGCTAAAAGACTCATTGCTTGCTTTGGTTTTGCTGGTTTTTAACCATGTGGATTCTAGTGTGGAACTACATCCATTGTGTCACTGCACCAAGGCACAAAGGTATGCTTTTGTGTTTGTGCACATGATACTGGTGGCTGAAGTTCAAACTTCAGGACTTCCTCATACTTGCACTTTGTTTGCACGAAGTTATATGGTCTGGGAGCTGTAAGGTCTGGTAATTCTCAGTGTGCCTACCTATGAGCACATTTTTCAACATTGGTTACCCTCCAAAGGTTTCATGAGATATTTAAGCAGAGGAGCTCTGTGGTGTTGAGCAGTGACCGTGCCCCGGTGAAAAGCATTAAGGTTACACAAAAGTATACCAAACAACTTTCAAAATTATGTCTTGTGACACATTTGTCTTTTCTCAGGCTCATAGCATCAATCAAATCTTGCAGCCAGTGACTGGAGTAATTATCTCATCCAGTGCTGTCCTATCTATTTATTTTCAGGGACATTTTCAGGCACAAAAGCTGTAAAATTTTAAATCACAATTATACAGAAAAAAATGCATTCACTAGTACAATGTCTAAGATTTTGTGCTTTTTGTTCATCAGATGTTGAATTATACCGCCTGTTCTGCTATGGAGCTGCTGATTACAAGTATGCATGCATACTTACCTCCATCATTAGCACTTTGGCCAGAAGCCTTTCTCTCTTTCCCTCTACCTGCTCTTCCTTTTGCAACCAGTTGTATGCACTGTGTGAGTACAGATTTTAAGTTCTCAGGAAGAAGTCTTCCACTTTGTATATTGCTTGTTCTACTTATTCTGCCATCATTTAGTGGTCTTTGATATTTGAGTGTAATATTTTATACTTGAGCAGGACTCTGGTGAAAGTGGTGTCTTCTTGAACAGAAGTTTCTAGCATCTTTCAAGAGGTATAAAGCCAATCTATCCTACACAGCAATCAAAAATAGCAAGTGTCTACAGTTCATTTCTATTTAGAAAATATCAGAGTAGAAACTCTTCAGCTAAGGTGTGACTACAATTCAAAATAAGAAAAGATGAATGATGGCTGTAGCTGAGACATCATGTTAGTAGAACTGATGGAATTTTCTACCATAAGGAATACAAGTGTTAAGCAGGAAGGAAATATTATTTCAGCATTTTGGATTAGTCTCAGTATTCATTTGCCAGAAAGAAGTGGCAACCTCTGCAGAGTGCAGAAGCTCAGGCACTGTACTAATCAGGAGGATCCTGGTCCTTCCAGCCCTTCCATGCTAGGCAAGGAGAAGAAAAGGGAGGAATGTTGGAAGACATGTTCCATGGTGCCAGGTTAGGCTCTGAAGATGAACAGCAAACCAAAACCAGCTTGCTTACAGGGAGGGAGGGTCTGGTTTGTGAACAGTAAAGTAGGCATGAAAGTAAAATGAAGTGGAATTGTTTTTTGTTCCCACCTCTTACTATGTCAGTATGAACAGAGAAGATGAGAAGACATCAAGCTTTAGCTTTTGAGAAGGAAAGGAAAAGAATACTGCTGAATTACACATCCTGTCCTCTGGCTGGCATTCCTGTTCCTATTGAGGTATTTTCCCACATAAATATGCAGTTTTCCTTTTAGATTACTGGGCTGCCGTTAGAGTTAGTATTAACGGTTTTGAGTTGATAGTTTATCTGAGTACTCAGTACAGGGGTGCACAGTAAGATCTGACATAGCTGAAGTTAAGGTACAGAGCAGGGGTCCTGTATCTTAACAGACCAAACTTTGATACTGATTGAATGACAAATCAGCTTTTGGGGAAAAAAGGAAATAAAAGGAGGTTAGCTACAGCAGACTTCTGACCCTTGACTCAGGAATGATCTGGTCAGGGAAGAATTAAAAATGCTGGTTTAGCCTGGTGTGGATGATTAAACAGTGTCAGTTTCTTAGGTTAGGGTGGTTTATAGCTTGAGTGAATTTTAGCATTAATAAAGTGCAATTTAATAATGCAGAAATATCTACTGTAAGGATTTACTATCCTACTAATTCCTTGCTCTTTTGGGTTTTGTACCCACTTGCCATCTCCCTTTCCTTCTCACCTACCCCAGTATAGGGTAGAATTATTGGGGCCTTACTCTTTCTCCACATCTTTTGCAGATTTTGGTCAGTTAGGGAAAAAGACTAGCATAGGTCTGTTGCTATTTTAAGACAGCAGTTTAATCACCTCGGTCTACATATGTTTATTTTCCAAGTTTAATAAAGCATATATTCTCAGGAAGAATTATGTACATATCAGGACTAGTATTCTAATACCATGCTTGTTTATACCTACCTTGAAATCATGTGCAGTGCAAATTCAGTTTGATCATATCATGCTGATTTCTAAATATAATTTTAGTGCTTCCTACAGCGATTGATTTCATCAAAGGATTCAGTAAGAACCTGGTTTTAAAAAAGAGAGTCCTGTTTCATGCTTATCTGCTAATTAATCATATGTTCTTGAAATATATTTATGCCAGCATTTTAAATACACAAGGTATTTTACATAAGTCAGAGACTAATTAGTGTACTGAAAATTGCATTTTTATAGCAACCAAGTTCGTAGAAGCTGGCCATTTGGAAACATAGATCTAACATGGAAATTATTTTGCAGTATTAATGTAGTGACTAGTACCAGCAGGAATGCAACAATGTTTTTTAATTCTATTGTTCACCTGTGCCAGTGCAAGACCTCATCAAACCTCTTCAAAAGATGCAGTGACTAAAATCTAGCTACTGTCTTGTCCTGAGTATTAGCTGCAAACGTATAAAAAAAGGAGATCTTGTTTTATGTCTTCAAAGCCTAACCATCCCAGTCTTTGTGCACCTACCAAGGAAAACTCACACATAGCTGGCAGTGATAAGGACAGCAGAAAGAGAGCATTAATTTCTTTGAGCAGCATTAGAGTAGAGGACTCCTGCTGTGCTCACCAGTTACTTGCTCTTCACAGCTGCCTTCTCAGCTGGGGGTTCTAAATCAGCACTGTAAGAAAGGACAGAGATGACCATAATGTATTTGTTCATTATGGTGATTTTCTTCACAATGGTGGAAAGGTACTGTTCAGATAATACTCCATGTTTCTTTTTTTCTGATTGACTAATGCTTATTTTTCCCTATCAGTGCATAAAATCAGTCAACTGTACATATTTTGAGTGTGTTAGGTCTGATGTTTGAATAGCTTTACAGAAAACAATAAAAGCACAGAGGCACTCATCACAAAACTGATGTGTTATGTTTTTATTTAAATATGTTTCCTCTTTCCTTCCCTTCTTTCATAGTGTGCATTTAAAGTTATGCTTGGTCAAAATCTAGTTACATCTAGAAACTATATGGGCAGGGTAGATCTGTTGCCACTCTAGAACTCTTTGCTAAGATATTCTTCCCTGAGAAAGAAATATTAAGCCAATATTAAGCGTTTACACAGTAGCTGTATCCCTCTGAAGAAGTTGCCTATTTTCTTCACACTAAAAGGAGAGTTAGCGGCAAGCTCAGATGTAATTGTCTACGTTAGATGACACAAATCTCTCTGAGGCTCTGTCACTTGGGTGTTCTTCCTTGCCAGAGAAATCTTTATACTTAACATCATTTCTGCTCTTTATATGAATAAGGTACTATGCAGGTTGTTGATTGACAGGTATTCCTTTGGAAATACAGCAGCAGCTCTACATAATGTCACTCACAGATATTGATGTTTAACAGTTAATGAGTGATGGGGCGCTACTGAATAAATCCTAAACTTGCCCACCAAGTCTGTAGACACAATATTCTATGTTAGGGTAAGACATTTAAATGGTTAGGAAGGACCTTCTAGTGTTGTGTTAATGTCTTTAAGTGTAGGCTGATCATGCTGAGTTTGGTCCTAAGGATCCATCGGATGTGGTCACAGGTTCTGAGAGGGTATGGATACACATCTTTTAACTATATATATTTTAAAACCAATTGGTATGAAAGTTTTCTTTGTATATGCGTCATTTGCAAATGTATATAAACATTATAAAACAGGCTTTTTTTATCTTCAACTTACATTTGGTTACCTTCTTAGATGGTGTTACATTGTGATGTGCTCTGCAGATTGCATTTTTGGTGGGTACCTGCCATTTATTTTAAAAAGACTTTACCTAATCAGACATACAGTGTAACGCCCCTGGAAACCACTTACTGTGTCACCAGGGGGGGCAGATTTTGCTTAACTTAGATAGCAAAATACTTAACTACCCAGTCTTCTAAACATAGTTGAGCATCCCATTAACACGTTTTCCAGAAGCAGTGGTGAGAGTAACTCCTACAGTCTACACTTGGAAGTTCAACTTCCACTTGCTACAACTCCACTGAGCAAGCTAACTAATGCTCCTGCCAGGAAATTTCTCCATGCTTTTGTCTTGTTAATAGTGAAAAAGGATGAAAAACATAAACAATGTGTGTTGAAAAGATGTGGGGGTCAGCAACAGGGACATTAATATGAACTTCAGGAGGCCCTGTCGAAGTTCCTTGCTCCAGTATGCTTTTTCTGGATGTATCTAGATGTGTCCTTTTGACCTAGATTCACTCAATATGTTTACTAACAAGCAAAAATGTGTCCTAGTTTCACTTAGGGCTTGGGTTTCATTACAAGACTGACATAGTTCTGGTTTCTAATTCCTAGCCAAACCTTAGGTGATACTCCACACCTCAGTAAGACAGCTTTTCTGTACAGCATAAGCAGCTATTCTTATAATTGTTGCAAGTCATGAGGAAAAAAAGAATTTAAAAAAAATCAAGACTCATGTAAGATACACTCTCTTGACACCAAACATACTCAGAAAAAGAAAAACAAAGCCCAAGATATTTCCAAGCCTTTTTGTAGCTTATCTGTTATGGTTTGTATGTCAGTATTTTCACTGTGGGTTTGTTTTGTTTTGTTTGGTTTTGGCTTTGTTGTTTGTTTGTTTTTTTTTTCCCACAGGCTTCAAACTTATAATTTGTTCTCATGCCTCAGTTTTCCTTATAGCCCTTTTGATCTTTGTGTTCAGAGCTTTTCATTTTTAGCCTAATGTAGGTGGATAAGAAGTACGTTGCTGTGTACAGGAGTTCTATACCCAGGCTCTGTTATGTGCCAGCAATAAACCTCATTTGCTCAAGAAACAGCAAAAAAGGACAGAAAGCATGACTGTGTTGAGGTTATAATGTCATGTTGGGATACACATACACCTGGTGTGAGAGGGCAGTTCCCACAGCATTTCTGGCTGAGGTGTATATGTATATATAGAACAGAGAAGAATATATATAGTAGAGAAACAATTCACTAACTGTATTTTTACTCATAATTTTTGTCAGATGTCTCTTATAATTAGTTGTATGGGAATAGATTGTTCCCATCATAAAGCAATTAAAAGTGCTTCTGCACTATAATAATATAAAGTCACATAGAAGCACAGCAGGATTTTCCTGTGCATATGACAGTTTCATGCGCCCTGAAGATGTCAAACAAAGTGTAAACTCAGAATTCCTGCTGCTGTTCAGGTCTGGCTAAAACCAACCTGGGTATGCTGCAAAAAGAAATAATGTGAGATTGTGTTTGTAAGATCTAGAAGGTGGTATGTGATCTGCACCCAAATTAATCCAAAATCTTGTGCTGGGGCTGAATCCTCACACAGCAGGGACTGAGGGGAATATAAAACATGTTCAGATTTCATGTATATGTGAAGAAATTGTGGGGAAAAGGTGGAAGTGCACTTTAAATCAGAGGGTGAAAGGAGAAGCCTTGTGAACCGGCACAGAAAGGGTCAGGTAAGAAAGCTCCAGCACCCTGTGGTATCAGGAGAGCAGCACAACAGATCACGCTATCAGCAGGAGGAGGCTCATAAGCCCCAGTAAGATGGAAGAGCAGACATCACACCTCTGTTTTAGCCTGTGCCTGCTGGGAGGAGTCCTTCCCCTCCTCCCTGGTGCGGCTGCAGATCTGGCAGGGCTGCAGGGAAGGAGCTCTGCTCCCTCCCACCCTGTTTCGCCTCCTCGGCTGTTGCAGTATCTCTGCTGCTTTGGGGGTTTCTCAGGGCTGAGCTAACCAGATGCTATTTATTTTGCAAAATGTTGAAGATAATTGCATTCATATATAACTACACAGATAGATTTTGTGTATGCATTCTTGTGTGTGCGTGTGCAATAGCTGTCTGGCACGTTAATTTAGCCACTTGTCTTAGCCTCTTTTCGCTGCACAAATGAGCTTTTCTCAAGGGAGCCTATGCAGCTGATTGGGTCTGCCTCGTTACTAAGGCAACCCTTCTCCTCTCTGCTATATGGTTTATAACTCAGATTCACCAGGCAAAAAATGGAAGTGAAAAAAAACCCAAACCAGCATTGCTAGAGACCCTGGGGATACCAGTACTTAATAGATGCTCTTAGCTGACTTATTTATTCAGACAAGAATGCACTTTCTAAATGTAGAAGAGTGTTGAAGCAAACAAAATAAAATATAATGGTACTGTATAAAGGAGATGATAAAGACCAAATTAAAGTCTTGTACAAACACTGTATGAACCTGAAATTAGCTATGCTGTGCATAGCTGATGTAAAGGTATCATTACTGGATATATCAGCAGCTGTCCCTTTGAAGGTCATTCCTGATCAAGAGCAACAACAAAAACTCTTTATGCCAAAAAAGCCACAAATGTAGGGAGGAGTCCTTATGTCAGGCTGGCTAAAGCCCAAATAATATTTTATGTTTATTTTTTAGATCAAAATTATTAGTTTGTTCCTGCTTCCTGCTTTTAGGTGATTTGTATTGATTAAATACACCACAGATGTGGTGTACATTTTATGCTGAAACAAGGCATGATTTTGTCTTTGAAGAAGGACTTCTTAATCTTATTAGTATTTCAACAACAGAATCCAGAAACATGCTAATTAAAATAAAGGTGATTATACTCAGGGATGGATAACTGATTAAGGTAATCATATATGCAGATAGGAAGAGGGATGGACCTTTAAGCATTATGTCCTAATCTTTCCTTCAAGAAGCTGTGTTCTAACGTGCATTTCTGTTTACATTGGCACAAGCAATATACACTTTGCTATAGTCTATGATTTACATGTTTATTTCTTCATCTTGTGGCCAGTTCATTAACTGCAGATAATGACCTCTGTAATTTTAAGCTCAGGGGATCAAGTGGAGTGTTGTTTGGATATTCAAAAATCTGTGTAGATAGGATTGCAGTGAAGCTTTTTCAAGGGGGTAGATTTGTTTCTAGATGGAGTTAGATGCTTTTATCTCAAGGAAAGGCTCATACTTTGTATGTATGTATTTTCTCCATCTTTTCCAGTCTTGCTGGTGTCTGCTGCCTCTGTTACTATTCTGGTGGTGGATAGTGAGCTTTTGCTGTCAATTTCTCTTCCTGCCCAACTCCTTACACCTTACTCACTATGTAGTTGAATGAGTCCTTGAAGCAAAAATGTGCATCCTGATACCCTGGTACCTAGGGGGTTGCAGAGATACTTGGCACCCTGCAACAGCCTTCACTTCCTTTTTAATTTGTCATCCTGCTTCCTCTCACTGACTGGAGCTGCTGCTGCTGCCTCTTTTTTCCCTCTTCCTCTCCTTCTTTCCCTAGACCCTTTATCAAATCCATCAAGCAGGTTTTCAGATGCTTACTCTCCAACCCAACCCTGTCATATAAGTCTGATGTCTTTGTGGCAGGTTTATTGTTTCAATGTCATTTCTCAAGCACTATAAGTAATTGTGCTTGCACTTTGCTCAGCAACTGTTCTAGCAAACTCCATTGCCAACCTCCATTGAAAAACAAACAAACAAAAACAAATAAAAAGTTGCAATTAGCCAGAGTAGCATCATGATCTCCTCTGCCTCTGTGGGGTGGTAGGAAGAGCCACCAGTATCAGATATACTATCTGGGTTTGTTTGGATTGGGATGAACTATGGACTTTCAAGAACATCAAGAAGATAGGTCTGAGGAAAATAAATTCCATTTGAAATTTCCACTAAGCAGCTTCAGATGGTTGAAAATAAGAAATTATTTGCTTTCCATCAGGGCTACGCTATATTTTCTTACAGGATTAAGCACTCATACTATGTTAAAATATACACTTAGGGTATGTAGGTGCTAGATACCTTCTTTCTGGGATCTAGGATGCTCATATTCCTATAGGTAATGTAGCTTGCCTTTTCAGATTCTACTGTCAGTAGAATTTGATGTGATATGATTTTTTTTTCCTATTAAATGACATAGAGTTCATAGGTCATCTTAGGGTTATTTTCATGCTTAGTTACGTATACACTAATGCAAAGTGTTGGTGACTACAGCTGTACTTTTTGCCTAATGAGGCAGTATATGTCAAATCTGTGTTTGCTGAGATTCCAATTAACTGAATCTCAGAAATATGCCCTATCAACTTCAGAAGGATATAGAAATGCCCCTACTACATAGAATTTTCATTTTAAGACTGAATTTAAAATCTACTTCTGCTTTGAAAGAGGAGCAAAAACAGCTTTAGAAAGTTACAGATGACCAAAGTTCACTATGGATTAGGAATGAGAGTCATGTGGTGGTAACTGTTATGATTGATGCTTTTTTCCTAACAGGAACATAATCTATATATAATTTCTAGTCTGAACTCTTCATTAGGAGAAAAAGCTGACAGCTGCTTTCAAGGAAGTATTGAAAGTGGGCCACTGACAGATATTTTGGGAGACTAAAGCAGTAAATGATAACTGTTAGGCATTTCTTCCCTATATTCAGTAGAGGAGGATTTATCCACAACACTAATGCAGTTTTAAAAAGAGATGTTTATAATACAAATGTACATGTGTTATATCTGTTAACCTGTCCATGCCAGAAGAGGCTGTAAATCTCATTGTCTTCCTGATCCTTTGGCAAGTACATTTAACTAAGGATGAAACAGCCCCATTACTTTGAGCCCCATTACTTTGCAAAGTGCACATTGCTAGTGCAAGTCTGAAGGAGAGCTGTTAACAGCTGGGCAACAGGTATGCAGTGCTTATGAAGGTGATTTAGCAGAACAGTGTGGAAGACCTCAGTGTTCTATCTGTGGCTCTGCAAAGGTGGGGAGAACTAAGACAAGCAACCTGAATCAGTGGCGAAAAGTCTCCTGGGAGGCTGTGGCTGGAAGACAGTAGCAGGTAGCAGGTCCCACTGTGAAACTGTGTGATCCAGAGAGTTATATATAGGGAACTAATAGGCAGGAGAAGACTTTAACTTCTGTAGGAAGCATGGCTAAACCACAAAGTCCAGTTTTATTGTCCGCATTTTACAAGAGGTATCAGACACCTGAGAGGTCTTCGACACAACTTAAACATCACAGGTAGTGTTCCAAAGAGCTCAATCATCTTAAGTTAGTCACAAGAGGATGTGAGTGTTTAGAGTTAGATTAAAAAGCTTGGACTAAACTTGGAAAATCAGCTCTGAAAGTCATAAAGGAAATCTATATCTGGAAACTTAAAACAATTTTGAGAATGAGGACAGCTATGTAACAGCTTGATTAATTTTCACTGAAAACAACTATTCTATCTCTTAATTTCATCAAGGCATGGTTTTGAATAGAAGTCTGTGCTTTAGTCATTTATATATTATGATGCTCAGCGTAGTGCAAAGTGATCTGTGCTGGCCTGCTGTATAGAAAAGAGCCAGTCAGATATATTCCTTTCAGACTTTCCATTCAATGAATATAAATTCCCTTCCATAAGGGTAAATTGAAAATCTTCATTTTATGTGGTAATGAAGATACAAATTATGCAAGTTCCATTTCCAGGAATCTTAAATGAAATCCAATTTAGCATTATCAATTCTGTGATTTTCATCACAGAATTAATGTGTCAACTTGCAGGAATCACTCTTTTTCAGAGAGTACTGGTATTGGCTTTGCATGACAAGGTTTTGGTAGCAACAAGGCTACAGGTTGGCTTCTGTGAGAAGCTGCCAGAAACTTTCCCCATGTTTGATAGAGCCAGTGCCAGCCAGCTCCAAGATGGACCCTCTGCTGGCAAAGCCCGAGCCCACCTTTGATGGTGGTAATGCCTCCAAGATAACATATTTAAGAAGGAGGGAAAGTTACTGAGCAGGAGCAATTGCAGCTGTAGACAGGAGTGAGATTATGAAAGCAACAGCTCTGCAGACATCAAGGTCAATGCAGAAAGATGGAAGGCGCTCCAGGCACAGGAGCAGAGATTGCCCTGCAGCCCTTGGTGCAGACCATGGGGAGACAGGCTGTGCCCCAGCAGCCCATGGAGGTCCATGGTGGAGCAGACTTCCACCTGCAGCCCATGGAGGATTCCATGCTGAAGTAGGGGGTTGCCTGAAGGAGGCTGTGACCCCGTGGGAAGCCTGTCCTGGAGCAGACTCCTGGTAGGACCTGTGGCCCATGGAAGAGACCCATGCTGGAGCAGTTTTTTCCTGAAGGATGCACCCACAGAAGGGACTCACGCTAGAGCAATCTGTTCCTGAAGGATGCACTCATGGAAGGGACCCATGCTGGAGCAGTTCATGAAGAACTGCAGCCCATGGGAAGGACTCACATTGAAGAGTTTGGTGGAAGACTGTCTCCTGTGGGAGGGACCCCACACTGGAGCAGGTGAAGAGTGTGAGGAGTCCTCCCCTGAGGAGGAAGGAACAGCAGAGAGAACATGAGCTGATCACAACCTCTATTCCCTATACCTCTGTGCCACAGTGGAGGATGAAGTTGAGAAAACTGGGAGTGAGGTTGAGCCCAAGAAAAAGGCAGAGGTGGGGGAAGTGTTTTTAAGATTTGATTTTATTTCTCATTATCCTACTTCGAGTTGATTGGCACTAAATTTTGTTTGCCCGTCCTCACCCACAAGTCTTTTGTTATATTTTCTCTCCCTTGTCCACCTGAGGAAAGGAGTGATAGAGCTCTGGTGGGCACCTGGCACCCAGCCAGGGTCAACCACCACAGTACTGTGTGCCCCAAAGAATAAAATGATGTGTCAGATTTCAGAAGCCCTTTTTCTCCTGCACACTCTTTTTATGTAGCAGTTTCACATAGTTCTCTCTTATGTAAAATGTCTGGTTTTTAACAAGATCATTTACTGTTTAGCAGCACAAAAGTGTAGACACAGGGGCAGACTCCCTGGTTCAGAGCCTAGTTTCTTGCTGTTATATCTTTCCCACAAGAGCAAACATTACCTTGAAAAGGTATTTTTCATGTCCCTTGCCCCTCCAATCCTATGTGGAAACTGTTGTACATGCAGTTTTGGTGTTCTGTTATCTAGAATCCATCTAATTCCCAGTCAATTTGGAACCATTTCTCTTTGTGTCAACAGCCTTTTAACTTCTCTATTCCTTGTGTTTAGTCACTTGATGCATCTATAGAGACCAGTCAAAGCCCTCCCAGACTTTAAGCCTGGCCTATAACATGGCCTATATGCTCTCTTAAATATACCTATTTCTCCAACAGCCTGAATGCATCTTCAGATATATGAGCAATCAGAAGTGTACACAGTATAGCTGTGTCTTAGTAATGTCTAGTATACTTGCATAAATATTCTTCTAAGTCCACCGGGAAATACCTCATCCAATTTGTGCTAAGGTGCTGAGATGACATTTTGCTCTCTACTGGCAGTGTTTCAGTCATCCTTGAATTTGTGCTCTTCAGGCCTTATTAGCTGGTGGCTTCCAGCTGACAAGTTCCCACAACTACTGCGTGATGTGACATTTGGTATAATTAAGTGCATCCTATTTCCTATCCCACTCTTGCCAAGGTAAGTTCCTTTAATTTTGTCACTTACTAATTTCAGCAGTGAAATCTTACTTTAAAAATCTAGGTTAAGAGTAAAATTATTAATGAAGCAGTAAAAATGTGAAGATCTCTGTGAGCAGGACTGAACTGTGTGCCAAAGCCATCCAAAGCCATTCTTGCTGTCTTTGCTACCTACATTAACCTTGCAGCACCTTCTTCCTGGTAAAACTGAATGTCTTTCTTGGTAAACTTGGCAAATTTTCTTTCAGAAGCAGCTGCTGTGGTTTCTCTCTTCACCCACATCTTTGTCTACCTTTAAAATCTTATCTTTCCCATAATCCATAGTTAATAACTGATTTTAACCCTTAATGAAGTTAGAATGAATCCTTAACCTCCTTTATTTTATGTAAAGATTGGTTAATTCATCAGGCACATTTGCATGCACTAGCCTGCTCCATCATATTCTCCATGCCATAAAATGCTGGTTTTCTTCAAAAACCTACTTTAGTGGTCTTGTAACTGCAAGTTTATTATGTTTGATACTTTTGGGGAGGCTTTAACAAAACGTAAGAAGCTTTGCTTAACCCCGGTCCTATTGTGTTACTTCCCCTTCTCATAGATGGGTCATCAAAAATTCTGGTTTCCTGCTTTGCAGAAATATGTACTAGGTCTTCAAGGAATTCGAGAAAAAAAAGATTTTCATATCCTTCTGTCTCAATTTTAGCAAACAAAACTTCTTATCCTTGTTCCATATTAGTCTTGGTAATTCACATGTTGAGATATATGCTCCCAAAAGCCATTTTATTTGTACCCTAGGTTCAGAATTGCTCTCATTTAGAAGCTTGAGGTAAAAGGTTTACCTAAAGTCATTCATGTATTGTTTTTAACTTCCTTTTCACTGTGTCGTTTTACAATGAAAATACAGACTGTCTTCCCCTTCCACTTTCTTAATTCATTTTAATTATGGACATTTTGCTAATTCTTTTTAATATGCTTAGAATGATTTAGTTCAGGCTAACATCTACTCATCCATCCTATACTTTTTCACCTCCAGAGAAGAAGTATTATTAATTGCTGTTTCTCTGTATTTTTGCCTACTTTTTGCATAGTAGTTATTCATTCTGTATTCAGCTCCTCCTTGAATAATTTTCCATTTATTTTGTAGGCAGCTTCCAGAAAAATGTTTGTACATTCTATTTGAAGAATGTAAAGCCTGAAGTTTAAATCCTTATACTCTTCAGCATACTTAATTTCTCAGTGTGTGGCTTGTTTTTTTTTTTCAGTAAAGTAAATTGAGTTATAGGCACTATTAATTTTTTTCATGTTTCCATTTAAAATGAAGGAAGTTCAATTCATGATCACTGCGTCCATGAATTTTTTAATATGCCTGGCTCTTTTAAAATGTGGAATTTCTTTTTTTTTTCTTTTTAATTTAAAATACCTTAATTGTTTGTTGTTTGTTACTATTATGACACCAATGCTGCTTCTCTTCTCTAGCTTTGCAAAACCAGTTTCTTAAACTCATGTAGTTCTTGATAATATTTACATTGTCAGCTCTACTCTTATCTTTATTTGACCACAGATTCTAGACCAGACATTATCTGCTGTTCCAGAGGAGTGGATGCATAGTGTTACTACTTGCTGCTTTAGTTTACTATATCATTATCACAATGCTATTTCTACTGTCATTGCTTTTAATATATTTTTTCCTGAAATATATGTAGATTTCATCAATCTGAATCTTGTGTCATATACTATTCTTACACATCTCTTTCAGCCCTGCAGTACTGCATACTTAAGGGACATGTACATATTTCTAGTCATTCCCTTTTATGGCTTAATTTTCCTGCACTGGAACATCAACATCGCAATTTGGTTGTGACATCATCCAAATTTTTAAGTAGATTAAGCACAGTATTTCATTGCCTATATGACTGACTACAGACACTTTAAAATGCTTTTCACAGAAACATAAATGTTTTATGGGAAAGTGGGCTTGCTTTTCCAAAGCCATTACTTGGGATTATATAAAATTCATATTTTCATCTTGTTATTAAAAATAGACGTGGAAAAATTCTCTGTACAGTATATCTGTATTGTACCTAACAGAGTCCAGTTTGACATCTCAGATATAGTCAAGAATATCTTTTCTAACAAACCAGGTAATATATCTCTCTTAGTCTTCGGAAGCCCAGGGTCAAAGTCAGACAGTGACCTGTTCATCAGGAGGCTAAATGGTCCTGTTTACTCCACAAAGCTTGTCCTTGACTACAGAAGTTTGTTCACAGAAAGTATGAATGGACTTTGAATGAGAAACAAACTTAAAGACTTTGACTGGGATTTCTTTGAATTTCTGTCACTTTTTTGGCCTATTTTTCTGATGTATTTAAACATTACATTGGGGTTTTGGGGGGAACAGAGTGGTGTTTGAATGCTGCCCTTCAGTATAAACACCACGAAACAAAAACAAGGGACACAGGCCATAACTTAATATTGATACATTGTAAGAATTAGGCAGAGTGATTTAGCTAAATTCTAATGGAAATGCATTTAACCTTTTTTGTTAACCAGAAATTTATGCACAAAATGCAAAGACAAAGGCAGTTTGCATCAAACACTGACTTCTTTTAACTAAGGAGCCATGGAGAGATTGATTGCATTTGCTTAAGAGGAAACAGTGGTGAAAATGTCTTAATTCAAGTGGCTTCCATTTAACTGTCAAGTGGCTCCAGAAAAGGAACAACTAGCTGAACATAAATGAGGCTCCTGCAATTCCTGTATGCTGCAATAATTGTTCCTTAAAAACCTTTTTTTTCTGCTCCTTCCTGAGAACCCATGTTTGTAATTGCAATAAACAGATTCATATATTGCAAGAATATTGAGCTTATTTGTTTGATGTTCAAATATCTATATTGAAAGAGAAAGAAACAGGTTTATAGGCATATCCCTATCCATCACTCCCTTGACCACAGAGGAAGAATATTTCAGCCATTGGAGGTGGTTAACTTTCTCGGAAGCCCAGCACAATCTTACCTGTCAGGCACATTTTCTTTCATTGGCCACAGTTACTAAGGAAACCACCTCTTCTGGGTGAAGGCCCCCCCTCTTTTGGGGGCCTGAATCTGGGACTGTAGCCAGATACCACTTGCAAATTGAAAACTGTACTGCAGCTTACTTAACCCTTGATGCGAGCAGAGATACATTATTAATACGATTATTTTCTGCACAAGGGCAGCTGCTGAAGGACAAGTTCTTCAGAGAGGAAGTGCCAGGAAAAGTACCCTCCCCCCCAGCTCTGAAAGAGTGGTTAGCAATGCAAGCCACCACCTATGGGACACTGGGAAAAGGCTGATTTAAGCCCACTTGGAAAATCTGTGTGATACTGAAGCTATAAAGTAGTGCAAAATGCATAAAATGTTAATCATAAAAGGTATTAGGACAGTAAATGTAACAAAAATCCCCATCCTTGTTGAAGTTATATATATGACATAATATGAGCTGACAAGTTCAGGAATGTGATTGTATATGAGCTTGAACTGTCTCTGGTTCCTTCATTCACATCGTGTCTCTGACTTACAAGCTCCAGTGGTTCAAAATGGGGTGACTCAAGTGGTAGCTATTGCTGCTGTACATAGCTATTGATTTAAAATCCTTCTGTCCCCACATGAGCAGAAAAGACACTCATAATTCCAGTGAAATGTATCGTTTAAGCACTACAGATGTATGTACTGACATGTAGCCTAGTACCCTCTTAATAAAAACATTAAATATTAAATATAGAATATTTGCATATGTGAAAACCTGAAACACTGACATTGCTGTCCAGAAGATACTGAGCTAACAGCAATATTAATGCTTTAGTCAATCGATAGTTCTGAGGACCACCTAGCGGAACTCAGACTGTGTCTTAATGAGCTTGATGGGGGTGAACGAAGTGGGCTGCAGGCCACAAATATTATTGGTACTGGTAGAGGCAAAGGTTGGGCTTAGAGATAAGGTGTACTAATCCAAGACCCTTCTCACGAGTACCAGAGTTAGCTCCCTTTGCCTTACTATATGACTTTTGAGACGAAGTCCGCAGATGTTTTTGGACTCCAGCTCCCATAGAGGTGTGGAGCTTCTCACACATTTCAGTGGAACTTCAATGCTCAGTAGCTTTCTGGACCTGGCATTTTCTGCTTTTTTCCTCACCTTACAGGGAGACCAACAAAGGGTTTATCACTCCTAATTAATGTAGATATTTAATGCTTGTTTTGGTAATGGTGTTTTGTAGAATCAAAAAAAAAAACCAAAACCCTGATCTTCTTAATATTTGTTTGGCTAGAATACAAATTATTCTACCTTCATTTTGCTTCAGATTTCAGAAAGGCACAAGGTAGAGACACATGGTGCTTGTTATATTCTTGAATAAATGTGGAAAGTTAGAAAAAAAAATCTTTTGGGATCACTAATCAAAAGAAGTAGATATAGACAGTACTGGGATTTACTGCTCTTATGAAATGGGAAGGAATATTTTACTCTTAAGGTAACCTGAGCCCTGTAAATGTTCATGCTGGTACTTAAGCAGTAGTCAAAACGGGACTTAGTTCTCAGCAAGTGAAAGCTCTTAAAGGTTAACATACATGCAGTCCCCTTGAGGAACCCACAGCATCTGCTTTTATGTATAAGTAAAAATAAATATGCATTAAATCCCTTTATCCTACTTTCTCTCTAATTAAATGGCAACTCTCAGGGAAAGGGATACACTCTTTTGTGTTGTCATATAGTGACTAGCACAATAGGTCACTGATCTCACCTGTGACATCTGCCTTTGCCACAGTGCAATTGTAGTTCGTCATGAAAATGAGTATTTCAGACTGACATTTCAGCATAAATAGAAAATAATTTTAATTACCATAAGCAGATTATATGTTTAAATTCTACTGCTTTCTGCATTTAAAACCTGCAGTATTTGGTATGCCAGCTAGTTCTAATACATATTGTACGGCTTACGTTTAAGGAGCAGCTAGCTGACAGGCACACTGGTAGACTGCTGGACTGAAATTGCTCTGAACTTTCCTAACACTTTCAAATGTAAAAACTGAGCCAGAATAGTTTCATCTGATTCAAGAAAGGAGATAGATGAATAGACATGGACACTGTTTACTTAAATCTTTCCTTCATTCCCCATGGCTAGGAGATTTACAAACATAAATAATGAAATCAATTTCATTTGAATTTTGCTATTAATAGGACTTGCATCCAGAACTTAATATATTCCCTTTATAGTAGATACAATGATTCCAATGCCTTCTACCTTTCCCATTTGTGTGTGCTCTCTTGCTTGTTGTGTGTACATATATTCTACAGGGATCACTTGGAGCTAAGTGTACAAAAGTGCAGAGGCACTTATAGGCACACGATGGAGAAAGGGAAGGGTAGTGCAATCACAGCAGATCCTCAGCTTTTAGAAACAGATGAGTTGCTGCAAATACTTCTGATGCCTGCAATATGTGTTCAGCGTAAACATGCAGTTCTGTGAGCAGCTAATGACCTAATGAAGCCAGATTTCCTACAGATTTCTGTCTCTTGATTGACTTTGTAACTGAGACATAGTTTCATATTATGCCTAAAATATTCTAACTGTGGAGCATGCCAAAGGAGGCAGTCCTGGTTTTTATACTGACTTTCAACTGTGCATTACTACCCTATCAGATCAAGCAAATTCATGTCCTCTAGGTGAATTTGAAATCTAAATAATTTGTGTGTGTGTGTGGTGTTTTTCCAGCTGGATCAATAGGCTTATTATCTCTAAAACCGGTACTCCTCTGTCAAGTTTCAAATTTAGTCAATAGGCCCCAAAGATTTTAGACAAGAATGTAGATGTACCTGCAGGTCATACATGGGTTGGATGTTTAAGTGGCATGACTGCGTGCTGCAGCTTAATTTTCAAAGTAGAGTTGAATATAGAGTTAATACAGTGAATGTGTCTTTGAAATGTCTCTATAGCCTAGCAACCTGTGATAATTCATGCCAGAGAAGTACAACATATAACACTACAGGGAAGTAAAGACAAGGTTAACTACTTTATAATTCAGGATGCTGATAAGTAACACATCAAACCTCCTTGGTGGGATCTTCCTTTTGGTGGGATCAGTGAAGTAAGTGGTCTGCATTCACTGCACTTTGATGAAATGAATATGTAAATGTTGCTTGTGAAATACGTCAAGATGTTATTTCACTGGATGCACATGTGCAACAGAAGCTGTTAGAAAGAGTTTGTATTTATTGTTGTGCCAACAGTAAAGTCAGCACTAGTATCTATATTGACTAGTAATGCACAGTCAAAGTGACTAGCCAAAGCATCTTCAGTGGAATCATTGAGCAGGAATAATCAGCTACTCTGAGGGTGATAAATGACCTTTGAATCATCTGTGGTACTCACTAAGCAGAAAAGCAGACAAGTGTCTAAACTTTGATGGATTTGGATGCATTATCTGCATGTGGATCAATGAACTATCACCCTGGTTTCAGCAACTGCCCTCAGAAATGTTGCTGTGTATGTGATACACAATGTTGACCTAAGGTAGTTTGGAAGACATTGCTTCAAGTGCATTTTCTTTGCATTGGGAGAAGGAGAAAAGGTGTCTGGACTATATGCAAATGCACATACCGACGTGTTAACATTTTCATTAGTTCTGGTCCTTATTCCCTGGCCACTTCCTATGTTCTCACTACATTTGTGACACGCTTATCACATACTGTGATAACCACTAGACCACCTTAGTGTCGTACCGTTTATTCTAGGTGAGTGTTAATCTGGAGAGCTGTTGCCTTGCTGCTGCTTTGGCTCCTGCTGTAGATGTGTGTTGCTCAGCCATTGCACGAAGCAAGTGTCTTCCCTGTCCAGTTCCACTGCCCCTCTCAGGCTGCACATCCATGTGCTGGCATGCGAGTCATAGTCTGCTGCATAGCACAACTCTGGGGAGCTGAACGCAAAGCAACTGTTTGAAGTTGGCTGATTCAATGCCTGACTCGAATGTCAGTTTTTACCTTGGCAGCTATGCCACAACTTGAGTTCTTGTGACTCCAGAACTTCGGTACTGACCTGATACACTGAACATCAGGGTTATAACTGCTGTCTCCTGGTGGACTGCCTCACAGCGTCAGGAGAATTGCATTGATTCTATTTCTACATCTGCACAATGGATGAAGTAGAACTTGGTATTCCTTTTAAAGTGCTTTAGTATGTGCACAGTGTGGGCTGTTAAAGAGCAGAGACAAGCCACCATGACAATTACACTAGTTCTGATCTACCCTTCAACTTTTTTGGTATAGATAGGGTAGGTAAGCAGGTATTTTATTGATTGGAATAATAACACAAAGACATTTGCCATCTTGCTAATATAGTTTAATATGTTGAACTGATGCAAACACTGGCACAAAATTGTTTTTTTTTATAGTATAAATCATATCTGAACTAGAAGTATTTGGCAGAGTTGTGCTAGATAGCCCTTTCTAATCTACATACAAGTACAGACATGTTATGTATTTGCTGCTTTTTAACTTTGACAGCTCCCTGTTAGAAAGGGATTATTGGTGCTCATTACTGTCATAGATTACTACTTCAGTATCATATTTGAGTCTGTATTTTATTTCTCTTTTCATCCTGATAAGCAGAACTGTCTCCTTCGAGACTCCCCTTCACCTTCTCTCCCTCCAGCAAGATCAGACAACAGAATTCTAAGCACTGAAAGGGATTTCAGGAGGGCCAGAGGTTGAGGAAGGTTATGTCCTGCTGAGATTTCCACTGCCCTCTTTACGTCCTTCACAGTGTATACAACACAGTAAACATTGATTACATTTCTATAATGGACTGCTCACTTCTTGCTTTTTGAGGCAAAAGTCTCAAAGATAGTTCTTTGGTATTATTTTACAGAATAACATTGCTTTAGCTTCTTTGTGGGGAAACTGAATGTGGCTGCTTCGGTTACTCTTGCTACCTTGTGAAATAAAAGCAAACTGGCACACATACCTGTGATGGCTTATTTGTCCTGCTGACAAAAATGCGCTATAGATCTACCCAGAGGAATATTAGATGATAGCCAGGTTTCCAACTGTTTGCTTATATAGGCAATTACAATTAAAATAAAAACGCTACAGGATTTGGCATTCAGTTCTCTCCCAGTAATCACAAATCAAATGTTAGTTCTAGGGTTAACATATATACAGTTCTATAATCATCCTATTCTTTCAAAATCCAAAGTCCATACCCAAGTGTATCCCAAGTACATGATTTAGACTACAGAATTCAGAAACAAATAAAATTGTACATGCTCATATTCAGAAGCATGCACTAGACATTTCAATGTTAGCTGGGTTTGATGGCACTATTTCACTCAGCAGCCCTGACACCCCATCCAGATCATCTTTTGCTCTTGTCAGTGAAGTCTAAATTTTGCTTCTACAGAGGTCCTTAGATCCTTATTTTGGGATAAAATATTTCTGATTTTGCTTCAATTGTAAGACAATTCCTAAAGACACCAATACATCTGTCATGGTTTAATCCCAGCCAGCAACTAAGCACCACACAGCTGCTCACTCACTCCCCCTCGGTGGGATGGGGGAGAGAATCAGAGAGTAAAAGTGAGAAAACTCGTGGTTTGAGATAAAGATGGTTTAATGGGACAGAAAAGTTAGAAAATAATGATAACAATGATGATGAAAGAATTAGAATATACAAAACAAGTGATGCACAATGCAATTGCTCACCACTTGCCAACAAAGTGGCCCTTGGCCAGCTTTCCCTCCAGTTTTTATGCTGAACATGACATATATGGTGTGGAATATCCCTTTGTTGAGTTGGGGTCAGCTGTCCCAGTTGTGTCTCCTTCTAACTTCTTTTTCACTCCCAGCCTACTCACTGGTGGGGTGGTGTGAAAAGCAGAAGAGACCTTGACTCTGTGCAAGCACTGCTCGGTGCTGACAAAAATATCCCTGTGTTATCAGTACTGTTTCCAGCACAAATCCAAACCACACCCCATACCATCCACTATAAAGAAAATTATCCCAGCCAAAACCAGCATAACATCTTTCCAGCTGTTCTGTTCCGTTCTGACAGGGAGGTGCCTTGCTTTAGTCTTAGGGGTCCAGATAAGTAGGCTATGCAGACTTTGTAAAAACAAAGCCTAAATGTGAAAAGAAAACACCTAGGGGTCATTTTACTTCTGGCAGGCAAAAACCAGCTGTCTAACAGCACACAGCAGCTTTACACAGCAGCTTGGGACAGGAAGTTATTGAGCGAGGTTGATTCTTTGTACATAACCAACCCAAAAGGATAAGGATGAAAAAAAAAAAAAAGGAGAAAAGGGTACATGTTTTGATGGCCCATACAGAGAAGGCTTTTGGCACTCAAATGGAATTACCTTGGGAATTAATTAGAATGAACTTTTTAGCTTCTGCATGGGAAAGCAGATGAGATGACCTGGCCACTTATCTTCCTTGACAGGCTGTTTTCATGACACACGTGGCAACCTGACTGGGAGGCATTACTGGCTACAAACAGTAATTTTGCTACGTATTTTACCCTAAAGCTTGTGCAACCTCCCTTTTTATTTTAGATTTTCTACATTATTGTTTATGTGTTTACATGCAGGTAAGAAATTGTTTGTTGGTATTTAATAAATAGCTGCTACTTTTGAAAATTCTCTTTTTCTTATTCCATCATGCTGTCTCCCATGTCCTCATACTAAAAAGCATGGAATCATAAAACTTCACTAACCATTGCTTTTATAAATAAAATTCAGAACTATTGGTTACATGGTGCATAAAAGAGCATTTGCTGTTTGCTTATGTGTCGTTAAATCACTGAATATGGAATCTGGTTACAGTAGTATTGAGAATTTAGTTGCCAGGAAAATATGATGGCCAATGGCATGGGTTAAAAAATGGATTGTGTCAATTCTGTTTCTGTAGAAGATGGCTTGGAAGCTTACATATACCTAAGGTTAGCAAGGTACTCCTGTTGACAGTCTCAAGGTACATAGCAAATTAAAAAACAGACTAGGAAGAACGTAGGTCCCCTCAGGAAGCTCTTGGGAGAACTGACTACACAGCATTTGGAGAAGGCTGAGGTTCTGAATGACTTCTTTGCCTCGGTCTTCACTGGCAAAGGCTCTGACCAAACCACCCAGGTCTTGGAAGGCAGATGCAGGGACTGTGAGAATGAAGATCCTAGGCCCACTGCAGGAGAGGATCTGGTTTGAGACCATCTTAAAAATCTGAACGTGCACAAGTCCATGGGACATGATGAAATCCATCCGTGGGTCCTGAAGGAGCGGGGAAATGAAGTTGCAAAGCCACTGGCCATCATATTTGAGAAATCATGGCAGTCAGGTGAAGTTCCAGATGACTGAAAAAAGGGAAATATAACCCCCATTTTCAAGAAGGGGAAAATGGATGACCCGGGGAATTACAGACCGGTCAGTCTCACCTCCGTGCCTGGCAAGATCTTGGAGCAGATTCTCCTGGAAGGCATGCTAAGGCACATGAAAATCAACAAGGTGCTTGGTGACAGCCAGCATGGCTTCACTAAGGGGAATCCTGCCTGACCAATTTGGTGGCCTTCTATGATGGGGCTACAGAACTGATGGACAGGGGTAGAGCAGTTGATGTCATCTACCTGGACTTGCGTAAAGTGTTCGACACTGTCCCACGCAACATCCTTGTCTCTAAATTGGAGAGACATCAATTTGATAGATGGACCACTCGGTGGATAAAGAACTGGCTGGATGGCCACATGCCAGGAGTTGTGATCATGGCTCAATGTCTGGCTGGAGACCAGTAACGAGTGGTGTCCCTCAGGGATTGGTGTTGGGACTGGTCTTGTTTAACATCTTTGTCGCTGACATGGACAGTGGGATTAAGTGCGCCCTCAGCAAGTTTGCCGATGGCACCAAGCTGTGTGGTTCGGTGGATACCCTGGAGGGAAGGAATGCCATCCAGAGGGACCTCAAGACGCTTGTGAGGTGGGCTGATGCCAACCTCATGAAGTTTAACCATGCCAAGTGCAAGGTCCTACACCTGGGTCGGAGCAATCCCCGGCACAGCTACAGATTGAGCAGGGAAGAGATTCAGAGCAGCCCTGAGGAGAAGGACTTGGGGGTGTTGGTTGATGAGGAAATGAACATGAGCCGGCTTCAGTGTGCACTTGCAGCCCAGAAAGCCAACCGTATCCTGGGCTGCATCAAAAGGAGCGTGACCAGCAGGTTGAAGGAGGTGATCCTGCCCCTCTACTCTGCTCTTGTGAGACCTCACCTGGAGTATTGTGTGCAGTTCTGGTGCCCTCAACATAAAAAGGACATGGAACTGTTGGAACAAATCCAGAGAAGGGCCACGAGGATGATCAGGGGTCTGGAGCACCTCCCATATGAAGATAGGCTGAGAAAGTTGGGGCATCCTGGAGAAGAGAAGGCTGTATAGAGACCTCATAGCAGCCTTCCAGTATCTGAAGGGAGCCTATAGGGTGCTGGGGAGGGACTCTTCATTAGGGACTGTAGTGATAGGACAAGGGGTAACGGGTTAAAACTTAAACAGGGGAAGTTTAGATTGGATATAAGGAGGAAATTCTTTCCTGTTAGGGTGGTGAGGCACTGGAATGGGCTGCCCAGGGAAGTTGTGAATGCTCCATCCCTGGCAGGATGGAGACCGGGTTAAATGAGGCCTTGAGTGATATGGTTTAGTGCGAGGTGTCCCTGCCCATGGCAGGGGGGTTGGAATTAGATGATATTATGGTCCTTTCCAACCCTATCTATTCTGTGATTCTATGTTTTGAGGAAGCCATGTGTCATATTCTTCAGCCTCTGCATGTCATAAAACTGCCTTGTGAACTTAGTGGCTGCATCTACACAGTGAGATTTTGTTATCATTTTAAATTCTATTTGTAAGTTGTTACCAGCTATTTCAGACATATTTGCAATTTATTGGAATCATCCTGGAAGCTCCACCTACAGGACCCAAACAGTCCAAAGTATCCATGCCAAGAACTGGAAAGCTGGAGGAATGTTAAAGGCATTATCTTATTTTAGGATTTAAGAAAACATACTGTACATTGACTCAGGCCACAAATAACATATATCTAGGAACCTTAAATTTTAAAGCATGTCCAGCTGAATTAGCATATGCTCTCCGTATTTTTCTGCTTCAGAGTAGTAATAACCAGTAATTGTTCAGAATCCTAGATTTCTCTCATTTCCACTTTCATTCTCTAACCAAATCTGTAAAACACTTACTTTCCTTGTGAATCTTGCTATCAAAGTCTTCAGAATTTTAAGTACTGACACAGAACAATTGCTTATCAACTGCTTCCAGGAACAAATAAAAATTCAGGAGCTGAGAGGAGATCCATTATATCCTTTGCTGAGTCTCAATCAGAAAGGACTAGAGACTGCAGAAAATTAACAGCATGGCAAGGTGTACCATACAAAATGTCTGTGTTCCCATGCTGTGCTGGTTTTACCAATTGATTAGAAGATTTTTAAGTATAATGGTTTCAGCAATATTGTAGTTTACAGCTGAGATGATGGTCCAGTTCTCCTTTACAGCCTCCATTATAGATGGCTTCCCTAAAATTTCCTTCTGTGTGAAAATTTCTCTAGTTACTTCATTGTCCCAAGTGGAATATCTTGGAAAGCTTGAAACAAATATATTGCACCATTTTGGAGTCAGCCAAGAATTTGAAATGAGTATTGTTCAGCAGCTGTCATTTTTCAAATTCCTTCTTTGCTCTTTGTTCTTGAGCAATTAAAATGATTTTAATTTAGACCTTTGTCTTGAGATAAGGCATTGATGGAGATGAGGAACACCTATTCTGCTACATATGTGTAAATAATAAAATGATATGCATTATCTGCTTTTGTGGCTGTCTTAAGTAATGTATGATACATTACAAAGCAGTCTTAATGCGACATTTGTGTGTGCCATTTTACTTTTAACATGATTTAAGAACTGACTCAAAAAATCCTCAACAAACTGCCAGGTTTTAACTGTTCACACTTAGACATACAACAAAATCTTTGCTGCTTACCTAATGCATAACATTTGTATCAGTACCAGTTTAATGCTCAAAGGCAAACTTATATTAAGCATTGAGATACAGAAGTAAGTATGTTCTCTATGTGCCAATAGTAAGAGAATGAAGGTTCATTGATAAATTGCCATTTGCAGATACATATGTTCATAGTATTCTAATCTCCAAGTTAGACACTAGAGTAAATTTCCGTATGTATGACAGTGCTCATCAGTCAGTGTTGCTTGAGATGGTATATTTCATGGCACTAAAGAGGTAAGTAATTTCAAATCTGCAGAGAGGACAGAGAACAAGCATGTAGAATAGCTGTGTTTACAGACAATTGGCTCTGACCATGAGGAATATTACTGCTGCTGCAGTTTTCAGGAAGGATGCTGAAAAGCCATCAAACAACTTTGGATTAGTACTGACTTTACCAGATTCAAACTGATAAAAAAGTTAAATGACACCTTGGCAACGCAACTTATTCAGAATTATCAATGTTTTCTATCTTCTATGGCTGCTTTTAATTTAGTGAAAAGTACATTTTTTTTAAATATTGGGGTTACCATAAATTACATAGCATAATATAACATAATAAAAATGGACATAGCCTTGGGTGACACAGTTTAGTGGGAGGTGTCCCTGCCCATGGTAGGTGGGTTGGAACTAGATGATCTTAAGGCTCTTTCCAGCCCTAACTATTCTACGATTCTATGAAAAATCATCCAATGGCTATTTTCTTGAATAAGAATTAAACTTCACTTCTCTGGTAAA
The DNA here is from genome assembly GCF_034315485.1 of Pezoporus occidentalis. Lineage (NCBI taxonomy): Eukaryota > Metazoa > Chordata > Aves > Psittaciformes > Psittacidae > Pezoporus > Pezoporus occidentalis. The sequence goes on from NW_026913855.1 coordinate 861,118, forward strand.
ACATAGAAAGATAAATTTTTATTAATGTTTTCACATTGTGAAGTTAGGCTTCTAGCTATAACGTTAAGCATATAAATTGAAAGAAAATTCTCAAAGATGTTCAGGCACTGAAAATCAAGTGATGGAGCTTCCTTTTTTATTCGCCAAAATACTCATGCTGTAGAAATGAAAAAATGCATTTCCTAATTAAGCTTTTGTGGTGGCCTATCTTGACAATAATGTTACAATTAGTAAAATCCAATCTGGATATGTATTTCAGATACATAATTATAATTACATGAAAAGATTTGAATTGCAATGTATGATATGTTAAAATCTGTTGACTATGAAATTCATTCTTACTGAGATTTTTGCAATCATATATGTATATCTACACACAAATAGTAATCAAACAAGGTTTTGACAGTCTTAGTAATCTTTTTTTTCAATTTCTTATAGCTAACATATGGATTATTAGTCTTTGGATATAAGAATACGTATGTAATGGATGGCTGCTTTCCAACATTTTTGATTCCACCCTCTTCTCACACAAACAGCAACACTTTAAGTTACTCAACAACTTTAAAGTGTATACTTTGTGTAGCAAAATTCTAACTAACTGATTTAAATCCAGATTTATTTAATGCTTTCAGTTTGAACAAGCTCTACAGAGAATTTTGAAGATTAGAATGAAGATGAGGATTGAGCATTATCTTTTTTACACCTGGCTCTCTGAAACAGGAATGATGGGGACTGATTCCCACACATTTCACCAACTAAAATGCAAGAAACAATTGTTTAATTATTAAACTGATAAAGCCAGTAAAGCCCAAAGGAATAAATTCCTAGAAAGATTCAAGATACTTTGACAAATGGTGATCCAGACCTGGAAGAGGCTGAGTATTCTTAATTCATTGCAGCAATGGGAAAAAGAGGCAGTCAAAGGTTTTAAAGAAGTTAGTAGTTGCAATTCCACTTTGTCTTTAAACTTTTGCACTGTTCTTTTAAGAGGATTCAATATATGTTGTTTGTTAAGGCTGGTTGGAGTTTTACACTCAATGAAGGCTAGCAAGAAGAGATGTGATGTATTTGCAGTGCTATGTTCAAGGATGAGATCATTATGATTTAAGAATCACTATACTCAGGAGTGAAGCTTCCATGTGAGTGGCCTGAAAGAAACCATGTTAGCATGAAAGAGAATTTGGAAAGAAAAAAAGTGTCAAAAAATGGGAAACCCTGCAAATAATCCACAGGTTTATTCCCCAGTAAGAAGGGGTAAAAATGCCAGAAAGGATGTTATAGTACTGTTTCTACAGTGATCATTAAGCAAGAATGAAATAATTGTTTTAAACTTAAGATTCTAAAATGGTAATTTTAAAATTACAATATATTTCAATCTGTCATAATATGTTCATCAGCACAATAAGCTGAAATATTTATATAGCCAGCTGTAATTGTTTGTTTACAACTAATTCTTGTGCGATGAAAATTTCTTATGAGAAAATAAAATACATTTAAGGCATATGGTTACTTTGATATTCTGGGGTAATACCCTGATGAACATGTGTGAGCACCCCAGCCAAACAGGTTTTGCTGAAAGAACTGAAATGTGTCTTATGCCAGTGAAGGAAGCAGTGCAGGTGTCAAATATTGAATGCTTCTGACAAATTGCCCTGAATGCCCTTATTAACTGGAATGTATATGAGTAAATTAACTGCTGGGTAGCTCAGCCTGTGTAGGTATAGATAATTCCATGTCCAGTCTGCCCAGCCTGAGCTCACTAGGGACAACTTTAGCCTGCAGTCTTCACTGCGGTAATGGAACAAGATGTTCAAACTAATAAGCTTTGTTTATAACTATTTGCACAGGCATACTATGAAAGATTATGTGATTATGGTTATTATCTAGCCATTTCAGAAGATCTAGAGACATAATTAGTCTTAGCTGCTTCTTTTTCAGTCATTATCACCAAACTGACACCAAAGCATCATTTATTGACCAATCATCTAATGAACCAAGGGAAATGTTACTGAAATCAAAATTTCTCTGATTTCTGAAAGAGCAAAAATCTATACATGAATCAAAACCAGAAGTATGAAATACCTTAATTTTAACATAAAATATGTCAGTTTTTGCCATGGGTGAAATAAAATTTACGGATTTTCAATTCAAAATACTCATTTGAATTACAGATTATTTTTTCCCTCCCTATAAGAATGCGTAGTCATTCAATATTCTTGTCTTAATCATAGAATCATAGAATAATTAGGGTTGGAAAGGACATTAAGATCATCTAGTTCCAACCCCCCTGCTGTGGGCAGGAACACCTTATGCTAAATCATATCACCCAAGGCCTTGTCCAACCTGGTCTTGAACACTACCAGGGATGGAGCATTCACAACCTCCCTGGGCAACCCATTCCAGTGCCTCACCACCCTAACAGGAAAGAATTTCCTTCTTATATCCAATCTAAACTTCCCCTGTTTAAGTTTTAACCCGTTACCCCTTGTCCTATCACTACAGTCCCTAATGAAGAGTCCCTCCTCAGCACCCTATAGGCTCCCTTCAGATACTGGCCATTCAGCCGGTTCTTTATCCATCGAGTGGTCCATCCATCAAATTGTATCAAAGAGCCATTACATCAGGAGGCACTGGGATAGCTGGTAGTCTGCAAGTATGTGTGGTAGATTTATAAGATCTAATACCTATCTGCTATACAAAAGTGAGAGAGGGTTAAACATGAATAGCCTGCTGCTGAAGAAGACATTTGCTGCCAATAGTGTTCTGTAGGGTAATCCTGTTTGCACTTCCTTTCCCTCCCAAAATGCAAAATAAGAACTCTGACATGCCAGGAAACTGAGAAAAACTTATAGTAGCAATAGTGTATGTACCCGTGGCACAAAACCTTGTGCGTATTGGTGTTTGGGTAAAGGTAGTGAACCTAATGTAAGGCAGTAGTTTCTGCCTTGAGTGCAAAAGTTATTGATTGAGATGACAAGATAGAAGATTCTGGAATAAGTCTTCTGTAAGTAGATGACCATGTGTTGACATGGAAAAGCTAATGTAAAACAGTAGAATCCAAATATGAAAGACATTGATAGGTGTGTACCTGAGATTATATTATTATGTATGGTATATGTAAAATCTCCATTGGCATAAACAAAAACTGGCTGCATTGTTCACATAACTATTAATCTTGCAGGTCATCCAAAATGACTATAAATAGTTGCTTTTTGTTAATGATGGAAACTTGTGTTTTGTACATAGAATATACAGATATCATTTGATGAGTGATTTAAAAATTATCCTGCAAAAGTTATTGATCATTCTGCAAAATCTTGGCTAGCATAAGGAGAATTGCACCTGGCTTTAGGTTAGACCTGAGATCTGTATTATACTTCTAGTTCATGTCAGGGGAAGAGGATCATTTAGATTCAGCTTAAAAATATAAACCCACCATTTACCATAAATATAGAAATCTACTAGCAACTTTCTTTTAAAATAGTTTAACAAAATTTCTGGTATCTGTTCTTCAAGAATCATTTACTCTAAACCCTTCATAGAGAGACTTTTCTGTTGAAAACACTCCATGAACATTTGGTCATTAGCTATCCTTGTATCTTTTTATATTCTAAAGCCAGAAATCATTAAGTCATTTAAATTAAATGCTGTATTTGGCACTGTTATTTCAGTATTGAGCCTAATAATTTGTATTTGATGTATTATTTTCCCTAAAGCACTGAATCTATGAAAACATATGCTGTTTCTTTCACTAATGAATAATCAGTCATAATATCAATAATCATAATAACAATAATAATATCTTTTTTTTTTCTAATTTGTGTTTTAATTTTAAACAAATTAAAATTTTGATTTTTATTATAATTTTATCTACTGGAATAAGACATTGTCACTCCATGGAATAATGTTTTGTAGTGATATTTAGAAAACTGTAACCAAATCGTTCTATGCACCTTGTTTTAAGCTTTTTCAATAAAATGATCTTTTAAGTCTCTTCTAGTATGAAATTTTATCTGAACTTCCAAGAATTATTATATATCCTTTCACTAATCTGCTTTTTTCCCAATAATTTTTCTTAACATTCCATTATTAATAATAAATACAGAATTGCAGGATGTCTGGGGCTGGAAGGGACCTCTAAAGATCATCTAGCCCATCCCTCCCTGCTGAAGCAGGTTTACCTAGAGCAGCTTGCACAGGATTGCGTCCAGGCAGGTTTTGAGGATCTCCAGGGAAGGAGACTCTACAACCAGCCAAACTGTCTTGCAAAGGGATGAAAACTGGTGGCTGCAGTATAATTCAGTCAGTAAAAACTGGTTCACTAAAACAAGTTGCTAGATGATTCTGTCACTTATTACCTCAATATCCCCTCAAATTGATTATTTTTTTTTTTTTAAATAAACAAAACAGGTTTTGGACTTTCTGATGTGGTAGCATTTAATACTAATTCATCTGGAATAGCATTTATTCATAGGAAGAACTAAACCAATCAAAATATATAGACAGATGGCGATAGCAGGATGACTGTTCTCTACCATGCTTCTGTTTTATTCCTAAAGCATTATGCAAGGAATCTAATGTTCTTTACATTGCACACAGTACCATGATCTGTATTAAATATCAGAAATTCAGAGAAGTGAAAATTAGCCTTAAGGCCTTTTTAAAATAGACCTTTGAAGTGATGACCAACCAGACTCTTGATACAATACATGCATAGTGTGCTAAAAAAATTGTTTAACCTTTTGAATATTTTTTATTATTCAAGTGAAAAAAATCATTGTACCATGTTCTGTGTTAGAAAATGGTGTGAAGGCTTTGTAGATTTAAAATCTATCAGGCAAATTCATTGTTTGCTTGGATTTAACTCAGTAATGTGCACAATTCCAGTGTTTATGGTATGAGTAATTTATGCTATGAGTAGTTTGGACTTATCACTAAAACTATCAGCAGACATTTTTTCTGGTCTCAATACCTGATAATTTAATGCAAATCTCATGCAGAAGGATAGCACAAAATCTGAGGCAGATGCTACTGTCACCTTTCCGATAGAAAATTGTTGGATTCTGTTTAAAAGGATAAATGCAGTTCATATTTATGAAATGTTACAGTTGCTTCATCACTTCAATTCCCAATAATTCCATGTTTACTTTTACACAAGGCAAAATGTAAACAAGATAGATAGATTTTGTCAGCCCAGGCTCCTTCAATCTCCTTATTCTAGCACATTCACCAGCAACCCTTACATGTTTGCACCCTAACTAATATGATGTTTCAAATTCTTCCAGTTTAAGCCATGCTGGTCATCTGTCTTTATCTCTACTATGCAAACACAGAAAAGACCAATTTTTGCCATGATTGGAGATCTGAGAACATAGAAATGACATATCTTAGGTGAACTAAAGGTGGGAAGCCTATGGAAGAGGCTGGAACCCAGGGTCTGAAATAGCTTAATTGTAGGTGTCTACTTCCAGAGGAGGAGTTGAGATGAAGGGTCTGGGAAACTACCGAAAAGCAGCTCCTAAATGATTTTTAAGCAATTGCTTGTACAGATGTGGGAAACAAACTCTGAAAAGGGGAGAAAAGGCTTCTTTGTAGAAGATGAACAAAGAAGATGTAGAAATGGTCCTGGGAATTAATAAGAAAAACTTGAGCAACTGGCTTCACAGGTGTCCACTGCTGATGCTGAGAGTAGAAAGTGAGTTGGGTTCCTTCTATTTATCTCCTAAAGTGATTATCAAAGACCAGAAGAGCTGTTGAGATGCAGAGGTGCAAGATTGGTGCAGACTCGCTCACAGTCCCCAGACCACAAAGCCCTGAAGATGGGAGAGGAAACACCTATATCCATTTTCTCAAGGAGATAGACCAGTGTGGTGACCCTTTCCACATTCCCCTCAAACCTGAAATAAGCTTGTCTTGAAAAAAGCTTTCAGTCAGAGCTTGAAACAAGCACCTTATAACATCTCCTAGTGTGAAAATTCTTTTGAAAGCATTTTCTATTTTCTTTGTTCCCTTTGATACACAAGGATTAAGCCTAAAGGCAGCTTTCTTTGAAAGCAAGAGAGAAAAAAAAGGTAAATACTTGAGCTGCAATAGTATCTTTTGGAACAGCCTTGAGAAAAAAGACTTGAGGGTATTGGTTGATGAGAAGCTCAACATGAGCCAGCAGTGTGCGCTCGCAGTCCAGAAAGCCAACCATATCCTGGACTGTATCAAAAGGTGCGTGACCAGCAGGTTAAGGGAGGTGATTCTTCTCTACTCCATTCTCATGAGACCCCACCTGGGGTACTGAATTCAGCTTTGGAACACCCAATAGAAGAGGGATGTGGGCCTGCTTGAGTGAGTCCAGAGAAAGGCCACAGAGATGCTCCAAGGGCTGGAGCACCTTTCTTACAGGCTGAAAGAGTTGGGCTTGTTCAAGCTGGAGAAAAATGACCCTGGGGAGACCTTAGAGCAGCCTTCCAGTACGTAAAGGGAGCCTACAAGAAATCTGGAGAGAGACTTTTTACAAGGGCATGTAGTGACAGGACAAAGGGATAATAATGGCTTTAAACTTTAAAGCGGGTATATTTAGATTAGGTATAAGGAAGAAATTCTTTATTGAGAGCATGGTGAGACACTGGAACAGGTTGCCCAGGGAAGTTGTGGATGCCCCATCCCTGGAAGTGTTCAAGGTTGTTTTAGATGGAACTTTGAGCAACCTGTTCTAGTTGAAGTTGTCCCTGCCTATGGTAAAGGGATTAGAACTACAGGATCTTTAAGGTCCAACCCAAACCATTCTGTAATTCTATGATATGTTCAGTTTTGGCATCTTTTTTGCTCATATCTTTTGATCTTTACTAAATTTCTTTAGGCTTCAGGTGCATCTAGAAAAAATAAATATGTATTTTTTTTTTTTTAGCTTTGCATAGGACATGATTTGCTGAAAAAAAGGATCATTTTCATTTTGATCCCCCTGATCTAGGCTGTCACAGCCATGATGACTGTGGAAAAGAGCAGAAACAGTGAGATAACTCTTGATCTTAATACTTTCTCCTCAGTCCAAGGAAGTTCATGGTGAAGCGGCAGCAAGAAGGAGTACGGGGAGATACTTTTGCTGGCTGCATCTTGACAATTACTTTGTCTATTTTGTATATGTATCTCAAGCAACTATTAACAGAATGCTATGTAATTCTAATTGTGTCTATCTTGTTTAAACCCTTGGATCATGCTGTCTCTCTGTCAGAAAGTTTTCTCCTGGGATTAATATTATCCATCTGGCAGCAAAGGAGTTAATTTTCCTCATAGAAATCTATATAGTGCTGTGCTTTCCATTTGTACCTAGAAAAGTGTTGATTTGAAACACATTAGTGTTTTAGTTGCTGCCAAGCAGTGTTTCCACAGTGTCAAGGCTTTCTTTCCACCCCCTTTCTACCCAAAGACCAGTACTCTGGTGGTGGGCCAGAGTTTAGGAGGTGACACAGCCAGCACAGCTAACACAAAGTGACCCAAGTGGTATTCCATACCATATGATGTTTTGCTCAGCAATAAAAGTTGAACGAAAAGAAGAGGATGCGAGACTTTTCTTGCTTATAGCATTTGTCTTCCCAAGCAAGTGTACACTATGTGCAGGATACGCGCAGTGAGGCCCAGCTTTCCTGGAAATAGCTGGACCTCTGCTTGAGGATGGGAAATAATGAATAAATTATTTTTACTTTTTTTTCTCTTTGTATCTGTGTGCAGCTTTTTTTTTCTTTCTAATTAAATTACTTTTATCTCAACACAAGCTTTTCCATCTTATTTTCTCCCTCTGTACTGTTGAGAAAGGGAATGAGAGAGGAGCTGGGTCTGGCAGCCAGCCAAAGGCAGCCCTTTGCACAGTCTTTAAAACTGTGCTTCTCAGATCAGTAGGTAAATAAAGATTCACTTCTGCTGCTGCCCTGTGCAACACTTCTCTGAATTCTGATTATTTCTGCCATTTGAATGTTACAACCTTATAGTAGTATTTTTCTTTGATCATTCATTGCATGGCTTGACTTAGCAAACGAAGATTTGGGAAGGGCTTTACCCATGCTTACTACAAGCGTGCTGCTGACTAAAAAGGCCGATGTGAGATAGAGAAATCCGGTTGCAAAAAGCACAGCGAAAGGTCTCCTTGGGTGGTATAGGTGGGGCACGATTCTTTCTATGTTGTCTTTTCTCCTTGAGACTAGTTCTGCATGAGTTCTCAAAGGAGACAACAGCATTATGTATGGTGTGTCTCCAAGTCTCCCGATTGGAGGCCAAGGTGGACCACTGATGGTAGTCAATATAGCCAAGTCTAAGGTATTGTTTCAGGGAGTCCTTATATCTCTTCTTTGGGACACTTCTCTTGTGTCAACCAGTGGCAAGTTCACTGTAAAACACGATCTTAGGGAGGTGGTGATCCTTCATCCTAGAGACGTGCCCTGACCAGCGCAGCTGCAATTTCAGCAATATGGCCTCGATACTGGTGACCCCTGCCTGTTCAAGGACAGTAACATTTGACACATAGTCAGTCCAATGGATGTTTAGAATTGTACAGAGGCAGCACTGATGAAAGCGTTCGGGGAGTTGCAGGTGATAGCGATAGATAACCCATGATTCAGAGCCATATAAAAGAGTAGACAGTACAATGGCTCTATAGACACTAACCTTTGTACTTCTCTTCGGGTGTTTATTGAACCAGACTCTTTTATGGAGTTTTCTGAAGGCTCTATATGCCTTTGTTATTCTGTTGTCTCTCTTTGTCGATCATGGCATCCGAGGAAATAATGCTTCCCAGAGAGCTGAACTGCTGAACTGACTTAAGCTCTGACTCTCCAATGGTAATGTTGGGATGATGATAATCTTCTTGTGGTGCAGGCTGGTAGAGAACTACTGTCTTCTTCAAGCTTACTTCAAGCTGACTTCTTTGATAGTATACCAAGGAAAATATTAGGTGCTATCAACATACACCTGTTTCCAACTCTGATAATGTATGTGGCTTTTTGTCATACCATGGCTCTGTGAGTATGTCTTCCACATATTCTTGCAGCTCCAGTTTCTTAAATCAGTCTAGTCTTGACTCAAATCATGTGTACACTGTAAAACTTTGTATTGTGCTTTAGTCTGCCCTGAAATATTTTTTTTTTCTTTTATGATTTCACAGTGAATCTTTTAAAGATTTCTAAATTAGGAAACATAGTACATGTTGTCGTGGTTTAAGCCCAGCCAGCAACTCAGAACCATGCAGCCGCTCTCTCACTCCCCCTCCCCCTTCTTCCCCCTGTTCCTGGAAGGATGGGGAAGAGAATCGAAAGAATGTAACTCCCACGGGTTGAGATAAGAACAATCCAGTAACTAAGGTATAACACAAATCACTACTGCTACCACCAATAATACTAATGGTAATGGAAATAACAAGGGAAGAGAATACAACACCACCCACTGACCGATACCCAGCCTGACCGAATCAGTGATCTAGCCCTTCCAGGTAACTGCCCCTAGTTTATATAGTGGGCATGATGTGCTGTGGTATGGAATACCTCTTTGGTCAGTTTGGGTCAGTTGTCCTGTCTCTGCTTCCTCCCAGCTTCCCCTCCTCCCTGGCAGACCATGAGGCTCGGAAAGTCCTTGGCCAGAGTACGCATTACTGAGCAGCAACTAAACACATTGGTGTTATCAGCATTGTTCCCAGGCTGAAAGTCAAAAACACAGCACTGCACCAGCTACTAAGGAGAAAAATGACTGCTACTGATGAACCCAGGACACATGTATATCTAAAACTGTACAGAATCAGATAAGTTCCTCTGCAAAGCATATATTTGTTTATGCCATTGATATAGCCCACTTTCTCCTTTATGACTGGAATTTAAAGTCACAAAAGTATATTGATGTTTCTTGCTAATGAATCCTCTTTTCCATCATGCCTCTAGTGCAATATATCTGCCTTGAATGTTGGCAAAAAATGGAGGAGCTGACATCTTAATTCAAGTTCTACAGTGGAAAAGAAGAGTGAAAAAGCTGAATATATTTAATCCAAGTATAGTTCTGCCAAGTAAAAGAATGCTTACAGTAAAATAATGTTATGTTCTTGATGTCGCTTGTGGATGGGCTGTTCTTTTTGCTCTTCTATGTTGCAATTATACCCTGCAGAGTGCAGGAAAAGTTAGTCAACTCTCAGACCCCCTAGAACAAAATTCAGTATGTTGCCATTTTTCTTTTCTACCAACATGTCATTGTCAGCTCAACTTCCCGCTTGGTTCTGGGAATTTTTTCTATTTCATCTCGTTGCTTGCATCGTCCAGAGACAAACTTTAGTTACTTCCTTTCTTACCTTTTGCACAGAATGTGACTGTGGTCTGTGTTCTGAACTTTCATGGTGCTTGCAGGGATATGAGCAAAAGTAAATGAGGTATTAACATTTTTCTCTAGATATTCCCTCCAGTACATTGATTTTATGTAACTGTGTAAGCTTATAATAGAAGCAGATAGAATGCTCATTGCTCTATGAACTGTCTTCCAGTGTGGCTGCTGGCTGTGTGGGTGGCTTGTGGCTTGGGACAAGAAAATTGTGAAATGTGGGAAAGTGATTATTACATATGCATTATAGGACGTGTTACAGAAGCATTCTGAAGGTGAAAAGAAAACCCATTGGGGTTTTCTTTGATTGTTTGTTGGATGTGTTTGTGTTTGTTTGTCTGGTTTTGGTTTGTTTTTTTTTTCCTTATACTAGTCAGAGCTTGATTTACAGTAATGCAGGTAAATACAGGTACCTCCCGGAAAAGGATTTCAGAATGCTTTTTTACTGATGTTAACTAGTTAGCAAATGTGATTACTATTGTGGTATTTGATCTTGAAATAAAAAGTGTCAGAGAAACGCCGATCTCTCAGTTGCATTATTGTAGACTTGTCCTGGGTTCAGCAGTAGCAGTCAGTTTTTCTCCTTCTTGGTAGCTGGTGCAGTGCTGTGTTTTGACTTCCAGCCTGGGAACAGTGCTGGTGATACCGATGTTTTCGGTTGTTGCTAAGTGATGTTTACCCTGACCAAGGACTTTGTGAGGCTCATGGTCTGCCAGGGAGGAGGGGAAGCCGGGAGGAAGCAGAGACGGGGCGCCTGACCCAGGCTAGCCAAGGAGGTATTCCATACCACAGCACGTCATGCCCGGGGTGGGGGGAGGTGTAACTGGGAGTTACCTGGAAAAGGACACGGGCTTCTGGGTGGGACTCGTTTCTTGGCCAGTGTTATCGTATTCTCTCCCCTTGTTATTTTCTCTATCGTTGTCGTTGGTAGTAGCGGTGGTGATTTGTGTTGTACATTGGTTGCTGGACTGTTCTTGTCTCAACCCTTGGGAGTTGCACTCTTTCGATCCTCCTCCCCATCCCTCCGGGAGCGGGGAAGGGGAGAGCCCTGGGGGGGGGGGGGGGGGGGGGGGGGCTCGATTGCTCTCAGACCGGCGCCACTCACTGGGAGTGAGTGAACAAGCTGTCTGGCTAGGGTTTAAACCACGACAAGACTTCATCAGGGACTGTAGCGATAGGGCAAGGGGTAATGGGTTCAAATTTAAACAGGGGATGTTCAGGTTAGATATAAGTAAGAAGTTCTTTACTGTGAGGGTAGTGAGGCACTGAACAGGTTGCCCAAAGAAGTGATAAATGCTCCATCCCTGGCAGCGTTCAAGGACAGGTTGGACAGAGCCTTGGGTGACATATCTAGTGTGATGTGCCCCTGCCCATTGCAGGGGGGTTGGAACTAGATGATCTTAGTTCCTTTCAACACAAACTATTCAATGATTCCATGATATCTTTAAGGTGGTACTATTTCCTAAATAGGGAGACGTGAGTTTGACCTTGCAATCTCTGAAAAATGCATTAACTTTATGCTAAACGCTTGCTATTGATCTCCAACTGAGTATTCACATCATTAAAGTCTGCAGGTGCTTAAGTGCAGGACTGGGGTTGATTTCCTTCCAATTCCTTTAAGAATAGACCTCTCCTTCCAGGTTTCTTCAGCTTTGGAGTATTGCCATAAAGGGGTGTGTTTGCTGTCAAGTGCTGCCACTAGTCACACTAACATATATTTAAAGAAAAATGCAAGTAAATATTAATAGCATCAGAAGCATATGCAGAGTCACCGGGTAAGTGCAATGGGGAAGTATCTGTTCAAATTCTCAGCATTTTGTTAAAATGCAAATTATAAAAAAGGAGAATAACTGCAAGAAATGGAGGAAATTTTCTAACAGTACTAAAAATCTTCAGTTCTTTGTAAGTCAGAGTAGAAATTGAAAGTTATTTGTGTTTTTAGGTAAACTAACTGTCAATTTAGACAAATGCCCCAAATGAATGACATACATAATCTATCTCTACAGTAAGCTTGTAACTGTAGAGCTGTTTGAATGTAACAATTTACTGTGAATGTTTCTCTAGGCCTGATACTGAAGAAAATGAAGCTAAGACTGAAAGAGTACCATAACTCAAAATAATGGCTACTTGAACAATGAAAAATTTCATTTGGTTATTCTTGTAACATGTTAGAAGGAAACAGATGCATGAGATTTAAATTTTAAGCAGATGAGTTTTCTAGAACATAGAATACTTGCCAATAAATGTTAATGTCCTCAAAAAGTTCAATGCCAAAAAATGCTGTTTGTATTTACATCACTAGAAGAAAGCATTTTGCAAACCCAAATTTTTGATTAGTTCAATTTTTTTCTTTCTCTAATGTTCTCTTTGAGCTGACATAACCGCATAATTTTGCTGAAGAAAACTTCATCAGTGTCTGTTCTACTGTGAGGCCTGGCATCGATTCTAAGTAACCTAATTATGGATTTTACTACAGAATTTTCATCTGAAAGCTCTATTTTAGACATTGTTTTGTAACTCTAAAAAAAAAAATAAATGCAGGCTTCAAAATTAGGACAATGGTTGTTTGACTGTTTACTATGGTGAGACACAAAACTCAGTAAGTAAGATACAAAGCGAGAGATACACTTTTCAATTGGGTACTCAAGGTAAGGGGTAGTAGAAAGCAGGAAACTTCAAGTGGCCAACTATTGTTATTCAGTTCTTGGTATTCAGACCCTTGAGACCTTCAACGTCTGAACTTACAAAATTCAAGAGGTTTGCAAACACTTTTAGTCAAGTGATATGAGAAGACTGAACCATTTGCCAATGGGTAGACAACTAACCTAGACCGTGGGGATCAAATTTCTTTGCCTAAAGAAATTTATGCTCTCAAATCTTGTTTGCCAGGGAAGTATCCCAAACACTAGTATTCTGTACTTCATTTTTCTTAGTATCTCTGACACTCTCTTATGTTTTATGAGCATCTATTGATGCAGAGTCTGGAATCCAGCAGTGGGAGCCATTGTTGTGGTTTCCATAATGCATGGTATTTTCATCAATAATTTGGTATATATACCAGAAAAATAAATCACCTCATTAAAAATAATTAAAAAAACTTTGAGATTGAACTCTGTTTGTTCCTCCATTTTAGTGCATAATCCAGAGGCTAGCAAACAAAGCCAGTAGAAGACAAGATTTCTCTTTGCCATAGCTTATGGGTAACTTTGTATATCATGCTTCTTTGCAACATGCCTCTGTTTTCCAGGTGGGAAGATGATTTGCATATGTATGCATGTAGATGGATGGAATATTGTAAGATATCTAAACAAAATGAAAATTGGAGTCTTACAAGTACTTAAATTTTGTGGATAAGTGGTTCCTTAGGTCTTTTTTATCACAGGTGTACCATTTTAAAGAGAAACTGAACTTCCGTCTGAACTGAGGGAAATGATACACAGTAAATCACCAATTACTTCTCTTCTGTCCTTCCAGTTCCAAGAGCATAGTTCTGGGATATTCAAAATCTATCTTCTTTTTTTTTTTTTTTTTTTTTTTTTTGCATTGGATCAGTGCACCTTTTAAGTCACAGGACTTTTTTTGTCTGTATCTGGATTAGGGTTACTACTCTCACCAGCTTCAGGATGTGCATTTCAGACTAATTCATTGTTTGAAGTCAGGAATCAGTATTTTGTACCAAATATTATATGAACATCTGCTTTATTAAAATTGTTTTTTTTTTAAATATAATGTGCTGAGCCCCTCTGTCAACGCTTGAGAACATACTTTTCCCCCTCCTTAGGACAGATTTGCTTTTCCAACTGTCCTCCACAATTACTTTCAGAATTGATTAACTTCCAGGTTATAATGACACATCTAGCAGTTGTGAAATAATCAGTGAGCACTTTTTCCAATGTTGCATCTCTGTGAGCTTATTCAATCCATTTTATAGTTATTGAGTTTGACATTTCCTCATTTCTTAGGGGCTGGTGCCAACTGAGGACTCTTAAAGAATCACAACCTCTAAAAAAGCCTTTTTCTTTTTTTCTTATTGCTATTGCTGTATTAAAATTTAATTTGACTTTTTCGTGTTTTATTTATTTTGTTTTATTTTATTTCATTGAAAGCAAAGCTACAGTGAGGCAGAAAGTTAAAGTTTGTCATTGAAGGCCACAAAATGAAATCTAGGAGTACTCCAGAGACTAAAATCCTGTAGGCAGGAAAGTAAATTTTGGTCCAAAAGGTTAAACAAGCCACACAAATGACTTAACTTACATAGATTCTGGACAGATTTCTGTGAGCACTGTGGGCAGGTAAGAACAATAATTTTTCTTATGACAAATTTTTCCAGAGCAGGCTTTTACCATACAAAATTTTGAATTTACCACAGCTCAAGAAAGGATCATTATATGTTTGTTTTCTGTATTAATAAAAAACATCATGCTAAAAATTACATATATTTCAATTTCTTTTCAAACATATGACAGATATAATTCTTATGTTATTTCACTCTCCTTTTATGGGCATGTTATTCTAACCCCCTGTAGAGCCATGAGTGTTTTAACTCATTTTTTAGAAGAACCAGAACCACTTGAAGGGATTGATCCCTTGAAGAGACAACAGACTTAGAGATATTGTTACAAAAATATCTGGGAAGTGTAACTTCACTGAAAGCAACAGAAACCATTTCCTCATATTGAGTTTTACTTTGAATCTATGCAATTTGTATTAGGATGAGAATGGGACCTGGCCTTACACTGTTACTGATCCCTAAGCTATAGAAAGAATAAATATATAAAAATTGATTAGGAAGTACTTTTAGCAGATCTTGTTTAGCAAATTCTGTGAAACCAGTCTGAAAAAAAAAGGTAATATTTTCTGTTCAAAACCACCAGATTGTCCTTTTTGTCCAAATACCTTTGAATTAAGTGGAATACAAAACATTGCTAATAAAAAATAGAAAAAAGAAAAAAAGAAAAAAGACAATTCTTTAGGTGTTCTAAAATAAGAAATTACCTTTACATTTTTTTCTCTTCGTATTTCAACTTTGTAAAAAAAAATCATAAATGTTCCAAAAATGTTTGAAAATTAACAATTTTAGTATAATGTCAAATGGAATGAATACATTTTTGAAATGCTTTTAAGGTGTGGAAACCATTTTTTTTTAATTCCTTTTTCAGCTGTCACGAGACTTGAAGAAGTAGCAGTATAATGTTGTAAACTATGATAATCAGTTTCTTACTTGACTGACCATGCATAGTGGGATCTTCCACAGGAGGCACAAATTCTACTGAAGATAATTGAAGATAATGAACATAAATCTGCATTGGACAGAGCCTTGGGTGACATGGTCTATTGTGAGGTGTCCCTCCCATGGCAGGTGGGTTGGAACTTGATGATCTTTAGATCCTTTCCAACCCTAACCATCCTATGATTACTACATAAGTATTCACAATTTTTCCTCAGGAAACTACTATGTTTTTTTTTTATTGAAGTGGTAGAACTGTGAAAAGACTGTTATCATCTTTCAGTCAGACCTAAAAATAACCCCTGGTAGAAATCGCACAAGTTATTTTAACAAATTTTTGCCTCCATAAGGCAGAAATTATTTCCTTAAATGGTGACGAATATCATGTTCTTTTTGCAACAGAATCAATGTACAAAAACATTATATTATCTTTCATCACTTGGACTTTAGAGTTGCTCTTGTGACACACCCTTTAAATAATTGCTGAGGAATGCCTGATTCATAAGGAAGCTTCAAGACTTCAGTAGAGTGCTACTAAACAGACAGATTGATACACTTCATGTCTTTCTTTTCTCAGCATTGTATGAGTATGTATATATTGTATAGATGTATACACAAACATGCATAGGCACAGCTATGTGTATACAGGTAAATGTATGCGTTTCTGGTCTCTTTCACTGAGCAGTTGTTTGTGTTTCAAGTAGCAGCTATAATTACTCTTCCACATAAAACCAGGTTTTCTTCAAAACTGATGTTGATATTTTCTGCGCTTTTTTCACTCTGCCTTTAAAAAGACACAGGATGTGAGGCTTCTGAAAGAAGTCTGACAGGCAGAAGCAGTAAATGCAGATTTTTCATACTACATCAGCATTTTGACAATTGGCAACATGTACGTAATCCCAGTTTCTCTGCCAGCCAAACCACAATGACAAATGTAAATATTTAAGTACAAGAGGACAACCAACCTTTTAAATAAAGACAAATATTCTAAGATAAAATAAGCATGTATTAGAAAATAATATGATCTTGGGTGAACACATAGAGTATATCTTCAAATGCTGAATATATACTTAGTAAAAGCCAATAAAGATTGATAGATTATGACCTTATACTCTGTGGAGCCTTTCTAATAAAGTTGTGAGTACTAGAGGATGTCTACAAATTCAAAATGCACAATTTGCATGCAATATGTTTTCTATGTTTTTGTTTTACAACTATATCAGTTTCAGAAATGATTAAGTCACTATAAATTTACAAGCAGCGCATGCATCTGGACTTTTAAAGTATTAAGAAGACTGAAGCTCAGGTGGTCTCAGTTGTACTGAAAAACAAGAAATGCATTTTAGGCAGAAAGTTTCAAGTAATAAAGCATTAATAGTCTGAATTTTGCTGATCCAAGTTGTTTATTTTATTAATCCATAAACACATGCTTCCTTTGTATACAAAATTTATTTTCTGAAAATATCTTTTGCAATGTGGAATAAAATACAAGTTAAAAATTTCTCATGAAGTAATAATACTTGAATTAGGGCTTTCCAATAAACATTTTAGCTACACAGTAAAGTTTTATTATTAAATCTCATCCTTTTTCATAATATTTAATTCAATGCCACAGTACAGTAGTCAATGTTTAATTAATCTTAAAATTATTACAGTTCAATATCTATCTTTAAAAGAGAAAAAAATTCTTCTCACAGAAAAATTCATAGCATTTTTCCACCAGATACTTTAGTAGTAGACAGAACTGCCTCTTCCAGCAAAAGTATTTTCCCAATTGTTTTTTTTTTTAATTTCATGTTTCCAAATGCATTAGTGAAGCAGTCATTCTTCTTCAGTTTGCTCATCTATCAACCGAGTTAAAACATGTTGTTCAAATGTGTGTATATGCACATGAGTAACATGCAAAAAAATTGTGCTGCAAAGATGGTGGAAATATAAGGATTTAGTAAAAATGGGATATATAATTTATTTTGTTTAGACTGTACTATTCTTTCTCAAGGAGGCTTCCAACTAAATAGCCACACTGCAGCCATGATTGCCACTTGATTCTCTTTGTGGTTTCAAGCTGAAGAAATATTTATGGCAAAGGTATTTTAAGTTGATTTTAAAACTCTCAATTACAATACCTACGATAAAGCATTTACCCTTCAAAACTGAACTGATAAAGAAAACAAGTGTAAAATTTTACTTGATCAAATGAACCATTTTAACTTTTACAACAAGACAAAGATAAATCTATAGCATTTCCATAACTGTGGGTGATTCTGAGGAATCAAAGGCAGAATAATGAGATCTCTGGATTCAAACCATTGTCCTCTAGTCTCATCAATAGTACTTCTTTATACAAAAAACATACTTGATTAACATTGCTCCATTTAGCATGCACTAGTGTCAATATGAATAAGTAACAGTTGAAGAACTGGTCTTATTAATAGAAAAGACATGAATTTCAAATGCAGCATATTGCAGTAGTCAAACACTGCCATATATGGCTTTTAATAGGTTAGGTTTTTTTAATGGTGCTAAGTCATCATTCCAGCATGTCAAATTCTGTTTATAAAGACCATATACATTTGGTAAAGATTAAGGTTCACATAGATGACCTTGGGCTTTCTTTTAAGCTCATCATGGGTTGTCATAGATGTGTTACATGTAAGTGAATAGAAATAAAGGTCAAAGATCAAGAGTCTGAGCACTGTCTGAGAAAATACTAATTGAGATGGAGAAAAGCCACGCCAAGGGCTGCACTTATAACAACACCTCTTATTTGTGTACTTAAAATAAAACAACTTTTATCTTACATAAAACTGACTAGAAATGGTGTAACAGTCTCAGGCCTGTGCTGTCTTGAAAGTCTGAGACAATGCTAGTTATCATGTTCCTAAATCATCCCAGGGAGAATGCTAAAAAATGAACATTCCAGTGTCAGATTATATTTACATATGTATATGTATAAGCAATCTACCCTGGCACTGCTTAGACTGTCAGAAGAGGTTTGGACATAAAGACCAGTAACACATGCATGGTGAAATTGCTACATTTTGTTGTCATGCTTTGTGTGCAGGCCACCAATACTTCTCCTTAACAGTATTATACAGTTGCAAGGTGCACTAGGCACTCCTCTGCAGTATCTGTCTGTTGCTGCCTTTGTCACTAGTCCTTAAGATCTGTGATGACTTGTTCTTAGATTTTGTTTTCTCTACTCTGCCTGTGCAACACTACTAGGTATATAATAATAGCAGAGGCAGTTGAGATGGAATTTCTGATTTTAAAGGTGCATTATCCCATTATTCCCATAATTACTTACTGACTTCATGGGATGCTGAAAAATTCAGGCACTATGCAGGCTGTGATGGGAATTCTTTAATTTATTTATTTATTTTAAAGAAAATCAGACTTTATAAGGATGGAGGTGGTTTTTAGCTGCCTTTTTTTTTAATGGAATGGCTGTTTGGAGCCTTCTAGTTCTTCATCATTTATATTCATAAACAGCAACTGGTAAGCTAATTGCAGATACAAACCTGCACAGGCTCAGAGGCTGTACAGGCTCCAAAACCATTTGGAATCATCACTTACAAGAGGAACCTCTCTGAACAAGATTTTGACTTGCCTATCTCTACAGTTTTTGTGTTATTCCAAATATGAAGCTCAAAGAGAGTGTTTATAGACATAAAATTTACAGGAAGGGTCTCATAAGCAAGAGCAAGATAATCAGAAACATTTCATAAACACATGGTAGTCCCAGAAAATGAATTGCTTCATGTGTTTAATTTCTACTCCTTTGCCTTTGGCTGGTTTACATTCTGCTAGGAGAACAGTCTTCTTGGATGTCAAATCTGCCATTTCTTTATTTAGATATCACACAGTATCACACAGTATGCTAGAGATTGGAAGGGACCTCGAAAGATCATCTAGTCCAATCCCCCTGCTGGAGCAGGAACACCTAGATAATGTTACACAGGAATGTGTCCAGGCAGGTTTTGAATGTCTCCAGGGAAGGAGACTCCACAACCTCCCTGGGCAGCCTGTTCCAGTGTTCTGTCACCCTCACTGAGAAGAAGTTTCTTCTCAAGTTTAAGTGGAACCTCTTGTGTTCCAGTTTGCACCCATTACCCCTTGTCCTATCATTGTTTGCCACTGAGTAGAGCCTGGCTCCATCCTCGTGACACTCCCCCTTTATATATTTATAGACACTAATAAGGTCACCCCTCAGTCTCCTCTTCTCCAAACTATAGAGACCCAGCTCCCTCAGTCTTTCCTCATAAGGGAGATGCTCCACTCCCCTAATCATCTTAGTTGCCCTGCGCTGGACCCTCTCCAGCAGATCCCTGTCCTTCTTGAACTGAGGGGCCCAGAACTGGACACAATATTCCAGATGGGGTCTCACCAGGGCAGAGTAGAGTGGAAGGAGGACATCTCTCGACCTACTAACCACCCCCCTTCTAATACACCCCAGGATGCCATTGTCCTTTTTGGCCACAAGGGCACATTGTTGGCTCATGGTCATCCTGTCGTCCACTAGGACCCCCAGGTCCCTCTCCCCTACACTGCTCTCTAACAGGTCGTTTCCCAACCTATACTGGAACCTGGGGTTGTTCCTGCCCAGATGCAGGACTCTACACTTTCCCTTGTTCTATTTCATCCCGTTATTCCCTGCCCAACTCTCCAGCCTGTCCAGGTCTCGCTGGATGGCAGCACAGCCTTCTGGCGTGTCAGCCACTCCTCCCAGCTTAGTGTCATCAGCAAACTTGCTGATAGTACACTCAATTCCCTCACCTAAATCATTGATGAATATATTAAATAATACCGGTCCCAGTACTGACCCTTGAGGCACTCCACTAGTTACAGGCCTCCAACTAGACTCCGCCCCATAGACTACAACTCTCTGGCTTCTCTCCTTCAGCCAGTTCACAGTCCACCTCACTACCTGATCATCCAGTCCACACTTCCTCAATTTAGCTGTGAATATGATATGTAGGGGAAATTCTTACCTTGTCTTTATGATAAGCAGTTGTGATGCAAAATTGCGTGGGGAAAAAAAGGTTTTGTACAGTAAATGCTACTGGAGCTGAAATTATATAGTTACTTTATAATCCTTACAAATCCCATTTTTATAATTCCATTTATTATTTATTATTTATTTTTATAACGCCAGTTGTGACCTGACTAGCTGTGCCATATCATATAACAGATGGTGGAGGGAAAAAATAGTTAGATTAAGATTTATTTAATATATCTAAAGTATAATTAATTTATTTAATATGTGTTCTCTTAGGCCTTGCTCTATATAGAACTAAGAGACCACTGCAGTTAACATTAGACTTCACTGGGCTGCCAATCAAGATCATTATTAAAATGTATTCCTGATATTGTGGAAATACTTATTTAATGTTCTAGATGCTATGTGGGACATATCAGAACCTCAGCTGGCAGATTTAGTTCCCTTAATTACATTGCAGAGTTTAAAAGGAATAAAATTAAATAACACTTTCTGTATCCATATTTGATGAAGTATTGAAAGATCAAAAAGTCTCTCAGTGTTACGTCGTCAATCTACAGTTGTACAGTAGTACAGAAGAGAGCTGTACAATAACGTAATCAACACAATTGTGTAATTCCTACTTTGTACTTTACCCAGCTGAGAGTGGTTAGCTTAATAGTTTGACTGAATGCCATTGATGTCTGAGGGGTAGTTTTTTCTTTCCTCAGACTTCCAATGATCTAGGATTATACAGTACAGTTATGTCTTAATTTATCAATAGCATCTGATGGGAATATGTTGTTTTAAATTAAAGATGGCATTGGCCTGCCAAGGCTGCATTGCATCCAGTCCTCAATGTCTCATTTTTCAGTTATGTAGGCAAACTATATGGAGAAAGTTACTTTCTATCATCCTGCTGTAATTTCTTCCCTTCAGTAGTCTTACAAGACACTACAAGCCCTCTCAGATGAAACAGTGAAAAATCAAATAAATGCATATGCTCCACCACCTTGCACTGAAAAAACAGAACTGAAATTCCCAAGTAGACCTAAACGGCAAGGAGTTATGCAAGAAGCGTTTTCACTTTTTCTTCTTTTTTTTTTCCTCCACATTCTTCTGTTACTTCTCTAGGTGATATTTCTTAGAAATTGTCTAAAACAATTCAATAATTTGGTTGCATTTTGCAAATGAGTTTGCATTATTTTTATTGCATACATGTTTGTCCTAGGCTAATCAGAATATAATGGCAGTGACAAAATGGAGTCTCTGTTGAATACTGGTTTACAGATTACTAACACAAACATTATTGAAGTAGTGAAAGTAAATATCCTCAGACTGTAAAGCAGCAATGGAGATGCCATGCATCTGAAGCAGTATCTTTTAATCCCTCAGTCATGAAAACTTCTTGCATGAATCTCTCCAGTGGAGAGATGTAACTGAAAAAAGTAATAGCACTTTTTTATTTTTTTCCCTTAAAAATATTTGGGAACATTTTTTTTTCCCTTTGAGATGAGATGTTTTCCATTGCAGCTGAATCTGACCTTTTGTTCTTTTAAGCTTCATTAGAAAAGCCTGAACTCCTGTTTTAAAAAGCTGGGTCCCGCCCTTTGTCAGAAACAAGGAAGAGCATGTCCTTTATAAAAGAATGAGGTATTAAAAGGGAAACTTCCTGGGGGACCAGGGTTGGCAGATAACGAATACATAGATAGAAAAACATGTTCAGGGAAGAAGAAAGATGAAGGTTTCTAAAACAGGTGAATGGGAAACTGGAGCTGGGCAGAGAGTGGGGTGGGGTGGGGAAGAAGCAGCAGGAAAATTGTAAGATAAAGTGGATGCAAATTATACCCAAATTCAATAGGAATAGTACAAATGGAAGGCAGAAGTTGTATGCAGAGCAGAAGTATTTAGCAGTATTAATGTTACTCAGTAAGGGTAAAGCCTCCGCAGAGTCAGACAACTGAAAATTAAAAAGCTCATTCCTGATTGTCCACTATAGGACACTAACACAGTTGGAGAGAAGAAACATGAGATGACAAATTTTTTACAGAATTAACCACACAGAAAAAATGTTGTTATTATGATAGCCTGCATAAAGTGATAACATTTGTGCAAAAGACCAAAATTTGAGGCTGGAGTTGGCTATGGTTCATAGAGAAAACTTCAGAAGAATGTCAATCAGATCAAAGGACAGGTACCATACTGCTGATGTAAATGAGAATATGTGAAAACTTGTATGGGTTGAGGAAAAGTACAAATAGTATTTTCATGAGATATATTTAAGCATCTTCAGATAACAATCACAAAATGAGGTTTTGAGTTACTTAGATATCTACAATATAGATGCAGGAGAAAAACTCAAGCTTTGTTGATTAATGGAACAATTTTAATACTCTCTGATTAAACATCTCATTACATTTCTACATTGTTTTCAGTCCTAGAATATGTCAATAACTTACAGGGTATCAGTGATTCTGCACCATAGTGCTCAGTCTGCCTTATGCTTTCACTTTCATAGGAATAGGGATGTAAAACAGGCCAGATTTCTAAAAAGAAACCTTATTTTATAGGTGCAAGTTAGTGATATTACTGAGACAAGCACTCTAAGAGATCAGATCAAATGTTACTGCCAATGCGTGTCACAGACTACCAAAAACTTCAGCAGTACAGGACAACTGCCAAGGGAAGGCAATATGATTCTGGAAACAAGTAACCATTCAAACTAGGTTTTAACATGCAAAAAACCCCAGATAAGGACATGTGGCTCAGTGTTGGAGGCTAATGATCTGACATTAGAAAAGACAAGATTTGTAGGGAGAAATATTGCATATGTATACACATGCACACATATCTTTATATGTAATTATATGAATTAGACCAGGCTTTTGGATACACAACATTCCAGAAGCAATTGCAAAATAAATTCCTATTCACTTTAAATAACATGGAACCAAAACAAATTCAGATTTCAGATACATTAAAAATAGACTGGGCTATTTGGAATGTTGGTTGGCAAATTCCACATGGTGACAAGCTATCTGCGTCTACATATATTTGTAAGGTTTGCATTAGAAGCCAAGCCTTGTTGTATCCTGAATTCACTAAAACATGTTTTCTTATGGACTGAAAATGGGAACAGAGTTATCATTAATTATGTCATAGCTCTGTTAGTATAAACGATTCCTTTATGCATTTCCATAGAACTGCTTGCCCCATATATCACCATCCAGAATTGAACATCCAGATGGAAAGAGCATTTTTCTGTATGTGCCTTTCTCACTGCAATCTACAGCATAATACTTAGGTAAACACAGGTACAAGTATCGCTTTCTGCAATCAGGGTTGCACAAATGAAACATGCCCATTTCCTTCTTGTTAGAAACAGGAAAAAGCCTTCATACTTCCTAACTTGGCTACATGGAGAGCATCCTAATCTAAGTGAATTAATAAATAAATTTTTTGTCTCCTGAGAAATAAAGCCTCTCTAGTCATTCATATGAGCTTGTGTGCATCTTTAATCATATACTTACAGGTATGAACGGAAGGCACTACTCTTTGAGGCTGGAGACACAGGAATTCCACGTGAAGGGAGAAGGGGGTTCTGGGCTCCATTTAAAAGCACTCATTTTCAGCCTTGAGAATTTTGATAGGGGCACTTAGACAAGGACTTCTGCTTTAGAGAAGACACCTATGGGGAGTCTTGGTGAGAGCATGAAATATGGTGAAAGAGGAGGATGCACATCCCAGGCATGATTATTTGAGAATTGCCTTAGAGTCAGTTTTCCTGTTGGTGAAATGAGTGAAGTTGATGTGTAGCTGGGTGCTGGGGAAGCAGTTCTAAATTAGCTGTAAGTTTCTACACCTTCAGTTTTTCTCAAATATTTAGAAGAGTAAATTGTCGGAACACAAATATTTAGCTATCTCAGGCCATCTCATTTTAAAGGGTTAGGGACAGGGTGGGGGGAAGACAGCTCCAATTCATGAGCAGATTCATGCAAAAATATGATGCCCACAGCTGACTGGCGTGGCAGAGCTGGAGGGATGTGATGGACCTAGGTGCTCCGGCCATTGAGGTGTATCTGTGGTGGTCTGCATAGGCTTCTCTCCACAGGACCCTGCTCCAGTATGGGCTCTCCACTGGCTGCAGCTTCCTTCAGGGGACATCCACTTTCTCTGGTGTGCAGTCACTGATGGGATCAGCTCTGGCCAGCAATGGGTGCATCTTAGAACCAGCTGGAACTGGCTCTGCCTGACATGGGTGCAGCTTCTGATGCCTTCTCACAGAAGTAATCCCTGCAGCCCCTCCCCCACCCTGCCCTGGCCTGGCTACCAAAACCTTGCCACATCAGCCCCATACAAGGTTCCTGACTACGAGCAATATTTTCTTACCTCATGTAGCACACTGTTTCTGAAGCTGTCTCTTCTCTGGGCAAGATCAGCTGATCTCCAGAAGAAGGAATTACTCCTCTTCTTTGAGAAGTGTTATCTCATCCATCCTTCTTAGAGAAACAAAACATAATTATCGACAGAAATAAAACAAAGCAAGACAGAAATACCCCAATTACAGGAGTCTAAAGACTTGTCTTGTGATTCTTATAAATCTTGGTTACTCTGGAGGACACTTAATATGAGCTATTAGAAACAAAGAAACAAAAAAGCTGGTAGAAAGTGTCAGGGACAGGCTTCTAAATGAATAGAATTAGATGAACTTTCTTTAAATGTCTTGAAAACAAAACAAAACAAACAAAAAATGGAGGAAATGCACTCTGCAGATGGCAAAGGCGAACCTTAATCCCAGTTTGTACTCTAGCAGCTGGTATCCTAAGTTTTGTACTCCTCATTGGTCTCGCATCCTTTCATTCAACAGACAGATTGTTATTTATTTTCCCTCTTAACAAATGGGGCTTTTGTTCATCTCTTTCCTTCAAGCAGCCCCTTCAGCAATCTTTGTTTGTTCCTGAACTCAGGACCAAGCTGCTGAATCATCTTTGACATAAAAAATAGCAAGGGTAATGTATGCAAAGCAAAGACTACTGAGTAGAGTGTTATAGTGCTAATCTACTTGCATTTGCTCCTGAGAGGAAAATGTAGCTTGCCACTGTCATGAGAGGCAGGAGAGCACACTGAAGAGAATTTTAACAGGGGCTGCATCACAAATAAATGTGTGCCATAAACTTACTTGCTGTGATCCTTTGGATGGTGGATGTTCTCTTTCCAATATTTCATGTTAACTCTTGGAAAAGGAGCAGCTGCCTCTTACGCTGTAGAACAGCCTGGTGACAGTGCATGGGAACAGATGGCAGACCAAGTGTCTCTTTCTTTGCATTTAGGCAGTCCCCTTTTCTCCTCCTGCTTCTCACAAACAGCCTCAGTGAATTTTCTTCATGGTATAAAGATACTAAATCATTTCTTTTCACTCCAGGAGACAATCACCCTTGCTGAAGAAAGAGCAGAAAATCTAAAATGCTAATTCCTCCCCCCATCCTTCATTCACAGGTTGGTGTCATGGTTTAAGCCCAGCCAACTGAAAAAAGATATGAGCTTTAAGACTATTTTTTTTCTGTTCTGTGGATTGATTTGTAGACAATCTTAATTTGATAGTTGCCTTGCTGTTCAGAGAAGCAATGGAATAGTAGAATTCAAACCAGGGAAGAACTGGTGTAACCAGTCCTTGACTTCTGCATCACTGCCAGAGGTTTTTCCTTTTGCATCAATAATCAGCAAACGTAAACACTACTTTATATATATAAATATGAATAGTTTATATAGATATAAGTAAAACTTCTGCATAGCATATATTAAATAGTGAATATTGTCTGTTAAGTATTGCTAGATGAGGAAAAAACATATTAACAAGAAACAGATTTCATCACCCACATGGTTTCCCTGTGATTTAGACAAACAAATCAAGTTATAGAAAATTGTGCAATGACTTTCACCTGCCAAGAGTACAAATTAATTTGGAGGTCATATGGACACTTTTAAAGTCACTGCTATGGCAAACTCCACTGGGACCAAATTAGCACGGCTAGGTGCTCTGTCCTCTTGCAAGAGGAGTCCACCCAGCCATTCAGAGTCTGCTGCTGACAGGAGTGCCTGGAGCAACTAGACTTGGATGGGAGATGCTGGTGGTAGGTCACCACACCAAGACTGATTCATTCAGACTGTCTGCAGGCTTACTTAGTGACACTGAGCTGGCTGCACTCTCTTTGCCTTTGCAGTTGTGAAGTCTAGAGATGCATGCATTTTTTACAAGGGGATTTCAGATTCTGAACATAATTCTAAGACCTCTGGGACTTCAGACACTCTGCAGGCTTTGTAATGCCTATGCTTTGATCCATCCTTGCTGTCAGGCCCCTATTCCTGAAATTACAGTTCATCCTGTAACGCCTACTGCCACACGTTTGGAAAGAATCAAATAGCAGCCTAATGCAAAACCAAAATCCAAATATATACTGAAGCGAATCAGAAGTTCGCTTATTTCTACTTGCTGAATATTCCATTTCTTGAAAAAAAAGTTTTAAACACAAATGCCATGTGTTAACTGAGCATATATATTTTTCAATGCTCTAAAAGATGAGATTATGAGCTAGATATTTGCACGGAGCCGCATATGAGCATATTTGTTGATTAAATACTCCTACAAGTGAAGTCTTATCTCTTTATTTCAAGGTCTTTAGAAATTGTCTCCTAATCATCAACCCTTGTAAACAAGCACTCTTTACATATTCCATTAGTAGGTGTTTTGTGTTACTGCAGATGAATCTGAAGAGACTGGACCCTGGGAGATATTCCTTTTTATGTGCTAGTCTCTTCAGGGCTTTGCAGAATGTCACTTTGAAAATGTAACATGATGGAAATTGGTAAGCTGTGCTCTCTCATGCAATAGTGTTTACATAAACACTGTTGTTTCTGGTTGATATAGCCTGTAACTTCTATGAACATTGTCCTCAAGCTACTATTCATTAATTGAGGAAAAACACAAAATATTTTGCCTATGTGCTATGTGTTGTGAAATCATACAAAGTTTTTAACTCAGTTGTACATTACTTGGCATTGAAGTGGCGAAACCCAACAAAATCCTCAGGTCACAAGGCAAAGATAGGTAACACTGCCAGTCCCAGTAAAATGTTATAATTCTGTCACTGTTCATGGAACATGCAGGTGAATTTTTTTTTTTTTTGGTTGGTTGTTTGTTGGTTGCTGTTGATTATTTTTTTAATATACATTTTTTGTGGACTTTTTTTATTTGGTTGGCTTGGGGGTTGTTTTGGTGGTTTTGGGTTGCTCTTTTTTTCGTTTTTTGGTTTTTGTTTTTTTTTTGGGGGGGGGGTGGAGGGGGTTGTTTTGGTTTTTGCAAGTAGGAATATGTAAGTTTCTGCATGTCAAAATAAGCCATAGTCTTTAGCTTAGCGAACTCACAGTCCAGCATCTTTAGATACGGGAGTACTCACATAAGAAATCCCAATTGCTTTCACTAAAAGCATGCAGAGTCTGGATCAAGGCAGACAGATAAAGCAACTGTAGAATTTTTCTGAAAAGCTGAAAAAAATATTAGATCTGTATTCTTCTATAACATTTTTCCTGAAAGGTGGGCATGTGGGTGGATAGTGCAACTGCTTCTGATGCAGGCTAAAGCTCTATGAACTTTTGTGCAACTTCACTGCCTTCTTGGACTCTGGATTATATTAAAGAACAGAAATAATTACACTGAGGGGCCTGTCCTGCATTCCTAACATAAGCAAAATGCTTATTGGATTTGCAGTGTAGGTCTGTCTTTTGTTTAGGAAAAGCTTTGAAGCCTGTTGAACATGGACCAAGTTAAGATCTTTGAGACCCAAGTGGTGCTCTGCATAAATAAGAAATACAGTCCACATATATAGAGCATAATTATTTACATTTGTTCTGTGGATTCTCTGTAATCTGTATTCCTTTGACACGTACAGATTTCATAAACATATACTGACTATTGAGGTGGCAAGAAACACAGCAATGCATACAGAGAAGTGGCTTCCTACATATAAATACGAGCAGCAGGCTTGAGAGTGTATATTTACCAGTGTCCTCTACTGGCTGAATTTAGAACTGTTTTGAGTAACAGTGGGCAAACAGGAAAAAATTTGCTGTGCCATTCATTCAAGTTTGAAAACCAGCCCCTAGTCAGCCATGCTTAGGGTTGTTTTTCATTCTTCCTACCATAATATTAAAATGAAATATTTGTTATTTTTTAATCCGCTGCCAGGTTTATAGGCTAGCTGATACAGTTAAAGAAAAGGACAAGAATTCAGGTACAGAAGCCTACATTGTGTCTGACAAGCAAAAAATGCAAGTAAAACAAATTTTAAAAACAAGTGATATGAACTTAGCATAACTGCTAATGGATTGGCTTCTTCAGAGAAAAGAGATGATACTTTGGGTAACAGGGCTGCAGTGGCAGACATGAGGTCCCAGGTACTTGTGAAAATGAGAAAGAATCTCTGCGGCTCCTAAATGCTCTCCAGAGCTCTAAGGAAAAATTAAATAGTGAAATTAGGCCATTTGAACCTGGCTTTTATGGCTTAGATGGATATATGGTACTTTTGAGGCATTATGCTTTCATCCAGTTTTGGTTGTCTGGTTCGTTAGTTCTATATTAGCCAGCAGGAATATGCACAGCTATTATTTCCCTTATAGCACTTTCCTCTAATGAATGTTAGCTTACCTGTTGCTATATTATGTTTTTCTTAATTATAGAATGTGATAAATACTTCATTCATTGTAGCTTCATAGTAAGTAGTTCAGTGTCTTGCCACAAGGAATTTTTTTTAGAGAGCATACTTGAAGAAAAAAATACAGCATTTTCCTTTTTCACTGATCAGATCTAAGTGCTTTTGTATAAGAAGAAGCTGTTTTTGTGTCCCTAGCAAAGAACAGAAAAGGGAAAGTCACCTTTTCCTTTATCTCAGGAGCACAAAGTTGTTTTTTCATAGCAGTATTTGCTCTAATTGTGTTCAGATAGGCAGTATGTGTAGACAGCAGCATTTGAAAAAATGGCTGCTTGGAGTCATAAATCTCCCCTAAGATCTCACTGTGGTGGTGTGGCTTTGATTTCTTTCCTAACATAATAAAATATATTGTATTCTTAATACTGCCTCAAATGCAAGCAGCTTCTTATTTAATTTTTCAGGGTGGAAAACAGAGGAGGGGGAGAAATACAGTCAGGAAGGATATGGCTTCAGAAATATAATCCTAATTATCTGACAGTTTTACACATTTGTTTCCAAGGCAAAGATGGAGCTAGCTGAGGACCACTGGCAGCAGCAGTAGCAGTGGTTGCAGTGTCAGGGCCACCCAGCCTGGTGCAGGGCATCCTGCAGCTGAACTGCTTCAGTGTGGCAAAATGGAGGCAGACCTTCCTAGCAGTGTGCAGAAACCTCAGTGAAGAAGCAGTCTGGTTCTCATGGCAACCAGGATTTCCATATACTGCAGGGGTACACATAGTCTGACATCACTTTGCTGCAGGGAGGATTTCTGTGCATGCTCAAGGACTAAATTAAGCCATTTGTAAATGGAGAATGTGTGCCCAGTTTCACGTCTGTAAATATACGGCTTTCCCTGTGTGAAAGGGAAAGGAAAAGGGAGAGAAAAGGGGATGCAAAATTTTATTTCTCTAAGTAGAAATAGAAATAACTCTGACACAACCAGCTTCTCATTTTTGTTTTGCATCCTGTTTTAAAAAGGAATAATATCTTGCACAGCTGGGAGGAAAGAAGGGTGCTACCAGCTTCTTTAGGTCTAAGAAAATTGGTTTTGCTAATCAGAACATAGGAAAAATGCATGTACTGAATGTTAGGTGATGCTTTTTGATGCACCATTATACATACAGATTTTAGCAGTGAAAGACTTTAATGGAGATGTGACTCATCATGCATGATACAGTGACATCTGGTGTAAAACATGCTGTGTTGTGTGCTGCAGTTCCCAGCTAGGAAGATAATCCATGTGCTTTGGTGTTATCAGACTGCCAAGGAGCCCAGTGAGAAGTCTCCTTGCCCCTCATTTAAGACAAGTCACTCTTATTGTTATATCTTCTGGGGCCCCATGTTATTCAATTCTGTATATATATTCTGTCCAGAGGAATTACAATGCAAGAGAACATGACATGAAATCTCTATTGTTCTGTTTAAGGGGATTGGAGTTCCCCAAGGGTGAAAGGTTTACAGTTGCTTGTAGTTCATTTATAATAGGCCTGTATAAAGGCTAAAAAAAAGCTTAAAATTGGCTGGAGGTTGAAGGCATTTAGTATACTGAGGGATCTATTCCCTGTTTTATGTTTTTGGCAGTAACACCAACTCTGAACTGAAAACATTTCTCATACAGCTATTTTGGCTTGTATTGATCTAAATAATTCTGAATATTTTCACTTGCAAAGGTTTAGTATGGACTTGTATGAACTCTGATATATGGAGATCTTGCAGGGCTAAGACAGATACAAGTTATTACCAGGAACAGCTGCAGTTCTTTTCCTCATTACAAACTCAACTTTCTGAATGAAGTTCAGTGGGGGTCTGCATAGGTGCGGTATCCACACCACCATTTCAACTGCAGCTGGTCTTCAGACCAGGTCTTTGATCTGTTTGATTTTTAAGCAAGGGTTTGCTTAGCAATGTGTTTTGTGGAGTGCCAAATATATTCCCAGATGATCATAAACAAAGTGACAATGTCAAATAAACATCAGTGTATTTCTTCTGAACCTGGTGTGCTGTTAAATGATACAGACATTTCCATAAACTGCTGTTTTTGCATGTTTTAATCAACAGATTTAACTCTTCTTCTGAATTATAGTTCTCTCTTCTGGTTATGAATCACAATTTTATTACATCACTGTGCTTGAAGTTAACTGTGAGATGTTTAATCACAAATCTAATGATAAACGTCCTTTCCTTGTCCCCTTTCGGGGGGAGGAAAAGAAAAAGAAGTAAGAATGAGGAGAAATAGAAGCCAGACCTTGGTATTTTCTCTGCTGTATCCTCCAGTGAAATGTTTTTTTTTTGCGGGCAGCTTCTGGTAAATGTGAAAAACAAAATGGGTGGTTATGTAATGCTTTGAGAGGAAAGAGAGCCTGCTTTGAACTGACAACAGTCTTGACAGCTTGAATGTTGAAGCTAGAACTATCTTGTCAGAAGCATTGTTTTTAACACTGCAGGTCCCCACTTGGAGCCCTTCACTCCATGAAGGAAGCGCAGGCGGAACCTTCACACACAGCTGTACTGCAACACTGCAGGGCTACTGGCAGTGGTTAAGGATAACTGATACCTGAGCTCTGCTTTGATATCAGTAGATACCACATGCTCACTATCCCCTCTGTACCCCAGAGGGAGCTGATTCTTCTGGCCTTCACACTGGAATACGGTGCAACCACTGTGACAATGAAATCAAAAGAATGGCTTCTTTAAGAAGGCTATTTGTGTTGTTTGGCACCAGAAGTCCTTTCCTTCCTTTTTCTTCCAAGTGGATCCAGAAGTGCATTCATAATTACTTATAATTTTCTATTTGATTGTATAACTATAATGGAAAGTATTCATTACACCTTCCTAGGCTAACTGTGACATGAGTTAATGCATCTCTCTCCACTTTCCCCATACAATTTTTAATCAGTATGGGCTTTTTTTAGTATTTTTCATTTATTCATAATGTAATGGTGCAGTATAAGGATGCATGTTTTTATTCTTTTGTAATTATATTTCTAGGTCACAAGTAGAATTTGCAGGGATGTACAAAATTTGCAAGCATCATCAATAACCTGTAGATGTCATTATCCTGGGAACATGGTGGGTGGATGTGCTGTCTAGTCAGCTAGAAAGCAAGAGAGAAACAGTATGAAAAGAGATTAAAAACAAAATAGAAGGTCTTATTACTTCATTAAAAGAGCAAATGTGTGAGAAAAAAATCATCAAAGTGCTCCTTCTGTTTTTTTTTTTTTATCTCTTCTGTGCTTAAACAGCCCAGACTGAGCAAAGTCCTTGGCTGGCTGCACTGCCCAGACCCTGACATTCTCTCTGGGATGTTACAACACCCAAGTGATGAATCCATGATGGTTCTACAAAAGCAGCCTACAGAGGCAGTGCCCCATGTCACGCTCCATTGTGCTTCATACAAGCTGGTGTTGGGATTTTGCATGACTGGGGCAACCAATCCTATTTATGCACTTCCTAATAGCTTATGCGCTTGCTGCCTTAGGCACCACAGCCTAGAGTGGCTAACAGGAGTAGAGGAGAAATGTCCAGCTCTGGGAGGCTGAGAGAAATAAAAATCTCAACATATGCAGCGCATGTGACAGTGGGCCTCTTGTCACCACAGGCAGAACATTATCCTGACAAGATAACTTCTACTAGACAGGGCCATGTCACTGGTCTGGCTATGACTGTCAAACAGCAGCCCAAAAGGCAGCCAGCCCATCAGCTCCTTTCTTGATACTACCTGTTTTTCTGATGCAGGCATGGTAGACAGTGTCAGGAGCTTGGCAGGATTCCAATAACAAACATGAAAGCACCAAACAAAATTATATACCTGAACTATATGTGTTTCTTTATATCAAACAATTATCTGCTCATTTTATTTAAAATTAAAATGACATTATCATGCAAATAAAATGCATGAAATATACATGAGTGTGTGTATACATACACACATATATATATAAATGGATAAAATTAAGAGCTATACAAAGCATGCTTGTGTGTTATCAAAATAGTCTCGGTCCACTCTTTGGCACTATAGTTTCAATATTACTTCAGTCTCTGGGCCTTTCTCACAACACTCAAGGGAAAAGTAGGTTTTGTCCTCCATTAATTTTACTATATTTTTTTTTTTAAATTTCCTGCCCTGTTTTAAATCAGAATGATAAATTTCAAAGCTTCTGCATACCAAAAATTTCAGTGTCTCTTTAATCAAATTCAGAGTAGTTTAACTGCTTGGTTCAGCCATTTTTTTAGTCTGGCTAAATGAGAAAATGAGAAGTTTCATTCCACCAACATTTTTTTTTTTTTTTCAGTAATAGATAAACTGATGCCTTAGCTCTGGTTAAAGTCAATACCCTACCTAGCTGTGGTAAGGTAAAACAGTCAAAAGCTCTGAGATCAACACCACCTCAGTAAGGAAAATAGCAGTTTAAGTTTGTTGATAGTTGTGTGCCCTATATACAATCTGCTGGTAGCAGCACATGCTGTTGCATCTCAGACTCCTCAGAAACTCTTCTTTAGGTGATGCAGGCATTATGGATGCAGCAGTGCTTTCACTGCCTCTGCACTGTTTCTTTCTTCCTTGCAGATGATGTGACTGTTAATTATTTAAATTTCCATATCTTTAACTTGTGTTACAGCAGACTATTTCATTCTCCTGAACAACGCCTTTTGATGGTGCTCCTTCACTGTATTTTTCTGAGAGAATGGGAAAAGCTATTAGGCAGTCTTCGACCTTTCCTCTTATAAGGACTAGAGCTGTTTACTTTAAAATTCGATTGCAGCCTTGATCTTGTGCTATTAAGTTTAATGTTTGCTCTTCAGGTTTGGTTGACATTTGCTTTAGGATGGGCTCTTCTCTGAGCTGTGCTCATCAGCCCTCTACCCCGAGAGTCTATTTGATTTTGCAGCTGTAGTTGTTATTGAATTAAATCCTGGTTGACGGAGTTCTAGTAATACATTGGTTAGCATAACCTGTGAAAAAAGTCTCCTCCTGCTCTTTCTGCTTTTTTCCTATCAGGTCTCTGACTTTCTTCACTGACTTTTATTATTTGGAAAATGTCTGGTGTACCCTACAGCCAAAGGCACTAGGATGAGCATAATACTACTTTAAGTGCAACTTTTACCTAGCAAGTACACTAATGAAAGGAGCAAAATAAAAAATTAACCAGTCTTGCCTCAGAAAGAAATAACCTGTCCGGCAACAAAGACTCTGAATACCATTCAGAAATATCTCTTAAGTGAGATTTTCCTGGAATGCTTAGTCAGATGACTTAATGGATTTGAGGTTTTACTCATTTCTGACAGTCTTACATTAGTACATTTTTTCTTAAAAATTTGTTAAATTTTATTGTATTTATTCAGACAATTTAAAGAAATCAGGTAGACATGTTGAAACAGAAATCTTTTTTTTAGAATGACCAGACTGAAAAAAACATATTACACTTAAGTACCATTGGAGGGAACTGATCTTCAGAGCTGCTGATCACCTGACCATGTTGAGCTGCACATGTATAAATATGCGTTTCAAGCCTCTAACAATAGGGCCATAACCATTTCAACCGTAGCAAGTTCTTCAGCAAGCTGGAATTTATATGATTTCAAAGGTCATGACCTCAACCACTTTCAGCTCTGCATTCCTGACAATTTGGAAACCCTCCTCCAGCCCCTCCCCTGGACCAGTAACCATTCATGCCTTCATATAACTTTTCCAGGATTTTGTAATATCCGTACATAAAAGTTGAAGGCTTGTGAACTGCAATGCACAATTCATGTACTGTTTCAGTGGTATTCTGGTGCTGTAAACAGCTTCTCACAGTAGTTTTCAGATTAGTTTTCCTGGGGAAGGAGTTGCATGCCACAGTAGGAGACTACTGAAAGCAGACAAATTCACATTTGTGATGCAGCTGATCAGTGATCAGGTAAAAAAGGATATTCAAATGAATCCAATGCAGCTAGAAGACCAGAAAAATGCGATGATGAAATCCGCAATCAGCATGAGAATAAGTGTTAAACTAATTACTGCAGGAATTGATACTCAGCTTTTACACTTATTTATCTTACATTACTGCAGAAAAACATAAAAACATGAACCTTTGAAACAGTTTGTGAATTATAGAAAATGAGATCATAACACCAATTTTTCACTGTTTTTTGTTGCTCTTTTTTTTTTTTTTTTTTTTTTAGATATATGTAGGAAAAAAGTCATGGGTGTATTAATCTCAGTATTATTTAGAAATCTGGCTACAGTGAATTTGGGGATGCTTACAAACACTGCATGCAATCTCAGATACAGAAAATCAAGGCAAGAGCTGATGTCTTTC
Source organism: Pezoporus occidentalis (assembly GCF_034315485.1). Classification (NCBI taxonomy): domain Eukaryota; kingdom Metazoa; phylum Chordata; class Aves; order Psittaciformes; family Psittacidae; genus Pezoporus; species Pezoporus occidentalis. Next base: position 896,704 of record NW_026913855.1, read on the forward strand.
TGGTCCAGATTCAGAGACTGCAAGCACTTCAGCTAATGGGATTGCTTTTATTATTTTAATTAATTTCCTTATCACTGAGGGAACCGTGTCTTAATCTTTGGAGTCAGTTACCAGTACAGAGAAATCTAGTTCTCATAATTATATTTGAGATGGTAGTTTGCTTAGTTTGATGTGAAGCCACAAAAGAATCCCCATCAATACATTCTTCCTAGATTAGGTTTTCCCAGATTTTTTTTTTTTTTTTGGATAACTATGTTCTTAGCATTCTGAATAAGGGAGCCAACAACCTGTTCCATAAACTGCAACCATTTAAGTCTATGGAATCCCATATCAAAGCTTTTACTGATTTCTATATTTATTTCTTAGTTATCTGTATATTGCAATTGGTGTTCACACATCAATATACATGATTATGTATGTAGTAATTCAGCGAAATACACCTATTATGTCAATCAAATAAACATGCTTGCATTTAACTGCCAATTTCAAATCTGTATGTAAGACTTTCTTAATGCTGTCCATAGAGGTGGGCACAATTTAGAAGGCCACCTGAAAAACTGTCCTTATGCTCTTTGACAGTTACTCCATAAGAACATAATCGTGAACAAGATAGCTGATTGTTTCTTTTATTGGAAAATGTGATAGAAAAGACATTTTCAATATATAGAAATACATGGATTGAGGGTGCATTAAATTTGAGAATTCAGTATTTAGTGAGAACTGTGTTGTCATAAAATCATTTTCTGCTGCTGATTTTTATTTTTTAGGTCTAATATATAATTTTAATCATAGACTTCCATACGAAGTTAAACTGCCTTTGAATAATGTCTTTGTGTTTAATGAAAATACTGGTAGAGTTCCACTGCTTGAGAAGATGTGTTTACCATATACAGGAAAAAGAATCACACCCATGTCAAATGGTAGCTAGTTGGAATGTTTCTGTAAATTATAAGGAGTTACTGGATAAATTATGGTGAAATTATTATCTGTGGTATTCCTGTAAAAAAAAATATATATATATAATTATATATATATATACACAAACTTGTTTAATTAAATTTGCTTTTTACAGAAGCTGAGATATCTGTAAGAAGCAAGGATGCTTGCAAATTGAGTTTCAAAGATTTATTTGAGTGACAGGCTTTATCTCATTCCCTTGTAAAGTGATGGAGAAAATCATTCTGGAGGTCATTTGCAAAATATTAAGGACAAGAAGCTGACTGGGAGTTGCCTGCACTGGGAGTAGACTTTTAGAAAAAAACTTTAGTAACCTGGGAGGTTACTGAAGAGAACTAATGTCTGAACAGACGGCCTTCCACTATCAAATGACTAGCTCAGTGGATGAGGAGAGAGCAGTGGATACTGTTTATCTTAATTTAGTAAGGCTTGCAACATTGTCTCCCACCGTATCCTCAGAGACAAACCTCTTAAGTATTGTCTAGATAGATAGATAAAGAGTAAAGAAGACTGAAACTGTGCAGATTTCCAGGCTTATAGGGTTATGATCAGTTGCAAAAAGTCCATCTGGAAGGCAGTCACTGGTGGTGTACTGCACAGGCCAGTACTAAAGTCAATACTGTTTAATATCGTAATTAATGACCTGGATGAAGGGATAGAGTATACCCTCTTCAAGTTCACCTATGATATAAATATGGGAGGTTGGGCTCAGAATGATGACAACAAAAAAAAAAAGAAAAAAACAAAAACAAAAACAAAATTATATGTGCAAGTAGCAAAGAAACAGCTTGTAAGATGAATCAGTAGACTAAAATGCTTTGAGAAAAGGTGGTTACAGAAGTGTGAGAGACTAGATGTATTGCTGATATTCCCCCTCACTGTTCCTGCAGCTCATGTTCCTCGTGGTCTGGCTGTGGATCCTCAGAAGCATTTGGCTAAGGAGAAAACATCAGCCACTGAAGCTGACATGGAGCTTGGGCTTTGTGAATTTGGGCTTGCATCATAGGCCACTGCATTTAGAGGTCAGACTGCACAGGGTCACAGAGATGCTTGCTGGTGCCTCAGAACTTGCTGGATGCATAAAATGCACAGTCCTCTATGCCCTTCTGTTTTATTGAAAAAGGAAACATTTGTATTGATCACAGAGCCTGAAGCTTGAATTTGGTTGATAAGCAATGGGAAACAAGGATAACTGGCTGTGAGCCTCATCTGTCCAGACACATTTCTTGAGCAAAAGCAGCACCTGCAGACTTGTTGATAAGCCCCAAAGCATTGTTCTTCAGGAAATATGAATTCAGACACTGGCTGTCTGACAAACAGATGTAGTAAGAGAAAAGGCTTGTTTGGCACTGTCTGCAGTATAATAAGGGCACCTGGAAACTAGCCATAAAAAAGAAAAAAATGCAGAATAGACTATGAGCCAATACCTGGGACATGACTCTGCTTTTCCCAGAATCACAGAATCCCAAGGGTTGGAAGGGACCTCAAAAGATCATCTAGTCCAACCCCCCCTGCAAGAGCAGGGTAACCTACAGTACATCACACAGGAACTTGTCCAGACGGGCCTTGAATATCTCCAGCGTAGGAGACTCCACAGCCCACCCTGGGCAACCTGTTCCAGTTATCTGTCACTCTCACAGTAAGGAAATTTTTCCTGATGTTCACATGGAACCTCCTATGCTCCAGTTTACACCCATTGCCCCTTGTCCTATCACTGGACATCACTGAAAAAAACCTAGCTCCATCATCCTGACACTCACCCTTTACATATTTGTAAACATTGATGAGGTCACCCCTCAGTCTCCTCTTCTCCAAGCTAAAGAGTCCCAGCTCCCTCAGCCTCTCCTCATAAGGGAGATTCTCCATCTTTGTGGCTCTGCGCTGGACTCTTTCAAGCAATTCCCTGTCCTTCTTGAACTGAGGGGCCCAGAACTGGACACAATATTCCAGATGCGGCCTCACCAAGGCAGAGTAGAGGGGGAGGAGAACCTCTCTTGACCTACTAACCACACCCTTTCTAATGCACCCTAGGGTGCCATTGGCCTTCTTGGCCACAAGGGCACATTGCTGGCTCATGGTCATCCCCCTATCCACCAGGACCCCCAGGTCCCTTTCCCCTTCGCTACTGTCCAGCAGGTCAGCCCCCAACCCCAGTACATGGGCTTGCTCTTCCCCAGATGCAACTCTACACTTGCCCTTGTTTTCCTTTTGACATGTCCTGTAGCAGATGGTGAGGGAGGGCAAGGATGCAGAATGAGCTTCTGTAATTTTGCTGTCCTCCCTAGAAGGGGTTTAGGGCCATCCAGATTATATCTGTGGCTGTATCTAGAATTTTGTGGAAGCGCATCAGCTCTACAACTTACAACTTCATAAGCTGTACAGCTAGTATGGTGCATAGAGGCAGTGTTTATATACCTTTTCTCCGTTTTGAAACTATTAGCAGTTCCTCTCTTGTTCCTCTTAAGTGCTACAAAGTAATCCTACAGACAATCTAACAACTCATTCATAAGGATTAATCACTGCAAAGGAAACAGTCTCGTTTACCCTCCTTCTTTAGAGATATAATACGCGGCCTTAATTCAGATGTCTCCTAGAAGGCCATATGGGTAAAACTATTGCTGTTCTGAGACTTTTCAGCCAAGCTTCTTCTCTTCATGAAGAGGTTGCATCTCTAATCATTTTTGCAAATACAGTATAAATTGCTCCAAAAGCTATACATTTAGTTTTTCATGACACCCTCATTTAGACCATCAACATGCAGAACGTATCTCCTCAACACTATCCATTGCTGTGGGAGGTTACAGAAAGCTACAACGCCTATATGGTTTAGTTGAGAATCACATTGCCAAAGCAGCATAATATGTGGAGAACTTATTTGCAAACAAATAGATTAACAAAACCCTGTCTTTTCAGTCAGGCTAAGTGCCTTATGCACATTGCTATGTCACTGTTGAAATACTGTTTCTATTCTCAGTTGTTAGGGATCTAGGTATATAAGCACAAGGGGGCTTCTACCTCCTGAGAAAGGAAAGCAATGAAAAAGAAAGTACAAACATGATTTTTATGTTGCTTCTGCAGAGTTGGAACAAAATAATCATATGGGTGGCTGGGGAAAGGGGAGAGGTGGAAGGGGAGGAGTCATATGGCTGTGTATGTGTTTGGGAAAGGAGCTGGAAACAGTTTGGAAAATACTGCCCTTGGTTTTCAGCACAAAACTGACCATGATGGAGTGAGAAAAGCCCTCCTCAGGGCTAAACTAACGCTGTCTGTTTGCACATATGAGCTTAGCCTTCTGCAGTTGAGAGGGAGAACACTTCAGTGAAAGGGCTGGCATTACCATTTGCAAAATGCTGGCAAAAAGCAGTAAAAGCTGACTGCTACTGTGGCTACCTGACAGTAACTTTTTAGCCAGCTTTATTTGATTTCATCTGATTTGTGTTCCTTTACCCTTACTATGTAGCTAGTCTGCCCTTTGCAGAATTTGCCCTTCTATGTGCTATGCACCCATGAAGCCTGACTTAAACGTAAGCATAAGAAGCGAGCTGTGAGGAGCATTTTAGAAATGGAGTAAAGCCAGAATGATTTTTTGAAATATCTTCTTGATACAGCATGCCAGCAAAACTCATGAAGCCTGAAAATATATGTGGAGCTTGCCTATTGTTGAACAAGAGCTTGCCTATTGTAGAACAAGATAAATAACGACACACCTAATGTGTTACACTGATGTGATAAAGTACAAGTAGTTTACAATTCCATTTCAGCTCTGCTTTTTATTAAAATAATGATTCATAATAACCTGCTAACAATGCTAACAATACGATCTTGCACTTTTGGGGAAAAGGAAGTTATTTTCCATTAATTTTATTTTCAATTAAGCAGCTGCTCTGTTTCTTTCCCTTGGGATACATGCATTATAATTTGCAAATGCTTACTGTAACTTTTACTAATTAAATATGTTTATCCATCAATTATATTAATGTGTTCCCTGGTTTTCCCTCATCCCTCACTCCCATCCCTTGGACACTGTTGCTTAAAATTGTGGGCAAGTTGTTTTGTTGTGTGCTTTAGAGTTGTGAGTTGACTGATCTGGGCCAAACACTGCGGTTTTTTTGTTTGTTTTTTTTTTTTTTTTTTTTTTGTTTTTTTTTTTGTTTGTTTGTGTTTTTTTGTTTGTTTTTTTATTATTATTTTAGATAATGAACTAGAGAAGAGGCCTGAAACATAACTGTGGGAGAACAAATGAAAAAGGCATACAAAGGCAGAGACTAGACACCTGTGTCTAAACCTCAGCTTGCTGCTGTACTGGGTATTATCTTAGATTTTCCTGTTTCTGCTGCTTCACATAACTGAGCTTCATCTGTTCTGGGGTGTCAGTTAAACTTTCCTCCTTCCTGTTTACTTCTCAGAAGTGCTTTTGCCCTAATATAGAGCCAAGGAGGCAGATTCTCCCTCTTCCTGTGGCCCACAGGCAGAGAGCAGGACTGTGCAGTGGTAGCAAGCTTCAAGGAGCACACCAGGTCTGTTACTCCTTCCCTTATACATGTGCCTGAAAGAAGATCAGTGCAAGCAGTCCTGTTGGTTTCCACGCAACTGTCTTCCACAGGAAATATATGGCCTCCAGTGAACAGTCCTCTGTTGCTCTAAAAAAGATTTTCTTTTAATGGAAGAGCTGAAAGCTCTAAGTTTTGTAGAATTCAGTGTGCTACGCTGAGGGTGGTTAGACCACCAGTTTTGGTGGCAGAACCTGTTACTTACTTGGATTTTCCCTCAATTTTTGTGCAGAAAGTGCTTTAAATATTGTATCTGCTATTTGTAATAGATGACCTATAAAAAGTCAGTAGAAATTTGGTATTGCTTAAGAATAAACTTTAATAAGCAGCAAATTAAAGCTTTAATCTTAACAGATAGTATTGTGGCACATGCAAGAAGCCTTTGCCATAAGATTCCTATTACAAGTGCAACTATAGAGACAAATTTACTGTAAAATTTCTACAGGTTAAGTCTGTAATATTTGTAAGATTTAACTTATGGTTCTTCACAATGACTACACCTACTCTAAACCTGAGCCCTCACTGACCTCTGAAACATACAGGTGAGGATCCAAATGCTAACAGTGACTGACTGGTTTGACGGCAACGTATCTGAACAGTAGCATCCAGTTCCAGCTATTGGTCAGGATCAGGGTCCCAGAAGCCTAATTTTACCTTGTTGCAGCTATACACTCTCTGATGCACTCTTGAGGAGTAGATTAAGCATTAATAATGTAAATTCCTCCTTATTTTTTGTTGTTGACCTACATGTCAAGGCACTGAACTTGTCAAATGGCAAACTCACACTGTGACAAACAGTTTTGGAGCACTCACAAGTTGCCTTCCTAAAACACTGTCAGCTCTCATTTGGTTTTGGTTATTTCATTCTCCACCAATTTCTCTCCCCTACTCACACAGTGTGACTGATTTATTATTAGTGGGTTGCTGAATTGTCTCCTATCTGATTGTGTAATTCTGCCTTCAGTGTAGAGAGACATGAGGGAAATGTGTGCAGTCTCTTCTCTCCTATGTTTTCCTGGTGGACCGGGAGGGGTCAGACCACTTTTGTGGGCTTTGTATTCCTTCTGCTTAGGAACACACCCTGTGTTCTCTGCTTATTTTGTATAGACATGAAGTGGGTATTACACAAGAGTGGCCCAAGGCTAGGAAGATATCTGCTCTTGCTATTCTCAAAGCACTTAAAAAATATTCTTTTCTAATACACTCTGATAAAAAAAATAAAAAAAAAAACAACCCACATTAGCAAGCCTTTTAAAACAAACTTTTTAAACAATCAAATCTTAATAAAAAATCCTGCTGTAAAAATTCCCATGACATTTTAAATACTAAAAGTAGCACAGAATAGTAGTTAATCAACAGCACTGTGTCTTATATTTTTTTCTAAAGAAAAGTTACATTAAAGTAAATAAAAGAATAATTAGTGAAATGAGTAACAGTTCCCACCCAGTTCTGTATAATATCTTTATCAATCATCTGGATGAGGAAACTGAGTGCAGATGACCCCAAGTTGGCTGGGAGTGTTGATCTGCTTGAGGGTAGCAGGGCTCTGCAGAAGTATCTGGACAAGCTGGATCGCCCATCGATGGCCAGTATGAGGTTCAACAGGGCAAAGTGCCGGGTCCTGCACTTGGGCCACAACTCCATGCAATGCTACAGGCTTGAGGAAGAGTGGCTGGAAAGCTGCTCTGCGGAAAAAGACCTAGGGGTGCTGATTGACAGCTGCTGAACATGAGCCAGCTTGTACCCAGGCAGCCAAGAAGGCCATCAACATCCTGACCTGTATCAGAAATAACACAGCCAGCAGGACTACAGAACGGACTGCTCCCTTGTAATTGGCACTGGTAAGGCTGTACCTTGAATACTGTGTTCAGTTCTGGGCCCTTCACTACAAAGAAAGACATTGAGGTGCTGGAGTGTATCCAAAGACCAAAGAAACTGGCACAGGTTCTAGAGCAGAAGTCTTATGAGAAGCAGCTGAGGGAACTGGGTTGTTTAGCCTGAAGAAAAGGTGGCTGAGCAAGGGGGAAAATTTAGTGGTTTGTTGGATGCATTCTTCTTTCATAAACTGCCCATTGCCTTGGCAAGTTAGATAGAAATCTAAAAGAGAGATTAATTTTTGGGTCCTAGATAGGTCTTCTGATGTGATAGAAGGACTGATAATGGTTTTGAAAATGATAAGGCTGTAAGAACAGGGAACTGTAGGAAGATACAGAGTTTTGCCATCACCTACTCACAGCCAGATGTTTAATGTACCGTGAACAATGAATATTTTGAAAGCAGACAGGCGGGATGTAGTCCATATCAAAACAAACACACCAAGCACATGCCCCTATTCTTGGATGGCCCAGGAAGAGAAAGCTAGTGTTTCAGACTAAAACTATGATGGGTATTTCATACAACAGGTACATTAACAAACTGTATAGGATTGTGAGAGATAAAAATGGAACTCTCTGTAAGTCTACTGCTACTTCTAACAAAAAACAGCCTGGATCAACCTAATCCAGAAGATATGGCATTTTTTTTCCAACTCTTCATGATAGACTTGTAACTATAAACTGAGTAATTTACTATGAAAACCACTATCCTTCAGTATTCGAGCGTTTGGCAAAAAGAAAAAAAAAAGTAATGACCTTAAACGCTGGGCATGCATACACCTGTAAACATATTTGTAAGAAACTTCCTGTAGAAACCTTAGGGGTTCTTGAGACCTTCAGGGGCAAAGCTGCAAGGAAATTATGATTGTATGGTTTGTGGCTTCCATGCAGTAGAAGGGTGTCAGAATTATCAGGCTCAAACGAGCACTGTTTACACGATTTCATTGCTTGGAATTGGATTTCAATGCTTTTGATTTAAAATATGGGGGGAGGGTAAGGGAACATGAAACAAAGCCTGGCAATGTGCTTGCCTTTGCTCTGGTTGTGATGGTACCCAGAGAAGTGTGAGCAAGAATGTGGTCTTCCAGATTGCCTCTAAAACTCATGTTTAATGAAAGCTCTAGCTATAGACAGTCAGCAGTTGCCTATGGCAGCTGCCTGTAAGGAAAATGCTATGGCAAAACAATAAACCACCACTCTAGTATACATAAATTCATCTTGCTGCTTAAAATTTGCACTGGAAAGTTGAATGACTGAGATAATGGCTGTAAATTTGTCAGTAAATGTCAGTAAATTTATACTGGATCTGGTATGGATATCCTTCCAGAATAAACATGGTCTCTGTGCTTTAGTTCATCTCATTTGCTCTATTTCATCAGAAATGCGATAGTTCATTCATACTCAATACTGATCAAATTTGTGTTCTGAGATGGTCCGAAATGTACAAAAATGGTGCTAATGACCACAGCCTAGTAACTAGTAATTTCTACTATTTTGTAGTGATTTGTCTTTGTCTATTCCATATTTATACCTTTTTCTCTAAACACATGAAGTTGGGAACCTCACTTTTTTGATTATGAACAAAAGTTCAGAAATTACAGTATTTGCCTTAGGGCTTTACAAAACATGCTACATATCAAAGGTACGTAACACACATACAAAACATATGCTGATGCTGCTGTTGGTCTTTTTGAAAAATTTACCTGTCTTCACTTTGAGTTATAGGCCTTCTCTTTCTGAAAACCTGTCCTGGAGCTCATAATATCTTCCTGTTGCTACCTAGCTGCTCATATGCTTGAAATTCAAGCTTGTGCATGTGGATAGTATTTCAAGCCAACATGTTTATACCTAAATCTAAATTGAGGTTGGTAGGGAGTCTTGGATGCTCTTATGAATACATGGGCTTCATTACTGGAAAAGTATCTGATAATAATACAGGATTCAAAATAAGGTCCAAAGGCTCTATCCTTACTTTGTGTAATCAGTGCTTTGCAACATCCCCTCCTTATTCCTATAGTCTCTTTAGGGAGGAAGAGGAGGAAGCTTTTTCAACAGGGTAATAAATAACTGCAAGATTTACTGAGCTAATACGCTTCCAGCCTAGAGCTATGCAACACTATTATTCTCCTAAGTAGAACTGTTCACGTGCTTAAGCATCTTATAATACTGAGGCCATGTCTAGAAATTCAATAGCAAAACCTCATTCCTGATGACTAAGAATCTCAGCAATCTTCTTTTGGAAAAGAGTGGCTGAAATGTTGATACCTCTAATGATCTGCAGAGCAAAAGAAGTTCATACTCCAGTTCTTTTGCAGATTCTGGTATACAAAGAGGAACAGAAATTATTATGTACGAGTAATCTGCAGAAATGAAGGGAAATTGACTTTAAGGTTTGCACCAATCTCAGTATCTGAAAGAAACTGGGTTTATCAGCCCAGATTAACATGTCTCTTTGATGTTTCATTGGTGCGTTAGGGGGCTTTCTAGGATGTTTCCTTGTTTGATGTACTGCTTTATGGGCAATATATTCACAAGGGCTCCTGAAACTAACAGCTACCCTTGAAACATGATGGACCCCACAAAGCACAATGGATGAGTTACTGAGAAAATCATTAATAAATTCTGCTACTCTGGGCCATGGTGTCTCCTTTATTTTTAATTTAATCAGATTGAAAGTTACTGAAAACAATGAGGAGAATCTTCTTCAAGTTAGTGAAAAGAAATGAGAACTATTTTAATCACGGTCAGGAAGAAAAGTTGTTGGGTCCATTTGAGAATTCAGACAGATCCTTAAGTGGACTGTGGACTGTCCCCCCTTTTAAGCACAGGCCTGTGAGACCAAGGTTGTTTTGGGGTTGTTTTAGTAATTCAGTGCTGCAGGATTAAAATTCTCTGGCTTTTGCTTTGTTTTCTTGCTTGTTTTGGATTTAATAATTTGTTTGAAAGATGGTATGGTTTTTTTTGGTAGTAATTAGGCTTGATTTGTTGTAAAAGCAAAACAGGGGGAAAATTAAACCCAGTACTTCTAAATGGGTTATGAAAATGCATGGTGGAAATAATTATATATACCAATTGCTTAACAACTTATAAAAATGCTTTTGTTCAATTCAACAGAAGTTAGGAAATCAGTTGTCCCAACTTTAAGCAGATACTTGTGTGGAAGCTCCTCAGGAATGAGTTTCTGGCATCTCTCTGTACCTTTTGGAAATGTAAACTGTCATTCTGACTGTGCTAAGGAAGGGAACACAGAGGAAGCACTCTAGTTAAAATCAGGCAATTACTTTATAACTCTGGGGTTTATTTTTTCCCAGTTGTTCTCTGCATTAAATTAGTATTTGAACTTGACAGATCTGTGTTTCATGCTTTCCTATTAGTCTTTACTGTTTAAAACACTGAGAAATAACAGAGTAGGTTTTCCTCTGGTGGACATCTGAAATGCACTTAGCAAAGAGTTTTACTGTGTAAATGAGGCCAAGCTGGAATTGCTGTGTGGGCAGGCAATGGCTAAGAGTTTAAGAAGTGGCTCAGAAGTCAGAAACTTCATAAAAAGAGTATTTAGCCCATGGAAATCCTCTTGCCCTTGCTATATGCTTGAAAAATACTGTTACTTCATCACTGTACAGCTTCCACTATAGTTCTCTGCCAAAATAGTCCTACATCTCAATTTTTTAATGTTTACTGTCAGTCTCAGTGCTCACTACCTACCATATAAAGATTGTATGTAGATGAACATTCACTGACTCCCACAGGAAAAAAACAATTAATATTACCTGTGTGGAAAATACTGTCACCTTGGAATTTCCTTATATATCCTTTTATCAAAAATGCTGACAGGCAAGGAGATTCAAGTTTTGCACTGGTAAAAATGTCCCCCTCCCTGATTTCTTCTCTCCTCACTCCCCATGCCCTGCGAAAACCCCCTCCCTTGCTAAAAACCAAACATGAACAGAGCCCTGAGCTAGACTGAGGAGGAGAAAGTGGTGGAAGAGAGACTAAAGCCTGAAATTTGTGTAAGAGCAAACAAATGCTATTCTGCATCCCTTCTACCCTTTTGCCATGATGAGTACTGCCAAAAAGAACAATTGAAGACTGATGCTAGATTTTTTTTAACTGTTCTTCAAAGAAGCCATTTTTATTGCCACTGTGGACAAAATGCATTTAAACTTATTAATTCTAATAATAATTTTTTCCTGGTTTAGCTAGTGCTTAGTGGTTTGAGCTCCAGGGTGTGACAATTCATTGGAGGAATGTATTTTATTTTCATGGCTGGGCCAAAAGACCTTCTAAAGTCATTCTCTTTATACCTATAAATGCCAGAATGGAAAAACTGGCAAAGCTGTGTTAATTAAGTTTCTCACAGCTGCAGTACAGATTAAATATACAGGTTTGGAATGTGCTAAGTCTCAGTGCTCCTGGGTGTGGAAGGTCTCAATACCTGGAAGTCCCCTATCATGTGGTATTTTAAAAATTAACATAGTGTAATGCATAATACAGTATATTTGGTTTGCAGTACCTAATGTAGCTCAAATCTTCAATGGTTTTGCTTGTTACACAATACTAATGAACATTCTTTGCAATAAGGGAAATACAACTCTTTGGTGGGGAACAAAATGCACCTGAGGGAATAAAAGTATTTTTCATGTTTCCTGTTACTGCAAACTCAAGCCTGAGCTGTGACAGCATGGTGTTCTTCCCAGTGAAAGTTTTGCATCTCAGATCTAATTTATTTTCTTCAGACTGTGTTCTACATACAACCACTCTTCCTCCAGGTTTTGCAGATGTTGTGGTTTAAACCCTGTCGGCAAGTCAGACGCGCAGTCCACTCCCTCATTCCCCCACCTTCCCCCCCCCCCCCCCGGGGGGGAAATGGGAAGGAGAATTGAAAGAATGTAACTCCCACAGGTTGAGATAATAATGATAAAGGAAATAAGAAGGGAAGAGAATACAATACCACCCATCGATACCCAGCCCAACCAAGCAGTGAACCAGCCTTTCTGGGTAACTCTCAGTTACATCCTGGGCATGATGTGCTGTAGTATGGAACACCTCTTTGGCTAGTTTGGGTCAGGTGTCCTGTCTCTGCTTCCTCCCAGATTCCCCTCCTCCCTGGAGGGCATGAGACTCACAAAGTCCTTGGTCAGATGAAACATTTGAGCAGTAACTAAAAACATTGGTGTTATCAGCACTGTTCCCAGGACAAAAGTCAAAACCACAGCACTGCACCAGCTACTAAGAAGGAGAAAAATGACTGCTACTGCTGAACCCAGGACAGCAGAGTACTCCACTTAGCTGGAGTGAGGCATGCAAGCCTACTAACATAGCTAGTACTACCTAACTCACCAATAGTGTTCCCTCCTCCTACAGCCTCTGCTCCCCACTAGTGAATTATATCTCACTTTTTAAGTGAGGCAGGGAGCTTGGTTTTATTTCTGTCTGGTGAAACTTAAATTTCCCAGATGCATATTAAGATAAACAACCTTTGTGTGTGTGTGTGTGTGTGTTTGTGCACCTCCAGCATTTCATCTCTACTTTAAAACAGCCATTGGGCATTTCAGTAAATCAGTTCTTGTGGAGCGCTTAGCAACTGAACTGTGCTGCCACAGCTTCCTTACAAATACGGCATGGCCTGTATTTTTGACTGTTAACAAAATTATATAATGCTGTGCAATAAAACACACTAGACAAAATATATCTTGTACACAGTTCTTGTAAATAAAATTTCAAATTTACTGTTCCCCTTCTCTGTCTTGCTTGCTACCATGTATGTCATTTTTCATCCTTTTTCAAGATACATTGCCCTTTTCTTATGAAGCCTTAATTCCTATTTTTATCACTTCCTTACTAAAACACTACTATTTTTTTCTTCCTTAAAGCACTGCATTAAAATGGAAATGTTATCTTTACATATACATTAATAACTCAACATAAGAGCTGCAATTTTTTCTACAATATCATTTTCTAAGAGGTCACTGTAATTTTACAGCACTTTGGGCACACAGATCTCCAGAGATTCTTGCTTGGTCAAGCTAAAATAATAGTCTTGGTTTCCCGTTGAAAATTATATTGGATTTTCCATGTTAAATGATTGGTGATTTCTGCCATCAAAAAGGTTAAAATCAGTTTTAAATCCTATTGAAGCCTCAAGAAACTGTATGATGGAGAGATTTCTTAAGCACTTGGTTTGACGAAAATGCTTTATTTTTCTGTCAGGCTAGTATTAGAGAAGGTGAATATTGTTGTTTCAATTAAAAACTGATATTCTGTAATATTAGGCTAATTGACTCGTCAAGAACTGAATGCAAAGAAACTTGAGGCACTTTCTGTATACACTGCATAAATGTGCCAGATACTGAGAAGCAATTCCGGGTTTCATCTGCTGTAATCGTTCTAGCAATTCAGGACTGCAAGGGCCCTTGTACACTACTGATTTCAGTTCTTCGCTTCTACAGCCAGCCACACCACAAAAAGCCAAGGGAATTCACCAGATTCCATTGTGAAATTATCTCATTTTCTTCCCCACACAAGTCCTACCAGCAGGCTGCCGACGAAGGTTACTCCTCCGATTATTAAACACAACCTTCACGTTTCCAGCCCTTTCTTTTCCTCCGCCTTGCCGTGGCTGTTCTTCTGCCCTATCCCTCCCTACCTATCCCCCTCCACCGCCAGCCTCTCCTCACACCCGGTTACTGCAACCCGCCATTGCCTACGGACGTTAAACGCCGTTAAAAGGGCGGGGACTTTGCGACGCGGGGCTGCCGGTCTCGGGGCGGAGGCCTGCGCGAGGCGGAGAAGTCTGCCGGACTCGGGTTATCTGCCGGCCTGGCCATAGGCTGGCGCTCCTGGGGGCTGCCGCTTTCCGGGGGTCCCTGCTCCCAGCCCCGCCCCGCGGTGAGCCGCACCAAGGCACCCCGCGTGGCTGAGTGCGTCTTTCTTTTGGGGGGGGGGGGGGGTAGGCATCATGCTGGAGAACCAGGGGACTAGAAAATATGCAGGCACATGAATGAAAGGTTTCTTTTCCTCGGGAGCATGGGTTGAAAGAAGGGAAACAAAAGGCTCAGCCCCAGACTCAACCACCAAATGTTGTATTCTGAAGAAAAATTCAGGGAATGATTACATAGCATCACTGAAGACAGCTGAATAAAACGGAGCAGAATTTAATATGCTGAAATCTCGCAGGTTTTCAATAATCAAGTCTTTATATGGGAATAATGCAAGGTAGACCTGCACTGGTAATGGGTTAATTATGGAAGGAAAACACAGGGCTCTGTCATAAAAGCATAAATTATTGGACACAAACCCCTGAACAAAAGTGTTAATGTGTATCAGGGAAAGAAAAGCAATATTTGAGGCTATAAATGTTGTGAACTTCATTAGAAGTAAGCCTAGAAAAACACACATTATATTACGTGCTAATGGGCATCCTATAACAACAGCTCTTTTTCCACCCCAAGGTGCTGCCTCTTAAAAGGCAAACTTAGAAAATACATTTGAGTCCTGAATATGCCAAAAACCTTTCATTTGGGATGCTTGAAGTCGTTGAGCCATCAACTGTTATCCATATAGTTTAGCTTGTGTTTTAGGTTTTATTCTGAGATAAGAATGTGACTTGTCATATGCTAACATATAGAGTTATTACACTTTCAGAACTTTTAGTAGGTTCCTGAATTGCTAAGATATGGGAAAAGAATGTCCTGCTATTGTTTCTGTCTTGACTTTCACCACCATATTGACCTCAGAACTTGGTTTGAAGACTAATGAGGCTGCTAATTGAAATTAGCAGCCTCATTCCAGGAAAGATGAGTACTTTCAGCTTAACTGTTGGTAAATTATTGATGTTCCATTTTAATATCCTAAAAATGTTGCTTTCTCCTTCCTGGTATATTTTGCCTATATGTTAGAGCAAGTAAGGAAATGGATGAAAAGTGGTGAGGAAAGATTCAAAGAAATCAGGATAATGAACTGACCTATTAAATGCAATGCTAATTTTTTACACTGAATTGTCTCTGAGCAGTAATTATGGATCATTTTACAAGATGCATATTTTTCTGTTATAAACATGATTTTACACATATTAATAAATCAGAAAATTCTATTTTTTTTTTTCTATTTTAGAATAATAATTCCTTTTTTAGGTGGCTACATATGGATAGGAAAGCTTTGGAAAAACAAACAGAAAAATGGTAGTGCAGATGATCAACATAGCATGCATTTTTATTTAATTATTCTTTATGAAAAAATTATGATCCTGGTAAGGTTATCCACTTTTACAGCAAACTTGTGGCTTTTTTTGTTATTATTTTAAGCTGCCTTTTTTTTTTTTCCCTGGTAAAAGTATTACTTTGTCAATAAGAATATCACATGTAGGAATAGTCAACAACTCATGAGTTTTTAAACTGCACACTTTGATGAACTTCAGCTTTTCCAGTTGCTTTTTATTTTAATCTCTTTCTATGGCTAGATATTCATAAAGTATTCAAACTGTCATTACATGCTTCTGCTAGAAAGAAGTTCTAATCCATATATTAACTAGAAGTAAATAATGAAATAAATTGTTTTTCCAAATTTTATTTATTAAGAACACTAGATTTGAGGATCTGGTTAAGAAAAAAACAGCTACTATTTATTCTGATAAACTCTTCCCTTTTTATACACTATTTAGTTACTAGAAACTGGAACAAAATGGAAAGGACATATGTTTTCAGTCTTCCTAAAGACATGAAGGACTGAGCTAACCTTCTCAGAGTTTCATTTCAGTGTCTGTCCCTCCACCATGACTATATTCTTATATTCCTTGAAGACTTCAGGCTTCAGGATGAGTTCTTTGTAATGTTGCTATTGAATGGAGAATGGATTTGAATTTGCAGGGGTATAACTGTCCTGCACAGTAGCCCAGGACTTTCTGTTTCATGACTTCTGTTTTCTTATTTGGACCTTCAAGTCGACTGTTATACATTGGCAGAGATTCTTGTTGAGCATGTTGCAGTTTCATTTTCATGAACCTTCATACAGGCTCAGCACAAGCACCTGCAAAGAAATAACAATGTCTTTGGACCTGAGTGGAGATGGAGGAACATAATTGTGTATGTTTAGACACAATTTTACACAAATGGGCAGCTCACAGAAAGCAATGCCTGTCTGTCTTTCCTACCCCTCCTATACCAGTTGGAAAATACATACATTCAGTGTGGATGGGATACTGTAAATGAACAAGTTTGGGACACTGTTGGTGAATGGTGTGTGATACTGTGACAAAACAAGCTGAGCCATTTTTCAGAAAATAAGGTAAAAAGTAGAAGACAGCTAGTCTGTATTCTTTCATGGAAAAGGCATTTAAATATAGTCAAGTGAATGTGTTGTATTTTTTTTACAAATATTGTTGACATGTTATCTCCTGTCCTTCTGAGACCACATTCTAATGACATTAACAAGATTTCACAAAGCTTTTAGAGAATGAATCTGCCTCAGGCAGAGAAGCTTAAGACTAAAGGGAAAATCTTGCAGCACGTTTGGATGGTAAGCTTTTAGTTCGTACAGGTTTTAGTTGCCAATACGCAGCAATACATAAAGAGGTTTCAGAAGGTGATATCTGATGTTATATGCTGCTCTCTTCCCAACTTCATGTGTTTTCCTGACATCCCATGGATGTTCCAGAGCTGAAATTCAGAATAGTATCTAATTTAATGATTTTTTATTTTCTACTCAGGGTTCCAGTATTTTGAAGTAGTGGTTTGACTTCTTAGCTTTAACTTACACAGACCTGTAGGTAGTCCATATTTTAATTTATTCATTTCTATTTCAATTTAGTGCGCAGGAATAAAATCCTCCTAAAGATATAGTCATTTACATTTCAGGCACTGCAAGGATTATGGTATTTTCAATAATTTAGTGTCTGTAGCTGTACTACTTACAGATGACAGTATTTTTAGCCTCTGTAAATTTTCTTAGTTACTGATTTTACTGATCCTAATGTCAATAAAAGGATGCCACATAAATTTGGGTCAGCTGGTGATTTTCTTGTTCTCAGATGTCCTCACAACCATGTGTACTGGTCTTGTGTGTCAGGGTCTTGGTAGAGGAGAGGATACAGGGGTGGCTTCTGTGGAAAGCTGCCAGAAGCTTCCCGTCCCTGATGGAGCAAATGCTAGCCGGCTCCCAGTCAGACCTGTTGCTGGCAAAATCCAATCCCATCAGTGATGATGGTAACACCTCTGAGATTACATATTTAAGAAGGAGGGAAAGCTACTGCACAGGAGCAATTGCAGCTGTAGAGAGACGTGAGAATATGTGAGACCAACAGCTCTGCAGACATCAAGGTCAGTGCAGAAGGACAGAAGGTGCTTCAGGCACAGGAGCAGAGATTGCCCTGCAGCCCATGGTGCAGACCACGGGGAGAAAGGCTGTGCCTCTGCAGCCCATGGTAGAGCAGACTTCCACCTGCAGCCTGCGGATGTTTAAGCAGGGGGATGCCCAAAATGGAGCAGTCTCCTCGCAGGAACTGTGGCCCATGGAGAGAGGAACTCACGCTGGAGCAGGTTTGCTACAAGACTTGTGACCCCGCAGGGACCCACACTGGAGACTCATGTTGGAGAAGTTGATGGAGGACTGTCTCCTGTGGGAAGGACCCCACACTGGAGCAGGGGAAGAGTGTGAGTAGTCCTCCCTCTGAGGAGGAAAGAGTGGCAGAGAGAATGTGAGATACACTGACCACTATCTCCATTCCTTGTACCCCTGCACTGCTGCAGGGAAGAAGGTAGAGAAATCAGGAGTAGAGTTAAGCCTAGGAAGAAGGGAGGGGTGGCAGAGAAGGTGATTTTAATATTTGGTTTTATTTTTCATTATTCTACTCTGATTTGATTGTTAATAAATTAAAATAATTTCCCCACATAGAGAGTGTTTTGCCCATGATGGTAACTGTTGATCTCTCCCTGTCCTTATCTTGCAGGACCATAAGCCTTTTGTTGTATTTTCTCTCCCCTGTCCATCTGAGGAGAGGGAGTGATAAGACTAGTTTTGGAGGGCACCTGGCATCCAGCCAGGGTCAACCACCACACCATGCAAGCTGGAAATAAGTAACTGAGTTTGTTTGTAATATGGAATGGATAATATTGCACCTTTCTACTATTTTCGGCTTTGGAAAAAGCTACCAGTAATGAATAATAGACCATGTTTGCTAGGAATTGTCCTATTAAATGTATTAATTAAAAATGATTTATCAAATTCGCTTAATTTTGTCTGTGTAAAGTGAAAATGTGTACTTTATACTGATTTGTAATGTTTTCATGATCTGAGTAGAAAATATCATTTGAATTTCAGAAGTACTTTCTAACATTTTACTGAAAATGATAGAGGAAGGATCTGAAATGATGCACTGCAATAAAAATAGTCTATATTTGTTTACTTCTGAATTATTCTTCCTTTCCTTTTCTCCTTTTATTAAATGTTAGCAGGGTATAAGTAGTAGGGTCATACACTCACACTTTTTGATTATTAATGGATTCTCTGCTGCACAGTGAACATGTTTATTTATTATACAGAATATACCAAAATTAATATCACCATATATACCTATGAAAGCCAGTTATAAGACAGGCAATCTGATGTAGTTTGGAAAGAGCAGAAGGTTGAAGCTCTCAAGCCCTTTTCAGGCTTGATAAAGATGGAGCAAACATTAAACTAACTGGGTAGTAATTGTTCTGGATGTTGTTGATTTATATTAATAAGCTAGGAAATGTTGAGTGTAATAGTACGAAACTAGGGAGACACAGAGGTAAGGAGTTCCTATCTGTGTGCTTCCTCTAAAAATTGATGCTATTCCAGGACTTTTGAACTATAAATAGTATACAAAAATAGTGAGCAATTTGAAGCATGTAAGATAGGAAGGAAATTCTAGTGGACTAAAAAAACTCCATACTTCAGACCAGAATTTCACTTATCTTGTAATAGTATACACATTAATAAGCCAACTAATCTCCTGAAAGGTTAGTATTAAGTTTTGGAATATTTTTTTTCCCCTTAGCTGGATTGCAGCCAGAGTAATTCTTTCCAGTGCCTGCTTGGCTCATGTCAGCCTTGAGAAAGGGCTTGTGTGCCCTAAAGCTTGACCTTTCCCTTTTTCTGACTGCACCATTTGGTCTAATAAAAGGTATTATCTCTTTCTAGAGGTTGATTTTAAGAAGTGATGGACTAAAAAAGGAGAGGAGATGGTGTCCACATTTGTACTATAAAAATAAATTCTAAAATGATCAGTGATACCTGTAGAAGCCTGGTCAAGTTAGAAATACTGTACATTTTTAAATGCCTGATAATGACATTAGTAATGATCACAGTTACTTCTCATTTTGCCAGAGTAGTTCACAGTTATATGGGTTTGTACCATTAACCTACATAAAACAGGGGAGATCAGCTGATATATAAAGCCTCTTTCCTAAGCTTAATTGGCTGGTTTTGCATTTTGCAGATGTTAGATTTCCAAATCAATAATCCCATAAATGCACACAAGCAGCTCTGATGACACGCAGACTTTGATTTGCTGCTGCTTTGGTAAGACAAATACCATTTGCAATGGAAGATGTCAAACCTAAAGAGAATATGCCCTTGTGAATTCTCTTACCCAAGGGGAAATTCTAAAATGAAATGTCAAGGTCATCAAGACAAGTTGTGGTGTGCAGAAAATGAAATTGCTACTTTATATCCTCTGTTTTTCATTATTTTGATGAGGACTCTTTGAAGGCATTTTTTCTCTGTTTATACACCAGTTTGCAGTCCTCATGGCCACACTGGCAGCTGAGGTGTGCTTTGTCAAACTACACTGATGGCAGCCTGGGCTGAGGTGTGCCTGCTGTCCTCACAGCTGCCAAAGGGATCTTAGGGCCCTCAGGGACCTCAGCACCCATGGAAACCTCTTCCTTCTCATTATACTTTAGCAGAAGAAAAAGGTGATGCCTGCAGTTAGATATCAATTAATAATTTTTTAGACTTTTTGGCATGTGATTGAGCCAAAATAGATTGTAAGAGCAATAATACAAGCACTTTATGTGGTATTTTCAAAATCTGGTTTCTTGAAGAGGCATAGATGTCTATCTATCTGCACAGATTTCACACAATATAGTGTTATAATCTTTCCACAGAATATTGTCTATGAGTATGAAATTGAAGGGAGGGGCAGAGTACAGTATGATGCAATTTAATGTGGGAGAATCTTTTTATTTGAGCAATACCAGAGGAAGAGCAAGAAGGGGGAAGCATGTGAAAATTGGGTGATGACCTTGAACTGATCAGCTTTCTACTAAGAGTCTAGCAATATTATTGTTTTGAAGCTCTCCATGTTCTCAGTGTATATCTTACTTTTCTTCTTTTCTAAGTATTCTCTGCAGTACCACACAAAATGGCTGGTAAATGTCTTTCATGTAAAAGAGTGAGGCATGACTGCAATGAACCTTTGGAGTTTTTTTTAAGGATTGTACATGGAATCTGCCACTGGTTTAATGCTGTCCAGTGGAGCTGCTAAAAATGTATTCTATTCACAAATATAATCCTATTGAAAAACTAGATTGGTATGTAATTCACAATAATCAAGATACTCCTCAGCTACTTCATACCACTGTGCAATTATATGGTTATTCTATTCTTTGCACTCTTGCTTGTGAATATCTAATTTGCATAACAATTTTACAGTGCCTTCTTAATAATGTGTAGTATGCCAACTGTTACTATTGGATTATGGGGTAATCTGATTTCTTGAAATCCATCAAAAATTATTCTCAACAGCCTAAGTATGAATGTACAGGATTGTCTAACCTGATTGCCTTCTAGTCTGAGAACGTTCAGGCAGGTTGCCTGTAACAAATGTACCTAGCTTAGCTTTCTTGCTCTCTTCCACTGAAGTGTGTATTGACCAGAATTTATATGAATGAGAAAGAAAACTAAACAATTCACACAACTTATTAACTGTTACTCCAGTATCCTGATATTTACAATGCTGGAGAGATGTCTGGTGCTGGAAGTGCAGATGCACTTGTGTACATCATGTTTATACAGATATGCAGATATTGGGACTTTTTTACCTCTACAGTTATACAATAGGGGAAAAAAAAGTTGACCAGTCACCCACTTTCATTTAATTTAATTTCATTTTTTTTTCATTTCATTAAAAAATGATTCAATGTCTATTAAAAAAAGTGTTGTGTGGCTGTCCCAAGAAGAGGAAGCCATACTTGTCCTGTCTGGAGGTGATCGTGGCATACACTGCCGTGTCAGCTGTGCTCAAGTCATGTTTGGAGAACAGTGATCAGCTTGCTTCAGATTGCTCTTTATCAGAAGAGACCTTAGAAAAGAGCTAGAGGGTTTGTAAAGTGGTCAGCAGACTGTGATCCTGCCTGAACCAGCCCATGAAGTGAGCCTAATCAATAAAGTAAGCACATCCAAACACAAATAAAACTAAATAATTTGGAGCAAATTATGTACTTGGCTCAAGTAGCACCATGGGATGATTCTTGTTAAAATTGTTTGGAATACCCCACTGAAACTGGGACATCTGTATGTCTGTCTGGAAGCAGCAGAAACCAAGATCTGAGTCTATATATGGAACCAATTCATATGCACTCTTCATTAGTGGGAAAGGTCTGAGATGGTAAATATCAAGGTCAGTCCAAGTATTTTGAATTGTGAATTGACATGTAATTACCACTTTGAGAAGAGGGGTATTAGTACCTCAGTTATGCTGAAAGTAAGGCATTTTGCTCCAAGAATTATGACTTCTTGTTAACATTTTGGAAATGTGCATATGTTTTTGGGTATGTATAACATCTAAGCAGAGTCCCTATTTATCCTGAGAATAGCTCTAGCCTGATAAATGTCCAATATTATCATAAAGCTATATATTTAACAGTGAGTGTATTTGTGTGTTTACATGAAAAAAAAAACAGATAAAAAATGATCCTGTTGCAAAAGAAGTCCTGTTCTTGTAAAAAGGCAGCTGATGAATAGAAAACAGACTCTTGTGTAATATCCAAGTCTTTGTTGGTAGTGAACAGATGCTACACCAGCAGTCCTGGGACTTCCATGGAACTGCTATGAATATGTTCACAGCATGAGAATATGGGCAACATGCTGTTAAAATGCTGCTTCTCAAATCCCAGGACTGCTATGTTGCTGTTGTAGCGATGGCCTTAATTCAAAGGCACGCTTGAAAAAGGCCTGTTACGATGTAGTGTTCCAAAATTGTGTCGGTGATATTACAGTTTAGCCCTTTTAGGGCTGAAGGGCTGGGAAGGAAAATAATTCATCTTGCTATATCCTGATGTAGAAGAATCTCTTTGGGTTTGAGATTCTTGCTTCAAGTACTAATAAAGAGCTTTTTCATATATCATGAATTTAAAGGAAAGATTTAGTCAGATTTATCTTGTGCTGCAAATGTATACATGAAGAAACCCCATCTGTATGATGTCACAAGGAATTTTCTATTTTTATTAACCATTTTTTAGAAGGGATGAATACTCCTGGACAAAGAATCTCATACTGAAACTATTCAAAGTACAGCATAAAGGGAAAAGTTTTGGTTGCTCTTGTTTTGCAAAGTCTTTTCAGGAACCTGTTTTCATTGCTTCAGTCATGCTTGAATAAATTATGGAACGGTAAAGACTATAGAGGGAAATTCTAAAATAAAGGGAGAGATTGAGGACTATGATTAATTAGCAGAGTGTTAAACAAATTGTTCCTTTCTCCTGATTATAATATTTAAGGATAGGTACAATGTCTGTGATAACAAATATCTGCAAACCCAATGAGGTAGGAAAGAATTAGAGGTTGTTAGAGCAGGGGGCATGTTTAAGTTGAGTTATGTATTTCATGATTTCTATTCCTTAGTCCTCAAGGAGGATGGAAAAATACAAGGAAATGCTAAGGAAATTCATATTTTCATTTTTTGCACTAGTAACTTTTCACATTGCATTTCTGGCTTCCTGGTAGAGAAAGTATGACTACTATGCTTTGTGCTGCCATGTTGAAGCTCCTTTGTCCTAGTTTGTGATTCTGTCTATTGCAAAAGAGTACAAAGTAGGCAATTGCAGTACACTGCAATTACTTTTGACATGATGGTGGCATAAACATACTTCTGATCAGAAACAGACTTTTTGGAAGAGAGGGATATTCACATATGCTTTTTCCTGCCCTGAAATGTAATAGCAGGTCCTCTCTGTACTGCTTGGTCATAGCACTTTCTAGGTGTAGTTGAAAGTAGCAGCTGTCACTGGCTAACACACTCCCAAAACACTGTGAACAGGAATTTGATCAGGAACTGGACATCTTCTGCAAAGGCTCGTTTAGAAGTATGCACATCAAAATAAGCATTTTTAGCAAATCCAGGGCTTTCTGTATTTTGGCATAGAGAAGCATTTCTTTCGAGGAAGGCGGTTTTCCCTCTGTCCTCTGTCT
This sequence comes from Pezoporus occidentalis, assembly GCF_034315485.1. NCBI lineage: Eukaryota > Metazoa > Chordata > Aves > Psittaciformes > Psittacidae > Pezoporus > Pezoporus occidentalis. Next base: position 920,516 of record NW_026913855.1, read on the forward strand.
GTTACTCTCTGGGCTATCTGATGCTTACCTTATCTATTAAATATACTATTCTGTTAAAGTAACTGACAAGACATTTAAGACAGTCTCTGCAAGGAAGTGGTGGTGCAGCTCAATAGGATGAGTTAGGCTAGAGAAATACTTATTTCTGAAGACTCTACTACAAACTTTTCGATAGGTAGTTATTTGGTAAAGCCTTGGCAGTCCTGTGGATTTGATGGTCATTAGTAGTTTGGATGGGACAGCCCTGGAATGCACCTTCCAATTTAGCTTAATCCAAAACACACAGTTCAAGCGCTTTCAGACCACTCTGCAACATGAACCAAAGTACACTAAAAGGGAATAATGAAGTTTGTTTTAAAAAATGTACTCTTCATCTGAACTAAAATGTTAATGTAAACATGTCCTAGTATATCTTATTACACTGATTAATATGACAGTACCACCCTATCATGATCAGATTCATCATGTCATTGGAACTAGCTGTACAAGTATTTAGGAAATGTAGCCTGGTATTATTTGCACCATATTTAGTCACTTTATAATAAAACATCTATTTTCTTTTGTTTACAGCCTTCTCAAAGTATATTACAAGATTATTCTTGTTACAGAATTATGTGACCTTGCTGGATAGCCAGTACATATGTGCTTTGTGCTTATGGTTAACATTCAAACCCTTTGTGATAGAGAATTGAAAAAAAAATTAACTCTCAAATGAAATTGCTTTATATGCTTTCTTTTTTATGTGCAAAATGGCTAAGGGAAAAATTGAAGTATTGATACTAGTGGCAGGAGATCTTAGTGCTGGATCTCTCCCTCTCTTTTTTATTTTTGTCCCTTCTCCCTGCAACTAGCAAAAAAATCAAAAAACTTTTAATTCATGGCTAGAATAACTGAAATTTTTCTGCATACTTGATACTTGCATCACGGACTGAATTCAAGTTTACAGGACATAGATAATTTTAACCTTTTTGTAGTGCTTGTATTCTGTTATTTAGCAGAGCCATGTTTTGGTGTGGTTGTATATATCTGTATCCACATGCATAGATAGAATTGTAGAATACCAGCTTGGTATACATGGTACTGTATGCATATTTGTTATGGGAAAACTGTGTGGGTTATTTCATACAGTTTCTGAGGGAGAATGGAAACTGAAAATGGGTTGCAACAGCAGTTTTGAAGAGGAATGGATCCCACTGCCTGAGGCCAACTTCGAGGAAATGAAGCTCCTCTTAGCAAAGCAAGCTGTAGTCTATACCGAAGCTTATTATGCATTTCACAGGGCTGTGAATTCCCATAACCTTAACTGAACTTTTAAGATTTTCTTGGTGTTGTTTTTCTAAAGCTTTGACTTTTAGGATCATGCCTGCTTTTGCCCAAAAGTTCCTTTTATACTCCTCATGGTTGTACAACAAAAGCTTTATATGTAATTTCACTACAACCTAACTGTGAAAAGCCAGATAAAAAATACAAAAGAACTTAACATGTATTTAGTATTCAAAATAAGTTTTTGCGGAGCTGTCTTATGGAGTTTCTTTTCTTTAAATTCTCAGGATTGAAAAAATTATGTCACAGCTGTAATGCTCTGGTGTCTACTTCCACTGCCACTTGGTAATAAATGAAAGCACTGGATTTTTATGTTTTTTTTTTCTGTATTTCTTGTGTGTTTTGTGCTGGAGAAAGACTGAATTCTTTATGCCATAGCAAGTTAGTTAGAAAAAGTTTTCCGTACTACTGAAGGTTTCTGTAATCTTCCATTCCCAAATCTATACCAAAGGATTCTTTTTTCTTTTCTTTTCTTTTTTCTTTTCTTTTCTTTTCTTTTCTTTTCTTTTCTTTTCTTTTCTTTTCTTTTCTTTTCTTTTCTTTTCTTTTCTTTTCTTTTCTTTTCTTTTCTTTTCTTTTCTTTTCTTTTTCTTTTCTCTTTTCTCTTTTTTTTTTTTTTTTCTTTTCTTTTCTTTTCTTTTCTTTTCTTTTCTTTTCTTTTCTTTTCTTCTCTTTTCTTTTCTTTTCTTTTCTTTTCTTTTCTTTTCTTTTCTTTTCTTTTCTTTTCTTTTCTTTTCTTTTCTTTTCTTTTCTTTTCTTTTCTTTTCTTTTCTTTTCTTTTCTTTTCTTTTCTTTTCTTTTCTTTTCTTCTCTTCTCTTCTCTTCTCTTCTCTTCTCTTCTCTTCTCTTCTCTTCTCTTCTCTTCTCTTCTCTCTTTCTCTTCTCTTCTCTTCTCTTCTCTTCTCTTCTCTTCTCTTCTCTTCTCTTCTCTTCTCTTCTATTCTCTTCTCTCTCTTCTCTTCTCTTCTCTTCTCTTCTTTTTCCTTTTTTTTTAAGAAAAAAGGAAATTCCAGTTTTTATTTCATGAAAGCTAGCAAATATCTCTATGTGAAAGTTCAGATTCTGTTAAGTATTAGTACAATTAATTAAAAGACCTTGTTCTACTATGCTGATTTAATTCCTTCCTTACTGACAGTTCACAGAGGCTTGCTATGGGATTTTTCTGTTCTTTCTTTTTTTCTGAAATTTTGGAGGGATTCAGCAGTTACATTCCATGTGTCAGTGAAACTACTGTGTGTTGTTAAGGGGACATTGCATGCTATCCCTACCACCAATATTCTGATTCTTCTCTGGATGAGTTGTTGCCTTCTCTTTTTAGCACTGATTGTGTTATCAGTTGTCCTGCCGTTGAAAGGAAATGAATTCAGGAAGATAAAAAGTAATGAAATGGCAAATCTTTCAAATAGCCAGACATACGTGAAATTGTTAGGTGCTCTAAAAGCAACAGCAGGCAAAAAATAGATGTTTCTTCATGTTTGCTTGTTTTGTTAAGGAAGACATTGTACCCACTTTTCAAATAGTGTAATCCTCAATTCTGTTATATCATATCAAGGCTGTCACATCTGTTGTGTTTGATAGGCAGAATACTTGTAAAAGAACAACTTTCCATTTTTTAATCTGCTCTTGAAACAGAGCAGAACTATGCCATGATTCAGTGCTGTATACTTGCTGCTTTACATCTACACAAGACTGGTTCTGGTTTTCAGAGAACAGAAGGTATACATACTAAGGCTGTATCCTCTTTAGACCTCTTCTTTAAAAGGTCCATATGCCCTGGAGATTGCTTCAAAAGAACTTCCAATGAACAGGAAAACTGGCCTCGTAGAGATTTTTGGTTTTGGTCTTATTTTTTTTGTCATAAGAGGTGAAGCAATTTTGCAGGATAAACACTGGCACAACTAAAAGGGAATGAGTGGCAAAAACTAAAGTCCTACTCTAGTTCTGAAATTATTATCATAGAATTGTTTGGGTTGTAAGGGACCTTAAAATTAATCCAGTTCCAACCTCCTTGCCACAGGTAGGGATGCCTCACACTAGACCAGCTTGCTCAAAGTCCCATCCAGACTGGCCTTACACACTTCCAAGGGGGGGAGGCAGTGTCCTGAGTTCAGCAGTAGCAGTCATTTTTTCTCCTTCTTAGTAGCTGGTGCAGTGCTGTGTTTTTGACTTTTGGCCTGGGAACAGCACTGATAACACCAGTGTTTTTAGTTACTGCTCAAATGTTTAGTCTGACCAAGGACTTTCTGAGCCTCATGCTCTGCCAGGGACGAGGGGAAGCCAGGAAGAAGCAGAGACACCTGACCCAAACTCACCAAAGCACATCATGCCCAGGATGTAACTGAGAGTTAGTTCTCTGCTGGGCTGGGCTAGGTATTGGTATAGGTTTGGCAGATGGTATTGTATTCTCTTCCCTTTCTATTTCGTTTATCATTATTATTACTGGTGGTAGCAGCAGTGGTTTTGTGTTATATCTTGGTTACTAAACTGTTCTTATCTCAACCCGTGGGAGTTGAATTCTTTTGATTCTCCTTCCCATCCCTTCGGGAGCAGAGGGAAGAAAGGGGGTGGGGAGTAGACTGAGTGGTTCTGATTTATGGCCTAGGCTTAAACCACAACAGGCAGCAATAACTTTCCTGGGCAACGTGTGCCAGTGTCTCACTACCCTCATTGTGAAGAATTTTCTCCTAACATCTAATCCAAATCTACCTTTTTTCTGTTTAAAGCTGTTCCCCCTTGTTCTATCGCTTCAGGCCCTTGTGAAAAGCCCCTCTCCAGTTTTCTTGTAGTCCCCCTTTACATGCTGGAAGCTGCCCTAAGGTCTCCCTGGAGCCTTTTCTTCTCCTAGCTGAACAAGGTCAACTCTCTTAGCCTGTCTCCACAGGAGAGGTGTTCCAGCCCTCTGATCATCTTTGTGACCTTCCTCTGGACTTGCTCATTCAGGCCCACATCCCTCATGTGTTGGGGGCCCCAGATATTACTAGGCATTTTTACCTAGACATTACAAGAATGAACAATGTGGGATGCAATGCATCTGAAAATGCCATCCCAAAATTGTGTGTGGAGGTGGTGGTGGTGGAAATTAAACACAAGGGATTATTTTTGTTAAAATCTAATATTTTGAAATGACTAAAAAGGAAAGCAAGACAAAGAAAGATTCCAAATCATAAGAAGATCAAACCAACTGTAAAGCAGCAACTATCCCTAGCTCTGAGGATTTCACTCCAAACTTTAGAGATCATTACACTTAAAATTATTATCTTACTTGGATGGTGGAAGTAGGACTTTTAAACAAACTGTATAGAATGCCTCAAAATACCTTGGCAAGACTTGTAGGGGAAGAAAATACATTTGGTTAAACTGAATGATTTGAAGGAGAGACAGATAAGATTCTGGAGACAAGCAAATCTTCAGGTCTGCTACAGCAATACATAGCTGTTTCGATGTTACAACTAGTATATCTCTGTTAACTGACTAAAATTTTTCCCCATTAAGTGAGGAAAGGTGTAAAGAAGGTAAACTGGAGTTTCTTTAGATGAATGTGGTCCAAATAAAATATTTGGAGGTTTTGATTTTAGAAGTCTGATACCTTGTTCTGATTTAGCTACAGATTTCTGAGATTTCTAAGTTAAAAACCTGAGCCTTACAGAAGATATTTCATTTGCTGTTTTCTCTGTTATTTTTCTCTCTGTTATTTGTCTGCAATAGCTTTTATTGTTAGTTTCTGGCTAAATATTATTATCTTGTCTGACAAAGAATATTGTGCTGTCATCATCCTCTTGTTTTCCTACTAGAGTTGTAGAAAGCTTGTATGCTATGACATCTATTTTTCAACATCTACAAGCAAGTAACTTCTCATAAACCAACAAATGTGTTGTCTTTAAACTTCAGAACCAACAGAACCACTAGTTCATAGTTTCTACTAAGCCTTCAGATGAAGGAAACCACAGCACTGACAGCCATCCTGTGTTAAGTATGCACTTTTTGTTCCAGGCTACTCCTTACTAGGAAGAAAGATGCTTTTGTGTCAGTGTTTTTTCACTTGAGTTAGAAGCAGTTGCTACTAGGATCGTGCTATGTAGGCAAAATTATAATCTCTGGATGAGCTGTCTTCTCACAGAAATAGGGAAAGTTCTGTTTCTGCTTCAGGTTTTGAAATAAATTTGGTTTTAGATAGAAATAAATTTCAGTAAAAATAGTTTAAAATTATCAAGTGGAAACCAGTAGGTTTTTCAAACTTATGTATACTTGTTGGTAGGTGAATACATTTTGCTTAGTTCTTGATTAATTCTTTAGTCTAGGTATTAAAATGCACCAAAGGGAAAAATCTATGGAGATCCGATGCTTCTCTCCCAGGATTTTGAACCATTAATGTGTCTCAGATGTAATTTGTGAGCCACTTGAGTAGCAGTCCATGGCATTCTTTTGTGTAATGAGTGAGCTGGTCAAAGTAGAAAGTGACCAGTTCCCCATAATGCTCCTCACAAATGCATATGACAGAAGAGATGCTAATCGTTTAAAGCAGGAGAACAAGACAGCTTTACTATGAATGCTTTTATAAGTTTTGGAGTTATTAGACATGAAAGCTTGAACTTCAGGGAGCTCTTAGAATGTCTCAGTAAATATTACAAGCTCCATTTGAAGTCTTGCAGAAGTTACAAGGAAGGCAAGCATGCCTTTGTATTTTTCATGTCTGAGAACAGTAATAAAAAAGAATGTTATGACTACAGAAATTTACAGCGTAAGCAAATCTTTAACCCATTCCATCTGTGTTGATCTGAAATATCTGGGTAATGGTTGAAACTAGATGAATGCAGATTTGCTATGAGGTGTGTCCCTGTGACTATAAGCACTGGGAGGAGAAGCACAGGCTCTCATATCAGTAACAAGTAACATATTCAGTATTCAGTATATTTTCATAAATTCCCATATTCAGTAACAAGTGGTATTCCTCAAGGGTCTGTACTGGGACCGGCATTGTTCAATAGCTTTATTAGTTAAATAGTGGGATTGAGTGCACCCCCAGCAAGCTTGCAGATGACACAAGCTGAGTGGTGAAGTTGATATATTTGGAGGAAGGGATGCCATCCAGAAAGACCCAGACAGGGTTGAGAAGGGCCTGGGTGAACCTCATAAAGTTCAGCAAAACCAAGTGCAAGGTTCTGCTTTTAGGTGGGGACAGTCACCACTGTCAGTACAGACTGGGGGATGAATGGATTGAAAGCAGCACTGTAGACAAGGGTTTGAGAATACTACTGGAGGAAAAACGGAATATGAGCCAGCAATGCTTGCAGCCCAGAAAGCCAATCATATGCTGGACTGCATCAAAAAGAGTGTGGCCAGCAGGTCGAAAGAGGTGATTTTTCCACTCTGCTCCACAGTTATGAGACCCCACCTGGAGTACTGTGTCCACCTCTGGGCTGCCCAGCACAAGAATGACATGGACCTGTTAGAGTGGGTCCAGAACAGTGCCACAAAAATTATCAGAGTGCTAGAACCCATCCGGTATGAGGAAAGGCTGAGGAGTTGTGATTATTCAGCCTGGAGAAGAAATGGCTCCAGGGACACTTCATAGCAGCCCTCCAGTATCTAAAGGTGGTTTATAAGAAAGCCTACCAGGACCAGTAGTGACAGGACAAGAAACATCAAAGGGTTTTGAACCAAAAGAGGTTAGATTTAGGTGAGAAGTAAGTAAGGGATTCTTTACTGTGAGCATGGTGAGACTGGAACAGGCTCCCCAGAGAATTTGTGGATGCCCCATCCCTGGAAGTGTTCAAGTTCGGTTTAGATGGGACTTTGAGCAACCTGGTCTAGTGGAAGATGTCCCTGCCCATAACAGAGGGAGGTGGACTGGGTAATATTTAAAGCTCCCTTCCAACCCAGACCATTCTGAGATTCTAAGAGTCTATCACATGTGTTAATGGGAGCTGTGTGGTTATGCAAGCTGTCCCATCTACATCGAGGACAAGCATATCCCCTGGGCTGGAGAATGAGTTCTGGATTTTTTATTTTTTTTTTAAATTTCTGATTAATCAGAAGTCTTTTCTATGTCATGTTTAGGATTCATGGGGATTGTTTTGCTTTTTGGGAAGTTTCTGTCAGTTGCTTTCTCATAGGTCAAATTAACCCTAGGGTTGGCTTAAAGCTTTTGGTCAAAGCTTTAGAAAACCTTGATCTGACCTTTGTACGAAGAGCAGAATTGTTTTCATTAGGCCCAGATGCTGAATTTTTGGATTATTAAATACAAAATATTGAATTTGAATGATTTTTTTTTTTTTATTTCAGATAGTTTTTTAAACCTGAAATAGAAGCTGGAAGCTATTAACAAGATGCTTTTATGCTGACTCATTTTAGCCTCCTCATGAAATATTAATTTTTCAAGAAACAAATGTTTTTTTTGTCCCTGTAGTTGTGCTCTCTCTTAGGTTCTAGGTAATCTGCAGCTTCTGCTGAAAAAGCTGATGGGGCTCACAGGTAGCCTCTTAAGACATATGAGTGTATCCCAGAGAAGCTTAGAACTACATTCAACAAATTAACAACAGTCATGTTAATTTCTGCCAAACTTGCAGTTTTGCAGGTCTTAGCTCCACGCAAAGGCACCTCATAAACACCTCACAAATTCATTTGATAGAGGTGTCAGTTTGGTCTCCTATGATGAGTTCATCCTGTCCTTCCTCTCATTTTTAGTGTTCATGCTTTTAGTTTTAGGTTAGAACTCAGACATTTCATACTAGAAATTGAAATCTTAATTGTACTCCCATGTCCCATTAAAGGCATTCCTTATTACAATTCATGAATCTGTGACTCTATGACTTTTGACTCATTCATGATCCTAAATATTCTCTTTCGCTCTCTGTATAGGTCTTGCATAATGTGCTAGAGGCCAGAGACACCAAGATCTCAACTAATAAATTACATACGCTGACTGCTTCAATGTTCAGTAGATATTGGCCACAAACTACACTGCTTCATGCCCACCAGTTCTCCTGGGGTTGGAAGAATCTCCAGAAGTCTGTGTGACATTAATTTTCCAGCATCCTCACCAACGTTTGAAAAACTTTCCTCTGCTATCCTGAGGATAAAAAATAGATTACTAATGTACATCAAATGGAGCTGGAGTCATCAGCTGGCCTGAGGCCCAGGAGCACCTGAGTCCCTAGAGTTGGTAGTGATTAGAATTTTCTGTCAACGAAAAGAGGTGGCATCAGGAATTGTATATGATTTTTCATTAACAACTAATGACTTACAAGATTATTTCTCAGTCTCCTGTAATCACTCTTATTTTTTTTCCTAATTTCCACTGAATGATGAGGGACAGAAGGAGTTTACTTCTTTGTGGCATTACTGTGACTGTATTTCTTAATTTTTAAATCTTTCTGGCTTTAGAAGTGCAATATATTTGCCTTTCTGGCTAATACTTAACTCGAAGAATCTTTCCACAGTTCATCAGCTGTAGGGAGCTGCTTTCACTATGTTCACTTAGCAAACTGGTTTGATTTCATCTGGTATTCCCACTGTGGGACAGATGGCAGAAATGGCTGATATCTGTGCTACTCAGGCACAGTGTCTTCAGATCCCTGCGTCAGAACTGCATAATGTAGAGGGAAGTAATTTTTGGCTGCTCACTCAAGACAGCTCCCTTGAGTGATGAGGCATGTAAGCCTTCAGGCTCAAATCACAGAACTGTTTTGTTTTCCTTGTCCCTGCTCCTTTCCTCCTCTCTACCTCCTTTCCCCTTTTTTGATGAATTAGGATGTTAGCTTGCTAATTCTGTTCTGAAACACTGCTGAATGCAAAATAATATTGACTTAGTGATTTCAGTCTGTTTCAACAATTAAAGCAAAATATGCTATTATGTAATATGAATCTCAATCTATTATAGATGGCAAGTGCTGACAGAAAGCTTACTGATATTAAAACAAATATATAGGCTCCTTTTTAGTGTTCATGAAACCTTAGTATCTGTGTGTGTCACACCAAGCTGTAAGTATGTTTCTAATGTAAAAAGAAACCCTTAATGTGAGATTTCTTTACTTCATGTTATTATTATTATGCTTAGTCTTTTTACCTTGTGTAGTACCTATGTTATAAAGAATACAATTGTTTGCCATAATTTTCTCTAATGTGCATTGCATTCTATGGACATCAAGGCCAGTGTGGGCCATAGCAAAAAACTATTTAAGTTGAAGATTTCTACTGTACAGTCCAAAACTTTAATGGTCATATATGGTCTTTTAACCCATTTGCACTGAATTTTATTCTTTATATTATTCCCTAAAATTTAATTTGAAAATCTAGTGCAAGATAGTAGCTTAATTAAAAATACTAAAGTTCTTTCCATGTTTCTTGCAGGACTGTGGGTTCTAAAATTTGGTTTAGGGATGATTGTGCCAGTTTTGTCTTTAATATTTGGGCATGGTGCCTGATAAGGACAGCAAAGGTCATATTATTTTCTCAAGTGGAAAGAAGACACTACATCCCTAGGACTTGAGTATGCATCCCTTCTAAGGTGGAGAAAGATGTTAAAGTCTCATGCTTCTTCCAGCTGAGTAATTTTGTCATTGATGTGCTATTCATACAGTTGCATCCAGATAAACTACAAGCAAAGTAATATAGCATGTGGTAAGGCCTGAAGGTTGTAACTCCATTCCAAAATGCCTGTGTGCTAGGTCTTTTAAATGCATATATTTCCCACTGCAACTGGCTTGCTGTCCTTCAAGTCACCCTGCTTAAGGAACTTACTGCTTTCAGCTTTAGATGGTTAAAATAGCCAGCTGAAACTCTCATAAAACTACACAACTTACCATTGTTTGGTATGTTTCACTGTAGGAAATATAGGAAAGAGAATTCAATTCCTAGTTCCACAGCAAGACTTCTGTATTGTTTGTGGATTCTGGGACCTGTTGTAGCCCTTGAGGAAACAGAAAAAAGCTGAGGAAACAAAGATGAAACTAGGGGAATCCTTCCGTAATGACTGATTTTAGAAAGAGTTTGCACTGATTTTAATCAGAAGTGAATCTATAGATATCAATAGATGGTTTCAGTTCACTTTCTGACTCCTCTTCTGTTCATTCTCCATGATCTTCATTGTATATACACAAAGTATGCCTTCAGATCAGCTGCTTTTCTGAAAGCTCACATAGAAGGAGAAATTTGGCCTTTGGTTTTGTGTCTTCCTCATAGATCATCATGGGGTCTTTTGGTGTAAGAGTGAGGAATAATTCTGTGTGCTGAAGGAAGGTACAGATGGAAAAGGAAACAAGGTTTGTAAAATAGAAAGATTCATAATGGCTAGGTGGGGTTTCAAAATAACCTACACAAAAAGTTGAATATTTTTTTAAGTACAAATTTACATCTGTGGAACTACTGTCAATCAAAATGCTGTCCAAAACTTGATAATTTTCTGAAATTTTCATCAGTACCTTGAGAATTTGGAAGAAATTGCAGGTGTCCATTAGAATGATTCTGGAAAAACATGGTATTTTATTGAGTATGTTACATGCACAGTAACTGAAAAGAAAGCATATACTGCAATATCATAAGTTGCAAATAAAATAAATTATTTTGATCTCAAAACCAAATATATTTTTTTCCAAAGATACATTCCTTAATAGTAGTAGAATAACAAAAATTTAATTAGTGTAACTTAAAGAGCCATATAATAGCTTTCTCCTGATAACAGCATTAAGGGAATCTAAAGTCACAAAATGCAATTATCATTTACTTCAAGTTATCATGAAATTGAAAGAACTGCATACTGCTCATACTATTTTGACTTTTTCAGTGTGCTGAAAAAAGCGTACTGGATTGTCTGGACATTTTGCGGTTGCCCTTTTACAGCCTTTCTACATTAAGAAATGAGGATAGGGTGTTAAAGAGATCATAGGAATCAGAATAAGAACACAAAACATAATGTAGAGATTTGGTTTTATGTTTTGCAAAGAGACGAGGATATACAGGAAGAAAATTAAGAATGTATGCGTACCTGATTGGAAATTAGTACTTTACCTCTTTATCTAACCTATTTATTCTAATTTTTATCTTAATACTCTCAACTTCATCTTTAATGAAGACCAGGACAATTCTGGAAAGACCCACCACCAGAAAAAAATCCAAACTTCTGTTGAGATGGCCAATTACCAAAAAAGGGAAAAAAAATACAAAACCAAACCATAAAACCTTAATAGATTATTCATAGAAGCATATTTTTTTTTCTAAATCTTTCATTGTTCTAAAAGGCATGTTTGGACATTTGATGCTAGAGACAGCTGGAAGGAGTTTACATGAGACAGCTTCTACCTCTTTCTTTTAATGCTTTGCTAATGTAGCTATGGTTTTACAGGGCTCCATCAGTAATTTTTAAGACCTCATCTGAGTTTCTTTCAAGAAGTATGGAAAATGTTAGGATCTTATTGAGTTAGAATCAATGAGTTTGTATCCTCTGCAGCTTGAAGGGAATTTTTTATTCCATTGCTTGTGAGGGAAGGATTTCAGTTGGTGTTGTTTGATGTCTATTAGACATGAATTCTTACTATATACTTTTTCCCTTCTAAATTTTTTTCTATATTACCCCCCAGATGTTGAAATCTCTCAGTTTATTGATGTACTTGATTGTTTCCCTCTCTTATACTATTACATTTATTCTTCACAGATTTTAACTTCCTTTTCATGTCTTTAGCTGGTTTGCAGACTGCTGGGAAGTAATACCACAGTTATATTGTGATGTATGAGGTATCTGGACCGATACATGAAGATGAAGCCTTCAAATCTAAATACCTAAAGTGTGATTACTTGTTATGTGAAACTTGATAGTGTAGTTAGATAATAATTTTCCTCTTTCAGATTGAAATATATAAGCACAGAAACCACAGAAACCCCAAAATACATAAAAACATTTTGAAGGTTCTTTTCTGTTAGATGAATTTCTTATCAAATGTAGCAATATCTGACATATCACTCAAATTCTGCCTTTCTCTTTGGCTGGATTAACTATACAATATTGTCTTGTGCCCTGTTAATGTCATTAACACCATATGTAATTGTTGCAGGCTCCTTCCAGAACAGCATTGCTAGGATTTGAGCTTGGCATGGAAAGAGGGATGATGCTCACAGATCTGAATATGGTTTTGTTTTGATTTTATTTTGGTTCTGTCTTAATGGAATGTTTTTAATTTTTAGCAAAAAATAATCATGGATTTTTTGTATATTTCTTCTGCCCTTCCCATCACAAAATACATCTTTCTAGACTCATGCTTAACATTTTCAGGCTCAGAGAAATAGTCTCTATGTTTTCACAGAAATGAAAAGTGAAGGAGAGCACCTTATCCTTTCTTCTGTGGCAGGCCATAAGCTTATGTTTGCGCTGCTTAGCACATTCACTTCTATGTGAGAAACATCTTAAACAATATTTTTACCTTTCTTCATCTTTCTTAAAAAATAAATAAATAAAAAAAATCTTGAACACCCTTTCCACCTGATCCAGAAGGGGGGGGGAGGGGGGGGGGAAGGGGAGGAAGAGGAGGAGAAGAGATCCTTGTCCCAAAAATCTTTCCATATTTTTTCAAATTTATTAACTAAAACGTGATCTATTGGAATGAGCAGAAAGTTTAAAAAAAATCTGCTGTCTAAGGTAAAGATTTCTTTTTCTTTTGTACCTCAGATCTAGCTCAAGGGAGCTATGTAAATCATGTTATAAACTTAAGACTTCTAATTACCTCTGTGAGTCTTGAAGACCTATTTCAGTGAAAAATGGGAATTGCTTAAGCTGGCTAGCACCAGAGGGTAGTACCTAGATGTTTGTGGCATAGCGCTCATGATCACCAAAGTGAAGAAAGGGAAAGACAGGTTTTCTCTGAGCTCTCAGGTGGAATCTTCCCACAAAAGGGCCGAACATTAATAATCCTGCAAATGTGCTGTTTTGTGGTTCTTGGTTCTACACTATAGTCACAATGCCCTATATTATAGGGTGGGGTGACTGCATGACTTTTTTTTTAACATTATAGCTATGCAAGTTGTAGAAAAGATTTTATTACTTCCATCTCAGATAATTAGAACAGTAAGCTTGCATCACTGCATGACTGTGGGAAGATTAGAAACTGATTACTGTTTGGCTTGTTTTTTAATTGACTTGGCTTACCAGGAAGAAGTTCTAACCATGTGCCTACCCAAAGCTTTTCTCAGTGGGGTCTGCAGCTGAGCCTTTACTGCTGTTCCTTGGGAGTATGGTACGATACATTCTTTAGGAATGTCAGAGCAAAAACATGCCTAGGAGACTTGGAAAGACAGGGCAAATTTTGTACATAGTATGTCATTAGACTAATTGGGTGTGGACATATCTGGAGATGCAGATCTGAAAAAAAAAAAAAAATTGAGATTTCCATAATGGACTTGGACTTTTATATGCTTCAACAGCCAGACTAAAACATCGCTTATTAGTTTGTGGTATCTCAGCAATATAGACATTTTACGTAAATTCCATTATCTTTATTGCTAAAATACTTGAGTCTTTTCCAATAATCCATTAAAAATGTGACTAATATCTTTAATATATATGTTTCCCAGGAGAGGAAATGAGTCACTATGTGTGCAGTAGAGTTTTGATTTGAGTAGTACAGCTAGCTGAATTTTCTCTAAAAGCCAAATGAATCCACCCAGAGTGAAAATATTGACAGAATAGATGAATTTTTCAGGAAAGCTCTTATAAAAAAAGAATAATTTTTAAATATCCTTATTCAGCTGAAAAATTCTAGATGAGAGCTCATTAACTATTCCATCTATTGCATAGTTATGATGCAGAATATCACCAAAAATAGCAAAACAATGGGGTTCTTTAGATTTTGATTGCTAGAATTTATTATCTTATAATGATAATAAAATATTATTTTATATGTGTCAAAAAAAAAAAAGACAAAACGGGTTTTTAGAGCCAATGAGTAAGACTTCAAATGTAATTAAAACAAGAAATGAGAAATATGTTTAGTTACTTATTAAAAATAGTGTGGTAAGATACAAACTGTGCTGATTGCTTGGATTTGCTAATCTGTAATGGAATCCCTTAGCATTAAAAAAAAAAGCAAAACCACAAAAACCCCTGTAATTTTTAAAGAAATCTAACTTTTGGAAAACAGCGCTTCAATACTTTTAAAGACCAGATATTTAAAACTTTCATCACTTCTTAACCAGTATTGTAGTTTTCTCTGAATAATTTTAGTGACAGGTATAAAATGGGTATCCAGAAAGAAAAAAATTGCTTTCAAAATTTGTAGATGCTTATATATTGTTCCAGAGTAAAAGCAGCTGAATTGTGCAGATCAAATTAAAAAGGATTTCTATTCAATTCCTTTCAGATTAGTCCAATGGAAAAGAAGTCCCTGTCTTCTCTATTAAAAATTTTCATTAGTTCATATTAAAAATAGCACTAATAGCCATGGCAACTGAAAGCTATAAAATGCTAAACAAATACCAGCAACAAGCTACTGTAAAACCTCAGTAATCTTCAGAATACTTCTCTGAAATATAGATCTTTATCCACAAAATAAATCCACACCTGGCAGCAGTGATGAAGTGCATTTCTAAATATGTCTATGCTTTAGATAAATATGCATATTGACTATTTGATAATGTTGGGGGAAATTCGTGTTCAACATTAATAACTATGTATGTATGTTTTATATGTAGTAATACTTGGGGCCCATGTATTCATTCTCTCATTTCCCACTGTGCTCTTCCCTTCCATTCCTGAAACATTAACTTCTTGATATGCATCATGGTTAACGTAGTTCTGCAAAGAGAAGAACCCTATTGTCCCTTGGGAATCTTATATATTAATGTGTGCAATCTGGACACCATGTGGGAAATCAGTCAGAAGATCTTCTTTGGAGACAGGAAATAAAAAACCAGAAGAAGGACTAATCTGGGAAACAGCAAAGCAAATGATAGCTGTCTAACACTGGGAATCTCTCATTGGACCCAAATGAAATGATGGGCCTGTATTCCCACAAGATATGGAAGATAAACTTCTAAATTAAAGGAAAAAGGACTAGAGAATCCCAAATGGGGAAGGTAACAAATGTTTGTGTACAAATTGTCCTAGGCCTTTGAGTTTTCTTTGAATGGCCTTACCTTCATAGAGAGAGAAACCTGAGAAATAAGGTGTTCTCAGTCCTGGCTGAGAATCCCATACTTTACTCCGAGTACTGGTTAGTCAGAGTTCCTCTGTAAGGCTTGCAGAACAGAACCTGTTTCAAACTGAACAGTGTAGTATGCCTTCAAAGTATGAGGATTTGGCATAACCTCATTACCAATTACAGTATGGAACCTAGGTCTTCAGCATCTTATGGCTACCATCCACTCTTTCTCTCTTTTCATCTTACTTCTGGTTCTCTGAGGCCTATTGCAGTGCTGTTAGTTGATGCTAGTTAGTCTTCTATGACAGATATTACTGTTCAGCCTCCCAACCACAGCTAAAGAAGTCAAAGGTCTCACATATTGTCATATAGTCTAGGAAGTAGTAGTTCGGCACTATGGACTGAAACTGTGTAGCCTATTACCTTCCTTCAACATGCTCTTAACATTTTGAATGTACTCTTCTTCCCATTTACTGAATAGTCCTAGTTCTTCTTTACAAAGAAAAGAAACGAATAGCTCAACCCACTCCCTTAGGCTGAATGCAGGTATACTAAAATACAAGAATAGAATCAGTGGATATTGTTGGTCTACCTACCCTGCACACCACCCCTATCCCCACCACCCCCCATACATGTGCACTTGGGAAGGAATCTGCATGCATGACAACTCCTAAGAGCAGCAGATATTGCAGGGTGAGTAACCATTCTGTATGTGTTGAAAGATCAGTGTGACAGCATCCAGTAAGCAATATTTTAAGCTTAGGTAAAAACAGTTTCTGCTTTTCTGTTAAGCAAAATGTACTGTAATGATTTTGCTACCTGAAATGCTAAGTACATACTGAAGAGTTCAGTGTTTGAAATCTCTTTTCTGGTTTTATTTTTTGCTATGTAGGATAGAAATAATAAGCACTGGAAAGCAGGCATGAAAGAAAGGTCAGTAGTTTTGCATCTGCAGTTCTATATTTGCACAGGTTGCTAGGCAATGTGAGAAAATCATAGCTCTTAACTGCAAGATTGTGTTTTCAGATATCAATTATTAAAAAGAAATCAACAATTGTACTCAGTAATATAATTCAGTACAATTTCTTTCCACTAATGTTACTAATACTTGACAATTATCAGAGGTAATTAATATTGTATAATCTGCATTTACTTCAAAATGGGTGGGCCCTTCTCTTCATGGAACAGCTTGTATTTGTTTTATAAGACCATGATAAAAATCTCTTTTTCCCTACTTGAGCATAGGAAATTAATTACTTTCTTATGCTTTTACTTTAACGCCATTGACTATCATAATATATGTCATGCAATTTATCAGATTTAAGGAATATACCATCTTCTTGTTTTACAGCTGCTGTTGAAACAAAAAACATGGTTCTAGCTGGCACTCAAGAGGTGTGAGCCATCTGACATATTTCTGACAGGGACTGAGGAAAGCCTTTCAGGTTTACAAACTGTGATATCAAGGTATTGGGCCTGAGTTTTAGGATGGGGCTGTGGAAAGAAACTTGAAATGCAACGGACAGGGAAGAAGACTGGAATCGAAAAGGAGGATGATGCCTGCCCTGGGGCAACATCTGGGGCTCTGTCTATGAAGATTTGGAAGCAGAGTGACTCAGCAGGGCTCCTGGGGATATAATTGTGGTGGAGCAGAAGGTGAAAGAAGCTTCTTTTCTGTCTCACAACGTCACTTCATATTATACATAATGGATGAACATGAAGAAACACAAGATCTAAATGCTTTAGAGTCTGTGCTTCACTTCAGAATTTTTGATGCTGTTGTTGGCAATCAAGATCAATTCCTTTGAAGGTTCCAAAATTGTACCAGTGAGGAAAGAGGAATTGAGTTTATGAATTATATCCTAATTTGCTGTCTCAATATTTTACATGAATAATTAGTTATAAGAGTAGAAATTAAAGTGCCAGTTAAATATTTTTGTTTCTGTG
Organism: Pezoporus occidentalis; assembly: GCF_034315485.1. Taxonomy (NCBI): domain Eukaryota; kingdom Metazoa; phylum Chordata; class Aves; order Psittaciformes; family Psittacidae; genus Pezoporus; species Pezoporus occidentalis. The sequence goes on from NW_026913855.1 coordinate 937,909, forward strand.
GCATACAAAATTCTGAATGTTCTTTACCCTTTTTTTTTCCCCCAGTAAATTTAATTCAATAACATACATGCAGATATATTCTGCTAGTAACCTGGATTCTGCTCACTAAAAATAAATGTCATATGAGACCTTTATGATTCCTTTCCATTGCAACCTGGAGCTGTACAGTTAAAGCTCTGAATGTTTATTTCTCAATGCCATGAGTTAAGTAATTTGTAAACAGAAAATCTCTGAATATATGAAATGTTTGTGTCATAGGGTTAGTTTTCAAAGACTATGTTAATATGATACACAAGGTGAACATATCTTGTTGTAGCTAACCTGATCACATGAGAAACCACAGTTCAGGAAGTTTAGAACAAGGACGCTTGCAATGTAAGTCGTTCAAGTATTTGCATAAGTCATAATTGAAATGTGAGTTTAGGTATTGAGGAAATAGAGATCAAGCAGAGGTAAAAAATATTTTGTGTTCTACTAAAACCCAGAAATTATGTTTAAGGCCTGAAAATTTTAGCAACATAATAGGAATTAATGCCCAATGAAACCTTAAGTCTAACATTAGGCTTTCTTAAAACAATATCGGTGAACAGAAACCTCGCTGCTATGGCTTATTGAGACTAATGCCTTGTATTTATTCAGATATTCTCAGTATGATAAAATGCAAAAATAAATGTCAGTAAATGTTTGACCCTCTTAATTAGAGATTAGGTGTTGGAGTAATGGCCAGCATAGTTCTGTAAAAACAATTTATAAATTCTGTTCCCTGCGAATTCTACTTTTTCAGTGAGAAAAGTAGAATTGCCCTCCTAAAATAACCTCTTTGCTATTATAGGAATGTGTTTTAATTATTTGATATTCCCATTAAAAGACAAACAAGGCTTGTTTTTTGTGTACGTGCACGTGTGCATGGGTGCAGTGCTTTCTAACACTGATGTGCGCTCCGAAGCAAGATGCATGCCTTATTCTTATCAGTAACTGCAGGGGACTTCAGTGACAATTGGGTAAACAAGATTTGTGCTCAGGGAATAATTGGAAAAACTGTGGGCCCAAATATGAATGACTGGACATTTCAAGTATAATCTCTGTATGGAAACATACTACATTCCTGTGTTATGCATTCTGATTAGTCATTACTCCAGTTAAGGAGGATAATGCCCAAATTCCCTCCCTTCCCTCATTTCCCTCCTCTAGTCCAGATGTTTCAGATGTAGAAGAGCATCTTGGATATCGTCTAAGTGTCCTGGGTTCAGCAGTAGCAGTCATATTTCTCCTTCTTGGTAGCTGGTGCAGTGCTGTGGTTTGACTTTCAGCCTGGGAACAGAGCTGATAACAATGATGTTTTGGTTTGGCCAAGGACTTTGTGAGCCTCATGCTCTGCCAGGGAGGAAGGGAAGCCAGGAGGAAGCAGACAGGACACCTGACCCAAACTGACCAAAGAGGTATTCCATACCACAGCACGTCATGCCCAGGATGTAACTGGGAGTTAGCCGGAAGGGCTGGGAGACTGCAGGGTTGGAGGTATGGGTCGGTGTTTGGTCGGGCTGAGGGGGGCAGGTTATCGGTTGGTTGGTGCTGAGGTGTTGTATTCTCTTCCCTTGTTATTTCCTTTATCATTATTATCATTGGTGGTAGCAGTGGTGATTGTGTTATACCTTAGTTACTAAACTGTTCTTATCTCAACCCGTGGGAGTTGCATTCTTTTTGATTCTCCTCTCTGTCCTTCTGGGAGTAGGGGGAGGGCAAGAAAGGGGGGGGAAGTGAGGGAACGAGTTACCTGACTGGGTTTAAACCACTACAACCCAAGTCTGTTGCATTGCCCTTTTACACCAGGAAGTCCAGCAAGGTATATTTAGCATGTTGTTGTCTGTTCTGATTTGCCTTTGCAATTAAATAGATCCCCAGAGGAAAGAAGGTAGCATTTTCTGTCTTCCACTGTTTAACTAATGTATTATTAAGCATAAAACTGGACTGGCAAGTTCTACTGGCTTGTGTGTTTCTAATTCAAACAACTTTCAGAAGCTCTTTAGAAATGACAGGGATTTTTGTCCAGGAGAAACCCAGTTCTTGTTTTGGGCTTTTTTTTTTTTTTTTCCTCTTTACTGGAGTTGGATTAAAGAAGGGTGATGACTTCTTGATTCAGATATTCAGATGTGGAAATATCCATTCCCTCCCTTGCAAGGAGCTATTAATGAAATCAAGAATAAGGGCTTACATAAAAATGGAACTGAAATTAACAGAATTTGTGTAAGAAGCCTGAAGATCAAGGTGATTAAAAATGGGTAAATTCATCTGTTCTGATATACAGAACTTTTGGGCAAACCAATACTAATAAGAGGCATTTAGAAAATGGAGAAGAAATATTAACTTCAGTAAACTGTCTTCTGATTTTCATTTTAAGTAGCATTTCAATCCAGGCAGGAAATTAAATGGGCATATAGATTTATACATCCATTATTTTTAGTTTGCTGTAAACTAAGAGCAGCAGTTCAAAATTAGAATTCATTTGTATAATCATTTTTCAGTGTAAATGGTTCTTGATAAGGGATGTGATCCTGATCTTCCTGGTATATTACCACTTCGTATCTAGAAGAATTACATTTCAGATACATACAAATGTGTCACATTAGAAGTGTATGTCACCCTAGAAGGGCGTAGAAGGGGAAACACATTAACATTTACAACACACCTAATTGATTCATTTGCAGATAGAAATATTATGGAGTTATTTAGAAAAAGTGATGGATACCATTATTGAACATGAGATAATTTAGCATGTCCCTGGTGGCAGCTGAGCTGTCAGCAGGTGTTTTTGGATACTGAATTTTGTCTTGCACTGAACAAGATATGCATTAAAAAATAGAAAATGGCTAGTGGGATCAATCTGAGATGTATATATAATGTTAAATCATGTTAAATTGAACTTGTTCTAATTGGAAATAATCCTGCATTGCTCTACTAGAAGTGACACACCAAATTGTTGATGTGTGCGATTTGATTACTTTCAAAAGCAAAAGCTTGGGTTATCTATCTCCCAAACAAAAGCTGAAAGCATCCAAAAGAAATCAAGACACTACTAAACATTCTGTACAAACTAGGTACTTGCATAAATTTTATGCTATTGGATAGAGCATTTTTCCTCTGTTTAGGTTTTTTTTGTAGTAGCATTGTATAATGCTGAGTTGATTATAATATTTTTGATCATTGTTTTCCAGAACTGATAAGAAATCCATAATTTCCACCATGTGGAAACATACTGGACACAAAGCACTGCTAAGTATTTATTTTCAGTAGACTGAGAGAGATTCTGAGATATGTTTCTTACATAGGCTATTAATTTTGTTCTTCATCTTATTGGACCAAGAAATGCCTTTAATTTTGAAAAAAGGTTTCAAAGTTGCAACAAATGCATTTGAGAAGCAGATTTTAAATATTTTTTTCAAGTCTTTTTGAGCCCTTATTGGTATCAACATGCCTGGATTTCTGGGTGTTGATGAATCAGTAAATAAAAAAAAGTTTGGGGAAATTTCTACAGAAGTGGTCATTTGATTCTCTAAAGTAAAGCAATAATTTCATTTCCCTCGTGATTTTCAACTTGGCCCATCTGTTATATCAAGCACTGGTTTCTTTCAAGTGAGGTACCAGCCTGCATTGTACTTACTGTATTTTTATATTGACTATGTCTCCCTGTTCAATCACAAACTACAGGTTTACCTGTTTGGTCAAAAACCCCTTATCTAAGGTGGCAATCTGTGCTGTAAGGAGGAGATGTTTGACAGGCATCTTTCACTTTTTGTATTCTGCGCAAATATGGTAATAATTAATCAGGTGTTTTTTAAAACTTAATGCTAAGTACTTACAGAGCAACAGCTTTTCTATCCATCTGTTTCATACAACTACAAATAGGATCTGGAAGGCTTATGTCCTGGGCTTGGATGCTTATATATGCACTAAAAAGTAAAATGTATAAACCTGCTAATCAGAATGAGAATGCCACAGGCATTTGATTTTCGAATGAGCCAGGAGAAACAGAGACATACTGGAGGGAGTCCAGTCTTCACACAGATGATGAAGAAATTGAAACATCTCACATATGAAAAAAGGCTGAGAGAGATGGGACTGTTCAGCCTGAAAAAGGCAAGATTTAGGGGGATCTCATTAATATATATAAGTATCTCAAGGGGGATTGCAAATAGGAGGGAGCTAGGCTCTCCTTTCAGTGGTGCTGAGTGACAGAACCAGAGGCAATGGTCACAAAGTGACACACAGGAAGATCCTTCTGAGCATCAGGAAACACTGGTGGTTCCCCCAGAGAGGCTGTGGAAGTCTCCCTCCTTAGATATGTTCAAGGGCCATCTGGACATGGCCCTGGGCTCTAGGTGGCCTTGTTTCAGCAGAGGTGGTTGGACCAAGTGACCTGCAGAGGTCCTCTCCAACCTCAATGATTCTGTGTTTTTGTGATTCTGTGAAATGATGATTCTATTCTGAAAGAAGTCAGACATTGACTTGTAATTATTGAGCACACTTTGGTTTTACTGATAGCTGAGATGATTCAGCAGTTCACAGTATTCAGCTGACTAATTTTAATAGCACTCAATGAATAACCCACATTTTTCTTTGGTTTAATAAATTATAGCATCAGCATATGTGAGAAGCCACACTCTTACAGCAGCTATTAGTTTGTTTTGGTGAATGCTGTGAGCATTCCTCACTGTTCTTTCTGTCAATATGGTCTTTTCAGAATAAGATCCATAGTGAATTTTGCAAAGATTAAAATAGTAGGTGTAGTATATGAAAAATAAGTGGTAAAGTGAACACAGTTGGATAGCTGAGAGTGCAGAGGAGCAAAAAATACTTTTCTACAGTTTGTTGTAGTATAAATCACATTTCCAAGACTACTTTAACAAGCATTGCTGCTTTCTGTATACAATATAGTACTGCCTGCTTGTGGACAGACATATAAGTTCCAATGTGCAGAGACTGGAAGGTGTTTACAGGCTTAAATTTTGACATCACTATTATGTATTTTAATACTATATGAAGATTGTACATTTGCTTCCTCATACAGCATAATTTTAAGAATTCTTTGCATTTTTTTCCTGAAGCTGCACAAAAAAGTCATTGTGGATGAAAATTTGAAAAATTAAAAAAATCTAAAAGCAGACAGCAGTCATATCAAGCAGATCAAGAAGAATCAAATTTGAAATGGAAACACAATCTAGGACACAAGACCCTATTATTTTTTGTCTGCTACTTCTTATGAAATCATTAATTATTCTATTTACTACTACATTTTTATCCACTTAGTGTAAAACAGAGTCACAGCACAAGGGCTGCTTTTCATCACACACTTTTATTTTAATAGTGGTTGATACTTTTTGATATAACATTACTGGGTTACAGTTTATAATGCAATTGATCTAATTGCAGTGTATTGTTCTAATATTTTATCCATACTGGTGGCAGTTTTCTTATATAATTACTTGATTTCAATTATTTTATGGAAATACTAGTGTAAGTTGGTAATATGGGGGAGAGAAGATGTTGCATAATATTTTCCTTAATTTCATAAATTCTAATTCCTTAAGCCATTCACAAGCTGAAGTTTTTATGCTGAAATTTTCTATGTTGGCTGCCTGCTTCATGGCTGACACATTTTTACTTGGCTTGTAAAGAAATGAAACCTGGTCAATCATGCTGTCATATTAGTCCCTACTTCTTTTGTCTCCAAGTGCCAATTTCATTGGTTTCAAGGATATCAAAAAATCACAGATTTTGTAAAAATCATCAGCTGCATAGGGGAGAAATTAGCTAAGGGGGAGCAGAGTAACTATTAACTCTAACTGCCAGCCACCAAGCACATTGCTATAGAACAGTCACAGCACTTGCTGTGTTTTTTCAAGTCAGCATGCTAAAAAGGTAGGCAAAGGACCCAGCAGGAGCCTGGGATCAAGGATGTGCTTCTTGCCACTTTGATAAAAATCCACCCTGATTGGCCATGTTATTATTCTCTTACTCATGGAAATTTCATTTGCATGTGTAGAAGCTGCTTTGACCACAACTAGAGCTGCACATTTTACCCAGGATGAAAATCTTGTCTATTTATGAATCAATTAACTCTTTGTTGGCAATAAAAGAGCTAGTTTGGAGGATTCTGACCCTACACATGATCCCTGTTGGGTGTGGTGCCAGGGCCCTAAGTGCACTAATTAGCTTTAATTGCCCTAATGGCCTTACCCACTCCCCCACCCCCCTGCCTATGGGTCTATTTGTACTCAGGCCAAGGTAGCCACTACTTATCTGAGGTTTCTTTGGATTCATGTCTTTCACTGAGTGTGTTTTCTGGATAGATTCCAAGTGTATGTAGTACAGCAATTTTGTCTCCTCTCTGGCCCTTGAGTCTGTTTTAAAGGTAGCCTTGCTTTTTGAATGTGCCTTGGATCTGAGTTACAGGCTCGTCTCTAGCTCTGACTCCTTGGTGAATCTTGGTCTTCTATGGTAGGTAGCTTCTCTCCAATCCTGTCTTTGGTCCTGTCTCCTGCTATTCCTGATTGAATCCCTGGTTCACCCAGTCTCCTCCATTGGTCCTGTTTTTATTGATCTGTGGCACTTCGAATGAAAATGTAGAGAACCTTTCCTCCTTTTGTTGTTTACCTCAGAGGCTGGAAATCTCCTGACATAACACTTTGAAAAATGAATACTAGAACTAAGGTTGCCTGTGGAATTCTAATTTGTCAGACTCTTTTGAAATTTCTAGCTATGTCTGTTGCTATAATTTCTCCATATTGCTCAGGGCACAGTGAAGCATATTCAGCAAATCGACAGGCACATTTTGTTGTTTACTGTGTAGCTAAGGCCTTATTTCAATCACAGTACTTGAACAGGAGGTATGTGAGGCTTAATTTTGTGTATACTTTTCTGTGCTAATCACTGTTGTACTGCATAGGTGCTAAATGAATTATATTAGATTTAGCTTGAGTGTGACTTTTTTTTATCCTTGTATAGTAATTGTCCAAGTGTGCTTATCTAGCAGATATTAATCTAAATATTTTTGTGTTTTGTTTTTTTTTTTTTTTATTACTGGAAAATAAGCTGCTTGTGTCTACTACACAGAAAAAGCAGGTTCACGATGTTGTGGTTTAAATTCAGACAGTAACTAAGTACCACACAGCTGCTTGTTCACGCACTCTCCTTCCTTCCCCATTCCTCCTCTGTTGTGGGGTGGGGAGGTGAACTGAAAGAATGTAAAACTCATGGGTTAAGAACAGTTTCATAACTAAAGTACAATATAATAATAATGAAACAAAAAGGAGAGATACATAAAACTAAAAGAAAAAAGGAAAAATCCCCAAACAACAGTGATTCACACTACCACCACCCCCTGGCCCAATTTATATACTGGGAATGATGTGCTGTGATATGGAATACCCCTTTGGTTAGTTTGGGTCAGGTGTCCTATATCTGCTCCTTCAGGACTTCTTGTGCCCCTTTTCACTAGCAGAGCATGAGAGATGAAGCCCTTGATCGGGGTAAGCAACTAAAACATAGGTGTATTATCACCATTGTTCTCAGACTAAAGAGAAAACACAGCACTGCACCAGCTACTAGGAAGAAAATTAACTCTATCCCAGCTGAAAGTGAGAGACATAGACACTAAAGCTATTGACACACTGCAAACTGTTGCCCTGCCTCTTTGTATATGCCTTCACCGTGCTTCCAGACCATGAATTTGTCCATTCCTAGAGTGCTTTGCATTTTATCCTACTTACAGTTTTTAAAATCTGTCTCCCACTAACCTCCAATACAGATGTAAGTATTTAATATTTCAGCAAACTGAGACTCCGAATCTCAGTAGCAGGGAATTAGAAACATGCTCTTTTGCATACCACTTGTAAGAAGCTTGGTTTAGGTTCATAACAGAAACTGTTTCCCCAACCCTCTGAGGCAGCGCTGAAAACATTTTGCCCATGAGCTCTTCTGCCTTCAGGTTATTCACACGCACTTGTAACAAAGGAGCCAAGCCTCTTCTAGGAGGGCTTATATTATGCAATGCATATTTATTAATTTCTGAATTTCTATTAGAAATTAATTTCTAAATTCAACCTGGTTTTGATTCAGAAAAAGTGCAGTATCTTGGTCTGTGAATATGATGTAGTGTAACATATGGAGAGGAGAGTGACTCCTCAAAGAGAAACATCAGGTGTTTGGGTCTGCCTGAGTGTTTTCATTTGGCTCTTCCTTCTATGGGTTGCATAAATACAGAATGGCCATGCATGTCTGGAAGTTGTTATGTAGTTGGAAAAGGTTCTGTAGAGACTTGGACCTCTATGGTTCCTCAGTAAGTTTGTTTCCTAAGCAAGGCAAAGTCAGTAGGTAAACATAGTAATGTCTATTAGGTTGTCTTGTCCATTAAGTGCTGTAGCTAGCTTTGGTCTAAGAAGTGATTACTGGTTATCTGTTGGCTGTAAGAGGACTTTGGTGGGAAAGTAGAAGCCTGACCAGTGGCAGCTGATATGTGAGTAGCAGCAGATGCAGGGCCAGATGGTCTAAGAACAGGAGTGTGAAAACCAGTGTGTTTGAGGGAGTAGTGTTGTCCCTTGAGAGGAGACAGAAAACCATTTGAGTTGCAAAGTAACAGCTATGAGAGCACATCAGGACTTAATTCAAGAGCAGCCCAGAGACGCAGGCTTGGCCAGCTCTCTTAAAGGGATTTCTGAGTGTTCCAAAGCTCTGTAATACAGTCTTCTGAAACGGAACACTGTACCAAAATGAGAAAAGGCAGTGGCCCTTGGAACCTCCTGTACTTTCTGTCCTCTACAAAAGGTTGTCTGATCACCCTCTCAGTTAACTCATGAAAGTTTCTGATGTATAATTTTATTTACCTAGGCTTGAAAGTAATTAAACTAATGAGTATGAGCTGCAGAGATGTGCCATGCTGTCCCTGGGAACTGATGTACTGGCTTACCTATCTGCCTTCAGATGTAGTGTACCCAGAGAGTGTGACTTCTAATTAATGGCAGAATTAAACCGGGGTTTCTACCTTGTCCTTTGCAGCTGGTCTTATTTTTCTCTGAAAACTGAGAGTCTTTTTTTGGCTATATGTACCAGGCACCTTTTGACAAAAGGGGTACTATTTCTGTAAAGCTGAAGTTCCTGCAGATGAAAGTTCAGCATAGCAATAAAGGACTGTGCAGAGTACCTGAGTGGTTCATAGAATAGTTAGGGTTGGAAAGGACCTTAAGATCATCTAGTTCCAACCCCCCTGCCATAGGCAGGGACACCTCACACTAAACCATGTCACCCAAGGCTCTGTCTAACCTGGCCTTAAACACCGCCAAGGGTGGAGCATTCACAACATCCCTGGGCAACCCATTCCAGTGCCTCACCACCCTTACAGTAAAGTACTTCTTTCTTATATCCAATCTAAACTTTCCCTGTTTAAGTTTTAACCCATTACCCCTTGTCCTGTTACTACAGTCCCTAATGAAGAATCCCTCCCCAGCATCTTTGTAGGCCCCCTTCAGATACTGGAAGGCTGCTATGAGGTCTCCACGCAGCCTTCTCCAGGATGAACAGCTCCAACTTTCTCAGCCTATCTTCATCTGGGAGGTGTTCCAGTCCCCTGATCATCCTTGTGTCCCTCCCCTGGACTTGTTCCAACAGTTCCATGTCCTTTTTATGTTGAGGACACCAGCACTGCACACAATACTCCAGGTGAGGTCTCATGAGAGCAGAGTAGAGGGGCAGGGTCACCTCCTTCGACCTGCTGGTCACGCTCCTTTTAATGCAGCCCAGGATACGGTTGGCTTTCTGGGCTGCGAGTACACACTGAAGCCAGCTCATGTTCATTTTCTCATCAACCAACATCCCCAAGTCCTTCTCCGCAGGGCTGCTCTGAATCTCTTCTCTGCCCAACCTGTAGCTGTGCCAGGGATTGCTCCAACCCAGGTGCAGGACCTTGCATTTGGCATGGTTAAACTTCATGAGGTTGGCATCAGCCCACCTCACAAGCATGTCAAGGTCCCTCTGGATGGCATTCCTTCCCTCCAGCATATCAACTGAACCATACAGCTTGGTGTCATTGGCAAACTTGCTGAGGGCGCACTCAATCCCACTGTCCATGTCACCAACAAAGATGTTGAACAAGACCGGTCCTAACACCACTCCCTGAGGGGCACCACTCATTACTGGACTCCAGCTGGGCATTCAGCTATTGACTACAACTCTTTGTGTGCCGCCATCCAGCCAGTTCTTTACCCACCGAGTGGTCCATCCATCAAATTGATGTCTCTCCAATTTAGAGACAAGGATGTCGTGCGGGATAGTGTCACACACTTCTCACAAGTCCAGGTAGATGATGTCAACTGCTCTACCCCTGTCCATCAGTTCTGTAGCCCCATCATAGAAGGCCACCAAATTGGTCAGGCAGGATTTCCCCTTAGTGAAGCCATGCTGGCTGTCACCAAGCACCTTGTTGTTTTTCATGTGCCTTAGCATGCCTTCCAGGAGAATCTGCTCCAAGATTTTGCCAGGCACAGAGGTGAGAGTGACTGGTCTGTAATTCCCCGGGTCATCCATTTTCCCCTTCTTGAAAATGGGGGTTATATTTCCCTTTTTCCAGTCATCTGGAACTTCACCTGACTGCCATAATTTCTCAAATATGATGGCCAGTGGCTTATCAACTTCATTCGCCAGCTCCTTCAGGACCCGTGGATGGACTTCATCATGTCCCATGGACTTGTGTGCGTTCAGGTTCTTAAAATGGTATCGAACCAGATCCTCTCCTACTGTGGGCCCAAATTCTTCATTCCTTTATATGCCTGTATTATGTATCAGTGTTTGGGTGGTTTTGCACTGAGTAATCAGTTTGAAAGTAAAAAACTATTGATGAGGTTTTTGTGAGAAAGTCTTTGTCATCGTGACTCAGATGTAGTTCAGTAGATGATCTAGGTGCTCTTCTTAATCCAAAGAGTATTTATTGCTCCATGCTAATTGTTAAATTCTCATTGCAGAGGTGTATATTTTATTAACAGGAGGTTGATCTGTTGATTTTTTCTTATTGAAGCATCTGGAATTCAATTCACATGCATTGCCTAAATGGCAAGAACACAGTTAAGCTCAAACTCTCACCTTTTCTGGTAGGTTATGTTGACTGTCCAGGAGGGGGAAATAAATATATAAACAATTACATAACTTCTTATTTTATGTAGGTCAGGATATAGAGCATATCCATCATTACTAATTTATAGCACTCTTTCATTAGTTGTGTACAGAAGTAAATGTATAGCTGTACTTTATAAGTCTCTGAGTACTAACACATTATAGTTTAAGGAACTTGTCAAAATGCTTGCCTAATGTGAAAATGGTGAGGGAACAATTGTGAGATTGCACATATGTGATAAAGCAAAGCAGCTGTAGCATTGAACAATTATTAAAAAAAATATTTGGAATTGGGGAGTTGTAATATTTTGAATATTAATATGGCATGAGTGCTTCTTGAATATATACTTAGGTTAGATCCGTTGTATTTCTAAATCTGTCATGCAGTACAATGCTGTAACAGTTAAGGTCATTATTTAATGCTAACACAAGTTTATGCTTCCCGCCTTTTCTGTGCTGAAATAAACTGTTGTCCTGAATGCAGTTTGTTACTTGGTGTGTAGTGCCAATACACATGCCAAGTAGAGGTATTTCTATTCTTTTATTCTAGCTCAGGCCAAATAGGGAGAGTAGCTGTTTCAAGCTTCAATTTGTGTTCTGGTGTGGGACAATGTCGTGGTTTAAACCCAGTCAGGCAACTTGTTCACTCACTCCCAGTGAGTGGTGCTGGGCTGACAACAATCGAGGCCCCCCCCCAACCAGGGCTCTCCCCTTCCCCTCTCCCGGAGGAACGGGGAGGAGGATCAGAAGAGTTCAACTCCCACAGGTTGAGACAAGAACAGTCCAGCAACCAATGTACAACACAAATCACCACCGCTACTACCAACTGCAACAATGATAAGAGAAAATAACAAGGGGAGAGAATACGATACCACCGGCCAGGAAACGAGCCCCACTTGGAAGCCCGTGTCCTTCCGGGTAACTCCCAGTTACCCCCCACCCCGGCCATGACGTGCTGTGGTATGGAATACCTCCTTGGCTAGCCTGGCTCAGGCTCTCCGTCTCTGCTTCCTCCTGGCTTCCCCTCCTCCCTGGCAGAGCATGAGCCTCACAAAGTCCTTGGTCAGGGTAAACATCACTTAGCAACAACCGAAAACATCGGCTTCACCAACACTGTTCCCAGGCTGGAAGTCAAAACACAGCACTGCACCAGCTACCACGAAGGAGAAACATGACTGCTACTGCTGAACCCAGGACAGACAATTAAGTTGCTCAGTTGGAAAAACTTGCTACTAGCAGCACACCAAATTCTAATAACTGGAATACAAGCATGTTCCTAATGAAAATGAGAAAAGCTAGCCTGTTAAAAAATATATGAGTAAAAGCTGATGTTTCTTCATTGTTAAAAAGAGGTCGCTATACTTATTTTCTTATAGTGAGATACTATCATTTTAGCAGACTTGCACCAGATATAATACCGAAGAAAACAACTACTTTAGATTGGTTTTATTTTAGCAATAAATAGATTGTATAGATTGCTGGAGATTTCTTCTTCTTCTTTTTTTTTTTCAATAAAATAAAGGGCATACAGACTTTTCATTTGAAAAGTGCATTAAAAGAAGACTGAATATCATGGTCTTTGGTTGTCCTTATGCTGACTGAAACTGCCTGAATTTCATTCTTACAGATCAGTGGACACTTTGTCTTCTGCAGTTATAATAACAGAAATAGGTCAGGGAGTAGGTGCTCTAATTGAGGCAACATTAATGGTGCCTTCAACAAGACAATTTATGGTCCAAATTTTTAAGATCCTTTCTACGAATGTAATGACTGTAAAAAACTTCCTACCAGGAAATCCTCAGTTTCATAATTTGGCAAACCAAATCCACAGCAAGCAGTTTCTATCTTGTTGACAAAAAAATGTTTTTTCTTCAAACTTTCTAAACTTCATGAATCTGAAAAGTGTAGAAAGATAGATTTTGTAACTTAGGTTTGTAATTGGTCCTTTTGATGAATCTAATTTAGAAACTTTTCTCAGAAAAGTTTTATCTTCATAAATAGTTTTTTAATGTTATTTTTCACATGATGAATTTGGTGTTTGGCTAGTACTGAAATTGTAATTTTTAGGAGAGTAAAAGCCTTTTGTTAATTTATGACTTCTGATTCACTCAATGTTTTAAACAATGGCATAAGTTTTGATAATGACTGTTGGTCAGTCAAGTATGTTCCATTTCAATTTTGAAATAAGAAATTATGAAATTGACTGTCAAAGCAATTATGATGGAATGAATTTAGCTAGAGGTAATTATATCATGAAATTAGCTATCCAGGCAGTTATTAACTAACTACATGAACTTTTGGGAAATAATGCATTTTTTTCTGAATCTTAATATGAATGTTCTTTACTTGGTGTATGCCCTGTCTACAATGTAGATTAATGTTCATTAATTTTCATGGAAGTAATCAATTACTTTGTATCATGTTTGAACATTCTTTCTTTCCAGAGTACCTATTTCATTCCTTTCTGTCTATCACATGAATATCCTTCCAACTGTTCATTTGCATAGCAGGCTACTTGTTGGTTGCAACCAAGAAAAGGAGATTAAGTTATGGCATGGAAAGACTTGATGGCAAAATCTTGTAAGAGCTAAATAAAAAAAGCTTTTTCTCTTTTCATGCCACACTTTAAGCAGCCTAAATTGGGTGTGTTATAGCAGTAGTGATACGTAGTTTTTGAAGTTATGTATTGATCATTTCAATCTCCTAGTTTTAGGTAATCTCTAGAATGAAATAATAAACCTTATTTCTACAAAGAATATGGTTTGGGTTTAGGATGTGTTCTCCCCCCACACCTGAGAGCTCTATGAAATAGCAATTTAGATTTATCCATCTGTTCTGTTAAAATAAAAACTTTAGTTAACTAAATAAGTGATAATATTTATGATTGAATTAATCTGGTAATAAACTACATAGTCATATGAAACTAGAATAGTGAGACTGTTCAAAAAAATCAGGGAATTTCAAAATACTCAAATGTTTTTTAGTCATTCTAAAAATATTCTAAAGAAAAGTTTGTTCAGTAAAAATCAGACTCTGGGCTGTAGCTGAGCAGCCCAGATAGTGACCCCTAAGGGTTACAAAGTACTTGCCAAACGTGCCTAGTGAGAAAAGCATGAACTACAGTTAATCAAGCAGTCTATTACATTGTGCTGCTCTACATGTGCTTCCTTAGAAGTTTGGACTCTTGATGAAACAAGATGTTATTTGGGAATAAAGCATAAAGAAAATGCTTTATATAAGGGGGAAAAAATCATTCCTTTGAATTGGCTGTCCTTTGTTGAGGTTGATATTATCCGAGAGAACAGTGGGATGGGAACAACCTGACAAACTTTCACTGAAATCTCCCAGTTTGGTACAACTGTCTCAGGTCCATGAGGTAAGCCACATGCCAGACAGGTTTCCTGACAACTCGGCTATCTTTCTCCAAATCTACCACACCAATCTGGGCTTTTAGGGCTTGTGCCAAGTAAGAAGAAGCCAGGTCAGGGATGTGTGCTGAGCATCTGAAGCAGAAGTGGTGGGTTTTGCAGCAAGTCTGAGTTTCTGGTTTGGCCTCCCCCAAGTTGTTTCCCACACAAATGAGCTCTTTTTGCAGTGTGAGGAGTTCTGTTCCACAGGAAAAAATTGTCAGACCCTGGGTAGTCTTTGAGTTTTCTCCCTAGGATTCCTCTTCTAATAAGGGCTGCAACTGGGTTTGTCCTGTAGCTGTACGCAAAGGCAGTGTGGGCAGCAGAGGTGTAGGGATGGGAGGACTGCTGGAGATATGAGGAGATGCAGGGCCATGCTCTTCCAAGCCCTAAAGCTTGTGTGCACGCCCACATCATGATGCTGCAGAGCAAAGCTGATGTGGCAAAGTCTTGATAACCACAACAATGTCACATGTAGGTTGTGATAAGGACTACATAGGTTGAAAATGCTTTCTTGACATATAAAGAAAGCTATAGACCATCTGCTTTCATTGGAATATTGTGCTTTGCTAACTAGCATGTATAAACTAACAAGGTTTTTCTCTTTCTAAAACAAGCTGAAAAGCTCCCACACATTTAGTTTAATAAAATTCTAGAAGCTTATTTCCAGGTTGTAATCAAACAATAGTGACTCTTTATTTTTTTGTTGGTGGTGGTTGGTTGGTTTTGTTTGTTACCTTTTTAATTGCATTTTGTCACTTACCAAGGAAGCTGGGCATCAGAGCTGACTAGCAAAGGAATGTTTCTTCTCTCCTAAAGAACTTGAACATCAAAACTGAAGAAGCCATGGCAAGTAGGGTGTCATAATTGAGCACAAGAGGAGAGGGGTAGGTTCACAATATCGTGTGGCTATTTAGTAAGGCATGTCCATATCTGAGATGGTTTTGTTTTGCTTATTTTTGTAGTTTGAGGCTTTTTGAGGACTTAGAGAGCATGAACTTCATATGAACTATGGTTTTCTCGGGTGCCCTATGGCTGAGCTACAAGGCTCTCAAGCTGCATGTAATTGAAAAGACAACGTACATTGGCATGTCAGGAAACATCACTTACATCTTTTTATGCTGCATTTACATCTTAAACTTATCAACAGACATTGCCTCAGGTCATAATAGCTATTCCCTCAGAATAGCCATTATGAATAGGCACTTATAAACAAGTGAACATATACAAATTTCTGACTTTTTTTTTTATTATTTTCTGCTCTGGTGAAGTTAATGGAAAACTAGAACATTAAGGATTTTTGTATGGTTAGCAGAGTATATTTTAAGTAAGAACTAGTTCTTGACTTTGTGTTCAGCATTTGAGGTGGGGGCAGGGAATGGAGAATATGACTCTTTTTCTTCAATCATGCTTTAAATACCATAGCTGCATGAATAGAGGGAAGATTAGCAACACGCTCACCTTGCCAAGTATGTAGACTCTGATGTTTTGCAAAACATTTTGTCCTAACAGATTGTGCTTTGCAGACCTCTGAAAGTTTTTACAGAACTGCAGAGCTGTGCTTCTAAGGTCCAAAAAAAGTGAAGGTGTATCTTCTGTCTCCTTGTTTCCTTAATGAAGTAAGCTCTTTGCTCTTTGACAGTTTTTAAATTAAGAAGATGCGAATAGCACATTTCAGTAGGTTTTGTGTACGTCTTAAGACAGCATAAACCTAAGAGGAGACAGAGTTGCAGGATTAGGAGACTGTTCAGAAACATTAGCTCTTCTTTGCTAAGGCTTACAAATTTGAAATTCCAGAAGTCTTTCTCGGAAAATTTCTGTCAAACTTTTTTTACTGTCAGAATATAAATGGCATCAAGACTGTTTTCCTGTAGCAAGATGGAAAATTCTCTAACAACTAATTGAAGCTTAACTTCCTTTTGAGGCAGAACCCACTGTCCTTCTACCTTGCTGGTAGTTGTAGTGAGCTATCTGGAGCTCATTAACAGGAATTAGAAATATTGTGAAGAGAGAACACTAAAGAAATAGCTGACACCAAGCAACTTGTATGCAGTGGATGATACCATAAAAGTATTTCTTCTCTGCCTTGCCTGGCACTTTCATTTCCAGACTAAGCAAGAACGAAATAGAAGTGACTATAAAAAGGGTGGATGATGGATGTTTTCAGGACATCCTGAAAGACTACATCAGTCATCTTGCTTGACAATGACTTTTTTCTGAATGACATATACTCTCGAACTTCTTCAAATCTGGTTAATTCACATACCCCAAAACTGTTGAATGTGGTTGTTATATCAAGTATATATAATCAGCAAAATATAAATCTCACAGTATAAACAGGTATGTTACTTTAAAGTATAGTTTACTTGATTAAAAAGGACATGGAACTGTTGGAACAAGTCCAGAGAAGGGCCACGAGGATGATCAGGGGACTGGAGCACCTCCCGTATGAAGATAGGGTGAGAAAGTTGGGGCTGTTCGCCCTGGAGAAGAGAAGGCTGCGTGGAGACCTCATAGCAGCCTGCCAGTATCTGAAGGGGGCCTATAGGGATGCTGGGGATGGACTCTTTGTTAGGGACTGTAGTGACAGGACAAGGGTAATGGGTTAAAATTTAAACAAGGGAAGTTTAGATTGGATATAAGGAAGAAGTTCTTTACTGTAAGGGTGGTGAGGCACTGGAATGGGTTGCCCAGGGAAGTTGTGAATGCTCCATCCCTGGGGGCGTTTAAGGCCAGGTTGGACGAGGCCTTGGGTGACATGGTTTAGTGTGAGGTGTCCCTGCCGATGTCAGGGGGGTTGGAACTTGATCTTGAGGTCTTTTCCAACCCTAACTATTCTATGATTCTGTGATTTGCCTGTTCTTCACTTAGAGTCTTGACTGAGACTTAAAGTATTGTGTGCTAAGAGTATGTTACTAAACTTATTACTAAGAATCCTTTACAGGTCATCTGCTACCTGATATTCTTTGTATGTAAATGTAAAACCACTTAGCTTGCAAAATAGTCTCAGCAGAATACTTTAAATTGCTTTGGGGGCATGGGGTAAATAAAGCGCTAAAACTTCAGTTCTTCTAAGTCCACAGTTTTAACATGTGCAGAGGTAGTTAATAACCCCCATAATATTAATTTGCCTCTGTACTATATCATTACTTTTTTACTAAACTATGGTATGTGCAATACAGAATTTGTTCAACCTTTCCAAACTCCGAGAGATCCCACAGTTGAATAGTAGGGATATTTTATTTTTTTTATCGTTGTGGAAATCAGTGGTTTAGAAATGGCTTCATCAGCTATATCCATTTCATGCAAAACTACAGGACCTTATTGTCAGCAGGAAACAGAGCCAGATGTTACTAGTTCTTAGTTTTCTTACATTGTAAGCACTGCATTAAGCCAGATCTCAGGGTGCTACTGAGATTTATAGAAAAAAAAAAAAGAAAAAAAGAAATTGGCACACCACAGTTGCCACAAAGCAAAACTAACGATAAAAGTAGAAAATAGAACTTTTTGCAGGTAGGCAGTAGCTAATGCTGCAGACCTCTTTAGCTGTGTAAATAGTAGTATGCCTTATAAGTTAGTTTTAAATAGCAAATGAGTGATACACGTAAGGCATGACAGGGGTTTTTGGTTTGTTTTGTTGTTGTTTTTTTTTCCTATACCCTCTGGTTTTAACCATGTGTTTACTTATTAAAATCTTCAGAAACTAATACTTGAATTCGGAATGTTTTCAAAAGAGCACTGGAAAAAATCTCACAAGACTATTTAACAGGTCTATTTATGAGCCTGAATCAGCAACGTTTCCAGATAAAATAGTCAGGATTGTGATTAAACACTCAAAATGCCAGAGCTTTTCTAAAGCTGTGGAGCTAGGATCCATGTTGTGGTTTTCCAGATTGTCTAAAATTGTTTGGTTAGTGCTTATTTGTTTAGTGTTGCAGTGAAGCTTACTACTGAAAGACTTCACTGTTTTAACAGGGTATTATTACTGTTTCAGGGAATGCAGTGACTGTAAATTTGGGAAAGATTTGCAGGTAAATGAAAAAAAAAAACAAACCCACCACCCCCCCCCCCCCAAAAAAAAAACAAATTTCAACTTTAATATAGTTTTATTGGCTGTAGGTCATGCCAACCTAATTGGGGATGGGGGAGAGGGTTGGAAGTAAGTACTAATCAACTGATGTGAATATATTCCATGAGGTGCCATAAAGGATGGAAAAGAATTAATTAGAAAAGCCAATAACTATGAAGTAGATTTACTCTGAGGTCACCAAAAACTTTGTGGAAGGAAGAAGTCTGTAGGTGTGAAGTTGCTGACAGAATTTAAAGAATCTCTCCTGGGTTTTACTTTGGTTTTTTGTTTGTTTTTTTTTCAGGAAAAACAGGTGTGTGCCTATGGTATTTGTTAGTGTACAACATGTCTCAGGTGAGCTACAGCACTGTAACAGAAGTTCAGTGGTGCTTGATAGTATGAAAAGAAAGGACATGCCATTAAAACCTAATTTTTGAATTGGTGCTGTTTAGTGCTTATGCTACGCAATTGAAAAAGACAGACCTCAGTGTAGTAGGTTAACGCAAAATAAACCTGTCAGGCAGCTACAGGAAAGGCAAAAGAAATTCAAGTATCAAATGACATAATGGTGGTGTTGGTGATGCTACATAAAAGTAATGAAACTTTCTTGTCTGCAGTGTGTCCATCTGACACATAAGTGCAATGATGGCTGCAAAAGGTAATTGAGAGATTGGAGGATCTCATAAGAAAAAACAAGTGTGGCATGGTCATCTAAAGCCAGGCTGAAAATGGGCAGTAAGCCTTCTATAGAATAGAAAACTGGAGTAGCTGGCATGTGTGTGGGAACTATTAACAATCAATGCTATAGTTTATGACGTGAAATGAGTATAGCCTAATGATTAATGAAGTTAGTCAAGAGATTGTTTCTAAGGTATTTAAAGGGCCTGCTACTGCTAGTATGTTGTGTGCAGGAAAGTCCTGACAATATTTAAGATTGCAGTTGGTTAAAGTTATGAAGATTAGTGTGCACTCTGATGGAGTAGTCGCTAATGGTCCATTAAACTCTTCACTGTCTTGTTTTTGTATTAATTTGCCGTACAGTATCCCAGCACATGTTTGCTTTGTAGGAAAGCAAAGTATGCAAGCCCATACTAGTCTCCTTAAGGAGCTGGTGAGCCCTTAGAAAGGGGACCAAATGTTTTCTTGTTCCTAAAATGCTTGAGTTAGCTGAGACTTCAAAGAAAGGTGAAAAATGCAATTGCAATACTGTAATCTGTACAAGAATCCAGCAAAATCTCTCTCATTTTTAAAATGTAGAATTCTAATTGAAGCTTCTCAGTTTCCATGCATGTGGAAATTGGTTGGATTTAAATTGTCTTTCAAACTGGTGGTGTGCTTTGTGGGGTGTTTATTTATTTTTTTTTTTTGTTTGGGTTTTTTTGTGGTTTTATTGTGTTTGTTTTGTTTTTTTTATTTTTTGATTGCTAGAAATATTTGGAAGTATCTTGAATTAAGTGAAAATTTTTCAAATAGCTTTTTTGCAACAGAATTTTCACTTAGAAAAATAATAAAATTACATACATGGCAGATAAAACTAACAGCAGAGGCAATGTAGGCCCACTGATGAACGGGATGGGTGCCCTGGTGACAGAAGATACAGAGATGGCAGAGTTACTGAATGCCTTCTTTGTCTTTGTCTACTCTGCTGCAGGCAGTCCTGAAGAGCCCTGTACCCCTGAGACCTTAGATGAAGTCAGATCGACGGAGCGGTTTGCCTTAGTCGATGAGGAATGGGTTAGAGACCAGTTGAGCAATCTGGACATCCATAAATCCATGGGTCCAGATGGGATGCACCCGTGGGTGCTGAGGGAACTGGTGGAAGTCATTGCTAGACCTCTCTCCATCATCTTTACCAAGTCTTGGGAAATGGGAGAGGTGCCTGAGGACTGGAGGAAAGCAAATGTCACTCCAGTCTTCAAAAAGGGCAAGAAGGAGGACCCGGGTAACTATAGACCGGTCAGCCTCACCTCCATCCCTGGGAAAGTGATGGAACACCTTATCCTTGGTGCCATCTTAAGGCATATCAAGGATAAGAGGGTTATGAGGGGCAGTCAACATGGCTTCACCAAGGGGAAATCATGCTTGACCAATCTCTTAGCTTTTTATGAGGAAATAACGCGGTGGATGGATGATGGCAGATCGGTGGATGTGGTCTACCTTGACTTCAGCAAAGCATTTGACACAGTCTCCCACAGCATCCTCACGGCTAAATTGAGGAAGTGTGGTCTGGGTGATCAGGTAGTGAGGTGGACTATGAACTGGCTGAAGGAGAGAAGCCAGAGAGTTGTAGTCTATGGGGCGGAGTCTAGTTGGAGGCCTGTAACTAGTGGAGTGCCTCAAGGGTCAGTACTGGGACCGGTATTATTTAATATATTCATCAATGATTTAGGCGAGGGAATTGAGTGTACTATCAGCAAGTTTGCTGATGACACTAAGCTGGGAGGAGTGGCTGACACGCCAGAAGGCTGTGCTGCCATCCAGCGAGACCTGGACAGGCTGGAGAGTTGGGCAGGGAATAACTGGATGAAATATAACAAGGGGAAGTGTAGAGTCCTGCATCTGGGCAGGAACAACCCCAGGTTCCAGTATAGGTTGGGAAACGCCCTGTTAGAGAGCAGTGTAGGGGAGAGGGACCTGCGGGTCCTAGTGGACGACAGGATGACCATGAGCCAACACTGTGCCCTTGTGGCCAAGAAGGCCAATGGCATCCTGGGGTGTATTAGAAGGGGGGTGGTTAGTAGGTCGAGAGAGGTCCTCCTTCCCCTCTACTCTGCCCTGGTGAGACCCCATCTGGAATACTGTGTCCAGTTCTGGGCCCCTCAGTTCAAGAAGGACAGGGAGCTGCTGGAGAGAGTCCAGCGAAGGGCAACTAAGATGATTAAGGGAGTGGAGCATCTCCCTTATGAGGAAAGACTGAGAGAGCTGGGTCTCTATAGTTTGGAGGAGACTGAGGGGTGACCTTATTAGTGTCTATAAATATATAAAGGGGGAGTGTCACGAGGATGGAGCCAGGCTCTACTCAGTGGCAAACAATGATAGGACAAGGGGTAATGGGTACAAACTGGAACACAAGAGGTTCCACTTAAACTTGAGAAGAAACGTCTTCTCAGTGAGGGTGACAGAACACTGGAACAGGCTGCCCAGGGAGGTTGTGGAGTCTCCCGCCCTGGAG
This sequence comes from Pezoporus occidentalis, assembly GCF_034315485.1. Classification (NCBI taxonomy): domain Eukaryota; kingdom Metazoa; phylum Chordata; class Aves; order Psittaciformes; family Psittacidae; genus Pezoporus; species Pezoporus occidentalis. Next base: position 959,714 of record NW_026913855.1, read on the forward strand.
ACATTCGAAACCCGCCTGGACACATTCCTGTGTAACATTATCTAGGTGTTCCTGCTCCGGCAGGGGGATTGGACTAGATGATCTTTTGAGGTCCCTTCCAATTTCCAGCATACTGTGATACTGTGATACTGTGATACTGTAATAGTTATTAAAAAAAACTATCCCAGACAGCTAAACTGGCCATGAAAATAACCATGGCAGGTTGAGCTACTGATTTTTCTCTGAATCACTACTAATCCCTGAGGTGTAAACTTCCAATGAAAACAGGAGCTGTCTTAGCAGTACCATCAAGGTAAAAGAGAGGGTGTATTTCTCCTTTAGGAAATGACATAATGTTGTACTCTTCCCAGTGCTGGCTAGCAGACGTTCCTTTTGGACTTTTAATACAAAAAAATTGAACTGCAGATATAATAATTAATATTCATTAAAAGTACAGCTTCCATTTCATAATGTGAATGCTAATTCTAAAGCACGATTCACTTAGAAATTTAAGTAGATTCATACTGATACAAAAGAGTATGCTGATAGCCAGAGTTCATTACTTGTCAGCAGCCAGAGGACCAACATTGAGTTGAAACAAATTTTGGTAACCATTTAACTGACTTAATACTCACCAATAAGTTTATATTACTTTAAGAATAACAACTTCAATATAATTTTTTTTTATTCCATTCTTATTTAACTATGAAAAAATGTTATTTAATGTGGAGTTATTGTTCCAATCATGAAATGTTGGACAATTATCCTGGACATAACCCTCTCTAGTTTGTGTGTTTCTGCCCAAAATTTTAAAATAAGTTATTACAATTTACTCAGGATGATCAAAATTAGCTAGAATTTGAAAGCAGACTTTTACTACGGTTTCTAAATACCTTTACTGAACAAATAAAACCTAAACTAGCACAATAAATTGGTGTTATATATCTCCTCAAAATGTCCATATTAAGGAGAATGAGCATTTTTACGTATTATACCACAGATTACAGTAATGAATAAAATATAGATTTTCATGGCTTGGTAAGATTGACATGTCTTGTTACAAGCATCATTTTTGTATAAGGGAGGGTGAAAAATGTATTATTTTCTCTGAAAAGCGCTCCAAGTTCGCCCAGTGGTGAATTTGCCAGTTTATTGTTATTGGGATAAAAATTTTGTGTGAGACTCTAAACAAATATACCCACTGAAGGGTTGTTATAGTTGCTATATTAACAATATTCCCCTTGGCTATGCTAGCACAGCGGTAGAGAAGATGGCGGCATTGTCTTCAGTGTTGGTGATACTTTAAGAAACTGTGAACCAATTTACTTCAAAACAAAACAAAAAAGCCAGTCTCAGACTCTCTGAATTTTAAAAGGTTAGAATACCATGAATACCATGTTTTTGTCAATGTGGGACTAAGAAGGAATAATGCAAGTCACATACACGTTTGTATAAAAACTTGAAGTACATTCAGGTGGTGGCTTTCTCCTCACATTTCATTTTTCTGTCTTTGTTCAAATTGTAACTCAGCTCCTATACCACAGATTGGTGGGAAGGTTACTATTTTCAGTGGGGTTTTCTTGTTTTCAGATTTTTTTTCTGGCTAGAGACAAGGACAATGGGACTTGTTTTTGAAAAAGTTTGCCACCTGTATTGTACTCCTCGGAAAGTTGAATTATGTTCAGATAAATTCTCTTTTGTCCTAAATCAAACCTCTTTAAGTCCTGGTATAACAAGCATTGCTGAAGATCTAATTGTAAAGTGTTAGCACTGGTAATGAACAAATTGGATACTGTTTTTTGTAGGTGATCTAATACATTTAGATATGGTCATTTAGCACTAAAGTAATAATAGGGACTTGTGTTGGTCTAAGTGTGTGTTGCTCTTATCTGCAACCATGGCCACTTAATAGTAGTTACTGCAGTGCGTTTTAAGGTGTATTTGTAGATGGTACAACTTGATTCTCTCAACCTTACTTAAATCAAAGTGACACTTTCACTTAAAGGAAAGTGGTGCAGAGCTCAGATGTCTAGGGCAGGTTAAAAAATGGCTTAGCTATGTAACTCTTAATCTCACTAGCTGAGATGCCTTGTTGCAGTCTCAGTAGTGTGAGAAACTCTGGAAAAGCCACTAAACTATGTAGTACTACAAAGGAAAGATGGATGAACTAGATATGTTTATTGCTGCTTTACAGGTAATGGGTAGTTAAATGTTTTTAAGGTCATTATGTTGCTGTTTGGTTTTAAAGCATCTTTTGTTATGTGGCAACTACATTTTTCTATTTAAATCACCTGCTGAGCATTTGCTTCCTGTTTATGTGGCACGTAAATAGTAACAAAATAACAAAATTGAGTGAAAAACTCTTCAACTGAATGCTAGTTGTCACCTAACATGCTAGTGGTAGAATTAGTAATGAAACATTAATTAGTACATTTATAAACCATACATGCATTTGCATGTATGACTGCGTGAATCTATTTTTCTTCTGTCAGGATTAAATGACAGAAAGAAACTCTGAGAGGATAGAAAAAGTTCTGACCCAACAGCAGGTAGAAGGAATGTCCTTTAGAAGCTTCAAGAAGAAAAGACCAAAGTCTTGGATGTTACATTAAAATACATAACTCAGCTTCATGAAGTTTAACCATGCCAAGTGCAAGGTCCTACACCTGGGTCGAGGCAATCCCAGGCACAGCTACAGGTTGGTCAGAGAAGAGATTCAGAGCAGCCCTGCAGAGAAGGACTTGGGGGTGTTGGTTGATGAGAAAATGAACATGAGCTGGCTTCAGTGTGCGCTCACAGCCCAGAAAGCCAACCGTATCCTGGGCTGCATCAAAAGGAGCGTGACCAGCAGGTCGAAGGAGGTGACCCTGCCCCTAGAGGGGGAGGATCTGCTCTCATGAGACCTCACCTGGAGTACTGTGTGCAGTTCTGGTGTCCTCAACATAGAAAGGACATGGAACTGTTGGAACAAGTCCAGAGGAGGGCCACGAGGATGATCAGGGGACTGGAGCAGCTCCTGTGTGAAGACAGGCTGAGAAAGTTGGGGCTGTTCATCCTGGAGAAGAGAAGGCTGCATGGAGACCTCATAGCAGCCTTCCAGTAACTGAAGGAGGCCTATAAAGATGCTGGGGAGGGACTCTTCATTAGGGACTGTAGTGACAGGACAAGGGGTAAAGGGTTTAAATTTAAACAGGGAAATATAAGTTAGAAATAAGGTGCTAGTTCTTTACTGTGAGGATGGTGAGGCACTGGAACAGGTTGCCCGAAGAAGTGGTAAATGCCCATGGTAGGGGTGTTAGAACTTGATGATCTTAAGGTCCTTTCCATTGTAATGTATGATTCCATGATTCTATGTGAATGAAAGTGTATTCTGGGTGTGCTTTAATTCCTGTGGCTTTCTTGCTGAATATAAAGAAATCTTGCTTTTAAGGATTTTGAGTGAATATTGATTATGTATTGATCAGCTGTCTTTGGAACTGCTTGAAAATGTCAACTGCTGCATGTGTACAAACCTGGCTATTTAAAGAACTTCCATATCAAAGTGTTCAGGTGCTCTGGGATCTTGGGCTGTGTGTGGTCTTTGTTTTTTTTTGTTGTTTTCTTGGATGTGTTTTGGTTGTTTTGTAGTTTGTTTTTTTTTGGGGGGGTGGTGGTGTAGGGGTGGTGGGGGTGTGCTGGTGGGGGTATTTTGTTGTGCTTGTTTTTTTTGTGATGTTTGTGCTTGTTTTATGTGATGTGATTTTTTTCATTCTGCTTCATAGAGAGTATTCAAGTAGCTGTAGAATCTATTTCAGGGGTTTTATAGGTAAATATTTTTTCCTCATTGGCCTTTTCCCTGTTCTTTGACTGTAACACTTCCAAAACTGCTCCAGCTTTGCTTTGAAACACTGTGAACTACCACCCTGTCTTCTGTTTTAATTATCCTCATCAATCTAAACTGTACACAAGACTGATCCTTAAATGCAAAGGCATATGGTGAAGTCTTATAATGCCTCATTATTTGTATTGGGGCTTGAAATATTTAATCTTTATCAAACCTGAAACCTTAATGCATCTTTGTCAGGCACAACTGTATAAGCAACTTTTTTTCTGATTTATTGTTCCATAAGTAACTGAGTAGGGAGTATGCTCTAGGGATGATTTGGAACTTTATCAGATAAATAAAATATCCAGGAAAGAGAAGAATGTATGAAGGGGGGTAGTGAGGCAGAGGAGAAAGATGTAAAAGAGTAGAATGTCTGTTCTGTGTCAAGCCTAAAAAGAGAGAAATTTAGTACTTCCAGTAATACTGGAGCACACAAGATGTGAAATAGTATTACTTCTTTCATACAGACATGGAGATGGAAAGATCCCCTGCAAAACCACCAGACCAATCTCTGCTGTGCACTGGCAGGTAGCTAAAGTGAATGAGTAAAGAGAAAAGAAAGACTGCTTTATTCCTTTGGATAGGGCTGCCATATAGCTGTTCAGATAATGGCAGGTTCTGAAACCTTCTTGGAAGGAGAAATGCCTTTAAGATCCAGAAATCTCAGCTCACATTGACATAAAATTTGGGAAGATTATGTTTTAAGTCACAGAATAAAACTAGGAATGTAGTAAAAAGACAGACATGACACATTTTCAGTTCAGATGTGTTTTCATTGTAGTGGAATAAATCATAAAATATTTTACCCCAGCTGCTGCTTATCAACAAAGAAGCTCCTGGCTATCAGGCAGCTAGTCTTGCAGACTTCTTAACAGAGAACTGCTTAAGCTACTGTCTTTCCTTTAGAAGCAAAATCTACTGTTTGTTTCATTTAAGTTGTACTAGTGAGACCAAGGAATGTGGTGGTCTGAGAGACATCAGCCTTGATGAGTTGTTATCCTTTTCTTGAGTTGTAGTACACTGCAGCTGCTTAGAAACTTGCTGTAGAGGCTTCAGAAGAAATCACATAACTGAAGTCAGACTGCCTGCTGCATGAAGTTTTAGATTTATTTGGAATGCAAGTTTCTTACTGAGCACTGTGAAGATAAAAATGGTAAGATTTCTCTTCCTCATCCTCCATCTGGGTGGAAAGATTTGACTTCTTTGTTAAAAAAAAAAAAATATTTCAATACTTAAATTACATAACTCAGTTATTGTACATATTCTGTTTTAATTCACTGTATCATACCTGTTTTTTTTTTCCCCAGGTCATTTTATAGTTAAATTGCACTGTTATATAATTCATTTGGATAACAGTCCTGTGCCATGGGAAGTGGAGGGAGGGGAAACTACCTATATTGATGCATTGAGGCACTTGCATTTTATAAGAAGGAAGAGGAAAATAAATCTATCCTGAAACAAGGGGGCACAAAATCACAAAATGGAATATAGAAACCTTTAGAATTAGATTTAAGTAATGTTACGTTTGATGGCTTTGTAACAGTAGCAATGGAAAATTACTGAGGTGCATGATACATAGAGAAAAAAAAATAAGAGTACAGCTAGAGAGCATACTGAGAATTCTCACAAGATAAATCGTTATAGTTGTGACATAGTTTAAGAAAAACAGTCTAGAAGAACAGGACACAGGGATAAGGAGTATCTGGGAACCGCAGGTGTCCAGGATGGGCTGCAGTTAAACTAACTGATAAGTAGGAGGATAGGAGGATTATTATGTCTCTGGTGCTAACGAACCAATTAAACTGGTATGAGCATCTACTGCGCGTGCTTCAGAGGCTGCCAGAAGTGATGAAGATTGTTGGAAGAAGTAAACAACCCTCAGAGACCACCAACACAATTCTGTACGCATGCAGGGAACTTTCTGGAAAATTATGTAATCCATACGTAGCCTCATGAATATGTATGTATGCCCAGTGGCTATAAAAGGATGGCTTGTGTGGCAATGGGGAGACACACGTTAGGAGGAGCTATCCCCCGTGTCTCCTGGCGCCGCAATAAAGAATACCTGCTTGTCAGCTTGAAAACTTTGTTGGCAAGTTTGTTCCTGGAGTTTTCTCCGTATCAGTTTGGCGACCCAGATGGGACCCTCTCTGCTCGGCTGCAGGACCCGCTGAGGACAGGGCTCCCTCTTGGCCCTCGGGATTTTTTCCCGGAGGGACCCCTCAACTCATTCGGATCACTGCAGGAGCAGACAAGGACCATCTCATAAAAGGTATTCTTTTCTTTTATATGGTTTGTAAGGTGCAGGGGGCATCTCGGTTTGGTAAATTGGTTTGGTAAATTTTCTTTTATATAGTTTGTAAGGTGCAGGGGGCACCTTCGTTCGGTAAATTGGTTTGGTAAATTGGTTTGGTAAATTGGTAAGCATACGCATGGTTTGGAAGCTTTCTGTAAATCAAGATAGGAAGTCTCATAGGTAAAGGCGTATACCCGGCTGCTAGCATGTGTTTTGTTTGATAGAATACAGCCCACAAGAAGCAAGGGTAACTGTGTGGTGTGTCTCTGCAAGACGTGTGTGTGTGTGTGTGTGTGTGTGTGTGTGTGTGTGTGTGTGTGTGTATTTTACTGGCATACACCCATAAGAAGCAGGGGGCTTCTTGAGGTTTGGGTCCTGAAAGACGCAGGGGGTGTCTTGTGGAAATGGTTTTGGATCTTGCTGGTATTTATTTTGTGGCTTGTTACATAAGGATTTTGGTCTTGTGATTTTGGTATCAGTGACAAACTGTTATAACTAAGCAGGGGGCATCTTGTGGTTTGGGTTCTACAAGACACAGGGGGTGTCTTGTGGAAAAGGTTTTGGGTCCAGTGTGCTATCAACAGCCCATAAGGGATTTGATTCAGTGGGTCCCTGAATAGGTTAGTCACATCACCCTCCGATACAGTGGGCTGTCCAGTACGTCCCACAGTGGGATGCAGACAGGCCACCATTGTAGAACAAGATGATATAGAATTGTGGTCACTAACATTGTGAATCCAGCATCCTTTATGCAGGAACAATCAACAGAACCACTAACACACGACTGCTTGACCACCATAGAGACTGTATATTTGAGCCGACCAGATTTAAAAGAAAAACCTCTGGAAGATGCTGATTCTTGGTTTACTGATGGTAGTAGCTTCAGGAAAAGTGGTAAACGAAAGGCAGGATATGCCATTACCATCACTTCACAGGTAATAGAAGCTAAACCTTTACCTGTGAACACCTTTGCCCGGAAGGCAGAAATAATAGCATTAATGAGAACCCTGGAATTGGCTAAAGATTGGATTTGGACTGATTCTAAATATGCATTTGGTGTGGTACATGCACATGGTGCCATCTGGAAAGAATGAGGACTTTTGAACACACAAGGGAAACAGATTAAACATGCTACAGAAATTCTATGATTACTGGAAGCTGTTCAGCTACCTGAAAAAGTAGTTGTTATGTACTGTAAAGGACATCAACAAGGTGACTCTGATCAGGAAACTGGAAATAATTTGGCTGATTTTGAAGCCAAATGAGAAGCTGAACGATATAAATCATGTCCTTAATCCCTGATGGCAAACTAACAATTGAAAAATCTAAACCTAGGTATTCAAAAGAGGATAGAAAATTGATTGAGGATCTAAAGGGACAGGAAAATAAAGAGGATTGGGCTCAAATACCTGATGGGCGAATTGTAATCCCCTATAACCAACTCTGGAAGTTAGTTCAGGAAGAACATAATAAAACTCATTGGGGTAGCAACTCTTTGTATAAATATTTAGACAAACAAGTTGTAGGAAGGAATCTATACACCACAGTTCAATTAGTGACAAAACAATGTCAGTTATGTCTTAAGAATAATCCTAAAACTGAAAATAGAAATCAAATTGGGAAAATTGGGAGAGGAAGTTTTCCGGGACAGCAGTGACAAACAGATTTTTCTGAATTACCAAGAAAAGGGAGTTATCGATATTTGTTGTTGTTAACGGATACTTTTTCAGGCTGCCCAGAAACATTCCCTTGTAGGATAAATAATGCGAGACAGGTGATTAAAACATTATTAAATGAAATAATACCTCATTTTGGAGTACCAGTGGCAATTTCTTCTGACCAGGGTTCACACTTTAGTGCAAAATTGTCACAAGAAATTAGCAAAAAATTAGAAATTGATTGGCAACTACATGTTCCATATAGTCCTCAGGCCAGTGGACAAGTATGAAAGATGAACCATCTGATTAAACAACAGATTAGTAAAATATGTCAGGAAATTAATTTCTATTGGTACCAGGTGTTACCACTGACTCTATTGAGAATTCAGACTAAACCCCAGTTGAAAGAAGAGGTCAGTCCATTTGAGATTTTGTATGGAAGACCATATCAATCCCAGTTTAAAGGAGAAAGTCTTCAGGAAGTGGGAGAAGGCTATCTCCGACAGTTTCTGATCAATCTGGGAAAACAATTGGAGGAGATAAATAAGAGAATAGTAGGGACAAGAGCAAGAGGTTTGGATTATCCGATTCACCCTTTCAGATCTGGAGACTGGGTTTATGTTAAGAATTTTTCAGGAGATCCTGGACAGAAGTAGAGCGGACCGTAGCCGATATTACTGACCACCTTTACAGCAGTGAAGATAAAGGAACAACCTGCTCGGATACATTATTCAAGAATGAAGAAAGCACCAGAGCCAGAGAAGACATGGCCCATCAAACCTTCAGGACCCTTATGTATGAAATTGCATCGGTCATAATTTGGACTCATATGATAACTGGCACACAAGCTTGGGACCAGAATTTATACCTGAAATTAGTGCAGAATGTTACTAATGTTTTTAATCTTAGTGACTGTTGGGTGTGTGCACAGTTGCCTAAATCAGGAAAAATCCTGGATCTCCCATTAATTGGAGTTCCAATTCCTAACACTGTCTCATGGACTAATTTGTGGGTGAACACTAGCAATCTGTATTTGAAGGAAAGGTTAAAATTTGGAATAATTAATCCTAATCCAGGTAATAAATATTACACCTGTGCACAAAGATGTATTACACCAGGAACCAGGGTAGGAAATCTTGCTTAAATGCCACAGATGTAGGTCACCATTCAAATTGCAATCATACTATTAATATAGATGGTATCATAGTTCAGTGGTGGCCCGTTCCTAAAGGGAAAGGATGGTATTGGTTATGTGGAAAAAATGCTCATAAGACTCTACCCCTCAACTGGAAGGGGGCGTGCACCTTAGGTTCTGTAATACCCAATTTTACTATTATCGACAGGTATCCTTCTGGGACTTAGATTAGAAGTTTTGCTAAATGGATTAAGCGAGGGTTTAACCTTATTATTGAATGGCACAGCACATTTCATAGTTTTGTAAAAGGGCTAATTCCATCTTTGGGAGTAAGTGAATTAGAGAAGGCAATTGTAAATATCTCAGCAACCATAGAGGAAATGGAAAGTAAAAACATTGATATAATTCAGGCAGAAAAACAAGAGATAACTAGCTTGTCTAAAGTGGTATTACAAAACCGAATGGCTCTAGACATGTTATTGGCATCACAAGGAGGGGTTTGTTCCATAATCAGTGAAAGCTGTTGTTCCTATATAGACCAAAGTGGCAGAATCGAAACAGCTCTGGAGGAAATTCGGAAACAAACTAAGATATTTCATGAAATGGCCATGGATGACACCTCCTGGGGTTTTGAAGAAATATAGCAAAAGTTAACTTCATGGTTACCCAATCTCTCCTGGTTGAGGCAACTGGTTGCAGGAATATTGATGTTAATTATTTTGATATTGATTACTTCTGGTATGATAGAATGTTCTCTCTAGTATTGTAAACGGTCTATGATTGGAAAAGGAATGAAATTAAGCACCAAGCAGAAATAGGAAATTATTTCAGAAAGAATTTTGATGGTAATGGTAATATATAAAATGTTGCAAAAGAATTTGCAAAAGGACAGAAAAAGGGGGGAATTTGAAACAAGGGGGCACAAAATCACAAAATGGAATATAGAAACCTTTAGAATTAGATTTAAGTAATGTTAAGTTTGATGGCTTTGTAACAGTAGCAATGGAAAATTACTGAGGTGCATGATACATAGAGAAAAAAAATAGAGTACAGCTAGAGAACATACTGAGAATTCTCACAAGATAAATCGTTATAGTTGTGACATTGTTTAAGAAAAACAGTCTAGAAGAACAGGACACAGGAATAAGGAGTATCTGGGAACCGCAGGTGTCCAGGATGGGCTACAGTTAAACTAACTGATAAGTAGGAGGATAGGAGGATTATTATGTCTCTGGTGCTAACGAACCAATTAAACTGGTATGAGCATCTACTGCACGTGCTTCAAAGGCTGCCAGAAGTGATGAAGATTGTTGGAAGAAGTAAACAACCCTCAGAGACCACCAACACAATTCTGTACGCATGCAGGGAACTTTCTGGGAAATTATGTAATCCATACATAGCCTCATGAATATGTATGTATGCCCAGTGTCTATAAAAGGACTGCTTGTGTGGCAATGGGGAGACACACGTTAGGATGAGCTATCCCCCGTGTCTCCTGGCGCCGCAATAAAGAATACCTGCTTGTCAGCTTGAAAACTTTGTTGGCAAGTTTGTTCCTGGAGTTTTCTCCGTATCAATCCTGAGATGAAAAGTAATGGTGGCTTCAATATTTCTTGGTTAGGTTAACACCAAAAGTCAAGGTAATGTTACTTGTCAAGGTTTTTTTTGGTGTGTGGATTTTTATTTATTCCCTCCCTCCTCACCCCCCCCCCCCCATGCATCTGTGTATTTTCTATAACAGAGGTATGTAGATGTCTATATACATATGTATATGGCATGGTATTTTATACATTGTCTTGCACAATACAGTATCAAGTAGATTTGGAGTAATTTTGGCTTTCCTGCTCGCATAAAGAGATTCAGGAGCAATTAAAGAGTGTTGCAAAGGAACTAGTACTTAAATAAACTTCCTAGGGAAATAGATTTGTGAAGAAAACTATTCAGTCACAATTTGCTGGAATAATATCAAGGCTAATCTAATGCTTTACTGTAACATCAAAAGACATAATAGTTTGATTGATAGGAAATTAATGGAGAATTGTTTTATTTCGTAGTAGCTTGTATAAAGAGTTTTCTGTCAACTTGTAGAGGGGGATCAGAGTTAGCATATAGTGTTGATGGCTCTGCTGGCATGGGCCCCAGTGAGATAAAATATCTGTGCTGTACAACTTAGATACTATGATAACTTTTTAATAGCAAATGCTTATACTCTTTAAATGGTTTTGTTAGCAAGACTCCCAACACAGGTTGATATAGAGGTGTTAAAAACCCCATTTTTTAAATTGTTTTAAAAGTTTTAATTGTTTAAAAAAAAAATAAAAGCTAAACAATTCTTCCTCCAGTGTTTTGGTAATTATTTTAAACATTCATGAAGCCAACATCTGTTGGTGGGGGGAAGGACAGAGTATTTTTAAAACTAGACAAAAGGCTTTTGTTTTGGAGAATCAAGTGCTCTGTCTGGAAAATAACTTTTTCATCTCTCTTTAGTTTTGTTGCTTTATTAGTCACAGTATTTTCTGCTTATAATAGTGCGACTGAATCCCTCTTAGGGACTGTTTTTCCTTTGACTTTATCAAAATGTAATTAATGCAGTCAAATGCAAAAGGCTGGCTATGATTCTAAGTCATATCTTCTACAACAAAAGCCTGAAACTATGAGCAACTTGTTTTTAAGTATTTATTGAGGATATCACCAAAGATAACTGGTTTTACTAGAAAATTTATTTGAAGAGAAACTGTCTCAGTTGCAATTTTACCATGAGCAGTAAAGCTTTATTCAGTGCACTGTTTCAAATGAATTTTTAAGGCTGTTAGTCTAACACATTTATTTCCTGTCTCCCAGTGTGGATTTAATTGTTGTATCAATTTTATTTTTCTGCCTGCAGAATTGATTTTAGGGTTTGATGTTTTTTGCTATTGGAATGTGACAAAATTGATGACAAGTACAGGATATTCCATGGAAAATCTTGCAATGTTTTGAGAAATAGTCACGCTGGCAATAAAGATATAATTTTATTGTTAATGACTTTATAATTGCTCTAGTGATGATTTCTGAAGTAATTGATCCATAAGTCCTTTGTGAAAATATGAACTTTTTATTAGATAAATGGATTAAAAAAATCTTTTTATCCTTTAAAAAGAAAATAAAATAAAATAAAGAGAACTCATTCCAAATCTAAATAATTTGTTTGTACTTTTTTAACTTTAAAAATTTCAAAGGCAGAAAAACCCTGTATCAATTTAAAGTATGAAAAGATGTGAAAAACCTTGTTGTGCCTGACCTGGTTGGAAAAGACTTGCTGTTTACAAGACTGAAAATTCTGTTAGTTTCACTACATATCTATTGACTTGTTAGCTGTGGATTTTGATTCGTACCTTAGATCAGAGTGTTGAACATTTTTCAAGGACATACTGGAAAAAAATGCTTAACAGCTATCTCACGTTTATAAAATTGAAAGTTAATGCTGTTTTAAAGAAAGCATTCTCTAAAACAATCTAGTTCCTGCATTAGCAGACTTGTGCACCATATTTCTGATACATAAGAAAAACAGGTATGTTTTGTAATTTAGCATTTTTTACTACTTTGTGGTTTAGAATCTATTAAATGTCGGTGATGGTGAGATTCTGGTATTGGTGGAACACCAATAATAAACTGGAAATAAAAGTAGGGAGTTTATTTTTATCTGTGGTTTATTATTAGATTTTCTTGACTGAAGAGACTAGAAATTAACATATCTGAAAGCAAATAAAAGTGGTAACATTTTTGACATATATGGCTGCCTAAGATGGAGAATAGTCTCAAACTATTCTAACAGTTTTCACTTTATAGTGTAATCAGAGATACAGAACTGAAGAATCATAAAATCAGCAAACAAAAGCAATTAAAAATGTTATTTTATTAATTTAAAAAGATATTAAAAGTGCTATAGTAATTAAGAGTTTGCAAGGAGCTAGAGTTCTCATTGTGCTCTAGTCCATTGTGTATGTAAAAGAGAGAATCCTGACATAATCTGTGTGCTAATCAATAAAAAAACATGGAAGGTCAGATGTAGGTGAACCAGACAAGCTAGATGGAAGAAAACCAGACAAAAAGGGGAAATTGTATGAGCTGTTTTTAGGGAAGGAAACTGAAGAACAGTGTAGGCCAGGAATTTCTTTAAAAATATTAAGAAAACTCATAACAAAAGGAAGAACTAAAGTTCTGGTCAAAATGCATGCCTTCAGCTACATGTATTTTTCCCAACAATGTTTAATTCTAATTTTTTTTTTGTTTACGTTAAAATCTCTTCCTTATAACTAAATAAATCAGGTCAACTCAAATAAGGGTAAGACTATTTCTATTTATCTCCACATAGTAAATACATACATACATACAATGTTTACAAGTTTGGTTATATTTTACAAATAATCATAATTTAAAAAAAAAATGCTTCATTCACTTGGTTTTATGCAACAAGAAGTTTATTGTTATATGAGAAGCTCATTAGGAGTCTCTTTAAAATAAAAGGATTTTTCAAAACAAACTGCAATAAAATTTTTCCCCAGTAATTGGCTTAAGAATTAAGAGAATAGAGGAGTTTCTTTTTTGAAACCGTATTGTGCATTTTATATGAGACAGCTACAAGATTTAGGAAGGTATATTTTCACTAGAATTGGATTTCTTCCTTAAGATGAATTATGCCTTTTGTGTCAGAGCTTGAGTATTTTCAAAATGCGAGTTCACTCTACACCAGGCCAGGGAAAATGCTTTTAGCAGAATTAGCCAAATTTTTTAAAGGATTTTCATGTTGCAAGTTCTTTTTCCTTTTTTTGCACTTCTGGAAGTGTTTCTCTCTTCACATATAGTTAAGAAGGAAGATTGACTATACTCTTAAATTAGATAGTCATCAGTGCACAGTCCCCCACAACGTCATTCTAAACTCCAGAGACATGGATTTAATAGGTGGAATGTTAGGTGGACTAGGAACTGGTTGGATGGTCGCTGAGCGACATGATATAGTTGAAGTTGCTCCTGCTTACTGCAGGGGGATTGGACCTAAGTGACCTAGCCTTGTTGATCTATAATAATAAGAAAACAAGACTTCTTTTTTTTTTGTTTGTGCTTTTTTTTTGTTTTTTAGAATTGCAAAAGCTGTATCCTTAATAAGTGGAACATAAGAAGGCATCAGGTAATATGAAATAATGTTGAGGGTTTTATTAGATTAATATAGATAAGCCCTGCCATTGTCATACAAATCTGTATAAACTCACAAAAGTCTAGATGTGCAAGCCTAATCGAATCTAAATTTTTAATTCTCCCTCAGAAAAGAACAGAAATACTGAAACAACTCTCACTTTAAACAGCAAATTAATAATATTTTATTTTGAAAATTATGACTATTATTATAAAATTGCATCTATATGGGAATACACAGACAACATATTAGTAAATCAGCTCCATCAAATATACTACGATTCTTTCAAGTGATTAGAGCCTAAGTTTTGGTACTCCTTTGGTGGTTCATACTCTCTTCTATGGAAAAGGAACATATGCAGTAAAGTTTTCAGCCATCAGGAAATTTTGTGTAGTGTCACTTTAAAAAAACAATCACTCTCTGGAAAAAGTGAAATACGAAATAATATTTTGCAAGCAAGTCAAACTGAACTCTTGGTTAATTTGTAAGCAGTGAAATGTCTAATAACATCTAAATATTGGCGTCACATTCATGGAACTCCTAGGCTCATGTATCAGGTTATGTAATATTCGTGTCAGTCTGCTATCTAAATAACTACATGATCAATTAGTTTTCCAAATATTTTTCAAGTTCTGTTCCCAGGGAAGTACAAGAAATTGAAACAAAATGTAGGTGAATAAATTAATAAAATGTCTTAAATTTTTTGAGAAGATATTTTCCACTATTGGGAGGTTTTATTGGAAAAGTGCTTACCGAGAGTATTGCAGATGCAGTTTACAGATGTGTTGTATCTCTAAAATGTTATACCTAAAATACTTTTTTAGAATTACGACAGCATAACATCAGTTGATGGTTTAGTTGAGCAAGGTACAGAATCCAGAAATCCACCATAGGCTAATAGATATGCAATAATATTTTTAACATGATATTCTACTTGAGGACTGTGGTCTTTTCGTATGTTCATGCATGTGAGCTTTGGGAATAACTTCCCAAACATAAAAATTCAAGGGAAGAGACAGGAAGCCTGTAAAACTGGTGGGAGTATGTGTACTATAGAAAAGAGATAACAAGATGTGACCCTTTATGTGTTTGTAAAAGCAAAAACCCAAACCCTGTGCAATTGTAGAGAATCTGGCTTAGAAAGATAAAATAAGATAATTGAGAAACAGTGCTTCTCTGAGGAATAAGTTATTTGGGAGGGGAAAGTGAGGCTTGTTCAGAAGAAGAGGAGAAATCTTTGTTAGAGAAGAAGAAATCTTTGTTATCTGGGTTGGGCTGAAACCTAACTTGTGGGAGAGTACATCTGAAGTGAGATTGGTAGTAACAAATTTTGTGTGTGTGATATGATTGTTTCAATAGGAATCGCATTATTGAATAATGCAAGAATCTGGAAGAGCTGAATTTGGGAAGAATTAAGGTACTTCAAGGGTGAGAATAAGATCAGATATGAAAGAATGAAAGAAATCAGTAGCTGGCAGTGGTACAGTAATCAGGTCATTTCGGAAATTATTTCATTGGAATTGGTCAATAATATCTAAAACTGATAAGATAATGATGGAGACAAGCAATGTATAAAACTTTTAAAGTAGAAAATTATTAATGAAAAAAATAAGTTCATAAACAGGTAATGTAATTAATCTCAGGTAATTAAAAATGCTAATAATTATGGAGTCATATATGCAGAGAAATTATATATCTTTCATTATAGTATTAATTTTAAAATGCCAAATATTAAGTATTGAACAAATTGATCAAATTGGCCATTAATCAAATCATAAAAATCATACCATAAATAATATCCAGTGAGGACCTGACTGTAATTGTGACCTGTAAGTTTTTGGTGCAGAGCAGACAGTTGAGGCTGACAGAGAGAATGGCTTACCTTCAAGCACCTGACAAGCCTCAGAAGTGTAACTCACCACTTCAAACAAGAAAAGATGGTAGATGACACGGTTTATTGTGAGGTGTCCCTGCCCATGGCAGTGGGGGTTGGAACTAGATAATCTTAAGGTCCTTTCCAACCCTAACTATTCTATGATTCTATAATACTTGCTAAAGCAAGAGTGAGCTTTAAATCTTCTCCGTAGCAAAAAGTATCTGCGCACTCTGTTAAATGTTTTGTTCCTCTTACAATTTATATTGCCAGCCTTTTGTTTTACAGCTTTTGTTACTGCTTTTCAGAAAAGAAATAAAGAGGAAATAACATTAATAGACTTGCTTTGGAAGAAAGAAAGCCTGTGTAAGAATTCAACCTGCTTTATTAAAGGTTCTTCTATTCCACAGAAGAGGAAAGAAAGGATTAGTTTAATATTATGCTGACTGACCACCACAATGTAACCTTTCAGAAGCATCACCAAGTTCCTTAAGTTATAAGCTTCTTCATAGAAAATTGTACACTTGTGGACAGTTATTGAGAAGTATTCTGTCTGATATTTCTAAACCTAAACTGTCAGGTCAAATTCTGCACTTTGAAAATACACTGAAGTTGCTAAATAAACCCCAAACCCAGTCAGCAGGGAGATTTACACTAGGCCTGAAACAATTGATTCCTCTCCATGAATTTCATCTGATATCTGTTAGGGAAGCCACAACAGGAACTAATCAACAGCTTCCTGAGTTGAATGCAAGTACAGACCAAATTAAATTTTCTATATATTAAAAAGGATTATCACAGCTTAGTGGGAAGAACCCAACTTCCTGGTTTCATTTTTAATAGTTCCGTTAAAAGGATCTAATTGCTTTTTAAAAAAGTGCTTGCTTCTATGAAAACTTCAGCATATGGGTGGTGTTATGTTGCTTGTATTGCGTGGTCTCTATCCCATTTTTTATTTTTTTGCACCTTCTTAATTCTCTGTACACACAATCTTGTCTTACTTTCTGATATTACAATCTGAAATATATTAAAAATGGTACAGTTGAGCAGATAAAACCTAGATTCTTTCTAATTTGATCTTACAGTCAGTAGTGCAAGCCTAACTGTACTTACCTAAGTTTTAGGCAAATAAATCTGCATGGGGACATGCAGGAAATCTAGAGAGAGATTCTGAAGATCAGCTATGAAATATAGATTCATTTTCTAAATAAAAGGCTTTCCGACTTTAGATCAGGCTCTCGAGTGACACTCAGTATCCTGCTATTTTCAATATTTTTCCTATGAGTTCATCTAAGCAGAGAATTCAAAATACTGTATAGTGTAAACCAAAGTAGTAATCAGTGACTAGTTCCCAAAACTTGTGGAAGTCACTTTATTTTTTTTTTTTTATTCATGATGCTGTTTAGTGCACTTCAATTGACTATAGCCACTCGCACCACAGTTTTGAAGATTTATTAGATATTGAACATTTAAATACTCACTGCAATGCTTAAGAACCAGTTGGAAATCTGGCAACTAAACGAATCATATACTTGTAGATGCACTAAAGTTGAGATTCTTTCCAGATATTGTTACACTAATGACAATATGGTGCTTCCATCCAGCATGGGTAGAAATGTTACTATCTAGCTTTCATTATTTTCTCCCTGTTTACATTTATTGAATTTCAAAAGCATGTTATTCTCCACTGTTGCACACTGCAACTCTGTAGTTGTCTCCTATTCCAGAATTACCTGTATTAAAACAGCTGTGAAATGATCAGTGCATAGACTGAACTTTTCAGTTTGTTTGAAGAATTAAAACTTTGAGTGATCAGGACTTGGACCTGTCTTTCTCTCATCTTGGTTTTGTAAAACTTTTGATGTAACTTGGGTAAATGATTTGAACTGATTCCGTTTCCATCATGGAACAATGTAGGCAGCATTGCCTCCCTGTAGCATGGGTAGGTTAATGGATTCTTCACAAAGCCATTTCAAACAGAGTGAAAGTCATTAAGGGGCAAAATACAGTGGTTGCTACTGTGCTTGGAAGCTTCAGGGCAGTAAGCTGCTAGCAGCTTTGCTTGGTAATCCTACCAAGCAAATTTTATTAAATTACCTAGATTTTTGTTGTTTCTGCAAATGAAAATGTTTATGCTTTTTCTGTAATAGAAATATAAGATTATAATTTATCTTCCTCGGCGGAAGAAGGGATAATGGCAATTGAGACTCAGTTTTGGGGAGTGAGGAGAAGATGCTAACTTGAAACCCCAGGATTTTATGGGAGTACTTGAAACTATTCTCTTGGTCCTCAGTGTTTTCCACAGTGAAAGAATTTATAATGCTTGCCTAAACTTTTCCTGGAGGTATTCAACAGAACCTGCACAAGTGCCACAGGTTGTTATACGGTTTCCATCTTTCTCCAGGATAAGCACTAGGCATAGTCTAGAAGTAGTCTTCAGGGTCTGGCTTTTGCTTTTAAGATACTGAGGAGGGCATATTTTAATGACAGACATGAATCAGTGGTAAATCTGGGAATGGACACAAAGGCTGTAGGTCTGAGCATTTAAAACTCTTGATGTATTTGAAATCAACTTCTCGCATTTTGGGATGAAGCATGGTAAAGAACGCTCTCATTCCAGGTTTCTAATTTTTTCAATCCAACTTGAATCAAGAAGCAAGTGTAATCCTACAAAAATAAACAAAAAACAACAAAAAAAAACAAACAAACCATCCAAAAACCAAATCTTCTTCACCTATGTTGTGAAGAATTGCTGATATGTGTCCTATGTGCAGATAATTTTATTTCACAATTCATCCAAAATTCTGAAATTATGTTATTTGGAATGAGCTAGACAGGGTCTGGAGAAAAACAGGCGGTTTATTACTGACACTTAGGTTTTGTGTAATCAAAACATGGTATTCAGTCTTTGAAGCTTTACATAATCAGAATATTTCTTATAAAAGCTCATTTACCATATCTGTCAGCAAGCAGGCATGTCATCCTTAGGCTAATACCTAGACAAAAAAGGACTGAAGGGAAAGTGTGGTTTCTAGTCTCATGGTCCTCAGAAATTGCTGCCATTATATGTTCTATAGTATTAAAGGAAGTCAAAGTAAACTGCCATTTAAGAATTATTCATTTTTCTGTACAAGGAGAAATGAGGTCTCTCAGGTAATGCAGTAGAGAAGGGAGCCCTGACGAATGTGTTAGTAAATCATATGTCCTGTGGAACTTCCTCTAAAATACTTTTTGATTTTACAAAAATAGGTCAACATAAGTCACATACTGCTGATGTGTTGAAATTGAAGGGATTTTCAGTTTAGTCAAATCAATTAAGAAGCTACCATATTTCAGTGGATTAAATCTAGTCTTAAACTGAGAAACCTATATCAATGTTAGTTGGTGTATATATTAGGAAAAGCTTATCACGCCTCTAATCATAACAAAAAAAAAAATACATGTTTTCCTTAGAATGTGTGATGGGATGTTTATGCCAGTAGCAGTTTAAAAACCCAAACAACAACAAAAGAAACCCAATAAAAAAGAAACCAAGCCAAAAAGCCTCTTGACTCCATGCATGGTAATTCATGCTAACAGCCTTATATAGAGAGAGGAGGCCCAGAGCAGAATGGCAAACTGGATATGCAGGACTGAACTACTTGTGCCTGGTACCAGACACTGGCACTTGTATGTATTAATTTGGTCTATGCTGTCTCTTCAAAACTTTCTTCAAGTGTCATTTTTTCTTTCATTTGAACCGAATTAAATTCCTGGAAGATGGATTGTCATGTTTGTGATTCAGAATAGGATTTGCTGGTAACAGAAATAGCAGATTAGTTTTTTCTGCCATGATGAGTTAAAATAGACGGAAAGTCTTGGAATATAACTTTTTTGTATTGTAAAGAGTAAGAGTAAAGCCAGAATCTCTTGAAGGCTTTGTGTATTTCCTTTCCCTTCTTCCAGGCCCATTTCATAGGTAAGCCTGTCAGAAATAGCGTTTCTAATCTCTGGTGACTTGTCTTTTCCTGCACAACCCTCTACCTCACACTGTTCTTAGAGCTTTCAGAGCTCTGTCCTTTGAAACACAGAAGTCTGTCTGTTAAGAAAAAAAAAAAAACAACCCAAAAAAACCAACCCCATATTTTTCTTGTCATACTCAATATGTTTTCCAAAGTTACTTGCTATTTCTAGTACTGGCCAGGATAAATAATTTAAATCTCTGTTTACCTTTTTTACATCATTCACATTTTACTTGCAAATGATGACTCACCCACTCCATGGCCGCCTGCTATTCATTCTAGCCTAGCACCTACTCTTTCAATGTTTGTTATCTGAGCTCAAGTTCTGACTGTCTCTTGGATGTCATTTTAAAATGA
Source organism: Pezoporus occidentalis (assembly GCF_034315485.1). Classification (NCBI taxonomy): domain Eukaryota; kingdom Metazoa; phylum Chordata; class Aves; order Psittaciformes; family Psittacidae; genus Pezoporus; species Pezoporus occidentalis. The sequence continues at coordinate 980,051 of NW_026913855.1, forward strand.
AATGTGGAAATACCAAATTTACAGTCTCTTAGTATAATCAATAAATAAATAAATAAATGTGATGGAATAACTCCAGTCTGCTAAAACTGTAGGCAGGAACCTGTTTTGGCAAGAAAAGAACATAAAAATATGTGCTTCAGGTTATCACTCCTTTTTTCCCTTTCCCGTTTTAGTAACTGCCAGTATGATCTCTGCATTTTTGTTTTCCAGATGTTTAGAAAAGTCATTTGTTTAGTAGCCTGTATATTTTAATTACCAGTTTATTTTTGTGCCAATATAGACTTCATATTAACTGTTTCTCCTTTCTTGCTAATACTACTACAGCAAACCTACCTATAGGCAGTCTAGTGAGCCTTTTAATGCAATAATGAATAAGCAAAGTCTTTTTGCATATGTATTGCAGGCTTTGATATCCTGATCTGATTAGTTGACTTTGGTGATGCTGAGGATGTGCATACCTAGAAGATTTAAATTGATATGCACTGAAAGATCCATAGTGCCAGCTTGGCAAGGAAACCACTCCTCACATTAGGCCTCTGACTGAATGTGAAATAGCTGGAAAAAAGTTACAGGTCTGAAATTTTAAGGAAAGGAAAGGAAAGGCAGTAGACTAAGATGGAGTTAATATTGCCTTTATGCTGGAGTTACTATTTACACAACACTCTGCATTTCACTGACTTTATTAAATTGTACAGTTTTACTTTCAATGTTATATTGTCCTACTAGTCCTATAATTATTATAGTAAGGATACCATAAAAACAAATTAAACAAACATCTGAGGAACTGGGGAAAAACTCATGTACATTTGCCTTTAGTAAGCATGTAAATCCTCTTAATGATCCATAGTGATTCAGGCATTGTTAATGCAAGAAGCATTCAATAACTGCAGAACCCAGTAATTTTAATTCAAAATAATTCCAGACTCATTAGAATCACACAATAGCCCCATAGAGTCTACCATGCTGCAGGAGGCTGTTCCAGTGAATGATTATTCTTACTGTAAACATTTCTTTGAGATAAAACCTCTCATGGTGTAACTTCTGTGCGTAATCCCATCTCTTTGCTGTGTGGCTTCTTGTGAAAAGAGCCTTTGTCCTCTTTGTAGCTGCCCTTAAAGTACTGGAACACCGTGATGAGGCCTTCCCCCCTGAGCCTTCTCTAGGGAGAAGACCAACCCCCTTCAGTCTTTCCTCATAGGACAGGTTCTCTAGCCCACTGATCATCTTGACGGCGTTCCTTTAGACCTTCTCCAGTCTGACCACATCTTTCTTGAAATGTGGGGGCCAGAACTGGGCACAGTGCTCTGCAGCCTGAAAAGCAGAGTGGGATGATCACATCTCTGTCTTCTAGTACTGCTCCTGTGGATGCAGTCCAGGATCAGACTTGCCTTTGTTGCTGCAGCAGCACGGCTTCTCCCCAGCCGCACAGAGCCTAGCCTGTACTGGGGTTTTTCTTTATTGTGATCCAGGTGCAGGAATTGATATTTGCCTTTTTCCAGTCATCAGGGACATCCCCTGGTCTCCGCAACTTTTCAAATATTGCATAGAGTGTCTTTGCAACAATGTCACCCTGAGTGGACCCCCTTTGGGCCCATACATTTATGTGAGATGAGACTGTGAGAAGCCACAAGGCAACCTTTCTTCCACTCCTTACAGGCTGACATGTGTACTGTTGTAACTGCTTGATCTTGTGATCTGGGGTCCAGCTGTACAGGTAAATACAGAGGCAAAGAAAGTATTGGTAACATCTGCCTTCCTTGTCAGCATTACTGCCTGTTTAGTAATGGACCTATGTCTTCCCTGTGCTTCTGCTTACTGCTCATGTATTCTTTTTTTTTTTTTTTTTTTTTTTCTGAACTTGACATCTTTGGCCAATTTTAGTTCAGCTTCAGGTTTGTTAGCCACTTTTGAGAACTACTGTTTACTTTTGTATATTTGTATAGCAGACAATCATTTTTAAGGAAATGAGAATCCAATTTATATCACTAGATCAAACCAGAATTAAAGGGTTTTAAGGTTGAAGTATTTTCGGAGTTACCCTCTTAAATTAAGAGTCTCCTTTTGAAGCTCTACCATAGCTTTTCAAGGATCTTTTATTTTATAAGCTATTTTGCACTTACCCCTTCACCAGCTGGTAATGTGCATTTTGTACCTGGGAGGCTTTTCATATGTGTAGCAAACACCTTGAATATGGGATTTCTATTTTTGTTGAAACACACAGTAATATGGAACAATTAAAAGTGCAAAAATTTCTGTGCAAGGTTTCATGTAGTTATGTAAATACTGCAGCTTAGGGTTCTGTTTTGTTTTGTTTCTTTGGGTTTTTTTTTTGGTGTACAGACTAGAGCTTTCTTGGCTTATTCTGCATGATAACCTTTCAATGTAAAGTCAAAGGTAGTTCTGACCTGCATGAAAGGGCATACAGCAATTATGTTCCTGATGCTTAATAGGAAATAAAGCATTTTGAAAGGAATGTGAAATAACGGTTTGCTGAAGCAGGTCCAGTTGAGTAGTCATTCATATTTTTAAATAACTAATCACAGAAGACAAACAGAGTACATATTTGGTGGTGGGATTTCTATGTGCACTGACAAAGTTGTTTCGTGTTGCAAAAGACGTGAAAAAGTAGAGGGCTGAATGGAAATCGCAACAGATAGCAACAGCACCTTTCTCCTATGATGCCAGGCTTATTCTGCTCTATGATTTGTTTGCATACATGACGTTGCTAATACCATATATTGAGTCAACAGAAAAGGAGTATGTTGATAAAGATCATTATTATAACTAAAGAATGTTTTTTCACAAATAGTAATCTATATATAACTTTAAATGTCTATGAGGAATTGGTGATTTATTCCTCATTTAGTTTGCTTAGCGATGACTATAATGAGGATACATGCATGTTTGCATACAAATACACTAACATTTCAAGAACTCTTATATAAGCAAAGTGAGTAATGTAATTCTGGACAGAACTGTGTCTTCTTATTTGAAAATAATTTATAGAAGGTGAAAGTTTTGGGGACCAAATGTAACTTAGGCTAAGCAAGTCACTTAGTCTTTCCTATTACTTTAAACTTCCCACCTGAAGCTTATTTCTTGAATCTAGTGGGGTTTCGTTTCTTTCTTTTAATGAATGAATAAATTGCAAAGATTTCAAATACAGCTTTGAAGATGAGAGTGGTAACAAGCTGAATTGTTTAGGATAACTAAGCTCATTAGAGAATGCTTATATGGTTCACAGTCTAGTCTATTGCTAATAACTGTTAGGCGTGTTTCTGATAAACATTACACAACTAAAATTTTTGCGCTAGCAAGAAGGGTATACTTCATATTGTTTACTGGTTTAAAATGGTTATTAATAAATAAAGAGCAGCTACACAGTGATCTTAAATAATTTGGTGTTTTTTTTTAAAAAAAGAAAACTTAAGTTCTCACTTTGCAAATCTAGATTCCTTTTTTTTTTTTATTTCCTCTGTATGTGTATGTGTAAAGCTGTTTAGATAAATCATTCAGCAGCTAATATTTAACATTTGCTTATGTAATTTTCTACACCCTGAATCACTAGTCTTGATTCAGTCACAAGTAAAAAAACAGGAGATTATTATCTTTGTAGAGTGTAACTATACATCCACTATTTTAACTTCCACTTTCCTGCTCTAGTTTTCTGTCCACAAAGGGATTGCAATCAACAGTATAGATGAAGGACATCACCTTCATTCCCCCTTGAGCAAGTGCCTCTCAGCACAAGGTAAAATTGTGCTTTCAGACCTGAGATCTTGCAAAAGGAGTGAAAAAGTTGGAAGCATCTCTTTCTGCTTATAAATTATGCATTGTGGCTTATTGTAATAAAGATGCCACTGTACCAGAAATACTGGGATCTCAACTAAAAGTAAAATTTTGGTTCTCATTACGGCTTGCTACTGGACACTGAGTACATTTACATTTACACAATGTTAGCCTCTGCCCTGTCTGTTGTAATAACTTCCTGGCTTTTGATACAGTGACATACCATATGCTATGTTAATCAAAATTAAGCACAATTTTTTTTTTAATTGGTTAATATTTGTCTAAAGCTGGATGTTCACCTTCTTATTACATGTGGCTTTAGTAAAAAAAGCAAAAAACGTTTAGCATTTGTTATGACAGGAGAGTAAAAAGACATTTGTAATAAAATTTACTTTACAGCTGGACAATGGCCCATCAAAGTAAAACATTACTATTGCTAGTTCATTTCTCTTAGCTTGTGGCCAGTCTGATGTGTTTTGTTGGTTCTTTTTGTTTGGTTGGTTGGTTTTGAGTTTGGTTTTGTTTTATGTATTCCAGACCTGAGATGTTCATTCTAAATGTATATGCATATTGTTCTCATTTAGAAAATCACTCTCTGTGAAGGATGTCAGATTTACTTGATAATGTTTATAATTATAGCAAATGTTTTATATTAGTGGGTTTATCAAGCATAGATACCTGAATACATATTGAAAACATTAAATTCATCTGTTATTCACATTTGAAATATTCACATGTACACTTACTGGAGAGATAGGAAGTGTATTTAAAACGCAACAGAACAATTATTAATCAGGTACTACAACTGTTTGAATCCATGCTTAGTAGTAGCTACAATTTAATCCATGTTGTTGATAAAATCTTTAGATAAGTAGGGAATTATATGTAACACCTGATGAAGGATATAATGACTTTATTTTTTTCTGGTCTGAAATACTTGTATTTTGTGAAATGAGAAACAAATTGTGTAGAGAAATAATATTATCCTAACATATAATTTGCTGAAATGCAGTGCTCTAGTTTTGGGTAGTATATGCTGATAGATAAGGCACATTGATTTTAAGTTTCTTGCTGAAGAAATGTACCCCAGCCTGCCATGATCATATATTTCCAATTTCCAGATCTGTAGTAACAAAATGTCTGAAACCAAGGAGATCAATATGCAGAAAATATAGGGGTAGCAGAAAGAAGCAGAAATATGGTTTTGTTTAGGAGAGAGTCCTAGATTGGATCTGGACCAGTTTAAAGAAGTTAACTAGGTATATGGCAGAAAAGACCATATTTCTTTTTTTCCAACCTGCTGTGAGAGATCAGAGAAGATCAGAACAGAAACTGTGAACAGAAAAATAAATCATGGACTTCTAAATTCCAAGGGACTGAAGCATGGCAGGTGCTCTGGTGCAAAGGAATAAAAGCAGATATTTTATCACTTAACCAAAATTTTATATATATATATATATTATGCTAGGCAACCTAAAAGTAGATATAAGACCCTTTGTGAAGGCTATGCTTCTCACATGGCTTTGAAAAGTAATCAAACTGAACAATTAAATATCCAACTAATGTCCAGAGGCATTAAATAAAGTGTTTCACTGAAGTATGTTATGACAGTATTAACTTTTCATGTTGACATCAAAATGGTAATTTTGCTCACTGAAAAGCTGTTCTTAAATTAAAATTTTGCTTTGAAACTGAGAAAAGCATCATATAACAGCACTTTAAAGTATTTTACAGTTTTCACAAGAGGCTGAGTCCAATTTCATATTTGCTACACTTTCTTCTAGGATAAAGATTGAATTTAATGATTTCACCAATATATATAATCACCATATCAACTCTCTAATATGACATGACAGCACACCGGAAACGTTCCTTGGAGAGAAATGCTACAGAGTATGAGAGGATTACAAAAAATAAAATGATTGACTCAAGTTGACAGACCAGTTATTTTTAAAACAGCTTTAGATAGGTTTTTAAATGCAAGCAATGCTCCTGCTGCCAAATTCTGTCCTGTGCTAGTTATCTCAGGAATATAAATAGATTGGTTTCATAGTTTTGATCAAGACATTTAATTCTGATTTTTTCCATTTTGTTCAATTAAACTAAGATTTCAGAAAGGTATATCTCCAAACCTATTTAGTTTCATATCTCCTAGTGGTAATCTAGACTGTTACAAAATATGTAATTTTTTTACAGAGTTCAAATTTACAGATAGAGATTTCCCCATGGCTGATTTTACAGAATGTATCAACTTTTCCATAATTTTAGCTTCATAACACATTGTTTTGCATCTCTTATCTCAGGACAACATCTTGCCATATATACAATCACAATAATGAAGTCTTTCTTAGCCAAGACAATAGCTGTATGTACAATTTAACTGAATACTGCAAGCCATGGGGAAGTTAGTATTTTAAGTCGGGGGTTTGTGGGTTTGCTTGTTTGGGGTTTTCTTGTTTGGTTTGTTGTTGTTTTGTTTTTGTTTTTGTTTTTGTTTTTGTTTTTTTTTTTGAGTGGGGAAGGATAGGGTTGGTGGTTGTGGAGTTTTTTTTTTTTTTGGTTGCTTTTTTGTTGGTTTGTTTTTTTTTTTTCCCAGAAATCCACGTGACTCAATTAATGGAAGAATTGCTTAAAAGAAAGTTTATAGAATAAAGTCACTATTGTAGTTATTAAAGATGATTTCATTAAGAAATTTAGGCGAATTTGTCTTCGGAACCTATGAAGTGATCAAAAGTAACTTGTTGGTGATATCACTTATAGCAGATAATTTGCCCAACATTTTAATGATGGTATTTAATCATTAATTATACCCTGCCTTAAAATAGGGCGTTATGAATCTTTGAGATTTGTCTTTTCCCTTTGTTGCTTAAAGTTTTCCTGTAGTTGAAAATAGCTTAATGTACTCCAGGAACTGCCATGAAAGACTGTTAATTTATTTTTGCCTGACATGCTGTGAGATGAAGTCGTGGCTCGCAGGTTTGGGCTTTTTTGGTGGCTTTTACTGCAAATGGTTAGAAAAAAAAAGAAAAAGGACAGATCGGTGACTAGATACTTTTAGTTTCAATGCAAATTTCTGTCATTCCTCTATGTGAGCTATTCCTGTAAAATGTCTGGCATAACCATGGAAAAGAAATGTGTCCAAGAAAAGAAATTCAAAGGTGGCCTTTTTTTTTTATTTTTTTTTTTTTTTTTGATATGTCTGCATTAGAATCTCACTATATGGTGTCCCGGGCACTTTTTTCTGCTTCTGCTTTTTAGTAAATCTTGAGTTCAGACTACTTGGTGCCATTATAGCAGTTCCAGCACAGGTGAACTGAATGGGAATGAGGGTTAGGAACATCTTTTAACAAACTACATGTGGCATTTTGGCTGCCTGCAGGCATTAAATGAACAAGGAATGACACTGATGGCTTTAGTAAACAGCAGGGTACATTTGTCCTGGCTTGTCCTTCTTATCGAGGACTCCATTGGGCTGCTGCTATTCTGAAGAGGCTGCTGCTTCTACTACTCGATTGTTATTCTCTCAAATACCCCTGCCAACACTGTGCATATCCCTCTCTTCACCATTTTTAGTTAAGGAGCCACAGAGACAATGTTGTGATCTCAAGGCTTCAGAGCAGTTCCAACTGTTGGAAATTCTGCTAGCTGTTCACATGGCACCATTTAATAGTTCTGTGACATTTGATGCAAAACTAAATGGAAGTCTAGTTTTTTCTCCCTTCTTGTCAATTGGACTTACAGTTTTCAGTCACCCTCAGTAGGATCTGGCCCACTGTATAATTATTTGCAAGTTTCAAATGTACAGATGTTAAGTAATTGATTTTGACAGTTTATGCATGCCATGGGTCTGACCCATGCTGAAATATATGCATGTGATTGTGCATGGCTGGAAGTCAGGATGATTCTCTGAATAAACGTGAACATGACCTCAAGAAAAGCTTTTTCTTTGCTTTGCATCGTTCTGGGCTATCCTTGTATTTGTGCTGGCTTAAACGCGGAAGATGAATCTGAGTGTTTTGGAAAAATTGACTCAACTGGTTGATTGCCTGAGTGGAAATCAGGAATACATACTACACCAGTGCAGCAGAACAATAGCCCCTGTAGCTGCAGTGTTGCTTTTAGTTACTTGCAGTTTTCCATACTATTTGTAAGACAGCAAAATTATGTCGCCTTAAAATTTTAAATGGTTTTCACTATGAAGTGTGGCCAGAAGCTACTAAAAATAATAAAAAAAAAAATCTCAGTATCAAAGTAAGGCTCACATCTCTTTTGCTGCAGAAAACAAATGAGCTCAATGGATAATGTTTTTACAGTTCACAGCAATGCAGACTAAGATACCAAATTCCTTGCTGGTATAAAGGTGGTGTATATTTCTCCAATCATTTTGGCATAACAAACAGGACAGTAAAGTTCCATGTTCCAGTAGCACCCTTTTTCTTAATTGTCCATTCTGGCTTATTTTTGTGCAATGGTTCAGAGCAATCTAGGCTCTTATTTCAGTGTGCTTGGATTTGGATGCCATGTACGGAAAAAGGAGGGTTGTTCTGTCTCTAAATTGCTGATTCCTAATTATTGTATTCTGCATAAATAGCAGAGGCATAGTAGAGGTAGTGAATCATTTGGCATCCTAAACAATCCTCTGCCATTGTCCATTATCTTTCTGTGTAATGACCCTCAGATCTCTCTTGCCTCTGACGTGCACTTCTTTTTGGGCAACATAGCCACTAAACCTACTACATTAGATGATGTGGCAGGTACTGCTTTCACTTAATATTACCTTTGTCACATTCTAAATTAGCTCTTCAAAGTTACTGGAATAACGAGTGTAACGTCTTTTTATAGTAGGGCTATTTTATTTCAGACCAAAAATCTTTCTTTAGGGGTGGAATATTTCTGATGAAGTTCCTCCCTTACCTAATCCCCATGAAACTTTATTTAAATCCTGCTGAGCTCCATCTATTAATGTAGCTCACAATGTTTTGTGGTTTATACTTTGATAATTTTGGATTTAAAAATGAAGTGTTGAATGGGAGAGAAAACACTATTTGGAGTCTAACTGGAAAAATACAATTCTTTTATTTTTTTTTTAGTCAGCCATTCTGAAAGATGGGTGTTTTCTACCTTCAGTTCTTGAGGCTGAAAAACACAGGAGAGAATAATAGTAAGGCCACCTTTCTTTTTGTTTTGGTTTGTTTTGTTTTTTGGTTTTGTTTTTGTTTTTTTTTTTTTGGGTACAAGAAACCAGTGACATTTAATGAATTACACGTATTTAGCAGTTAAGGAATCTGTTATGTTAACCAAAACATGTTTTCTGGGGACTGTTTTTGAAGCTCAGTCTGCAATAGAAGCTATCACAGAATTTTTGTGCCTAGAAAACACTGTATTTGCATGCAAATCTATCATTTTGCTGAAAAAGTGGGAGCTGAAGAGCCCTTTGAAACAGCAGTATTATTCACCAAAGCAGAGACTGTCTTGCCAGTACTGTCTTACCTTTCCTATGGTGATTTCTTTCCATCATGAAGGGAATAATTTGTTATAGCTTGCTAGTTTGTTCTTTGCTGCTTAACTCCTTTAATCTTACATGGAATATAGTCATCTGCTTGGCTAACCCATCTTCCCCTCCCAGTCTGAAAATACTATATATAATTTATGACTCATCGAATATGCTGAATTTTGTGGTTTTAAAGCTATGCTCATGGTTACTGCATTGGATACATGTCTGCATACAAATATTTCACTGCTGACTGATAAGAAGCAATCTATAATGAGTAAAATTATTTGAGATAACTTAGCCAGAGGCTTCTAAATATGTAATGTGTCCAGGTTTAAATATGAAATAATAAACGATGGAGATAGGTAGGGTACTGTTCATAGAAAACTATTGCTATTATGATTTTTGGAAACATTCGATCAATCTAGAGATGTCTATACACTGAGAACACTAAAAGCAGCAGCTGTTCTGTGTTTGACTTTTGAAGTTGAATCTGGTGACTTATGATGTATTGTTTCACAAAATAGAAAGCTATTGAAAAGCTCTGTGTTTACATAGCTCCCTCCTAAGTTATGAATCCAGCTAATTTGCCATTACTTTTGCATACAGCAGGCAGCCTGAGAACTGTTGCATCTGTGTACATCTGCATGAAACTCCAATGAAAAGAAATGAGAGTGCAGAGGTATGAGTGACAAGGGATTATAAACATTAGAGACTTAATTAAATCACAAAAGCTCCTGCAAGGTTCAGGCTGGTAAACTTATATCTTTCGTTGCTGAACTAAGATAGGGAAAATAATCCTGGTTGCCTAGCAACATCTTTGCACAAGCTAACTCAGTGGAAAATCTTTGGGTTTGATAGCAAATTAAAAATGGATGTTTCATGTAAAGAGAATAAGGTTTCCCCAGAACCTTTAGTCAGCCGATAAATTCATTGCATATTACTACAAATTAAAATGGCAATGGGTCTAGGAAAATTTTGTGGGAGATTGTAGATAATCAATATGGCCTAACATCTTAGCAAGAATGATGAATTGGCTTGTAAGAACAGAGTACAAAGTGCATCCAAAGCATATAGTGCTCAAGGAAATGCAGACTGGTGAGGGGAAAAAAAAATACAAAAAAGAAAGAAAACGTTGGTATTGTTTACAACTTCCAGCCTACAAGGGCATTTTCTACATCCATACATGTTAATTTAGCAATTCTTTTGCAATTTAGCCTTGAATAGAGAAGGAAGAGGAAAATGCTATTGAATTCCCATTTTCAAAGATTAGCCTCAGAAAGCTATATTGCGGTAGCCCAACTCTGCCAATTGCTGAGCATGTGTCTGCAGCAGAACTTGCTGCTTGCCTATACTTCAACACAGTTCTCTATCCTGGAGAAAGAAGAAACAAGCCGTCCCAGAGATGCAAGGTGTGTTTGTATCATGCTGGGTTAAATGTTACATTAATATAATGCTCATAGCTGATGTTTCATGTACCGCAGGTAGCTTTCTTCCGGTTCTTTTTCTTCAGGAGACTGAAGACAGAGCTTTCTTGCCATACAAGCCCTTTTCCCATCCAGTGCAAACCAGGGATTTTCCTTGAACTATTATCCTTTTATAACTTCAGCCATTACACACAGTAATCAAATTCTGGCAGTTTGCTGTCTTCCTTACCTGTGTTTGGTTTACAATTTAATATTCAGTTAAAAATTAAAGAATCTGAGTTGGATTTTGGAGATTATCTGATAATTTCAGAATAGTTAGCACAGAACAGCTCAGTTATCCTTCTTTTTACTCAATACAAAAAGCTATTATTGCAAGCCTGCATCTGTATACCTGTTGATTTTTAAACTGAACAATATTTCTCTTACTTTATATGATGTCTAGAGCTGCTAGTGTGCTCATAATGACTTTCATCTTTCCGTCAGTAGATGTCACTAATGTTAATAGCAAACTGAATCATGCAGTTAAGACAGTCTTTAAAATGATTTGGGTGCCTTTGATACAGGTACTTTAAACATTACAGTTTTATCTTTGTTGCAGATTCCTAGTCAGAAAGAAAACACAAATATTTTTACTTTTCAACATTTATTTGTCTTTAAAGCTGTTATTATCTTAAACTGATTTGAAATTTAAAGTAGCAATCCATTCTAGCAAACAAGCATTTTATATGGATGTGCAGTTCACAAGCTGATGAAAAACAGAACCGACTGTAGCAGTGTTAAGTTACAGATAACAAACTGAATGAGCTTTTAATAATTAGTTGTGTCCTTATATGTTTTATCTGCTTGAAACAGTCAGATTCATCACAGAATACATTACCATTGGGTGCCATCAGATCCTGCCTGCTTCCCATGTGCACCAAGGTGAGAAAAGGAAGGAAGAGGTGCTGAAGCATGTATTTTCAGTCCCTGAATTGCTCCCTGGCTGGAGCAGAGAAAAGTGTGAGGAGGAAGGACCAACACAGAAGAGCTGTTCCAGACTGACTGCAGCTCCCTATTCACCTTGTGCTGTTCAGTGGGGGTAGAGATGAGGGTAAGGGAGAGAAATTGAAGATGGAGTGAAGCTGGGACTGGGAATAAATTTGGGGTGGGAGAAATTGTCTTGGTTTTGTCTTTGTTCACTATCCAACACTATTTTAATTGTCATTTTCATGCTGAATCTGTTTTACCCATGATGGTAACTGGTAAGTAATATCCCTGTCTTTATCTTAAACCCTGGTGAGCTTTTAATTTTTTTCTCTACCCTGTCCTGTTGGGGAGAGGGGGTGAAAAAGAGAGAGTGGGGGTCTGACAGCCACCCAAAATCAACCCACCATAACACTACTCCAAGCAGGATCAATTTCAAAGTCACTTTAGGACACTCAGAGCCTTGCCTAGTTGATTATTTACTTTTACATTTCTAAGGATTAAGATGCCGCAGCCTCTTTGGGCACCTGTTTCAGTAGTTAACTTCTCCCCTTGCAAAGAATACTTTCCTTTCAGCACAATGAAACTCCCAGGCCTTTACTACAACATTTGGAAGGAACCAGGCAGGATTCAAACAGATTATTCTTATTTTCCAAGACAGTCCTATAGTGAAGCTATCAATAATTGCTTCAGACTATGTACAATGCAATAAGGGGCTTTGTGTTGCCAATGCAACCATATTTAAAAATCTCAATTTTCCAATTTTTCATAGAATAATATTACCATTGGTTAGAAATTTCTTCCTAAATTGGCTTTCTACCCTAAACAAAATTAAAACATTCCACATTTTAAGTCTCCAGATTCCCTGTGTCTTCTTTCTGTTCCTCCTCCAGCAATTCCCTCTCTGAACACAAAACACGCAGTCCCAGTGCTTTTCTTTTTAGAGTCAGAGTGACAGTCAAACCAGGGTAATGGGACAGTTTCATTGGAAAACAATGGCTTTAACCAGAAGTTCTAAACTTAGACTTTCAGTGTTTTATTTAACATTTCACAGTCACATGTATGGTTAAACAGTCTGTTTACTACATGCTTTACTACTTGTTTACATTCTGAGTGTGTGGACTGATATTCAATCCCTGCTTTTCTATCATGGTTGCACCAAATCTTGTGAGCTAAATGTGGGGCAACCTAATATCCTTTTAGGTTTCCCTGCCAGTCAGACAGAGGCGATGAAAACAGATCAGAAATGTGAGAAGGACCTTGGTAGATTTTTACCTGGGTTTTGCCAAAAAGTGAAAGTGAAAGGGGTAAAATTTCTCAGCTTGTGATTAAGTATCACAGGAGGGCTCTGACTCCTAACAGCCAACAGAAAGCCAATTACAAAGCAAAAGCATTTTTTATAAGAAGTTATGCAGTTTATAAATAGAGGCAACCTAACATCCAGTAGTACTTAGAGTTTAGAATGATACTACTAGGCACTTTTTAGATTTACAGGAAAACTCATTTGAAAACTATCGTTAATAAAACAAGTAAGCTTTAATTTATGGGAATTGCATCTCGTAACTTCAAAATAAGAACCTGAAATCTGAAGTTCATTAAATCCAATACTAAAGCTGGGAAGTATGAAAAATATACTTGCAATACTAAAAAAAAGCTAGGAGGATTAGCCAGGTTAATAAATGGTTAAAAGGGTGGTGTCATAGTCAGGGGTTTGAGTGTCTTGAACACAGGACCCAAGCCTGTAGGCCAGGTCTAGTGGGGGCTGGTGGAGCTGGTCTGATAAAGAAGGGAAAGAGCAGTTTTGGTAGGAGGCTTGCCAGACTGGTCAAGGAGGCTTTAAACTAGATGTGTTGGGGGAGGGGGGCATCATTCCATTCCAACACACCCAGTCAGTTGCCAGAACCTATAATAAATGCTTGGAGCAATGTAGAGATATCCCAGCCGCTCCAGCCAATGAGCCGGCTTCAGATGGAGCTCGGCTCAGATGCCTCTATACAAACGCCCATAGCGTGGGTAACAAACAAGAGGAATTAGAGATGTGTGCACATGTACGGGGGTATGATATAATAGGCATCACAGAAACATGGTGGGATGGCTCCTATGACTGGAGTGTTGGAATGGACGGTTACAGGCTCTTTAGGAAAGACAAGCCTGGCAGGCGGGGAGGGGGAGTTGCCCTCTATGTTACGGATAGGCTGGAGAGTATGGAACTCTGTCTGGGGACAGGTGAGCAGTTAACAGAGAGTTTGTGGGTCAGGGTTAAAGGGAATATAGCTACAGGAGACATTACTGTGGGGATCTGTTACAGACCGCTTGATCAAGGAGAACCTGCGGATGAAGCACTCCATAGACAGATAGGAAAAGCCTCACGCTCGCAGGCCCTTGTTCTCATGGGTGACTTCAACCACCCTGACATCTGTTGGAAGGACAATACAGCCCAGCACAAGCAATCCAGGAGGTTCCTCGATTGTGTAGAAGACAACTTCCTGCTGCAAGTAATAGAGGAGCCGACAAAGAGAGGTGCCATGCTTGACCTTGTGCTCACCAACAGGGAAGGGCTCGTTGGAAATGTGATGCTCTGGGGCAGCCTTGGATGCAGCAATCATGAGATGCTCAAATTTGAGATCCTCAGGACAGTGAGAAGAGCGTGCAGCAAGCTCACTGCCCTGGACTTCAAAAGAGCAGACTTTGGCCTCTTCAGGAACCTGCTTAGTAAGGTTCCATGGGATATAGCCCTAGAGGGCAGGGGGGCCCAAGACTGTTGGTTGATATTCAAGGATCACCTGCTGCAGGCTCAGGAGTGTTGCATCCCAGCCAGAAGGAAGTGCAGCAGGAGGGCCAGGAGACCTTCTTGGATGGATAAGGAGCTCCTGAGGAAAATTCAATTGAAAAAAGAGGCTTATAATAAGTGGAAGCAAGGACAGGTGGGCTGGGAAGAGTACAGGGATGTTGTCCGGGAAGCTAGGGACCAGGTTAGGAAAGCTAAGGCCCAGTTAGAATTAACCTTAGCTGGAGGTATTAAAGATAACAGGAAGGGATTCTACAGGTACATAGCAAATAAAAGACTAGGGAGAATGTGGGCCCCCTCAGGAAGCTCTCGGGAGAACTGGCTACACAGGATTTGGAGAAGTCTGAGGTTCTGAATGACTTCTTTGCCTCGGTCTTCACTGGCAAAGGCTCTGACCAAACCACCCAAGTCTTGGAAGGCAGATGCAGGGACTGTGAGAATGAAGACCTTGTGCCCACTGTAGGAGAGGAGCTGGTTCGAGACCATCTTAAGAATCTGAACATGCACAAGTCCATGGGACATGATGAGATCCATCCACTGGTCCTGAAGGAGCTGGCAAATGAAGTTGCTAAGCCGCTGGCCATCATATTTGAAAAATCATGGCAGACAGGTCAAGTTCTCAATGACTGGAAAAAGGGAAATATAACCCCCATTTTCAAGAAGGGGAAAATGGATGACCCGGGGAATTACAGACCAGTCACTCTCACCTCTGTGCCTGGCAAAATCTTGGAGCAGATTCTCCTGGAAGGCATGCTAAGGCACATGAAAATCAACAAGGTGCTTGGTGACAACCAGCATGGCTTCACTAAGGGGAAATCCTGCCTGACCAATTTGGTGGCCTTCTATGATGGGGCTACAAAACTGATGGACAGGGGTAGAGCAGTTGATGGCATCTACCTGGACTTGTGCAAAGCGTTCGACACTGTCCCACATGACATCTCTCTAAATTGGAGAGACATCAATTTGATGGATGGACCACTCGGTGGATAAAGAACTGGCTGGATGGCCGCACGCAAAGAGTTGTGGTCAATGGCTCAATGTCCGGCTGGAGGCCAGTAACGAGTGGCGTCCCTCAGGGATCGAGGTTGGGACTGGTCTTGTTTAACGTCTTCGTTGCCGACATGGACAGTGGGATTGAGTGCGCCCTCAGCAAGTTTGCCGAAGGCACCAAGCTGTGTGGTTCGGTTGATACCCTGGAGGGAAGGAATGCCATCCAGAGGGACCTTGACACACTTGTGAGGTGGGCTGATGCCAACCTCATGAGGTTTAACCATGCCAAGTGCAAGGTCCTACACCTGGGTTGGAGCAATCCCCGGCACAGCTACAGGTTGGGCAGAAAAGAGATTCAGAGCAGCCCTGTGGAGAAGGACTTGGGGGTGTTGGTTGATGAGAAAATGAACATGGGCCATCAGTGTGCGCTTGCAGCCCAGAAAGCCAACCGTATCCTGGGCTGCATCAAAAGGAGCATGACCAGCAGGTCGAAGGAGGTGATCCTGCCCTTCTACTCTGCTCTTGTGAGACCTCACCTGGAGTATTGTGTGCACTTCTGGTGTCATCAACACAAAAAGGACATGGAACTGTTGGAACAAGTCCAGGGAAGGGCCACGAGGATGATCAGGGGACTGGAGCACCTCCTGTATGAAGACAGGCTGAGGAAGTTGGGACTGTTCAGCCTGGAGAAGAGAAGGTTGCGTGTGGAGACCTCATAGCAGCCTTCCAGTATCTGAAGGGGGCCTATAGGGATGCTGGAGAGGGACTCTTCATTAGGGACTGTAGTGATAGGACAAGGGGTAACGGGTTAAAACTTAAACAGGGGAAGTTTAGGTTGGATATTAGAAGGAAATTCTTTCCTGTTAAGGTGGTGAGGCACTGGAATGGGTTGCCCAGGGAGGTTGTGAATGCTCCATCCCTGGCAGTGTTCAAGACCAGGTTGGACGAGGCCTTGGGTGATATGATTTAGCGTAAGGTGTCCCTGCCCATGGCAGGGGTGTTGTAACTAGATGATCTTAAGGTCCTTTTCAACCCTAACTATTCTATGATTCTATGATGCTATAATTGGTTTATGGAGCAAGGTTATTCTTGAATTACAAATGTACATCAAATTAGAAAACGCTCTAAAAAGTTATCCTTCAGCATTCAAAGGGAGTTGGAGAATTATTGATGCTGTGCAGGTACATTTAGATAGTTGCAGAATAAAACTAAAGGTTCATGTAGAAAATGATGCACTGAATATAAAGCAAGATGAGCTAACTTTCTGCATATTTCTTACTAAGGTCTGTGCCCTAGTGCTGAAGTTAACTATGTCTTATTCTTTGAAGCACATGACTCACCAGGAAAGGCTTAGGGAACTGGACTTAGTCTAGAGAAGAAAAGGGGAAGTGTGTTGCAAAGGGAACAGAATCAATGCTTTCCAGTGCCTATGGGGAGGTTTTCAAGAAGGAGTCAGGGTCTTTACAGATGTGCCTGACAGCAGGACAAGGGATTATGCATATAAATTGAAAGAGGCAGAAGATCCAATTTAAAGGGGCAGGAATGCCATGAGGACAGACGAGTGCTGGAACAGGCTTCACAGAGATATTGTGGAATGTCTGTCCTGGAGGTTTTCAAGAGGAGACTTCATAAAGCCCTTAGCAACCTGGTCTGACCTTGGAGCTGGCCCTGCTTTGAGCATAGTTGAACTGGAGACCCCCTGAGGTTTTTCCAACATGAGTGACTCTGCAATTCATTATTGATTCTGTCGTGGCTCTCCTTTAGTTACATAATAATAGATTTTAAAGGAAAAATTAACTGCTTTAGGATTGTTTCTAATATCTTTCTTCATATGAGAATTAGTTTTGTGGTTGAATTACTGCCAGGGCGGAGGAGCTGTGAAAATGTGCAACTCTCATTAAAAAGTATTATAGTATAGTTTTGCCGGCTTAGTAATACAGAACATACTCATCCCATGTAGCTGCAGCCACAACCAGTATCTTTTACTGTGCTGCTTTTTATGAGCTCCCTTTTACAAAGGCTGTGTGAATGACTGACAGCTTCGGTCAGTTATCAAAAAGAAAGTTCAGAGTTCTATTAATTAAAATAATCTTGCATGCTGAACCAAAAATCTGAGAGGTGTTGTCCTGGACAAAAGCCTGAACAGAGGCTAATGACAAGCAGATTGCATTCAGTTTGAAACAAATATTTTGTCTCTGTGCTTGTAAGTAAACAAGCGGAATGAGAGATTTACAGGAGACAGTGGTGAGGGACATAGTTTGAAGAGAAGTTTGGACTGGATATATGGAAAAATTTCTTCACTGTGAGAAGAGTCTAACAGTGGAAAAGGTTGCTTACACAGGCTGTGCAGCTTTCATACTTGTAGGCTTTTAAGGTCTAAGGCACTGAGAAACCTAGTCTCATCTCATAGCTGACCAAGGAGGAAGTTCAAGTATTTCAATTTGAGTGACCTCAAATTAAGACTGGAAATAGCATCAGTGCTTCCTACTGCAGTATCTGTGGTCAATGTAAGTGACAAGCCACTAACGGCCATGTTATACAATGGTCTGGACTCAGCTGGTTTCACTTACAACTGATGGCACTGTCATATTTCATTAAAGAAATTATTTGGAGCAAGAATGGGAATCACAGCCTTTCTAGCTGCCAAGTAAGTGTGCTGGGAGTTAAAACAGTATTAAGCTGTGAAGCCAGTCTCTCTGGCTCCATTTGCTTTAATATTTAAAAAGAATAGGAAAAATAAGGAGTGAAAGAATGTTGGTATCTAATAGCAGTGTGTTTAGCATGCACTTGAAATGTCCTGTTTTAGACTTTCAAGACAGAATGATCCCGTTTCTCCCCTTTTCTATCAGAGCAAGTCATATCTATGCTGAACTCATGCCTAGACTCTTCCTTTTACCCCCTACCCCATTTTGCAAAGGAACATCCCTGATAAGTAAGATCTGATCTTTCTTGTGGCTCCATGAGTTTTGTTTACCATGCATAAAAAGGCCATATTTGTTCCAGTCTTGTGTTTCGTTTCTAAGATCAAGAATTCTGAAGATGTAAAACAGAGACAGAATGTAAAAAAAAAAAAAAAAAAAAAGTCAAAACCCAGCAACAAACAAACAAAAAATGTGTCATTTCTGGGAAACCATAGAATTTCACAGCTGTGAGGCCAGAAGAAATTAGACTACATAAGCTTTAATAACAGTCATGTTTATGCAAGAAAGAAACTTTATTGGGACTGTGCCTTGGGTATGCTTAAAGAAGTGGTAGTTGTGGAAGCATCAGGTTCAACTGATGCCCTACAAGGATAACCTTGCATTGCAATTAGAGTGTCTGCAGTTCATCAGCTCAGTAACAGAGCAATGCAAGGATTTTTGATTATTTCTATCAGAGACGCAGACTGATAAAATAGTCCACTACAGAAATTATTTAATCAAAATACCTATTTAGTGATCAATGGTTGAAAACCAGTAAAACTGTAATTAAATAACTGTGAGGATAAATATCTTAGTTAAGAACTTGCAGTTTCAGATTGCCTAATCAGCATGTCTTTGGAAAAGTCTGTGATCCAGGTATTGACTTGACAGTCTACTTGACTATTGTCAGCAGTATTACTGTTCCAGGAATCTCAGTGCCTGAAAAAAGTGCAGTCAAGTGTCTGTTAACCAGACTTTCATTCCATGTCACCAGTCCTATAGGTCAGAAAGATTTTTAAGCTTCATTTGTTTATTACATAAATGTTACTTTGAACTAATTGAATGCACTATTACTTTTAATGAAAACACTTTTATGCTACTTAGCCTGACTGGAAGGAATACAACACTTTTGGAATCACAAATAATTTGAAATCATAGACTAAATTCACCCAATTTAGTAAAAATACTGTGAAGATTGAAATTATATGCTGAAACAATAAATTCTATTCTAAAACAATAAAGAACAACTTGACAACCAAAAAATGTTTGATAAGAATAAGTATTCCTGCACTCAATCTCAGAAAATAAATGCAAGTGTAGTACGTATAGCCTTTTTCATCCTTCCCTGTAGTATAATCTGTTTTAATGGCATTACAGGAGTAGTGAGTAACAGAGAATATTTGTTAACAAAGACACTGAAGGAATAGGATGAAGCTGAAATCAGTTTTATAGTATGACATACACTTGTTTAATGGGAAATTGAAAATTTTGTTGTGATGAGTTCAAAGCTTAATCACACAGATCTTTTTGTATAGTGAAGCATGGTATGTGAGGTTTTGAACATGATAATGAAAACTAACCCCAAACATCCATCATTAGACATTCAGATGAGAACATGTTTTGTTGGTTTTTTTTTCCCCCATTTTAGCCATTAGTCACCAGCAAGCGGGTAAGCATTCCCACATTCCAATTCTGTCTGAATCACTTCAAACAATTTCAGTGTGTCTGATGAAAAACCCAAGAAAGAAATTTTTGCTGACATTGAAACCAGACAGTCATACTGAAGGTTCAGTGGACATCAGCTGTCTGATAACTTTGCCATGAGCTGCATGCTTCCTTTTATCTGTGGGATTCGTTTATCACGTAATTGTCCTTACTCAATTTTAGTCACAATTTGCCAAGTTTGGTGGTTTTTATCTTTTTGTCTAACTTTACAAAGAGGTATAACTAGAAATTTTAATGTAACAGAATGCAGCTTTAGTCCTATCCTATTCTGCATATCTACAGCTCTTAGCTCAAACCTGCAACTTATGTGAACTGGACTGAAGCAGCAGTTAATGCTCCATTGATTCATAATTACAATTTCCAATACAACAGAATCATGAGAAAGCAGAGATTAGATAGACGTTGGTTGGTTGTGGCTTGGTGATGGTGGATGAAGCTCGTGGGGAATGTGCAGTATTTGCTGCAATTCAAAAAGACACCAAGTCTTCCAGGTCCAGGACCTGCTATAGTTGTGTGCAAAAGAGTGTGCAAGGGAGAGAGATTATGAATAAACATTTTAGTTTGTGTTCTACATTTCCTGGTTGTAAAGTTTTCTGTTTAAGAAAGTAACTATTTTACTTTATGTTCCAGTAAACAGTGACTTTTGAAATTGAAAGCCTTTTGTCCTCTTTGGGCCTTGAAAGAAGATCCTGTAAGAGAGCAATATCTATAATAAGATCTAGACAGACACAATCAAAGACTTTTTATTTGTCCAGGCTTCTGAAACATAGGCCAGTGCAATTAATTCTTACATTTCTCTGTGGCTTTCTTTTAGTGTGGAATATTGTAATGAAAATATATGAAGAGTTATTATGCCTATCCTTTCCAAAATAATAAATGCAAGAGTACAGTAAGTATGATTTTTTCATATTACAGGTGGACATAAACATACAAGTATCTTTCATTCCTAGTTCTTCAGTTTACATACACTTACCTTCAGTACAGTTAAAGAACCTCAGTAACTTCAGTGCACCTACTCTTAATAGTAGACTTAGTCATACATATTTAACATTTCAATGCCTTTGTAGCTGCTGAATCTTTATTTGTTTTGACCTCGGATTTTCAATAGGAAGTGGATATTAGGATGGTGAAGAAAAAAGAAAAGCAAGATCTTTCTTTTGAAGTAAACTCATTGCAAGATAAGTACTAGCAGAAGTACTTTACTAATGCATTTTTTGTTGAGTTATTCACAGCTTTATAGTATATAGGGAACATATGGACGAATGTAAATTCAACAGCATATGATGGTGTAAATTCAACAGCTAATTTTTTTTTAATGTGTGCGACTTTAAAGATCACTCATCTGGGCTTCTTATAAATGAGCACTTCTCAAAGTTTTTGTGTTTGTTTTCCTTTCTCTTGGATTTGCCTTGCCTCCCAAATACTGTTTGTTGAGTTTTTGTTTTTTTTTTTTTTCATTCTTTAATTATAAGACTTCTGTTAATGTCAATAACTAAAGCTAAATCAGAAGGGAACAAGCTTAATTCATTAAAAAGAACAAACATTGCCCTTCTACAGTTTTGTGGGGATGAGCATAGCTCTTCACATGTACATTCAGTTAGTCGGTTTTGTATTTGGGAAATATCTTTTAGTTATCTGGCTGCTTGCATTTGAAATGCCAAAAGGAAGCTGTTATGAAATCAGCCTGGGTTACTCAATTTTGATTTGTTCAAAAAGACTATTAGTTTTGGGGGATTGTGGATGTTCATAAGACAAGAGTAGCTGGTACAGGGAGACAGCAGCAGACACCTCTGTATATGCAATTACAAATTGCATGCTGCATGCTGCAGAGCTCCAAGTAGACATGTATAGAGATGTGTCCTAAAGAACTAAAATTTTCTTGTTTTTTTTTAATGTAAACCAAATACTCAATGAATTCATTCTCTTTTTTTGTACTTCAACTCAGAATATCAAAAGAATGCCTCCTTTTCAGACAACAGCTACCAATGGCAAGCAGTCATTGCTATTAGTTCCGTGTCTGATCCCTGTTATGTTCTCAGAATTATAGTCTTGGCAGTCCAGGTTCTTAAATTTTGCTCTTGAAACTCTAGTGTGGGCTAAAATGGTCAATCAAATTTAAGTCAATATTTTCTGTGTTTCACAGAATACCCTTTCTGACAGTACTTTTCAGATAAGATCCCTTCACATATGACAAGCAATGTGTCAACTATTTCTTACTTCAATCATTTCAGTCAGTACTGTTGCAGCCAAAATGACTTGATGTGGGGAATTTAATTTATTGCCAACTAGCATAAAAATTTAATTACTGATTTGGATCTTGGGAAGCAAACAAAAAAACCCAAACATTCAAAACTGGTAAAAACTGTTTCCTCTCCTTTTTCCACACTCATCTTGACTCTGGACACCTCCCCTCCTCCTTTATAATTGCCATTCACTTCAATGAGGCAATGAGCAGTGCAGGAGTTTATGGTCAGTACATTGCAGTTTCTTTTTGCTGCTTCTTTCTTCTCACTCTCTTAATATGCTCTGGCATAGCTCCTTCATAGGCTGCAGTCCCTTTGGTGGTGTGAGGAGAGGAGAGTCAGAAAAGAAAGGTAAAACCTGTGGGTTAAGAACTGTCTAATAATTGAAATAAAATAAAATATAATAATAATGTAATAATAATTGCAATTAAAAGGGAGACAATAAACCGAAAAATAAAATGCAAGAAACACAGGTGACACACAATACCTTATCAAAGTACAAATGCAATAGGATTGCTCACCACCTATTGACCAATGCCTAGCCTGTCCCTGAACAGCGACTGGTCCCTTTCAGGCAACTCCACCCAGTTTATACACTGGGAATGACGTGCTGTGGTATGGAATACCCCTTTGGCTAGTTTGGGTCAGGTGTCCTGTTTCTGCTCCCTCCCATCTTCTTGTGCCCCTCCTCACTGGCAGAGCATGACAAGGACTGAAAAGTCCTTAATCGGGGTAAGCACTACTGAGCAATAACTAAAACATCAGTGTGTTACCAATATTATTCTCATACTAAATTAAAAAACATAGCAGTGTACCAGCTACTAAGAAGAAAATTAAGTCTATCACAGCTGAAAACAGGACAGTAATGCTCCATTGGCCATAAGAAACTGATTATCAAGTTGATTATTTTATGGTTTTCTTATATTGTACTTTCTATAATCTTGTTTGTTTTTTTTTAATTAATTTTAGTTTCCAAGGTAATCCATAAAAATTTTTACTTGAAGTCAATGTAGTTTGGTGCAGATGGCTACTAAGAATGTTCTCAGTGGTATGAAAGCTCACTTTATTTAGGGAAGCATTAACTTGAATCTAATAGGTGATAGAAACACTGGAATACAAATATAGTCTGATTTTGGAGGTGACATCCCATCCTGAGATTGAAGAAAAGATATATCCTTTGCTATTTTCCTGTTAAATTTATCATCCTGTAGCTCAATCCTGTTTAAATGGAGGCTTAAGTGAATATTATTCTATGGAAAACAAATACGGGTAACTTGGCTCACTTTCATGGAGTGAGCTCCCTGAGATGAGTCAGTTCTTCCTGCAAAGAAACTGAGATCTTCCATGTGAAGAGCAGCAGTATAATAGAGTTTAATGTGCAATTGGTTATAACATGGTTTGGACATCTGACATTTCTGCACACATTTAAAGATTTTAGCCCTAATCTGTTGTCAACATTATCTACTGAAACACTGATAAAAATTTGTCTATTTTCAAGTTTCTGTATTTGTTGTTCTGACATTTAATATGCAGAAGATTACTAAATATAGCTTATTTTGTATGTTTTTCTCTCAGGAACAGGCTTTCTCTTTATGAAACGCAGATTTGTTAGAAGCTACTTGCACTGTGTTTAATATAGATGGTGTTTCACTCTGAATCTGAAGAAAATGATATAACTGTTTACAAATACTGAATTTGAAACAGAGCTGTCTACAGCATTTTTTGAGTAACTAACCCTATCAGAAGACTTTGAAAAATTAGCTTTGTTTTAAACTGATCTTAATGTAAATGCTATAAAATAGAACTAAAAATTCTTTCCAACTTCATGTAACTATATCATTATTGGAAAAAAGACTATCAGCAACCCTTTGCGTTTGATATTCTAGCCATTAATTTATAGTTGATCCTAACTTTTGGGTAGTTTTGCTTCAAGATGAAGCGATGCACTGGAATACAAGTTCCTACAAAATAAAGTAATACTGGAGTTTTCCTCTGTAACAGCTGTCTGACATCCATCACAAAAAACAGGTGTTACTTTTTTTCCAGTTTTCCATCCTTCTGTGGAAGAGTTTCAGCCCAGTTTCAATGGACTTCCATCCAGTAACGTCAGTGTAAGGATTTCTATATATTGCTAAGGCATTTTAGAAGCAGATACTCTTTTTTGATGCTGATGTTTAGTAGACATGGCAAGCAAATGACATCTTTGGTACTGCTTCAGACATACGCTTTATATCCCCAGAGCCTGAATATTTAGTGTGTGACACAGTCTTAATTTTTTACTACCTTATCTCCAAGTACTTAAGATAAGTAAG
The DNA here is from genome assembly GCF_034315485.1 of Pezoporus occidentalis. Taxonomy (NCBI): domain Eukaryota; kingdom Metazoa; phylum Chordata; class Aves; order Psittaciformes; family Psittacidae; genus Pezoporus; species Pezoporus occidentalis. The sequence continues at coordinate 1,004,460 of NW_026913855.1, forward strand.
TTTATATGATTATATTTACATCATGAGTTTATATGATCACATTTAACAAAGAGCAGACTGAGGCAAATATCAGGGAAAAAATGCATTCTTTTGTAAGGCTACATTCTTGATCTTTTTTATAATGCACTGCTTACCCATAAGAACAAATGTATGAAAAATATTTTAATGAAAACAATTATTTTCCATCTGAACTGAATTTTGTATAAATTTGGTAATTAACAAGAACACATGAATTCATAGATACAACAAACCCTTTCATATTCAGGAATCCAGATGCCATTTTTATCTGTTGTTATTAAAATAATATCAGTAAGAATAAAATTTCAAAGCTTTTGTGGTATTTAATTGAATTTAAGAGATATAATACTTTTTGTGGCAATGTACAGCATGTGCATGGTTGTAATATTCAATAATGATTTATTCTATATGGTAAATTGGGGCATAAAACATAAGTTTCATAAAGAGATGTTGATCCTACTGGAAGCATGCAGAAAATGGAAAGCCTTAAACCATGCTCTTTTAAAACTACTACTTCTCTTATATAAAATGATATTTGTAAGATACATTATTTATTTTAAAACTTACCAACAGTGTAAAATTTTAATATTCACATTAAAATGTGGTAAAACATCAAACCACAATTATTAGTTCTCTACATTTGTTATTTCTTGTGATTTACAGCATAAATTATTTTCTGTACAACTTGCTGATATACTTCAGTGTCAAGTGTTCTAGTAGTTTAAACTCATCTTTGCTACCAGTAAGCTTGTGGTCCAAGGCTATGCTTTCATCCAGGCTTTGCTCCTGAGTTAGATGAGGTATTCCTCCAAAAAAATGATGATCCTACTGTCATGTGCAAGCACGAGTATATTTTTCTCTTATCCCCCTTCCCATTTTTTAATGCAGGAAATATTTTAATAAGAGGTGGCATTTTCAGTAGTAGTATTTTTATTTGCTTGATTCTAGTGCTAAGAGATACTTTATGATAATGTCACTGCAAGGTAAAACATCTTTATCAACAGAGCTGATTATATTAAGGTGATCTCCAAGAAATAATAATTAGACGCGAATACTTATCAGAATACCTTTTATGTAGGGGGGGAAATTATTAGTGGCTTTCGGTTTTAGAATAAAAGATATAAGACATAATTGTTTAAGAATACTGGTTTTGTTGAACATGTTTAAAAATTCAAGATGTGTTAATGGTACAAATGGTTTGCATACTACATGTAATTTTGAAAGTACACTTTTCTCATTGTAGGATGGAGGATGTGGTAAAGAAAACTCCCTAACATATCCTGAAGATAAAAACAACCTGCATTGTTCATAATGTGGGACAGTTCCTGGATATTTAAAAGATACTGCTAAAGACTATAGCTATTAGTACAGAATTACTACCAATATAAACAAGTAACCAATGTAAAATATTACAGATAAATATTCTAAAATTTATAAAAGCTCAGGCAAGACTTCATCTGCTTTCTCTCATGAGTCTTGACCTTGGGTTAATATATTCTGGGTCCAAGAATAATTAAAAACTGCATTAGTTTAAATTGTTCTGTATATATTAAAAGGTTTTAGATAGGCAAGAAAATCGGATTGAGCAGCATCACCTGTAATAAGGGAGACAATGTATCCTTTCACTACAAAATGTTGGTTTGAGGCATATTTGTCTTCAGCCTTTTGGCCTAAAGCTTCCTAGCCCTAAGATTGCTCTTTTTTTCATAAGATTTTCCAAACTGAATCACCAGACAAAAAAGGAAAAAAAGGATTTTTTTTTTCCTGTAATATTAGAAAAAAATAAAAATTCACTGAAATTTTGAAGAAAAAAAAATGTTAGATTTTACTGAGAGGGAGTTTTCTGTGTGCTGAAGGGAAAACCAGTCTATCTATGAGGAAAAGCTTAGTCAGCAGTCCTTACAGGAAGCTTCTGAGGAACATGGGTAGGTGGAGCTGGAACATGGGGCAAGAAGTGGCTCAAGCTGGAACATGAAAGGTAACCTGGAACAGTTTCCTCAAGGAGAAGCTAGCCAGAAATCTGTCCCAGTAAGGGACATCAACAGCTCATCTAATCAATTTTGAGGTTTCCAAATCTCACTATTGCCTCTTATCTACAAACAAGGAACCCACTGCTAAGGTCTGTTATCTCCCTGAAGTACTTTTCCAAGCAGAAGATAAGCAAGCACTGCTACCAACATTCCTGATTGAACAAGTGGTGTGTTGGCTTTAGAGTTTCTAGCCCTTTTTCCCCTAGTGGATTGCAAGAAGTTACCACCTAATTTAATGCTGATTGAAGTCATGTATTAAAAATAGCAGATTAACGCACAAAAATTTACTCCTGAGGTTGTAGGCCAAGCATTCAAAAGTTGCTAAAAATTAGTTAGTTGCCTATGTGGTATTTATTATCCATATGCATAGGCTTAATTATTATTTTATTGTCTAATATTGTGCGTCCTAATGTACCCAAATCAATTTGTATATGCTCTGGGGAAAGCTTAATTATAAAGCCACTGCCTTACTTTTTGCAGCAATTAGAAAATGTGCAGGAGAAGAAACATGACTTGGTAGTTAAGCCAGACAGGTGTTTTCCTTGGAGTACTCAGTGGCATTCTTGTCTGTTCCAAAGACTGCATGAATTCAAGATAAATAATTTGCAGGTAGTCACCTGGTGGAGTGCTTGACTTTGGTTGCTTAAGGGAGACACTGGCTGGGTCACAGGCTGCAATGGTCTAACTATTCTGAAGAAAAAGAATCGGTTTTGCACAGGCACACTGGGTATGCAGACTAATGAATACTCTTTAGGGTCTATCCACTATTAGAAATAGGGTACAGATATTCTTATCAGCCATTACTTTAAACACGTACTATAAAACTAAGCTAATATCTGTAAAACACTTGAATGTTGAATGGTGGGACACACAAAAGAGTATATGAAGTATTTGGTTCTACTAATTACCACCACCACCACCACAAGGTAAAAAAAAAAAAAAAAAGAAAGGAGGGGCTCCTTTGCCTGGTGTGTAGTTAAAGGAAAATGAAGGAATCTATTTAAACTGATAGCCCCTGGAGAATTGAGAGCTTAAAAATCTAAGAATCTCTACTAAGGCTTCTCTGCTGTGCTTTTTATTTATATCAGCAGTGAATGGTATTTTATTTGACTGCTGAAGCTGAAGTAATAGGCTTAATTTCAGCAGGTCATCATGAGAGATCAGTTTATGCAGGGCTTGCTGTAAGTCAGTCTGTTTTTGCAAATTAGATAGCTTTAATGTTTGTGCAGTGGATACCACAGCTTTGAAAGGATTTAAGCTGTTCTTTCTTGATAGTATAATTTAGGGTTCTGATATGAAACTCTGATAAAGTTTATTTTAGAATTATTCCAAGACATGTTGTGAAACAGTTTCCATGACAGCTTACTTCAATCTTTAAAGGCACTATATGCTAAATAAAATAACATATCCAACATTGATCCTATTTTTATTCCTCATAACTTTCACAAGATAATTGATTTTTATTCATTTAAATAATTTCAAAAGGAAACTCAAAGTACAACAGGGGGCAGTATGAAATATAAGGATTTTTTAAACTGCTAATTATTTTCCTCTTCAGATAACTGTCTTGAATACAAAAATAGAACAGTTTTAACAGAGCAGAATATACATATCTTTATAGAATAAACCTCCCAGATTTATAGTAATTAGGTAGTAGACTCAGACTCTATGCTCATAAATCATGAAAACTCAAAAGTTAGAAGCCTCCTCAGTTGCTTCAGTAGAAGCAAAAGACTTAACTGCATTGAATAATCACTTTCTCTAAATTTCAAACTAAAGTTTGTGCTAAGTCCTAGAACCTTTCCTTGTTTTTCTGTTATGAAAATATTCCTATATATCTGTTACTTTACGTAGACATTTAAGGAGAGATTATATCTTGCACAAGGCTGTCTATAGATTCCTTCAGTTTGACTTTCAGGGCTAAAGGTCAGATTAAAACATCAATTGCTAATCTTTCCATGTGGATTGTTACTTCTGGAATTTATGCTTCCCTACCTTGCTTGTATCACAACAGCCCAACTTTTCTGCCTGGGGCTTAGCATAATGGTGAGGTTTGAATTAGAGGTAAAGTGAAAGTATATTTCACAGTAACAGTGATTCCTCTCACGCCCATGTGAATACTGCATGCATCTGTTACCATTATTCTGTTCTGTGGAAAAAATAAGTAGTTGTTTCCAGGGCTATCAATCCAACTTTTATCCTAAGTATTAGATATGCTTTGGTGAGATCTTGAATCCATTTGTGTAGCTGTTTTAATGCCCACCAGCTACTACATCTAACTTAAATATAGATGCTGAGACACTAGCTTATGTGAAACAGTTGTTCCAGACTCTACTGAAGGCTAAATTTAAAAAAAAGGTTCCTTTTTTATCACATGTGTGATCTCGGGTTTATTTGCAACACTCATCTCTAGAATGAAAGCGAAGACATATGTATACTAGAGATGCAGACATCTAAAACCGGCTCAGCTTCCAAAATTCTGTAAGCAAATGTATTCTTTTCAGAGATTGTGTTCTAAGCAACAAATTATAAAACGAACATGTTTGAGTACTATGGAGCTATTTTATTAAAACTGAAAAGGAACTGTGCATATGAAGGTTTAGACACTTGAAAAGCAGGAGAATTGAAAGCTAAGGTAGCATGGAAGCTTTAGGCTTTCTACAGTGCCAAGCAGCAAATTTTCAGAGAACACATCAAGCTAAACTTAGCAGGAAGTGTATGAAGACTATGAGCATGCTTTCATTTTTGTACCTCATGAATATTTATTTAGTGGTTTTCAGAAGATATACAGAAGAATAAAAAAAGAATAAAATGAGTTAACAAAAATCATCGTGTAAGTCAGTGTCAGTAGCAATGTTTAGATGTTCAATTTGACTTGAACTTTGATTTTTATTTAGAATTTCTTCTGGGATGTGGGCTGCATATTTTGAAAGATTTGGGGAGGATTTGCTTTGGCTGTAATAGTAAATCTAAAATAGTCTAATAACTGTTACTTATGTTGTTTGAACATTTTATTTAGTCTCCATTTCAAGGCAAAAGTTCTGGTGCAACTGAAACTGATGCTGAGGAAGTTCAGAGTTCCAAAATGCTCAGTTCTTCTAGGGGTGGGGATTTGAGGGAAAGAGAGGAAAGCAAGAAGGTTATGTATGAGCCTTGCATTTTATTTTCCTGTAAATTTTCAGTCTTAAGGGGGTAATATTATCCATCAAAGGAAGAACATTTTTTAGAAAAGATTAAGTCTCTCTCTTCAAGTAAGAAAATCCTTGCAAATTTTTTGTTGGGTTTTGTTGTTGTTTTCTTTTTTTCACCTCTAGATCTTCTGAAGTGGAAGTATTGCCAGTTGCTAAGCAGTTTAAAGGTTATTAAGCTTCTAAAAAGTAAAGTATGGGCAATTTCTGAATATGAGGTTCAGAGAACTGTACTCTTCAAGGTCAAGCAGCCTCTTGAGGATTGTAGTAGTTATTCCCCTTGATAGCAGTTACACTGTCATTAGCACCCTTCTCACAGTTTTAAAATATTTTAGGATAGACTGGTGAACTAAGGCTGGTTAATAGATAAAACCTATCTTATTATAGTACCAAAAGGCAAGAAGCTGATTGTTGTAGTGAAGTTTATGATTGTGATGATAAGTATCATTATCACCTATCATGTATAAGTGAAACATAAGTGACACAACCATCTGTGGAGATATTTTGAAGTGTAGATGTGGTGCTTAGAGATGTGGTTTAGTAACAGACTTTGTAATTTTATGTTTATTGTTGAACTGAATAATCTTAGGTCTTTTCCAGCATAAATGATTCCGTGAAGATATTGGTATATGTTCAAACTCAGGTGTGCTTTCCTAGGACTGTTTAATCTGATGTTTTGCAGACAGACCAGACTCAGACAAGGTCCAGCACTGGATTTTTATGGTTTGGAGAGTAATTCAGAAGTATTCTCACTGCACCTTGATTTAAGTATGTAGTTTGTCACATTTGCCATCACTGGGGCTCTACATGAGAATGAGGGATGTAAATAAATGCTCATTGCTGTAGAGCTGCCCTGTTAGAAGTGGAGTTTTGAAGTGATAATTCCTAAATGTTTAGGAAAAAGTTGCATAAAAGCATCTGGTAAAGCCTAGAGATGTTTGTGGTGAAGAAGATTAAATATAACATCTGCTGTGTAGAGGATGAAAAAGAATATGCAGCACAGTTGATATCTCTAGGAAATAATGTGAAAGTGAAAATAATGAATCCAAACGTAAGTATGAAAAGCAATCAATATATCATTATAAGTAGGAAATTTAATTTCGGTAGTGTGTTTTACACCTTTTGAATATACTATGGATATACTATGAAGCAAGTCTTCAGATTTGAAAGGCCAGATTTTGTAGGTTTTGACCATTTGTATACCACAGATTCCTAAAATACCTCTCAAAGAGAGGCAGTTTCTTCTTACAAATCATAATGTTTCTCCACTTCAAATGATTTTCTTAACACTGAAAAGCATTAGCTGTCTATTCTTGCTTGCTAAATTGGTTTTTCTTTTGGAGTGTCTACTTCAGCTGAAGGAACAAATTTTCTTGTCTGAATTATTTGTGAGGAAAAAAAACATTTAGTGACCTCCAGTGGTTCTTCTGCACGTCAATGAGTCTTTTGCAGTTTTAGAAGAATAGATAAAACCTGTGCCTTCCTCTGCAATGGAGCTGTGTCCTGAACCCTTACCTTTTTTCACACAGAATGGGAGTGTGGAAGTCCACACCCCAAATGACACCATTTCACATCTCAGTATGGCACCACTGCATCTCTCTCTAAGTACCCAGAGTAGTAAACAGCCTAGTAATGGGTCATTGACCTTGCACCACATCTGAAGGAAGTTTGCTCTGAGAATATGAAAGAAGCTCAAGCAGAGTATCTGGTATAAATGCCATCTCCCTTTTGGGGCCTCACTTAGCATTAATTTCACTTGCAAGGGACATGTAGTGAACATTTTAAAATCTAGTAAACATGTTCTGCCTGTTTCCTGTTCTAGGCTCAGCACAAGAGCTAACACTCTCCAAACTTGATCTGAATCAGAAAGACAAAAAGCAGAAGCACATTAATTTTGCTCACCCTCTCAAAGACCCCTTCCTGGGGTCATCAGGTCACATCTTTATCTCCCATTTACCAGATTTACCAGAGGAAATATCTGGCCATCTTCAACAATTGTCAGGCAAGCTTCTTTCCAAACTAATGAGAGGCCTGCCTTCTTAAAACCTCCTAAACCTCCTAAAACCTCCTAAAAGATATGTTCTTAATTCTGAATTCCTTGGCATATTGCATCCTGATTGTCCCTGATTGTCTTCTGTGTAGTTTTCAGAGGGAGAAACTAGCATTCAATCAGTTCTCCTAAAAAACGCTCTTAGTTATTAAGCAACATTTTTTATTCGACTCTACTCTTAAATTGCCTAAAAGACATACAGTTTTGCAGAACTCTAGTTTGTGCAATTGTATTCTTTCAAGATGTCACCCTAAAGTTATGAAAGCTGTCACTGCAGATTAGCAACTGTTCTGCTTTGAGAAATATCAGAATACACTGAAGACTAATATTTTCTAATTTCTGGCGTTCTAAATCTAAACATTAAATTCAAAGCTGTCATTCAATGTATAGCTGAATTTAGCCCACTTAGTTTGAAACCCAGACAAAATAAGCAAGATTTTTTAAAAATCCACAAAGAAGACTAAATTTCATGCGCAATTATAGAAAAATAAATCTGAGTATGAACACAGATACCTCTGAAGAGAGACCAATTAGAATTACATTTCTCAACTATTCTGAAAGAATTAGAACAGGTTAGTTAAAGGTCATCACTCTCTTTCTGCCTGACATTTCCTTCTTCCTTATAAAGTGATTAAGTTATAAGCCCCATAGTTCAAACCAAAGGGAGTATTTATTCCTTTTGGTTTTAGTCATTTTGCTTAATATTACTCTTTCAACATAAAAATAAGTGATTGTGACAGAAGTTGGTTTAATTTATTAATTTAATTACTGGCTGCCAGCCTTGTTCTAAATTTCAGCACACTTCCATTTTTGTGCACTGAAGTTAATGTGATTTAATTTGGCTATTTCTTGCTCTGTATCAAGAACAACATTTTAGCTCAGTAGGTAAAACAATGGTGTTATTAGCACAGGCATTAAGTTAGTCAAGCTCCATTTCATATTAAAATTTCATTTAGAAACTGTATGCAGTCAAAGTTCTACTTGTTTTCTAACAAAGTGTGAAGCTAGTCACAGCAAGAGTTCTAGTGTATATATTATATCTGGATGGTTATCTTGCCAATAAGATGATAAATTTTTGGCATTTCACCAGCTTTTAAACATCATGCTGTTGTTTGAAAGTCCTCAAAGAGACAAGTTGTCTTATTGTGGAACTCACCTCCTAACGTGAATGAACTTCCTCAGATGGTATAGTTATATGCATATACGAATATATGTACAGTTTTCCATAAAATCCAGTAGATAAAATGACTGGTATAAATACTTATTTTGTTACTACATCTCATACCATACTAAAATATAAAATGTATTTATGTCACAATTTTGAGGGCCTGGTCAGCACTCAAAGCATTAAGAAGGATTTCTTAGGGCTGATCCTGACTCCACCTATATTCTTAAACAAAAAGTCTACATAAAGATATATTGAAAACATGCTCTGTATGACTGCTGCACTTTCACAGTTCAATCTCATTGATGAGTATTTATTTGCATACCCGCTTTGGAAAATATCTCAAAAATTAGAATGTTCTTTCTATTTCAGGTTGAGTCTCCAAGTTTTTGCTTGCTTATTTTTATAAACAAAGTCTATTCTCTAAGACAAACTGTATAGGAAACATCTTTCATTGTGTCCACTAAAATCAGAGGGTTTTAGGATAAAATATGGAAGCTAGTGAAAAGAGATACATTTCTAGCTAAGCTGCAAGGGTAGTAGTTTTGCCCCTTAGCAGACACAGAACTGTCTTTGCTCAGTTAATCTTCCTGCAAATCAATGACATCTTTTTGGTCAGAAAACAGTAGCTCTATTGCAGGCATGAATGTTGCAATCTTGAGAAGAAAAGGATCCAAAAGAAAGAACCTTCTGATTATCAGAAATCATCAAACATTTTCATTATTGGCATACCAAGAAGGTACAGGCTGTGAAACTTTTTGCTAAATGATCAGTACCATACACAAAGAAACAAGTCGCTTTCAAATTTGGGCCATCCCAACAGATGTTTCTTATTGAAACATTCAGTATAAGATTTTTTCTAATGTTTTCTAAGAGTTGATTGAATTTAAGGGCTGGACATATATATTAAACATTTTAGATCTTTTAATAATTTTTTAGTTCACAGTGGGGTGTAGAAAAGTGAAAAATACCATTTTGTAATACTTTAATACAAATGAAAAATTTAGCCTAAGCCAGGTATGCTTGATCATACACCAGGTAGGCTACTGGCTTGAATAAAAAGCAGTACCTGGACTGTTTCATCTATTCACTTCTCATGTTAATCACTCTGTCAATAATAGTTGTACATAAGTTCTTCAAGTGCTGAAATAGCCATCCAAAGAATTGAAAGCTGCATTATCTGCCATTCTTAGCATGTAAAGACTTAGGTAGTCCAATTAATGCAACCTCATATAGGTGGCAGAGTACATCTGTATCTTTGACTTCATTTTCTCATTGTGGTATCTTACGTGCTGAGTGCTTTCAGTAAACATTTAATTTAATTTCTTAAGAAATCTGCTTACTCTCTCTTCCAATTCTGTTTTATTGGTTGTGCTAGAAAATGTATATTGTTAAGGAAAAATTTAATGCCAAGTGTTGCTACAGACACTTAACGCTTTTTGAGTGGGCTTGGGTGGAATAACAGCACTTACATAATTAAGTAGCAGATGTATATACAGGTGTTTTGAAGCTGTACTAGTTGTAACCTCTTTTTCAAGTAAAGAATTCAAAGTTTACCTGTGTCCATTAATAATTCTTCTTCACAGTGATATGTCACTGTCCTGTGCAAGTCTCTTATATCAAAAATCATTTTCACGTCACCCCACTTTACAGATGAACAGCTATAACACAGAGACTGGAGGCAGAACAAAGTGGGAATCACTCTGAATTTGTTGTATGGCAGCATACACTCAGCTGCTCACTAAAGAGCCATAGAAGCTTTTACTATTCTAAATGAGAGAATCTTTTAATTGTGTTTTTTTTTTCCTGGATTAGAAGGCAAGACATAAGTGTTAGTCCTACTACACTTAAACTCCAAGACCTGAAAGTGCTGATCATAGGCTTTTATATGTTCTCAAAAGTTCCATTTGTATGACATGTAAGCATTGGGTTTGGTGGTTTATTTCTGGTCTCGGAGATGACTTAACTTTCAATGAATGTCCTAGCTTCCAGCTCGGAAAGCAAAAGTAATTTCTTGTCACAGAATGAATGTCCTCCCTAGTAAGGTATGAGAAATTTTATTCAAATAAACTGGATAGGCCTCTAAGTAGGTTGACATGCTTAAAAGTAACATGGAATTATAGTCATGGGCTATTTGTGTTTTAGCTAGTGCTGGGGTTGGGTTTTGGTTTTTTTTTCGACAGTGTAAAGAGCTGTATATGTTTTGCATAGGACTATGGTGAGTCTTCAAAGTTCTTTAAATGTGGATGTACTGGTTTAAATTCTTTTTACTTTATGGAGTTCTGAGATGAAAGCACACTGCATGATATTAGTTCTGTGGAGAAAGAAGTTTCTAATCTCAGCTTTTCCATTTTCTTTTAAGTTTAAGGGTAAAAAAGAAACAAGCATTCAGATACTGATTTCTTATTTTCAGTTGAGACTTTCCTGTGGTTTGCTGGAAAATGGTAAATACCATTCCAGTTGGAACTCCCTGAACCTGATAGTATGAGGAACAGAGGGCAACTATTGTACTCTTACAGTTCCTCAGGACTTGTAAAAGTGAGAAGCACATTTATCCCATCTTAGTTACTTGAAGCTGCCAAATTTTCTGTTAAAAGTTACATGGAAGTAGAAAATATCTAGAAGTAAAGCAAAGCTAGCTTTTTATAGGGATCAGAGTAGTTATGTATTGCTCTGGATTTACACATAAACTCTCAATGTAAGTACATGGCAGATTTGCTTACCCTAAAAATTAACTTATACAAGCCTTATAGTTGGGAGTTAAAGCACAGATTAATAAAGACTGTTAGATTCCCAGTTCCTCTTAGGCGCTTATTCCTTCCTGTAATCAGTATGTCTGATGCAGGCAGATGTGGGCTTACTCTGCCTGTACTACAAACTATTTAATAGAGTAAATCTGTTAGTGTAGCAGAGGGCCCAAGTTAAAGTATTCTGTCTACACAGCTTACAATTCAGCTCAGAGCTGATTTACATTTAGTTAAATAGGGGCAAAGGGAGCCTGCACCTTTCTCCAAACAAGCACTTAACAACCCCTGAGAAGTGGTTTCCGAATTATAGTAAGTGAACAATTAGCAGAGAGGTTACTTCAAAGAAGTCGGTGCATATTTCCTGAGCAATATATATCCTCTTGCATAGTGCCTAGCCCAGAGCTAGAAGGAATTGCTGCTACTATGGGAATCCTTGTCTCTGAGAGTGTGGGAGCTTTTTGCAGTCATTTTAGAGCTGCAAATGGTACCTTTCTTCTGAAGATGCACAGTGTGTTCAAGCTCAGTGATATTCATTAATGAAATAGAAACTTAAGGTATTGAAATAAGAACTCCTAAACCTGTATGCCAGTTCAGCTAGTGACAGATTTTGTGATTTGCTGTTCTTTTAGAGTGAATGCCCAGAAGAGGACAAATGGGATGGTGCAAATTCTGTACAATTCTGTATTAAGTTGCATTATGTTGAACTGTTGAAATTTAGACCTGATAAATGTTTGATTTGAGATAGATCTGGATTAATCATAGTAGAATTTTTATGAAAGAAAATAGAAAAAACAGCTCAAAAAAAAAAAAACCCCAAAACCAAATCCTGCTTTTCTTCACAATTTTCACAATTATTTTAGTAAATACTGGAAACAGGAAAAGCCAAGCATGTAGTGATAGGACAAGGGGTAATGGTTAAACTGAAACGGTTGACTCAGATTAGATAAATAGAAATTCTTCATCATGAGGTTGGTGAAGCACTGGAACAGGCTACCCAGAGAAGTTGTGGATGATTCATCCCTGGAAGCATTCAAAGCGCTCAGTGTATGGGTTTTGAGAACCTTGTCTACTGGAAGGTGTCCCTGCCCATGACAGAGAGGTTGCAACTAGATGATCTACAAGGTCCCTTGTAATACAAACCACTTGATTCTATGATAAACTAAAACTAAACTACTTTGCATACCATGAGCCAGTTTGAATTTGAAAAAGTCTTAACCATGAGTTCTGTAATTTGGCTTAAACTTAATTTGAGATTGACTTTTTATATAAAGTAAATATGTTCCTGCTCTCTTCACACAATCTCATGGCATTTCAAGTACGATGTTACTATGAACTGAATGCAGGGAAAAAAATAGGTACACTGTGACTGAAAATACAAATTACTGAGGATTAAGCTTACAGAACAAGTAGTTGTGGGTGGCTTGGTATGCCTGTTAACTTCACTGTTAATTTATGTCCTACTAATTTGTTCATGTAAGACTACCTTTTTTTCTTTTTTTGACCTCATATGTAATTTATTTCTTTACAGTTGCTAACTCAATAGATCAGCAGTTAAAAATTTTGCTTCTATTATGCAAACTGGTCACAAACCCCAGCATGCTTCACCTACACTTACCACCCCAGGACTTTCACCTGGGTTGTGATTGTTCCCTGTATTTGGCACTGGTAAGGCTGCACCTTAAATACTGTGTTCAGTTTTGGTCTCCTTACTATCAGAAAGACATTGAGGTGCTGGAATGGGCCCAGAGAAGGGCAACAAAGCTGGTGTAGGGTCTGGAGAACAACTCTTATGGGGAACGGCTGAGGGAACTGGCATTGTTTAGCCTGAAGAAAAGGAGGCTCAGTGGAGACCTTATTGCTCTGTACAGCTACCTGAAAGGAGCCTGTAGTGAGATGGGGGTTGGTCTCTTCTCTCAGGTAACAAATGACAGGACAAGAGGAAATGGCCTGAAGTTGTGTGAAGGAGGTTTATATTGGATAGTAGGAAAAATTACTTCATCAAAAGAGTTGTCAGGCACTGGAACAGGCTGCCCAGGTTGAGTCACCATCCCTGGAGGTATTTAGGTGTGGCTCAGGGACATGGCTTAGTGGTTGACTTGGCAGTTATTGTTGTATTTGGACTCAATGACTTTATAGTTTTTTTCCAGCCTAAATAGCCTAAATGATTCTATGATTCTGACAGTATTTCAACAAATCTCTGCTCCTTTATTTCCACTGAAGGGTCACCTGTAAAACAGGCAAAATGGAAAAAAAAATAAAATTCTTAGGATATATATAAAAGTTGTTTCCAACATTAGCTTTCTACATAGAATATGCTATGTGTATGCATTTTGTCTCAGATAAGTGCCATAATACCTTATAGTTGCTATGGTAACTAGAGAACAGCTGAGGTTTATTTTCTCTATATTTAGAAAAAAAAAACCTAAAATATCTAAACCAATTAAACCTCAATACTGCTGAGAATTTTAGCTAGAAAGGACCTATCAATTGTAATAAATGCTTTAAATTTATCCTTGAGGCATGCATACACAGGGGCACATCTGAGGAAACCTACAGACCTGACTGACAGCAGGTGTAAGCTGTGCAACGTATGGCCATGACGGGGCACATGAATTCAGGTGTAGCCCTAGGCTAGCTTCTGCTTTTAGATTACAGCCAGCTTGGCAAGTCTGTTGAAGGTACACGTTAATTATTCCTATTTCTGCCTTCACCTGCCCATACAGTTTCAGCTGGACATCCAAACTGCAAAATGGTTGGTCCCCCAAATTACTGGGGCATTGCAGATGTACTAAATACAGCTTTCAGCACCATTTGCTGTAGACCCTGCCACAGAGCACACATTGGAAGGGTTACAGGTCTCTATAGTTATGGGCACGTCAGGAAACCTTCAAAACGGTGAAAAAACATGGAAGATAAAGTATCGCAGGCAGTTTGACCTCTGATTAATCCCAGCTGATCTGAAGCTTTGTAAGGAAAGGAGACTTGCTAGGCACCATATACTTTCCACAAATTAAATGGAAATATATCAATGAGAATTCTGATTATAAATCAAGTGTGAAATGAAAATCGGTTTATGTGATGCTGAAAGACAGCATGAGTTGAAATGCTTTCCTGTACTCTCTGGAAATCCAGTTGCTTGCTTTTCCAAAGGCAATTGCATTTAATGAGTTTTGAAGTATTCTGGGTATTTTGCAGTTGTTTTTTCAGTACACAGAGTACTGAAACACATCCTGTGACTAGGCACTGATCAGGCAACATCTCTAAACTGTGCATAAACACTTTGCTAAAACTACAGTCTTGTAGGACCTGTGTGCTTAATTTGTGGATTCATTTAAACTTATCGGTACAGAGAGACTGAGTTGTACAAAATCGGAATTTTCTCCTTTATTTTACTGCAGATCTCCAGCTGAAAGCCTGCATAGCAGATAGGGCAGCTGTAGCTGCATGCTGGTACCTGTTCCTATTACTAAGGAGCTCAGAAAAAAAATGTATGTTCTCTATTTAAAAGCTGTTCTTTAAATAATAATTTTCTCTATTACCCCCTACTTCTTTAAAAGTTGTTTTAATTTAAAGATCCATTTGCCTGCTTTGATGGTGTACTTAAGGCATATTAATACTGAATATTTATTTTCTATTTATTTTTTTCTTTCCAAATATGGGCCAAGGTTGAAGAGAAACAGTACAAATTAGGCAGAATAACTGCTTAAATTATAGTTAACACTGGAACACTTGAGATTGCTAGTTACCTAGAGATCTAAAATATAATTACAAGCTTTCTTAATCTGTCAGTCCACATTGTTGGCCATGTCCAGTTTTGCGTGTAGTGCTGTATTAGGATACTCAGATATCATTCTCTGAAGGACATGAATATTTTCTTTATATATTTCAATCCCATGCATGCTCTGCAAATGGCAAAAAGGTAGAATGGGTACATATGAATTTGCAAAGAAGCAAAGCACATACTTCTATTTTTTTCCTTGGTTTACAACTTCTCTTCATCCAGAGCATTTTCAGAATCAGTGTCCCCATGCTTTCAATACAGGCAGATGGTATGGTTTTAAAGGGCAAGAAATTTTATTTTGAGGAAGAGGAAGATGTGATGGTATCGCTTTGCATGAATTCTGTGTACATTTTAAATGCAATTCTATGCAGTACAATATGGTGCTTTTTCCTAGGAGGGAATAAATAATGTGGGAAGGGAGTTTCCACTCTCAATCTCAGCACCTTTAGTCAGTTTGGTGTTATGGGTTTCAGCAACGTTAATACATGTCAGCTTCTGAACAAGCTTCCTCAGTAAAGGGCTGATATTCCCTTTTATCAATGTCCATGCTTATATTCAGTATAAGTGATCAATAAGAATGCTATGTACCAACTATAATAACCAGGACAGGCCAGTGTATGTATTCCTGAAAAAAATTGTGCAATACTCTGGTCCCTAAAAGTCATTCCAAGCCATTGTGTGGAAATGGCAGTGTCATATACAAGCTATTGTGTGTGTGTGAATCTGAATTTCTGAATCCTATTAAATCTGACATTACTTAACTTATTTTGTGGAAGGTGAACTTGAAATTATGTGTCTTTTTTACTTCTTCCAGTCTCTTCTTGTAGTCTCAGTTTTGCAGGGTTACCTAGGAAACTGACTGATATAGGTTTTGTGATTATAAGGAAGGAATAGATTTAGAAAGCACAGCTGCTTTCCTTCCATAGCTGCTGAACTTGTCTTTTCTCACTTGCTTTTTTGAAAGTGGAAGCATTTCTCCACCTGCTGGCTCTAAGGCAGATATTGCAGCCTTCTAAACAGAGAACTACATACAGATTGTGTATTACACAATAGACTACTTGTATAATAAAAGCCTGTTTGGGATTGACAGCATTTCCATCCTTACACTCAAAACCTGCTGCATTTGTAGTAAAGTAGTTTTGGAGTAGGATAACCTATTTTTAGTTCATTCAGTCTAGGGAACCGGATGTATTCCAACAGATAACATTTCTCCACATATCTCTATTACAAGTGTGACAATACTGTGAAGGCAGCCTGTGCTGTTCAAATGCAAGCAAATTATTTAGTACCAGTTCCTAGGCTTTTCCAGTGGCTCAGTTACCTACTTGTGTGGATAGTAAATTGTACAATACTTATAACCAGCAGGGTAATACTCATCCTCTGATAGGCAGGATCATAGTGAGTCAAACATTCAGGTATATTCCGAAATGTGCAAAGCCTACCATGATACAACAGAGATGTTCAAATTCGTTCTGGTTCTGGCAGCTACAAGCAGAAGATTAGGAAATGAAGGTGTATGCTATACAGCCTTTCTGCATCTCTGTGCTAGGTTTGGTTGTTTTGGTTATTTTGATTCATTTGTTTGTTTTTTATTTTTTTCCAGCTCAGTGGGAGGTTGAACACATGTTGTCTCGGAGGAGTTGGTGTGTATTCAATGCAACACTCAGCACTCCTCATGCCTTACAAGGCAGACTTGCAGTGCCCTGATGAGATTATGTGGTCCAGGAATAATAGCATATAGAAAAATATGAGTAAAAGCTAAAATGTGGATGAGACTTACTGTGGAAGTGGGTACAGCTGTGTAAATTTTGTTTGTAATACACTGACCTTGTGGTTTCTTTTCCTTGTCCTTCTGCTGAACACCTGTTTGCACCATATGGAAACAATACTTCTCTGAAGTGCCGCTGTCCTGCAAAAGTATCATACACAGTATACTAGAATAACACTATAGAATGCCTGTTTGTAAACAGTGCACTGTACAGGTAGTGAAAATAATCTCATTTTCCTCTTAGTGCCTGATTTTTTTCATTGACTAGAATTACCTTAAGACTCCTGCTATTGAAAATGTTACCTTTCCTGTATATTTCAGGACCAAAGCTTGTGTGACAGCTAAACCTGATTGATTTTGGGTATTTCAGAGTAGGGTTTGGTTTGTTGTGTGTTTTGTTGTTTTTTTTTGTTTGTTTGTTTTGTTTTTTTTTGGGGGGGGTGAATGTTGTGGTTTGGGCTTTTTTTTTTTTCCTTTGGTGTATCAGACCTTTGATGTGACTGACAGCATAGCTGCATGAGCTGAAGGAGGAAGACACAATACCAGGGAGGAAGATAGAACCATCTCTTCCAGCAAATCAGAGTTTAGACTGACTTTTGAAAATGCATCCTTTTTTAGGGTTTCATAGGGAACATCTTAATGCAGGCATAATTCTTTGAAATCAGCTGTATTCTATTTATGTTGAGAAAAAAACTGCCTTTTTTATACAGTGTTACCTTTCATGCAAGATGATTTGCTTCCACAATTATCCCCTTCAGGAGGAGCATAGCAGAAAGAACACCCTTCAAAGAAGTATGTATGCAAATTATGGAAGCTAAGATTTTAAGGTGAATGCCAGTGTTCATTTTCAATAGATATATACAGCTATCTCATTCCCAAATCTGAAGTAAAGAACCGTTATGCCTGGCATTAATTGATCCCAGATGATCTTATTAACTAGGACAGTCTGTGGAATTTTCTAAGAATATAGAACTCCTTTCTTTAAGAAGTAGGAAGAAAAAAAGCAGAAAAAGTCATATTTTGTTATCTGTCTTGGCTCTTTTGAGTTTTAAAGTTGCCTCTGTGCTCTTATTTAATTAGTTTCTCCAAGCCTGAGGTCAAAAAGGTGCAGAGTTGGTGCATGAAAAGAAACACCAGAGGTCAATAGAAATCATTAAGTCACTATCAAACTCATCTGGAAAAAATTAAAGATTTGGTTTTTTCCTTTAGCAAAGACTTCTGTGGAATAACCAGATGCTGAAGGATACGTATTTTCCTGGACTAGCAAAGGCATAGCTGCTCTGAGTAATGAGTGTGCTTCATGACAAAACACAGTATGTGTTACCTGAAAGATAAATGATAAAAAGTCTTTCAAGTATTTTTCTTTTCAGCTTAGGTTTTCTATTTTTCACTTGTTCATGTAACATTAAAATCTAGCTATATATATATATATGTATATATATAAAGAAGAAGATACATACTTCTTCAGGAAAATTTGTTATCCCTTTCTGACATTTTCTCTAAATGTAACTTTGTCCAGACGCAAGCTTCCAGTCATATTAAAGCATTTCTTGTTGTCACAGCCTACTTAAATGTGTGTGGATGCCAATAAGACCACTTAAACAGTATCTCATATCTTTCTGGGTAACAGTTAGTGAAAATGATATCTGTTCCTGGGGTGATATCTCCAGTATATATCAGATATCACAGAATCACATCATAATAGATAATTTTGTATCTTCAGATTTGAAAAAATGGGGATTGTGACCAGTTCATCACATCTCTGCTGCTCCTTCCTCCGCAGTGGAGGACGTCTCACACTCTTCCCCTGCTCTGGCCCTGGGTCTCTCCCACAGGAGACAGTCCTCCTCCAACTTCTCCAACATGCGTCTTTCCCATGGGCTTCAGTTCTTCATGGATGGGATGCAGCCCTTCAGGAACAGGCAGCTCCAATGTGGGTTCCCTGCAGGGTCACAGCTCCTTCTAGCAAACCTGCTCCAGTGTGGGCTCTTCTCTCCATGGGTCACAGGTCCTGCCAGGAGCCTGCTGCAGCACGGGCTTCCTATGGGGTCACAGCCTCTTTCAGGCATCCCCCTGCTCCATCATTTATGAAATGAAAGGTTTTTCATTTGAGATGTTGGGAGGTAAAACCTGAGATGCCAATTTCTATATCAATTTGAAAAAATTATGTGTTTCTTCCTTCCTGAGATTAAAAAAAAAAAAGTAAATTAAACAATTATATAAAGTCGGGTCTGCTGTAGGGAAATGAGCACTTCTGATATTTAAGCACTTTGGATTATATACAGAATTGTCAAGCTTCTTCAGTGATTGTATTTCTTTAGTATTTCTGATGGGAAATGGTGAAATTCTCCCATTGTCTTATGAAAGTGAGGTAGCTTCTGAAATTATATTCTGTACTCCTTAGCTGAAAAATAGCTCTCGACTTTTATACCACCAAAGTATAACCCATTGTTAAGAAGTCTGATGGACTATCTGAACTGATTGGAAAGAAGTTGCCTGTATATTTAAATGCTTTGTATGCTTTCATAGAAAAGGCAAGGATATTATCTTCCTCTAATAGGTAGTGAGGAGACAAATGCCTAGGCAGCCCACATAGATTATAAATAATCTTCTTTTTCTCAAAGATATTAACTATCTAAATTGTAAGGATATAAAAATTAAGACAGTATTATATCAATGAAAATAATTTTTCATTGTAAAATTCTTAATGAAATATCTTTTGAGTCAACAAGCTAAAAGTCAGGAAATCTTATTCACGTATAACTGCACTGTCATTCTGTTCCTTTTCCAGGCATTTTTGCCTAAGCTATCACAAGCTTTTATAGTACCGTAATTTAAAACATGTTATATCCTAGAATCCAAATTTAAAATTAAATGCCTTTAGAGCAATCTCTTCTAAAGTATTACAAAAAAAATGTTACAAAATCATTGAAAATAAGGTGAGAAGTCCCTCTGGAGGTATGTTTGAAGGCAGAAACAACTGTTATTTGGTTTTACCTAAATAGACTTTGAGTGACAACATGACCAGTAATAACAGGAAAGTTAAGGAAATCTGAGTGTCAGTATGTTTATGTTATTTTGGAGAATCTTTTGTTTTTTTTCCTATGGACAAATATAAATGAAATATTTGACCATCTTTTGCCATGACATATTTTTTAACAAATTGAACACCAAAATCTGAATAAAATCCCATAATTCCCCCTTTCTGCAACACTTCAATATTTGGTTGGGCTTTTTTTGTTTGTTTTATTAATTTACTAGCTTTGAAAAATTTTGGCTTTTCAAAAGTTCTTCCTTGCAGTGCTGTTTTTCCTCCATTTTCAAAAATAGATGAAAATTTACCATAGAATTTGTTCTGTTACTAGCTCACATAATTTTTTGTTTGTTTAATTGATTTAAAAAAAAAAGAAAAATGTCATGGTATTGTGTTTAGTATAGTTTAATAAAAATTCATGAACAGTTACAGTTCATTTTAGTAAATACTTCATTCTCAATACTTGATGTAATCTAACATCTCTTCTAGTGCTGCACAAAGTGTCTTTTCCTGTTACGGAAGACAAATGTAGCTCCATCTGTAGCATAATTATTTTGGGGTGCAACTTTGAATAGCAAAAAAAGCTGGTCAGACTACTTCTCATTTTACTAAATTGGTAAGGACTGAAGGTTATTACTTATACTACTTATAACAGTTTAAAAGCCAAAAAAAAAAAATTTAAAGTTTTTATGTGGTAATGTCCTGGGTTCAGCAGTAGCAGTCATGTTTCTCCTTCTTGGTAGCTGGTGCAGTGCTGTGTTTTGACTTTTGGCCTGGGAACAGAGCTGATAGCGATGTTTTGGTTTGGCCAAGGACTTTGTGAGCCTCATGCTCTGCCAGGGAGGAGAGGAAGCTGGGAGGAAGCAGAGACAGGACACCTGACCCAAACTGACCAAAGAGGTATTCCATACCACAGCATGTCATGCCCAGGAGGTAACTGGGAGTTGCATTCTTTTCGATTCTCCTCTCCATCCCTCCGGGAGTAGGGGGAGGGAAAGAAGGGGTTACCTGACTGGGTTTAAACCACGACAGTTCTTTTTGGTGCCCAACGTGGGGCAGGAGCGGTTGAGATAACAACAGATCTGACCGGATTAATAGTCACTCATCACAATGCTGATTTATTGGCTCTCAGAGTTGTTCTTCTTGATCTCACAGCTTCAGAATGTTGTAATTTACGTAGAGCCGGTATTTGCTGTGATAGTGTTTATCAAGTGTGGGGCCTGGGCTAAGGTTCTTGTCTCACTGTGCTTTATGGCAATGGCTTGTAATACGGGCGGGCTCCAGCAGCAGGGCGGGACGGACGTGGCCCTGGACTTGTACCTGGCCGTCCGGCTGCTCTTCACCGTCCTGGCCCTCACCCTACTCTCCATCTTTGTGAGGCCGCGGGGAGCCGAGGGGGGGCGGCCCCGGGAGCCGGCGGCTGCTGAAGCGGCCCGGGAGAGCGGACCCGGGGACCAGGCGGCGGCGGGAGCGGGGCCGGAGGCCGCGAGGGGAAGGCTGCGGGTGGAGGAGGTCGGGGCGGTCGAGGAGCAGAAGGAAGGGGCTGCCGAGCAGCGGGAGAAGGCGGCGGAGGAGCCGAGCCCCGCGGAGGAGCTGAGCCCCGCGGCCGAGCCCAGCCCTGCGACGGCCGACAGAATTCCCCGGAAGCCGCCTGCCGAGCCCCAGGAGGATGCAGGAGACCAGGCAGCATTTCCCAGCAAGGCAGAGGAGGAAGAGCTGGATTCAGGAAAAGAGAAGCTGGCGGTGGGAGAGAGCACAGCAGCTGCACCAGCCCCAGTGACACAGCAGCTACACCAGCCCCAGTGACAAGTACAGCAGCATCAACTGAGAGTTCTAAAAGTTTTGAATGGCCTTTGGGTATCTTTGGGACCTGCCTGCTGATTGTGATGGGGATCAGCATGTTGGCACACATACAGACTGTGTTCTACCCACCACTGTTTTGTCTGATCTCAAAAGTTAAGCAGAGTCGGGTTTGGGTCTCGTCTGGGGTTAGACGAGGATATAGGGGGACCAAAAGGTTTTCTCCAAGGCTGGACAGTCATGAGTGGCAGGGTGTGTGTGACAGTATGGGCAAGTATCTAGTCCACTGGGCCCCACCAGTGCTTTGGAAGCATCGGAGATGGAACGCAGCTGTATGGAGTCCCCAGCAACAAGCTGCAGAGACTGCTGAAGGGGACAGTGAATTATTTTGAGCCTGGTGGGCCCATGGCACTTCAGGCCATCAGAGCAGAGATGCAACATAGAGATGGACTCAAGATCGAGGGGTGGACTTAGCAATGGACTCTATTGCCCAGGTTATTCACGAGTGTGAACACTGCACACAGCCTCTCCTGCTCTGAAAGACTGTTACAAGAGATGGAGACTGACATTATGGACCAGATGGATGCAGCGGCTTTATAGCTACTGGTCCATGCACTTAGAAGAGAGTGATGGTATATTGAAAATGTGGGATCTGAGCATGACGTGAATGGTATGGAATAAGGGGTGGATACTGTCCAGGGTTCAGCAGTAGCAGTCATGTTTCTCCTTCTTGGTAGCTAGTCAAATAACTGGGAATTAGGTTCCATAACTGTCTCATATTCCTCGTATATTGGAGTTGAATAGCCACATATATGTAGCTTGCTACTTGGTAACGTGGGAAAGAAGTTCTTAGAGGGAACAAAGCTATTCTAATGAACTAAACCCTGAGCAAAATCCATGTATTTAGATATATTGGGGACATATATTTGGAGAAAAGATAACAGTGGTTTTGATACTAGGTCTGAAAACCCTGAACTTCAAATATATAAATATATATATAAGAATAAAAAATTTGAAGATGAATCTATTGTAGCCAACTTAAAATATTTTATGCTATAATGATTGTATATATATGCTTTGGCTCATGTGTGGTCCTAATGGTTGTACATACTGAATATTAAACATATTTTCCAGCAGTGGTTTGTTGTTTGTTGGGCACAGCATTTGGCTTGTTACAGCAGTTGCATGTTGGCTGCTGTTACCTAAGATCATGGGCAGCCCCAGCTGGAAGAAACATAACCCCACACTAATGATTGATCGATTATTATTCGAGCCACTGTTCCCACTCATGTTGCAATGATTTACTAATCTTCATATCTGAAGGCTTTTAGTTTTCATCTTTTGTTTGATGTAAAAAGCCACAGCTTGCTTCAAACACCAAGGGATCCTCAAAAATTTTGTGAATCTGAGTGTTTCGGGAATGACAGTGTCCCCTGAGAAACTGATTTTGAATTCCATGTGTTCCATCAAAACTGAGATCAAATTCTTCAGGTGTATTTCCTATTTAATGGTAGTATAATATTGTGAGTGTGCAAAAATATTGCATGTACATAGTAACTACAATATTCTTAAATTTTTCACTTTGTTCAAACTGTTCATTGTGGTGCTATACTAATCATAACGCTATATTTCTTTTCTCAAATTAGGCATACATAAAACTAAATTCTAGGTTTTTAACTAGATGGGATTTCATGGATGGGGAAAATAATCTAGTTGGAGACCTAGATTTACAAGTGAAATTACATTTCCAACTAATCTGTTGACAAAGTTAATAGAAATTAATTTGCATTTTGCAATTTTTATTTTTTTTTTTCAATCCTCAAATGTGGAGGTATGTCTGTTATAACTTAGCTATACAGAATTCTCTTCAAGTATCATACTACTAAGGCTTGTATGGTTTTCCTACACAATGCTGTGGGTAATGCTGTAGACTTTTAACCTAATTATATTGTTTCTATCATTTCAAAATAATGCAAAGCACTACAGGCTGTTTGTCCTTTTGGGGCTTTGTCAATCATCTAAACTGTCATATTACATACCCGACAAAAGCACAGAGCTCAGTGTAATTTGGTTGCTTACAAAGTTGTCTTGAAGAGACAAAAGCCCTTTGCAACTGAGAATATGAGATGTCAGAAGATGGCAAAACAGAGAAAGGGAGTGTTGCCACTGGCTCCCATAATGGCTCACTGAAACAAGTAGAAACAAACACGAGTGCAAATATGTAGATTTAAGGCCCCAAAGGGTGGCTAGGTAAGCAAATTTAAAATTCTGCTTGGCATTATAATAAATCAGTTGATTTTCCTGTAGTAGAATTGATGGCCTTTATTATACTGTAAGTTTTCTCTTTACCAAAGTGTATTTTCTTTTATTGTCTTTTCCAGAAAGTTCTGTATTTTCCTCAGTCTCACAAAAGCTGACAAGCTGTTTTCATTCAAGATTCATGTTTTCCCTTCAACTAACCTGTCTCCTAAAATGTTAATTTGCTGTGTTTATATCATGAGACAGGACAAAGTACTTGTTCTCCTAATTCACAGATACTGTAAATTTTAATAGCTTCATATTTACCCCCTGTTAATACCAGAGACAAATCAAGTGATTTTGCATAAGTGGTCTGCTTGTCTCTTCAACATGCATGAAATGTACAGATTCAATTGCTGCAAACTTTTATTACGTTATTTTTGTAAAAAACATCTAAGAATTACATTTTATTTTACTGCATTTGGTGCAGCTGGAATGGTCTGCACTCGCAGTATGCATAGCTCTTGTCTGGTGTAGCTTTCACAAGATGAATTGTAGTCTTTGCTTAAAAACCTGGCTGTAAGCCCACAGATGCTGTTATGCAGTGTCAAAAGGAGGGAGGACTACTTTTAGCAATGCCTATTATCAGTTCCTTATGTTACTTTGGGAAACAAAATGTAGCGAGTTAAACAATGCATTGAGCTGTTACAAGAGATATGCGAGTCCCAGGCTGGAGAGGATAAGGTTTGAATTTGTCTATTCTGATCAAGATCTTAATGAGGGAATGCTATGTATTGTGTGCACAAGATTTCTTTTTCTTAGCACAGGCAAGTATTCTGCTCACCTGACTTTTATGGAATCTATGCTTTCAAAATATTTCTCTTATTTTCTTTTGAGTTGGCAAAGATAAGAAAATAATATGTAAAAAGCAATACAGGAAAAGGCATTTAATCTATTATTAATGATTAATATTTAAATTTGTAAATTAGTTACACTAAAAATTAAATATTGCAGCATTGTTATAGAGCAGGATATACAGAAAAACTGTTCTTTTCCTCATCAAACCTAAGTATCACCGTTTGGGCTAGGTACTGTGATTCCAGAATAGCTGAGATGTTTTTTTACTTCATGCTTTTGCAGCAAGTCTTGTAAGAGTTTTTTCAGAAAGATCTCAAATCCTTTTACTTACTTATATTTCCCCTGTCTATTCCAAGCCGACCCCTCCCTTCTCTTTCTCCTTTTTCCTCAACAGACCCAAACTGTATGTCCTATATGGATTGCAAAGTCAAGAGTGGCTTGTCAAATTTAACCCTAGATGTACCGTTGCTTTGTAGCAACTCTTTTCATGTCAGGACTTACTTGAAAGAATAGAACTTACTTGAATCACAAATGAAAGAAAGTATTATTAAAATTAACACCAGCAAAAAAGCAGTGGCAATTCCATAGTAATTCAATATTGGAACAATTCAATAGAATTGCCATAAATCACAAAAAATGTAGGTGTTGAAAATCCCTTAGATAAGTTATTAAAGAGTACTTAAAGTAAAAATAAACCGACTTCTATGCATGTTGTAATATATATTCAGAAAAAAAAAACAATGATAAAATCAATTCTTCTTGCACTCTTAGTTACTTTGATATTTTTTTCAAGCACACATAATTCTTGCACGTACTTCAAAATTATAAATATTGTAGAATATTTTTTTGTGGGAAAAACATGACCGATCTGATTTATATACATATTATAAAGATGACAATTTTTAACTTCACATAAAGCAAAGACAGCGCCATCTGGATATTTTATCATCTGTATTGCTGTGGAGGAAGGAGAGCTATATAAAATCATGTAGAACCTTAATTTGGTTCCAACTTCACAGTTCAAAATTATATCTGACTGCCTATGTAGGACAACTCAGAAATTGTTGTCACCAATCATCTGTCATCATCTGACCTGCCTTAATTAATGAACATGTTTATGCTTAAATGGGAGGATTGTGGTGATTCCTCTTGAAGATTTCTTAGTTGTTGGTTTGTTTTGTTGGGTTATTTTTCCTGAAGCTGTAGTGCTTGAAGCTTACCTTCTTTCAGATTGTTGTGTCAGTTTGGCTGGAAGAATAGAGTAAGGAGTTTCCTACATCTGGAGGAATCAGTTTCTGTCTGTACCAGTGAGAAATGTGATGATCACTGATAGGTGACATTTCCCTTGACCAATGCGCTTGGTTTGGAATGTTCTCTTTTTTTTTTTTTTTAACACACACACACACACATATATATATATATATAAACATATGGATGAGACTACAATTTGTAATTATGACACATGGAGCGTTTGCAATATTCAAGAAAAATTTTCTTTGTGGCCAGCCTTTACCTGCTCTAAATCTTCAGTCTGGTACATTATGAAACAATAGCAATATTACTGAAATAATTACGAAGTGGCTGTGGCTTCTATATGTTAGTATTTCAATTTCAGTGCCTTTGAGCATGTTGAACAAGTAACCAGATTAAATCAAATTAATATTGTAAAAGTAAAGTTACTCTTTTGCTTGTGGAAATAAAAAATATGATTGTGATTATAGTTGGAGGGGCACACCAAAAATAAAAGGGAGGAACACCAGTTGCAACAAAAGAAATGCTATTACGTGTCAGGGAGAAAACACTGGAACATGTGGCAGGGATACATTGATGAATCTCCATCCATGGAGATAGTCAGATCTTACTTTAGCTCTGTCCCCATTTTGATCAGGAAGCTGGACTAGAGTAATCTTTTCCACATTGAACTGAGCAAAACTACTAAAAGAGAGCAGGTAAAAAGGAGTTCCAGCTCAGCATCTGCAAAGCACAAGTTGTCTTCCCCCAACAGACGGTAGTAGTTCAAGCCACCTCACATCAAACCCATCACCACAGTCTCAGCTCCTCTGTACTTGGCAGACAAATATGTCACTGGTGCACAAGGCATCCCCTTTTAGCTGTGTACTGTGCTATATGAGGGCTATAAATGCTCTGAAGAAATTCCAGTGCTCTTCATTTCTCATGACAAGACTATACTGTTTATTTTTGGGAGTGCAAGATGCAGCAGGTGGCAAATGTGAAAGAACATAGATTGTACAGGCTTGTGTACATTTTTATGTCTAACATAGCAAATTTCTACCAATTTCTGCAATATACCTCATCTGTATTTGCATGTAAGTGCAAGAGTTCATCTCTTATTTATATTCCAACTCTCAAATAAATATAATTCGTAATAGTTCTAAGTCATATTGCTTGCCTTACAAGTGTACTATTAGGCTATCTGAAATGAATGTTGTGGACGCTGTATGATTCTAGTTGACATACAGTCAGTTCAGAGTGTAGATCCATTTATTAATTATGTATTGCATTTAGGACTTGCAAATCACCATTCAGTCTTGATATGTCATTGCCCCTTGTAGAAAAAGATGGGTGATTCACAGTTGGATCTTAGACACAGTATCTCAAGGGTACAAAATATCTTCGTATTTCTTGCAAATGTCAGAAGAAATTGTTTCAAAAGATGTTATGTGGGTAATGCATACGATCGTGCATACTTAATTAAAGTGCCTGAGTAGTTTACTAATGTAGTCATGTGGAATAGACTGTATCATTAAGCAACTTAAAAACATAAAATGAAATCATGGTGTAAAAAGTCAGATTTTGCATTATATTTTATTAATCTGGGTACATTCAGGTCCAGTTTGCCAGATTTACAAGACACTGAGGGGAAGAGGATGAGGAATTAAACAGGAGGAAGTAAAAGCATAATGATTCAAAATACAGAGAGGTTGTAATAAGAAATAGTAAAAATGAAGACAGAATGCAGAAGGAGCCAAACAACTGGCTCTTAGGTGGTAAGTCTCCTTACCACTTTCTACAGAACTTGTCTGGTATATATATTGTGGCTGTCTGATGCAACAGCTCCTTAGTGAAACTCAATATAACCTTGAATGGTTCTACGCTGGTTTTGTTTGTGCAATTGCCTTGGCAACTCTGAAAGAGTTTACTACCCTAGGTTATCAATCTACCAAGTTGCTAAACTGTTCTTACACCATTCTTTGATCTGGTACAAATGAGCTTTCATCATAGTATCTTTGATGGCATCTTTTCTGAACTAAATTTATAATTTTCTTCATAGGGTAATTATTAATTCTATAACTAGAAGAAGTTAAACTCCTATGAGAAAGGATATGATACTTCAACGCTTCAAAAGAAACGTTAGAATTATCTTTCCTTGTTGTCTGTAACATTATTGACTGCTGTTCTGTATGAGTTTCCTACATTTTACATCATTATTTTAAAAACAGAGACAAGCAGTGATAAATTTAGGACAGCTACTAAAATGCTTCTGGTAGTTCATGTCAACAGCAGCCTACTTTCAAGGAATCTGCTATTATTAGCCTTATTGCAAAACCAACAACTGCTTTTTAATATATTATTTCTTTGAGGTACTTGACAAATAATGCATTTTAAGATGTTCTTATCCGAAGTATCACTAAGAAATTGCAGATATAAAAATAAGACCTCTGGGTAGTCTGTAACAGTTCATACAAAGCTGTTCAAAGCTAAAGAAAGAATGGGGATGTCCCCAAATGAAGCATTAATATTATCACTAGTAAACTTCACCAGTGAGGGGAAAAAAAAAAAAAACAACACAAAAAACGGTTTATGACCAGTTAACCTTAAATGCATGTATTTACTAATTGTTTAACTGTTCTGCTTTTCCTTTTTTTTTAAAAAGGAATAGGAACAGTTTGTCAACTTTTGGAGGTGGAGGGGTTATCTGTCCAAAAAAATCAGTGTGATCTTTGGTGTATATAATCCACAGGGGGTCAGCAGCAGTTTATTGCCTCTCTGCAGTATGGTCAGTTCTGGATTACTTGACCCATAATCAACAAAAGCTGGATAAAGCATCTCTGAAACTGAAATAGACTGATGAAAATGATCATACAACTAGCAAGTACTCCAAGCGTCAGCAGCAAAATTCATTTTGAGAGACATTTTAAGTATAAATCCCAGCTATCTCAAGGGATTAAAGTTTTGATAACGTTCCTTGAACTTGTCAAAAAGATGAAAATAAGATCCAGTGCATGGGAACTGAAACTGGACAAATTAAAAAAAAAAGTGATATATGTAAAAACTGTCAGCAGTAACTACCTGTTAAGAACAGTTAAGAACTGTTAAGAAAGCTCAGTAGGAGCTGTTAGGTTTTCCTACCTGCAGAAACTTCTAGTTCAATATTGGTATTTTTTCCAGTAGATATTATAGTTGTCATCATTTAAGCCCAGGCCATAAATCAGAACCATGCAGTCTACTCCCCCCCAGCACTGCTCCTGGAGGGACAGGGAGTAGAATTGAAAGAATGTAACTCCCACGGGTTGAGATAAGAACAGCCCAGTAACTAAGGTATAACACAAGCCATACTGCTACTACCACTAATAATAATGATAAGGGAAATAACAAGAGAAGATAATACAATACCGCCTGTCGAAACCCAGCCTGACCGAGCAGTGAACCAGCCCTTACGGGTAACTCTCCTGTTTCTGCTTCCTCCCGGCTTCCCCTCCTCCCTGGCAGAGCATGAGGTTCAGAAAGTCCTTGGTCAGACTAAACATTTAAGCAGTAACTAAAAACATCAGTGTTATCAGCGCTGTTCCCAGGCCGAAAGTCAAAACCACAGCGCTGCACCAGCTACTAAGAAGGAGAAAAAATGACTGCTTCTGCTGAACCCAGGACAGTATCCACCCCTTATTCCATACCATTCACGTCATGCTCAAATCCCACATTGTCAATATACCATCACTCTTATCTCAGTGCAGTCTTATCTTAGTGCATGGACCAATCCCTATAAACCTGCTGAGTCCATCTGGTCCATGATGTTGGGCTCCATCTCTTGTAACAGTCTTTCAGAGCAGGAGAGGCTGTGTGCAGTGTTCACACTCGTGAATAACCTGGGCAATAGCATCCATTGCTAAGTCCACCCCTTGATCATGAGTCCATCTCTGTGTTGCATCTCTGCCCTGATGGCCTGAAGTGTCATGAGCCCACCAGGCTTAAAATAATTCACTGTCCCCTTCAGCAGTCTCTGCAACCGGTTGTTGGGGACTCCATACAGCTGCGTTCCATCTCCGATGCTTCCAAAGCACTGGTGGGGCCCAGTGGACTAGATACTTGCCCATACTGTCCCACACACCCGGCCACTCATGACTGTCCAGCCCTGGGGAAAATCTCTTGGTCCTCCTATATCGTTGTCTAACCCTAGACAAGACCTAAACCTGACTCTGCTTAACTTTCAAGGTCAGACAAAATGGTCATGGGTAAAACACAGTCCACTAATAATAATGATAAGGGAAATAACAAGGGAAGAGAATACAATACCACCTGTCGAAACCCAGCCTGACTGAGCAGTGAACTCGCCCTTCCAGGTAACTCTTAGTTACATCCTGGGCATGACGTGCTCTGGTATGGATTACCTCTTTGACTAGTTTGGGTCAGGTGTCCTGTTTCTGCTTCCTCCTGGCTTCCCCTCCTCCCTGGCAGAGCATGAGACTCAGAAAGTCCTTGGCTAGATTAAATATTTGAGCAGTAACTAAAAACATTGGTGTTATTAGCGCTGTTCCCAGGACAAAAGTCAAAACACAGGGCTATACCAGCTATCAAGAAGGAGAAAAAATGACTGCTACTGCTGAACCCAGGACATAGTACAGTCAGAAATTAATTCTTGTAGTTCTCCTATATAACAAATACGTCTAAAATTATTCTTTCCACTTTTATTTTTAATTTGTGAAATTGGGGTAGGTTAAGAAATGCGGTATATATTACTCAGGCACCTACAGTGCATTCACTGATCATCTCTAGTGTCTGATAATACCTTGACTTGCTCCACTTTACTGTTCTCCTCTTCATTATTAAGAAGTTAAAACAACATCTCTTAGCTCGTAGCCTGCAAAACAATTTAATCCTAAGATCCCTTTTTTGCTTTCAACACTAGTCATTTAGTCAAATAAAAGAAAAAAAATCAAAATCTGAATGAGGAAGTAAAACCAGGAGTTATGCCTGCTTCCTGTTACACTACATTTATCTGCAAACTGGTAGTCATAATCTTACAACTCACTGGGAAGCTTCCAGCTACCTGCAGTAGTATGCTGCACTGGCATCTCCTTTTGAAAACCCACAACACAGTTTTGAAAGACATCTGATATCTTGTCAGAAATACGTAGTAGAATATTGCTTGAAGTACTCAAAGAATCTCCAAGCAATTTGAGATAACTGTTGGTGAGACAATAAGCAATCAGCAGATCAGATAACACCCCATGAGCTGAGCCTTTGAACCTGAAACAGGAGAATCTTGACCTTGAATGGTATGGCAATCTCTATATAAAGATATTAGAGTGAAAGTATTTTACCTATTTACAAATAAAGGTATAACTCCAGGCACAAAGTAGAGGTTATGCTTTATGTGATAGGTGTCATTGTTAAGAACACCTTCCCTTGTTTAAAGAGTGGAAATTTTCTTCAAAGAACATATACGAAGAGCATTTTTAAAGCACTTGAGATTGTCTGGAGAGCAGGGAAGAAATTTAAAGTTAAATTCAGGAAGGAACATCAGAAAAAGACCCACACTTCCCAAAAAAAACAGTAAAACAAAACACAAAACCAACCAAATCCAAAAAAATTAGAGAAAAAATGCAGGAAACATTAATGGGATGATTCTATACTCATGGAATGACAACTTTAAATGAACTGGAGTTCACTTTAGGAAACAGACTGGTTTGTTTTCTATCTCTCAAATGCTTCCTTTGATATCTGTGGCCTTAATAAGTGTGTTAAAAGGTCAGATGATGTGAATGAAATTGTCAAAACAAAGCTATACAGATAATTTGAAAGGTTGTCTTGGTTTAACTCTAGCTGGCAACTAAGCACCATATGCCTGCTTGCTTACTTTCCCTCATCCCCGGCTGTTGGGATGGGGGAGAGAACTGTAAAAGTGAGGGAATTTGTGGTTTGAGATAAAGACACTTGAGTAGGTAAGCAAAAACTACACACACAAGCAAAGCAATTTAATGAATTCATTCACTACTTCCCACCGTCAGTCAGGTGTTCAGCCATCTCCAGGAAAAAGAGCTCCATCATGTGTATCAGTTACTTGGAAAGACAAACATGATAATTTCAAATGTCCCCCTCTTCTTTCTTCCACCAGCTTTATATTTCTGAACATGACATTATATTGTGTGGGATATCCCTTTGGTTGGTTGGGGTCAGCTGTCCTGGCTGTGTCCCCTCCCAGCTTCTTGTGTACCCTGAGCCTACTTGCTGTGGTGGGGTGAGAACCAGAAAAGGTCTTGCTAGCGGTAAACACTGCTCATTGATAATGAAAGCATTCCTGTTATGAACTCTGTTTTGGTAACAAATCCAAAATAGCAAAATTTGAGGTACTGTGAAGAAAATGAACTCTATCCCAGCCAAAACCAGTACAATCTGGTCCATGGTACTGGATTTAGTGTCTTTCAAATGAAGTGATTACTTAATCTAGCAAAGCATTCCAAAAAGCTCTACCAACGATACCTTAAAAACTGCATTTAGAGAAGGGCAATAAAGTGAATGAAGAGGCTGGAAGGAATGTCCTGTGAGGAGCAGCTGAGGACTTTGTGTTTGTCTGTTTTGGAGAAGAGGCTGAGGGGTGACCTCATTGCTGTTTACAGCTTCCTGAGAAGGGAAGAGGGAGGTGATCTCTTCTCCCTGGTATCCAGTGACAGGACACATGGGAACTGTTCAAAGCTGCATTCAGGGTAGGTTCAGACTAGATATTAGGAAACATTTCTTTACCTAGAGGGAGGTCAAACTCTGAACTGGCTTCCTAGAGAGGTGGTTGCCTAATATGGTCTGGGAAGCAGGAAAGACTTTGAGTAAGCTCTGTCAGCAATAACTAAAACATCCCTGTATTATCAACAGCGTTTTCAAGCAAAAATCCAAAACATAGCTTCATACTAGCTGTTATGAAGAAAATGAACTGTATCCCAGCCAAAACCAGCACAAAAGTTTAGGGGGAAAACACAAGTGGGAAGGGCCAACCTTCTTTAAGTTAAACAAAAGGAAGACAAAGTTGTTATGTTTTATGTTAATTCTGCCATTTTACATGATGTTATATATATTAATTCTTCAGTGTTAATGTTACTTATGTTCTAAATTGCATTAAAGACATAGACACTCCTGGCATTAATCCAGTGTTCAGTGATACTCAGGAAATATTCTTCTTCTATTTAAAAATGCGTGTTTTCTAATGACATAACTTCAGCCTGTTTTATTTGGATACTTATCAGCATCACCAGACAAAACCATAAATTATGTTGATGCCATTTTGATAAGAAAAATCAATGTTTCCTGAAAAGAGTATAAACATTTACCAACCCACCAGAATCTAATGATGAATTAGTCTTTCAATCTTTCCTGTGTGATAGTCTGACAGTCCTGTTGTCTGTATGTGGCTTACAGCCAGTTGAAGGGAAAAGAGCTCAGTTGTGCTAAGGATGTATCTGTCTTGAGAAATACTCATTGTATGCTTATAATAGCATATTGTTAAACCAAAGGATGTTTCTTAAGTCTTGGTCTGAGGATAATTTTCAGACACTAGTGAAAGTAAACTAGTTTTTTTTTTCTAATATTTCTTTTCCTTGTTCCTGATCCTCAGTTTAGCTGGAGACAGAACCATCTGTATCACAACACAATAGTGTAAGATTTAAAAAATAAAAATAACATGCCCACCAGCAAGGAATTTGTCAATGGGATTTTCTCTGCTCAAATTATGGTACTGCTACCATGCTGTAGTAATTTTGTAGTAATGCTTTTGTAAGCCCTCAATGCACTGAGAGCTTATGTTTGTGTCTAGCTGAGCTCTGTTTACTTCATAAGTACTTAAAATTGTCACTAGTCAAAATGGAAAAGCTGGAACAAACAACAGTTATCACTTTAAACATTTAGGAAACTGCAAATAGTAAAATGATGTTGCATAAGGTTGTCTCATACTGAGGAAAGAGAGGCACTTGAGAGGACTTACACAGGCTCAGAACTTTTGATGTTAGGATATGCCTCTGAGTTACAGGGTTTACAATGTTCCTGGAACTCAGACTGCATATATACAGGAAACCCCTTGAGAGCTTCACGTGTGAAGTATATTTCATGCTATTGAGTTATGCAAAGTTTAGAATTTTATTCTTGGAAAGAAATTAAATACAAAGGTTAGGATGTTTAATTATACTTCCTGCAAAGATACTTGTGCTATTTGTTGAATAAATGTGTAATCTGTCAGTGTAGCAGTAAAAACATAATTGGTTTGTTTATATACACTAAAATTAAAAAAATCTTTTTTAGATGGGCCATACACTTTGAGAGACACATTTGTAAATGTTTTTTCAAAGCGAATAGTGTACATCTTATGGTTTTGGATTTAGCTCAGCTCCATAATTTTATTAATTTGGATGCCTGTTACCATTTTATATAGATTTATTTCTTATTAGCATTGCTTATTCTAAAGTGTTATAAACAGTTCCCATTGTTGACAAGACAGGCCCTCTCCTTCTTCATATTTAAGTCTAGCAATAGAAGGAATAACTACAGACACTCACACTAAAGACTGGTTAGTTTCTGAAAGGAGGTCTCTGTCAGTTGTCCCTTAGTATGTGGCAGTAAATGCATCTCTCTTCTCTTGGCATCTTTCTGTGATTTTGTTAATGGATTCCCTACCCAGGTTTTTAAGGGTAGCTTATGTCATCTGCTGTATTTGCGTTGAATTACTATTTCTGTGCAATGAATTGAACATAGTTACATGTAACTGTGTTCATAATTTCCTTTACTTTCTTTTCAATACAGAGACCAAACTTCAACAGCAAATTTCATTTGCTTTAAGCACACCTTTTTCTTTTGTTAAATGAATTGTTCTCTCAAATAAAACCCCCTTGTTTTTAAGAAAACTCTCCTCCTGTTTTGAGGAAAATTGCTGGAGACACAATATGCACTCACTGAATTAATCTAAATATTTACCTAATCTTGCCTGATTATATTTAAATACTAAAAATACATAAATACTTAAAAATATTTAAATACCTAAGAAGCAAGATGCTGGAACAAATGAAATTATAACAGTGATAGTTTTGTTCCTGAAGTGAGACAAAAAAGCCCAGGAGGCTAAAAAAGAAAGAAGTATTAAATACTATTACTGCTTATTTATAGAAAGAATATAGATAATATCACATTATAATGGGATATTTTTTTATGACAAATAGGGATGAGATTAGTTTAAAACTTTCCATTTTGACAAGCTGTTAAACTTGAGAACCTTAAAAGCTGAGAAATTCAATCCATCAGTGTTTATAGCAGGTCTCAGAATACCCAGACAATGTCCAGGATCCTAAGTAACAGAGGTTGTGATGTGCTAATACTTAGATTATTACTGCATTTGACAACTAAACTAACAAAGTCTATTTTGATTCTAGCCAAAAATCTTGAGGACTTTGATGAGTGAAAATCTGTTGAGCTTTATATGTCAAAGGGCTACCCAGCTATGGAAAACCACAAATGAAGGAATCCAGAAAGTTTTGGCTCCAAATAAGATCTGAAGACTTGGAGTAATCTGAGCCATCTCCCAGTTTATGAAGGTAAGTTAGACCAGATTTAACAAAAGATTAGTCAGTTCCCATCTAGAAAATTGAGCCAAAGCAAACACTCTGAGTTATACCTCTGTGTATACCCACTGTAGTTGTATAATCCTTCTTTGGAATTCATACCCTGAGTATGGCATTCTCTCACCAGAAAGTAATATAAGATCATATCTTTTAAAATGGAAGCTATTCAACCATAAGAGTATGAGAAAATACTATGAGGAAAGAATTTATGAAGTCCAAATTATTCTTCCACAAGGCTGCGCTTGTCATACCTCTGGTCTTTCTTTTTTTTCTCTTGTATACTGTTATTTTAAGGCCCTAACAGTAATCAGAAAAGAAGCAGAAGTTAGGAAAGGTGTTTTAAACTGGTAGAAAGAAAGTGACTAAATTTAAATTACGTGATATTCTGTAAAGAAATTAAAGATACTAACAGTAGAACTACTTTGTAGCTTAGCTATACAGCTAGAAAATGGAGCCACTTTCAAACAGATGAAAAAAAGTGACATTATCACTAAAATGTCTGCAACACGTACAAAGCCAACTAAATTCAAACTAAAAATCAGGCTTGCTGCTATAAGCCTATATGTTGGTTTCTCAAATGCGGTTGAGTTCTTCTGGCCATGTTTTCAGAATGTTCTCATTCACTGGAAGTCAAGTGTGCATGAGCTTTTGAGAGTTAAGTGCAGCTAAATGTGTCAGTTAGCTGTTCTGTCATGTGTGAAGAAAAAAATCCAAACAATAAAAATCACATTCAGTCAGCAGATATTTTATGAGTCCATCATTTAAAGGTTCAGATGGATATAGTACTTAACTCAATAATCTGAACATGTTTCTGAACTGACACAGTATTGCCTGCTGTTACGAACAAAGGTAACTGGAGACCCAATAATGTGAGATTCCCTGGAAAATAGGCATGTAGGCTTACAAAGGAAGGGGGAAATATATTTATTATGAGCCTAAAGAAAAATTAAAATTAATTTTTTGAATCCCTACAAGTATGTGTTTTTTTTTTTTTTTGTCCTGTGCTCTATTCCCAGGTAAGGTCTGTGCTGTCACATAACAGGTGTTCAGTTGTATTGCTTTATAAAGATTCTAACTGAGGCTGAGATGAAAGAAAGGAATTTTGTAAAGAGTGAAACATGAATAAAAGCTCAAAGAAGTATGGTTTACATGAACAACTCTTATTTCCTGCACATCTGATATGATTTGATCCCCAGTTTCACAGACTTTAGGTAGAACATATTAGTCTCTTTATGCTTTGTGGTGAACTTGGTCTGTATGGGAAAGAGCAACCAATCATTCACATATGAATAATTAAAAAAAAATATAATAGGGGTGATGTTTTGGTTTTTTGTGGTTTTTTTGTTTGTTTGCTTTGGGTGGGTTTTTTTTGTTTTGTTTCTCGGGGGTATTTTTTTCTGTTGGTCTTTTTTTAAAAAAAAAACATATTTTGATGTTTTCTTTGAGTTTGTCAAAGATAGTCTATAGTGATGCATAGGGAAGGAAAGCATCTTTGGTTTTATCAAGTGGATTATTGAACATGTTGCTCAGAGAAGCTGAGGATGTCCTATCCCTGGAAGAGTTCAAGTAGTTGTACCCTTTCTAACTTAGATTTTTATGTACTGAAAAGTAAATAAAAAAGAAAGTGCCTACAAAGTTTCATTTGCATTCTAGTCTTACGCTCTTCCAAATGTATTTATACACTTCTTATATTTTTTGATGATCCATGCTACACTAACGGCTTATAATCTTAATTTTCTTAGAATAGTACAATTTACAACTAAATAGCTACATTACCTGCCTAGCAAGCAGTACTTTATACCATTGGTTTGTCTTGGCCCTTTGATTATTTCCTCTTGAAATGTAGGAATGATAATTATTTTTTCCTCTGATGAAGCCTAGATTCTTATTAGTAAAGGCAACTGATTCTTTCTTTTATCCATATTGATCATTGTACCTTTGGTTTAAGAGCAGTTAGATATCACAAATTAATTTCAGGAGCCTTTTTATTTTAAACATATATTTTTCTATGGCCAATACAAATAGAACATTTATTTTGGTAGTCTCTGCTAACATAATTGTACTCCTGAGGTAATGAGAATATTTTTTCAGATTTTTTCAGAACTCACAGTAGTCATATAAATGATGTTACAGTTGAAGTCTAGTCCCCTTAAGGGAATGAAATCATTTACAGGCCACAGTAGTGTTTTCTAACAAGGCTGTGACTTCATATGATTTACTAATATTTGCATTGTAATTCTGAGGGCATTTCAGCACTTCGGGTATTCCACCAGCAATTGTGGGTAGTTTTGTGAGCTGAACATTGATCATTTGATCAGTAGTTAGCTAGCAAAATCTGTATTCAGACTTGTTATAGAGAAACAATTTATGGTATAATAAAACAATTTAATTTTAGAAAACTGTCTACTCTGATAGGAAAACATGTGTGAATGTTATTTGATTCCATGTAGAGAAATATCTTGATGAATGAGACATATTTAGCTGCTAAAATTCCACTTAATTTCTTAAGCATTTTAAGTTAAAAAGCAGACAGAATAGTATATTTTAACGATTTAAGGAATGAAAACATGTATGTCCCAGTAAGGATTTTTTTTGCATAATTTCTTCATACTCGATCCATGGTCTCTAAGTGTAGTAATTCTTAGATTGAAGACTAAGTTTCGTGGTTTAAAACCAGTCAGGCAGCTCATTCACTCACTGCCCCCTTCTTGCCCTCCCCCTACTCCCGGAGGCGATGGAGAGGAGAATCAAAAGGAATGCAACTCCCATGGGTTGAGATAACAACAGTCCAGTAACTAAGGTATAACACAAATCACTACTGCTACCACTAATGATAATAATGATAAGAGAAAATAACGAGGGAAGAGAATACAACACCGCAGCACCAGCCAACTGATAACTTGCCCCCCCCAGCCCAAATACCGACCAATACCTCATCCAGCTCTGCAGTGCCCTAACCCTTCCAGGTAACTCTCAGTTACCTCCTGGGCATGATGTGCTCTGTTATGGAATACCTCTTTGGTCAGTTTGGGTCAGGTGTCCTGTTTCTGCTTCGTCCCGGCTTCCCCTCCTCCCTGGCAGAGCATGAGGCTCAGGAAGTCCTTGGCCAGAACAAACATTTGAGCTGTAACTAAAAACATCAGTGCTATCAGCACTGTTCCCAGGCCGAAAGTCAAAAACACAGCACTGTACCAGCTATCAAGAAGGAGAAAAAATGACTGCTACTGCTGAACCCAGGACACTGGGATTGGGAGATAATGGACATATGACCAGCACTGGACATATGACCAGCACTCATTCTCCGCAATGAGAAGTATAGCAAACAAAGAAAATAAAGATGGCAACAGCACTGGTTTTAAATTAATTCACTAGATGGAAAATAGTATGGAATAGAAGAGGATGATACATATTTTTACAATATCTCTGACTATTTATAATTATTACAAAGACATGTATTTAATGATTTTAGGGAAATGATTTTCTTCAAAATAATATCTTCTTCAAATAATGCTTTGGGCAGCAGTGAGGACAGGAGACGTCTTTTTAGGCGTTTAATGCATAGCTCAGTCCATTTGCTAGATTTTTTCACTTTCATTGCACATTATTTTTTTTGTATGTTCTCTGTCAGGTTTCATTTTGTTTTTCATAGCAACTGAAGTTGCAATTGTATATTGTTCTCTGAGTCTGCATTGCTGATTGAGTGATAGCTAAACATTGACAAGTAACTGTCAATGTATTTGTGGCTGTGACTTTTTTTTTTCTTCTACTAAAAATTAAATTCCATTGGTTCTTTCTCCACAAAAATCTTGGGGAATGGTGGGTTTTCAATGCCTGTGTTTGCCACCAAACACAGTTTTGTGTTGATGTTACAGAAAAGGGTGCTGGTGAGTACAGTTCTGCAAGAAAATGGGTGTTTCGAGGTTGTTTTATTTTTACTTGTCAGACATGCAAAGCTTAAGTTGATCAACCTTAGCTATGTGAATAGATGAGCACTATCGTTATGAGGACTTGTTACATGATGGAAACTTCTGCATGTTAATTTGGGTGTGGAAAAATAATAGCCAGAGAATGTGTATTACAGTGTTGAAGTTAACTGATGTTTATAAATAGGTACCTGAAGCTTGGATATTGAGACCATAGAACCCACTTAACACTGTAATGGCAAAAGTTTTAGTCTGGTTATCTGCAGCTTTAAAACTGCTGTGAACCTCCTAGACTTCTTAGGCACCTATTGGCCTAAATTCTTGGAATTTGTCTTTGGAACACCTACTTATACATATGCTTATTTTTTAACTTTCTGCACTAGGGTCAGGGACAGAGTTTGTGGTGAAAGTTAGGATCACCTCATCAGGGTTGCGATACAGTGAATAACCTGATCATAATATTTCACAGATTATAAAAATCTGGTTTTGATATCTTCCTTATGAAATTCCCTTTAAGGTCAGCTGTTTGAACAATATTAAGCACCACTTCAGAAATGACATTTTAAAAAACTTTAGAATCTCTTCTTGGTTAGCATCCTAGCAGCTATTTTTAACTTCAGTTTCTTTAACACTTGTTAGTATGAACACTGATTGGAACTGATATTTCCCTCTATTAAGAAAATAATAACAATTAGTAATAAACAAAGTTTACTGGCAGCAAGGCACTTTTGACAGGAAAGCCTATGAGCTCCAAGAAGAAACTTTTATTTGAAGTTGAAGATCCAGTCACCTTGAATTAGCTAGCTATATACAAATGATAACCATCACCAGTGTGTAAACCTTAAATGACATTCAGCTAGGTTAGTGGAGAGCCACTACATACTATAGCACTTCAAAGGCATTTTTTTTTGTCTACAATCAATCAGATTCAGAGCTCAGAGAAAGCAGGGATTCCTACCTACCTCCTTGTTATAGCAGCTGAGGGAACTGGATTTGTTTAGCCTGGAGAAGGAGGAGCAGGTTCCTGTTTGATGTCTTCAAATACCTTAGAAGGATTGTGAAGACCAAACGAGATGAGTCTCAGAGGTGTGCTGTGAAAGGATTCAAAGCATGTTTGCAAATTGCAACAAATGAAAGTCTAAATGGATGTGAGGAAAAATATTTCCTCAATAGGAGGCAATTGCTATCATAGGAGATTTTTCAGAATTTAACTGAACAAATAATAAGCAATGCAGTCTGACCTTGAAGGTACTTTTGTTGGAATCAGCAGTTGGACTGGATGACTTCTAGACATCCTTTCCAAACTATGTTTTCCTATGATTCTGTATTCCTTGTGGTGGTCTATGTCTCAAAGACCACTGGTTTAAAAATTTCTGAAGTGCAGGAGACAAATTACATTATATATTTTTGCACTGACTTTCCAGTCTTAATTGTGGTGTTGCTACTGCTCTGTGTTATCATGGGCATAGTACAGCTTGGGCATATTTTTTCAGTGATTCTTAGTATTTCCCTCAACTTTATCACAATAAAAGGCTGAGTATAACAACCACTGTGCTATAAACCCATATATTCAGTTTTCTTTTAGTTTGGCAAACAATACAGGCTCAGCAACATTATCAGTTCTATGTCTTAATTTTTTCTGAAATCTGGAATATTGGCTAATCTACTGCATTTTTACTTTTTGACTTCTGGTATGAAAGCAGTGCAAAGGCCACAAAATGAATGACAGTTCACTAAGTAAAATCATTTTGGACTAGGCAGAATACAAATATGACTTGAAATATTCTGGGTTGAAGAACTTAACTGCTTTGATGAATTTTCTGATTTGTTATGATGTTGAATTTTGCTTTCAGAAAGAGGAGATGAAGCATTTGGGAGTAGGTTTAGTGTTCACCAGTAGTAATTCAGTAAGCCTGGGGACAGCTACTTTGGGTTTGCAACATTACAAACGGAAAAAATAGTTCATTTTGTTTTGCAGCATATGCCAGTTTAGGAAAGCTTCAGGCTTAACTACCACATTAGTAGAAGCATTTGTAGTATCTCTGCTTCTCTAAGACATGGGGCAGTGATCAAAACCAAAGTGTAACTTCTGCTTAACTGACCTTTTAACCTAATATTATCAGACATCTGGTTGCATGTGTCAATTGAGTACATTCTAGTGGCACCCCAAAAAAAGTAATAAATACTGTCCTAAACATCTTAAAACTTTGCCATTTAGCTGTTTACTTGGAGGGAGAAGAGGAAGCAGACGATAGAAACAATGCATAAACAATAACTTAGGACTGAACCATGTGGTTGCTCTCTAAGTGTGATTCATGTGATTGCTTTCATAAACAATGAATTAAGATTGAGCCATGTGATTGCTTTCTAAGTTCTATTCCACTTGGGAGCACAAAACAAATCATAAGGTTGGGAATTCCCCAGAGTCAGCTAGCTAATCAAGGAAAAAGAGATCAACAGGGTACAGATATCAAAGCAAACCAAAGAAAAAATTAAATATAAAATTAATTAATCCAGGTTCCACAATACATTTTGATTACTGTTTGTACTGACAATATACTGGCTGCTTTTCAGAGGCAGGTGAAAATCTAGCTTTTCTTCTGATGACTTTACAGTATGAATTAGCTTTATATGACTACAGAATTGGTGGAGTTCCATACAGAGGGTTGCTAATGAAATACTTTGTTGGTTGTGTGCCCAGAAAGGCCACCACTGTTGTGGTGAAGCTAAACAGGAAAAGCAAGGTATTGCACTGCCTTCAGCATGGTATTTGTTTAGTGTTGTTTCCCATGGGCCAGAAAGATAGAGGATGGATGTATGTAGATGTTCAGGCATAATTTGATTGTAAAGAGTTGCAAATTGTACTTTTCCTCCACTAAATCATCAAGTTTGAGAAATTATCTCTTTATCTTGTCAATGAAATGCTTTAGTGACAATTGTGAAGTGACTGCTGGTATCGCAACATAAGAATTAGAAGCATTATGTTCAGAGATACTATTATTATCAGCAGCAAAATATAGTTTATTTTATAAACTGCTTTTTGCAAACAAGGAATTCTCAAAACAATCACATATTTAATGTGATAGCACTGCAAAGCAATTAAACATGAACCGCCACTCTTTGCAGTAACTTTCTGGTCACCAAGATATTTCATTTATGGCTTCAGACCTGTACATAGAAGTTATTTTACTTATTCAGCCCATATGCAAACGGATATTGCATGGACTCTCTACCACTTCATTAAAGGAGAGTGCACATATCCTGTCAAGTTATTCTGGATTCTCTAGCTGACCAAGAAAATAAGATTAACAGGTATAAAAGATGTCTAACGGCACAGTTTTTCTACTTGTGTATCTACAGCAGTCTTGATTGCAACTGAGATGTAAATAAGAAGACCTTTTGTCAGTGATGGTCTTAATACTTGAATTAGTTCTGGCATCTGATTAAATAGAGCTATTAATCTTAGGAGTCCAGCAAATCCAGAATAATGTGTTAATCTCATAGTCACATAAATCATATAATCAAATGAATGGTTCAGTGAGATAAGATGAGATGATAACCTGTTCTTTTTTGCTGATATAACTCAAACACCTATATAATGTGTGACAAGCTATCAGAGATTCAGTTTTCTTCTCTTTCTCTGCTCTGAAGATTTTGCTTGCAAAGATTGTTTGTGACTGTTGCATGCAAATATAAGTGTTGCCACATACAATCTAACATTCCCCATGCTGGCTGTAAAAAGTTAACAGCCGTTATTGTTGCTATTAATTGAACTAATGAGACATAATAAAAAAGAAGTAATCATAACTTCAATATTAAAAGATAAAAGGTCTACTTTGAAAAGTACATACCAGAGAACAGATGCTTTAGCTACTATTTTCTGGATCACAGTTGAGCTAAGAAATAGAACATTTGTGTGACAAGTGACCTGTTGTATACGCTCATGTATGTACTTTAATCCTGATGCTATAAACTGTCAGAGTGTACTTGCAGAGTGAGAGCCTCATCTAAGACCAAACTCTTGGCTCCCTGAGCTTGCAATACATGGGTGATCACTTTCCTTTAATTAAAGCTGACAGATGAAAAGCTTTGGAGTGTAATATGTTGCTTAATTTTGCTTTCAGAAATTAATGAAAATAGCTTTCGTCTTTCAATATAGTTGTAGTCGTAACATAAAGTAGAAATATGTCCTCACTCTTACAGGCTATTTTGACTGTTTTCTCACAAAGCTATGAAGCAGACAAAACAGCTGTTTTGTAACGTGTTAATATGCCTCTTCTACTTTTTAATATTTGCATAGCTATTTAATCCAGAACTTCTGGAGAAAGATTAGATCCATTTTTATGTCAGTCAAATAGAGTAAGATAGCCCTCTGTAGTCCATTAAGGCAAGAGCCCTCTAATATGTAAAATGCAGCAGCAGAGGACAGCAGGATAGACTAGTCAGTGATGACAGCATGACTAGTTTATGAAATAGAAATACAGGGTCAGCTTCACATTTAAAAGCAATGTGTAACAATCATTAACTTCATATTTGTGCTAAAGAATCTATGCTGCAATGATGTGTATGACTGAATTCTAGAATTAATTTTAGCTTTTGTTAGTAAAAGAGTGTTTAGTTTTTAAAGGAAATTCTTTTTCAAACAGAAACTTAAAAATTGTTTTCTTTTCTCCTGCTCAAAATTATTTTTTTGCCAGTGGTGGGTAATTTGAAGAGACAACACGGGGCAAATAAAAAGAGATCATTCAACTAGAGTTGGGAAGTAAGTAGAGTGTGTGTGCTCATGGTCCAGCAGACTAAATCTGGTCAAAGGTGAAAATCTTCATACCTCATGCAGTTAACATGTTGAAGTCTCAGCCCTAAATATTTTGATCTACTGATTAACTACTATTGTGCCATGTTATTTGTTGCTGTAGATCTCTAGTACACAAAACTGCCTCATTTGTTTTCCTGGT
The DNA here is from genome assembly GCF_034315485.1 of Pezoporus occidentalis. Lineage (NCBI taxonomy): Eukaryota > Metazoa > Chordata > Aves > Psittaciformes > Psittacidae > Pezoporus > Pezoporus occidentalis. The sequence goes on from NW_026913855.1 coordinate 1,048,847, forward strand.
TTAAAGGATGATAGGTGCTTTGCTAAGCCTCACTCCTTTTTGCTATTTACATTTGCTATATTATTCTTAGAAAAGATGCATTAGGTCTAATTTCTCAGAGGGGAAATAATAGTGATTCGCAGGTAATATATCTTTTCCTAAGAAATTATCCATAGCCTTATTTTTCTATACTTTTATGTAAAGTTATTCCATAAATAACTTGGCTTGGTATATAGATCCCAAACTATTGATGGAGATATACCTCCAGGGGGGTTCCTAGTGATTTCATGGTAATATGTTTCTGGAATATATTATTTGATAAAAACTGTATGTTTTTACTGGGGATTGAGGGGAGGAGAGACACAAAAACAACTTCTCCCAGTAAAATCACAACATCTATTCCAAGTACCCAAAGTCTGTTGTTTTGAACAGAAAATCTGGTAATACCCATGAATACATTAATAAGGCCACCAATGACCAGTATAAGTAGGACCAAAAGTAGAATATGGTATAAAAAAATGAAAAAAAAAAAGTATATACAGAATGGTTGCTGAAGTCCATTTTAATTACAAAACAAGATTTGTCAATAAAGGCTGTGTACCTGGTGATTCAGCTGTCTGTATCTCAATGAACTAGGGTATTGGAGGATTTCTGAGGGAAAAAAAAACAAACCTGTATTCATTCTTTAGTCATATGCTTGGCATAACTGTTCATCACAGAATGTTCTACCACTTTTGGCAAAGAAAAGAAACTTTTCTTAGTGCTGTTATCTTGGAATGAAAAGAACCCCACAGCCCAGAGAGCAAGCTCAGCTTTGAGGAATTAGCAGCCACAACAGAAATCCAAATCTTATGGATGTTTGCTTGTTTATTTTCCCCCTCAAAACCTGTTGGGCTGCACATCAGAGTTACTTTTATCACAAGAAATAATCAGACTAGGTCCAAATTACAAAAATGAATTTCCTGTGAGAAAGAGCTTTATTCCACTGAAATACAAATGCTATTTGTAACCTGCACTAGTTTTCTGCAGTCCTTAAAGTTAATACTTACTTATGAACTTTCTTCATTTCCCCAGTAATGTATCGTGTTTTCATGATGAAAACTGGAGTGAGATTTAAACCCTCTGTAGTTTAATCTTACTTGCACATGAGAAGCTACTTCAGAGTAATGGGATAGGAGTTGAAAATCCCTGATGTCACACAGACGATAGCCAACCCTTTATTTGGAAAAGTCAGCATGTTATTTTGCAAGGCAAGACTACCATCTTGTGGCCTTTGTGTACAATGACTACCTGAGAGCACAGATGTCTCAAGATGCCCACACAATGAAATAGCAGTCACTTCTGCTTCTGTTTTTTTTTTTTTTTTTTGCTAACAGTTCAGGTCTTTTCCCAGTCAAAGCTTATAAGTCTTTCAATAGAAGTTGGTCCTTTTTGTTCCATTGGTTGCAGATATTATGTGAGCATCTGTTCTTGCTTGTTTCACTTATTCAGTGTGAAGCCATTAGAAGAGCCTGGCTGTGTCCTCAAGGATACTGAAGTGCAGCTGAGGAGACCAGGCCTTTCCTCTCCAGAAAGACTCAAGTCAGTTGCGTCAGCCTTTGTGTTCTGTGCTGTGTGCTCTCTCTGGCTGCTTACCTGGGTCTCCTGAGCATTTGCTGTAGCTTGCTAATGTCCCTGTTGGTGTGGTGAGTACTAAAGTGGAATTTATCCTCCTGCTGTTGTTTGACAAGTGGTGGAGTTGACTTTCCTCATCCTGGTGGTTTGAGTGTGACTAACAGCATGAAGAATGGAGAGCAAAGGAACCCGCGTGGGGCATCTGCCTGAGAACAACATATCTTGATAAAGCTGGGCATGGGCTGTAAGGACCTTCCAATAAAAACTGAAGACTCTGTCAAATGTCTTGCTAAAATCTAGATAATGAACAACTACTGCTTTCACCCAATTGAATGACTTATTTCAAAGTAAAATTCCAGGCCAACAATAAAAAATATAAGTTTATGGTTTTTAACATTTACTTTACAATACCAGAGACAAACTTTGCATAAAGTGTGATCCAAATCCTTGTAGGAACACAGACTATTCAATTTTTTGGCTGGTATTTATGCTTTTATTTTAATTCTCCTTTTACTGAGCCAAAGAAATAAGGGAGAACTTCCTGAAGAATATTGGTCACCGCTTTGCTGTGGGTTTCTACTTTATTATGTTTTACTTATGAACAGAATTGTAATCCTTAGTGTGACTAAAGTGTTTATCCTTTCTTCCCAAAGATTTTATTGCCAGTTAGTGCTTGATATGATCAATTCAAAAACACATCTATGGATAGCTTGTTATTTATTGCAGTCTCTCATTATGACTTTTAAAAAGTAAGATAATGTGTCCCAAACAATTTTTTTCTGAGGTTTGAATAATAATTTATTCACAACACAAGAGTAGACAATGGATGTTTATCAGCGTCACTGGGATATATATGCACATTAATGAAATATTAATTACAGTACTAATGATCATTAATCTCCAAGGCAAATGATTACTTGTAGGAGCATGTTTCATTGAAAATTAGCAAAATATATTAGCAATAATTGCTGCAAAACTGACAATACTTTATAATAGCACAGCAGAATGAGATTTCTTACAATACCCTAACTGCAATTAGGAAAAAAAAACCATTTGTTTCCCTAAGTAAAATACTTTGACTATAAGTAAAATAAATTGTTAACTACATGATACCATAGAGTTTAATGGGGTTTTGTAGTTTTATTCTATCTGAAAGATATTCTTAGGTGTCATGAGTACATGTTTTGACAGTTTTAAAGACAAATGATAATTTCAATATTTTTTTAAAATAGGTTAAGCCACAAAAAAAGCCCCAAAATAAACAACAACAAAGCCGACTAGAATTATCCAAAGAAAAGCAAGCACTATTTTTCTCTATACAACTTGCTTTACATGTATTCCTGCATGTTTTCTTTGTAGCTTTTGAGCAGTATATGTTTTTCTCCACTTAAATGTAGAGCCACCCTACTCTTATAAGATTTCATGTTAAATCCAGTAGAACCTATTTAACTCAATTTCTTCTACAGAGACATAAGAACTGTCTTGGGTTATCAGAAATGCATGGCTCTGTGCTTTTTATAGGAAGATAACATTTCCAAACATTTAGCTATGTAAAGTGGATTTCAGCTTCTCTGAAGTACTTTCATTTTCCCTCTGGACTTTGTGTCTTGCAGGAATAGTACTGAGCAATACATGAAAAATATCTTCTTAGATTTGTGCTAAACAGATCTTATTAAAAAAAATCAGTTACATGTGTACAGCAGTCTTCTGGGAGCATGAACACCAAGTGGATTAAAAAAACTTAATAATCTGAAAACTCATTTAGTACATGTAGATATCCAGAAAAACATTTAAATGAACTTAAAAGTACAGATGTTGGAAGAAACACATGGTTGATTTGATTATTGGGTGGAATATTTTTCATATACCATTCCTAAAGACAAGTAAAGGTTACACACTTATATAACAATTGTTGGATATGTTCAGCTGATGAAAGCATTACACTGCCCAACAAAAAAATTTTATATCGCACAGTCATAAAATAGTTCAAGTTGGAGGGGAAAACTGAAAACAGATGTTGTAAAAAGCAAGAATCCAGAATTTTACTGTGAATTTGGTGTCTTTTGACATTAATAAGAATCAGCGATCGCCTCCTGAACCCTGAGTACATGTGGTGGAGTGGAGAAGGGGAGTTATACTGCAGTATTTCTTAGTATTCCATCTGTAATTGTGGGACTGCTTAGCATATGGTCATGCTCCATCACCATTACAAAACTAGAGCTATTACCTTCCACAAAGATTTTTTTCTTGTTTGGTTTTAAAGATGACAGTTATTGCAGCCCACCTAATTTGTGCTAGAGCACATGTTAATGAGTGAACTCTTTATCTATTCTGAATGATAGGAGACATGCATATTTATTGGCCAAGTTGTTAAAATGACACGAAGTAGTTATCATGAATTAGTTTTTCCATTTCACCTACACTCAGACTGGCTTTATCTTTGGCTTGTGTTCAGTAAAAATAAACCTGTCATGTCCACAAAGTTTAAATCTTTTTAAACTGTCTGTTCTTTTCTGACAAGGACAGTAAGCCTGTTACAAATGGTTTATTTATTCTGGTACTTCCCCTTGTTCTTCTGCCTATCTTTTCTGGTGTCTTTTTAAATTAATTCTTCCTTCCAATATTCTTTTACAAATCCTTGTACACACAAAATCAATCAGAATTTTGCATTTCCAGATGCTGAAAGACTAATGAAATTAAAAGCTTGAAAAGTAAGGCAAAGGAACTTTTAAAAGGAAAGCCCAACCTTTATTTTTTTTCTTATAGAAGAAAAAAAATTTTTTGATAGTTACTGGTCATCTTTCCTACAGCTGTTCTAACCACATGTAAAGAGATTATCAGTCTCCTGTAAGTAAAGTATTGCATTGATTGTTCATAAACCGAAATTAGCAAGAAATCTGCATAATTTCAAAATCATATTTCAAAGTTAGATGAACTGTAACAAACTCACATGTTCCAATTTAGCTATCATCAATTATTGTGTCTAAACAGATTATGAATCATCTTATAACCAAAACTTCTGATCTTCTAATGACCATTCTAATGATCTTTCCAGAACTTCTGATTCTCAGCATACAAATCCATTGCATATGACTGAGTTCTGTTCTATTGATGAAGCCTTCAGTGTTAAAATGTCATATGTGTAGTTCCAGAAATTCCATCAGATCAAATAAGCCAATTGGGATTTGCACAGCACCATTGATCTGATCAGTGGTGTGGAATTATTTTTTCTGTATTATATTTCTTATATTTCTTAATTTTATTTGTTTATCTATGTTATATTTCTTGCATAAAAGCCAATATTAAGTGCTTTCCTCTTTTAGAAATATCTAATACTTTTTTTTTTTCTTTTAAATTCCTTGAGTTTTGATTACATCAATGACTTGGACATACAGCCATAAAATAACATCATAGTAGTATAGTGCATTTAGAATAATAAAATCATTGAATAGTTTGGGTTGAAAGGGACCTTAAATATCATCTAGTTCCAACACCCCTGCTGTGGACAGGAACGCCTCACACTAGACCATGCCACCCAAATCTCCATCCAACCTGGCCTTGAACACTGCCAAGGATGGAGCATTTACCCCTTCTTTGGACAACCTGTTCCAGGGCCTCATCAACTTCACAGAAAAGAACTTTTTCCTATATCTAACCTAAATCTTCCCTGTTAAAAAAAAAACAAAACAAAAAACCAGCAACAACAACAAAAAAATACCAAATCAACCAACCAAACAAACAAAAAAAACACCTTAAATAAAAAATAGAACTTTGTTTTCTGGGGTTGAAATTAATGGTTCTGTTTATTATCATTGAAGCAAGTATTGCAGACTGCACAATTACCTGTAATTTGATGGATTTTTATCTACATGGATGATGCAAAGTTTCATTGTCTCAGTATATCATACTGGATCTTTTTCATCCCTGCTGAAACTCTCCTTCCTATCAGTATCTATGCTCCATTCTCCAAAAAGATTGCTTCGTCAGATGACTTCTTTCCCAAGATCTGATTATCTCACAGCTATACTTGATAGATTTTCCTTTCCTATTCTAGGATGAAAACTTTCTAGAACTGTTAGGAAAGAGTTGAATTGACGGGTGGGATGAGGCGTTTCTGTTGCTGCATGGACATCAGGATGCTTTGTGATAACATGCATTCCTTTTTCATATCCCCAATTCATACATCAGTTCACCATTGGCACACTCCTGTTTCCTAGTTAAAGCAGGATGAGTGCACGTAACTTTTGTTTTTCCTACTGTAGATGTCACTCTAAGGCTGCGTGCTTCTTTCTTATTGAAGTAAAACATCAAGTTGGGGAAGAGGGTGCTGAAGATTTTAATTGTTTAGTCCTGAAATATTTGTGTTTTTATACCTTAGCTTGAACATAGAGGAACTGCAGTAAGACTCTTGAACTGAATTACAAATTTTGGATCCTGTAAAAAAAACATCAGGTTTTCAGTATTTTAGGTGACTGAATAAGTTGGGTATTTTTCAGGAAATATAGTTCCAGTGAATGATAATTTTATTGGATCTGAGAGGCTTCTGAAAGCCAGATAGGTAGCTAAAAATTTTATTTTGTTTTAATCCCCAACAAAATGCTAATCTTGGCTATATATGCATTTAGACAGGTACTTTAAAACAGCTACCATATGAGGTGTCTAAAAGTTGAATGCTATTTAGGTAAATAGGCTGACTGGATCTCAGCATGTGCATTCACTTATCTTCAGATTTGGTAGGGTGTTTATATTACATTTAAAAAAATGAGATTAAAAAAAAAATTACATTTGTTAAACTCAGATTATTGTTATGGACAAAACTGAGCCCCTCTGACATGGGGAATCAGCAATATAAAACTGAGCCCCTCTGACATGGGGAATCAGCAATATACTGTTAACAAATTAACATATTTACAATCTACTAAAATACAACCAGAAGTTTTATTAGTTCAGTTACAATAACACTAAAACACCCCAACATGTTACAGACAGATAGGTTCTTAACACACGAGTTGTCAGGGCAGTATAGAACCTTGGTCTTTTTGCTAGTGATAGCAAATTTGTATTTACTGAACTATAGAACAAATGTGTAGAAAGTCATCCACAGAGACAATAGCATGCTCAGCACCCAACCGCATCATATTTTTGACAGTATCTTCTATAGCAACCTTCTTTACTCCATTAAAGATGAGGTGACTGCAGAATGGATTTCAAAGCCTCAAATGTTGCTGCTCTGAATAACTTCTGGAGAAGCATCTTTTTTTTGACTTTTTTATGTAATCTGTCATGGCCCTGAGGGCACCACCAGCCCTCACTATCCCTGCCCATCCCCAGGGCTCTCACCACCCTGTGTAAGGCCCAGGACCCCATTTCAGGCCCCCAGTACCACCTGCCCTTGCCCTAGGAACACTGCTGCAGGGCAACTATCCAGCTCCCCACAGCCCTGCCCTGCCCTGCCCAGCTGTCAGCTCTGCTGAGATGAGCCCACCCATGGAAACAGCAGCAATCTGAATGAGATGCCAAAAGGTGGGTAGAGTGGGTACTAACCCTGTTTCTTTCAGGTCTTATCCTGCTTTGCCTTAAATTATTAAAATTGCCATCAATGAACTTGAGGATGCGTTTGTTTTTATTCTGTTCCTCTAGAATTTTTTCTGGGAAGAATAACATGCAGCAATTTAAATTCCTGCAGAATTTTCATGGGTTTATGGGTACCATGCTCCCCAGCCCTCCACACTATTAACTTTCTCATTCCAATGCCTAAAATTGCTTTCTGAAATCTGCTGAGAGGTTCAGATGTACTGTTAATGGATTTCAAGGCATTGGAGAAGATAAGAGTACATAGCAAATTCTGAGCTCTAAAAAAAAGGAAAATTTGAAGCTTCTCCTTAAACTGAAGGAAATGGGAGCTCTGGTGAACTCTTAACTAAACGCTTTGGACAAATCGTCATGAAAGGATGAAAAATGGTAGATCAGTATGTGTATATATATATATATATTTATTTTTTTTACTATATACTGCTTCCTTGGAGTACCTAATGAAATCACCATAGTGCTGGATTAACAGAGAAGAATTGAAGTTTGTAACTTTTGTGTATTTTGTGACTTTTCTAGAGAGAAAATATGCCTTTGGAAAATTTCTTCTGATACAAAGTATATATATTTGGGAAAGGAGTGAGAGTACCTTCCCATTTGGCTACAAAAATATAGTCAAACAAACAGTTATGGACATTATTAATCTGTGATCATCTAGATAGATTTATAATGAGGCAGGTAAAATAGCAGCTTGAAGAACTGTCATCCTACCTTTACTGGTTTGCTAATGGCCTGAATAGCACTTGTTAAATTGCTGTATAAATACTTCTTGTTTTGCCTCTAAACTAGAAGACATTGGTGAAAAGTCTTGGCTTGGTGAAAAGTGTGACTTGACTTCCTTAACAATACTTCTCAAAGAAAGTAGTCTCTTTCTCTAATTACTTCCCTCATATCACACAGTAATATAGGTTTTCTCTTTTTGCTTTTATACTGGTTGTTGTCTTTACACCAGCATCAACTCATTTCTTCCCAGTCCCTCTGTAAGCATAATCAAATTTTTAAACAATTAAACAAATCTTTAAAAAACCTGGTTCCGCAGCTCCATATGCTGAACTGTTTTCCTTAATACTTCCTAATTCATCCTCAAAAATTCACTGCTTTTTTACAATGATTTCCAATAGGAAAACTGGGGGAAAAAGCTATTGCAAACCAGAAAACTGACATTCTCAGCATGAAGAGGCTGTGAATAGAAACTCTTTATTCATCACCCGTTTTCTCCTCTCTGGTCAGGACCCCTAAGGCACCACTGAGGAACCTTGGTTTGGTTGCTGCTTCTCCAGAAGTGATCCAGCCCAGATGTGGGCTGTTAGGTCTGACTGCTGGGAGAAGACCCATGAGAAACAGGTGCCCAGCTCAAATATGTCTTACTTCATTCTTAAATTATCAGACTATATGCTTTCTGTGAGTCTTTTCTTTTTTTCTGACCTTTGCCTTTTTTTAGGCCAAGAATATCAATCTTAAGTTTAAGATGAACTCCACATTTTTGTTTCAATTGGATGTGAAACCTTTTACTAGTATGTAAATGCTTAATAAAAAAAGAGCCCCACTTCATTTCCTAGACTTTTAGAATAATCTGCTTTGGATTGCTTTTCAATGCAACTTCAAATACACTTCGGCAAAGACTTTTCATGGCAATTTGTCAAATGAAAGTGTTAGGTAAAATATTTCAGATGTAAATTTTTGCAATGTTGCAGCTTGTTACTGTGCCCAATGAAACTCTACATTAATACGATTCTTTCTGGTATTAGGCATTTGTACTTATACATTATGGAGCTGCCAACAGAGGATGTTCAACTGTTCATTGTGGTGCCTTGATCTCATATGACAATGTAAATCAAGGAAAGTCTTTATATAATTTTCTTCTTAAGTTATATGTAGAGACCTTTGACTTTTCTGTATGTAAGGAAATTAGAATTGCATTTAAATGCATGATGTTCAGGACATAAATGCATCATTCTTCTCTATAGTATCTATAAGTACAATAGAAAGCTTGATTTCCCTTAAGGACAGCAACAATATGTCTAAAAAATTTCAACATAGATATATTGAAACCAAAATGTATGATATTCACAATAAAACTGTAGAACATGCTAAGTACCTATTTGACTGCCAATATTTATTGCTTCAAGGAAAGCTTTAAATTAGGACTAGGTAGTTTTGTGGCCTGACGAAGATCTATACTCTTTCCATCAAGCACAGGGTGAAAAAAAAGTGTTGCTCCGCTGTTGAACGATAATATTTAAGGATGGGGCTGGAGGTTCCTGCAGCCCTCTGAATTTATTTGTATTATCATTTTGCTCATGTGAATGTTAAATGTTGTTACTGTTAGGGTGGTGAGACACTGGCACAGATTGCCCAGAAAAGTTGTGGTTGCTCCATCCCCTGGCAGTGTTCAAGGCCGGATCGGACGGGGCTTTGAGCAACCTGATTTAGTGGAAGGTGTCCCTGCCCATGGCAGGGAGATTGGAACTGGCTGAACTTTAGGGTGCCTTCCAACCCAAACCATTCTATGATTCTATGGTTCTACAATGCTTCTTTGTCCTCATTCAAGAATTTTTGTTGAAATAAAGGTAACAATTTACCAAAGTGCAGAATCCAGCTTTGTTTAGTGTGGGTTGTCTTAGCTTAGTGATATCAGCTCCAAGGGTATGTTTGCCTATTCATAACATGGGTTTTGAGTGTAACAAGCTTTACAATATGACACATATAAAGCAGAGAGATTCCAAACATGTGATCCCCATGAATTTTAGGAAATAATCTGATAAACCATTTTTTTTTTTTTGAGAACTTTGGATAATTTAACTAGGCTTTTCTGTTGCAAGAGTCCTAAAATTATCAGGAAAATTAACTGTTGTTTATAAAGCAGACTATAACTTTTAAATAAATGGGGTAGTAAGGATACCAGAAAGCAACATTACTTCGGGCAATAGATTTTATGCAGTTGCAGGTTTTTTTTTCTTGAAGTAACATTTAAGTCACATAAGTAGTGCTGTATTGTTTACTTGTAGGCAAAGTTGAAGATTTATTACTGTGAATAAAAAAATGAAAGAGTAGCATGCACAGAAGTCAATAATTTAGGAGATACGGTGTCAGGACCACAGCAAGGAGAATTAGCTTGTGACATTGTAGCCACGGTAAACAAGGTGCAGCGACCAATAATGAAATTATCAACTTCAGATAATTGAACAAATAGGTTTGCCTTAGCTTTTAGCTCAGAACCCAGTCAAAGTATTCCTCATCCAGCTAAGGGCGGCTGAGGGTATAAAATGGGGGTTTTCAATCAAATCCCAGATGAGCAGCTGTTGAGGTTAATCCACATGTATTTAAAAGATGGGTAGAGAGTTCTTCAGCATGGAGATATGCATGTCGTATTTAAGCCAATTTTGCTAAAAGTACAGGGTCAAGCATGGACATTATGCACAATACTGGTGCAGTCAATTCCTATGGAAGCTTCTATGGGGTCACAAAGGAGAAAGCATTATACTGCGTCAGCTGCGTTTATTCCTTCCTTATTGCCCATATATTTCATCCGTGGTGCATAGGAACTGAGAAGGTGAAGAGGAGGCCCAGGGCGTTGCTTGTAAATGTAACTAACTATGCAGACAAAAAGGTCAATGGGAAAAAAAGGTAACTCTCAGCTAACAAGTTTGAAATGGTACTTGCAGTACCTGGGACTGTGGCTGCTCTACTAGCTTGCTAACACCATCATGCTTATGCCAAAGGTACACTTTTTAGTAAACATGCTTTTTTCCCCCATTCCCTGTGTGCTATTCCTGTAGCAATAGTGAGAATATATTCTGGAGAATATTACTGCAAGCAACTGAAAATCTCCATTGGCCTTTCAGCTTTGTATTTCTGCTGTGAAGTGAGTTAAAGTTTTGAAAATGCCTCAGAATTAATATCAGTGGGTTGTCTGTCCTTACAGGCATTTCTTTACTTTTCCTAACTAAAGATTAGGAAGTGTTTCTGATTTTATCCCCATTGTTCTGAGAAAGCCAGCCAAAAAGAAGAGATTTAAGTCTATCTCTCATTAAATTGGTAATATTTATAACGATATTATTTCAGTGTTTTCTTTGCGTCTTATAGCATTTTCACTCTTTTACATTGAGGTTCTAAACATTTCTATGTATAGTTGCAGGAGACTTAATTTTCAGTAACATGAGAAAAAGGGAAAGTTGTAACCACCTCAAAACCCAGAACTGAAGATCAAGGAAAGATGTCATGTTTCATGTGAGAAAAAAAAAAAAAAATTTTTCTGACTTCTGTTCTAGGGCCTGGTTGCGGGTAGCCTTACTAGTTAGGTTGGCTGCCGAAGCAGTTGTGTGTTCACAGGAACAGTTGTGTTCACAGAAAAAAGAATGTTTGGTTTGCAATTTATGTAATCACTTATTCAGGAAGAGAGCATAACCCTATCCAGTTTAATGATTGAAAGATGCATTTGAAAAGTTTGAAAGATTTGAATGGACCGCAGCCCATAAGGAGCCAAGCTGGACCAGTTTTTCTCCTGAAAAGCCATTGCCCATGGAGAGGATCCATGCTGGAGAGGTGTATGAAGAGCTGCAGCACATGAGATGGCCCCACACTGGAGCAGGGAAAAGTGTGAGGAGGGAGGGGTGGCATAGAGGATATGATGTGCACACCATCCCTCATTTTCCTGTGCTACTGTACTTAGACTAGTAGTCTGGCTGTTCCTAGAAGGAAGACCATCTTGAAGGTGTTTCTAGAGTTCACATCTCTTGTCTTGTGACGGTGTGCTTAGTTACATAGCAGTGAAATGAACAGGAAAATACAATAGGAGAAAGATAGACTCCTGTCTAAACAATATCTAATGTATGCGACAGCAGGCTAATATTTCAGCCAATTTTTGGCATGAAATAATTTTTAAATAGATTGCCAAGCATAGATAGTGAGGGACAGTAACGTCTCAGTTGCCATAAAACTATGTATATTGTAGGAGAAAAGTAGGAGCAGATGCTAGTCCTCTTATGCAAAAAATATATTTAATGAAAACATGCTCCATGAGAAAAATGTTTAAACATATGCTTTTACTAATAGAGATATAAATAACTATACCGTGGCTTTTTGTGTCACTTGCATTTAAGTTAAAATACCAAGTCAAACATAATAGGCATTGCAGTATAATATGTGTTACAATACCTAAACATTCTCCACTTCAAGAAACATTAGTGAATTCAAGATGGTTAGTCAGTGCCTTGTGTTCACCCAGAATTAAATTGACAGACTAATATTTGTACAGCAATGTTGCACCATGCCATTGTGAACAGTTGTTGTATGTGATGGCACCATCTCCTAGTGTTGTACTTCAACTTGAACTTTACTCTGTGTGCCCCAAAGAACTGAAGATACCTAATACTTAATTTTTCAATAGGACAATGTTACGTTAGAATGTAATGTCCTAATTTTAAGTTCAAAAAAGTTTACCAAGCTCACTCTCTTCATGCATGCTAATACCTTAACAGACAGTTTTCTGCAATGCAAAGGTTTGGAAAATGAACTTTTGCTAGTTTTGGGATTACAGGCAGAGCTTTAAGTATACCATGTCTATAAAAATGCACTGTATCGACGAAACCCCCAAAACCTAGGTGAAGTATGAGTATTTCACAGATAGACTGTATTGTGAAGTGGAGAGAAGATGAATCCCAGACCAGAAGTTTTCTTTGCATTTATTAAAGACATCAACCCTCCGACCCCACCTTCTAAGCCCACCATTCAACTCACCTAATTTTAACCATTGGCAAATACTCTAAAATTTAGGAATTATTTATTAAAGTGACTAAGTCCTCAGTCAATGGAGAAGAAATAGCAGCTTCAGAGAATTTTTCTACTTTTCTGGAACATAAGTACAAGGAAGGATAGAACAAAATTTCTCTGAGAAATACTTTTCTTGTCCATAAAAGAGCCTTTTAGACAGCTACTTTCAAATGGATTTCTAAATTTCAGATAGTTGGTTGGGAAAGGTGACATCTGTTTTCAGCTTTGTTATTTTCACAGCTCTAACAATTGTTTGTGTAAATATGTAATGGAAAACATTTGGGATAGATCAAAATTATGTTTGAAGGAAGATAAACAAAAACACAGTTTATCTTCCTTTAGGGAACAGAATATGACTCGCACTTGAGAATTGCTTATATTGCAGCAGACTGCCTCTTTGGAAAATGGTTCTCTCTCTCCTGTTGCAGAAAAAAAAGTGAAAAAGAAACAGGAAGATATGACTGTTTATAATGTAAAAGAGATTTTCTTAGAGTCTGACTCTGGTTCAAATATACACCTGCTAGAGCACTTTTTTTTTTTTTTTTTTACTTACCATTCTTTCTGTAAGATTTATGTGAATCTTTTCTACTGCATGCTTCAGTAGTTGCACCTTTGACAGACCTATGTAGATGAGAACTGTGAGTAGGGAAGAATGCGTAATTAATAAAGTACTCTTAAATGTTTTCAAGACATGGAATTTGGATATGATTGAAAAAGTTGATCTTTGGACCCCTGAAAACTTTTTTCTTTGCTGTAATGTTGTGTCTGAGATGTTTCTTCCACAGTTTAGACAAATAAATAGTGACTCTTCCCAAGGTGTTATTAACAAAATTAACAGTACGTCCTTTTTATCCGGGGTTCTTTCTTTTATTTAGAAAGAAGCTTTTAATGCCTCCTTTTCTTTCACCAAGTGACACAGCATTTTTGTGCAACAATTTTTGTATCAGTCATTGTTCTTAGAGATTCTATCAAAGAACAAAATGTAAGTGCTTGAAAAATATAAATCTATATATATATAGAAATATATATATTGAAAAATATAAACCAATATAAGTCATTGTCTAGAACTGTTTTAGAGTAAGATTTTTAAATCTGCAGTCTATACCTTTATTTTTAAGATTGGTGCTGTTGCCTGTCAAATGTCAGTACATTATTCTACTACTAGTACACTTCTTCTAAAATCCTCTAACGTTATTTTCCTTTCAGAAAATAATTGAGGTGAGTTAAAAGTTAATTGAGACAGGTGGTTTTTAGGATATTGAATTTGTGAAAACATCGTTCCCTCCCCTTCTCTTTCTTATGTCTTGTAGTTTTTGTTTTCTATCTCAGGTATACCATCACTACCATTGACTTCTACTCAGTGAAAGACCCTTATATTTCCTTAGCATCCATTGCAGGAATCAGAGCATAGCTTAATATGCTTATTTATTTTATCTAAATGCAATTTTTTAATTAAGTTAAAAGCTAAAATAAAAGCACCTCTAAAAGCATTCTTCTAGTCAAAAGAAAAAGATTATGGTTGTCCTGGGTTCAGCAGTAGCAGTCATGTTTCTCCTTCATGGTAGCTGGTGCAGTGCTGTGTTTTGACTTCCAGCCTGGGAACAGTGTTGGTGAAACCGATGTTTTCAGTTGTTGCTAAGTGATGTTTACCCTGACCAAGGACTTTGTGAGGCTCATGCTCTACCAGGGAGGAGGGGAAGCTGTGAGGAAGCAGAGACAGGGTGCCTGACCCAGCCTAGCCAAGGAGGTATTCCATACCACAGCACGTCATGCCCGGGGTGGGGGGTAGCTGGGAGTTACCCAGAAGGACACAGGCTTCCGGGTGGGACTCGTTTTTTGGCCGGTGGTATCGTATTCTCTTCCCTTGTTATTTTCTATTATCATTGTTGTAGTTGGTGGTAGCAGTGGTGATTTGTGTTGTACATTGGTTGCTGGACTGTTCTTGTCTCAACCCATGGGAGTTGCACTCTTTCGATCTTCCTCCCCGTTCCTCTGGAAGCGGGGAAGGGGAGAGCCCCGGTGGGGGTTGGGGGTGGGCTTGATTGCTGTCAGCCCGGCACCACTCACTGGGAATGAGTGAACAAGTTGTCTGACTGGGTTTAAACCACGACAATGGTTAAAACAGAAGTCAGGTTATCCTTAAAGTAGTATTTTTTTTTGTTTGTTGATGATAGTTTAAAGCTGGTATCTAGTCATGGTAACAAAGAGATGTAAGAAGGTTCCTACAGCACAATTGCAGATAATAGAGCATGATTACAGTTTTTGTAGCTGATTATAATGTTGCTTCTATCAAGCTGCATAGAAGAAAATGACTTGTTATACACCATACCTTATGAACATGACTGTCTTGTTGTGTTTGTTAGTGAGAAACACAACTGCATTGGTTAAATTTGCATGTGTAACTATTATATTAAGAAAACTGAAGAATGTATTGTTACAATAAAATCCAAAAGAAAAAGTTAAGCTGTTTCCTCAAATTAATAATCTGGAAATTTTCCACAGTGATGTTCATATCCTGGTGAAAGAATTAATTGGCTCAGTGTTTATTTCTTTTTACAGAAGACAGTTGACATCGTAATGTGGCTTTTGTATTATGCTTTAGCTTATTGTCAATTCACTACAGAAGCCATGCTCATACTTTTATATGACATTCAGTATGACATTTATATGACAGTTCAGCTTTTGTCATAGCTGAAGTAAGGTCAGTTTTCTGTTAGGAATATAACACAATAAGTATATTGTAGCTCTGGAAAAGTGGCCAATATGAAATATCTTCTGAATTTTACTTTGGAATCACAATGACCACATGGATGCCCCTAGCAAATGCTTTCAGGTAGACTTGATTGAAGAAGTTTCATATTTTTTGTTCTGTCTATATCTTGAGATAGATTAATTTTGTATGTGAGTGAGTGAGAATACAGGTTTGAGAGAATCAAGGAATGTAAATATTTGGTATTTAACTTAAGAGGAAACAGCTGCAAGGTCTATTACTCTCAGAGAAATGCCATCAGAAATGACTAAATATTTTCCAAATAAACAAGCAAAAGTAATATGTTAGTATTTGTGTGGTTTCTGAACAAGTAAAGATTTGCCAGCAGTGACTGCAGTAAGGAAATTGCAATATCCAATTAATTTTCATAAAGATATTCAATTTTTGTCATTAAAGGCAAGTTGCAACTTTATTACTGGTGGTGTATATTTCCTGCTACAACTTAGTCAGTTCAATCATCATATGCAAGTAATTTGAAAATGAATAACATTTTTACCCATGAACTGTATAAAGAAATACTGATAAGGGCAGGACTTTTCATGTTCTATCAGACATAATAAAATATTAATATTATTCTATATGGGGTTGTAACTATGACTTTACTAAATAAATACAATATCTTATTAGAAACTTCTTTCATTTAACCTTGAGGTTGCAGTTCCTTATTTGTCTTTTAGAATAACAAAGCATGCCATAACAAGTCAGCAAAGAAGTTTATGTCGTTGGAGAACTGTCAAAGAAAAAGTCATTTAAGCTACCCAGAATAAAAATAAAACCCCAAAATATTAAACCAAAACCCCAAAACCCCAAACACAAACAACACTGTGATAAATTACAGTAATATAACATTTAACATTTCCTTTCCACTTAAGGAGTATCTGAAAAAATTCTATTAACATACTTTAAATCCAGAGAAAACAAACATAAAAGCCTGACAGTTTTCAAATGTTAATTTTCTTAGTAAAAAACCCTAAGGCAATATAAAGCCAAGTGCTATAAAACATAACACTGATACAAAATATGAAAATTTAAATTATTTTATAACCTGTTCTTAAGATGTCGTTAATGATTTGTTCTGACAACCAATGATAATATGTTGGAAAATATATTCAACTCAGACTGTATACAAAGTATGTCAAAGTTTTACACAGAGCAGCTTACTTAGCTCAGTGCAGAGTTCTGCTTAAAAAAACAATAGTACCGTATGGCTCTCTGATGATCAAAGCCTCAATTTCCATTTCCGTTGTTGAAAGTTGTTATTGTCAAAACAGATCAAGCACAAAGTCACTGATTAGAATTACCTTGAGGTACATGAAATGTATAAGGCAGACTAGCATTTAACATTTTTCTTATGGTTTGGAATTTGAGAATTTCTGGTTAACACATCAAAGAAAGAATTAACTAAAAGTCAGAGACTGAAGTAAATTGCATTTATTTATTACAAAGTGATTCCCCATGAGCAGATAGAGGTAGAAGAAGGGAGATATCCTTTCTTACATTTTTCTGCAAGACAGAAGTCAAGCTACCTTTGTAGGCAAGTCAGTGTGATGACCCATTAAATCTTAACGTTAGCCCCTAAAGCCCACTGAGACCCATGACAGACCTTACAGAAAATATTTTGTACAACTTTTCAATGATTCATCCATACCTGAAAGTGTCAGTAACCTTTAATTATTCTTTGTGTTACAGGAACAAGTAGAGGTTCTGCTTCAGTGCTGAGCCACACTGTGCGAGCATACAGGAAGCAATAGCACTTGCATCACAGAGAAAACTTGTAAAGGAAGAAGGGAAAAGGTAGGAAAAAATGAGAAATCACTGTACTAGTGACAATGGTTGTCATGCACCACTGCTCAGTTTCGTCAAAACCAAACCATTGAATCCTTCATATCCTAGGCCATTGTCCTAAACCTGAAGTCACATTGTTACATCCTGAAATAGTGCACTATTCCACATTTTTTCTGCTACATAAAGTATTATTTTTAATATTTCAGTAAATGAAAAAAAATAGCTATTAGCAATGTCTATAAATTAGTTAAAGACTAGTCATTTCTGCTATTCAGAATTGCTTTGAATCTCAGCTTTTAAGAAATGAGTATCAGGTATGATTTGGCTTCTAATTTCCCCATGTTATACCGGAAGACAAAGCTAATGTTCAGTGCTTGTAACTTCAAGACAAATATTTTTCAATTTTCTGCTGCAAATGGAAAGTGTTTTCTATTAACATATATTTAGTATAAGTTGTGTGCTATATTTCTTTATATCTTGGAATGTGTTCTTGGTAAAAGTATGAAATGAGAAAGCCATGTTTCTTAGAGGTGAAATGTTTTACACATGGTGTTAATATTTCTCTTTTCCACACGACTCCATATTTGTAAACTGAATTTATGAACTTCCATCAAAGTAGGCTGAATTCTCCGATATTTACAGTACCCAGAAAATCCAACTTCAGCAGTTCAGTCATGAATCTTTCACATTTTGTATAATTTAATTATCAGTGTCTCAGTTTCTTGATTGATTGTCCAATACGCTATTATATGTTATATTAGGCTTATAAATGAGATATTAGATCACTGTGCACAGAGTATAATACAAGTTCTTCAATTTTGATTACAGTAGTCAGAAAATGTTACATAAATCATTTTGTCAAACCCTGCAAATCAAATTATATTTTCTTTTCTGAACTGTAAAATAAATTTATCACCATAAAAAAAAATCAAAATTCTTTTAGTTACACTGCTGTAAACTCGAGTGTGGCCAGTAACTGTGGACTTTAGGCACAGCAGCATCAGTTTATAGATTTAGCATATCATAGTTTTGTAAAGGGAAGGGGGAAAAAAGAAATGAAAAAAAAGAGGCTGATGCAGAAAGAACAATACTTATACCCAGATTAAAAAAAGAAGTATGCTTTAGGGAAGTAAGATAGAGAAAGTCATAAATTTGGGACTTTAATTTTTTTTCTGGCTGGGGAGGGATACTGGCTTAGAAAAAGCTTCATTGCAAAACTCTTGTTTTGGTTTAAACCCAGCTAGTAACTAAATACCGTGCAGCTGCTTGGTCATTGCCCCAAACCACAGCACTGCACCAGCTATGAGGGAGAAAAATATCCGAGCCAAAACCAGAACAATTCTACTGTCTGTTCTAACCGGTTTTAATAAATTTGTTGTTTCACTCATAGAATCTGTCATTTTTAAGGGAAATTTGCTGTTGTATCACCTGAGGAATGATTTTCATATTTGTTACTCTAAGTCAAATTTACTGATTTTCCTAGTTACCACTGATACCATGTAATTTTACTTCTTGTTTGACTTCTTAGAGCAGAGAGAATGTAGAAATCCAAGTTTCTCTAGGTTTGCAACCTTCCCATGTGGATCAACAAAGCTTTTTTGAAGTATCATCAGCTACATACATTATCAAGTAGCACCTTTGTCAAAGACCATGCTAAAGTCAAAGTATGGAATGGTCACTGCTGTCCTCTCATCCATGAAGTTAGTCAGCACATTAGAGAAGAGAATCACACTTTCAAAATACAATTTACCCTTAGTGAATACAAACTGACTATTCAATCAATTTCTTGTCCTGTTTAATCTTGTATATAGGTTCCAAGAAAATTTGATGTCTTAACTTCCCAAAGACTAAGGTCAGGTCAACAATCCTTATTGTTGATCTTCTCAAAGACAGGCATATTTGGCTTTCACAATCACAATCCCTTCCCCTAGTCACTATAAACTTTCAAGGATAATAGAACAAGACCTCACAATGATATCACCCAACACTTCTAACCATCCTGGGCACAACCTAGCTGGTCTCAAGGGCTTACAAAGTCCAGTTTGCTTAAGTGGTCCCTATTTCATTCTTCTGCTCTGGGTTATGTTTCCCTATGACAGACTGCCTTGAGGCCAAGGTCTGGGAGGTCTGAGGACAGATTTAGCAGTAAAGACAGGGACAAAGAAACTAGCAAGAGCCTTTTGTGTTTCTGTGTCCTTTCTCATCAAGGTCTCTAGCTGTAGGAATATATTTTTCTTGGTCTATCTTTGGCTGACAAAGTGCAGATAGAGTTCCTACTTGTCCTTCACTTCCACTGCTGAGTCCAGCTACAACAAAGCTTTGCCTTTCCTAATTCTTTCCCTTCATGCTCAGGTGATGTTCCTGTATTGGTTGAACTCAGCTCATTACAGACCACATTAATTTGGGCACAGCAGTCATAAGAACTTACTTTTTTTTTTTTTTAACGAAAAAACATCTTTTATAATTACCTTAATAACTCTTCTGTTCTAAAAAGTTGCAAACTGATTTTATTATTGTTTATTGCTGTTAATGCAATGAATTAAAGCCAAGGATCTCTTAATTGAGTCATCTAAAACTGTGACTTTGCATGTATAATTATACCTGTGCTTTGTCAGTAAAAGACAAATGTAGAAAATCTATTATAAACATTATGCTCACATGTGTTTCCTTTCACTTCATCATCTCAGTCTTAAGTGGATTTAAGCAGCATACATAATTCACAAAGTAAATGAGGTGAGTAGTCAATATGTAAGATTTAGAAAATGGCTACAAGCTCAAGTGTATGAACTGAGATTGTATGTTTAGAATATTAGAATTTGGCTTGTTTCAGCAAATTTTACATAGAGCAGTGATTGCACTCCTGTTTCTGTCCCTGGGCCTGATTCTACATTCTTTAGTGTCATTTAATACCCTAATTTTTATTTAGCATCTTGTGAAATTTAATCTGTGTAATTACTCACAGTGAGTAATGGTAATGAATTTGAAGCCAGTGGGATTGTCTCAACAGACAACTAATAATTTTTTGATGTATTGACACTGGTGTTGTTTGTTTGCTTCCACCTACCTCTCAGTTCAACAAAAATTATGAACCTTCACTCAACCTGGCCAAGGACATTAAGGACAACAAGAAAAACTTCCACCGGTACATTTGAGAGAAAATGAGAGAAAATGTGGGCCACCTCCAGAAGACAGTGGTAGACTGCAGTGAGAGAAGAGATAGTGCAAGGTCCTGGGGAAGAGGGTCTCTTCCCTCGAGACATGTAACGTGGTGGGAACACAGTTTCTCCATTGGTACAGATAATGTACTTTCATACTGTGTAGCAGGTTTGCTAAAACTTCCCATGATTTCACAGGGAGAATTACTCAAGGACAATGTACATGCCTCTTTTCACATTTATAAAGTTGAAAAAATACTTTATAGAGGTGCTTTTTTATCATTCTATCTTCAACATGTAACTATTTGGAGAAAAAATACAGTGGTTCCCGTTTTAAAGGTTATAATGTGTCACTTAAAAATATATTGTGCTCATTATTGCCAAGAAAGCAAAGACAACATTTGAAATGAAGAAACAAACTGTTATGCTACTTTCAGAATCCTACACTTTGATTTTTTCTTCTCTGTGAGTTTTCCTGTAATTTGTTTTAATACATCTTCATATCTGAATTAAAGAGTTTTGAAAAAATGCTAGCATGCAATGTAATTTTGTTTAGAATTCTAAATACTTACTGTCATCTGTGGTATCAGTAAAGGAGCCCAGTATGAAGTAGATGATGCCACTGTGTGAAATAAAGCAGTTGCGTCACAGACAGAAGTATATCTGAAGTATATAAACCAAGTTGATTGCTAACATGTATTTCAATTGTGGGAAATGGATGCTTCCACATGAAAGTAATAATATATTAGACATAACTACAAAGACATAGCAATAATATCTAGGTGGTTGTGGGTCAATTAAGAAATGAAGTAGGATGTGGGAAGACATATCTACAATACTTTTTGACCCAGTTCTCAAATATGTTCCAGGCTACACACTATATTCTACTTACTTTTCATGATCTTCCCCTGAGTTAAGTAAAATAAATTTAAAACAGGATAAAAAGGTATTTCCTTGGTCTTGGTGGAACAGATTTGATCTTTTATCTGGAGTCATCTTTACAATATTCTTTACAGGATATTTTTATATTTCATTTCTTCTCTTGAGTGGAATGCAAACTTTGAAGTCTACTTTCACTTATAACACTCCTTTCTACTTCTGTTCCTAAAAGTTCATTTTATGAAATGTAGAACTGGCTGTAGAAAATCACTGAATATTCTTCTGTATTGTCTCAGGAAAATCAGGCATTCACAGAATTAATTGCGTTAAAATGCTTCTAATTCAATCCACATTCACCATGTTAAAATAATTCTTTTCTAATTCTTTCCTCATTTTGGGGGGGGGGGGATTGGGAATAGGAAACTGTGAGGAAGATGTTTCACTCAGGTCAGCTTCAACTGTCTTGTACTGCTTGGCTCCATTGAGAAATAACTTTTAAGGTTCAGTGTTCTCTTTATCTGTTAGAAATCCCTGTTTGAATAAAATTTCTGAGGCACATCATAGGAATCTCACATGGAGAGTGAATCATGAGGAACTGAACAGGACTGAAAATGGAAATAAGTGTTAATTAGTGTTCCTAATCAACACTATGACTTGAAATAGAAATGTTCGTTTTGGATAAGTTTACAAAATGCAGAATTTTTCCTAAATAACTTCTCAATGGAAATAGGCTTAGTAGAAACAATACTTCCCATTAAAATATTGTAGGAAATCTCTTAACTTGTTCTAATTATCGCATATAGTTACCTTACCCAATGATTGTACTGAAAGAAGGTATTTCAAAATAATAAAAATAAAAAGTCTGTGATAACACAATGCATCAAAACCAGTTCTTCAGATACCATTTAATTTAGTAATATTGAGAATTTTCACATAAAGGCAAGAATGATTTTTTTTTCTAGAAATTTTCATTTAGAAACAAAAAGTTTCTGTTCTGAGAAGAAGAGAATACAAAGAGAAAAAATTTTTATGTTTGGACAGGAAGAAGTTTATCACCCAAATTTTCCAGCATGCTGGAAGAATTAATTGTTGCATTGATTTCTGCAACATCATAATTGCCTTAATTGCCCTCACAACATGCATTTGCCTGAAACTATGTTGATTTATTAAGCTCCATCTGCCATTCTCAGCCTTATTGTACCAGAAAGATGCTCTCAGTTCCCTTTTCTGGGTCATCTTATAATTACATTGCACTCTGAAATGTCAGTTTCTATCTGAAACATTATAGAAAAGTAAATCTACAGGCAGCTTGCAAGAACTGACAAACTCACCATTTTATGTTTATGAAGGAGAAGAGCAATTTTTCTTTTTTTTTAATGAAAATTCATGGGTTGACTGTTCTGTTCATTCTAGCTTTATAACTGGGTTGAGCAGTGCTGGACAGGTAGAAGTAGATTACAAGTTATTAATTACAAGTACTTACTTTCAATACAAGTAATTACAAGCATTCATTACAAGTACTTATTTAGCACTGCAACAAGAAATCCAACCCAAGAGATAGTATAGCTCCATACGTGTCAATAAAAAAGGGAAATTTATCCACCTGCACATTTGACAGTGATCTCTGCAGAGCAGTATGTTCCCGTGTGGTAAATGGAGTGTCAAAAATGTAGCCTGCACTGCCTGCACAATGCTCATATCTACCCTGCCACAGCCAGTAGGTCAAATTAGTTCTACACCTGAGAAACTTCTGCCTTGTGTGGCACAGAATTTTTTCACGCTTTTGAAGGAATCCTTCAGCCCTGGGAACTTCTGAGTGTTTTCATTCTGTAGTTTGGTCATTAGGTGAGGTGGCATAACTAATTTAAATTGTCACTAGAACACCACTGTAATTAAAAGAGATATTTTTGTCACTTAGTGGAAGCAGAATAGAACTTTAATGTAACTACTGCATGTATTTTGCATTCACAGAATCATAGAATAGTTAGGGCTGGAAAGGACCTTAAGATCATATTAGTTCCAATGCCCCTGCCATGGGCAAGGACACCTCACACTAAACCATCTCACCCAAGGCTCTGTCCAACCTGGCCTTGAACACCACCAGGGATGGAGCATTCACAACTCCCCTGGGCTACCCATTCCAGTGCCTCACCACCCTTACACTAAAGAACTTCTTCCTTATATCCAATTTAAACTTCCCCTGTTTAAGTTTTAACCCGTCACCCCTTGTCCTATCACTACAGTCCCTAATGAAGAGTCCCTCCCCAGCATCCTTATAGGCCCCTTTCAGATACTGGAAGGCTGCTATGAAGTCTCCATGCAGCCTTCTCTTCTCCAGGCTGAGCAGCCCCAACTTTCTTGGCCTGTCTTCATACAGGAGGTGCTCTAGTCCCCTGATCATCCATATACTAAAGCATTGCTTTAGGACATTGATTTACAAAATTTACTGCATGTATTTAGTTGCTGAGCAGGGCTTGAGATGCTAATAAAGGTTTTTCTCTTCACCACAGATAGAAAAAAAAAAAAAATAACCTGCAGCAGTCACGTTACTAGAGCTAGTAAGCACTCTATAATGAAATTTTACCTGTTGCACTTTGTTTCTTTATCAGGTTTTCAAAATGTCTTGAAGCACTTTTGTTCAGCCTTTGGAAGACTTAAGTTTCACTTCAGCTTCCTCTATGCTTTTCTGAGAAGAGCCTGACTTGGTGTATGGGTTATAAATTTGGTCCAGTCTTAGATGAGAGGTTTTAAAGTAGTTCTTAAGCAAAAATACTTGCTGAGAATTTTTTAAATGTACCACTGTTTTCTGTGATGAAATGCACTAGTCTCTAATGTTAAGTCTTAAGACTTGAGCAGTTGAAATCTGCTGATTTTATAGGAATCTGTTAGTTTTGAATGGGCAGATAAGCCATTCACAGAGTTTTTAATTGCCTACTATATATGTATTCAAGGGTACAAAACGTGAATAATGACATTTGAAAACTTGCAGTCTTTTTATAAGTCTGCATACTACAGTTAAATTAATCTCTCTGAACTTTTGTAAAAATTATGTTAGCACTGATACTTTCAGAAAGAAAATGCCATGCAAACACTTCAAAATAAAATAATTTCAAATTCATTTCAAAGTGAATATCCACCACAACTTGCTTATTGCATTTGCGTAGTTCTAAACATTTCTACTTTTTTAAAAATGCAACCTTCAAATTTATTTACCTGTGGCTTGGCTGTAAAACCACTCAGTAGAGGACCCATATGAAAAGAACTCTATCAAAAATATGTAGATATAATTTGGTCCACAGTTCACATGCCTGATAAATAGACTATCAAATTAATCATCTTTCTTTATATATTTTCCTTTTTAAACCTATTCCCCTGTAACAGCCAATGCTTGGAATTGCTAGTGGGTAGATACTTCAACAGCTGGTATGCAGTAGGTATTCAATATGTACATCTGAGAGATGAAACTGAAACTCTTTTTCTATTTTGACAAAAGATTGGGTGACAATCAGAGCAAGTATTACTGGAGGGCAGAGTGTCAGGAAAGCAATTGGCAGATGAGCGGATAAAATATGGTAGAATGGTATCACATATCAGATGAGGCTGTGAAGTAATGATCAAACAAGGCTAGAGAAAGATGGAATGGATGAGGAGAATGCTTCTGTCACTGGCTCTCCCAGATGGCTTGCAGTACTTGATATAAATCTGCTGAAGAAACAGTTTGACTGTGTTGTAGGAAAAATTACACTTCCCACAAACAAAGCTTCAGAACTGTAATGTATGGCATTGCAATATATATTGTCTCATTTGCCAAGATTATCTTCATTAGGTGAACGTAACATTCTCTTAACTATTTCTTAGTCTCAGAAGTACGTCATGCATTACTTGACACAGACCATTAATACAAAGAAAGACCCCTATGCAGAAAAAGCAGTCTTACAGTTTTCAAATTAAATGAAGAATAATCTGAAATAGCTTGAATTTGTTTGAAAATTCATATTGCTTGCTTGGTGAAGTATTTAATGATATTGAATGTTTTTGTGTCATGAAGGGATTGATAGATTATTTCTGCAGATTTAACAGTTTGCTACAGTCTTCAGTAATTAATTATTTTGGTATGAATTCAATTTATCTTTTAGGGATATAAATACAAAATAATTACAGTGATTTCTGTTGACTGGGCACAGTGAACAGGCGTTGCCTATATTTTTCCAAATTAAGGCAAGCAGACAAACTGTAATGAAATATTCTGCAATTTTCACTTTTTTTTTTTTTAATATATATAATACTTTATACCATAAGATCTTAGGTAAAACAAATAAAAGTTTTCAGAAGTCAGACCTATTGTGCAGTGATTTTCTTAAATCATGTGTTATTTCAGCATTTGTCTGTAGAGATTTATTACAAGTCCATATATAGAGATTTGTATTGAATTATTCTATTTTGGGTTTTCTTGTTTGATTGTTTTTCTTATAAATGGACGGTACAGTGATGTATTGTTTCATAAGAGTGCTTGAAAAAAAGATATAAACAAAGAAATAATATACTGCAATTCTTGTATAATGGAGTATCTATTTCAAAGAGAGAAATTAGTAATCTAGTCCATTATTTATATGCAGTTTAGAGTCTTCAAAAAAAAAGTGTGGTTAATCATTAGCACTATGTATTCATTATTCTCAGTGTATCTTAAAATTACATATTCAAGTCAAGGATTTTTAAGAAAAGACTTAAAAAATATTGAAGAATTATCAATACCCTTATAGTCGTTAGTTTAGTGTTTAAGGTAGTCATTTAGAATATGAAGAGATTTGCATATTCTTATCTATTGAATGAACATGCTCAATATGTTGGTCAGCATGATAAAGAACATTCTGGGAATGGGAGCTCTATTAACAGCTGATTTGGAATAATAACTATAAAAAAATATGTTATCAGGTCTAACAGAGCAGCTCCCTAAAATATGAGCCTGAGTCAGATCTCATTCTCCAGTCAAGGGACAGCACCTCTGAACTTAGAATCATAGAATCACAGAACCATACAACAACTCAGGTTGGATGGAACATCTAAAGATTGATGATTGATGGTCCAAACTTGTGTGGGAAAGAGAGCCTGGATGGTATTATCTAGTAGTCGATTCGCATCCCGAAAACTTCCAGTAATAGGAAATTTTACCAAGTTCCTGGGGAGGTTGTCCCAGAGAATGTCTGTCCCACTTCAAAAACAATTTTACATATGTTGAGATGAAACTTTGATGAAACTTGGGTATTGTAATCAGAAACTGATCAGAATCTTCTTCCAAGTAGTGTCTGGCATGAAAACATTGGACTGAGGAAAGATAGGCAGGTTCAGGCAAATTAAGAGAAAAATAACATAAAAATAAATTAATCATTCAAACAATATGTATTTCCACAGCCAGAAAGAAAATATACTATGAAATATATTCTTTTACTCATCAGTTTAGACCAATTTTAAAATAAAGGACTTTTAAAAGAGCCCAAACACTGCCTTTTCAAGAACCCACACTCTCTTTGTGGAAATCAAATTAAAAAACACTTTGACACTTTCCAGAAGACCTCATTTTTATTTACTCACTCCAACCTGAATTTCTGTACAGTTTTTGCCTTTCCTGATACTCAGTTCTTACATTAATCTGTCAGAGTAAATTAAGTAAGACTGACTGTGTCCTGCTAGCCTTTTCTCCAGAAACAGGTTTGCTTAGGACGACATTATATTCTACTAAGATATTGTTTTCTTGATAGTTAACACTTTCAATGGAGACATGTAATACCTGAGTTTCCAGTCTTTTTCCAGTTAATGTTTCTTGATTGAAAACATTAGTAGGAAAGTTTAATGATAGCCTGGCAGTTACTGCATTTTTCTGGGAGCTGGCACTGTGGCTTCAAATTCTGTCAGAGGAGAGCATTCATCTGGATACTTTAATATCCTGGCTAGGTATCCTGCCCAGTATCTATTAGGTGAACAAAAGAAGAAAGATAGATACTTTTTTTTATCTGAAAATATAGTTCGTACCTTCCTATTTTTCCACTGAAAGCCATATCTCAAATCAAATATTGTTCTAGGGACAAAAGCCTATAGAAAATAAGAAAAAAATATCCAATACCTAACATGCAAACTTAGAACTGTTTAAATTAGTATGACAGTTTGATGTATTTTGGCTTGAATTATTGCACACTTGGAAATGCTGCCAATTGTTTATTAAGTGGTTAATTTTTAGTTTGCCGTGATTTATGTACTTAGAAAAAATCTGAAGTTTCCTACTTCTTTTTCTTCAGCTATAATATAACAGCCTTTTGGAAGAATAACTGTAGTTTGAAAAGGTAGGATAGAGAAGGAGCTGCCTCAGGCCTGGATTGTTGCTGATAAGGATATACTTGGAATCTATTTTAAATATATGATAGAACAAATCAATGTCTCTGGTCATTTAGAAAAGCATTTTTAATTTTCATTTTGCCATTGGAAATAGTTTTATTAATATGCAGACAAGATAAAGTGTTCTGTAATAAATATACTGAAAATATATTTGCCATCACAGCATTTTACAGACATTAAGGAGCAATCTGTAGGATGTAGCTGTAACAGAAGAGAAAGGAGTTTGGAATCATAAACAGTGGTAACTTCACATCTGTTTTTCACTCATCACTTTGATATATGAGTCAGTTAGAAGTGGTTTTCTTTTTCCAGAAAAAAATCTGTCCTACTGATGTCAAAATCAGTTTTAGTTTTTCTGTATCACTAGATGGCTTTCTGGACTAATTAAGGATCTTGTGCCTCTGTTTTCCATTCAAAAAGACCTACACTAAAAGTTTTTAATGGTAACTTCCTTTAGTAGGTGTTCATGCTCTAATTGTGTAACTCAAGATCATACATCCTTTGATTTGAGGTCAATTTTACTCAGTAGTTAAAGCTCTTTGAACAGGCGACATTAAAGACTGAACAACTTATGCTGTGGTGAATGCTTTACTGGTCTGTAGTGAAGATGGACTGAAACCAGGAAACTTTGGGAATGTTCAGACTGGGGAGGTGATTTAACATGGTTCAACTTCAGATTTTTATGAGTCAGAACAAACAGGTACCTTGAACTGTCTGTAGACAGGAATGTCTTTGTTTTTTCAGTACTTCTCTTGTTTTGAGTTTTCTTCTAGAGGAAGCATTTGGGTTCCCATAATGAAGAGACTGTTCTAGGGCATGTGCCACTACACAAAAGTAATGCTGGTCTTGAGGAAAAGATAGAGTTTTCAGCTGTCCTTGATTTCTTGTAGAGGGAAATTTGCCACCAGCCTGTAGATCGACCACCACTTTTTGTTGTTGGACATCCTTTGAGGGAGAACAAGATGTATGTATGCTTTTTCCTCCCATCCTCTCAGCATTCTAAGCTGTGGAAATTGGTATTTTGAAATGTAAGATTAAGTATTCAGCTTTTACAAAATATTAATTATGGGGTCTAAATTGCTTTCAACACAGATGGTGTGCACCTGCACACTTAAAAGCAAGTTCTCAGTTTCTGTTGCCTTGGAAAGAAGTACCTGTATATTGCAAAAGACAGATATTAAAAACTTCAAATATGTTGTATTTGGTTATGTCCACAGGGGCATTTTAAATAAGCTTCTGTTCTATTGATTTTGAATTTTATTGCAGAAAGCTGGTGTTTTCTGTTGAAAGAAAATAAGACTGAAAGCACTTCTAGTGTTTAGGGGAAAAAAAAGTGAAGCTGTTCAAGGATGTGTAAAAATGCAGATTGGCATAAATTGACTCAATATTACAAAAGTCATTCATGCAAAGAAAACAGTAATGCCATGATAAATAATAGAGTGAATATAGGGAAATTACTATTTTATTTATAGTGAGTCCATGAATTCTTTTTTAGCTGTCTGAATGTCAGTATATATTCTCTTAAACATGGGAATTTTGGGCATAATTTCAAAACATAACCACTTCTGTAGAGCAAACAAAAAAAATAAAACCAAACTGTGTCACTTAGATTGAATAGCTTGAAGTATGGCATCAATATATTATCCTGGTCAGCAGAGGAACAGAAATTGATTCATATGGTCCCACAATGTCTAATGTTTCATTCTGCTTATCAGGGAGAAAGGAGAGATACAGGAACTGAGGATAAGGTTAGGAGCTCAAATCACAAAATTTACAGCTGATTAGACCTGTGGTATTTCTCATGGCTTTCACCTTTTGCTCTGCAGTCAGCTTAATGACTTTGTGCTTCTTGGAACTAAATTTCTCTTATCAGTTTTGTTGCCAGTGTCTTCCACTGTACCCCTTGTGGTGATGTGCTCACTTTCAGCATCTTAACAGATCCTTCTACTTTCCAGCTATCCGCTTTAACACTAATCCACGCATTTCAGTTACCATCAAAATTCTGGAAAGTATGAAAGGGCTTTCTAATGTAAAGATCAAGGAAATTATTTAAAAATAATTACTGCTCTATTTAACCTTGTGCTTTCCAAAGTTTCTGAAAACAGGTTTGAATAGGCTAGTTTTAAAATGTCTCAGAATGAGTCTGTGTTTTGTCTAATTTAGAGAAATCTTCACAATCAATTTACTTCAGGCTGTCATGAATAATCTTTGCAATATCAATGTATCTTGTTACTTTGCAGTTCTCTCTTATTTGCCAAATCACTTCTACGTAGAACCACATGGGCCATTGTTGTTTTAGTTACATCAATGTTTAATTACATTCTGCTGCAAAATGTGACCACATTATTCTTACTATTTCTTACCTCTTAGGTTCTCTTGCAAAGAAATTCTTCTCTTGCATAATGTCAGCTTAGGTTAATATAAATATTTTGTAAAGTATTTAATCACATTTCTTTGCTCTACCACTGATGTCATCTTCTGTGATGAAATAACTGAAATAGTTTCTCACTGGTGGGGTTATTGCATTTCCTACTGATAGTTTGCATCTTAAAGTCCTGATAAATGTCCAGGTTATAAAACATATTGTTGTGATACACCTTAGATTTTCATGGTTACGCAAATTAGATTTCTATGGTTAAAGTAAAACTATAATTAGGTAAGATGCATGACTACACATTTACAAAGACTTCATGTGTTGCCACCACATGAAAACTCTTTAATCACACCTGACAGTTGATGAGACACCCCTGGTCTTTCACCATTGAGTTGTGTCCTACCTAATGTAATCTAATTATTTAATACAGATTTTGCAGGTGAAAAAAAGGACTACAAGGAAATCACAAATGAAACCTGCATGTCTGGTTTGAAATTCCTTCCATGTATCTGGATCTCAACTTGTTTATAACCTCAGATGTCCTTCAAACAAAGTAAATCCTGCCCTATGTCAAATTTCAGATCTGTTTATTAAAAATTAGGAAAATGAGGGAATGAAGAGAGAGTATTATTGTTGTCATAGTTTAAGCCCAGTCGTAAATCCTAAATCAGAACCACGAAGTCTCTCACTCCCCAAATTCCGCCCCCCCCCCCTCGCCCCCCCCACTACGACCAATAAGAATAACGATAAGGGAAATAACAAGGGAAGAGAATACAACACCACCTGCTGACCGATACCCCACCCGAGTGAGCAGTGATCTAGCCCTTCCAGGTCACTCCCCTTAGTTTATATAGTGGTCATGACGTGCTGTGGTATGGAATAGCTCTTTGGCTAGTTTGGGTCAGGTGTCCTGTCTCTGCTTCCTCCCGGCTTCCCCTCCTCCCCGGCAGAGCATGAGATTCAGAAAGTCCTTGGTCGGAGTAAACATTACTGAGCAGCAACTAAAAATGTTGGTGTTATCAGCACTGTTCCCAGGCTGAAAGTCACCAACACAGTACTGCACCAGCTACTAAGAAGGAGAAAAAATGACTGCTGCTGGTGAGCCCAGGACAGTTGTTCATAGATTAAAGATGAGAAAAATTATGTACAGTGATTGTCCTATCCAATATCAGTAAATGGATCTATGGTAAATCCAGATCTCTACCTATCTAACCTGGAAGCCAAACCTCTAGTTATTGGAGCCCAGTTTTAGCTATTATAAAAATACTGTTTATGTCAGTTAGCTCGAATATGCCAGATTTATATGCCACAGCACATTTCAAAAGTGTAATGGGAGCAGAAATGTTTATCACTGATAAAAAATTAATGCTGAAAACTGAGGGACTCAGGAAATCATAAAAAGGCAGGGTTCTCTTAGAAATCCATCTCAACCACATTTCACATCCTCTCTCTCTCTTACTAGTTACATCACTAACACATTATTCAGTGCATTAAGTTTTGCATTTAATGAACAGCAGTGAAAATATTACTTTCTATAAAGAATGGCCAAGGCAGAGATGTAAGAGAAACATTGTCAGAAAACTTCCTGAATTTTCTGAGTGTTGCTTGTCTCAATTGTATAAAAAAGCCAAGGTGTGTCTTGTTTGTTTGCATCCCCAACTAAATTTCTCTCCTGAAAGAGGTGAGAAAGAAAAAAAAATTAAATGCTAAAATAATCTCAGGCTATATCAATCAGCCTGCTTTTCTTGAGGGTATGTAATGCGTGTCATGAAAGAAGCCGGCTTATCTTTTCCTCCTGGTGCTTCTAAACTTGTATCTGGAGGCCTGACATCCAGGACACCCCAGCAATGCTCTAAGAAGAATTAATAACCAAAGAGAGAGCTCCTCATGCATAATCACTATGGGTAGAAAGGACTGTTCAGTACCTGTCAGCTTCAGAGTGTGTCTAGTCCTCTTGCTAGAATACCTAGTTTGACATTCATTGTGTATTCATGCTATCGACTGAAGTAATTTACCATAGTTTTATGGTATAAACCTGAACTGTCCTTTCAAAGGTTATCAAGTATGCCAATAATGCACACAGCAGGAATCTGTCTTTACAGACCTTATGAAAAATAAAGGAGGGAACTCAGATATATGCACTCTTCAATTTCAAATTAGGTACAGCAAATAAGTGACATGGAATTGATCTGTACAACACCAAACCTGCTATGCATGAACTGTTCCAACTTAAAGATCAAGGAAATTATTTCAAAAAAATTACTGCTCTATTTACCCTTGTGTTGTCCAAAGTTTCTGAAAACAGGTTTGAATAGGGTAGGTTTAAAACGTCTCATTATGAGTCTGGGTAAGCCTTTATGAGTCTGGGTAAGCCTCTCATTCTGAGAGGTGAAAAGAACCATCTTTTCGCCTTTGTACTGAGAATTGCTGCAACAGCCATGCTTTTCTTTCCTACAACAACCACAAAAAACATGTTCATGTCTGTGTAGCTTCAGTCCTATGACAAGGCAACACTGCCAAAGAAAACCAGGCAGTATACAAAAAAAACTGTAATTCTTAGTTTTGGAAAGCAGCTGGAACAATTGTATGTTTAGAATTAGTATTTTTATACCCTAACTTACACTGTAACTGATGTTAAAGTCCAGTAAAGTAAAAGCTGTGTCTCATCTTAGTGGGTCAAACCCAAAGTTAGTTTAATTTCTTGCTAGTAAATAACTTCTCAGTGGAAAACAGAAGATTCTGGTGGCAATTACAGTGGTTTCTATAACGCTACTAGGAAAAAAATAGTATATTCTTTTCCAATATGCTTTGACTTAGTGCTAGCATGTGTATCTTCAGCTCTTAATGGAGAAGAAAAAGGAGATTTTGGAAAGGCTTATAAGGTTCTGGAGTGAGTGGATCTCACTGTCCCAAGCATAAAGCTGCCTTAGGGCTGAAAGACATGAGATAATCTGTACTGTGTTTTATCTTTCCTAATTTTACTTCACAGAACTTTTGATAGTAACAGATTTTTAGTGTACATCTATGCTCTAGGTAGTTTTGCTACCAATGTGAATGCCATTTTTTAACAATAAGGCCATTGGACAGTAGAGTTTCCTAAGGTATTGTATTGTACTAATGTGTGCAGGAGTATCTTCCTGGAGTACTACATTGTATAGAATTATATGGGAATGTCCCTGTATTTTCTTTCATGAAATTTCCTCCTCCTGGGCCAATTAATGACTATACAATTTGTGTTTTGACAACAAGAATCACTGTATGAGAAAAAAATAAAGCAACAGGATAGTGATTCATCAGCAGATAAAGGCAGAAGAAAATTAGCTTTTCAGGTTCCATACTTGCCTCATGTGAACTTCTTGTTCCTTTCATGTATTTCACCCAGTCTATCCTGTGCACTCTTGCAGTCCTCACAGATGACCAGCCTCTCCCATTACCTACACCTATACTTCACCAGAAGTAACAGTAGAGGACCAACTTCCTTCATTTCCTTCCAGCATCACTTCCAACACTGTCATGTTCTCTACTGCAGTTCAATGATTTGCAAAATGATATTTTAAATCAAATTATTCCTAACTCACTAAACTCTGTGAGCTATTGTAGGAGAATTGAAATTCTTGAATGTTTGCTGGGGAATGATTCTATGGGTTATTCATACCACTTTTTCAGCAGTTTAGGAGCATTAAAATATGAAGCTTGACTGGAGATATGTATTTTTTCTCTTCCATCCCCTTTTAAATATTCTTTTGATGCAGAAGATGCATTTCTTATTGCTTATCTGGAATTTCACTTGTTTCGTCCTTCCACTAGATTGTTGCAATCACAGATCCTACTAGCAGATACTTCAGTTCAAATATTCTCATGCAAAAGCTTCAGATAATGACCCCTAAGGGTAAAATATTCCTTGTGGCCAAAACAAAGTCCAATCTAAACCAGTATCATGTTTCAGCCCTATAGCAGTTAGGTAGGGAAAAATTAGACAAGCACTTTGTGATATTTTTCCTAGCCTGCAGCTTATTGCAACTCAAGAATAGGTACTGTCTCGGGTATTTTGTTCCTATGAAAGAAACTGGCACAATACGAAGCTCATTTCTAGAGGTAATTATTTTTATGAAGTGTTATCTTTTTCGGAACACTGAAAGTGAAAAACCTTACTACCTATCAAAATCAAAGTTGTTAAAGCCTAAACTTGCACAGATCTTAAAGTTGTAAACTTAATTATTTAAGTAGTTTCTTGCTAGACATTTTGAAGTGACAGCTCTTGGTTTTGTAAGTTTTGGATTTGTAAGGACACTGCTGAAACACTATGAAATTGCTGATTGAATTCTACACATATTACTACATATGATATTTTCTTAAATTACTTAAATTAGCATATTAATGGTTAGATGGTGATCTGGCATTGATGATCTTTCCCTTTTTAAGAGTGTATTCAGCAGTTAGCAGAAAAGACTCAATTTTTGTTTCACTTTGTTTATCTGCAGCTAATAATATCAAATAGATTTTATCTATTTCTGTTTCAAGCACTATTTTGTGACCAGTGATTCACAAGAAGTTTTGTTTTCCTGGAAAAGGCAATAAAAATTGTGATTATGACCACAACAATTCTAAAAATGAGTAATGCTTGAGTTCTTTTTATTAGTACAATCAGAATTGAATTTCTAAAGAAAAGTGCATTGAGAAAACAGGAATAGAAGGTGTTGGTAAGCTGAAACTCATGGGCTTCATAAATGTGTCACTTCAGTGACAGTGTTACTTCTTTCTTTGAAGTACCTTTGGGAAACAAGTTCTTCTCACTCTTCTTTATGAGAAGAAATACTGATAATTAAATGCCCATGATTATTATCTATAATAGCTTTTTCCCCACCCATTTTATGTATCTACCAAAAATGCATGAAACAAAACTGAAAATGACTGAAATGTAATGTTTACTCTCATAAGAGGAACTATATAAGGTAAACAAAAGCTATATATTATCACACTGTGTCGTGGTTTAAACCCAGTCACGTAGCTTGTTCACTCACTCCCAGTGAGTGGTGCCGAGCTGACAACAATCGAGGTCCGTGTCCGTCTCCCCCGCCCCGCCTCCCCGCACCGGGGCTCTCCCCTTCCCCGCTCCCGGAGGAACGGGGAGGAGGATCGAGAGAGTGCAACTCCTACGGGTTGAGACAAAAACAGTCCAGCAACAAATCACCACCGCTACTATCAGCTAAAACAATGATAAGGGAAAATAACAAGGGAAGAGAATACGATACCACCGGCCAAGAAAACGAGTTCCACCCGGAAGCCCCTGTCCTTCCGGGTAACTCCCAGTTACCCCTCACCCCGGGCATGACGTGCTGTGGTATGGAATACCTCCCCGGCTAGCCCGGGTCAGGCGCCCCGTCTCTGCTTCCTCACAGCCTCCCCTCCTCCCTGGCAGAGCATGAGCCTCACAAAGTCCTTGGCCAAACCAAAAATATCCTTGTTATCAGCTCTGTTCCCAAGCTGAAAGTCAAAACACTGCACCGCACCAGTTAACACAAAGGAAAAACATGACTGCTACTGCGGAACCCAGGACAACTGTAATGTCTACAAATAATAGATCTGTGTTTGTGGGAAAGGAGGGAATACTCTCCTAGATACCGTTTACACCCTTTGCCCAACAGAGAAAGCAGATATTTACAAAGACTTTTAATTTGTACCTTTTCAATCTGTAGAGTGATTGCATTGTGGAAATGGTGTATCTGTTTTGTTAAACATAAAGGAATAGTTTTCTTTTCTTGTATTAAGAATAAGTTGTTGTTATTTTTTATTAATATATTAATTTTCATAAACTAATGGATTAATTAGAAAAATCTCACTGTGTTGTAAAAATATTTAAATGGATTGAAAGAAACTAATAATGAGTATGCAATTCTGTCAACACTGCAAATAACAGAAATGTACTAAAATAATTTCCATTCTAAGTGTCATAAACATGCAGTTCATATGCTGTAATAAAGTGCCAATGAACATGAACTGTCTTCTAATAAAGGCAAATATAAAATGACTATTCCAAATAAAATATTCAATTTTTCTAAGCTGTGGGTTATGGGCCTATTTATTGATTTTTTTATCCATTCTTGAAAGTTGAGAAGAAAACTCAACTACTTTTTATTTTAATATTTTTTTTTAATATGCTTATTCTTTTCGTATTGAAGACATTAAAAAGATATGCAAGTCACTTCATGGTTGCTTCCTGAATTTGTATTATTCTTGCATATACTAACCCTAATTATTCTATGATTTTATGATAAAGCAGGAGTTTATAGATAAAGCAGCACAGAAATTGATGGTTTTCATTTCAGTACAAGGACTTCTCAAGGCTAATGTGACCTGTTGTACTTTAACAGAGCTGAAACCTTGCAAATCCAGCCCTTGGATTTGAATGGCTGGATTTGACACTTGTTTTCTACTTCCCAGATCTATTTCTGCCCTACTTTAGGGGAAGGTTCTTCTTGTCCTCTCAAAGGGCTCCTATTGCTCCTAAAACTTCAGATGTTCAGGCTGTTGAGGTAAAGACGCTTCTAATTGGTGGCCTGTTACTAAGCAAGACTGTAAAGTGGAGCAGCAACTGTTTCTGTGTCGTTAAATTTAACACCTAAATTACAAAACCTGTGAAAGGTGACACATTGGTGCTGTTGACTGTGTTCTTTCTCTGGCTTGTTTTATTTAGTAGATTTTTAATAAAATTCTTTACAGGCATTATTCAGTTTAGAAACATAATCTGACACATAGCTTTGCATTGATAGCAAAAATATACCATTTAGTCAGCTGTGTAACCAAGATGTACCATCCAGTGAAATGTGCACCAAAGATACAGATCTTGTATCAGGGGCGTGAGGAGGCAAACAGTTTGATAATAGCAAGCTCAGGTCACACTGCGTTGTATAAGAACATAAATTTTGTCCAGGTAAGAAACAGAACTAGGACTGTGAAGTAAAATGGTTGGAGATGGGGTCAGGAGGAACAAAAAGGAGTCACTGAATGTCACGGCATAGAAACCGAGGGGTGTAATACAAAGAAGAAGAACTAAAGAAAATCAAGACTACTTTTCTGTTTAATCACAGGGTTATGCTTAAAACAACGATTCATCTTTCATGACCTTGTACTTAGAGAACTGAACCTGTTCTGATTTAATACTGCACACAACTACACCCTTTCTTTCCTTACTCTCATGCATAGCCAAAGTGAGGTAGATACAGCAGTGAGGGGCTGGCTCAAATTCTCTGGTTGTTCATAGTAAGCAGTGTACGAAAGGACATGAGCAGTGCAGTGACACGTAAAAGATGTAACCTAGATATAGAGCAATCAATTACCTTCCCTTAGGTACCACCCAAGTGGCTATGTTACAACTGAAGTTCATCAATCAAGTAGGTTCAGGACTTCATTTTGCTGTGCCAGTATCTGTTCTGGGATTTGCAGCTACTAAGCCCTACAGAGTCTTATGCAGTAACTGATGTGTATAGAAGAATCTTATTTATTCTTAGTCATTTTATCTTTGTGAAAGAAGGTAATTTTGCTCACTGCAAAATCAAAGAAAATACCACTTTTATAATTTCTATACTATACCTTCATTTTCATCCCACTGGTTTTTTTTAATTGTTCATAAGGTAGTTAGGGAGGGGAGAGGAAATAATAAAATCATAGAATGACTTGGGTTAGAAGGGACCTTAAAGATCATCTAGTTCCAACACCCCTGCCATGGTCAGGGACACCTTCCACTACAACAGGTTGCTCAAAGTCCCATCCAACCTGGCCTTAAACACTTCCAGGGATGGGACATCCACAGGGCTGTGACTGAAGATGCTGTGTGTTTTCTTTGACAGATGGACCCACTGGAAATGCACTAGTTTGGCATGAATTATTATTATTATGAAGATTACTACCTTTATGTCCACTTTGAGAGACCACCATTGATGTTTAATATAAATAAATTTGAAACATTTTGATCATCTTAATGCTGTGGTTCTTTGTTTTTCTGTGATTTCTGCTCTACGGCACCAAAAAATGGTTAACCAGAAACTCACATGTTTTATTACAGTATCACAATGATATATCACTTTCTGG
The DNA here is from genome assembly GCF_034315485.1 of Pezoporus occidentalis. Taxonomy (NCBI): domain Eukaryota; kingdom Metazoa; phylum Chordata; class Aves; order Psittaciformes; family Psittacidae; genus Pezoporus; species Pezoporus occidentalis. The sequence continues at coordinate 1,087,239 of NW_026913855.1, forward strand.
GAGGGAATGAAGACTTGCACACAATTTCTTGTCCCTGAAGATATTCAGTTTTTAAGAAGGAGTGGGACAAAAACCAATTGTCTTGTTAAAATTCTGTGACTAGAATTAAGGGTCAAATGGATATCAGAATATTAAAAAGCCCTGACTCTATCTGTAAGTGACATTTACTGTAACTGATCCCAGCACAGAGCTTGTAATTTCAGGATGAAAACACAAGTTATCTTTGTTTTCAAACTCTTGTTTTTATGTTACTAAATACAGGGTGTACAATTTAGACAGATAATTCATTTTTAAAAAACTTCATTTTGGAAGAAAAAATTTCTTCTGTGCTTCTTCTGCCTGTAATATTAATTCTGAAATATTAATAATTTCTTTTTAGTAATTATAAACCTGCATTGTTTAACTTGCAAAACAGATGAGATGCCTATAGTAAGCTTTTCAGTAGTTGCTTCACAAATTTAATTTTAAATGTTCTTCATTTATAAGTAGGTCTTCAGTTAGAATAATTTATTCTGATGAGATGGCTACTTATATTCATATACTTGAAGAAATTCACATACTGAAGAAAATTGCTTAATCTGTCTATTACTAATGAAGAATTTATAGGAAATACTGAAAACATACTAATAACATGTAGTTTCAATATGACTATTAAAAACTTTTTCTGGGAAACAACAGAAAGGCCTTGATTTTTAGACCTTAGATCACAGCAGTCAGTTAAATTATGAAATAAATTTATTATAATAATGTGAATCTGACAAATTCAGAAGACAGTTTTTGAAATTGAAAAAATTTGCTCATGAAGTGTTTTCTCCCTTAAGCCGTCTCATTCAAAAGTTCTTCAGGTTCCCAGTACAACACATATGGCAGAGTACACTCTTATTCGGGTGGGCAGGTTTACAACAATTAGAAAGCATTGGGCTGTCTGTGATGTTAAGTTAGATTTATTAAGACTCAATTCCAGCTGGCACTGGAGTAGCTACATTTTGTTGATAGATCTATGTCCTTTTTTCATATTTCTTAAACAAGATTTAATGGTAAAAAAGTGATATAAACGTATTTCTGCTGTCACAGTTTCTCAAAAGGGGGTTTTTTGTTTGTAGTACCTAATAAATTAAACCAGAAAGACTAAAAACAATACATGCTAACATAAGTTTTAACTAGCCTGATTAATACAAAATATTATGTAAGGATTTGTTCCAAACCATTACTATCACCTGGGGAAGGGGAAGAGGAAGAGTGAAGGTAGCTAATTTTTTTAGTCTCTTATTTGTTTCTGTACCTTGTCTTAGACAATATTTCTGTAATAAATACTGGATCTTATTGCTTGAGAAAATTCTGCTAAAAAATTAACATATAAAATCATAGAATAGTTAGGGTTGGAAAAGACCTTAAGATCATCTAGTTCCAACCCCCCTGCCATGGGCAGGGACACCTCCCACGGCTCTGTCCAACCTGGCCTTGAGCACTGCCAGGGATGGAGAATTCACAGCTTCCCTGGGCAACCTATTCCAGTGCCCCACCACCCTTATATTAAAGAACTTCCTCCTTATATCCAATCTAAACTTCCCCTCTTCAAGTTTGAACCTGTTACCCCTTGTCCTACCACTACAGTCCCTAATGAAGAGTCCCTACCCAGCATCCCTATAGCCCCCCCTTCAGATACTGGAAGGGTGCTATGAAGTCTCCATGCAGCCTTCTTCTTCTCCAGGCTGAACAACCCCAACTTTCTCAGCCTGTCTTCATACGGGAGGTGCTCCAGTCCCCTGGTCATCCTCGTGGCCCTCCCCTGGACTTTTTATGTTGAGGACACCAGAACTGCACACAATACTCCAGGTGAGGTCGCATGAGAGCAGAGTAGAGGGGCAGGATCACCTCCTTCGACCTGCTGGTCATGCTCTTTTTGATGCAGCCCAGGATATGGTTGGCTTTCAAAAGAGGTTGGCTTTATCAAAACTCTAAATAAAAGCATTCTGCTTATGACCTCATTCTGAGTTTTCCTGCTAATATTCATAACTAAACTTTACCTATAGTGACTCAGACTGATAGGCATGAAAAAATACTTTGAGACTCCTTACAAACTTTAATACTTGTATTCCATGAGAAATCAAAACAAAAGAAACAAAAAAATCAGATAATTAAGTTTATTATTTCAAATCACATTGATATCAAATAACTGGTCATGCATCTATGCTGAATGACAATTTTAGTTCATGCAGACACTATTTTTCTTAAAGAAGGAGATGCACAGAGAAATTAGACTCTAGCTAAGTTAAAAAAAAAAGAAAAGAAAGAAAAAGTTTTACTTATATAGTAAAAAATTTAGAGCAACACCACAAGATTTGGATTGGGAGCACCAGATCCATGTCATCATGCTTTTATGTCAAGCTGAAAAATACCATTGTAGAAGAAAACTTCAGCAGGAATTTATAAAGGGAATGAACATAACAGAAACTGAAAGCAAAAGTGCAATGAAAAATTGACCAAAGGAACAAATTTACAGAAAAAGGAAGATAATGAAACAGAACTGACAACTGTAGAAGAATGATCAGTTGATCAGTCACAAAAATATTTCTTGTCCTTTTGAACAAATGGGACTTCCAGCTTATGAACTATTTCATCATACACCAGTAAAAAATGATACTGCTTCTTAGTGACAAAAAGTAGAATTAAGCATATTACTTCCCTTTGGACTGTATCAAGAAAACAAAAATGCTATGAGGGAAAATTTTATTTAGAATATATAAAAGCTGGGGAAATCATGCAGTTTGAGCTATATAATGAAAACATTTAATCTGAAATAGGAGCTCTTTACCTCAGTCAAAATGTACAATTTTTGCTAAAATATGTCTCCTTGGGTATCTCAGTGTATAGAGTCATTTCCTTTTTGAGGACTATGAGATATACTGAGGAACATTTGACAATCCAGTGACAGATTCTGAAAGAATATATGAGGATTCAACTAAAGTGATAGTGGAAGACACATGATTTTAGCTAGCACTGTTCTTCCAAATAGCTCAGAAATTTGAGCATTGTTATTAAAAAAAAAGAATAAAAAGTACAGTATGTTTTCTGGTATTGTGTTTAGTAAGCTATCTAATAAAAAAACAATTACTCTGACTGGTTTTCAAGTAGATCGTGATATTAGTAAAGATAGATATTGATATAAGCAAGAAATCACAATATTAGCAAAAATAAAAAAAAAGACACTATTAGGCATTATGACTAGTTCTGAGAAATTCTGATCTTTTTTTAAGAGAGCCCCACACCAAATTCAGAATTTAAAAAAGGAAGTTATCACATGATTTTTTATCTCTAGCCTGTGTAATGCCACATTTCAGGTTTTGCAGTCATTTTGTTCTCAAATATCATGCATACCTAGAGAAAATTAAATGTAAATAATTTAACGCCTTGCCAGTTATTAAATACCAATTATGTTTCACTAACCATAGTAGTTTGCTAGAGGTAGAAACCAAAGCATAAGACTGATACTGAAAGAGAAACTTTTGCTGCTTGTTGTGCTTGCCTACTAATATTGTTCCATTTGCTGTTCTGCTGCTTGAACATGATTTTTTACCAATTTTCATAAACAAATAAGGTTTTTACAGCCAATTAAAATATATCTAATAATTTAGTTTGTAATTTCAAGATCTTTGTTTCAGTGGATCTATTGCATCAATCAGCACTGAAGCAATTATTTAATTTGCAGTTATTAATCAGATTACATAATATTTACATAATTGTCATGCATAAACATGAGATGATAAATTCATGACAGAAAAATTGTCATTCTGACAATGTTAAGGAATGCAAATATTGCCTATTGTAAAACACCAAGTAAATGAAAATAAAACACTTAACAGGCCTGGTGGTGGAATAGCTGCCTGAGTCTAATTTATTTACCATGGTTGTGGTAACTGGTATCAGATAGCATTGTGTTGATATATGACCTTTTCCATGTCTGTCATGTCTTCCAGTAGTTAGTGATGTAATGGCAAATTGGCATTTTTACCCAGATTACACAGAAATTAATTTGATAGTATGATCTGTGGGCTCTAAGTTTACCTTAGCTATGGACTTTATAGTCAGTAATAATTCAGAGTTTTGTACCCAGGTTATTTCCTAGAACCATGGGAGCCTGAGCATCAAGCTTGAGTTCCTGCCGCTTATACAGCTCCTTAAACCTCATAAGGTTGCTGTGAAGCTGCATGGTTCAGTAGGGTTGATTCCAGAGGATGTCCTTTTCTTTTTTAGGCTTGTGAAAAGCTTCCGTTTGCCCACACAACTGGATCCTTGCTGCTTCTTCCTAGGTTCCAGGTTGTGCTTAGAGAAAGGGCAGCTGGCTGCAGGATAAATAGCATAGACGGCATCAGGGAACCAGCTGTGAAAAGCCGCCACCACATATGCCATCGTAAGATGAAAACTGCATTCATGAAAGAAAAAAAGTGTGAGAGGAAAAAAAAAGTGTGTGAGAGGAAAAAAAAAGTAGTCAGATTAAAATAAAGGTGACAGAAATCAAAACCAGGAGAAAAAGCTGGAGCAGAAATGAACAATGAGATGATTCTTCTGGAGTTCATTTCTCTCACTTTGATTTCAGGTTTTGACCTAAAAGGATGAAAACTGAATAGTGTGCGTTTGCAGTATTCAGATGGTGATATCTTTGTTGTGCATATCAAACTTTGCATAAATATATCCTCAGAATTCTTGTTTATTCTCTTCCACTTTAAAAATAACTATTCAGTAGATTCTGTGGTAGAAAGTAAAATGCAGAACTGATAAAGTGGTCTAACATCCATGGCATTCATACAAACAAACTTTCAAGCACTCCTCTAATTCAAGTCCCTCCTCCAAGAGCAAGTGCTTAACATTAAATATCTTGATGTACATTTATGCATTCAAATAAATGGTGATATTTTCAGAACTGCCAAAGGAAAAACTATGATCTCTAAAAGTTGACTTACCTAGCTGATTTTTGGCTACTGGTCTTTTTTTTCAGTGAGGAGCTTTAAAACAGGAATTCTTTCTGGTGCTGATCTAGAAAATGAGATATGAGTTTATGAGATTTGAAGTGACATGCTTTGAATTAGATTTTATTACAGTTAACAGTAGAATTGTTACCCCATACAAAAAAAATCATTTAGCTACTATTTATTTTCAGAATTGCCTTTTTGAAGTCAATAGAAAAAGTGAAGCATAAAATCCTCAATGGATTACCAGCTATTTATCCTGTATGTCATGTTTTGACTCCAGTAGGCAAATAAGCACCACACAGCCACTCACTCACCTTCCCCCAGCAGGATAAAATAAAATAGTCTTCAGTAAACTTATGCAAATATCATCACAAACATGCTTTAAGTTCACAAAGAGATTATCTTTTAAATTAGTCTGAAGTCCCTGTTATATGTCCCTGGTTTGGTGTCCTGGGTTCAGCAGTAGCAGTCATTTTTCCCCTTCTTGGTAGCTGGTGCAGTGCAGTGTTTTGACTTTCAGCTCGGGAACAGAGCTGATAACAAGCGATGTTTTGGTTTGGCCAAGGACTTTGTGAGCCTCATGCTCTGCCAGGGAGGAGGGGAAGGCAGGAGGAAGCAGAGACAGGACACCTGACCTAAACTGACCAAAGAGGTATTCCATACCACAGCATGTCATGCCCAGGATGTAACTGGGAGTTAGCCGGAAGGGCTGGGAGACTGCAGGGTTGGAGGAGGTATCGGTCAGAGCTTGGTTGGGCTGGGGGGGCGAGTTATCGGTTGGCTGGTGGTGAGATGATGCATTCTCTTCCCTTGTTATTTCCTTTATCATTATTATCATTGGTGGTAGCAGTAGTGATTTGTGTTATACCTTAGTTACTAAACTGTTCTTATCTCAACCCGTGGGAGTTGCATTCTTTTTGATTCTCCTCTCCGTCCCTCCGAGAGCAGGGGGAGGGCAAGAAAAGGGGGGGAAGTGAGCGAACGAATTACCTGACTGGGTTTAAACCATGACAGTTCTTTTTGGCACCCAACGTGGGGCACGAAGGGTTGAGATAAAAAACCAGTCACATTACTTGTATGGCTGGTAATAAGGGCAAAGAAATGGCATCTTCTGATTCCTGCTCTACTGTCTTAATTTTACCACCCTTCCAATTTAGAATAACTGTACAAATACCTCACACATTCATATGACTCACAGTCTTCAAAGTAAAATTTCCAGCATTTTTATAGAAGCATCAGTAATGTGCAGAAAAGCCATCATCATTATTAAATAGGTCTGCAAACATGAATAAATTTATTCAAAAGACAGAATGGCTAATTAACCAATAATTTGTATAATCACACTTTTATTGGAATTAAAATAATAAGTAATAGTAAAAAAATTAATATTTAAGAATACAATAATAATGTGGACGCAATTTTGTTGGGTTTAATTAACTAAAATCTGCAAAACACCCCAGATAAAGAAAGAAGTTTGATTGCAAGACCAATAAAGACATCATACATCCTTGGTCGAAGCAATCCCAGGCACAGTTACAGGTCAGGCAGAGAAGAGATTCAGAGCAAAACTGTGAAGAAGGACTTGGGAGGGTTGGTCGATGAGAAAATGAACATGAGCCAGCAGTACACGCTTGCAGCCCAGAAAGCCAACCGTATCCTGGGCTGCATCAAAAGGAGCGTGACCAGCAGGTCAAAGGAAGTGATCCTGCCCCTCTACTCTTCTCTTGTGAGACCTCACCTGGAGTACTGTGTGCAGTTCTGGTGTCCTCAACATAAAAAAGACGTGGAACTGTTGGAACAAGTCCAGAGGAGGGCCACGAGGATGATCAGGGAACTGGAGCACCTCCCGTATGAAGACAGGCTAAGAAGGTTGGGGCTGTTCAACCTGGAGAAGAGAAGGTTGCGTGTGGAGACCTCATAGCAGCCTTCCAGTATCTGAAGGGGGCCTATAAGGATGCTGTGGAGGGACTCTTCATTAGGTACTGTAGTGGTAGGACAAGGTGTAATGGGTTAAAACTTAAACAGGGGAAGTTTAGATTAGATATAAGGAGGAAGTTCTTTAGTGTGAGGGTGGTGAAGCACTGGAATGGGTTGCTCAGGGAAGTTGTGAATTCTCCATCCCTGGCAGTGTTCAAGGCCAGGTTGGACAGAGCCTTGGGTGACATGGTTTATCATGAGGTGCCCCTGCCCATGTCAGGGGGGTTGGAACTAGGTGATCTTAACGTCCTTTCCAACCCTGACTATTCTATGGTTCTATGATTCTATGATTCTATGATAAGCTTTTTCTAGAAATTTGACCAAAAAAGAAACATTCTTAAAACTAGACAGCTAGAATAGTCATAGGACCAAGATCAAGGCCATGCTAATCAAAGTATAATTCTTTTAACATCTAATATGTAAGATAGTGTTCAGAGTTATAAGAGATTCTCTTATTTTGTTAACATTGCTGGTAGTATGAGAATATAGTTATTTCGGATTTAGTGCAGTTTGTGACTGGTGGTTCTTTTAGGCATTTCTGGGCTTTCAACAGAGATTTTAAGCCTTTAAGTAAAATTTAAATGAAATATAGTCAAGGTTTAGGAAGCAAAGATGGTAACTTAGTTGATCATCTGGGCAAGAGAAGGCAGTGAGTCCAAAGATATGGTACTTAAATAATTTTAAGCAAATAGTGAATTTAATTTGAAGTTAAAAAAGGTAACATTTCTTCAATAAATATTTTTACTTTTATGTTGCATTTGCATTTCTTTGCACCTCTTTTGAAAGAGGTCAACAATTTGTTGTTTGCAACATTTTTAATTGATATATTCAAATTATATGCCTGACTCAGATACTTCTCAGAAAATGTAGTAGTTCCAAGATGGCTTCTCCTCTGTCAAATTCATTGGTATTGTTTTAGCAGGGTTCAAAAATTATTAGGAGACACATACAAGACAGACATATAGAGTGAAATTTATTAACCTAGATAGCAGACAACAAAGTATAAGAACAAAGATTACATTGCGTGAAAGTTCTGTGCAATTTTATAAAGACCAGTCAATTTCTTATTTCCTCATATGTATCAGTGAGATAAAATATGCCTTCTTTCTTTTAAGAAGATAAAGAATAACCCAGATTTGACATATTTACTAATTCACAGAACAGCTATAGCAGTTAACCTTTTCAGAGGTCAATGGGAATGGCCAAATCATTAGTGTGTCCTTGTTAACAAATGTTACTATCTCTTCTATGGCATTTCCCTCAATCTTTAATTAACAGAAACATGTAAATGAGCTCCACCAATTATCACCACATTAATTTGAGTTAATTTCGAAGATGAAATAGCTGTCTGGAGCCTTATATCAGATTGTATGCTGTAATCGTTATCTGTAATTCATTTTCTTGTGATGAAGAAGCCAGCCAGGCTGACTAAAAAAGCCCACCACCAAACAGTAGAAAAAGTTACAGCTTTTGCTGTCATTTGGATGATAAATTAAAGCTTTGTTCCTATCAAAGCCTCAGTGTTTCATTTCCTAAATTGAATGATTTTATCAGTCTATAGTTAGTGACTAAGATTCAATAAAGCTTAAGAAACTGAAAATAGTAGTCAGTGATCATTTTTTAGAGAGACAAAAATCACAGCAAACTAAATTAAATCTTCATGGCCCCTTAAATGCAAGTTTATGTTGGATTTGTGTTGCAATGACTTTTGGAGGAGGGACCACTGTAAGGGTGGTTTCTGCTAGAAGCTGCTAGAAGCCAAGGCCAAGCCCATCAGAAACAGGAGTAGCACATCTGAGACAACATGTTTAACAAGGGGGAAAGTTACTCCACAGGAGCAACTGCAGGTGTAAAGAGGAATGAGAATATTCAAGAGCAACAGTGCTGTTGACACCAAGGTCAGTGCAGCAGGAGGGTAGAAGGTGCTCCAGGCACAGGAGCAGATATTCCCCTGCAGCCTGTGGTGCAGACCATAGTGAGGCAGTCTGTGCCCCTGCAGCTGACATGGAGGTCTGTGGTGAAGCAGATATCCACCTGCAGAGTAGATATTAGGAAAAAATTGCTCACTATGAAGGTGGTGAGACACTGACACTGATTGCCAGGGAAGTTGCAAATGTCCCTTCTCTGGAAGTGTTCAAGTCCAGGTTGGATGGGGCTTTGAGCAGCCTGGTCTAATGGAATCTCTGTCAGTGGCAGCGAGGCTGGAACTAGATTATCTTTAACGTCCTTTTCAGCCCAAACCATTCTATGATATGATTTTATGACACAAAATAAACTCTGTCCCAGCCCAGCATTCTAACTTATGCCAGATAAAATAGGTTTGATACCAAGTCTTGCTGGTACCATGTGTCTGGAGAATTGGAAAAAGAGTATCTAAGACAGAGGTAAAAAAGTCTCATTATCTTCCCCGACTGAGCATCTGTTTTCCTACCTCAATTGTACGCAAGAATTTAGCATACATTTTGAAACAGAAGTAATCTAATTACATAAATTGATTTTGGAAGCAGAATAGGATGAAATAGTGCTACGAATCATGCCAGACTAGCCCATGGTTATCTTCTTAAAGATAACCATGTGTTTTTAACACTAAGAATGACTATATGAGGTCTGAGTAAAACATTTGATATGGTGGTACATGTTAAAAGATAAATTAAAAAATAAGCAGGTGGAAAAGAGCAGAAGAACTGTAAAACTGATCTCATGGCCTGAAATGAAGGCAATATATGCTAAAAAAGAAAATGTTTTAAGAAAAAGGAGGTTTCCAGTAGAGTTTCTTAACATTTTGTTTTTGAAACTGAACTGAAACATTCTTTAACTGCTGGGGAGAGCCCTTCTAACCACAGGCAGTAAAAGCAGAATGAAAAAATAATAAACTCCTGAAATTGCCATTACTGTTTTTTACTTTTATTGTTTGTTTTCTATGAATGCTCATAGTGAAGAAATAAAAAAAAAAGCAACTGTGAAATCAGGGGTGCTAGAAGCAGTAAAGCAATAGTGCTAGGTCTGGATTCTCAACAAGAAAACACAGCTCAGCAGGCATTCTGTATCATACGTCTGGTCATTTTAGTAATAGTAGTAGTCATGTTTCTATTCAGCTTGAGAGATAAGTCATACTGGGTTCTGCGTTTTCAGCTTGCTTTTTGTTGTTTTTTTTTTTTTTTGTTAGAAGGGAGCCTAGAATCATGCAGAGATGTCTGATTTGCTACACCTAATTCCTACATGCCTTTAACTTCCTAAAGCTACTTGCACTAATAGTGAGAAGTCCTGTGAGAAGGCTGGTTTTCTTTTCATGTTGCTAAAGGAAAAATTGTTTTCTGGCAGAGCTCATCTTTCTCCATTAGTTTCTGAGGCAACTTATGCAACTTGTTTACACAAGGTGTCTGTTGGAAGCTAGCATGTCCTACTTTAATTGGTAATGGTTCTAAAGAAAAATAGTGAGCTGCACCTTGTAACAAACTAATGAAATATGGAAACAGTGCCGGAGATACATATGAAGAGTAAACTGTGATGGAGGTGTTAGTGAGCTCCGAGTAAACAAAGTTATTCTCTCAGGCTGTGTGCTTAAACATCTGCTTCTTTCCTCCTATTTCATCATTAATGGCTTACTATAAAGCAAATTCTGGTGATGGTATTAGTGGACCTGTCTTACCAGCTTCACACTGCAGCTTTTTCAAAAAACGTTAGCCTTAGAATATAAATAATCTGGGGGTCCATGCAGATAATTAGTGTCTTTGCCTGTATGCTTCTCACTCTATTCATAGGTAAGATAATGTAAGATCATTGATCATATATGAAATAAAGTGTGAAAAGTTGATGTCAGCAAAGTCTGTTGCTTTAATGGAAACCCACACATCAGAAGCTCTTATACACATAACACAGCGTATATGCAATACGCCCAGGTATTGCAGATAATGTGCATGTGCAATAAATCTTAGAACAACCTTCCTTTTAATCAGAGTAGAAAATTTCTATAATACAACTCAGTTTCTTTGCTTGAAAAAAACCAAGACTTTGTTGCCATCATTTTACCAAAAGTCTAAAAGAATTGGTGAATCCTATGTGCTGTAGAGATGTCTAAGCATATTGTCTTACTACTGTGCTTTTAAGTAGTTTGGGATATGCTCACACAAGTCAATGTCTACCATCATACATCGCCTCCATCTTGGAAAAATCCTTGGAAAGATCCTTGCAAGTTGAGAAACTTAAGAAATTGAGCTAAATGATATGCCAAGACAGCTACTCATTCCACACTGTGATATTGTCACTGCCGATGCATAGTTGTCTGCTCTTGTTCTTTAATTGTGCCCTTTAAGAGCTGCAGATTTGACTTAAAACCTTTGTGCCAGACAAGTGCAGCAAGCAAATTAGTAACTGCCAGGGAAGGATATATCGAAAAAATTTCATCTGTGAGGCTTCCAACTGTTAAGTGAAGGATTATCATTGCTTACATGATGCTTACTCTCACAACTCAGACATGCTATATGGATCAAGTTGACAACTTTCTGCAAGTAGTAAGCATCGCTGGCTGAATCATTTCCTTTCTGCACTTCTATTCTACCCATATATTTTCAGGATCAGCATGCACAAATAGACTATCATCATATCACTGGAAGTCTTTCATTGTTTGACAAACTATTTTTCATCTGGGCTAATGATCTGTGCTAGTTTGCATTGATCTTCTGGAAGGAGAAATGCAATATGCCCAGTGAGGAAAAGAGAAATTAGGCAATGAAAGACAGCTGAATACAAGCTAGGTTGCAAATCTCTTTTTATGTTTAATCACTCAGACCTGCTTTGTCATCGGTGATTTACCCAGGGACTTTTGTGTGCAGCAGATAACTACACAATTTATTTATTTTCTAAACCTGTTGTCTAATGCTCCAGAATCAGCCAGTGTAAGCTGATTAAGCAAATAGCTATTTGGCCTAATGGTACAGCAAAACGTCGTTCTTACTACTATGGGCCTAAATGATTGTGACCTTATTCCACTAAATCTCCTTCTAGAGAATGTCAAAACTGTGCGTCCATCTATAGGGAGTTCTGGGAAGACTGACAGGCAGTGAGGTATGATGGACCTGTGGAGAATCAAAAATAAGAAGCAGAAATCTGTACAAACTGATGCATGACTTCTGGATCAGAAGGAGGTTTTTAGGAACAATTTTAAAAATCTCTCTGTTGGAGCACAGAGGAGTGGAAAATGTGTCTATTTATTTTCTTTATGGAAGGTCACAATAAGTCTTCAAAATAAAGAATCTTTTCACTGTTTCACAAACTAAGGTACATTCAAGATATCATCTGTCTTGTCAGGTTTAAACAAGAGATCAGTGAAAGGAGTTAGAGTTCATGTCTAATGACTTTCAGCATCATGTTTTTTCTATTGAATCCTCTTTTCTGCCATCTTTTAAAATAATTACACCATACATAGAATGAATGGATTTGGAGTCATCATAAGGTGTATGAAGCTGTGGATTGACTCCAAGTCTCAGGAGTTTTGTGTGGTTTTTATTCTGACATGTTTCATTGAACAATGGATGACAATGCACAGTCAGAGTTCATCTGAAACAAAATATTTATGCACAATCTGATTCTAACTGTACTGATTAATAGCAACCTTGTTATATGTAGCCCAAAGGAATAAGTGGGAGAGAAATCATTTCCAGATATTCTTACCAATTACATGTGTAAATGAACTAATCAACTAAGAATCTATGTACCTATTCTTTCCTGCCATAGCGAAACAAGTCTGAAATATTTCATATATACTGTAGTTAGAAGTGAAATAAAATATGTAGTCAGCCTATATTGTCTGAGAACTATTTCAAAGCAGAGAAAAATCCCATTGGGCTGATGAATAAGTGGCTTTATTGCTACTTCTTAAAAAAATACATTAATTGTACAACATCCTTGTCTCTAAACTGAAGAGACAGAAATTTGATGGATGGACCACTAGGTGGACTAAGAACTGGCCGGGTGGCCATACGCAAAGAGCTGTGGTCAATGGTTCAATGTCCGGCTGGAGACCAGTAACGAATGGTGACCCTCAGGGATCGGTGTTGTTCAACATCTTTGTCGTTGACATGGACAGTGGGATTGAATGCACCCTCAGCAAGTTTGCCGATGACACCAAGCTGTGTGCTTCGATTGACACACTGGAGGTAAGGAATGCCATCCAGCAGGAGCTTGACATGCTTGTGAGGTCGACCAATGTCAGCCTTATAAAGTTCAACCAAGCAAAGTGTAAGGTCCTACACCTGGGTCAGAGCAATCCCAAGCACAGCTACAGGTTGGGCAGAGAGGAGATTCAGAGCAGCCCTGTGGAAAAGGACTTGGGGTGTTGGTCAATGAGAAAATGAACATGAGCCAGCTTCAGTGTGTGCTCGCAGCCCGCACTGTAAAGCCAACCGTATCCTGGCCTGCATCAAGAGGAGCGTGACCAGCAGGTTGAATGAGGTGATCCTGCCCCTATACTCTGCTCTTGTGAGAAGCAGTGCAGTTCTGGTGTCCTCAACATAAAAAGGACGTGGAACTGTTGGAACAAGTCCAGAGGAGGCCCACGAGGATGATGAGGGAACTGGAGCACCTTCCATATGAAGATAGGCTGAGAAAGTTGGGGCTGTTCAGCCTGGAGAAGAGAAGGTTGCATAGAGACCTCATAGCAGCCTTCCAGTATCTGAAGGGGGCCTATAAGGATGCTGTGGAGGGACTCTTCATTAGGTACTGTAGTGGTAGGACAAGGTGTAATGGGTTAAAACTTAAACAGGGGAAGTTTAGATTAGATATAAGGAGGAAGTTCTTTAGTGTAAGGGTGGTGAAGCACTGGAATGTGTTGCCCAGGGAAGTTGTGAATTCTCCATCCCTGGCAGTGTTCAAGGCCAGGTTGAACAGAGTCTTGGGTGACATTGTCTAGGATGAGGTTTCCTGCCCATGGCAGAGCGGTGGAACTTATATGATCTTAAGGTCCTTTCCCACCCTAACCATTCTATGATTCTATTCTTCTATGGTTGTATTGTAGCCTATAGCATTGCATGGGGTTATTGTGACCCAAGGGCAGGACCTGCCTTGGCCTCAGGAAATAGATCCAGCCTGTCCAGATCCCTCTGTATTAGAACTTTCCTACCCTTCAGTAATCAACCCTTCTGCCCAACTTGGTGTCATCTGCATACTGAGGGTGCAGTCAGTCGCCTTGTCAACATCACTGATAAAGATATTAAACAGAACTGGTCCCAGGACTGAGCCCTGGGGAACAGCATTTGTGACCAGCTACCATCTGGATGAACTCTATTCACCACCACTCTGAGCTTGGCCATCCAGCTAGTTTTTCTCCCAGTGAAGAGTACACCCATCCAAGCCATCAGCAGCCTTTCCTTCATCTGCTGAGTGTGTCACCTTGTCATAGAAGGAGATCAGGTTGAGCAAGCAGGATCTGCCTTCCATAAACCCATGCTGACTGGGCCTGTTCACCTGGCTGTCCTATATGTGCTGCATGCTGATGATCTGCTCCACAACCTATCCAAGCACTGTGGTCATAGTGACAGCCCTGTAGTTCCCCAGATCCTCATTCCAGCCATTCTTGTAGATGTGTGTCACATTTGCTAACCTTCTGTCAACTGGGACCTTCTTGGTTAGCCAGGACTACTGACAAATGTTTAGTATTGGTTTCTTCTAACTCCTTCAGTACCCTTGGATGGATCAAATCTAGTCCCATAGACTTGGGTGTGAGTCTAAGTGGCATAGCAGATTGCTAACCGTTTCCCACTGGATGGTGGGGACTTCATTCTTCTCCTTGTCTTCCAGCTCAGGGGGCTGGGTACCCAGTGAAGAACTAGTCTCACTATTGAAGACTGAGGCAAAGAAAGCATTAAATACCTCAGGCTTTTCCTCATCTTTTGTCACTATGTTTCACACCCCTTATCTAATAATGAAGATTCTCCTTAGCCCTCATTTTGCTGTTAATGTGTTTATTGAAACATTTTTTATTGCCTTTTATGTCAGTAGCCAGATTAAACTTTAGGTGGGCTTTGATCCTTCTTATTTTCTCCCTGCACAACCTCATGACAACTTTGTAGTCCTCTTGAGTTACCTTCTTCTAAAGGTCATAAACTCTCTTTTTTTTCCTGAGTTCCAGCCAAAGAACTTTTTTTCAGTTAGGCTGGTCTTCTTCCCCACCAGCTCATCTTTCAGCACATGGGGATGGTCTTTAAGATTTCCTCCTTGGAGAATGTCCAGCCTCCCTGGACTCCTTTGCCTTTCAGGGCTGCATCCCAAGGGAATTTATCAACCCACCTCTTAAATAGGCCAAAGTCTGCCCTCTGGAAATCCAAGGTGGCAGTTCTGCTAAGCCTCCTCCTTACTTCTCCAAGAATCAAAAACTCAATCCCATATGCCCAAGACAGCCTCATACCATCACATCACCCACAAGTCCTTCTCTGTTCACAGACAGGTCCAGGAGGTTGCCTTCCCTTATGTCCTCACAAGCTGCATGAAGAAATTATCTTCCACACACTCCAGGAGCCTCCTAGCACAAAGAAACACTACAGTATAGAACAATTCATGGTTGGTTTGGTGGGATTTTTTTTGTTTGTTTTTCTGGCCTTAAAGGACTGAACTCCAACTGTATTTAGCCCAACTATTTCAGAGTTAACCTGTAAAGATGACATTATAAAAACATAAACCTGTGATGATTTTCCCCCTCTCCCCTAAACTGCAGTTCATAAATCTGATTCTTAGTCACTAATCCCTGAGGGTCAGGCTGAGGACAGAATTAAGGACTATCTCTTCACTACTATAACCATGGGCAAGGTTCAAGGTCTAATTATCTATCTGTCATAGTAGTATTTGCAGCAGTGCCCTTGGTGACTCTTCAGGGACACACAGGTATGACCTATGCACGAACTGACATAATAACATGAATTTAAGTGTTTTGGAGGGGCTGAAAAATTCATGCAGCCTGCAGCTTTCCCCTCTGACCCTGACATCACGTTGTGTAGAGAAGACAAGACACCGCAGGTGCTGGTTTTGACATTGGCCATTGCAGAGGTGTGAGGAAGCAGCACAAAGGATTAATTCAAGTTGCCAGCAAAAGACACTGTGGTTGTCACATACAGTGTTTTGGGGACTGGCTGGGCAGTGGAGAGCTTCCTTTGTGCTGTTTCTGTCTGGCACATTAAAGATGCAGATAATGAACCCTGTCAGACAAAACCCTGCAATTTCAGAATTTCAGATGTTTCACACACTTCCCCCCCACTCCCACCCCATGCGATACAACAAAAATTACAAGGATCTGACTCACTCTTACCTTCACTTTCACAGTCTTTCTGTTCCAGCAAAATCTGTTAGGTAACCTACCTTTATTTTTTTTTTTTTTTTTTTTTTGCACAGTAAGGATTGCTTTAAAGTCTTATCAGCATTTGTACATAAAGAAAACTTCATGTCAGGGGTGGGATTCCATCCATTTATATAATGTATACAGTATACAAAATATTATACCTATTTTTATGAATGAAATGGATATTTATGCAGAAAATATTCATTACATGACAGTGATGTTCAAATAATAATAGACTATTTTATAAAGAAATCAAATATATTTCTATAAAATGTATGTGCATATTTAGAACTATCTAAATTAAGTTACAAAAAACAATAACCTCAATTCCTGTGAAAGTGATGAAGCAGCTAATCCTGAAAAGCATTTCCAGGCACACTACAACAATAAAAGTCACCAGGAGTATTCAGCATAGATTCTGAGAAAAAGTCATGCTTGACTAAATTAGTAAACTTCTAAGAGGAAGTAACTGGCTTGGTAGATGAAGGGAGAGCAGTGGTTATTGTCTACCTGGACTTCAGTAAGGCTTTGCACACTGTCTCCTGTAAGACCCTCATAAAGAAGTATGTTGAAGTATGGGCTGGATGAGCAGACAGTGAGGTTAACTAAAAAATGGCTAAATGGCTTAACTTGAAGAGTGGTGATCAGTGTCACAGTCTAGCTGCAGGTTAGGAACTCACAGTATACCACAGGGGTCAGTACAGGGCCAAGTACCGCTCATCATCTTCATTAATGATCTGGATGATGAGGCAGAGTGCATCTTCAGCAACTTTTATGATGACACACAGCTGGAAGGAGAGGCTGACACACCACGGGGTTGTGCTACCATTCAGTGGGACCCAGACGGGCTGGGGAAATTAGCTGACAGACATCTCATGAGGTTCAAACAGTAGGGTGAAGTCCTGCACCTGGGGAGGAAAAATCCCATGCTCCAGTATATGCTGGGGGATGCCCAGCTGGAAAGTAGCTCTGCAGAGAAGGGGTTGTTGTGGACACCAAGTTGAACATGAAAAATCAATATGGCCTTGCTGCAAAGGTGGCTAATGGCATATAGGGCTGCATTACAAGTAGTGTTACCAACAGGTTGAAAAAGGTAATCTCTGCTCATCAGTGGTGAGGCATACCTAGAGTGCTGTATCCAGTTCTTGGCTTCTCAGTACAGGCATGGACATACTGGAAAGAGTCCAGCAAGGGTCTGCTAAGGTGATGAAGGGACTGGAGGAAAGGCAAAGAGAGCTAGTACTGTTTAGTCTGAAGAGACCACTCAGAGGGGATCTTATCAATGTGTATAAATAACCTGATGGGAGAAGTACAGAAAATGAGGTCAGGCTCTTTTCAGTGCCCAGTGACAGATAATGGCAAGAAGGCAATGGGCACAAATGGAAACATGACAGGTTCCCTCTGAACATCAGGAAACACTTTTTTTACTGTAAGTCTGACTGATCACTGTCTTACGTTGCCCAAAGAATTTTTTGTTGGTATTCAAAGCCGTCTGAACATTGTCCTGGGCAACCATGTCTAAGTGCTCTTGCCTAAGTGGACTAGATGACTTCCAGAAGCCCATTCCAACCTCATCCATTCTTTAATTAAAATACATGTACCCTTCTTAATTTAATCTGAAGGTCATAAAGTAGCGTGAATATACAGAATGGACCTGAATTATATTCAGTGAAAAATACTGAATTTGAAGGGGTTTTTCAGATTAGATTCTAGATAAAAAGTAATAACTTATTTTTGTACTTACAGAGTAATAAACCTGAAAATATGTTCAAATAAGGCAGTCTTACATTGTGCTCTGCATGGCAACTGTAACTGTTCTTCATGTTCAGAATGTGACCAGGGCTGTGCTTTGCAACTATAGTATTATCCCTGCCCACAGCAGAAATTGTAGGTGTTCACATAGTATTTGTGCATCTACAAACACGAGACGCCTTGTCTCAATCAATCCACTTTCAGAAAACATTCAAGCTTTGCCCAAATTCTCTGCTGAATCTGTAGCTATTGGCCCTTTCTGACCTGGTTCCAGTACATCCAATGTTACAGGCCATGATAGGAGACTCATCTTCAGCAAGCATGATGAGCTGCAGCAGCCGTGATTGAGTCTTCATTAGATTTGCCCTGAATCACTTATAATTTGTTTCACCAATGGTGTCTGCTACTTTCAAATATAAAAATATTTAAATAGAGGAGTAATCAAATGCCAGTGTCTTATTTTTTCCAAATCATTGTAGTTTTTTCTCAGTTACAACAAGGCATTCTTATCTGACTGCTATTCTTATCTGACTCAACATACAGGCAACTCTGACTTACTGTACACCAGCAGTTATGGAATCAAGTTTGCTGACCTCTTTATATAAGTAGACAGACTTGTGACTCACCTTATGTTTATGTACATCATATTTTTAGTCAGAATAATTTTCCTGGGTTCATTTTTTTGATAATCACATACTTTAGGTCAAAAGATAGCCAGTTATCTCTAAAATCTTATAAATAGTGAAATAAAAGGAAGCTCAAGTAATGATTGTTATTCGTAGGCATCTAGAAATTAGATTGTGGTGGAGTTTTTTTGTTTTGTTTTTTTTTTAAATGAAAGGGGATAAATGAATCCAAACTGTTTCAAAACTATGATATTGACTACAGATTTTGCTATAATAATTTAATCCATATTCAACAATTATATTTATATTTGAGTTTACCTAACTGGTTTGCTTTTTTTTTTTTTCAGAATTGTAACTTCAGCAGTTTATTGAAGTTACTATAATATGATCTAAATAAACTATTTTAAAGTCTTAAATTTTACGTTTTTCAGAATCTAGCCTAAGTAATTATTCAGTTGAAATACACTGTTTATACTAATAATATACTAATTTATATTAATTATACTAATTACATTTTTCCTCTGATATTTGTCATGAATAATCTTCTAGTATATCATTCCACTCCACCCCATGTGTCACTCCTGAAATGTTTATAATTGCCATGTTCCTCATACACCAAAACAGGCCCAACTACTGCCAAAGAGCTTAAAATCCCCTTTATTTTAAAAATCTTAATGAAAAAAAACCCCAATATTCGGTGTTTCATGTTAGCTTTGACTTGGATGTCAATTATCTAAATAATCAGTGGCCCTTGAGGATTCTGGCATTTTCATAACATTGAAAAAGTGATTAGCTTAGCTTAACATTTTTGTGAAATTATTTGTGTTTATTCCGGAAAGTGAATTGGTTTTGGAGAAATTTAGTCATTGTCAATGAAGAATCTTAATTTAATCTTATATTACTTCAAGGAGTTGTATTTCATACTGTATATATATATATATATATATATATATATATAGGTAGTACATTCCCAATGTGCAGTTGTTTGTGGCCTAAACTTGCTTGCAAAATTCATTTTTTTAGTAAGTTTTAGAAAAAATCTTTTATTTCAAGGAGCAACGGGGTCAAAAATTAAGAGTCAGCAGAAACAGATATTTCTGGGTCATGGTGGGATTATTCATATTTGCTCTTCAGGGTCTTAGCATTTGGGACTTGGAGTAGAATGTTTTTATATAATGTGTGAACCCCCATAAAAATATGCAACAACTGTACATCAAGTCTACATGTGTCTCACACAATAGTCCAGCTGTGCAGACAGGACACCATGTCACAGTAACACCTCTGTTACTGAGGCATAAAGGATGAGCTTTGATTTATCGCCCTATATTGGTTTCGCATTCAGATCTGGCTTACACATAGTCAGCTGAGACAGCCTGTGGACATATCTGTCTGTTCACAAAAGAGTGTGTCAATATTACTAGAACTTGCTTGGAGATATTTCTGTCAAGATGTCACAGCAGCGCTATTGCATGTTTATTATTTAAATAATTAGCTTAATTTTTCTGTAACTCTAAATTACACAAATCTGTCTTGAAGGCTAAATTAAAATTCTGAATGTTTCTGATGGATAAATATTCTGGGTCTTTTTGTTTGTTTTGTTTTGTTTTCTATCTAGAAGTCTACCTGAACAGAAAACCCTTGAGAAAATAAAATGGAGGTATTCTGAATTGACAAAGGATTGTCTTTCATTCATTTTACATAATAGTACTAAATATTTTTTACATAGGTAAGGAAAACAATGTTTTACTATTCTTACCATGGTAAGTACCCCTTCACTTGCCTAATACAGTTTACCTTTTCTAAAAAGAGATTTTACAATATTCCTCATTAATGTACTTAACATCAAAATATAGACTGCTTTGATAAATGTAAATGGCATTATTTAAACAATAAGAAGGAAAAACACATTATCCCTCCAGAAGGATAATTACATGTTTGCAAATGTACTTCAAGATACCAACTTAAAAGTTGTCTCTGCTTTGATCAGAGGTTTGAACTAGATGACCTCCACCAGTCTATTCCAATCCAAATCTTTCTATGATTCTGCAATCATTCACTTAAAGTGTCAACTAAGGGATCACCTGTTATCTTTTTCCTGAAGATTTTCCTGAAGTTTGTTGTCAGCTTCCTGCCTCATGGCAAATGGTAGGGCTGTGTTTCCACCCCTGGGGCAGTCGGTTCCAAGTGAACTGGACACCCCTCCAAGTAAAAGCAAACTGTGGCCTGCACTCTGCTGCCAAAGGAATTGAGAAAAATGCATTGGCAATATCAATTGTGGCATACCACTTGGCTGCCTTTGACTCTAGCTCATACTGAAGTTCTAGCATGTCCGGTACGGCAGCACTCAATGGTGGTGTGACTTCATTCAGGCCACGATAGTCTACTGTTAGTCTCCATTCTCCATTAGACTTTCACACTGGCCATATGGGGCTATTAAAGGGTGAGCGGGTCCTGCTGATCACCCCCTGACTCTCCAGTCTACGGATCAGCTGATGGATGGGAATCAGGGAGTCTCGGTTGGTGCGATATTGCCGCCGGTGCACTGTTGTGGTCACAATTGGCACTTGTTCTTCGACTTTCAGCAACCCCACAGCAGAGGGATCTTCCGAGAGACTGGGCAAGGTGGACAGCTGCTCAATTTCCTCAGTCTCCAAAGCAGCAATACCAAAAGCCCACCGGTACCCTTTTGGGTCTTTGAAGCACCCTCTCTTGAGGTAGTCTATGCCGAGGATGCATGGAGCCTCTGGACCAGTAACAATAGGGTGCTTTTGCCATTCCCTCCCAGTCAGGCTGATTTCAGCCTACAGCACAGTCAACTCTTGGGATCCTCCTGTCACTCCAGACATATAGATGGGTTCCACCCCTTGACAGCTTGATGGCATCAGGGTACACTGTGCACTGGTATCTACTAGAGCCTTATACTTCTGTGGGATTGATGTGCCAGGTCATCTGATCCACACAGTCCAGTAAATCCGATTGTCCCCTACCTCCACCTGGCTGGAGGCAGGGCCCCTCTAAGGGTCATCACAGCGTTGGACACTTAAGTCATGGTGAAAGGGATTATTCTTCATTATGACAGGAGCTGGAGTAAAATCAGCTCTTCCATTCCATCTGGGAAACTGCTCACCAGAGACTGAAGCCGTAGCTCTCATGGGACAATAGTGTTGGCCCTTGCTCCCCTCTTCAGTTCACTCACCCATTCCTCCAAAGCTGAAGTAGGTTTTCCATCCCACTTTGTCATGTCTTCTCCGTGATCCAGCAGGTAAAACTATAGGGTAGCCTGTGGCGTATACCTCCTGTATCTCCTCTCTCGAACAATAGGACACCTTTTGTTAATAGCTGAGACATGTGTTGTTACACGTGAGAAGCTGGATAAATCAGATAGATTGTCCCTCAATTGTTCGAGGTCCTGGGACAGTTTTTCCACAGCTGAGAAATGTAAGGGGTGATATTGTCTTCGAACTCTCGGAGTTTATGAACCATTTCATCCACTGTTAGTGGTACTATGTCATTCCAGGTTACTGTTGCCAATGAATGGGCATATGATGACGGTGCATTCCGTGTAAGTTTTCGCCACATTCAACTCATCTGGATCTATAGGTGTATCCCCGTTATTCGGCTTGATGTGATAGATCATCTCTACGATGGCTGATTCCCTCAGAGACTGGATGCCTTTGAATATAGTAGTCCACTTGGCCGAACGACTCATAACATCGTCCTTGTATGGAAGCCTTTCTTTCACAGCTGCCAAGAGCCGCCTCCAGAGACTGAGGGACATTTCCTCTCTTGCAATTGCTTTGTCAATTTCCCCCTTCTCTAGCAAGTGATCCCAGCTGCTTGGCTTCTGTACCTTCTAGTTCATGACCATCGGCCCCATTGTCCCAGCATCGGAGTAACCAGGTGATGATGTGCTCCCCTGGTTGACAGGTAAAATCTTTTCGCATATTCTGTAGCTCGGTTGAGGCCCGAGGTCGAGAAGTTACCCCTTCTTCTTCGTCATGTGATGATGACTCCTGATCAGATTCTAGACCAGGTGGTGAATTCATTGTTTCTTCATCTGGCTTCACCCTTCTTGCCTCTTTTTTGCTTGTTCTCTTGCGTACAGGGGCAACCGATATTGGTACGAATTGGTCCTCTGGTTTGGCTGCAGTGATTATCACTGTGGTTTGAGTAGTGACTATACTTGTTGCTGGGGATGGTGAAGCTGCTGTGCTTGGAGCTGGGGTAACCGCGCTGCCTGTTGCAGTTGAAGTTTGAGCAGCTGCTGTACTTGCCGCTGGGGTAGCTGCGCAGTTCATTGCAGCCAAAGTTTGAGTAGCGACTGTTGCTTTGCCCTCAGATCCGCCAACATTCTCTTCCTTTTGAAGGTGCTGGATAGTGTTGAACAAGGCCCTGTAAGCATAGGCCAAGCCCCAGCACATTGCCATGATTTGTCCATCTCTGGTATGGCCAGAATGACCACACACCTCATTTAAGTGTTTTACTAATTCTTCTGGATTTTGCAGTTGTTCGGGAGTGAAATTCCAAAGTACTGGAGGGGCCCACTGACCTAGATACTTGCCCATACTGTCCCACACACCCTGCCACTCATGGCTGTCCAGCCTCAGGGAAAACCTCTTGGTACTCCTACATCACTGTTTGACCCGAGACAAGACCCAAACCTGACTCTGCTTAACTCTTGAAATCAGTCATGGGCAAAACACACTCTGTATGCGTGCCAGTATGGTGATTCCCATCACAATCAGTAAACAAGTCTCAACAGCATTAAAAGGCCATTCAAAAACTTCAAACCTCTCAAATGTAAATGGTCTGGGGGGAGGACTGGGAGGGTAAAAGGATGTCTCCTTCACAGGTTGAGCACCTGAGAAGGAGAAAAAAGATGTGTAATTGCTAAGCACTTCTATTATATACCTCCCAAAGTACAAAGGTGGTGACCACACTGGGAACATAAGCCAGGTCAGTTTCATGATCAATGATTCTATTGTATTACAAATCATTACCATAAAGTACAATGAGACAAAAACCTTAGCCCAAGCCCCACACTTGAAAAACACTAATACAGCAAATACCGGATGGAAGTAAGACACGATATACTGAAACTGTGAGATCAAGAGGAACAACCTTGAGAGCCAATAATCAGCATTGTGACGAGTGACTATTAATCCAGTCAGATCTGTCATTATCTCAACCCCTCTTGCCCCACGTTGGGTGCCAAAAACAACTGTTGTGGTTTAAACCCTAGCCAGACAGCTTGTTCACTCACTCCCAGTGAGTGGTGCTGGGCTGACAGCAATCGAGGCCCCCCCCCGCACCAGCCCCCACCGGGGCTCTCCCCTTCCCCACTCCCGGAGGAACGGGGAGGAGGATCAAAAGGGTGCAACTCCCATGGGTTGAGACAAGAACAGTCCAGCAACCAATGTACAACACAAATCACCACCGCTACCACCAACTACAACGATAAGGGAAAATAACAAGGGAAGAGAATACGATACCACCGGCCAAGAAACGAGTTCCACCCGGAAGCCCGTGTCCTTCCAGGTAACTCCCAGTTACCCCTCACCCCGGGCATGACATGGTGTGGTATGGAATACCTCCTTGGCTAGCCTGGGTCAGGTGCCCCATCTCTGCTTCCTCCCAGCTTCCCCTCCTCCCTGGTAGAGCATGAGCCTCACAAAGTCCTTGGTCAGGGTAAACATCACTCAGCAACAACCGAAAACATCGGCTTCACCAACACTGTTCCCAGGCTGGAAGTCAAAACACTGCACTGCACCAGCTTCCATGAAGGAGAAACATGACTGCTACTGCTGATCCCTGGACACCTGTTATTGTATGTTTACAAGGAAAGCTTTGCTACCAGAGTGCTTTTTTTTCATGGTATAACCTCAAGAAGGTGATAGTTACTGGGGAAAGGTGGAATAATGTGCCCTGAACTGCTAGGAGATTTGATTTATAGGACAGGGCTCTGTCCTGCAGCACAGTGCTTTTTGAATTTAAGATGCTTTGATTTAACTGGCCATCGTAAGGATGTAGATACAAAGAAGAGTTTGCATGGAATCTTTAAACTATATCACAAGGTTTCAAAACAAAAAAGCCACGATTAGCTCTTTAGAAGAGGTTCAATGAAAACCTAATTTTTAAAGTTTCATGCAATTTAACATAATATGAAGTAAAATTATATTTTTATTAGTAAATATTTATGAAACTGTTTAGTAGGTTTTTTTTTTATTATTATAGAATTTTTCACTCTGTTAATCTGTGCAGCAGTAATGACTGAACTCTGAATCTAAATGTTTATGAGACATACATCTATTCCCTTGTTGGAAAAAAATCCCAGATTCTGTCTTATCAATTTTCTGCCTTTCTAGTGTATTTTCAACTTTTTTAAATAAAATTGATTAAAACTATTGTCAACAGCTTTGGCTGAGAAAAATAATGATTTAAGCAACAAAGCACATTTGACCATGTAATTGGCTGAACTGAAAAGTCAGTATTATTGTCACAGAAAAATTGAGTTAGAACTTAGAGCAAACGTAGAATTTTAGTTGTTTTCTTAATTGAATCAGCAATATTATAGGTTGTCTATACAGAAAAAGAGAAAGAGATATTTCTGGTCAAAGTATAATTATTTGCCAATTCACATCTATCATTGTGTGTCTATCTAAAATGCTTTTCTTTAGGCATTGCTATACCTAACCATGGAGAAGTGAGAATACTGTCTTTATTTTTCACTAGCATTTCACATGTCTTTTTTTAACTGTGTCATATCATCCTGCCTGTCTGGTTAGTGTTAAATCAAATGAGTTTGTCTAAGGAAAACTAAGAAAAAAGAAATAATGACACTAATATTAAGCCTTGCAGAGACAGTATAGAGAACTATTAATTGGTGAATGCATTTTCTGCCTTCAACTAGATGGTGTAGGCTTACTCGTTATAAGACTTAACATAGGATCAATCTAAATCCATGGAGACCCTAAAGCTGGGAAGACAGCATCAGTCTAGTTATGAGAGGCAACCACACAGATGTGCAAGGTGTGAAGCTTTATTAGCCAGGAAAAAATAAATGTGTCTAAGAATGAGGCATCGTTAGGTTGTTATAAAAGGTCCATCCCCACACATACAAAGGAGACATGATGGCCTAGTAACCTCATCAGAGCCATGAGCTCCTGCACTAGCCCATCCCAGGGCTGTCACTGGGAGGTGTATCTGTGTGTTCATGCCTGTTGGGACCTGGAAACAGGGAGTTGTGGCAGCCTTGTATCTATTGTGCTACTGCATTTAGCAACTCTTAGCAGGCAAGTCCCTTTTAGTTTTATTCTTGTTGTCTAAGAGACTCTGAGTAAATAAACAATAATTTTCAAAAGAATATATACCTTTGGACAAAGCTGTCTGGGAAGAGGTGTGTGCTGCCTGGCTAGAGTCCTGCTCACTTGCTGAGCAAGCTAAATATTTAAATCACTTTGCCTTAAGAGCTCCAGATATTCATTTATGTCATGCTGTGACCAAACAGATGTGCCCTCTTAAGAGGCTACACTCCTGATTAAGAACAAGAGAAAGCTCATGTGATGCATTTCTGGATCTGAGGATGCTGTAGTCTCTCTATACCTATGTCTGTAGACATACTTACAGAAGACATGATTACATTTTTAAATCAATTACTTTTGTAGTAGCCTGAAGGGCAAGATCTTTCTGGTACAAAATAGAATGTAAATATGGTTGGTTAACAAATGCCTTCAGTTGAGAGAAATGCTCTTTGGTGAGATGGAGGAATTCAAGTTTGCAATTTGAATGGTGCTCTTGAGTAATGTTAAAAAAATTGCCTAAATTTGCACATAGCAGTAGCATGAGCTTTTCTCTCATCACATAATTGAGGGTTCTTTTTATATTTTATCATTAGATGCTACCTATTCATTGCTGAAATAATGATACATCTTCATAACAAATAGCATACCAAGGTATGTCAAATCACACTAAGCTCATAACTCTATGGGTTATGTCCTGTTTTCAGCTGGGATAGAGTTACTTTTTTTCCTAGTAGCTGGTACACTGTTGTGTTTTCGCTTTAGTCTGAGAATAATTCTGATAACACACTGATGTTTTAGTTGCTGCTAAAGTAACACCCTGATCAATGACTTTTCAGTCTCTCGTGCTCTGCCAGTGAGGAAAGGCACAAGAAGCTGTGAGGAGCAGAGGCAGGACACCTGACCCAAACTAGCCCCCCCCCCCAAAGGGGTATTCCATACCACAGCACATCATGCCCAGTATATAAACTGGGGGCAGTTACCCGGAAAGCCCAGATCACTGCTCGGGTCAAGCTGGGTGTTGGTCAGCAGGTGGTGGGTAACTGTACTGTGCATCAACGTTGGGGTTTTTGTGTGTGGTTTTTTTTTTCTGGTTTTTTTTTTTTTAAATCTCTCTCTCTCTCTCCTTATTTCCGTAAGCATTATTATTAATAATAGTCATATTATGTTGTATGTTAGTTATTAAACTGTTCTTATCTCAACCTGTGGGGTTTACATTCTTTTGATTCTCCTTTCCATACCCCCAGGGAGGGGAACGGAGAGTGGGTGAGTGGCTGTGTGGTACTGAGTTATTGTCTGAGTTTAAAGCACCACATTTATCACACAATACTTCACTTTTAGCTTTCAGTCACTGAGGTCCACTCTTCCTGCTGCAGATGAATGGCTTTATTCAGCATCTATTTGTCTAAAAGATCTGTTGAAAAAGAACATTACTTTGATTGGTATTTGAATGCAAGTTCACCAGATATATTTATGACTTTGCTGCCTCACCACTAATATATGAATAATAATCAAAAAGAAGGAGGCAATTCATGGATGTTTTCTTTATACTTGTCAAATACTTCTACAGACTGGGCAAATCTGAAGCTATCAGTCAAAGGGACTTTCTTGCAAGAAGGACCATGGGAGGATTTCATGGGCTATGTTTGTGGTTATTAGGGACACATTAGATTTCACTGTTGGTTTTGATAATGTACAGGGCTTCCCCCTAAGACTGAATTTACTGCTACAGGCATTAGCAGGTAAACTGAGAGGGTTAAGAAGTGACTGTCTTAATGTATCAAAACATTTGCTGAGGCACGATCTAGTTGTGTCGTTATGATGTATTGTTACTTAATTTGGCTACATGTTCAGAGTCAGAAAAGAATGCCTCTGGCTTTATGCTAAAGGTCTGAGTAGCTTTACTTTCCCTTGTTGACTAGTCATGTATGTAAAATGTGCAATGGCTTGGAAGAGAAAGGTCCTTATGAAGTACTCAGTATTGATTCTACAGTATGACCCCAAATCTTCATCCTGTATTTAAGAGATTTTTATCAAAGTCTGCAGATTACAAGATCATAAAAAATTTGCACTATCTTCACACTATAACAGAAAGCAGCAAGTTCATTAAAATTGAAAAGAGGTGGTCTTTTCCGCAATTTTTACATCATCTCTAGATGTAAAATCTTGATACAGGATGCTACCAATGTTGAAAGTCTGAATGGAGTTTAAAAGGGTCCTGAACAAAATAAAATTCACTCAAAGTGTTTAGAAACAATCTCTGTTTTAGAAAACACTTGGGAACAAATGGCTGAAGG
The DNA here is from genome assembly GCF_034315485.1 of Pezoporus occidentalis. NCBI lineage: Eukaryota > Metazoa > Chordata > Aves > Psittaciformes > Psittacidae > Pezoporus > Pezoporus occidentalis. Next base: position 1,115,484 of record NW_026913855.1, read on the forward strand.
CTGCAACAGGGTGTGTATAAATATACGTATAAATATATAGGTGTTCTTATACTCCATAGGCATATGCTGTTAATCATAGTCTTGGCCTGACCCTTTGCAGATGCTGTTATGTTCTGTTTCTCTTTGGCTTACGTGTCCCTGCAGCCTTATTGTCTCAAATATTAATATCATGCTTTCACAGGGCATCCCTGATTATTTTCTTACCTGTTAGGGAGTAAAGAGAGCAAAACAAATACTCTCCCTTTCTTGGTGAAGCATCAGGTCCTCTATATCTGTCAGTTCCTATGTATCTAATGGATACAGCCTGCAGCACAGCCCTAATTAGTGATATGTTCTTAGCATGAATTATAGGAATTCTTGACACATTTGAAACTAGAATCAGACCATAGGGTTCTGTCCTTTAATACTGCAGAAAGCCATACCCTACAATTGTCTTGATAAATTTATGAACTTAATAATATAATCACTGTTCCCTGTAGAGCTAGACGGCTCTTCTGCCTCTGGTAATTTACAGGCAGACTGCTCCACAACTTTGTTGCTTTGAAACCTGCCTTGAGCTCCACCCATTCTTTCTACGCCAGTATTGTTCTTGGGTTCTTCTCCTTTCCTTTTCAGTAGCTGTCTTCTGCTGTCTTTAGGCAGAGGAATCTTGTCTCTTAGCTTTATTGTGCTCAGACGAGTAATGGGATTTTTTTCATTTCATTCCATAAACTAAATCTTCCATTTTCCTAAACATGCTGAGAGCTGCTGTCTGTTCCTCACTTCCTGTTTAAATTCATCTTCTTGAACCCAGACTATCAAAAGAGCTCAGAGCTCATTTCAGGGTCATAGCAATGCCTTACAGTTTTCACATGAATGCCACTGTACTATTGACATACTTCAGGATCAGAATCACATTTACTTCTTCAGTATGATGATGTACTGATGGCTTACATTTGGTTACTATGCATGTAAAGAAAATACTAATGGTTTATTTCAGTGTTCCGTCTTTTGTTTAATTCCTTCCTTACAGTACAGGGAAGTACATTACATTACATAGCTCATCATGTATCAAGCAGGGGCGCATCCATCATTTGCTATGCAGTACGTAGGTGAAAAGCGTGTGTGTGCATATATAAATACACTTTATATACATATATATATGTTCCAGTTATTGCTAGTTGAGGACAGTCCTATTGATCTCGTAAGATGAATAAAATAGGCATATCACTTCATCTCAGCAGTATTGTGTATGATGGTATCACCTACTCCTATCTTCTCCCTTTTAACTGAAGCCTAAATAAATCTTTGTAAAAGCACAACACAAAGGCTGTATTTACAATATATTATTTGTTATTCGTAAGTTTGACAAAATCTTTTTGCATACACACAAGACTGAAAGTAGAAACAAACAGATTTCTCTTTGCAAAAATAGAATGTCATCATGCAAGGAATCCGGAAACCTGCCATAATGGGAAGTAAATTAGTGGCATTTACATTGCTCTTAAAGAGATGTTTAATTTGCTAGAGTTTTTGTGTTGCTTTTCTCACTTGGCACATGAAGTATTAGAAGGGAATGTTGTTTAAACAAAATCAAATTTATTCTGTTTTTATTGGCAAGTGTCTGGATTTGAAATGGACACGCATAATGGAACTAGACAGGAAAATGTACATAGTTTTCTCTTTAGGCAATACTGGTCAGTTTTACATAACTCCTTCTGGATGCTATTCTTTATTTACTTATATCTCTCCCCAGCTAAGAAAAAGTTATTTTTGCAATCTCAACTCATAGTATATCACATTATTTCACATAATGCAACCTCAAAACTCTTTTTGCCTGCTGTAACATAGTAACACAAAGGAGGAAATAATATTGACATTGCATTGTATGTGGCTGTTCAATACTTACACATTGTATGTGTAAGCTCCAGTAAGATTCAATTGCAGTTACACATGACCAAATACTGTTCAATATATTTAAATAATGTTGAGCCACAAGATGCATTCCCATACTGAGGCCAATTGAATTAATCTCCAGATGATTTTTTTATTTCTTATGCACAGCTATGTTGTTCTATGTTCTTAAAAATAAGGGTCTGAAATGACAGAAGCCGTAGCAACTGATTTACCCTCTTGATCACTCCAGTAGGACTTGACCATTCTCAGATATGCATAGATTTGGAATCATTGTTTTTCTAACCAAATGTCAGATTCTACTTTCCTCAACCTTGCAGAAACTTGTTTAACTCCTCTCCTTGCCCTTCATCAGTCAAATGTAGTCTTTAATTACTTCTGTCATTGGATCCTGTTGTTTGAACAGCTGCGACCACACAAGAACTATTCCCTTAGCTGTTTTGGACATGATCCACAATGGTTTCAGTTATCTTTTTTGATCACATCAGAGATAATAAGCTGTATTACTGGGTTTAAAGAGAAACAGAGGATGTTCAGGTTAGATATAAGGAAGAAGTTATTTATTGTAATGGTGGTGAGGTACTGGAATGGGTTGCCCAAAGAAGTGATAAATGCTCCATCCCTGGCAGTGTTCAAGGCCAGGCTGGACAGAGCCTTGGACAACATGGTCTAATGTGAGGCATCCCTGTCCATGGCTGCAGGGTTGGAACTAGATGACCTTAAAGGTCCTTTCCAACCCTAACTATTCAATGATTCTATGAACAACCTGTTAAAAAAATAGATAAAAATGTAAATACAAAGTTTAGGCAGGATTAATTTATTGCACCTCCCAAATGTCACCTTGAATGTGCACAATAAGACAGCCTAACTAGAAAAAAATATCCAAACAAAATTAAAACCTGAATAATTTCCTTCAAAGCCAATGTAAATATTTTCTGAAAAAAAAAAAAGATCTGTCCTTGAAAGCCAAAGACTTTTGATAGCTTTATATTTACAGAGGCACTTTTTCATGTGTATATACATACCTTTACATGTATATGTCTGAACTTACATATATATCTAAATGATGACATATAGATGTATAATCCCAGGCACAGCTACAGGTTGGGCAGAGAAGAAATTCAGAGTAAAACTGTGAAGAAGGACTTGGGAGTGTTGGTCAATGAGAAAATGAACCTGAGCTGGCAGTGTGCACTTGCAACCCAGAAAGCCAACCATATCCTGGGCTGCATCAAAAGGAGCGTGACCAGCAGGTCGAAAGAGGTGGTCCTGACCCTCTACTCTGCTCTTGTGAGACCTCACTTGGAGTATTGTGTGCAGTTCTGGTGTCCTTAACATAAAAAGGACATGGATCTGTTGGAACAAGTCCAGAGGATGTCCATGAGGATGATCAGGGGACTGGAACACCTCCCATATGAAGAAAGGCTGAGGAAGTTGGGGCTGTTCATCCTGGAGAAGAGAAGGCTGCGTAGAGACCTCATAGCAGCCTTCCAGTATCTGAAGGGGGCCTATAAGGATGCTGGGGATGAACTCTTCATCAGGGGCTGTAGTGACAGGACAAGGGGTAAGGGGTTAAAACTTAAGCAGGGGAAGTTTAGGTTGGATGTAAGAAGGAAATTCTTTCCTGTAAGGGTGGTGAGGCACTGGAATGGGTTGCCCAGGGAAGTTGTGAATTCTCCATCCCTGGCAGTGTTCAAGGCCAGGTTGAACAGAGTCTTGGGTGACAGGTTTAGTGGGAGGTGTCCCTGCCCATGGCAGGGGGTTTGGAACTAGATGATCTTAAGGTCCTTTCCAACCCTAACCATTCTATGATTCTATGATTCTATATTAAAATGATAACAACACCAAAGCACACCACAAAGGTTCACACATTGTTCTGAGCAATCCTATACAAAGTCCTTAAGGAAACAGATACAAGTTTCAAGCAGTCCCCAGGTTTTTCTGAGGTTTCTTTATTTATGCATAATCACTGAATGACATAATAACTTCAAAATTTATGTTGCATGGAGTATCAGACCTTTATAACTTTGTACCTAACCCTCTAGTTTTGCCTTAGATGAGGGAGCCTCAAGGGCTTAAGATCAATGATACAAAGTAAATGTAGGTGAAAACATATCCAATTGAATAGCAAGGAAGGAAAATTTAACAGCAGTTGTCTGTAACCAAGATACAGATCCCAGCTAAGTCACACACCAGAAAAAAAAAAAAAGTGCTAGAAGTGTTAGCACTATTTGCATGAATGTGTAAAAAATTTAAACCACTCCTAAAGAAAGGAAACTTTTGAGTAGCATATTGGCTGTGCCTTTCGTTGCAGTCATAAAAAGGTCCTATGAAGCAGCTCTTAGGTTAACAGGAAATATAATTTCAAAAAAGAGCACAAAACACCTACCTTGATTCTAAATCAATGTACAATAAATTCTATCGTATTAACTGATATTTTTTTTTACCTATCAGGTCTTATTTATGTAAAGCAAATATTTTCAACTAGTCTATGCAAACATTTTTTTCCTTTTTCTGTGAGTAACTTAGAATCAGGTTACTGTTTCTACTTGCTTAAGTATAATGACAAAAAAACCCTGCACAAACACAACTATAATGAAAATATTTACAATTAAATTTGTAGCAGCCGTGCCACTTGATTCAATTTCTTGATAATCTGATTCTCTGAGCTGTTGTTTATCTGCATTTTCCTGTCTAAATTTTATGACAGAGCTCATCCAATTATCTTCTTTTTTTTTTTATGTATAATCCTAGTAATGATAGTCCATTATCTCTCAGCTCTTAGAAGTATTATTAGCAGATATTGTTATTTATTCTTCTGGTCCTATGAAAGGATGGAATACCAGTCAAAGATTTATATTTACTTCCTACTACATTTTAATCCCATTCTTTTTTTCTCTGTAATTGTTCTTCAAATTCAAAGATCTTTCATCTGTAAGATAAAATTATGTTTACAAGTAAATACTCCTGAAACTTGTTTATTTCTTTGTGGTCTATTTCTATTTCTATTTCTATTTCTATTTCTTCTATTTCTTTCTATTTATATTTATATTTCTTGGTTTGTGTTTTATGTATTTGTTCTTTTACATTATGAAATTAGCTGTTCGGTTCTGCCCTTCTATTTTACAACACCTAGCAGACTGAGAGATGTGTATAACAAGACAACCTGTTAGATTGATACTAAAGTAATGTCTGCATATACTCCTCTGTTTTATAATCCTCTACTGCTCCTAGTTATTGGTGGAAGTAGTGGCAGCAACAGTATATCCTACCAGTTGTGGTATATCAGCACTCAAACATTTGCTGTAGTCTCCGATTCTTCTTCAGAATTAAGTACCAAGATATTTGTTTCCTTCCATCTGCCAATTCTTCCAATACCTGCAGAAGTCTTTCTGGCTTCTGCTAATACCCCTTCCTCTTATACACCCTTGTCATGGATGGATCCATGCACTTCACTTGTAAGAGAGAAGTAACAATGCACTCTATTGATATGGAGCAGTGAATTAACAAAGTTCAATGGTAAATGTGACAGTGGTTTAATAAGATTCAATAGCAAGGTACACTTGATTATTTACTACATAGGAGACAAGGTTAGACAAAACTATCAGGGAGACCTTCCCATTGAGTCATGAGGTTCAGAAAGGACTCCTTTGGCTTCTGAACTTCTTTCCAAAAATGAGTCTAGGAGCACCTGGATACACTTCTAGTCTCAGTCTTGGTCAATGGTTTATGTTTAAAGGATTACATATGTCCTACCAATCCTCTATATTACTTAGCTAAGATTTTAAAGTTCAGCATGACAGAGATATTCAAATTATGTATTTGTAAACTACCTTTCTCCATCAAAGCTACATCCACAGTTCCTAGAATAAAGTGAAAACATTGCAGTTTGTCCATTGTTCGTTTCAATCTGGAACTACTCTCTTTTTTTTTTTTTTTTTTTTTGTTCAGATGCTTCTTAATCCCTATTTGACTGGATGTAGGTCAAGAGCTGTAGGCTTTATTAAGTGGGCACCACTATTATAACTGAATTTTTTCTCCCTTATGAAAACTTTGATTTCTTGGTGCTGAAGTATTGGTAGTCACTGTGTAAAATATTATCAGCATATATTAGAGATGAAACAGTCAGGTTACCATAGTATCATATAAATAAATATATTTGTAATTTTGCAGGCACTTCATGATGGCAACAGTCTAGAGTTCAGTTTAAAATTAAATCAACCTTTGAATTATTTCAGAAGAGTAATTCACAGAATACTTCCCAAACACACAAACTCAGTCAGAAAAAGTCATTAACATTTAAGGAGAAATAGCATCTTTATCTGACTGGAGTTCTGATTTTCTAACCTAAAAATTCCTTAAAAATCATTCAGTCTGTTGAACAGACACCCCAACACAAAAAGACAAAAGTAAGCCTTCTTGTGGTAGCCACAAACCACCACAATCTTATTTTAAGCATGCAGCCTTCCATTCATTAGCAACTGACTAAACAATGTTTTAAAGCTCTCGTAAAGCACACTTTTCTACTAAATTGTATTATCAGGTACTGCTTGAGTAAATCTTAGATGGTGGCTTCGTCCAGCAGGAAATGTACTGTGGTTAACCATATATGTAGAAGAAGATGAGCTTAAAGAGAAGTTCAGATGAGCTGAAGCTAGATACATAGCTCAACTATCTGTTTAGCTTTCATTTGCCATTAGTAAAATGACAATATGTGTCTATATGTTTCCAACTCATGGATTCATTTAGCTGAGATAGGGGGCTAGAGACAGAGGAACTAGTTTTGAACATAGGCAGAAATGTTCAGAAGTTCCAATCTTGATATAAACAGATCTAAGTGGTGTTTACCTAATCTGTTTTACACTGTCTACTGGAATTTGTAAATGCAGATGGTAGGCTACCTGATCACAAGTAAATATGCTCAAGGGACTCCTCCATCCTGATGTCCCCTGTGAAAGTTAACTTCACATTAACTGAAGCTCAGTCTTACTACTCTGTCAAAATCCAGATACCATAACTACATCTGTGGCAAACAGTAAGTGTTCAACTTATACAGATAGACATAGATGTAAAATTTAAGAATTCACACAGTTTTTTTCATGTGCATCCATATTTCTATTCACACCTATTCACCTGGTTTGCATTGGTACCTTCCATACAGTGCATTGTATGCCCCTTAGCCATAAAAGTAGAGATGATAAATGGGACTATCTGAACCAAATTCATTCCTGGGGGTTTTCCAGTCAAAGCTATTAAAAACCTGACTGCTGTAGCATTAGGGAAGAAAAATTAAGGAAGGCTGAGATGTAGATTTGTGTCTTTCCTATCATTATCATTACAAGTTAACACAGAGGAAATTAATTTAAAATCAGTTACAAAGAAAAGTAAAAAACTTCCAAACATATTTAAATAAAATCTGGGCTTTGAAGTACTGTATTTTTTTTTTTAAATAAAATAGTAATTGAATTTAAGCATTCTATATCCTGAAAGTGCCTTTTTCTGACTAGGCTTGAACTGTCTTTTCTCAAACTATAATTAATTCCCATGTCAATGTATTGTCTCAATCAAATCTCTTTTTGCTTTTAAATTCCATGTTGCAATTGTATTTTTTATCTTTATCTGATACTTATGGTATAGCAAAATACATAAAAGAATAAATTCCTACATTTCTATGAATATGGTACTCTCTGGAAAGAAAACAAACAAACAAAATACCAAAAAGAAACCCCAAAACCAAAACCAACCAACCAAAAAAAAAAAAAACGGACAATCAGCTAATAGGCAACGTAGAGAAAGATGCTAAGGATCAGAGAAAACATGAGGAAGACAAGCTTGACCAAAATGTTATGAGTGGCATTGAAATAGCTGTATTTTCTGAAAGACATAGAGTATAACAGTAAATTTTATATGTTTTAGTCAATAGCTCATTTCCTAAGGTAAGATAGGATGCCAAAAGCCACAAGGTAACACCAGTAAAAATTTTTATTGTCTATGGAAAGGCATTCTCCAGTTATTTTCCCTGATGACATACACTCAAAGAGCACAACTCCAGACAAGTCTGAGAATCAAACTTTTCCAACCACAGTTGAAACAAGCATACAGGACTGAAGTAAAACCAATAAAAACAAGATCACTATGAGACACTCGTTAGTTTCATTTTAATGATATGCAATTTCATAAAGACCTCTTCCTCTAGAATCTTCATCTCTGAGATACCTATTAATTTTTCTTTATTAATTTAATAATGAAATTAGGAAGATAGATTTTTTTTTTGCTTAATTAAACATTTGTTCCCATTTCTTTTCCTCTGATAACAGTGTTAAAAATATGAATTCAGTTCATCTTATTCCAGATTATTAATTATTTAGTATCTACCTGAGGGCTGAGATGATAGTCAACCCTTTTTTTTTTTTCTAGATAGGTAAAGGAAAACAGTTACATCATTATATAGGGAACTTCTTTCTTTATCTTGTAAATATCTGTAAAAATTAATATCCAGGTCAGTGTGTATGAATCATGAATTCTGCTTTCTAAGTTTAAGACTCATCTGAAAGAAGTAGCCTGGTCATCCTGTCAGTAGAAGCTACAAATCTCTCTCCCCACACCCCTTCCCTGGGTTTCTGTTTGTACCTTCGCCTGGTTTCATCTGGGATAGAGTTAATTTTCTTTCTAGTAGCTGGTGTAGTGCTGTGTTTTGGCTTTAGTCTGAGAACAGCAATAATAGCACACCGATGTTTTAGTTGTTGCTCAGTAGTGCCTACTCTGACCAAGGACTTCTCAGTCTCTCAAACTAGCCAAAGGGATATTCCATGCCACAGCACATCATGCCCAGCATACAAACTGGGGAACCAGTTACTGCTCGAGAACTGGCTGGGCATTGCTTCCTTACCTTCTTCCTTCCTACTTTTCTAAACCAGCAAAGTAGTTGCTTCTGTGTTTTGAACTCAGTGTTAATGATTAGTTTACTATGGTGGTGAAGTCTGATTTAGTTGGATTATACCTTTCTTGGTCAAAGGTTTGTCACCATTCAAGAGCATTGTGTGAGCTTAATGGAGACAGACACCAAAGCACTTCAATGAGTGATATACGCAGTTTTGCAAATCACACAACTTCTACTTTCCCCAAGGGAGATGGCATGAGCCAGGAGGAAGGTCAGGGTGGCTGTCCCAAGACATGACATTCGTTTGGGGCCAGGATACTTAGTATGCAGAGACCCTTCTGACCCTCTCCTCATGCTCTGTCCTGGGTTTTTCCCTGATACTTTGGAGCCTCCCTCCACTGTCTGATGCGATGGGTCATGGGGCTGGGTATGGACTGCTTGACTCCCAGTGAGGACATCGATATCCCTGAGACACTTGACACTGGCCAGGCTGTAGCCTCTCAGAGGCTCTCTACGCCTTTGCAACTGTCCCAGAAACTGATGGGTTTATGCTGCAGGAGCAATTCTCCTTGTAACTAGTTGACCTATCACTGCTATGGGGTTAGCAAATATGCTACTGCAGCTGTTAGCCAGGCCCAAGACATGGCAACCATCATTGTGCTGCAGTACTAGGCTCAAGATGCCATTGTATTGTGGTTTAAACCCAGTCAGGTAACTCGTTCCCTCACTTCCCCCCTTCTTTCCCTCCCCCTACTCCCGGAGGGACGGAGAGGAGAATCGAAAAGAATGCAGCTCCCACGGGTTGAGATAAAAACAGTTTAGTAACTAAGGTATAACACAGATCACTACTGCTACCACCATTAATAATAATGATAAAGGAAATAACAAGGGAAGAGAATACAACATCTCACCACCAGCCAACCGATAACTCACCCCCCTCAGCCCGACCAAGCTCTGACCGATACCTCCTCCAACCCTGCCGTCTACCAGCCCTTCCGGCTAACTCCCAGTTACATCCTGGGCATGACGTGCTGTGGTATGGAATACCTCTTTGGTCAGTTTGGGTCAGGTGTCCTGTCTCTGCTTCCTCCTGGCTTCCCCTCCTCCCTGGCAGAGCATGAGGCTCACAAAGTCCTTGGCAAAACCAAAACATCACTATCAGTTCTGTTCCCAGGCCGAAAGTCAAAGCACTGCACTGCACCAGCTACCAAGAAGGAGAAACATGACTGCTACTGCTGAACCCAGGACACATTGATTAGTTTGGTGGCATTGCCACTACCTTAAGTACTTCTGCAATTTTTTTTGTGGACATATTTACCTTTCTATATCTTTTATTAAGACATTCAATCTTATTAATGAGAAATATGCAGATATGACAGCTAAAGTAAGAATTCTACATACATTTGGTTATTTCTTTCAATGGCTCAGATCAATATATGAAATTATGAACCCCGATGACATGAGCCCCATAGCTTTTATTTCTAAGACAGTCCTCTGACTTACTGAACTTCCTGTATCACACATATTCAGTTTACAAAGCTTAATGGTGAAGTATTGAGAGAAAGTATTCTTTACCCCTTCCGGTTTTCTGTGTTAACCTTTTTCTTTGATCTTTGAGACCCTTTGTCTCTCTTTCTTTTTAATGTCACTTGAAAAAGGAGGTACATCAAAGAAATGTGAAAACAAAAGTGTTGGAAAATTGACAAAGCAGAACAAGATTGTGACAAGAAAGTAATACTACCTTTATTCAGTGTAAGCGGCGAGGAGAAGCAGGCAGGCCAACCCAATATGGGTGATAAGCAACTTCTAATTTATTTGTGACGCAGTTCACACATATATAGGAGTAGTAGTATTCAGCCACTCCTTCTTGGCATAACAGTATTGGTTAGCCCCCACAGCTTCCTCCACATTCTCCTCCCAGGTCCGGTCTCCGGCCACCTGTGGGGGCCACCCCCTGCCTTGCTTGCACAGTCCTCCAGAACTCTATGGTTCTGCTCTTAGAGTCATTCTGCAACAATTCAGTTAATAAGAGATACTAGACTCAGCTGTAGATTCAATGATTTAAATTAGGGAAATGTCAAGGACTAGGCTTTGGGGTAAACGGGAGTGACCTAGTTGTTATTCACTGCTCTTCAACACCACACATAAAGATTTACTGGATGCACTAGTCACTTCAGAGTATGTGCATGTCTTGTGCAGTGGATGGGTTGGAGTTTAAGGATAATTTTGAACTGTATTGCAGAGAGTTGAAGCAGTTTTTGTGGGTAGGAGTACAAAATGTTTAATATTAAAACTGCCTAAATAAGTAGATAGCATATATTCAGTGAGAAATGAGTGTCTATACTTTGAGTCACTATTTAGAAATAATTTAACACAGGTGGTGGATTGTGTTGGCATATTGCCATTTCACATCATTAGTTTAACAGCTATAAAGTAGGAAGGAACACACTGTAAATGTATTCTTTATATTTTAGGGTGTGGATATCTTAAATCTGGATTTATACAGCTTTGCTTTCAAAAAGTTCACAAATAGAAGTTCTCAGTGAAGGCTGTAAAAAACCAGCCATTTTTTGTTTAAATTAATTCACAGATTATACTAAATATATTTCCATTGTAAATTTCTTTGTCATTTTAATATTGAATTCACTTCAGTTGAAACAATAAATTAATTTTATGGCTTTTTTTACACTGCATTGATGTTCACATAAGAATTTAACCTTTACAGATATCACCTTTTGAAGGCTGGGTGAAAGGTGTTTAAAGCGTAGAAAGAAAATTAGGAAGTCACAAAAAGACAGTCAGTCATCCAGCAGCACTTGTTCATAATTCTTAATATTCACCTGACAGTCAAACTTGGGATTCATAATTGGCTTTTGTTGATAAGACTCCATGATGCAGAGAAAAACAAGACATGGGTAATTAAACAGGTAAGAGAAGCTGCATTATTCACAGTTATTCAAAACTGCCTGCAGTTTTGAGAAGTGAAATGCACACAAAGGAGTGAAACATTTTTAATGCACATTCTCCTCTGTGGAATAAAAACTAAACAAAAATTATACTGAAATCTGAGATAGGAAAACAAAAACAAAATTAAAAAAAACTATTAAATTTGTTGAATCAAATTCCAAACCTGAAGGTTGTAGTTCATTTACAAACAAAAGAATTTCAACCATCATCACCTCCACAGAAGATCATTTATGTTTTATCCCTCTCATCGTTAAACCTTACATTTAACATTATCTTTGATTACTAGTGCTTTCACATATTTAGGTATTTCTTTAGTATATTCTCCTAAATATGGTGATGTAAATTCATGTTGTTCGTAGATAAACTACAACATGCAGATTTGGAATTTGATTCTAAGAAATTTCAAATTAAAAAGGATTACAACTCCTCATCAGCTGCAGTCTTTCAAGAAACAGTAGTAGTGCAGTGTAGATCTATTTTACACGGAGTTGATACACATTCACAGAAAAGAGCAAATATTTTGTCCTCATTCTGTGTTAGAAATGGTACATATGATGGTAATATTATGCATTGTATTCAGTAAATTTGTGATATCTTATGTATTCTACTATCAGTTTTAGTGAAGGGTCTCTACTTGTGCCTTCAGAATTTTGCTATTTAGTAAAATCGTATTTATAATTTTATAAATGTAATAACATATTTTCTTGGAGATACAATAATTTATGCATTGTTCACCTATTTTCTTTGCTACTTTCAGTGAGAAGTTGGACTAGATGACTGTCAGAGATTCCTTCCAACCTGAATTATCCTATAACTCTGTGATTTTCCCATCTTCTAAGACACTGTCTGAAATAAAAATATATGTTGAAAAGGCTGTAAAATGAATATTCATATGGAAATATTTTATGCATATTACATCTAAAAAAATATCTGTGGCCCTTTCACATCAAATACAACAAAGATAATGGTAAATATTTTTTAAGTGACAGAAACATTACTCCCTCTACCTGGTAGATACAATCTTAGGTGGAAAAAGAATGCTTATTCCTAATTCCTTGCAATACCACTGTTGCTTTTGGCAGTTGTTCATAAATTTCTGATTGCTGGAAGCTAATTGGTGTAAACCAGGAGAGCAGGTGTAAAAAAAAACCTGCTATCTGCTTGCTCCATTTATCATTCCATTTGTTCTATTCTGTCAGTGGTGGATTTCTGATCTAGCACAGCATGGATGTTTTGCTTTTATACAAGCAAAATGGCATTAAGAGAAAAAGACAGATTAAAAAGAATGCAGGTTCTTAATATAAGCTTTAGGTAAAATGAGCGGTTCTATCTCAAAATTTTCAAGCACCTTTACACTGAGCTTGAGTCTGAGGCTTGCCAAGCTCTGGAAGATAGGCATTTTTCTTGCTAATTCCCTGTGGATAAATGAATGCAGTCCAAAAAAAAACAGTCTGAAAATGGTGGTTGCTGCTTTCTTTTAGAAGAGTAAGTGCCTCCTTTATTTTCTTTTCTTTTGGTATAAAGAAATTTACGTGCACAGTATTTAGGTGTGCCTTGTCTAGAAATCTGTTGGCTCTTTACAGGTAGGATACATAACACCTTTCCAGTGAAAGCTGCTTTACAATGCCAAAAAGAACTGAAGGCTGATTCTGGAAAAAAAAAAGCACAACAAACCTGTGGGATAGAGCACAACTGCATAGCTTATTATTTACAGCAGGATAAATCCAAGGTTATGAGTCTACACTGAGCATTACTTCATCTTCATTACATACGCATTTGATCAGGGACTAGAATTTAGGTCTCTTTGCCAGTGGGTAAAAGAAAAAAAAAGGAAAATATTCATCACAAAAGCCTTCAGTATATTTCCTATTAACAAATTCCATCTGGCTTCCCACTCAGTATATTGCTTCTAGCTGACTGTGGGAGTGTTCAAAGTGTGTTGTCTGTTGTGACAACCTTTCATAGGTGCCTATCTCTGGGAAACCTGAACATCTAATCTACAATTCTTGGAACTTCTCTTCTAGGAACTATGTTAGATTTACTTTGGATGCATGCTAGATTCAGCAGTTAGGCTAAAGTATCTCTTGAACCCAAACACACAGTTGTCAGGTTCAGCTGCTATGTCTTAACCATTCTTCTGCAATAATCCAAAAGTATCTGAAGGTAGTGAAATTACCTCATCTTTCTCCATGTTTAAAAGGTGCAAAGAAATTTTCTAGAACCTTTTTAAACTTCAGGAACAAACTGTGGCATAGCTGCCTACTTCAAGTCTATGATTTATATACAGGACTGTTTTTTCTTACAGTAGCAATAGTGTTTGTTAACTGATTGCCATATGCTACCTTCAGAGGCTCTCACCTCTGTTATGGGCACAGCTCATTTGCTAAGACATCAAAATTTTATAGTCCAGGACAATAAACAAAATGGCATTGTTTGGATTATCAGAGCCCAAAGGAGCAGAAAACAATTTTTTTTGACAGTAAACTAAAAATTCAGAAATCACTGGAGGGGCAGCAACTATAGCTGTCCAGATGAGTTTTCTGAAACCACAAATTTCCCTCTTTCTGAGTCAGTGCCCTTAGGCAACCTGGTAGACTGCAGCAATTTAGCTGACTTATCTGGGACAGTCTTCTGAAGTCTGCCTGACTGCAAAAGGTTCAGGCAAAAGATTAATATATTTTTTGGTTTTGTTTTTTTTTTTGTTGTTGTTGTTTGTTTGATTGTGTTTGGTTTTGTTTGGGTTTCTTTTTTTTTGCAAATTCAGAGTCAACATTTTATGCCAAGCTGGTATTAACTAGAAATTTCTTGGGAACTTGTTTGGATTTTTTTTTCCTTCCATTTCTAAAAGCATTTTCATCTTAGAAATTCTAGCTAATAAATTTTTTTTTCCCATCTCTTGTGCAATCTGGTGTTTCTAAGCCCCACAATTTTCCAGTTAATTTCCACCTCACAACTGCTACATTTTTAGTGCTACTATTCATCTATTTGGGGGGAAAAAAAAAAAGAAACAGATTTTGCTTCTGTTCCCCAAGCTTTTCAGGTGAACTGTACCAAAGCTGCAAGAAAGTGCTCAAGTCCCTAGGTTAATTGCATGTGATATTAAACAATTAACAGAAACCAACCATTTGCATTTTAATAACATTGTAACCATCTGGTAAATGAATCCATTAATCTTGATTAGCTGGGTATCAGACTGGATTGTATAGTTCATTGATGTGTGTATGGTTAAAAAGGAGATCCTAAGTCATGTTTGGAATAATTTTCTCCAGCAAAGCACTACAAAGAGTAAGTCAAGCTTGACTAATATGATGTAAGATACTGATCTATACTCACAATAAGAAAAAAGCTAAAACTGATAGGTTTAAATAATGTGGAGTCTGTGAAACAAAATTAGTAGTTGGGTTATCAAGATGAAACTGATATTTTCAATCAACTTTACAATATTAAGATTAAAAGCAAAAATGCTTTGTAAATTAAAGTGGAAAATCAGAAGTGTATCTCGGTTTTAGGAGGAGTAAATGCAGCCAAAGTTAGTCTACTGAGTGCAATGCTTAGGAAGGTTATGGGATTAGACTGTGGCTTTGTTCAGGAAAAAGTCAGGTTGCTGTTATCTCCCATACAGAATAAATCAAAGCTCCACAGATGAACAGAATGAAGTGAATTTATGAGTGTGAGGAGATGTATTATTACTATTTTCTCCCACAGGCCTTGTTGCTGAATTTCCAATCTTTTTTTATGCACTGAAGTCACAATTGCACAATCAGAAGTTACAAATAATATTTGGAGCTCAGCTCAGATGCCTCTATACAAATGCCCGTAGCATGGGGAACAAACAAGAGGAATTAGAGATGTGTTCATGTCTACGGGGGTATGACATAATAGGCATCACAGAAACATGGTGGGATGGCCCCTATGACTGGAGTGTTGGTATGGAAGGTTACAGGCTCTTTAGGAAAGACAGGCCTGGCAGGCGGGGAGGGGGAGTTGCCCTTTATGTTAGGGATAGGCTGGAGAGTATGGAACTCTGTCTGGGGACAGGTGAGCAGTTAACAGAGAGTTTGTGGGTCAGGGTTAAAGGGAATATAGCTATGGGAGACATTACTGTGGGGATCAGTGACAGACCGCCTGATCAAGGAGAACCTGCAGATGAAGCACTCCATGGACAGATAGGAAAAGCCTCACGCTCACAGGCCCTTGTTCTCATGGGTGACTTCAACCACTCTGACATCTGTTGGAAGGACGGTACGGCCTGGCACAAGCACTCCAGGAGGTTCCTCGATTGTGTGGAAGACAACTTCCTTCTGCAAGTAATAGAGGAGATGACAAGGAGAGGTGCCATGCTTGACCTTGTGCTCACCAACAGGGAAGGGCTCATTGGAAATGTGACGATCCAGGGCAGCCTTGGATGCAGCGATAACGAGATCCTCAGGACAGTGAGAAGAGTGTGCAGCAAGCTCACTGCCCTGGACTTCAAAAGAGCAGACTTTGGCCTCTTCAGGAACCTGCTTAGCAAAGTTCCATGGCATACAGCCCTAGAGGGCAGGGGGGCCAAAGACTCTTGGTTGATACTCAAGCATCACCAGCTACAAGCTCAGGAGTGTTGCATCCCAACCAGAAGGAAGTGCAGCAGGAGGGCCAGGAGACCTCCTTGGATGGATAAGGAGCTGCTGAGGAAAATTCAAAGGAAAAAAGAGGCTTCTAAAATGTGGAAGCAAGGACAGGATCTTGTCCGGGAAGTTAGGGACCAGGTTAAGAAAGCTAAGGCTCAGTTAGAATTAAACTTGGCTAGGGATATTAAGGATAACAGGAAGAGATTCTAAAGATATAGCAAATAAAAAAAAACTAGGGAGAACGTAGGCCCCCTCAGGAAGCTCTCAGGAGAGCTGGCTACACGGGATTTGGAGAAGGCTCAGGTACTTAATGACTACTTTGCCTTGGTCTTCACTGGCAAAGGCTCTGACCACACTACCCAAGTCTTGGAAGGCAGATGCAGAGACTGTGAGAATGAAGACCTGGCGCCCACTGTAGGAGAGGAACTGGTTTGAGACCATCTTAAGAATCTGAATGTGCACAAGTCCATGGGTCCTGATGAGATCCATCCATGGGTCCTGAAGGAGCTGGCAAATGAAGTTGCGAAGCTGCTGGCCATCATATTTGAGAAATCATGGCAGTCAGGTGAAGTTCCCGATGACTGGAACACAAAAAGTTGTGGTCAGCGGCTCAGTGTCCAGCTGGAGACCAGTAATGAGTGGTGTCTCTCAGGGATCAGTGTTGGGACTGGTCTTGTTTAACATCTTCATTGCTGACATGGACAGTGGGATTGAGTGAGCCCTCAGCAAGTTTGCCGATGATACCAAGCTGTGTGGTTCAGTTGATATGCTGGAGGGAAGGAATGCCATCCAGAGGGACCTTGGCACACTTGTGAGGTGGGCTGATGTCAGCCTTATGAAGTTTAACCATGCCAAGTCCAAGGTCCCACACCTGGGTCGGAGCAATCCCGGTCACAGCTACAGGTTGGGCAAAGAAGAGATTCAGAGCAGCCCTGCGAGAAGGACTTGGGGGGTGTTGGTTGATGAGAAAATGAACCTGAGCCGGCAGTGTGTGCTTGCAGCCCAGAAAGCCAACCATATCCTGGGCTGCATCAAAAGGAGCGTGACCAGTAGGTCGAAAGAGGTGGTCCTGCCCCTCTACTCTGCTCTTGTGAGACCTCACTTGGAGTATTGTGTGCAATTCTGGTGTCCTCAACATAAAAAGGACATGGAACTGTTGGAACAAGTCCAGAGAAGGGCCACGAGGATGATCAGGGGTCTGGAGCACCTCCAGTATGAAGACAGGCTGAGAAATTTGGGCCTGTTCATCCTGGAGAAGAGAAGGCTGTTTAGAGACCTCATAGCAGCCTTCCAGTATCTGAAGGGGGCCTATGGGATGCTGGGGAGGGACTCTTCATTAGGGACTGTAGTGATAGGACAAGGGGTAACGGTTTAAAACTTAAAAAGGGGAAGTTTAGTTTGGATATAAGGAGGAAATTTTTTCCTGTTAGGGTGGTGAGGCACTGGAATAGGTTTCCCAGGGAGGCTGTGAATTCTCCATCCCTGGCAGTGTTCAAGGCCAGGTTGGACGAGGCCTTGGGTGATATGGTTTAGTGTGAGGTGTCCCTGCCCATGGCAGGGGGGTTGGAACTTGATGATCTTTCCAACCCTAAACATTCTATGATTCTATGATTCTATATAACCTACTTTAAACTGAATGAAGTCTTTATTGCTTCAGAGGGTAGATCTTGATGGTGTAACCTTTAATGCTGTAATCTGACTGTATTTGTCTGCAGTGTTTGCCTCTATACTTACTTTTCTTTCATTACTGCTTATTTCTCAAAGTACCACATTATGACCTCTAAAAGTAAAGTTTAACTCTAAAAGTTCAGGTGTTTCTAGCCTTAATGTATACATATGGTACCAGTTACAGTGAGATTAAATTTTCCTTCAGGTTTTAGCATGGTTGCTTCATTATTTTTTTCAAAATAGAAAAAACAGGATAGGTAAAGCTCCTTTTATCATTATTTTTCTGCTTTATGTTGTTTATTGGTATCCCTAAATAAAACCAACAAACAAACCAGCAAACAACAGTAATCACAAAGTTTAGGTTTTCAAATTTTGAATGATTTACACCCTGAAGTAGGGTAAATTATGCAAAACCTTATGCCCTAGCCTGAAAGACTGAATACAGGGGTGAATTATTACATGATTTGTAACTTAAAAAGTAGATGCACTGGAAAATGCAATTTTCTTGAAGTTTTGGAACTGAGGCAGAATTTGAAGGAATTTCACTTAATAGAATCTCACCCAATCACTGCCTTGTTGTTCATATTTTCTTTCTTCTAGAACTTAGTATCATAATGATGTCAGAGGATTTAACATTGAATGGGATTTCAGTTTTGTAAATAGGAGAAAGAGGAAGCAAGAAATAAAATGTAAGATGCAATTTCCCTGTTGTCAGATTATAATATCGTGTAATGTAGACACTCTACCTTGGGAAAATTTCTTTGAATACACTATTTTCAAAGAAAAAGTAATGTCATGCAGCATGAGAAATAACACAAAATCTGAAATTGAAATTACTTGAAGGTCGCTCATTTCATTTTTACAGCTTATGCACAATACAATAGTCTGAGAAGTTTCTGTGCAGGTGGAAATTAAATTTTATTCAGTGCATGCCATTCTCTAGTGCCTTTTCTGGCAGAATATTTCAGAATTTCATACTATGTTTATTGAACTCGTTATGCAATATCTCTCTTGGCTAACTTCATACTACTGTTAGAGAAAGGTCAGAAAGAATGATTCTAACCTTGTCTTTTTAGACTACCAGAAAGGATGCCATGACAATTCCTACCAGCTGCTGGTCTGTGCCACTGGCCTGTGACAGAATCACAGTTAGGTCGTTGTTATTGTTTATTATTCCTGTTGCAATTTTTCTCCATTTTGCTTCTTTACCTTAGCTTCCTATATCTATTCTCAGTAACATTTAGCTTCTTGCCCTGTTCCTCAGCAGCTTAACAATTTCTCCATTCATTAGTCTTGAATATGTCTGAAAGATACGATGTTAAATAAATGAGAAATTATGATGAAATCACAATTTATGGAAAAGCTGAACTTTCCAAGTATAGTCATGTTTATTCAGACAAATGCTTTAGCAGATATAGCTGTCTTCTAAAATGTTTTTTCCCTTTCCAATGAATTTTGTACCTGTAATTATTTAAAAAGATTCAAGCAGACAGTAAGATGGTACTCTGTCTCTTTCTAGTTCTGTGTTGCATGTGAAAGAACCTTCCCTCAACAAGAGGCAGTTTAATACATTATGTATAAGAAAATGTAGCAAAGTGGAAATTAGTGTATATAGGAATGCCTGACCATGTTAATGGATAGGATTTTACACACCTCAACAGGTAAAGGACTTATTCAACAGAATATATATATATATATTTTTTTAATAGAGCAAGCACAAATGCATTTGATTCAATGGGAATATAGGATGACAGCTACAAATAAATACCAGTTCCAAAACTATTAATTAAGAAGCCTCCATGGCTATCCTGACCCTGTAGAATTTACGTAGCTACATTGCCAGTAGTGTGTGAAGGGCTGACATCTTCCTACCAAATTATTTCCTGGCATCTATAAATGCTTTACAGCCATGACTATGATGTTTTAAATCATGAGAAACAACCATTTTTGTATAACTATGAATTTACTTTTAAAAATAAATTTGTGGTCTTAAATTTCAATTTTGACATAAAATGTTATACTGGCTTTTTTCCAAGTACTTTTTACTTTTCATCTGAATTTCCTTGTTTTCCGAGATTCTCTTCAGTAATGCAAGAATTGTAGTAAGGTGTGCAAAAATCAAATCATTGTTGAATGTTTTTAGTTTTGATTCCAAATAAGATTTTGATTTTGATTACAAATAAATTTAGTTTAGGAAGCTTACCTACTTTCTAAACAATCATTAAGAAATCCCTGTAACATATTATAAATGGAAAATAAAGCTAAAAGTATCACTCCATTTCAGGGTTCGTCAGCATATACAGAAGAGATTTCCTTGCCTTTTATTAGAGTCAGTTATGTGAAACTTATTGAAAAAAAAAGTTGTTAACTTCTTAAACATGTACCCTTGCTCTATACAAATAATTTGAAGCTTAATATTTCTCAATTATTTCTTTCCATGGTTACGTCTGTATGATGCACCATTTGAAACAGTCCTACAAAATTCCCTGGGCAAGTAGTCCAGACATTGTTTATTGATAAAGTAAAAATCAGAGTTTAACTGCTGGCAAAACAAGAAGGCAAAGTGCAGTGATGCTGCATAGTTGCTCACCTGTGAGAAGAAACTGGCCTGATTCTTTCCTATGTTTCCTTGGGAAGATCTTGGGATTAGAAATATATCCACACTTATAGCTGTTCGTCATTAGGCTAATAAGTAGAGGAAAATGTTACTGCATTTTGATAATAATTTGGTAATGTTGTTGGAAATATTTGTTGGAGAAAACCTTTCTCTCCATTTCTTCCACGCACCCAAAACTCTCAGAAACATTTACACTGATTTTTATTACCTTTTTTAATGTTTTTGGACTGACTTCAAATATGCAATATCACCTGGAAGGATTTTGCATGATAACACAGCAGAGGCTGAAAGAGTCTGATTAGAATTAAAGATTAAATTCATCCATATTGTATCTTTATTATAACAGACACTACGGCCTTAGAATATTCTTTAGAACTCAAGTGCACCTTATAAATGTTACATTCAGTACAAACTACCTATTACTAATTTAATTTGGAGGAGGAATGATTCCAGTTATGATACTAAAAACTGCAAATGTAAAAGTACAGACATGACTATGTCTATTATAATTAAAATTCACAGGAGATGGGTTAAGAAGTTCCTATTTTCATTATATTTTTCCTATAGCAATCAGATTATTGTTAGACTTGAACATTTTGTAAAACAGAGGTACTTAAAGTACCTTAGAATTTCCCATTTTAAGTTGCTCACTGAAATATTACAAAATTACTTATTTTACTTTTATTTCTTATGTTTTTGAGATAGTAAATCCAATGAAGGTCAAATTTTTTTTTAAATTTCTCAGTGTATGGGTGTCATTGGTCATCCCAGTAGTCATCGGTGGGTATATATTGCTTTCATGCACTGACCCCGCGAAGTTCAGTTGACTGTCAGGGTGATTTATTCTATCTGCGTTGATGGCGATTTTATACATTTGATGTGGAACAACATTTGTTTCAACAGTAGTTACCTGTTGCTTATTAACAGAATGATTCATTAAGGTGGAATATATCAAGAAAAGGTGACAGCATCTGTGTGTGCTGGAGAAAGTTCTCTTTTTTTTTTTTGCAAGCAAAAAGAACCCTGTTATGGCAAAAAAAAGCACAAGGTAGAGCCAGTTTCATCCACACCAGCTGCATTATTTTGCTTTTAGTCATTCCATTAATATTGCTCTCCTCATTTCTCCTATTCATCCATTGTGTTAAACTGTATAAATAGCTAGAGCTCAAATCACTACCTCCATGTCTATAATGTTAAACTGACCATGCTCAGGATTGTTGGTCAGTGCTGGTGCCATGTGTCATGGAAAGGCTGCCATCCATGCTGTTAAGCTAGCTGTTGGGAATGTTCTCTGCTCTATGACAATTCTTAAGACACAACCAGAAATGTCTGGAGAGAGTGTTAGCTTTTCCAGGCTGAAATAATGACAGGCACTGTTTTAATACTTTGAACATAGGCACACATTAAAATAAAAAAAAGAAAAAAAATATTGTTTCAGTGCCCAGGAAAATTTCCTGACACTGTTTAATTTACCAATATTGGCAGAGTAGAGTGGACTTAGTACTTATGATATTGAGTTTTATTGTCCCTCGATCCCAAACTGAGCCTAGCACCCAAGAGTTTAGTTCAAGTTTCTCTGTCAATAAGACAAAAGATTGAAGTATCTAAAAAATCTCACACAAGCTAGAACACTGAGTTGTGGATGCACTGAGTAAGAAAGGCTGAACAGAGAATCATAGAATCATAGAATGGGTTGGAAGGGACATCAAAGATCATCTGGTTCCAACCGCCTGCCATGGACAGGGGCACTTTCCACTAGACCAGGATGTTCAAAGCCCCAGTCAACCTGGCATTGAACACTTCCAAGGAAGGGGCATCCACAGTGTCTCTGGGCAGTCTCTTCCAGTAGCTTGCCATAGTGAAGAATCTCTTCTTTTTACCTGATCTAAATCTACCCTCTTTCATTTTAAAGCCATTTGCCTTGGTTCTCTAACTGCACACCCTTGTAAAAAGTCCCTCTCCAAATCTCCTGTAGGCCCCCATAAGGTATTGAAAGGACACAATAAGGTCTCCCCAGAACCTTCTCTTCTTCCATCTGAGTAGGCCCAACTTTCTCATCCTGTCTTCATAGCAGAGGTGCTCCAGCCCTTTGATTGTCTTTGTGGCCCTCCTCAGGACTGTCATCTAGTTCTGAGAACAGAAATAATACTAATTCACTGTTGTAGGTGTCTTTATTTCATTACTTCTTCCTAGACATCCTCCTAGAGCTAGACATCATGATTATCTTACAAAGACTACCCCTTACTTCCCATTTAAAAAGCATGGAAATATCAAGACTGAGAATGACCTGCTCTTAAATATCTGTATCTCCTGTTTATGTTACAGCAAGAATTTATAATACAGCAGTGACTTCAGAGCCCCATCCTAACCTAAGGAAGTTCAAAACCATATGCTTATCTTTTAAAAAAGCACCATAGCCACCAGGTTCTAGAATGGAAAGGTATAGGTACTCTAAAACTTTCTTCCTCAAACTAATAATTCAAACTCTAATGTAGGAAATAATCAAAACTTAACTTAGACAAAAAAGAGACACTCTTCATGATTAAGACATTCACATACAGGGAAGAGGGAGTTTTGCCTTCTGGTGGGTTTTCTTTTGTTTTCTTTTTCTAAAACTAAAAAACATGGGATCAGAACATTTTAAGCATTGTAAGACTTTGAACTGATGGAAGCAAGACAAAGATTTTCTAAAATGTCCTCATATAGTAGGATTTAATAAATATCACTTTCACAATACATGCAGATATAGGATGATATAACTACAATAATGTTACATTGCTTTCAAATGTTCATATTCTGTTAATGAGAGTTAAAGATACTCTGTGTGGGATGTTGTTATGTTAACTACTGTTAAATTTCTATTGACTCTTCTACTCCGGAAAACAAATGATCTATTTCTTGTGTGAGTTTAGTCTTCTTATACAGAATAGCTCTTGCCTGAGACCTCTCTCTCCCTAAGGGAAAGGGCAAAGATTACTTATCTGACTTAGCAGTTCCAGTTCTGTTAAGCTGGCCAAAATCCTCATCTGGACCACAAGCTAGAGTATTCTCAATTAAGCCATATTTTAGGATTTTATTATTTAATGACAGGAATTAGCCACAATGTAGTGACATAATAGATCAATTATTGTTATATTGAATATCCAGCAAAATCTTTATTTTAGGGGAAAGAATAAGAGGAAACCATTTCACAGTATCTGAGCAGGCCCTCTCTAGGGTATCCTACCCAGGTCTCCAGCTAGCTTTTTAAGCCAGTGATAACCGTGGGGTACATTTTCCTCAACCCTTCCAAGTTTGTCCTTAGTGCTACACCTATAGCCTTAGTTTATGATAAAATTAAAGGTACAGATGTGTTAAAGATACAGTAAAGTCAGGCTACACAATGGCTGTATGATGGTACAGGTTATTAAAGAACACAATAGAAAGTGTGTGTAGTAAAAAAAAAAATAATTAGCTTCCACACTTCCTAGACTACTGTACTGTTCTACATCATCTGCTTAAAGAATTGCCAGATTCAGACCAAGAGCCATGAATTGTTTGATCTGGTTTGTTTGTCTGTCCCTCGTGGCAGTTTCTTTAGTCATTTTTCTTCCCTTTATTTGCTTCACTTTTTGAGCCAAAACAATTAAGGTTATGAATTTGGTATGTACATAGTCCCTTTCTCATGTACATTTTCTCAAGGTTGCTTGTATTATTTGCATGGAGCGAGTTATGTTTCAAAAACTGGATAATGCTTGCAGTGCTGACACAGGTCTTTCTGATTTACATGTTCTTTAGGTCCATGGTGGTTATCACAGTATAATAGCTTTTGCAGTTTCTATGCTTCCAAGGTTTTACATGTGTCACAGCTGCTAAAATGATTTTTCAGAGAGCTGCTTGGGAATATAAAACAGCTCAACAACTCCTAGGTGTATAGATGAATTCTTAGAAAACAATTTGAAAATGTACTTTGCATGTTTGAAGATAGCTTGAAGATAGCTTACATTTCTGACTCTCTCTTGAGATTTAGTGATAAAATATGAAACACTATCATCTGAAGGTTTTATTGAGAAATATTAAAATAATTAGAAAAAAACAAACAAACCAAATTCTGAGAGAAAATAAGTGTCTGGAACCTAAGATCAAATATTTAGGACTACAACAGCAGATGAAAACTTTTAAAATAATATATATTGTATTATTCTGAAAATAAAGTTTTCAGAATTAGACACTTAGGTTTGCTAAAAAATAATTCATCCATTTATTGATATAAACACAAAAAGCCTACAGCTGTTTTCATTGAGTTTGAACTTCTCTAACTACATAATGGCTTGTTTAATACATAATGTTTGACAAGGGAAGATATCTTATGTGTTTATTACTTGAGCTACAAAAAATACATCTTTTGAAAAAATATATTTGCATTGCGGTAAAGTATTAACTCATTCAGTTGAAACTCTAGTGAGTCAAAGGGTTTTGAAATTTCCACAGATGATGAAGGGCAAGGTTTGTATATACTGAATAACTTTTTCATTTAATGTTAATGTCTAAGAGCCAAAAACTCTTCTATTGCTCAAACTAGAGTAATTGATACTTTCTTCAGAAATTATACATAAATATGCATATTTGTATGATGAGGATTTATTCTTGTTTCTGTTAATGTGTTACAAGTTATTACAAGGTGATTCCCTAGAAGATGATTGAGAATGCTATTTTCAGCAAGAGATTATTCTTTATTTATTTATGTAAATTCTTTAAAATAAATTAATGGCAGTTCAACAAAACAATTCTGTTGATTTGTGTTAATAAGCTCAAATAAGTGCCTAATTTTCAGAACTAAATGAGTAGCACAAACACAACACGCATACTAATGAGGAGAAGAAATTACGCAAAGAATTATTAAAATTGTGGTCTTTTACTAATTTTTAAGGCTATTTCTATTAAGTATGGTACCATAAGACCCAACTTGGGCCCTTAAATATAACTGTTTAGTAGGCTACATAGTAATATCATCCCCTTTTGCATTAAGACGTATAAAGAAATTTAAGGGGGCAGTCCTGAAACACTTGTTCCAATAAAAGAGCCTATACCAGAAAGAAAAAAATACAACCCTGGGATGGGGTAAAATGCATTAAATTGAGTTTTATTCAATTTACAAAAAGACTAGCAGAACTGCTGTATGCAACTAAATCAGCAGGGAAGATGTAACTAACAGAAATCCCAAGGACAGTGCTATTATCTTTACTAAGAACTCTTCTAGAGTAAGAAGGCAAGGCAGGCTCAGGGCCACACATTAACTGTGTAAATAAACTGTGTTCTGTCTTCCATGCACCTGTTCCACGTGTGCTCTTAGCTAACTGTTTCTTACTGGCACATAATGTGCACTAAAGTTTCATAGATAACTGAATACACTTAGAGCATACTTACAACTCAGACAATAGAGATACCTGGTCTAGCTTGAAATGAGCTAGCTTAATTACAGGAAGCATTAGAGCTAGAATGACGCAAGCAGATTGCACTGCTTCCTAGACAGGGAAATCAGTAGTCTGTAGACATCATGATGGAAAATATATTTTTTTAAGTATGAAGCAGGAGTAGTCTGTCCACACCAAAATAGTACAGTGGCAAGGAGAGCTGCTGCTGAAGCTTCTTCCAGCTTTTTTCCTCCTAAATTCTGAAGGGGGCCAAGGCCTCTTAAAGGTATCACTCTCATGAAAAAGATGGCTTTGAACACAGACTATTAAAATACTTAAAGGAAGGGAATGCACTTTTGTTTAGCTTTTGATGTGACTCATAGACCTATTACCTAACGAAAGTTGCCAGGTAACCCTGTATTATTTAACTATAAGTTATGGTTTTAAATCTTCTGAAGGACACGCTCATCAGGAGAGAGCTCCTAGTAATGGCGAGGGACTTTGAGCCCAATTCAGAAGAAAAAATAGCTTCATGCAACTGTCATCCTACAATTCCATTGTATTTTGACAAGAGGTACAAACATTTTTACATTAGAATCTGTGGCAGCACCAAGTCTAATTTCTTAATGTTGAGCATTCAATTGTTTTGTTCATGGGGCTGAAAAGCATCAGTAAGCTTCATTTGTCCACAAATTTATTTGAATTTTCTCTTTTCATCTCCCGTGATTAATTTATGTCTGCACATAATAAATTTGGTTTTGTGCTTGGTATTTGATTTTGAAGAACAGTTTTTACTTACTATTTTTCCATTCTTGCCTTTTTGTGGTTTATAGTTTCAGAGATACCTGTTGAAGTTTATATAAAATTCTCGTATAATTTCTAGTTGCTACATGACATCCATTTTGTTCTGAAAATATTTGCATATTTTCATGTTACTTTTTTAATCCTCGCTCTTGTGGTTCAGTTTTCATAGCTATGAAAACGATGTTAGGTAGAATGTGAACTGAAATATGGATTTTGTTTGGAAAAAGTAAAGAAATATTGCACGCAAAAGTAATTCTGATAAGAAGTACCTGTGATATTACTGTAACAAGTAAATTATATTAAAATATATCACAGAACATTTTTCTTTACCTGTTATGCTTTTATCTTCATATGTGATTTTTCCAATGGATTATTGTTTTTGTGGAATGATCTACTAATGACTGTGAAATAAGGGTGTGTGGATGACTACCTTTTGCCAGTGAACTTTTATCAGCACTTGGTTCTGGATGCCGAGATGGTCATGCTCAAAAGCTTACCTCTCAGGGGGCTGAAATTGAAGTGGGTGTTTTCTCTTTTTCTTTCCTCATCTACTATCTGATGATATTCCTGCCTACTCTATGTCCTCAACCTTATATCACAAATTTTTACTACTTGCTTACATTTTTCTGTACCTTTTTTTTTATTTTCTGCAGCTATGCCACTGCATCCTCTCTGTATCGTTACTCAGCATTACACTGAAGCTCATCAGCATTGATGACTTTCGTGCTTCTAAAATTTGGACTCAAAATGGAATAATAACCTGGAAAGTATCTTCTGCACAACTTAAATATCAACTTTGCTTTGAGGAGTGGTTATTCAATTGTAGAAAACAGAACAAAGTAAGATGACTGGAATCTAGATGTACTCTTGTGGTTTTATTCTTGTTTGCTTTGTGGTTTGGTTTTTGGTTTGGTTTTGTTTTGCTTTGGTGGTTTTGGGGGGGGGGGGTGTGTTGTTTTTTTTTTTTTTTAATTGATGCAGAATATTGAATCCTAAATTTCCCCATCTGTGCCAGCTTTTAAAATAGTGCAGCGGGTAACGTTCAGAACTCTATGGCCTGTGCCATGTCAAATACTAGGACTCTGGTTTCTACAGCCTGTTTTCTAAGGAATATCAGTGTTCAACAGAGAAAAAGGACAACAGTTCTTTGAACCATGAAAGAGTTCTTTGCAATAAGATGGCATAGTGCAGTAATTTTGTAGGTATGTTGTCCCCGATTTTCTGTGTTTTACTAGGGCTGCTCATTGTGATGTTCTGCTAATCCACATATGTACCTAGTGGTTCAACTTAATATTTGACTATTGTAGGAGTGTATTCAGCTGATGTAAAGAAATTGCAGAGTTTTCAGTCATAATGTCCTGCACAATCAGCTCTTGGGCATGAAAGAACATGATTTCTTTTGTGACAAAACACTTTCGCACATCCTCCAGCTTGCCGAGTGCACTTTTGCAGAATTTAATGTGGGCCAACATAAATAAATACTTTACTGAGAACAGAGAATTTGAAAATATTTTGTGTAAAATGTCTTACTCCATGGTGAAGCATTTGTGAACAGATGCTAAGTTATTCATTTGTGGGCAGTATTTTTCCCTCCAAGGTATTTCCTGATGGTTAATGTATTCTTGTCAGCACAATGCCACCTGTTTGCCTTGAACCTAGAGGGTACATATGGGTACACAGACCCTTAACTCTGCTGTTAACTCCAGCCAAAATAATCGTAATTTAAATATTTTCTATTACTTTTGTATCTGTGCCTCTCATAGATGCCTGAAGTTGCTACACATGAAACAGAAAAGGGCAGCTTGATGTTTAGGAAAGTATTCCTGGCACTAAATGTAAAATATTACAGTTTTGTATAGACCTCTGTTTTTTGCCTTGTGTCGTGATTTAGACTCAGCCAGTAACTCAGTACCATGCACCTTCTCACTCACCCTCCTTCTCTCCTCCCTGGGCAGGATGGGGAGGAGAATCAAACGAATATTAAAAAAAAACAGGTTGAGATAAAATTATTATTATTAGGTAATAATAATAATAATAGAAATAACAAGGAGAGAGAATATAAAAATACAAAGGGGAAAGAGAAAGTAAACAATAAACACAAGTGATGTACAATACAATTGCTCACCACCAGCAAACTAATACCCAACTCAATCCAAGCAGTGATTGGTCTAATCCAGGTAATTGCCCCCAGTTTATATACTGGGCATGATGTGCTGTGGTATGGAATACCTCTTTGGCTAGTTTGGGTCAGATGTCCTGTCTCTGCTTCCTCCCCACTTCTTGTGTCCCTCCTCACTGGCAGAGCATGAGGTTGAAAAGTCCTTGATCAGGGTAAGTATTACCTAGCAACAACTAAAACATTGGTGTTATCAGCATTATTCTCAGACTAAAGCAAAACCACTGTGCTTCACCACCCACTAGGAAGTAAAAAATAGCTGCTACAACTGAAAACAGGACAGCTTAATATGGCCAAAGGTAATAGAATCATAGAATCATAGAATAGTTAGGGTTGGAAAGGACCTTAAGATCATCTAGTTCCAACCCCCCTGCCATGGGCAGGGGCACCGCACACTAAACCATCTTAGAATCATAGAATCCTAGAATCACTAGGGTTGGAAAGGACCTTAAGATCATCTAGTTCCAACCCCCCCGCCATGGGCAGGGACACCTTATGCTAAACCATATCACCCAAGGCCTCGTCCAACCTGGCCTTGAACACTACCAGGGTTGGAGCATTCACAACCTCCTTGGGCAACCAACCCATTCCAGTGCCTCACAACCCTAACAGGAAAAATTTCTTTCTTATATCCAACTTAAACTTCCCCTGTTTAAGGTTTAACCCGTTACCCCTTGTCCTGTCACTAGAGTCCCTCCCCAGCATCCCTATACGCCCCCTTTAGATACTGGAAGGCTGCTATGAGGTCTCTACGCAGCCTTCTCTTCTCCAGGCTCAACAGCCCCAACTTCCTCAGCCTGTCTTCATACAGGAGGTGCTCTAGTCCCCTGATCATCCTCGTGGCCCTTCCCTGGACTTGTTCCAACAGTTCCATGTCCTTTTTATGTTGAGGACACCAGAACTGCACAGAATACTACAGGTGAGGTCTCATGAGAGCAGAGTAGAGGGGCAGGACAACCTCTTTCGACCTACTGGTCACGCTCCTTTTGATGCAGCCCGGGATACGGTTGGCTTTCTGGGCTGCAAGCGCACACTGCCGGCTCATGTTCATTTTCTCATAGACCAACACCCCCAAGTCCTTCTCTGCAGGGCTGCTCTGAATCTCTTCTCTGCCCAACCTGTAGCTGTGCCTGGGATTGCTCTGACCCAGGTGCAGGGCCTTGCACTTGGCATGGTTAAACCTCAGGAGGTTGGCATCGGCCCACCTCACAAGTGTGTCGAGGTCCCTCTGGATGGCATTCTTTCCCTCCATGGTATCAACCGAACCACACAGCTTGGTGTCACCGGCAGACTTGCTGAGGGCGCACTCAATCCCACTGTCCATGTCAGCGACAAAGACATTAAACAAGACCGGTCCCAACACCGCTCCCTGAGGGACACCACTCGTTACTGGTCTCCAGCCAGACATTGAGCCATTGACCACAACTCTGCGTGCGGCCATACAGCCAGTTCTTTATCCACCAAGCGGTCCGTCCATCAAATTGATGTTGCTCCAATTTAGAGACAAGGATGTCGTGTGGGACAGCGTCGAACGCTTTACACAAGTCCAGGTAGACGACATCAACTGCTCTACCCCTCTCCATCAGTTCTGTAGCCCCATCATAGAAGGCCACCAAATTGGTCAGGCAGGATTTCCCCTTAGTGAAGCCATGCTGGCTGTCACCAAGCACCTTGTTAATTTTCATGTGCCTTAGCATGCCTTCCAGGAGAATCTGCTCCAAGATTTTGCCAGGCACAGAGGTGAGACTGACTGGTCTCTAATTCCCTGGATCATCCATTTCCCCCTTCTTGAAAATGGGTGTTATATTTCCCTTTTTCCAGTCATCTGGAACTTCACCTGATTGCCATGATTTCTCAAATATGATGGCCAGTGGCTTCGCAACTTCATTTGCCAGCTCCTTCAGGACCCACGGATGGATCTCATCAGGACCCACGGATGGATCTCATCAGGACCCATGGACTTGTGCACGTTCAGATTCTTAAGATGGTCTCGAACCAGTTCCTCTCCTACAGTGGGCGCCAGGTCTTCATTCTCACAGTCCCTGCATCTGCCTTCCAAGACTTGGGTGGTGTGGTCAGAGCCTTTGCCAGTGAAGACCGAGGCAAAGAAGTCATTCAGAACCTCAGCCTTCTCCATATCCTGTGTAGCCAGCTCTCCCGAGAGCTTCCTGAGGGGGCCTACATTCTCCCTAGTCTGTTTTTTATTTGCTATGTACCTGTAGAATCCCTTCTTGTTATCTTTAATACCTCCAGCTAAGTTTTATTCTAACTGAGCCTTAGCTTTCCTAACCTGGTCCATAGCTTCCCGGACAACATCCCTGTACTCTTCCCATGCCACCTGTCCTTGCTTCCACTTATTATAAGCCTCTTTTTTCCTTTGAATTTTCCTCAGGAGCTCCTTATCCATCCAAGGAGGTCTCCTGGCCCTCCTGCTGCACTTCCTTCTGGCTGGGATGCAACACTCCTGAGCCTGCAGCAGGTGATCCTTGAATATCAACCAACAGTCTTGGGCCCCTTTGCCCTCTAGGGCTGTATGCCATGGAACCTTACTAAGCAGGTTCCTGAAGAGGCCAAAGTCTGCTCTTTTGAAGTCCAGGGCAGTGAGCTTGCTGCACGCTCTTCTCACTGTCCTGAGGAACTCAAATTCGACCATCTCATCATTGCTGCATCCAAGACTGCCCTGGAGCGTCACATTTCCAACGAGCCCTTCCCTGTTGGTGAGCACAAGGTCAAGCATAGCACCTCTCCTTGTCGGCTCCTCTATTACTTGCAGAAGGAAGTTGTCTTCTACACAATCGAGGAGCCTCCTGGAGTGCTTGTGCCGGGCCGTACCGTCCTTCCAACAGATGTCAGGGTGGTTGAAGTCACCCATGAGAACAAGGGCCTGCGAGCATGAGGCTTTTCCTATCTGTCTGTGGAGTGCTTCATCTGCAGGTTCTCCTTGATCAGGCGGTCTGTAACAGATCCCCACAGTAATGTCTCCCATAGCTATATTCCCTTTAACCCTGACCCACAAACTCTCTGTTAACTGCTCACCTGTCCCCAGACAGAGTTCCATACTCTCCAGCCTATCCCTAACATAAAGGGCAACTCCCCCTCCCCGCCTGCCAGGCCTGTCTTTCCTAAAGAGCCTGTAACCTTCCATTCCAACACTCCAGTCACAGGAGCCATCCCACCATGTTTCTGTGATGCCTATTATATCATACCCCCGTAGACATGAACACATCTCTAATTCCTCTTGTTTGTTCCCCATGCTACAGGCGTTTGTATAGAGGCATCTGAGCCGAGCTCCAACTGAAGCTGGCTCATCGGCTGGAGCGGCTGGGATATTTCTACATTGCTCCAAGCATTTATTATAGGTTTTGGCAACTGACTGGGTGTTTTGGAATGGAATGATGCCCCCCTCCCCCAACACATCTAGTTTAAAGCCTCCTTGACCAGTCTGGCAAGCCTCCTACCAAAACTGCTCTCTCCCTTCATCAGACCAGCCCCCACTAGACCTGGCCTACAAGCTTGGGTCCCGTGTTCAAGACACCCAAACCCCTGACTATGACATCAGCCTTTTAACCAATTATTAACCTGGCTAATCCTCCTAGCTTTTTTTAGGTCCTCCCCTCTACCCTGGAGAATTGATGAAAAGACCACCTGAGCTCCAGAGCCCCTAACCACCTCCCCCAGGGCTCTGTAGTCCTTCTTTATGTTCCCCAGGCTGCACCCACATGTATCACCAGGAGTGGGTAATAGTCCGTGGCACTTACTAGAGCAGGCAGCCTCTCTGCCACATCCCTGATCCGTGCCCCCGGTAGGCAACACACCTCCCTTGAGACCGGGTCTGGACGGCAGACGAGTGCTTCTGTCCCGTTCAGTGTAGAGTCCCCTACTACTACAACCCACTGCTTTTTCCTACCAGCACCAGTAGAGATCTTCTTTAGCAGGGCATCAGCCGGCTGTTTCTGGCTCGAGTGGACTTCCTCATTAGCCCCCTGCAGGACAGCAAAGGGGTTCTGTGTGGGGACAGGGGATTTAGGGGGAAGGCCCTTGCTTTTGGTTCTCCTTTTCCTTCTTTTTTTTTTTTGTTGTTGTTTTTTTGTCACTAATTCCAGCTTCCCAGGTTAACAGCCTCCTTCTTTCCTTCATGAGGTAGAGGTGAAGCTCGAGGCCCCTGCACAGTTTGGGCGTGGAGCAAGCATTCCCGCTTCCTCTCAGCTTCCCTGACATCTCGCAGCCTATTAACAGCATCCCGCAGCTCAGCCACCTGCTGCAGGAGGACCTCCACCAGGGAGCACCGAGTGCAGCCCTGCCCATTGTGCACCCTTCCCTCACAAGACCAGTGCAGGCACTCTCTGCACCCCGAGCTCTGCACTGCAGCCTCCCCTCTCACCGGCTCTGTCTGGGTGCCTACGCTGGCCACCGCCGGGGCAGCCAGAGCAGAGCTCCCGGACTGGGCCCTGCTCATACGACAGGTGCTCGCCTGCCCGCGCGAACTGCCTCGACGCGCTCCTGGTCGCTCGCGCTCGCGCTCAGGGGCAGGCTTTTACCCAGTCAGGGCTGGTGCCGCTGCTTCAGTCTCCGCCCTGTGTGAGTCAGCTGCTCTCTCTCGTCAGCTGAGCTGCCAGCTCCTGGCCAGGTCCTGTCGAGGACTTGAGGCCGGCCTCGGTGGCTGTCGCTGCTCTGAGTTGAAGCTCCTGGACGCTGATCTCCCCCTCACTCCGGTGTTGAAGGCGTCCTCTCTCGAGCTACTCACCTCAGCAACTGACTTACCCAAGGCTACTTTGATACTTACAAAATTTTGTCTCTGTCCTCCATTTTCTTCATGCTATTTTAATTGTGGAAAGTGACTATAGCAAAGTGATCATTTCTTATCAATTCCCTTGCTCATTTATATTTTTATTAACCAGGTTATTATCCCCTGCCTCCTCTGCTGTGGCTTTGTTCATCTGGTTTTAAGTCGCTGGGAAGTGCATGCATCAGCGTTTTATGAAATCAAGCTTGTAGTGGTTTACCCATCTTTCAGAGGAGCACAATATCTACCAGAGAATCTCAGATAGTACCTGCGTATTTGTGAAATCATGTTTGAAGATAATAGAGGCGTATATAATTGGCTGTTGCTTTCAAAGCAGAATATTTTCCTTCCTCTCATAAATTTTGGTGTTATTGAAAAGTGAGAAAGAGAAGCACAGGAAAAGAACAGTGTTTTCCTTTTTGCTCTTATTGTTATTATATGTTATATTGGTTCCTTTTTAACAAATATTGATGCGCGGGTAGACTCCACAACTCATTAAAGTTTTAAAGTAAGTATGCTTTATTCAGCACTGAGGCGCATGGGGAATTGGTTCTCCAAAGGCATGTGCACCTCAGTGTTGCTCTCCTTCATATTTATCCTCTAAAATATTACATATTCATGAGGTTACGCAACAAACCTATACATATTCATGACCTATCCCTGCTTCATATTATGAGGTAAAAGGTCCTTGCTTGCGTAGTGTCTCCTGGTGACATGGGCGAGGGTCTGAAGATGAAGTAAATGAGTCTTTCTTTCTCTAGTTGTTGAGCATGTTCCCTGGTGATTTAGTCACTGTCCAAACCGCAAAGCTGATTTCAGCTGCTTAGGCATCCAGAGAACAAGAGTTACTGTTCCTTCCTCTTATCAAAAACCTTGGTCCTCCCACCCTGTTCTGGCAAGTACGATAAGCGTTGAGCATGCATTGTTGAGTAAGCACAAGTAAGCAGTAACATTGTTAAGCAAGCAGCTTAACCCTAACCCCCCTGTACACTGGGTAACCCTTTGCATCAGTACTGTTAAAGAATTTTAAATAAGGGAGAACGTCTCTGTGGCTACAGTACAGTCATCTCTGCCAGGGGGAGAAATCACACTCCATCAAGTTCTTTCTCGTGGATTTAGGTTGTATCTCTCACATTCTCATCCCTTCAGCCTCTTCAGTTAGTGGTAAAATGATATGTCTGGAGAGGTGGAGTTGCTGAAGAATTTTGTTCCTGACCTTTTCTACAATTATAGCTCTTAAATATGAAAATAGAGGGAGGAAAAACACTTGAAAGTTGCTTTGTGTTTCTGTTGCTTTTAACATGAAGGCCTATGTCTCTTTTCTCCCCCACCCCATTTTTCACACATGGAGGAAAAAACATTAAAAAGCTAAAGACATACCAATGTTTTTTTTCTGAAATAAGTTTATATGGTGTGTTTGGTAAATGTATTCAAATTTTCTGTTCCCTATGTAACATTCTGCTGTGTTTCTCCTGTTTCTCACACTTAATAATGTTCAATTTTCTTCTGAAAGTAGAGTGAAAATTATAGGAGAGGTAAATTAAGAAACATGATTGCTATTTATAATTTAATGTTGTATAAGCATGAACTAATTAAACCTTGCAGTGTTTAATTCATCCATAAACGTGAGAACATCTGCTGTTGATTAATTGCATCTCATAAACATTCAGTTGCTGCACATTTGATTTAAAATGTCAAGGAACACAGTAAACATTTGTGAGTTTTCTGTATTTGAACATGTATGCAATTAAGAGCAGCCTGAAGACCCCCATCCCTGTCTTCCTATAAAAAAAAAAAAAAACAACAGAAAAACAGACTGTATGAAATATGTTTAGAAATCATTTGGAATATTCTCCTACTCATATCCTTTGAAACACTTTCCAATTATGTGATCTACAAGTTACTGACTAAAGCTAGTCTCATTTTTATCTTTTAATGAAGTTTTAGAGAGAGCGTGGTAGCAGACTGACAAGGATATTCTCTCTTTCACTTTAGGTTAGCATATGAAATTGCTCCGATAGCCTTCCTCATTGTATTGCTGTGAATCTAATCCTTTGTGAACACCTCCAGGAGTGACAGTATAGTGATTCACATAGACATTCAGTTCTTAGGCAGCTAGTCTCTTTTCTGTTGAGTTAGCATGTAGTATTTCTGAACCTTTCTGGTCCAGTATCTGCTAATAAAGTGTAAGATTGATACTATAGTTATAAATGATGGCCAGCAACCCACCACTCCATTTTACTTGTTCTGGTGAAAAAAATGCTATCCTTCTGATTGTGTTACACATGAATTCAGTGATATGGCAATAGTGAGGAAAGCTGCTCTACACTTGTGCATATTAACATACATTGAATAACAATATTTGTACTGTCATAGTTTATGGCGATATGATGAGAAGGAATGCAGAAACTATAGCAGTCTTCCTCTTCACAGTGTAAAAATGTGTGAAACATAATTGTGAAATTTACAATTATTTATTTAAGACAATTTTTAGTCTACCAGACACTAAAATATTCTTACTCTCAAACTTCTTTACACTCTGGTTGCTTTCAGAGGTCAAAAGTTCAGGAAAAAAAAATAAAATTGGAGTGCTAGAATTGAATTTAAAAGAGGAAATATAATTATCTTAAAGTATACCCTTTCTTAGAAACATGTATGAACAGCTATTGGTAGTTGCACTGATAATTCTGTATAATTCATTAATAGTGATTTGCTTTCTATGTATTATTTCATTTATTCCTAAAAGGAGAACAAAATTACTATAACACAGATCCAGGAAAAAAAAAGAAAATAGAAGAAAAAAAAAGTGGCTTTCTTATTGCCTTTAATTATAGGAAACATGGAAAAGTACAGTAGAAGTTTTTGAGTTACTATTTCTGACATTTTGTATCAGACCTTTCATCACAAACAGAATGCAATATCACAACTCACAATGATTTGCACTAGCATAATTTGACTCAAGAGTCATCCTCCTACTCCTAAGTGGACTTGTTACTTAAACCTTCCTAAAAAAAGAATGTCTGGAATTGTGCATGCTGTTGGAAGACAGAGAAGATGTAAAAATGTCTGTCATGTTACTACTGTATTTTTAAGCATAAGAGATACAAAGGGCATGCTTCTATGTTGAGTCTGATGTCCAGAGCATGGTCTCCCTGCACAAAGTTTCACATATGTGCTACATGTCTTACTGCTCAGTTTCCAAAAATGCTTAGTAAAGAGGGAGGTAAATATCTTTTTTTTTTACTTCTGCTTGTGGTCATTGACAAAAGAAGCTCAATGAAGTCACTTCTGTTCGTTTACTTAACAGAAAAATTTACTCATGCAATTTTACTTATATAAAAATGTGTGTGCACAAAAAATAAATATTTGTGAAAGAAATAGTGGGTTTCTGGACTTTAAGTTAGAATAAAAAGTCTGTAATGAGTAGAAAGGAAAAGGAATCCGTGTGTATGATGGAAAAGAACATGCGTTTACATCTGATCTGAGTACATTATCTCTGAAAAGTGTTTGAAAGGTGATGTAGACAAATACTTTTCAATCTGTAGGCTTGCTGTTAAATTGCGAAGCATCACTTTAAAACAGTTTATAATAAGCTAACATCTTTATTTTCTAAGTAAATAGCTGAAATACTTTAAGTGAGTGAATGACAAATAGTGTAAAAATATATCCTGGCTGACTTTCTGCTTTTGAAGTGGATGCTCAAAGTGTGCATGACAATGAAAGCTTGTTCATGCAAACCTCTAGAACAGAGAACTGGAGTGAGCTTACTCACTGTCTGAGGAAATCTTCATCATCATCGACTATTTTACATGGAAGTTTCAGACTTTCCAACTTTTCAGTTGCAGAATGGCATAAGAAATACCACAAAAATAATGGTATCTGGCAAAGTATGACCTTTCTTAACAGTGCTTATGTTCTTGAAATATATTACTAAAACAAGAATTATATGCAGTGAAACACTCTTTTTTGAAGTTCTGAGTAACAGAGTTTAAATCTGGAACTTAACACAAATGTTTCCTTGATGACTGCAAAATTCTCAGTGATGCTTAGATCTGTTCATGCTGAAAAGAAATGAGGAGGAAGAATGTAAGAAACATCATTTAACTCTGGTTTGCTGTTTGAAGTGTTGCCTCCCTTAAATGATGTGAACTGGTGGAAAAGAGAAAGAGTCAGTGTTACCCTTGTTTCAGCATGGCAAAAACTTCCTGGAGAGGTTTCTCTGCCTTTCCCTGAGAGTAGCTGAGCAGGATCAGCTTGGAGGGTTTGGGAAATGAGGAGTCAGATGGATAGATGGACAGACATGGAGCTGTCAGGGTGAGTAAGGGAAATAGTTTTGCAGCAGCAACACATTTTATGTGGTAACCAAAGGGATCGTGCTCCAAGCAGAGGGGACTAGATAAAAGTTGCACCCTGCAAGGACACAGTGATCACATTTGAATATACTTGATTTCCAGGTTTTCTTTTCAGTCTGTCTCACTCTGCTTAAGACTGTGGTAGTCTCATTCTTAGCTATTTAATTACTTACTCTGGTAAATCATTATCTTCTAAGTTTATCTTACCTTATAAAAACCCATTACCTGTAGCAAGAGTGAAGTGGAAGCTTTTGATACACTGCTTAAAAGAAAAGCTGGGGCAGCCCCACCTCAGGCCCTGAAGCTGGAAGTCTCTGTTGCTAGGTTTGTTAGTCAAATCTGTAACTATCATATAGAGTGATTTGGAGCAAGTTCATCAAATCTCTTTGAATCAGCAGAGAAATACCTTTATTTATGTTACTATTTGCGAAAGTCTTTAGAAGATTTGTTCAGTGTTTATCACTGACAACAGTAAGCATTTTAAAAGAGTAGAAGGAAGGTTAATGTCATCTTCTGTTTAGAAAGACCTCCTTCAGCTCTTCATAAAGGAAGAAGTCTACTTTTTCTTGTTTAATCAGTGTTTCCATACACACAGTTCTTCTTTAGGTTAACTGACTGATTTTTTTTGTCATCTGACTTCTGTTAAGGAATTATTTTCTTTTCCTTAGAATTTGTTTTATTTATGTTTTCAGATTACAGAGATCTGGGCCTCGCAATTTTGTGGCCAGCTTTTAAATTTACAGAATTAGACTATATCTTGATTGTCTTCAGTAACATAAAAAAAAAAGTACTGTTTACCACTACTTGTTGCTGAAAAAGTTGTTATAATAAGTGTCAAATTGTTAAAAACAATAGAAACGTGGCTAAGCAAATAATAAGTTAGTGAATTGCTTGGGGGTCACTTTGAAACAAGTCTAGATTTCTCTACTATCTAGGCTGATGGTAAATTAGATTTTGGAGAAGTGTCAGCAGTTTCCTTCACATGCTTTTCATTTGCTAGGACTTAACCATCAATTCCAGCAAACAGGGTACCTTTGTCCTACCACGTAGAATAACAGGAATCTTTTCTGGTATTGTATTTCTCTTTACTTCCTGGATTGGTTATTTTCTTCTAAAAATTTCAAGGTGATATTTTATATAGGAAATCAATATGCTCTTTAATACATTTATGTTCCCTCTGTTGGCTGTTTGTATGAAGAACTATGGACATTTCATAGGCAGGCTTTCCTCCTTCTGACTTACAATGGTCATTGAGGACTACAGAGTTACTCTTACTACTAATGGTGGTTGAGCCATCAAAAGCTGCTGCTCTGGCATTTTACCAACCATGTACATAATAAAATATGTGCAAAGAAGTGAAGATCTCTACTACTAAGTAAAGATTTAGTAATATGGTTGAAAAGCTATACTAGCTGTGTCACTTCAGTCAGATTTCCTCAAATTACTTTATTTCTCTGATAGGACATGGTGTTGGTTGGGGTGTCTTACACTCAAGTTTCACTGAAAAACACTGTGACACTTAGTAGGTAACCAGTGCAAGACAATATGCCAAATGCAAGCAGTCAAATTTAGGAAATATCATTGTTTTATTGTCATCATGTAAGGCCCAGTTCTGCCTCAGCTCATGTCTGTTTTTGTATTTGGGAGTTCTGCTGCTTCTTTCAGAGTAAACTCAACTAGATGCTCTGCATTAAGTATAATTTCATGCAATTTCAATTCCTGGTTAATTAACTGACTACTAGACTAGTCTAGAAACAAAATACCCTTTCTCAGCTGTACCTCTCACCAGCTGGCTGAACTGGAACATTTTTCTTTCTGCCTTCTATCCCATTTTTGGAAAGTAATAGTAAAATTTTTTTCCTTAATAAAATATTTTACCATCCCTTAGTGAAAAATACAAGCGAAAAGT
The DNA here is from genome assembly GCF_034315485.1 of Pezoporus occidentalis. Classification (NCBI taxonomy): domain Eukaryota; kingdom Metazoa; phylum Chordata; class Aves; order Psittaciformes; family Psittacidae; genus Pezoporus; species Pezoporus occidentalis. The sequence goes on from NW_026913855.1 coordinate 1,155,536, forward strand.
GTGCCAGGATCCAGTATTAATACTGATCTATAAATAGTAAAAGATAATTTTCTTTTAATTTCTATTGAGGATTTCATGACATATGCTGAAGAAGTTGTAAAGAAGGGAATGGGTATTACTCCTACATGGATGAAAAACTACATAGAATTTGAGGCCTGGGTGGGTTTGTTGGTTGTTTTTTTTTTTGTTTGATTATTTGTTTTTACTTTAGGCTACTAAGAAAGTTTTAGACAACTTTATTCAGTTAACTTCTATTATTTTTGTAAAAAAAAAAAAAAGTTAATTTATATATTGATCAGTTAATTTACATATTTACATCTCCCATACCTTTCTTAATTATTCTTAATTACAAAGGCTATTTCCATAGTTACAATTTATATTTTAATTACATAGTAGATTTCTTTCCACTTATTTGGCTCATTCAATTTATCTACCTTATTTGTTATTTGAACTACACATAAACTTCAGGGGCACGTATTTCTTACAGCTTTTGGGAAGGAAAAAATGTACTAAGATAGACATAAAAGTGCTTAATATGCAGCTAGTTCAATTACCATGGAATATCATTTAGACTTCACTCTTTAATACAGATGCAGGCTTTTGAAGAGAATCTATAAGAAAATAAGATAATCAATTAGATTCTCCAAGAATTGAATAAAGTACAATAAGCATCATTTAAAATGTGTAATAATTTTTAAATAACAGTCACAATTTTTAGTGCGTTCACGAAACACAGATAAGTCATGGAGGCATTTAAAACAGTCCTAAAGAATTGTAAAGTTTAAAGAATCCCATTAATATTTTAATTAAATATTGTTCATTTCTTTTTATTATGCATATTTTTTTCACAGAAAGCAGATTTTGTGTCTGTTACCTTTTTCTTTGCCACTTCAGATCCATTTCATGCCTCAGCTGTATACTTAAGTGACTCGTGCTAGTCTTCCCTGAAACACTTAACTACACTTATTACGGACTTGTTTTGCTTCTTTGTAGCAGAAGTGAACTAATTGATTTTTTTTTTCAATTAAATTTAATTATGCAGAGGATATTCTGCTCCTTGAAATTTCATGAGTACACGTATATCTGTTATAAAGTGTATTATACATGTGTTTTCTTATGTCTTTTGGAAATACCGCTTAAATTTTTACAATTAATTGATTATCTTTAGTAGTAACATTTAAAAAACAAACATTTTCACTTCAGAATTTTCACATAGAGAAATTTCCCTTTTAATGCAAAGGTATTTCTTCCTTGTTTGTTTTGTGTTTTTTTTTAACCTGAGCTGAAACATAAGAGAAATAATGTTCAATCTCAGACAAAAGTTATGTTAGGATTCTAAACTTTTTTTTTTCCACTTTATTTTTTTTTCTAAGCCTATAGTCCTCTTAGTTCATAAGTACAGCACTACACCAACATTTCTTTCAGGGCTAATGCTCAAGATGTGGGTTTGGGTGTCAATTAGTAAAATCCATAAGTATTCTTTTCCTTCGATTAGTTGGGGTGACGGGATGCAGGTGCTTTGGGCATGTTCTCATTATGTCAAAGGAACCAGTCTAAGCCCTGTCCCTTTGTTCCAACTTAACACATTCATGTTTTTCAATAGCCCTTCTATATCAGTAACATAACTGCTCTATGGGTGGCATCGGTATTATACGCTCTAGAAATAAGGGATAACAATGCTTTCTGTGCTGGCAGATAATAGGGTAAAGCTAATATTGTGACCTAAGGCCTTTTCAGGTTGTATTCTCACAGCTATTCACACTCTCATTCTTCTGGTAAAGTAACATCCATATTTAGAAGAGTGGTGGTTATGACAATAATCTCTATACATGGAATAGGTTCAACGTGATGAGAAAACAGAGAATTTACTGGGAAGGTATAAATTAGTCTCTATGTTTGCAGTGAATGAATTCTTGAATTAGGTCAGAGTTGATAGGAATGTACAAAATAACCTAAATACACTGTAGATTTGATGCATTCCTTGAATATGTTGCATATACAGTGTGGGTAGGATGCCTTTGCACTATCATTATGTGTATGTTTTGTGTGTTTGGTGAATTCACCACAAATATTATACTTCTGAAAATTTTTAGCAAAATAAAAACCAGACTGGCAAATTAACAGGAAACACACACACATAGAGCATACACAGATTGTTGACCCAGATAAATTAGTTTTAGCAGTTTCTAAAATATTCTTTTCCTTGATCTATTTTTAAAATTTACACAGTTGGTCTTATATTGTTAAGCTTGTTTTTTATATGGCTGTTGTGTAAAATTACATGAGCATAATTACAAAGGATCTATGTGGTTGTACAGTTACACTTATAAAAAACAAACCAACACAACCCACAAAAACCAAGCAGAAAACACAAACCCAAGAAACTCTCTGAACAATAGGCTTTATCTGTCAATTTATTAAGTTTTTTAGAGTCTTGTTAAGTGTGAATTCTACTGATGCTTAATAGAAATGACCTATCTGCTCACTTGAGAATAACACATTTATTCTAAGGCTGTATAAAAAATGTATAAAACCTTTGTAGCCTGCCTCATCCTTATTGTTACATGGTCATAGCAAACCATCTTTAAGGTTATTTATTTGCTAAGTTTGCATAGGTTAAATTCAGTTTTTGGCGGTTCCTGCTGTTAGATAGCTCAATGCTGAATGAGTAAACAATGCTGGAAAAAAATTGAGATGCCAAACTCCTAACAGAGCTCAGTCATTGCTAAATGATAGTTTATGACCAATTTCATACTTGACTAAAAAGTACACTTTGAAAACAATTTCACTCCATCCATCTTAGTTTGAAAGTGGAATTGTTAATCGTTTTTCTTATCTCTTGAATGATGGGGCTCCCTTTTTACTAGTTTGTTGCTTATATAGCAGTGCAGAAATTACTTATGTCCTCCAATATATCTGCAGAATGGTGCTAAGGAAGTCTCCATTTGCACAGCTTAAGATGTGAATTCTACAGTTCCCCTGTCATGGTCACCTATCCAATGGTGAGCTCCTGTGACCTGAGGCTTAGTCTTTCAGTAAAGTATAAACTGAACCGTCACTGTGATCACTGAAATGACCAAACTGCATAGTTGCAGAGGCCAAATCAGTCAAGCCACAGCTAGAATGTGTTCAAGCCAAATCTAGAAATGAAATGCTAGATTTTTTTTTTCACATATGACATCCTTTTAGTCACTTCAGGCATGAGTTGGCTGCCTGTGGTCAAAAGGGTTTTGTTGCACATTGTTTGTAGACATAGCCATTATGATACACAGTCTAAACTGCTTTAGTTTCCAGTGTAGCAACGCTATTTATTGGCTTCTGTCTTTATTTTCCTCTTAATTCAGGCAGTCCCTATGACATATTTATGAGCTCTTTCCTCCCTTGAAGCACGTGGGTTTTGCTTTAGGATATACGTAAATCAAAAAGTAAAGCAGCCTGATCTCTGAACTGTTTTCTAGCCAGCAGAGAGTAAATGGGAGACAACCAATTTTCAATCAGGTTGTCCAAAAGAAGTGAAAACAACCCCCAACAGTGCATGTATATTTCATTGTCACAGCATCCATGGCATTCTCAGAATTGCATGTTTGCTGCCATATTGTGATTTTTGTCAGCTGTGATGTGTAGCCTGAAAGTTTTTGAAGACAAATGAGGCTTCTCATTGATTATGATAGATCTCTGCTTGCATTTCCAATTGCACTTGTCATTACACCATGAAAAGACCATGTCCCTTCTCCTGAGCCCTGAAAGGGAAAGTTGAGCAGGTTTCTCCAAGGAAAATACTATAATTGATAACTTTGCAGAGTAAAGTTTTGCAGATGATACCTTTCTCCTTCTCAGAGCTTCATATGACCTTTGAGAGTATAGAGCTTATAGAATTATCGATGAGGTTAAATTATATTCTATTTCTTCCTCCTTGAGCTTTTACTCCAAGATTACTTTTGTCTGTATTAGCAGGGTTTGAAAGACATCATTTTGAATAGGCTGTGGCACGAATTTTAAGCAACACCCCATATTCTCTTTGCTAAATTTAGGTGACTTTGCATAATGATCTAATTCACCCTTTTTTTCTCTGTGCGTTCATGAAGTGCCCTTCTGCTGTCTATGGGTTCCTATGGGAAGGCAAATGTCATAACTCTGAATGTACCCCTTCCTCCTTCTTTCCCCCAGCTTTATATGCTGAGAATGAAGTCATATGGTATGGGATGTCCCTTTGGTCAGCTGGAGTCAGCTGTCCTGGCTGTGTCCCTCCCAGCTTCTTGTGCACTCCCAGCCTACTTACCTATGTCTCAGTTCTGCATTCTTCCCTCTCCAAATTACCTTAAGCAATATGAAAAAAATACTGAAACCTGGAAAAGTCACTAGCAAATGCAGAGAAGACCCTATAATGCAAAGTAGTAGACAACACTAATAGATGGATTTCAATGGTACAGCTGTGAAAATATGTGATATTTTTGGCTGCTTTTTTAAAACTATTTAAATTCTTCTATTGGAAAATCTGTATGATAACTGCTGTCTTGTAGATACATCATATCCACTACCCTTCTCTTATGATTTTTTTTTTGTCTCCCCACAGGAACAGAAGTGCTTAATTCTTTGTCCAGCTCTGTCAGTTCAAGTTACTTAAGAAAGCAATTATTGCCAAAATAACAGGCCTCTCCCTCAGATTATAAACACTTTTCTGGTCACAGACACTCAACAGCCCTACTATGATATTTAGTCAGAAAAAAAGCCCAGCAGACTGGTCCAACTTTCTATGATGAAGTTGAAATATTACTGCAAGATGCTAAGGAAAGAATATGTCCTCAATGACTTGCAAATATTAATTCTAATCTGTTTTTGTTTCAGTAGAATATAGGATAAGCGGCAAAATTCAGACTCAAAGCAAGGTACCATTAAATTTCACTTCAAGGAAATAAACTTTCTCTGTTATCTGCTACAGAGTGATGGTTGTAGCCTTCATTGCATTTAACTGCAGGTCTTTCAAATTCAGTTGACAAAACTGACATCAAATTGACAAAGAGAGTACTTCATCTGTTTTGAGATGGAAGTAGGTTTGTTTTTTTCCTTGGTCTTTTAGGAAAGGCATACTTCATGCTAAACCATCTCATAAGTTCACTTTTTCCTATTCATCTTTTGCTATAATATTTTAAGGGAAGTGACATTTAAGGAGTCATATATTATCTGCCAGCACAGATGAATTATTTCAGATGTACATTGAGCAGCTAATTTGTAAAGCACTGCCTGTATCACTGAAGAAAGTTGACTATCAACCAGTGAAGCTATGTTCCTAGCATTAGCCAGCATATGATGAAGTGTCTTATATTCTTAGCACATTAAGTTTCAGATATCATTCAGCCTAATTCTCTTTTTTCTTAACAGCTATAAGGTTGTGTATACGCCTTCAAGATACAGCTGTCAATTTTCTTAGATAGACAATGTATGGAAGTAAGAAATGGGAATGTGTGGCTTCACTGAGGTTTTCAGTCACTTGTGCCATTTGTGCCCAGCTGATGAGTTTAAGTCAGAAAGAGCAAACCATGAATTTTGCATATATATATAGGAAGAGCTTTTATATATGAAGAATATTCTATTCTTCCTTGCAAAATAGAAATGTGACATTATTTTCTCTTTAGTGGCCTCTACTGCAGTTTGTGTGCTGCTTGATAATTTAAAACCAGGAAGCTGAAATAAACTGAGGATGTACCTGAAGTTTTGATCAAGTGTACGTGAGGGTTAAAGTATAAACTTTTCCATGTTCTACATATATAATACGTATCTATATGTGTGTTAGAACTGAGAAAAATAGTCACATTAATGTTAAAGTATTTCATAAATCTTTCAAATATGGACTGATAGCTACATGACACCATTAATTTATTTTGCTTTGTCTTCCACACAATAATGGAGCTGTGTTTATTGTCTATATGGTCTTCACTCACACAAAATAAAATGTTTATTTAAACCATCAAGGCTTAGTTGACTAGTGGAAACCCATTAAGATGCCTGGAACATAATCCTTCATACATATAGATGTGAAAAATCTGGTACTTGTTGGGAGGGGTTATGTTTTCCTTTTAGGGGATATATGTTAAACTTTCTTGGCAACTTCCTCATTCTTACAAACTGACTTTTCTTTCCTGCTAAAATAAATTCAAAACCTGTTTCCTTACACACCTTGTTTATGACTTTTAAAATTTTTGAACAACTAAATACAGCCTGAAAGTGATCACTTCAAAACTGACTCTTGCTTGCTGCCTCTCCCGTATCAACAGAATAGGTGAACACCTTTGTCATGAGCCCAGTAGAAATTATATTGTTTTTCAAGATGTTTCTGACATATATTTAACGTATCTGACATGTATCTAAACTTACTCCCCCATGCAATGGGCACTTTCTGAACATCTTGATTAGCTGAGTAGGTGTCTATAATAATAAAATGGTAGGTGTTAAGTGTATATTAAATGTATAAAATTACTGTGTAGGAGTGAAGTAGGTTATATTATGAAATTTGCAGTGCTCTGTTGCGGAAACCTGTCTCATTCATCTGTATTAGAAAATCCTATTTAACATTAAAGTAATATTCACAAAACTCTTTGAGGTTTGTTTTAAAAATAAAGATCAGGAAATATTAAATTGAAGTGTTTGGAGTCAAGTTCTAATATTCTCCACAGTCTTTTCTTTCCTCTAGATGGATACTTCTAGATAGATTTGTCTTTATTTCATGGTAGTACAAAATATGTGAAAGTAAAGGAGGAGAAAAGACAGCAGTGAGTCTTCCCTTGGCTCAGGAAGCAGGTGACTGTGTGTCTGATGTCAAGACAAAAAAGGTAAATAAAATACTTATTCTGAATTTTTTTCAAAGTTAAAGCATTATGCTGCCATGAAAATGTACAGCTTATCATAGAATCATAGAACAGTTAGGGTCAGAAAGGACCTGTTTCCAACCTAGATGGATCATCTAGTTCCAGTCCCTCCCTGCCATGGGAAGGGACCTCCCTATAACAGGGACACCCCCTATGACAGCTTCCAATGACAGTGAAGAAGCCGTGAGACTGCAGAATCATATGCAGTTATTTAGTACTTTGCACATAATAAAATCACAGGCATTTGATATTTTTGTTAAGTTTCAGTCCTAATAATAATTCATTTAAGTAACCATTTAATTCTTTGACAATCAGCATTTTCCCCTGTATTGGGTCCAGGTATTGATAGCACTGGTGGGCTGCCTGGGTGTCCCTTGTGTAGAGTGGCCTGTGCTGCCCAGTGCTGGACACAGCCCAGTGACTGCTGAGGCCCTCAGTCATGGGTGGGCGCCTCAAGGAAAGCCTGGATAAGGAAAGGCAAACGGTGCCAGGCAGACAGGGCTGAGGGGAACCTTGTGAGAAACAGCCCTGCGAGCCCTGCAGGAGGGGCTGCAAAGAGCCACAATAGAGCAGGGTCTTGCCTGTAGCACCTGGAGATGATTGTTGGAACCCATACAGGGGGATTTTTTTTTTAACTGGTTTTGGTTTTTGTTTGGTTTTAATTTTATTTTATTTTGTTTTTATTAGGAATAGCGCAATGCATTTTAAATTCTGATAATATGCTGATATTCATGATACACTTGGTGTTTGCAAACAACATGCACAAAATTCTGTTTGCTTAAACTCAGTGAACAAAAAAGACTTTTTTTCAGAAACGCAGGTCTTTTGAAGAGGAGAGAAAGAAGATGAAGCAAGAGACAGAAGGAACAAGAAAGGGAATACCAAAGTAACATCTTGGAGTGTTTGAACATTTTGTCAGTGGCTGTATCCAACTCTGTTTCAAGGCAACATGTTCCCACTATCTATATCCCATTCCATAATGGTTTTCTGCTGTATATTAACGTATATTGTATCAGTTAGAAATGAAACAAAACATTTTTTTTTTGCTTGTTGTGTCAGCTGGATCAGTTGTCTTACTGTCTCTCTTGCGTAATGATTACGGCTAGTGGTAAATTAATAGAACACTTTCAAATTAATTAGCTATTTGAGAAATGATTACTGAGTAACATCCACCATCTCTCCAGGGTGGAGGGACACTTTCACTACTGAATAAAGAGTACTCTTACATAGCACTGTCCTAAAGGCAAACACACCAAGAAAATCAGACTGGCTTCAGTAAGGCTGGAATCCCAGAGGCCTCAAATTGAAAGTGGGCTATTTTTATCACTACCTCAACTTGCAAAAGAATTAAGCAAAATGCACGTTCTTTATAGTTAATACTGTATACAATTTTCTTTTTCTTTGATAATATAAGCATAGCTACTTATCTGTCCATTAATGCTGGAAATCAAGTTTGAAAGTCAAATGAACCACCTGCTCTCTACTAATTAAAATTTTCTAGAGAAATGCTAGCAAACAACTGAAGTGTAGTTTTGTTTACATGACATTAGAAAGAATTATACCAAATGTTGTTTGAAAATATTTTTACTTGGAGTATAATCAGGAGATTTTGAGATAGGTTTTTATTGTAGAGTGCAGTGAATGCATTTAATTGTAAGCAGTTAGTAACAGAAAATGTAATAATGTGGCAATAGGAAGAATACCATAGAAACAGGTGAGGGAAAAAAATCTTTTATGACTTTTGCAAGAATGTACTTTTAAAGTATTTTAGGGTCCTAAGACCAGGTATATATAAATATATATATATTACATAAAAAATAATTCAGAAGTTGTATTCAGCTTAAGACTAAAATGAATATTTTGAAATTTCTTATGAAGAAGTTGAAGGTGGTTTGTCTTGTGAAAGTACATATAGACTGATGCTAATTTGTTGTGCTTTGATAACACTGTATGTCAAAGAGGAGGAAGAAAAATCTTTGAAGAAATTCAGGTCCTGATTTATCTTTTTTTCTTTCTTTTAAGGAAAAAAATTGAAATCTATGTAAAGCTATTGTGATAATGAGTCAAAGGAATACAACAAATTCTCCTACCCCTGACTTGCAAGGAGTGAGTGGCTGAAAAACTGTTTTGCAGAATTCTGTGCAGTATTTTGTAGAGACAGCTTAGTAAGCATTTTGATTTAAAGGTCTTTATACAGGGAGGTTTTCAGTGATTAAATTAAAAAAATGTCTAAAATACCGTCTTATGTGATCAAAATAGATTTGCTTTCACCACAATCTTCAATTATTCAGTCTATCTAGGGCTTTGTATGCTGTCTACAAAAGTGAGATTATGGTTTTGTTATATTTTAAATTATTATTTGATTCCGTTTTCTGACAGTTCAGAATGGGGATTATTAGAACATATGAAGTAGAAGGGATCTTCACATTCTAATTCTCATGCTATATGTCATACAGTCCACTTCCTAAATGCAGCAAGTTCCAAAGAGCACTTCAGCTTTCTACATGTCTGTTCTTCTTGCCTCTCTATACACATCTCATAATTTTATTGTTCTACTGGGTAGGAGTGTTCTCATTTCCAGGCTAAAATTCCTTATAAACTGTTGTGGATTCCTTCAGTCCTAGTTCTTATTCTGTCTTTGCACATGTAAAGTTCTCTTACCTCCTCTGTGCTTAGACCTTTTTTCTAGTGCATTTTTATGCAGTAATTGTTCCCTTTAACCCTTTGTTTCTCAAGGTGAAACCAGTCTTATTCTTTTAGTCTTCACTTACAGAGTAAGATCTCCATTCTCCATATTTCCGTTCTTCATATTTGTCTTTGAACATACATACCCAGAATCGCATGCAAGATTCTAAATAAACTTTTCTGAGACCTCCAACAATTATGTTAATGCTTTTCAGTCTCTGCTGAAAATAATCATCCTGATATTGGGATTGTATTTGTCTTTTTTGCAACTACAGTAGATTGCCAATCTACAGTGATCATATGACCATTTACTATGTTCCATACTTCTCTGTTATTTTTAACTCAAGAGTTACAAAAGAAAAGTTTTGTTGTTAATAAAAAAAGTGAGTTTAAACTCACTTAAAAACTTGCAGCAGCTTTTATTATTTTCTTCAGTTCCCAGTGAACACGACATTTCTTGGCTTGTTGTTCTTCCCAGCAAAGACACACACAAAGTGAAGAATGTATAGCAGAAAGCGTGAATATAGTTGGTTGTTAATATTGAAGTAACATGGAGCTTTACATGGAGTTTTACAATTAATGCTAATAAGACAATAATAGACCAATAAGCACAATAATCATATACTATTAGAGATATGCAGAGTGAAAAATACATACTGTCATATATTTATACATAGTTATGTATAAGTAGATTTTGTAGAATGACCCAGTAATGCTCAAGATTGGAGCTTGAGTGCTTGCTTTTATATGAGTAAAGTAAGTATTCAATAAGAGATTATCTGATGCTGACAAAAAAGTTTACTTCAGGAAACTGGCTTCAGTTCTTTGGGTTCAAGATGCTAAGCAGACCCCCCCATCTCTGTCCCCTCTGATCACTGATAGATTTATGGTCTAGATCTACCATGGTTCCCTGAATAAAGAAACTGAAGTGACAAACTAGGAAGAGACACCAGAACAGTGAACAGTATTCTATGAGTGAGAAGCTTGGCTTGATTTTGCCTGTGGAATGAGTAGCAACCAGGTTACTGACAGGGACCTACAGGTGGGCTGGAGTGAACCAGAAGAGAGGTGGTCCTTAGGCAATATATATCACCTTAGAAACTGCTTTCTACGTTGGGCACTTTTGGGTGCTGCCATCAGCTCCTCCTCACTGTGAATTTGCAGCCTGCTTCCCAGTGTAACAAGGTGACAATGGCTTGCTTGCCTCTATTGCACATTTTCTCTGATTAGGTCCTTCATTTTACTTTTTTTTTGTGTGTGTGAATTATTCTCTAGTACTTTGTGTCCTGCCATGCTCTGATGATGCCCCACAGCTTTGTGTCAGAAGCATGATCAAAATATTCACACCAACATAATTTCCAAAATCTTTGACTGCAGTAGATGATGGACCTGATCTCTGAGAATCTTTCTGTATAGCCTCCAGTACAGTCTATCTCCCTTCATTTCCATGCAGCCTGTTTGTGTATCTGCTTCTCCACATTTTAGTTTGTCTGCTTATGTCCATAGTTTTGTTTGTAATAATTTAGTCTTAAACATGGTTTTATATTAGATATGATTGATATAGAAGTCCATTTTGAGATTGACTTTATTTCTTTTGTTCAGGCAATAATTTATCCAAGAGATCTAACAGATTAGTCTAGCACGTTATATATAAAGCCTTCCGGCATCGTATTATGTCATTTTCTATGTATTTGCTCTTTATTTTTTTTTAAATATGTTTGAAAGTATTTAATGTCTTACATTTTAACTGTTCCTTTTAATGTTTTATTAGTTGGCAATTGAAACACGCATCTGCAACTAGCTTCAGTGGTGTCCTCTTAATGTTTCTGAATTATTACGTTTTAAAACTCAATTCTACATTCTATTAAGGCATCAATGTGTATTGTTATTGGACTATATCAAATGCGTTGATTTAGTAATAAGACTGATAAGAGATGGAGTAAAATGTCTTATCCCTTCAATATTTAGAAAGGAGTGATCTGTAGAAGTGAAAGAAGAAACAGTGAACATGTCCATAAGTTTTTAAGATTCTCTTTTAATCTTCTGTAACACCTTACAGTATAGCTATTTCATCTGATTTAAATTTTGATGTCAACATGAAATGCCTAAATGTCAACTCATTTTCACCGAATTTAGATTACTGTAACCAGGTGTGCTTGTCCAGCCATATTTAACAACTGCACAACTGGCAACTGGAAAATATACATATTCCAGCTCATTACATAAAAAGATTCATTTGTACATCATAAACCAGTATCTCAGCAGAAAACAAAAGGAATATGAATATAGCTGTATTCTTGAGAGGATAACACAGCACAGTGACAAAAGCATGGAGTGCTCTCAGGACCTAAGTATGTCGTATGTGTTGTAAATGAATACGCGCGTGTGCATGTATTTATACACACGCATTTGGAAGTTAGGGATTGCCTTGATGGAAATGCTTAACAACATGCAAATCAGACCACTTTAAAAAGCAACACTTTACTGGATTGACATTCATTAAGAGTACACATGGGCAGTGGCTAGTTTTTAATGACTTTCAATCATTACATACTTGAACCATTAGTCCTTATCTAGCTTGATCAATGATGAATATGTAACACCTTGATTAGTGGTGAATATGTAACACCTTAATTAGTGGTGAATATGTAACATCAGTGCTGACTGATGGCCTCAGTCCTCAGTGATCTTGGTCATGGTGGTTGAGGTCATTAGGCCTTAGAGCTGGAAACAAAGTACATCTTTTTCTTTCCTCTCCTCAGTGTTTTTTTATACTCCTTGCATACTCAAAACAAAAGGGGAAGGAAGATCCAGCTGTTTCAGGCCTGGTTAATTTCTTTTTCTGCTTTTGTTAGGCATCTTTCTTGCTTCTTCTAAACCCTCTGGTTGGCAGACAGAAACTATTTGTGATTGGCTTGGACAGACTGTGAAATTGTCAGAGCATGACCTGAATTTTTCAAGGCATCTTTAAAGTGGTATCCTAATTTTGAATTCCAAAAAATGTCTAAGTGATTGACTTTTAAAACTGGCACACTTCAGTCCAAAATAAATTTATGAATCACTTGAGAGTATGAATGAACTAAAATTTTAATATACTTTTAAGCTTTTTCCACATGGCTTGGCATTTATTTTTCTATTCTCCCATGAAAATACACAAATTTAAAAAATGAGCAATAAGGTCTGATAAAATTAAACATATTAAGAACAAGTAGATTAATAAATTAAAATATAACAGATTAAGAGCAAAAGACCAAAGATAAAATCCCACAAGAATTTATTTCCTCTTTCACAGAACTCTAAAAGTTTGCATGGAGAAATTTCTCTAAAAAAGCTACCACTGCAGCTGATTGTATACAAATATAATATTGCTATTCTTCCCCATAGTTGTTAGTTTTATTCTTGTCTTTTATCTTGTTACCCAGTGTAGTTAATGTCTCCTTCCTAGAGAAACAGGCTTTTAAAATGGAATAATTATCATAATTATTACATGTTATCATAATCTATTATTCCTCTTTAAAGGAATAATAAACAAGCTAACATTTTTGAAGAGGTAATGGCTGTGTATTCCCAAACATAACATCACAATATATATATACTTTTAAAATGTTCATGTCATTAATTATTTACAAGACTAATCCTCAAAATTATGGACTGGATTATTTTCATACTAAAGTATGCACTTTCTACTGTCATCTTCCTACGTGCGCTCCAACGTGCATTTCATTGTTTGTTTTTTTTTCAATGGAATGTATTGTTCAGTGATGGAACAGGAGAAAGATTTAAACTATCAGTTTCGATTACAACAGATTTGTTCCATGCTTCTTATGACATATCACTGCTTATAGCTATTTTCTCCTGCTGTTACTACACTGCAAATGCAAAACAGTATAACAAGCAATAGAAACACAGTCAGCATAAACTTAAATGTTCTTTTTGTATGACAAAAAAATATAAAAGAGGAAAATGGATATCTGATAAAGTACACGTAATCTGAATGAGTTGCTTCTTTAACTCTCATTAAACTAAGTAGAATTTAGCCATACAAAATTCTACGGTACCATTAGATCTTGAACTTAGAAAACAGTCTTTGGAAGACCATGTTTTTAAGGAAACAGAAGGTACTGAACACTTTAGAACTGTTATCTCCAAATGCAATTCTGGTATATTTTCTTCCTCAAAAAAAAGTGCATATAACATGTAGTTTGCATTATGCAGATTTCCAAGGAATAAGCTTAAGGTGTTGTGTATGGCGAGATTTTAAATAATGAAAAATGCAGCTACCAAAACTTGTACTGTTCAATAAGATATAATAGTAGAATTAAGAAGTCATCAGTGTCAAGTCAGAAAAGCATTCTGGGACAAGTAGATAACCATACTTTTGTTGAAATACATGTAATACTGTTATTAAAAAGGCAGTCCTTTTCTATTCTGTCTATAGTGCTATTTTCCCTAATTTAATGAATAAACTTAAAAAACTACACTGTAATTTGTTACAGCTAGTATCACTTCACATAATTTCTTTTAAATCGAGAATGTGATTTTTCAGAAGTATTTTATTGCACAGAAAACATGATGAGTTTTCAAGCAAATTGCTTCATGTTTGCTCATTTTTTTTCTTTCGTACTTTATTGCTGAAAAATTACATTAACAAAATTCACACTAGCTTATTTCATATAAAATTATTTGCTTGGTTCATTCTTTTTTCACTAAATTTATAAATCAGTATACTGATATATTTCAGTAAGATTATTAGTATGAGTCAGTTAAATTAATGTAGAGTTTTGTTACAGTGTAATGCGTGTAAGGTAAAACCAGCTGGTTTTGCAAGAGAAACATTGTAGTGAAATGATATTATTCAAATTAGTTATTACTTTTTCTTTGTGCTGCTATCAGGAACTGATCATTCTCAATAGTTTGCTCCAGTCAGAATGCTTCAAAATTGTGTGCTCCAGTCAAAATGCTTCACAATAAGTACAGGGATCTCTTCAAACACGGAAAATTACAGTTTATGAGACCTTATGGAAGGAATTCAGGTTTAGGAGGTCCAAAAAGTTCATTATAGATAGGGCTTTGATTTTTATTTTGTCCTCCCCATTCAAAGAATCAATGACAATTTTATATAAATGTAAATCCTAATTGGATGAAATAGTGCTCTTTTGTATAAACAAAGGCCTGTTAAAAGTCAGGCCCTCTTTATTAGTTGTATCCCTATATTCTATGCTAATGTTGTATCTGTAGTATCAGTTTCACAAATGCTTATTGATGCATGTATAAATGTATTTGGACAAGTGAACACACTTTCATGGTTTTCATCTTAGCAGCTTTAGCATCTTAACTAAAATGGAGTTTTCAGAATGTTTTACAGAGGAGAAAAGTTGTTCCGAAGTTCATTTACTAAACAGGAAGTGAGGTAGTCAGTCATATCAAACTTGCGCTTTTAATATTAAATTATCCTTACTTATTGTGATGGGGATAAATTTTTGCATTAAAACAAAATGTAATGGTTTTGCTTTTTTGACACATTAGATGAGGTAATGCTTTTTACTTCTTTTGGCTGTAGATGTCTATTAATGAATAACCTGAGAATTGCCAATATGGTACAATTTAAGTCAAGAAAGTGGGGGGGGGGGGGGGGGGGGGAGGAAAGAGAGAACTGCCCTGTTTAAAGTCTCTTTATCTTTCTTTCCTTTCTGAAAGAAAACAAATTAACATAAGTGTCTATATAATCTCAGATACCTGAAGGTATCTGGATGAAATACTCAGGAAATGCTGAATTTCGTTTTGGTAATTTATTAGTGTGATTTGACACAGCTAATTTTTTTTTCCTATAAATTAGAAACCACATGAAAACAGAAAATGTATTCTTTTATTTAGCATAAGATTAAGATTCTCAGATGACTCTCTTTCATGTATACTTTTTCCTTTCTTCAAGGGGAGTATCTAACTTCAGTCGTAGCGCAGTGGTAATACTGCATATAGTCTTCTGCAAGATAAGCTATGGCTACGCATAAAGCAAATTTGCTTGCTTTAAATTATCAAAATGTAGTAATTTATCGTCTGTTTAAAGTCATCTTGTGTGCATCTGCAGCAGTTACATATCATCATATATAATGATTTCTTCTTGGTATTTTGCCACTGTAGGCTGTTTAGTAATTTTGCCTTCTGTTTGCCAGTGGCAGCTGTCATGCTACTTTACTGTAGATGGAAGTTCCTAAAAATTAATTCTAAAAGATACTTTGATTCACCTCCTTGGACCAAGAACAATTGAAAATTTGTAGAAAAATTTCCCCTTTCAAGAGCTTTGATTAAGTTTCTGCTTCCTTTTTCTGGAGTGGTTTCTGCCTATGTCATGAGGAAGATTTTCATTTTCTGATTTTCCTAATTCTGGTGCTGGTGATGGACACTAAAATCTATATCTAATGAAATGATTTTTCTTAAATTAATACAGTAAACTAGAAAACATTACATCTTTTATCCAAAGGTTAACTTAATATGGAGGAGGAATCTCCAGACTTTATGAATATAAAGTGTCTTGCCACTGGGCTGCTATAACCAATTTCAATGAAGTCAAGGAGAGCTTTCTCAGACTTCCTTATAATTTTATTAGGCTAGGAACCTAAGAAAATTAGAAAATTGTGTTTATCTGTGTTCTGTTGTAACAGAGAAATATTTCTTTTTTTTTCAATTTCACTGAGAACAAAAACTTAAATAAAGAAATCAGAGTAAAAACAAATATGTTGACAGCAATGTAGAAACCAGAAGAGCAGGTAAAAAAATAAAGCTACTAATGCCTACAAAGGAAGAGAAAATGTGTATATTTTTCAGTTACTTACAGATTATCCCAGACTCAAGGGAACAACAAGAGAAATGACATAGTTATTAGCCTATCAAATCATATAGAGATGGAAAAACTGTTGATATTTCTGTTTAGCCTAGAGCTTGAGGAGTTTTTGATTGTTGGTTAGAGTCAAAGAAATGTACAGTGGAAGCTGATGAGAAAGCAGAGTAGTGGAAAAGTTCAAATATTTCTACAGTTGACAGTCCACAATACAGTGTAACAGTAAGAAAAATGTGGTTGTTATGTTGCCAGACCTTTATCTTAGCATCCTCATGCCTTTGGTGACCCAGATGAAGTGTTAACAGAACATACAGATCAGCTGGTAGAAGTGTGAGAACCAACGCTGAATCTATCACTGTCACTGACAGCAAGTGCAGGAGGAAATGAGGCCAGGGTGAGGACTAGTCTTGCAGGCTAGCACTGAAGAATGAGCGAGGCAGTCTTTCCATGTTAGAGATATTAATTCCTCACATTCAGAGAGCTTTTCCAATGTCAAAGCAGTGACAGGTAGCTGACTCAGAATACAAACTTTACTTACCTATCAGGCTGCCAAAAGCTGATCCCAAAATGCAGTGACTAGTTATAAAAAAAATGGGAAAAATATAATAGAAGAGAGATTACTCCTGACTGTACAGCAGGCATCAGAATGAGATGCTTTCAAAGAGCTTGTGTGTACCTCAGGGCCAAACATCTGACTCAGATGAGCCCATTGTTAATAATTGCACCTGCTTTTACAATCCAAAAAATTCAAGAATATTCAGTTTCTTGGTAATAGTATATTCTGTACTACTGAAGTACCTGCTCTAGGGCTAATTCTGATTCTGGCTATGAAAACTGTATCATCAAAAACATTCTTTCTGAATAATGGCTTACACTGAGCTAAAATGTTCCGCATCTGAGATTTTTTAACAAATCTTTAGGAATGCTGGCATCATAAGACACTTTAATAGTTGCCAAACCTTATTAAATTGAGCTGCTCTGAAGCTGATGTAAATGTGGGATAATAATTGTCATGAGAGGATTTTGTCCCGTAAGGACTGCTTAATTGTAAAACACCTATGGGAAGACCACATACGTACAAAGAAGTCTGTGTCTGACATATTTGCCACAGAGTTCCCCTGCATGCCCATAGCAGCCTCCTAAGAGAGGTTACTCAGAAGAGCAGTCCCAGGATTTTGCTCCATATAATTTTATAGATAAGATTAATCTCTTTTACTGACTGTCTAGGGAACCTGCAAAAATCTAGCTGGTTCATAAAATTAAGTGATATGAAATTCCAGGTTAAAAAAAAAAAAAAAGAAAGAAAAAAACAAACAAAAAAACAAAAACCAAAAAAACAAAAATGAAATTGAAAATACAATTAAACCATGATAGTCACCACAATAAATCTCATTATGGAAATCACAGATAACAGCTGTTGTATTTTCAAGATACCAAAATAATATTGTATCATTCCTGTTATTTTTTAGTTTAACAAATTAAAATTTTAGATAGATTTATTTCTTAAAGTACATCAAAAACATCTCCAAGCAAGGAAAAAGGGAAAGGTCACAAATATAAGTCAGTAAATTTGAATGGTCATTTAAAATTCTGAGTTACTTTCATGAATACTTTTCAAAATAGTTAGCCATAACTCCTCATTACTCAGTTCTGCAGTGAATTGATATTTTTAAGGTTCCTTCCCCCAAATGAAGAATTCTCTTAAAACATAACATACATTTAGCAAATTGAAGTCAAATAAATAGTAATTTTCCTGTAGTAAATAATTATCAGTAGTTTGCTCTAGTGGATCTGTAGGTATTCCCTCAGGAATCCATTTTGTTTACATGTCAAAAAAAGGTGTTACAATTTCTCTTGTGTATTCCGATTTCTTGTCATAGCTAACCCTGGCAGAGTTATGATGCATTTGCACTTACTCCTAGAAGAAAAGTTTTCTAATCTTACAGACAGTACAAAAAAGATCTACTGCACTTTTATTGCTTTCATTTCTTCGTTGTAGAAAATACCTCTTGTCTTCCCCCCTATTGAAAAGTATACTGATCTGACAAGGGCAGTAAAAACATATATTGGTGTATCAGTGTTGTGAATGTGTACACTGTCTCTTCAGCTTCAATAAAATTCTTATCATTTTTGCTGTCATTTAATTTATGTGACCTAAAAGTAACACAAGTAGGGAGGCTGAATTCTTTACACCCCATGGACAAGGTGCACAAAACAGCGGATGCCATCAACAAACTGCAGCCATCAAAGAAGGCAGAGAAAACGGAGATGAGGCATAATGATGCCCTGGCCCAAATGACAAGCCAAACATGGCTAACCTAATATCATAATTTGTGCCATTAGAGGTCAATTGCAAATTTACTACCCGTCCAGGGCAAAAGGAAACCAAAAAGGAAAACTCAGCATTACAATTCTTCCCTTGCATCGCTTTCTGGACAGCACAGCTACATGCAGTAAGTTTGATGCCATAGTCTTAGACTGACCATGTTGGGAAGAGAAAGAAAAAAAAAAAAAGGAGTACTTAACTTGTATTTTAGAAATAAGCTGCCAAATTAAAATGAAGAAAATTATTAGTATATTAACTGTTTTGTTTTTTTTTTTTGGTACTTTGACACTCTCTATGCAACTTGAAAAACCTAGAATTGTGATGGGAAAATCATTTTAAGGACAGCTTTCTTCATGAAAGAAGAAATCTAATTCTAATTTAGCATCATTATACTTTTTAGGTCTCTGTAAATTCCTAAAATCAAATCTGATCAGTTGTTTCTCTGTAATATTTTGATTTGATTATTATGAAAATCTGATGCAAAATAGGACCAATGTGGGTCTTTTTATATTGACTAGAAGTAAAAATAATTTTTTATTAAATGTAAATCTTTACATTCTCTTTTTCTTTTCCTTTGTTTCCTTTCATTCCTCCATGCCCTCCATTTTTCTTTTGCAGCACAGAATGATCCGGGATGGAGTTGGTTAAGACTATCAACTGCATACCAAAATTTTAATATGAGCAAAAGTCACAAGACACAAACATCATACCTTGGGGAGAAGATGTTATATGTTTCAGTAGAGATATATTCTGGGATGAGTCACTAAGCAAATCATGTCAGTTCTTGAATTTGCCTTCCTTACTCTTAAGGCTGTGCTTGGTCTGACAATAAGCTCTAGCTCCTTGTTGTGGTTTAAACCCAGTCAGACAACTCGTTCACTCACACCCCCCCTTCTTTTCCTCCCCCTACTCCTGGAGGGACAGAGAGGAGAATCGAAAAGAATGCAACTCCCACAGGTTGAGATAAGAACAGTTTAGTAACTAAGGTATAACACAAATCACTACTGCTACCACCAGTAATAATAATTATAAAGGAAATAACAAGGGAAGAGAATACGACATCTCACCACCAGCCGACCGATAACTCACCCCCCCAGCCCGACCAAGCTCTGACCAGTACCTCCTCCAACTCCGCAGTCCCAGCCCTCCCAGGTAAATCTCAGTTACATCCTGGGCATGACGTGCTGTGGTATGGAATACCTCTTTGGTCAGTTTGGGTCAGGTGTCCTGTCTCTGCTTCCTCCTGGCTTCCCCTCCTCCCTGGCAGAGCATGAGGCTCACAAAGTCCTTGGCCAAACCAAAACATCCTTGTTATCAGCTCTGTTCCCGAGCTGAAAGTCAAAACACTGCACTGCACCAGCTACCAAGGAGGAGAAAAATGACTGCTACTGCTGAACCCAGGACACTCCTATATAGGAAGTTAGGCTTGATTTTTTATTTTTTTTTTTTTTTAATTCTGTCCTAGTAAACAGTTACTGCCTGACTCACCCTTGATTTCTGAACAACTGTGTCTCTTTTACCTTCCTCATACCAAACATATTTTAACTATCAGATAAAAAACAGAAGATAAAACCCTGTACACATTAAAATTATGGTGCATAAGTATGTGAACAATAAGCAGAAAGGCTCATCTGACTTGTCAAATTCAGTGCCTGTATTTTATAAAGTTTAGACTTCAAAGAAAGTTTTCTGTCTTTGGTGAAAATAACTGCTCAAATGTTTAGTCTGACCAAAGACTTTCTGAGTATCATGCGCTGCCAGGGAGGAGGGGAAGCCGGGAGGAAGCAGACACAGGACACCTGACCCAAGCTAGCCAAAGAGGTATTCCATGCCACAGCACATCATCCCAGGATGTAACTGAGTTACCCGAAAGGGCTGGTTCACTGCTTGATTGGTCTGGGTATCGACAGGTGGTATTGTATTCTCTTCCCTTGTCATTTCCCTTATCATTATTATTATTATTGGTGGTAGCAGTAGTGATTTGTGTTATACCTTAGTTACTGGACTGTTCTTATCTCAACCCGTGGGAGTTGCAATCTTTCCGTTCTCCTCCCCATCCCTCCGGGAGTGGGGGAAGGAAAGGGAGGGAGTAAAAGAGCGACTGTGTGATTTACAGCTCAGCTTAAACCACAACATAACTAAAGTCTTTTTTCTTTAACTGTTAACCAACTTTACTTCTCCCTTGGTTGATATTTTGAGATGCATGAATTTTGCTATTCCCATATTCCCATCATGCATACAGTATTCAGCCTTTTCTTCATTAACTTCTAATTCTTTCACATTTCACTTTGCAAGATAACAAAGATGATACTTTAATGTGATAATCCTTATTATGTTCAAAAAGATGGAACTTTTTCATCCCTGAAACATGGCAGATCCAGTAAATTGTTGATTACAGTGGCAATTGAAAAAGAAATTTTTGCTTGTTTCCACAGAAAAAAAGTTATGATCTCACCAGGATAGATAATGAGATTTTTATCACCGAGCAATAAGTATAATTAAACAAGCATCTGTTAAAAGTATTTAAGTATAACTGATCCTAGCTTTGGATCCAGGTAGTACTCTGTTTTTGAAAATCTTCTGTTTTAACTAGGCAGAGGAAGCCAGTAAAGAGATTTCTGACTGCCGGAGGGTCAGTTTGTGCAACAAAGTGCTGTAATGACTTAACAGTTCATATTTTTAAGCAGAGTAGCCACATAATTAGGTTTGGCTTGGCCACAGTCCTTCAGAATATATTGCTTCTAAACCTAACTTGAGCAGTTCAATAATCTGTAGGTAAGATATTACTTAAGGTAATTATTTTGGAAACTTGCTCACTTATTTAAGTACTTAAGTAAGAACTGAGGGATTTAAAGTTTGTGTCCCAAGTGCAGTGTATTTTGAAACGGCTGAGTGGAAGGGAAAATTTTTTTAATGTATGTTGCAATATGAGAAGATTCCCTTCCTGAGTCCCTGATAGGAGTTAAATACATTCTCTATATTATAATCATAAAATTACATTTCCTAGATGGTCTCAGAGTTGGCTTTTTTGCATGAAGTAGCTGTTTTTTGTTGTTTTCTTTTTTTATCCCATATGGACATTTCTTCCTGTTTGGTATTAATTGATGGTTTATTGCCTAGTCATTCACTTCATAAGTTGCTTACCTTGAATTGTTCACACTTGCTCTCACCCTTTCTATTAAAAAAAAAAAAAAAAAATTCACAGAAAACTTTGTCACTCCATCCCTCACCCTGTTTTCCAAATGTTAAGTAGAACAAACCCAAGTGAAATTCCCCAGTGGTCATTCTCCACTCCTGAACTGTGCTTCTCTACCTCCTGATCAATTATTTATCAGTGCAGTGACATCCCTTTTATCAGAGAGCTGCTTAGTTCCTTTCAGAAACTTTGGAGAATGACTTGTGAAGGCTTTTTAGGAATCCAGGTAGATTGTGTGAAATGGATGATCCTTGTTCCTGCAGCTTTTGGCCCACTCAGAGAACTCTAGAAGGTCTGTAAGGGTGACTTCGTTTTATGAAAGTTACACTGAATCTGCATTACAACCATTTTCATAGTGCTTCTTAAAGATATTGAGCCAGATGTTGTATGTCACGCAAGACTAAATCTAAGATTTCATCTGACGTCTCTAATCTAAATTCTTCCTAAAAAAAAGCATTGTAAAAAAGGTATTACATAACAATCTGATCTTTGGCTATGTTTATCATTATATGTGCTCAGCCTAAAAAGGAAAATTAGGGTTTCTTTTCTATTATTGCAGTCTCTGATCTCCCTGCAGTAAGAACTGCTGTCTTTTTCAAGTGGTCAGAAGAGTTGATATTGTACTGTTTGCATTTAAGATCAGACTTTCTGTCCATGCGGATTCTGAGTTGCTTGCTGAGTTGTTAGTGTATACACTTGATTTGACTCTAACCTTTGTTTAAAAATGTAACAATTATGTTTAATGTATGTCTAATCTCTATTTTGACATATAATTTAAGCCAACAGCACTTAAATATGACTTTAAGCAGTGTGTTGATTCAGACCGTCATGGTGAGGGCTTAGCAGGTGAAGAAGAAAACAATGATGGTCAGGATGATTATTGCTGCTACCGGCTTTGTTATTTAATAATTCAGTCATTGTCACATTTGTATTCCTTGCCATAGAAAA
Organism: Pezoporus occidentalis; assembly: GCF_034315485.1. NCBI lineage: Eukaryota > Metazoa > Chordata > Aves > Psittaciformes > Psittacidae > Pezoporus > Pezoporus occidentalis. The sequence continues at coordinate 1,178,392 of NW_026913855.1, forward strand.
GCATCTCCACTAACAAAAATCAAGTCTTGAAGCAAAGATTATCTGATATTGCTACTAATAATCTGTGCTATTAAGAATGTGAGACTGATGGACCCAAAATAAAATCTGTCATTTAGTGATACTTTTTCAGGGCATTCACCCAGCAAAGTCCTAGACTCCAGTGCTCAGTTCCAGTAGTTCCTTGCATATATTGGACTTTATCCACTGGCTGGTAAGTGCAAGATGTGTAAGCACTCCCTGATGCAAACAAATTTTCCTTTTTACTGAAGAAATGCTGCCATTAATGCCCACAGAATCATGTTCTCTCTTGTTTGTTCATCTTCCTCTGCTGTGTTTTTAAATGATTTGGGCTGCTCTCCTTATGCATGGTACCAAAATCGGTGTTGCCTTTATAGACTAATTTTCCCCTGAATACATTTTCTAAATAGGGCCCTGTGGGAGACTTATCTAAGCGGAGGTCTGCTTTGTGCATTTTGAATTATTTTACTTATGCCTCATATGCTCAAAACAGCCAAAGTAACATCATCTTCAATATATCCAGTAGTGCAGGTTTGGTTGCTTATGTAATTAACAGAAATAGAGGCAGCAATGGCTTTTAAAGCACTTAAGTTTTCAGGTGGGGATTCTGTGTTTGGCTGTTGTGGGTTTTTTAATTTGGATTTTGTGTAAACTCCCCATTACTATCTGTTGGAACTTGTTCCTATTCATCATCAAGTAAATTTAAGGTTAGCCTCCAGTATCCTCTTGTATTTCTGGAAACCTAACTTTTTGTATTTTATTACCCCTAGTAATGAAATGAATGCCCCACATGAATTCAGTGATTCTTTGCATCTATTTTTTTACTACCAGATAAAATGCAAATAATAATGATGTCATTTGTTGTTTTATAAAACACAGCACTTTCTGACAGGTCAGAATTTTTTAATGCATGGATTTTTCTGCTTAGAAAACAAAGCCATTTAGCTTAAAAGAAATGTTCTGTTCTGCTAGTTCTTTCACAGAAGAACAAAACTGTCATGGTGTGATTTTGACGTGGACTTCTTATCTTACACCAGTAAATTTGCAGGGCAAATAATTGATGTTGCAGAATCTAGAACACTTGTTCCTGCCCAGCATCTATGCCAGCCATCTCTCATATCCTTCTGTACACTGATTTCTAGTGTTCTTTTCTGATCCACCTCTAATTTAATGCTTTACTCATACTCATATCCTAAATGGTCCAATGATAATGTGCTGATGTTTATCTAATTCATTGTCTTTTACATGACAATCTCTGCAGAAGTAATTGCTTCAGAAATTGCTTTTATATGGTACTGATTTTGTTCATGAATCTCTCCCCATGGGTGATGAAACATGATAGGTTCTGTGAATTAATTTCATACTCTGTTGTGTATACAGCCACAGTGATACTGCAGCACTATTTTAAAGTTATTTTTTTCTTGATCACAGCATGAATGGAAAAAATCCAAGTGATTTTAAAAGCCTCAGGATGGGAGTAGGAATAAAAACATGTATTAGGTATGGGGAATGAAGAGTTCTTACAAAACTAATAGTCATAGGTCAGGAAAGTGAAGATGACAGACTTGAAAGATTATTTTCAATTGCAAAGGCACTGAATTAGTCTGTAGATTTGGAATTCAGTTCAATATTTCTATATAATCTTGAAAAATGTGGGCAAAGATAATATGTAGAATGTAATGCCAGTAATGACAATTAAGGCAGCTCTGAGTCAGCTGAGCTGTTTGCAAGACCTTCTCTAGCCCGTGTATTCTGTGCAATGTTGTGCTGCATTAAAAATACTAAACTTATTTTGAATGAGTTTCTACCTCTAGACCCAAAAGCAGGAAGACATGATTGTGGCAGTCATCTTGCTTCCACCATCTACATGCTTGCACCTACTTCTAGAGCATGTCTTCGTGATGCTGCATTGCTGAGTGTCTCCCTCGAAATTTTCTTTCTTTAGATAAAAATACTGGCTACCAGCTTCCTGGCATTTCTCTGCCGCATTACATATCACAATCTGTTCTTTGATTTCTCTCTACTTTTACATTTCTACACTTCCTCCTCACTTCAGTGATGAAGTTGGGGTTCAGCCTCTGCAGAAGAAATAAATTATAAGAAGCAATAAATTCCCCAAAGCTATTATATTTACCCTTCCAAAGTGAGGACTTATTTGCATTGAATTTTTGTCTTTAGTTTGTCTCTTCTACTATTCAAGGGAATTAAATCACTCAGGGTGATAAGAAGGACACACAGCAAGCTCACTGCCCTGGACTCCAAGAGAGCAGACTTTGGCCTCTTCAGGAACCTGCTTAGTAAGGTTCCATGCCATAAAGCCTTAGAAGGCAGGGGGACCCAAGACTGCTAGTTGATGTTCGAGGATCTCCTGCTTGAAGCTCAGAAGTGTTGCATTCTATCAGGAAGGAAATGGGGCACGAAGGCCATGAAGCCTCCATGGGTGGATGAAGAGCTGCTGAGAAAACTTAGAAGGAAAAAAGAAGCCTATAAAAGGTGAAAGTAAGGACAAGTGACCTGGGAAGAATACAGGGATGCTGTCTGGAAAGCTAGGGACCAAGTTAGGAAAGCTAAGGCCCAGTTAGAATTAAACTTGTCTAGGGATGTTAAAGACAAGAAGGTTTCTATAGGAACATTGCAAATAAAAGACAGACAAGGGACAACGTAGGCCCTCTTTGGAAGCTATCAGGAGAACTGGCTACCCTGGATTTGGAGATGGCTGAGGTACTTAATGACTACTTTGCCTCAGTCTTCACTGGCAAATGCTCTGACCACATCACCCAGGTCTTGGAAGGCAGATGCAGAGACTGTGAGAATGAAGACCTTAGGCTCACTGTAGGAGAGGATCAGGTTCAAGAGCATCTTAAGAATCTGAACGTGCACAAGTCCATGGGACCTCATGAAATCAACCCTGAAGGATGGGTCCTGAAGGAGCTGGTAAATGAAGTTGCTAAGCCACTGTCTATCATATTTGAGAAATCATGGCAGTTAGGTGAAGTTCCCGATGACTGGAAAAAGGCAAATATAACCCCCGTTTTCAAGAAGGGGAAAATGGATGATCCAGGGAACTACAGACCAGTCAGTCTCACCTCTGTGCAGGGCAGGATCATGGAGCAGATTCTCCTGGAAGGCATGCTAAGGCACATGAAAAACAACAAGGTGCTTGGTGACAGCCAGCATGGCTTCACTAAGGGGAAATCCTGCCTGACCAATTTGGTGGCCTTCTATGACAAATCCTCACAGTTCAGGTTGGATATAAAGAATAAGTTCTTTATTGTGAGGGCGGTGAGGCACTACAGCAGGTTGTCCAAAGAAATGGTGAATGCTCCATCCCTGGCAGTCTTCAAGGCCAGATTGGATAGAGCCTTGGATGACATGGTTTAGTGTGTGGTGTCCCTGCTCACGGCAAGTGGGATGGAACTTGATGATCTTAAGGTCCTTTCCAACCCTAACAATTCTATGATTCTATGAATTCTCTTCAACTGATTGTTTGACTTTGGAGCTTGTATTTTTTTCTCAGAATGGAGTTCACACTGTGACCTGCTAAGGGCAAAGTTTCTCCAAATATTTAGAGGTATAGATGCCCAGATGTGTATGTTGTTGTGCTTTCTACACTAATTACAGAGAAACCAATTCCCCAGAGTACTCCAAATTACAGTGTAAATGTAGAATATTTAAAGAACAGTTCTACAGAAATGTAGAACAGATTGTAGCCACAAGATGGAACAGAATTCTTCTGTTTATATCGTCACAAGATGGAGCAGAATTCTTCTGTTTAAATCTTGCTTTCCCAATTACCCTAGTACCGTGAATTCTCTCAGGTTTTGATGACAGCAATATTTGAAGTTCATGACTTGGTAAACATTCTTAAAAAAGAAAATGCAGTTTACATCTCAAAACTTTAACTGAATTCTCAGTCAGTAGTGTTAAAGTCCTTATTGTATTTTTTCTGTATTATTCAATATTCTTTTTATTAGAAATCATAAGCTTTATGCAGAAAAAATTGCTGTGACTGCTACAACTGTTGCTCATAATGGCCAAAAGAAGAGAACATTGATAACTTTTTAACTGGCTTTTCACCAGTTATCTGCCTGCTAAAATAAATTAAGTTAACACACAGGGTGGACGCACTATGTCAGGAACACCATTTGTTGTGAAACTCTGTGGAGAGAACGTGCTGAAAGCAATAGATCAACTCATGCCAGGGCTTTTAGTATCTAATGCACCTATTTGCTTTAACTGCCTTATAAGGACTTTTAATTAAATCTCTATTACTCTCTTGTTGTAATGGGGAAAATGTCAGACTTGGATTTGTAAATTGTTTGTGTCTCTTTTTCTCAAAACCTGGTTTTGGCACCTTGAGTAGGTGATTTTCTTTTCCTTAGAATTCCAGTGATTTATTTTCAGGTTCGATTGTTGGAGATATTGTTTTCTTGTAGGTGAAAAACATTTGAAAAAATGGCAGCTTAAAGCGACTTAAAAAGAAAAAAATAAACCACAAACAAAAAAAAAAAACAAACCAACAAAAACACCCCAACCAGCCTACACTCTTTTGTACAGCTAGTTCTGCTTCTCTTCCATCATATATCATATTTTCTCATTAAAATTGTATTGTGGATTAAAATCTAAAATCACATGCCAAAACAAAGTTAAGTGGTTTCTCTCTTCTGTGTAATTCATTGTCCTGCAATATTGTAGATCCTACTGTGGATCTAATTTTTGCTTTTATGAAATCTTTGTAAAAAAAAAATGGATTCAGGAAAGTGTTTAAAATAATTTCATATAAGTCACTGCCATGTCTTTCCTTGTCCAAACAGCAAAATGTTCATAAAAACTAGGAGGTTGCTCTTTTTCATGGTCTCTGGCTTCTTTTGAAAACTATGTTTGGGTGGACGTACAAAGGTAGGTTATCAACATGGCATTTATCTTACAGTGAACACAAGAAAACATCTGTCTATAGTCTTTAAAAGAGGTGATGTTTTGTTTGTCTTAGATTGATGCCTTATTTTCTCACATTGTCAATTATGTTTGTCTTTGGTTGGTTTTCAATTTAGAAAAGTTATTTACTACTTAAAACAATTTGAAATATATTTTTAAATGTCTCTTGCTGTAGATTGTTTCCTCTCAGTATGAATGGTCAGTTTGAAAAAAAAACAAATATTTATGGAGTTACCTTTCTTTCTGCTTTGTGATCACATTAAAATAAAACAGTTAAGCTTAGTTCTTAAAATTTTGTCCTGAATTTTTCTATTCTGTTTGTTCTTCTGTGCTTAAAATGAATGTTTTTATTTTTCTCCTACCTTTAAGTTTTAACCTGACACTTTATTCCAGCTTCCAGTCAATCTTTCAAGTGTGCAAGCTATGGCTGAACACTAGGTATTACGTTGCTGTATTAAGGTTTTTCTTTTACGCTAAAAGAAGATGAATGCAAGAATATTATTGGTAGTAACAGGGACTACCTCTGTGTAATAAGAAAAAGGGAAATTAGTGAGTTATTTATTCATAAACTCCTTTTTTTCAGACTCTAGAAAAACTGACAGTTCCTCTCTTTGTGCTAGTCATTGCCATGGTGCTTTGCGTTCAGCAGTTGAAGAAAGCTCAGTCTTTAATCCCTGTTTTTGTGCTTCTCTTATTCTCAAAGTGCAGGTTGCATTTCATTCTTTGGCCTATCCAAAACAGTGGAAAACTCTTTTCCCTAGTTTGACTTACTTGTACTTCTCTCAGTCTTCTCTCTTGTTCACTTTTGTTTGGCACATTTCACTTGTTTTCTTTTGACCTTTGGAGAGTTCAACGCATGTTTTTAACTATGTGAAGGTTAAATAGGAAAATTTTATGTTTAACAGTTAAATTAACAAGATCAACAAACTTTAATTAACCTGGGTATAACTTTTGTACATGTTAGCTCAGACATCACTAGATGTTGAGCTGCACCTCTAACATAGTATAAGCATCAAAATGTAGCAAAACCCCCTTATTAAATACTCTACTGGTTGACCTACATTGAATACCATAGGTTTAGCTTGAATGTTACTAATATTTAATATGTTAAAGTTAGCTTCCATATTAATTATTCATATTTTAAAAAGCTAGAGAGTGTAGTGCAGACACATTGTAACTTACTTTTGAGAAACAGATTAAAACTGAAGATTAATCTTGAATTTGATCTACATGTGCAAAATTGGAAGTTCCTCTCATCTCAGAGACACGGGGATAAGAGGCATGAATCACTGCTATTAGACTTTGACTATCTCTAGAGTTCTTTTCAAATCAGTTCTCAAGCCTTTAAGGAAAAGCTTGTCCTAAATGTTCATGTGCAGGAGAACAATGAATCACTGTAACTAAAAAGATTTCATGTAGAAATGATGACAAAAAAAAGAGTAGTGAAAATTACCTGAGATTTCAAAAATTATTTTAGATTCTTATCGATTTCTGGTTCAGGCCTTTCTCCCTGAACTTATTAACTTGGAAGCAAGTTAAACCTGGTCCTTGGGAGTGATTTTATAAAATTGTAGTGGCTATGAGCAAAAAAAACACCACAAAACTGTTTTTTTCAAAAGATATGTCAAGCTCTCTGTATTGTAAGTCAGCTTGGGCTCAGTTGTAACACTATAGTGATTGCTAGAGACTAGCATCAGAGAAAGGGTATCCTGGGTTCAGCAGTAGCAGTTATTTTTCTCCTTCTTAGTAGCTAGTGCAGTGCTGTGCTTTCAACTTTAGTCAACCCAAACTAGCCAAAGAGATATTCCATACCATAGCACATCATGCCCAGCATATAAACTGGGGGGAGTTACCCGGAAGGCCCAGATCACTCCTCGGGTCAGGCTGGGTATCGGTCAGCAGGTAGTAAGCAATTTTATTTTCTCCCCTTGTTATTTCCCTTACCATTATTATTATTGGTGGTAGCAGCAGTGGTTTTATGTTATACCTTAGTTACTGGACTGTTCTTATCTCAATCCATGGGAGTTATATTATTTAGATTCTCCTCCCCATCCCTTCTGAATGGAAGGGGGGGGAAGAAAGAGGAGGTAGTAAGCAAGCAGCTGCGCGGTTCTGAGTTCCTGGCTAGCCTTGAACCACGACAGAAGGGTACTTTCATTCATTAAATTCTTCTGAGATAATAACATCATATTATCACAGAACAGAATAATTTTTTTCTTTGCTATAGTTTTTGAGACAAATCAACCATTTTCTTTACTATGCTATTACTCTAACTGTCCTACATATCAAATTTTATAACTTAGTGGTTCCTCTATTAACAAGGGCATTACTGTACCTTGTCTATGGCTTAGAATATAAGCTTAGTCTTTTTTGTTTTCTTTAGAATAGATCTTTAAATTCTAGAGACTAAATTTTAGTTCTTTCTGTATGATTTAATTTTAGTTCTTTCTGTATAATTCCTGACTAGCATAATATCTTATGACAAAGTCTGTGGTAACAGGACTTACATATATTGCCATACAGACCTAAATAGACATACACCAAGGAAATGAGGGCTAGTGTTGGTGAACCTGAAGGATGGTGATGGTGAAAGAATAATACAGGAACAATCTGGCAATGGCTTTGCCCAAATGTTTGGCATTTCCTTTCTATAAGAGCAGTGACAGTGTGGAGCAACTTTCCAATAGGAAATATAGTACTAGGAAGTACAGGCCACTTTAGAATTTGAGCTTGGATAGAGAGGTCAACTAGTTTCCCAAAGTGGTTTTATAAATCAGTCTTGCTGGAGCAGATTTACAAGACCCAGGAGTCCCAAAATACTAAAACCTCATTTTCTAAAACAACTATCTAGCTAATTACTCTATCAGTTTTTTTTGTTTGTTTGTTTATTTGTTTGGTTTGGGTTTTTTTGTTGTTGTTTTTTTTTAATTCCAGCAGTAGTAATATTGGGAGCAAACAACCCCACAGAGAGGTAAATACAGTTTAAATGTTTGGGAGACAGAAAACGAGACCAACCAACAAAGTTATTTTATAATCTCAGTTTTGCAGCTTACTTTATCTGAATTCTGATAATAATGTTGTTCTCAGTGACCCCTGAGTGGTAACAATATTATTTTGATAGCCATGGATGGCAGTTCTAACAAAAAGGCTGTGAGATGCATGGTTAATGAGCCTGAACTTTTTCCATCTCTGGAGGTAGTTCCCTTCAAGTCAGGACTGAGACACATCGATGGGCTAGTCTAAGGGAGCTTGCATTATCACTCCTAATATAATATTCATTCTCTGGATTTGTTAGTCCAGAAATTATTCTCCCAGGCTGTCAATCTGACAAGTTTCATTAGTATCAAAGGTTTTCCAGTCTGTACAGAAAAGAAATAATACCTTTATTTTCATTTACCCTCTTGGTGATTTAAGACAGGGCTAGTTAAATACTAAGGACAAGAACGTTCTTCCAAAAGGTTCTGCATTTCTAATTTCTTTTATCTGCTTGTTTTTCAAAAGACCTTTTTACACTTCTGAAAGGTATATGAATATATGAGTCCCATGGTTTTAGCTATTAGCACAGGTAGAAATTTTGGCACTCAAGACTGAAAGTCACTGGAAGGACTTCACAGTTTAACTTTTGTATGCAGCTTTGGAACGATTTTTAATGCAGTTACTAGATCTTTAATTACATCTCATGTCATAATCTCTCCATAATTTTATTGACCTAGAACTGCTTAAGAAGTCATGATGATCCACATCCTTAAAAGCCTAAGAAAAATTAGGAGTCCTTAGCTCTGGTAGCTACAATTGGAAAAGTAGGAGAAAAAAAAATTTCACTCGTCTCTGAGGCTTCTACAATGGTATGAAATGAGTCGACTGAGGTTGGCCTAAAAAAATCCTATCTAACTACTTCTTCGTGAGTTGAAAACACTGGGGGAGACAAAACATTTCAGTGAAAAGATGTGGTGTGACTTGACAGTCAATTTTCCACTGGGAATCAAAGCAAGTATCTTCAACGTAAACACCGAGTATCACAGGTATCTGGCGTCAGCTTACTGGCTTTGTGACACTCTGGTATGTTGTAGCTGTGACCAGAATCTAATGGTTGAAAGCAAGACGCAAGGAATGAACTGTATAACTTGCGTAGCCACTTTGAATTACGGGGGAAAATGTCCTTCCTGATCTGAGCAGGTACCCAGCTAAATCTGAAGTATTTGTTATCTGTCTTCTGTTGTTCTCTCTCCTGCTGATAAATCCTTTCTCCCGATAAATCCTTTCTCTTTCCATCACAAAGAAGCAGTACAAGCGTATTAGAAAGGACACAGATTCAACTTGTCTGCTTTTAACGATTCTGTGTAGCATCTTTCGGTATATTTTGCTTTCTGCTGAAACGTCATTATGCATAGGAGTCCAGTGACAGTAGATAAGATCATTCAGGACTAGTATGTGCCATACTTATTCATATGCAAGAGTATTTTAATGCATAAACAATACCATTCATACAAATCACATCTGCTAAGAAGTATGGTGCTACTCACTGCCTTTAAGCTTCAGCATAAGATAGAATGGAGTAAATGGCTTATAAATCAGATTGCCTCAAGAAGTCTTTGTCCATCCCTCTCCCCCTTCCCTTTCTTCTTTCCCTTGTATTTTCCCCATTTCTTGACAGAGCATTTCCATATTTCCATGTTTTCCAATGTATCCTGACTCTTCTGGTACCCACCCATCTGTGTTGACATAGAACAAATTAAGCTTTCTGCTTTTGAGCCAATACTGAGTCATTTTTGTGCATACTGTATGACATTTTCCGTGCATGTCTAGGAGGCAGTTCCCCATAAGTGACGGGAGATGTTCACATATTAAAAATGTCATCTGCCCTGCTGACAAGCTTTTCATGCTGTAGCTTTTTCTGGTGAGCTTACTACTGTCTTTTTAAGCCACTTTTATCTTTGATTTCTGTTGCTAAAAAGTGGCTGTAGCAGCTAAGCTGTTTATGTATTTGTGCTTTAAAAATGAATCAGAACTGTTAGACGTCTTTGGTACTTAAATCACCCTGTGCAATATCATTCAGGTCCCCTCAGAATAGTGAGGGTTATAAGATCAGATGACAACTGTATACCCATTAATCTCAGTCCTGGTGTAGCTTGTAGCTGAGCTGCATATGTCTAAGGAACATTCAGCTCCTGCTGTGTTTGTGCTCAACATCAGAGCCACAAGAGAAGTCTTCCCATCATTCATACTGCTATTATCATTATTAGTATTAAAACTTGATTATTGAAATGCTCAGATAATGATTGGTTTTCATGACATCATTGACATTTGATATGCAGTTTGTCATCATGGATTTAATGTTTTTTAATCAAATAGAGGCTCCTCTCTTATCTGCTGATTTTGGTGTAATTGAGTAGTATATTTGCCTTTGGATGAAAAAATGTGGCAGGTAGTCAAGAATGCCATTTAGGAACATTAAATAATTCACTTCTCTCAAATTTTATCTAACAGCAGTCATTTTGAAACACATCAGAAGGGGCTGCATCAATAAATAATTAGAACATCAGCCATATTTGTTATTATACCAAAGTAACAATGTTACATTTAAAAATATTCAGGTATATCTGCTTTCCTAATTTCATGCATCAGAGGGATATTTGTGCGTCTCCATAATCTACATTCCATTTTAATTTACTAAATTTCTTAAAACCAGAGTGACTTTCCTATGCTTTGTCATTGTAGGCCCTTTCTTAACTGGTAGAGCTACTTAGTTGTCATTTCTAAATAGCTTATGCTTTTTATTAAAATTATGAGTGAAAAAAAATCAAACAGTTGTAGAGCCCTAGTAAAAAGAACCAAAAGCAACTTTGGAAGGTCATGTGGTCCAGTCCTCTTTCAGCAGGAAAAGGCTTTCTCAAGTTTTCATTGATGCTTGTTCCAGGTATGAAATGTACCCTGAATCTTTACTGAAGCAAAATTGAGGTTTTCACCAGTCTGTCCTCCTCCTTGCACACATATCTGCACACACACACTATGTGCACCAGAGTTTCAGAGGTTATAAGAGAGCTATACATATTCTGAACAGGACCTCAGGCTGGATGTCTGGAATCTAAGCCCCCAAGGTGTGCTCTGACATGTGTGTGCCCTTGGGCACCATACTTCTCAGAAAGGGAATGTCAATCAGGGATACAGAAGTCCTCGACCCACTCATCATTAATTTTCTCTCTTCTTTGCCTACCAAGGCAATATCAGTTGTAAGAAATAGTCGATGGGAACTGGTTAGCCTGAGATGGTACATCATCTAATTTTTTGCACTGGAAAATGATCTGATCTGCTTTGAGATAGGGTGGCAGCTCTCCTGTGTAAGAAGAAAATATGGATAAGGAGTACGTATGTCACTACTTTCCTGTACTGAACTTGTATTGATAGAAATTTAAACATCGGAGTGTCGTGGTTTAAGCTCAGCTGGTAACTGAGAACCACTCAGCTGCTCTCTCACTCCTCCTCTCACTCCTCCCCACACCCTTCCTCCCCCTGGCTCCTGGAGGGATGGGGAGGAGAACTGAAAGAATGTAACTCCCATGGGTTGAGATAAGAACAGTCCAGTAACTAAGGTATAACACAAACCACTACTGCTACCACCAATAATTATAATGATAAGGGAAATAACAAGGGAAGAGAATACAACTGCTTACCACCTGCCGACCAATACCCAGCTTGATCTAACCTGTGGGCATGACATGCTGCAGTATGGAAAACCTCTTTGACTAGTTTGAGTCAGGTGTCCTGTCTCTGCTTCCTCCCAGCCTCCCCTCCTCCTTGGCAGAGCATGAGACTCATAAAGTCCTTTCTCAGGGTAAACATTACTGAGCAGCAACTAAAAACACCGGTGTTATCAGTGCAGTTCCCAGGTTGAAAGTCAAAACCACAGCACGGCATCAGCTACTAAGGAGAAAAATCACTGTTACTGCTGAACCCAGGACACGGAGGAAGAGAAAATGAAATTATCAGTTTTCTACAGCTAAAAACTAGCCTTCTGCATTGTGTTTCACTTGGGATGTCCAAATCTAGGATATTACTTTGCATGTATCTGCTGTATGAAGCTGTACAAGCCAAGGGTAAGCAAAAGCCTCTACTAAAAGCGCAGTAAGAGTTTGTTAGGTAAAAGGCAGGTAACAGAAGAGCAATTTGGTTAAAATTTGTAGCTTCTCTACTGTTCCAAAATGAAATGTTATGTTGACCCTTGTGATGATTAAGTGCCTTTATAACTCTTCTCAAAAATGGTACCCCATAAAAATAAAACTTTCTTTTAAACCCAGGAACAATCTTTTGGCACCTATGACACAGAAGCTTGTATTGCTGCTGCAATACCCAAGAATTGAAATGTACTGAATGACCTTAATTTCTCAAATGAGCTGATAGGCTTCTGGAATCTGTTCTTGTATATTTTTGTAGAAAATTGACTAACAATTTTACGAGTTTGTAATAATTGCTTTGAAGTAAAGAAATACTCTGCATGTTCCAAGTTGATAAAAACAAACTGGGCTGTCAGAGCTTTTATTAGTCATTCTCCCTGACAACACATCTCACTGACTGTTAGACAACCTCCAAAATAATTTTGTGCATGATCTGAGACATGATAAACTATCTCTCAATGTTGTTGTTGTTCTCGCTGTACTCAGAAGGGTGATATTAAATCAGAGGGAGTCTGAAAGACAAGCTACTCTTTAGCAGTGCTAACACTTGGTGTGTCAAACAGGGCAAATCATGTGATATGAATAAGAGCATTACAGCCAAAGAGAGTTCATAGCATATGAAAGGGAGAGAAGATTTGTTGATCACTCAGTGAAATCTCACGGGGCTGCTGATGTTTTGCTTCTGAGGAAGCACTAAACAGTCCAAACACTGTGGAAAAGTTAATTATTAATTCAATGAGGTTTCGGTGTTTTGGTTTTTTTTTTAACCAAACTATAGAGAATGCTCAGGGTCTTTACCATAGAAAGCCTGGTTTATATGGGCTATATGTACATATATATTGTAATGTAAGGTGTATTCCTCTTTGCTGTTGTAAATCAAGTGTTTCTTTTCAGATGCTTATTGATTTCCTTCTTCGGTGTGTGTGAGTGTAAGGAAACAGAGTTATAGCTATCTTTTATTTTTTTAAGTGGTAGTGACATTTCTCACTAAGGCTTCATAATTTTACTCCTCAGCTGTAAAAACTGGTAATAAGTCATTGCCTTCAAGATTTTCAGAAAGTAGATTTGCAAATTATATGTAATTTACCACAGGACTGGACATTCTGAAACCGGCCATGCTCTACTCCTGCACTGAGGTCCACACAGCACTGTCATGGCTGTGCTATCTTCGCTATGTTAGTATATGCCATTAGAAAGATGTGGCATATACTAATAAATGTTGCTCTGCTAACATGGTTAATACCAGCTTTCCCAGGGATATACATTAAGCCAATAAACTGCCTCACTGTTAAGCTAATCTCTGTACATATAAACACGTTTTCCAGAATAATCATGAATGAGCTTCTCACATTTGCCATAGCTGATTTTCATATCATCAAAACTTCATATTGCAGAAAGCACAAATAATCTTCAAGAAACTAAGTCTCATTCTATCTGATAGATTGGAGCAGCAAATCTAGTGTTGCCACTTCTGAACTCATGCAAGGACCAAAACCACACAGCTTGTGGTCACAGCTATTCGCTTCAGTGAACCTGGTCCAGCATTTCTGTAGCTGATGAGCTTATAGGTGATGTGTCACAAGTTGCATTTTTCTCTTGGTTAAACAGCATTCAGTAGTGATATTATAAAAGCAATACTTCTGTCAGGAAAGTGTAGGTTTTCTCTTATTATTGACAACAGGATATGTTGTATCACTGACTTTTGTAAAGATCTCCATCATATAGCGGAACAAAGCAGATACAATAAGAAAGGACAAATGAAAGTTGAAAGGCATGAATAACTTTTTTTTCTTTTAATGGAAAAAGGTTTTTTAATCTAAAAGTAAATTTAAAAAATGAAAGTCCTAGGGATGCCATGTGTAAATGAGAACCTAATCTAACCTATCAAAAATGGATTGCTTCAGATTGGCAGTTTTCCATTATGACTTTATATTTATCACATTAAGAAAATTATCAAAAATAATGTAGATGTAACAGTGATTGAGAATGCTACTAGAATGCTAACATGTTTCTTTTTTATGGCCTGCTAATGTTAAATTATCCACTATGTTTCCTCATAGAAACAGCAAAAACAAACTTTACTCACCTGTAATAATTGTCAGCCTCTTTCTGTTGAACAAGGTTGCTAAATCAAGCTGTTTAACTACAATAATTGGTCTGAAGAGTAGTCTTTTTTCATTTTGTCTTTCTTTTGTGCAAATTTTTGGTTACTGTATTTAGCCTGGATTTTGGCATGGCAAAAACAATGGGAAAGGACATCTTCCTTCCTATCTGTCCTCATTAAACTTCTGTTAGCTTTCTATTATTTGTGATTGACACAATCCTCTTAAATTAATAGCAAATTACCATAATTACTACTGACATCCATGAGATTTCACATATGTGAAATACTGGCAGAAGCTTCATTAGTGCCTTAGGAAACTGGTAGAAAGAATTCACTGATCATGAAATCCAGTCAAATAAAACTTTTAAAGAGTATACCAAACTTCCTGGTAATAGCCTATGCCTTAAGTACAGAGGAAAACCAGGATCACATTTCATGTGAGGCTGGAATAACTGTATGTCAAATGTGCATTTGTACTTGGACATCTTAAATGATAGTGTTATATTTTCTTAGCAACGTAAGACTATGCAATTAGTGATTTTAACGTGGATAGCAGAGATTATTTGAGATGAATCTTGATTAATGCTGATGATCAAACAGGATACATTTTTAGAAGGGATATTTTTGGCTGCTCTATTATAGATATTACTATTAAATTCATGTCAGAAGCCTATCAAGTAGAGAAATTATTGTGGAAGAGTAGAAATAAGAAACAAAATAAACATTGATCTCAGATTTGGTTCAAGGTTTGGGATTCAAGGGAAGGTTTCTGTTGACATAAGAAATGAGAACATTGTCATTGATATGGTTTATGATGTACAGTATAATTTTAAGGTTGACTGATAGCCTTGACATGAAGTTAGGGATTTTAAATTTAAAATCTGTCAAGGAGAAGGTTAAGGCTTATGCTTTATTAGGAGTGAGGAGAAAAGGGTATAAATAGTGGGACTGTGCATGTCTTGTCCACTAAACTTGTTTTTCTTCACAGCATTTGCAGAAATCTGACACCATGCATTAGGGATAAATAAAACATGGCAGCTATTATTTTCAATGACAACCAGTATAATGTGGACAGAAAGGATTTAAAATCTCTGACAAAACACATCAGTGATGTACCATCATGTAACAAAATTTTGAAATTTGTTGTTAAGTTTTGAAAGTTACCATTGTGAGTTTTTGGGGGTTGGTTTTGTTTTTTGTTTTGTTTCGTTTTAAGAGCAATGCACTAATTTTTCTCTGTTAGTTGTCATTAACCAATTAAGCAATTGCTGAGGTGAGTAGCTCGAGAGAGGACGCCTTCAACACCGGAGCAGGGGGGAGATCAGCGTCCAGGAGCCTCAACTCAGAGCGACGAGAGCCACCGAGGGGGCCTTAAGTCCTCGACAGGACCTGGCCAGGAGCCGGCAGCTCAGCTGACGAGAGCGAGCAGCTGACTCACACGGGGCGGAGCCTGAAGCAGCGGCACCAGCCCTGAGCGGGTAAAAACCTGACCCAGGGAGCGCGAGCGACCAGGAGGGTGGTGAACAGAGCGGGTCGAGGCAGTTTGCGCGGGCAGGCGAGCGGTCTGGTGAGCACCCGTTGTATGATCAGGGCCCGGTCCGGGAGCTCTGCTCTGGCTGCCCCGGCGGTGGCCAGCGTAGGCACCCAGACAGAGACGACGAGAGGGGAGGCTGCAGCGCAGAGCTCAGGGTGTAGAGAGTGCCTGCACTGGTCTGGTGAGGGGAGGGTGCACAATGGGCTGGGCTGCACTCGGTGCTCCCTGGTGGAGGTCCTCCTGCAGCAGGTGGCTGAGCTGCGGGATGCTGTTAATAGGCTGCGAGATGTCAGGGAAGCTGAGAGGAAACAGGAATGCTTGCTCCTGGCCCAAACTGTGCAGGGGCCTCAAGCTTCACCTCTACCACATGAAGGAAAGAAGGAGGCTGTTAACCTGGGAAGCTGGGAATTAGTGACAAAAAAAAAAAAAAAAAAAAAAAAAAAAAAAAAAAAAAAGAAGGAAAAGGAGAACCAAAAGCAAGGGCCTTCCCCCTAAATCCCCTGTCCCCACGCAGAACCACTTTGCTGTCCCACAGGGGTCTAATGGGGAAATGCACTCGAGCCAGAAACAGCCGGCTGATGCCCTGCTAAAGAAGATCTCTACTGGTGCTGGTAGGAAAAAGCAGTGGGTCGTAGTAGTAGGGGACTCTACACTGAACGGGACAGAAGCACTCGTCTGCCGTCCAGACCTGGTCTCAAGGGAGGTGTGTTGCCTACCAAGGGGCACGGATCAGGGATGTGGCAGAAAGGCTGCCTGCTCTAGTAAGTGCCACGGACTGTTACCCACTCCTGGTGATACATGTGGGTGCTAGGGATATAGATAGTAGCAGCCTGGGGAACATAAAAAAGGACTACAGAGTCCTGAGGGAGGTGGTTAGGGGCTCAAGCTCAGGTGGTCTTTTCATCAATTCTCCAGGGTAGAGGGGAGGGCCTAAAAAAAAATAGGAGGATTAGCCAGGTTAATAATTGGTTAAAAGGGTGGTGTCATAGTCAGGGGTTTGGGTGTCTTGAACACGGGACCCAAGCTTGTAGGCCAGGTCTAGCGGGGGCAGGTGCAGCTGGTCTGATAAAGAAGGGAAAGAGCAGTTTTGGTAGGAGGCTTGCCAGAATGGTCAAGGAACTTTAAACTAGATGTGTTGGGGGAGGGGGGCATCATTCCATTCCAACACACCCAGTCAGTTGCCAGAACCTATAATAAATGCTTGGGCCACTGTAGAGATATTCCAGGCTCTTTAGAAAAGACAAGCCTGGCAGGCGGGGAGGGGGAGTTGCCCTTTATGTTAGGGATAGGCTGGAGAGTATGGAACTCTGTCTGGGGACAGGTGAGCAGTCCACAGAGAGTTTGTGGGTCAGGGTTAAAGGGAATAAGCACTCCACAGACAGATAGGAAAAGCCTCACGCTCACAGGCCCTTGTTCTCATGGGTGACTTCAACCACTCTGATACCTGTTGGAAGGACGGTACGGCCCGGCACAAGCAATCCAGAAGGTTCCTTGATTGTGTAGAAGACAACATCCTTCTGCAAGTAATAGAGGAGCCGACAAGGAGAGGTGCCATGCTTGACCTTTGTGCTCACCAACAGGGAAGGGCTCGTTGGAAATGTGACGCTCCAGGGCAGCCTTGGATGCAGCAATGATGAGATGGTCGAATTTGAGTTCCTCAGGACAGTGAGAAGAGCGTGCAGCAAGCTCACTGCCCTGGACTTCAAGAGAGGAGACTTTGGCCTCTTCAGGAACCTGCTTAGTAAGGTTCCGTGGGATACAGCCCTAGAGGGCAAAGGGGCCCAAGACTGTTGGTTGATATTCAAGGATCACCTGCTACAAGCTCAGGATTGTTGCATCCCAACCAGAAGGAAGTGCAGCAGGATGGCCAGGAGACCTCCTTGGATGGATAAGGAGCTCCTGAGGAAAATTCAAATGAAAAAAGAGGCTTATAATAAGTGGAAGCAAGGACAGGTGGCATGGGAAGTGTACAGGGATGTTGTCCGGGAAGCTATGGACCAGGTTAGGAAAGCTAACGTTCAGTTAGAACGAAACTTAGCTGGAGGTATTAAAGATAACAGGAAGGGATTCTACAGGTACATAGCAAATAAAAAACAGACTAGGGAGACTATAGGCCCCCTCAGGAAGCTGTCAGGAGAACTGGCTACACAGGATTTGGAGAAGGCTAAGGTTCTGAATGACTTCTTTGCCTCGGTCTTCACTGGCAAAGGCTCTGACCACACCACCCAAGTCTTGGAAGGCAGATGCAGGGACTGTGAGAGTGAAGACCTTGAGCCCACTGTAGGAGAGGAACTGGATCGAGGCCATCTTTGAAATATGAATGTGTACAAGTCCATGGGTCCTGATGAGATCCATCCGTGGGTCCTGAAGGAGCTGGCAAATGAAGTTGCGAAGCCGCTGGCCATCATATTTGAGAAATCATGGCAGTCAGGTGAATCTCCCAGTGATTGGAAAAAGGGAAATACAACCTCCATTTTCAAGAAGGGGAAAATGGATGATCCAGGGAATTACAGACCAGTCAGTCTCACTTCTGTGCCTGGCAAAATCTTGGAGCAGATTCTCCTGGAAGGCATGCTAAGGCACATGAAAATCCACAAGGTGCTTGGTGACAACCAGCATGGCTTCACTAAGGGGAAATCCTGCCTGACCAATTTGGTGGCCTTCTATGAAGGGGCTACAGAACTGATGAACGGGGTAGAGCAGTTGATGTCATCTACCTGGACTTGTGTAAAGTGTTTGACACTGTCCCACACGACATCCTTGTCTCTAAATTGGAGCGACATCAATTTGATGGACGGACCACTTGGTGGATAAAAACTGGCTGGATGGCCACATGCAAAGAGTTGTGGTCAATGGCACAGTGTCCGGCTGGAGACCAGTAATGAGTGGCGTCCCTCAGGGATCAGTGTTGGGACCGGTCTTGTTCAACATCTTTGCCACTGACATGGACAGTGGGATTGAGTGTGCCCTCAGCAAGTTTGCCAGTAACACCAAGCTGTGTGGTTCAGTTGATATGCTGGAGGGAAGGAATGCCATCCAGAGGGACCTTGACACACTTGTGAGGTGGGCTGATGCCAACCTCATGAAGTTTAACCATGCCAAGTGCAAGGTCCTACACGTGGGTCGGAGCAATCCCGGGCACAGATAGAGGTTGGGCAGAGAAGAGATTCAGAGAAGCCCTGCGGAGAAGGACTTGGGGGTGCTGGTTGATGAGTGAATGAACATGGGCTGGCAGTGTGCGCTTGCAGCCCAGAAAGCCAACTGTATCCTGGGCTGCATCAGAAGGAGCGTGACCAGCAGGTCGAAGGAGGTGATCCTGCCCTTCTACTCTGCTTTTGTGAGACCTCACCTGGAGTATTATGTGCAGTTCTGGTGTCCTCAACATCAAAAGGACATGGAACTGTTGGAACAAGTCCAGAGAAGGGCCACGAGGATGATCAGGGGACTGGAGCACCTCCCCTATATATCTGAAGGGGGCCTATAGGGATGCTGGAGAGGGACTCTTCATTAGGGACTGTAGTGATAGGACAAGGGGTAACGGGTTAAAACTTAAACAGGGGAAGTTTAGGTTGGATATAAGAAGGAAATTCTTTCCTGTTAGGGTGGTGAGGCACTGGAATGGGTTGCCCAGGGAGGTTGTGAATGCTCCATCCCTGGCAGTGTTCAAGACCAGGTTGGATGAGGCCTTGGGTGATATGATTTAGCATAAGGTGTCCCTGCCCATGGCAGGGGGGTTGGAACTAGGTGATCTTAAGGTCCTTTCCAACCCTAACTATTCTATGGTTCTATGATTCTATAACCTGATGTGTAGAAGTTAATATGTAGAAAGTGAACTCTCCACGTTATACACTTCTCACAGTAGCCAACTCAGTGACTAAAAAAAATTAAAAAAAAATTGTTTTAGGGGGAACAAAACAAATAATTTTCAATGTCTATAATTCGTTGTTTTCGATTTTTATTTCTTTCTTTTTCATAGAATTATCATTCTTCATTGTTATAATGCCAAGCAATTGTGTTGAAAATTACATTTCATAAGAGGACACAATATCTGAAGTTCTTCCTTCATATAACTGTCAAATCTGAAAATCTGGTACAATCTTTTTTTAAAAACAAGTAAATAAAAAAGTTGTATTTACATTGTCATATTTACTTATCTCTACCCAAACATAACTGGTATTTCATTTATAAACCCTTTGTAAAAGCAGTAACTTTTTTTTTTCATTAATACAAAAAACATTGCACATGTTGTGACACTTCAATTTTTTGATAATAGCATATTTATTCATTAGGGACAATGCTTATGCCAGATACACAAAATGGGGATTAAGACAGGGTTTTGAAAAGTATTTTTATTAATACAATGCATGCCTTTATGCCTTTTTGTTTTTCATCTGTGTATAAATGAAAAGTGTGTGTGAGAGTATTCTAAACTTATTTATGTGTGCTTGCTGTCTGCTCATGATTTCAAACTATTGTGGTAATAGAGCCCTATATGTATTTAAGGCTTTATAAACAGAGATTCTATGTTTCATACTGTGTGAACAAGCCAATTACTCTTCAAGCAGAGTACTTAAAATCGTACACAATTAATCTCTTTTAACTCTTCAGAAAAAGCTATAGCAAAATAACAACATTAAACACAGTATGCTTCCTGAGAAAATTGCTTAAGCCTCCACTTGAGAATTAGAGCCTTTCACTGACAGAGGAAGCTGCCTGTAAACGCTCTGAATTTCTCTTAATTTTTCAAAATGGACTTGGGGTTGTGATTGATTGATGAAGAAACATGTACAGCAGTACATGGTTACATTTTCCATCACTTTCACAGAAAGAAAATGAAAATCTGAATTCCAAACTTTTTTTCAGAACAGATACAGACTGCAGCAAATGTTGTTTGCTTCTTTCTCACACAGTTGAGTGTCCTACAAAAAAAAATGGTATTTTTTTCTGGCCTTTAGCCCAAAGGATAAGCTACAGAAACATACTTCCATGGGCTATTGCTGAATGAAGTGTAAGACCAATACATTCTGCAATGAAAGCCCATGTGATTTTGAAGTTATAGCTTCCACTGTTCATCAGTATTGTTTTGCCTGGTAGTAGGCATTTGGATATTCCTTAGCAGTACAAAAGTTCAACAGTGCGTATCTTCACTATCTACCTCATGTGCTTATTTCAGAAGCTGTTTAGACAATCAAGTACTGCAGTAATATGTCCAAGTGTATCCATCCTGCACTCCGATTGTTCTCTCATTTCTCACCACATACTTGCAGAACTGGTTTTGCTCTGTACTTGAATGGAGAAATTTTTTGTGAGGTACAGTCTTTGTCTTTCCCTGTAATATTACTGTTATGTTAATCATTAGGTTGCTGGCCATCCCTCTAGCACACACAAAATATGTGTCCAGTGAATTGACTTACACTACTGAATTCTGGAATTAAGTGTATCTTGTTCAAGTACAGCTGAATCTGTACACTCAATTGAGTACACTCAATTCCCTCATCTAAATCATTGATGAATATATTAAATAATACCAGTCCTAGTACTGACCCTTGAGGCACTCCACTAGTTACAGGCCTCCAACTAGACTCCGCCCCATAGACTACAACTCTCTGGCTTCTCTCCTTCAGCCAGTTCACAGTCCACCTCACTACCTGATCACCCAGACCACACTTCCTCAATTTAGCTGTGAGAATGCTGTGGGAGACTGTGTCGAATGCTTTGCTGAAGTCAAGGTAGACCACATCCACCTCTCTGCCATCATCCATCCACCATGTTATCTCCTCATAAAAGGCTAAGAGATTGGTCAAGCATGATTTCCCCTTGGTGAAGCCATGTTGACTGCCCCTCATAACCCTCTTATCCTTGATATGCCTTAAGATGGCACCAAGGATAAGGTGTTCCATCACTTTCCCAGGGATGGAGGTGAGGCTGACCGGTCTATAGTTACCCGGGTCCTCCTTCTTGCGCTTTTTGAAGACTGGAGTGACATTTGCTTTCCTCCAGTCCTCAGGCACCTCTCCCATTTCCCAAGACTTGGTAAAGATGATGGAGAGTGGTCTAGCAATGACTTCCGTCAGTTCCCTCAGCACCCGTGGGTGCATCCCATCTGGACCCGTTGATTTATGAATGTCCAGATTGCTCAACTGGTCTCTAACCCATTTCTCATCGACTAAGGGAAACTGCTCTGTTGACCTGACTTCATCTAAGGTCTCAGGGGTACAGGGCTCTTCTGGACTGCCTGCAGCAGAGTAGACAGAGACAAAGAAGGCATTCAGTAACTCTGTGTTGTGGTTTAAACCCAGTCAGGTAACTTGTTCACTCACTCCCAGTGAGTGGTACCGAGCTGACAGCAATCGAGGTCCGTGTCCCCCCCCCCACCGGGGTTCTCCCCCACTCCCAGAGGAACGGGGAGGAGGATCGAAAAAAAAAGTGCGACTCCCACGGGTTGAGACAAGAACAGTCCAGCAACCAATGTACACAAATCACCACCGCTACTATCAACTACAACAATGATAAGGGAAAATAACAAGGGAAGAGAATACGATACCACCGGCCAAGAGAACAAGTTCCACCCGGAAGCCCCTGTCCTTCCGGGTAACTCCCAGTCACCTCCCACCCCAGCCATGACGTGCTGTGGTATGGAATACCTCCCTGGCTAGCCCGGGTCAGGCGCCCCGTTTCTGCTTCCTCCCGGCTTCCCCTCCTCCCTGGCAGAGCATGAGCCTCACAAAGTCCTTGGTCAGGGTAAACATCACTTAGCAACAACTGAAAATATCGACTTCACCAACACTGTTCTCAGGCTGGAAGTCAAAACACAGCACTGTACCAGCTACCACAAAGGGAAAAAAAATAACATGACTGCTACTGCTGAACCCAGGACACTCTGCCATCTCTGTATCTTCTGTCACCAGGGCACCCATCCCGTTCATCAGTGGGCCTACATTGCCTCTGGTGTTAGTTTTATCTGCCATGTATTTGAAAAACCTCTTTTTGCTGTCCTTGACCCTTCTCGCCAGGTTTAATTCTAAGGAGGCCTTAGTCATCCTAGCTGCCTTCCTACATCCTCTAGCAGCAGCCTTATATTCCTCCCAAGTGGCCAGCCGCTCCTTCCATGACCTGTAAACTCTCCTCTTCCACTTGAGCATACCCAGCAATTCCCTATTTAGCCACACAGGTCTCCTGGCCCTCTTCCTTGACTTCCTACGTCTCGGGATGCTCTGATCTTGAGCTCGGAAAAAGCAATCCTTGAATGCCAACCAACTATCTTGGGCCCGTTTACCTTCAAACAGCCTTGCCCATGGGATTTCCCCTAGCAATTGCTTGAAAAGGCCAAAGTTTGCCCTGCTAAAGTCCAGGGTTGCAATTCTACTTGCTATTCTACTGGTCCTACCACACAAGATCCTGAATTCCACCATCTCGTGGTCGCTGCAACCAAGGCAGCCCTCAACCCTTACTGCTTCGACAAGACCCTCCTTGTTAGTGAGGATGAGATCCAGCAGCGCTCCTCTCCTGGTTGGCTCATCCACCATTTGCAGGAGGAAGTTATCATCCATACACTGGAGGAACCTCCTGGACTGTGGCTGGGTTGCTGAGCAGTCCTTCCAGCAAACATCAGGGAAGTTAAAATCCCCCACGATGACCACGGCCTGTGACTGTGAGGCCACTCTCAGCTGCCTGTAGAAGACCTCGTCAACTTCCTCACCCTGATCTGGTGGCCTCTAACAGACACCCACAACAGTATCACTCCTGCCAACCTGCCCCTTAATTCTCACCCCCAGAGTTGCAAGTATTCTTGCAACTCAATTCAGCTGTAATTCTTTTAAATTCACATGCTGTGTTGTCTTACAGTTTATCCCACAACATGTGCCTGTAAACCCTTCACTCTAAGAACCTTGTAATGTGAATCACTTTAAACCTTTGACCTTATCACATTTTACCTCTCTTTCCCATCCCATCCTCAATTCACTGCCATTCAAGCTCTTCCCTCTGCTAACATCTGACACATTAAAGCTTAGCTGATCATCACAGCACTCATCCCTTTCTTCTGCCATACTTGCTTGAGATGTTTCTGTATGTGTATTGGATTGGGCTTCCTCTCTCTCTATGAAGGACATCATAATTGTCTCCCAGGTAGTCTTGTACCTTGTACTTGCAGTGCCTTCCAGCATCTTCTGTGCATTGTCATTCTTTCAAGAAAGCAATTTTCTTGTGAATTAAGCAACTTTCTTTTGTAGTCTGGCTGCTAGTCCAGCTTTGGATGTGGATTTGCTGCAATCTACTTTATATAGTCTCAACAGTCAGATTTAGGAAGAATATCAAAACCATATAACACTAAAATTATTTGATGTGTAAACTCAAACATAAATTCAGAGTGACACTCAAGCTGGCAAACAAGGGATCCACTCCATCCAGGTACCAGGCAGCAGCATGTTTATCAAGTAGAGCTCTGTTCTTTGACTCTTTCCTCATTTCCCTCACACTCTCTCTTCCATTCAGATGCTTGAGGAAGATCATGAACTCATTCTGTACCTACCCAGCATTTAATTCTGTAGGAAGCACACTGTATACTCCTTCTATCCTATTTGCTAATTAAAGAGACATGCATGTAAACTTGTGGGTTGTTTTTTTTTTTCATATTTTAATTAGGAAAAAGTATTATGAAATGCATTAGGAAACTTCTTGAATCAAACTTTCTTTTTTAATATCAGTCTGCTTATATATAACATGTTCCATTCTCTCTCACCAAAAGGCTGCTTTTTTAAGTATGCACATTGATGTTCTCTGGTGGTCCAAGTAATAATATGGTGATGATAGCAGAAATAACTCTCTCTATGCTTCATTTTATTATGATATGATTAAATCCAAACCTTTTCAGTGAGATAATCACATAGGATGAAACAGAAAGACATAAGGAAAAAGAGATAAGATATGATCTCAAGTTGTTTAACATAAAATCTCAATGCCTCTTTTTTGCCAAAGCCCATTTCAGAAACTGATTTCATGTAATAAACAATTGTGTACAAAAGATTTCTGGCCTCAGGTCAGACTAGCCATGGGATACAACATGAATTCCTATTCTTCCTCACCATGTCTTGGAGGTATCCCACACACTGCCTTGACTAAGAAGACAAGATACACTGCTGCTGTGGGAAACAAGTTAGCATCATATCATACACATTAACCAGTGGATATTGAGTAGATGAAGTGGCAGATGGAGAGGGAAGGCTCTTATCTGCAATGGCACAGAATATCTGTGGGGCATTTATGATCTTTAAAATACAGCCAGTATTTTCCTTCTTTGCAAAATTCTTCAGAGCCCCCAAGTAGAAACGACTTGCTCCACTGAAACTTCTGCTGCCAACCTGAATTCAGCAAGTGCACAGAATGCTATGGCAAAGCACAGCTAATTATCTCAAAGTAAAAACTTAGAGCTTGTTTGTTTTCATGCCTTAAGTTAGAATTTCTAGTAGCTATTATTCAGCAGATCTTGGACAAGGAGATATATTAGTACCTTGTTAAAGACAGGAAGTATTATGCACTAGGTTATATACAATCTGCAATTATCAGCAGAAATAAAAGAGTTATCTGTGGTAGTTTGTGGGTTTTAATATACAAATGTTTTGAATTTTAACTTTATAATCTGGTTAGTGTAAGATTTTTGTGCTAATGTTAGAAGTGCTAAAACCCATCAGAAAGCTAGGATATGCAGCTATGAGCATCACCATGAAAAGAAAAATATTTTCTGAGTACAGGGGATTATACAGGAATAAGCCTGGGGATTCTTGAGCAGGAAAGCTGAAGCTGCTTCTGTTTTGTGTTTGTTAGTATTCAGGGAATCACTTCTCTGTGTTTCCTTTACTTTATTCTCCTTTACTCCCCCAAACTCCTTCTTTCAAAGAAATAAAGTCTAAAGTGACTACCTTCTGATATCTTCTTCTGTACAGGGATGCTGGGGAGGGACTCTTCATTAGGGACTTTAGTTATAGGACAAGGGGTAAAGGATTAAAACTTAAACAGGGGAAATTTAGATTGGATATAAGAAGGAAATTCTTTCCTGTTAGGGTGGTGAGGCACTGGAATGGGTTGCCCAGGGAGGTTGTGAATGCTCCATCCCTGGCAGTGTTCAAGGCCAGGTTGGACAAGGCCTTGGGTGATATGATTTAGCATAAGGTGTCCCTGCCCACAGCAGGGGGGTTGGAACTAGATGATCTTAAGGTCCTTTCCAACCCTAACAATTCTATGATTCTATGATTCTAGTGAAAATATCCCTGCCCATGACAGCATAGTTGAATCTGGATGGGGAAAAACATGATTATTATTTGACCTTGATGATGGGGAAAGTTTTGGAACCAATCACCTTGAGTGCCACCACATGACATGTACAGGACAACCAGGTGATCAGACCCAGTCAGCATGGCTTTATGAAAAGCAGGTCATGCTTGACTAACCTGATCTCCTTCTACGACAAGGTGATCCATGTAGTGCATAAGGGAAAGGCTTAGAATGTTGACTACCTAGACTTCAGTAAAGCCTTTGACATCGTTTCCCACAGCACTGTCCTAGAGAAACTAGCTGCTTTTGACTTGGATGGGTGTACTTTTTACTGCCAAAAAAATGTCTGGATGGCCAAGCCCAAAGAATGGTAGTAAATGGATTTAAATCCACTTGGTGGCTGGTTACAAGTGGTGTTCCCCAGGGCTCAGTATTGGGGCCAGTTCTGTTTAATATCTTTACAGCATCTGATATCTATTTAATATCTATATCTGAATGAGGGGATCGAACGCACCCTCAGGAAATTTGCACATGACACCAAGCAAGAATATTGATGTGTTTGGTGGTAGGAAGGCTCTGCAGAGGGATTTGGACAGGCTGGAAGAATAGGCCAAGGCTGACTGTATGAGATTCAACAAGGCCAAGTAGTGGGTCCTGCACTTGGGTCACAATGACCCCATGCAACACTACAGGCTTGGCCAAGAGTGACTGGAAATCTACTCAGCAGAAAAGGACCTGGGGGTGTTGGTCAACAGCCAGCTAACCATGAGTCATCTTGTGTCCAGGCAGCCAGGGACAGCAACATCCTGGCATGTATCAGAAATAGTGTAGCCAGCAGGACTAGGGCAGTGATCATCCCCCTGTACTTGGTGCTGGTGAGGCTACACATTGAACACTGTGTTCAGTTTTGGATCCTTCACTACAAGAAAGACATTGAGGTGCTGGAGCACATCCAAAGAAGGGCAGTGAAGTTGGTAAAGTATTTAGAGAACAAGTCTTCTGAGGAGAAGCTGGGATTGTATAGCCTGGAGAAAAAAGGCTGAGACCTTAGCTCTTTACAACTACCTGAAAGGAGGTTGTAGTGACAAGAGAGTTTGTTGATATTAGCAAAAATTACTTCACCAAAAGCGTGATCAAACATTGGAACAGGCTGCCCAGGAAAGTGATGGAGTCACCATCCCTGAGGTATTTGAAAGATGTGTAGATGTGGCACTTAGGGACATAGTTTGGTGGTGGACTTGGCAGTGTTAGCTTAACAGTTGGATTGTGATTTTGAGAGTTGTTTCTAAACTAAATGATTCTGTAATCTTTAGAGGACCCTTCCAACCTAAACCATTCTACGATTCTGTTTCAGATCCTGTGTGGGCAGAGAGACTTGCTCCGTAGTACTTCACAGTGTAATGTTAAATACACTAATAATTTATGTTGTGTCTCTAGACAAGAAGCCTTCAAACTCTTATTTCATCAATAAATAGGAGTATACATTGGTATAGGATTTCAGTGTTCTTCAAGATTAAGTATTTTAGCATACAAAGGTGTTAGAAAAAAATCATCCATACTAATATTTGGACTGTGCTGTGTTTAAGATGTTATAAGCAAAATAGGATTTCTGCCCTATCATATCAAATTCATACCCCAAACTTTGATTTTTTTTCTTTGCTATGATACCTTTCCCAGCAAATATACACTGTGGTATTAAAAGGTATATTATTTAAGGCATGTGTATAATGTACTCCTTAGTATATGTTGTCATTTTACTACATTTCAGTAGATGGAAAAAGGAATGGACTTTTTCTTACATATTGAGATTTGAATTAAGGCATCTTGGATTCAATTTCTAGCTGCATTTCAAGCTCAATTTTAAATTAGCTAATATTTCCTTTTTGGATTTATGCTAATTTCCATTTGCTAGCTGATTAGATACCACAGACACCTCAATATGAATTTACATCAGCACAGGTATTTCTTTCCCACCCTGGGAAGTTCTCAGCTAACGCTCACTGTATGAGCACTAAGAGAGGAGTGAGAGTCATCAGGCTAATGTGGAGTATGAATAGATGCTTTCTACTCAGATTGAAGAGGTGTCCTGGGATTTGATTCGGAAAACACTCAGAAGTTAACAGTCTTGAAAAAGTGTCTCTTGCCTGATGAACTCCTTTAAGAGCTATATTATTTTGACATTGTTTAGTAAAAAGCATCTTTATTGAACTGTGTGTCAAATTGTTCTCTGACAGGAAATTGAGTACATTCCAGAATTTGCTTTCCTGCCAGCAAAATAAAGTAATATTAACTTCCTGCTATTTTTTTTTTTACACATGTCTGAGTCATGAGCCCAATTTCATGTTTCTTTGCTACTTCAAAATAGCGCTTTCACTGACATGTACCCACCCTTCTAGCTAACTTAGAATCTTACATTTGCCACTTGCTCGGTATACATGTCTTCCATTTACTTTTTCACATTATTCAGTTCATTTGCTCTTTTGCAGAAAGAGGAATAAACTCCCAGGGAGAGTTCAGCAGTACATAACAGCTGTGAATATGTTCCTCTGCTGATGACAAAAATACACAGTGTACCTGACAGTTTTAGAGGTGTATTTTGTTGACCTTTTTTCAACAATTGTTGAATCAATGCTAGCAAGCAGGTGAAGCCACATTAGGTAGTTTTGGAGCGTTTCAGAAGCCTAAATGTTTCGGAACATGGATGGAGCAGAGGAAGGAGAGATATACCCAATGTCAGCAAGAGTAAGAAAGGTTAAATGAGACAGACCCAAATAAAAATACTGGACATGTCGGTCATGATCTTTCAGTGAAAGGTGAAAAAAATCAGCTTAAGCTGATTTAGGTATAAGTTGGAGAAAAATTCTTACCTGATCCCAAAGCTACTGATCAGGTTTTCCTTTGTCAGGGAAGTGTGAGAAATATGACTGCAGTCCTATGCCTCAGATTTTTTTCAGACATCAGAGCACTTGCATGTCATTTGGTGGTCCTACATCTAGCTGTGCCAAACACCAGGTGCTTCAGAAGAAGGTGAGAACTCTTTTCTCTGATGCACTCCTACCCATTTGAAGAAGTCAACATGACTATTCTAAATGCAGATGATGCGAAGAATGCCTTTCCTGGTTCTTACAGAAGCAGCTGAAATCTTGGAGTGTAACTTGCAAGTACTTTTTCCTTTTACATACCAAGAAGTCCAGTTTTCTTCTCCTGACCTGGAATGGGTGGGTAAACAATAAAAATAACATAACTCCGTCTTTGTCATTAGTTGTTCCAGATCACACTTTGCTAAATTCCATGAGTCAGCATGGGATTATTTGATGCTTAACAGCACAGTAAGGATTAATAACATTCCTCACAGCCAGAGTGATAGACTTAGGTACTGTACTTATTTTATTGCCCACTGCGCTCACAAAAAAGAAGCTAAAAAACTGCACCCTCTACTCATGAGGCAAGGAACCTGATGACAATGGAAATGGAAAAGGATGAGATGCTGATTGATTTCTTTGCCTCCATTTTTGTGGGAAATGTGTACTCTCAGGCTACTGGGTCAGCAAGCCTTGTGACAGAGGCTGTGGGAATGAAACACCCCACAGAGCAGGTGGAATACTTAAGCAAATAAAACATACATGTATGGGAGTAAATGTGGCTCTGACAGAGCTCACCAAGGTGGATGTGAGGTTGCTGCCACTTAAAAATTTACAGTAATGAGGGAATGTAACAGCTGGAAAAAGGCAAACATCACATCCTTCTAAAGATAGGCAAAGAGGGAGGCCAAGAAAATGACAAGACAGTAAAGTTTTACACTGGATGCTTTTCAGTTCACACATTACCTGATGCAGGACTAAATGACTTCCCAAATGATGATACCCTTCCTACATAGAAGGTAGGTCTGTGTGTGAGAATTAAGGCACGTGCATACATTCTCTTTCACTCAAAATGAAACCCAAATAAATTAAACCATGTGTGGTCTGCTGAGAATATACTTGTGCTGTGACTACAAGGAGTCTTGTTTTCTGAATTGTATTCATATCATGCCTCTACTCTTCTTTTGGAAGCAGGGGAGATAGCAGGGTTGCTGCTAAGCAGCAGCTGTCACCAGAATGTGTCATGTGTTAGTGGATTAAGTGCCACTGAAGTATATCACTTCTGAAGCCTTTCTGTCTGTTATCAGTTGAAATGATTTATACCCACAGTATTCAGCCCAATGTGTATATCCATTTTCCTCTTTCTACCCATCCCTATGGCCTGTGATGTCTAGTGAGTTTAAGGCTATCTATATTTCTCATTGTTAGTGTTCGGGGAAAGCCTAGCCCTAGAGTCACAGTGCTAAAGTAAAAGTCTGCATATGACTGACTTGCTCCTGACAAATACTATCTGCAGTCTTAGCATTAATGGTGGTGCCTGTTTAGAAAAACAAAGCTGTATTGATACCCCTTTAATCCTTGTCATCATTTCCCACAGGGAATTTTTTTTTTTTTTTTTTCCTCACAGACTTATTATGGCAAACTCTCAAAATACTTGTTGCAGAAAATACTTTTCAGCATATTTTTTTCTGACTAAGTTATTTCAGCGACTGAGATTTTCACTTCCATTTCTTTGGGCACATCTAAGCAATGAAACTAAACATTGATTGAAAATATTTTGATATTTGAATTGTTTTAAAAAATGCAGTTTCTTGGGAAGGGGAAGAGAAGAGTCCGGTAGGTATTTGAGTAGTGCTGAATAAACACAAAATACCATTAACTTTTACTGGGACTGAAGAAATCAGGCTCAGATAAGAGAGAACACCACAGCTGGTTCTTTATGTTGGCTGGGTAGGAGACAGTTTAGATTCAAAGGCCTTTCATTGAAATTCGAGTAACATCCATTATAAAAGAGAACTCTTTCTTTTTAGCAAGTCCATATAATCTAGAGTACAAGCAAAATAATATTGGCTCCATATGCATGCATGTCAGAAAGCCTGTCAAACTCTTCTTAGGTGTTTGAAAAGTTTGATTGTGGGAATGTAAAATAATAATTCTTTTTCTTCTATTTTTTTGTTTGTGGTGTTTCTTTCTTGAAGTGGTACATTTTGATTAAGGAAAGATGACATCTGTGCATTTGTACAGCAGCTATTGCATTTGGATGTTCATTTGGTTTTGGTCTCTTACTACTCTAGCAGTGAAACTGATAGGTGAAGAAACAAGCAGATTTGTGGCTTTGGAGGTGGGAAAAGGGGAAACAATATCCAAAACAGTACAAAATCACATCTCTCTTCCCAGCTCTGATGCTGCAGTTCTTCCAGTCTGTCCTGGGTTCATCAGTAGCAGTCATTTTTCTCCTTCTTGGTAGCTGGTGCAGTGCAGTGTTTTGACTTGCAGCCTGGGAACAGAGCTGATAACAATGATGTCTTGGCTTGGCCAAGGACTTTGTGAGCCTCATGCTCTGCCAGGGAGGAGGGGAAGCCAGGACGAAGCAGAGACAGGACACCTGACCCAAACTGACCAAAGAGGTATTCCATACCACAGCACATCATGCCCAGGAGGTAACAGAGTTACCCAGAAGGGCTAGGACTGAGGTTTGGAGGAGGTATCGATCGGTGCTTGGTCGGGCTGGGGGGGGCGAGTTATCGGTAGGCTGGTGATGAGGTGTTGTGTTCTCTTTCCTTGTTGTTTCCTTTATCATTATTATTATTGGTGTTAGCAGTAGTGATTTGTGTTATACCTTAGTTACTAAACTGTTCTTATCTCAACCTGTGAGAGTTGCATTCTTTTTGATTCTCCTCTCTGTCCCTCCAGGAGTCGGGAGAGGGAAAGAAGGGGGGGGAGTGAGTGAACAAGTTGCCTGACTGGGTTTAAACCACGACACAGTCATCTCTTTCTTTATAAATAGGTGTAACTGGATTTCTTTATTGCTGCTCAGTCACTTGTCTTTATAAGGCGAACATCACTTCCTAAAACAACAGTCATTAAAACCACAAACATCCAGATTGCCATGCTTTGGGAAAAGGAAATCACACCATGTAGTAGGGTGATGTTGCATTGTTTTATGGTCTTCTGAAACCTGGTCTTTTGAAACCTGGTAGATATGGGTAGAATCACCTCTGATGACTATTGCTAATTAACAAATTTAGCTGGCAGCTCCCAGCACTGCCAATCTCTTAATGTTTGTATTCACATAGACTCATTTGAGTACATAACTGAAGGGAAAAATACACACAACATAATGCATGAGGTTGAAGTATGTCTTGTACAATCATTAAATGATGATCTGTTTATTTTTAGAACCTTAAGTTAGGTCTTGGATTTTAATGTAAGGTCAAATCAAAACTGATCAGTTGCCATAAATTTCAGAGTGAAGAAGAATACACACAAAAGAGAAGCAAAATTATGTTGGTATGAAAAGAAAATCATCTGGTAGTAGCTGACAAAATACTATATGGTAGGGCAATAAATTAGTCCTTTGCAGGATCTCTCATATTTCACATTGTGTACTCATTTCCATTTGACTTGGTGAAGAAGGTCAGTTTGTAACACCCTGTGAAATTGCCAAGAATATACTGCCAGCCAATGAAAACTGATGTAACGCTACTGGTGTTAACAGAAATAGACACATTGCAATGACTACTTATTATCAGAAGTTATTGATTTGAGTTCCATCTTTGTTGGTTTAATGTGTTTGCTGACACTTGTATCTTTTATTTTAAATATATCAAAATTCTGCAGGATAGTAGTCTGGTATTTCTTACAACTTCTAACACTGGTGGTCTTAGAAATAGAACTTGCAAATGAAATTCTATCAATCACCTTAGTTCCCTTAAATTTGAAAGTTAGCCTCTGTCATCTCCCCAGGGTGGCTGAAGAATTCAGTGACATCAGTACGCACTTCTACTTTGTCTCACTTTTGCAGAGAAACAGTAAAACCAGTACATAGAATTCACGTCACCACTAGTCTCATGCAAGCTATAATAGATACCAGTGCTAAACAGGGTCCAAATAGAGTTTCTACTTCAGTCATTGTATGAAGTTCTGTCTGTAAATGCCATATTAAAAATTAATTAATGTAGTTCATATTTCTGTTCATATCAGTCTAGAAATATTAAATTGTTTTCAGTCTATAATTACACAAAAGAGGGGAAAACTGATAAATATATTTTTTATTGGAAAAAGAATATGTGGATGTGAATGAGACTTAACTGCCATGTGCCTTACTAGTCACAACACAGTATTTTTCCAGCTCTGATAAACTTGGACAAAACCTAGTTCCTTTTATAACTAATGAAAGATGAAGTCACAGGAAATGCTTCCTTTGTGTAGCTGCACTAGAAAACTCTGCATTTTAGAAAGCTTATTCCAATTTGAGATTAATTTGAAATTCAATGTAATTCCAGATTTTTGGTGACATCATGTAAAGCATCCTCAGAAGATTATCTGAGATGTAAGTTAGAAGGAGATGTTGATGTGAATGAAACATATTAAAGATATCAGAGCCATCAGCAGCTGTGAATTAAACCACAGCCATTCAAGATCAGTGGACTTGCTGAACATTGTTCAAATACAGCTCATTGAGCAATAATATATTCTGTCTGGTTTGGAAGTATACTAGTAATTTGAGAAATGCTATTTGGCAATAGCCTAGCATCAGATATGTGTGCTCAGGTGTATGAAGTCTGAGCCAAGACTGTTGTAGGATGGCATCTACTGCATGATTTTTTCATTATTTCATAAGATTGAAACGTCTCTTCAAGAATGGATAGCAGTCACCTTTAGTTGTATCAAGAGACTGATTTTTTTTAAACAGAAACATTTCTGTGATTTACTTGCAGAAAGGGGGTTTCTTTTCTGAGATAGCAGCAGTAGCCTGTTGCCAACATCTTATTTGCAAGGTAAATGAAAGAGCTGAAAACACTGGGTGATATACAGGGAATTTATCTCTTAGGAAAAAAGACCAATGTGCAGTAGGCAGGATGCTTTTGTTGAAGAAAAAGCAGGAAAATTTAACGGTTTTCAGTTTAGAAATCATTTTTTTTTACTTGACTACAGTTTCTGATGAATGACTTTATTAATTTTTGAATTAATAAGTAGGAAATTTTTCTTTCCAGTAATGATATGGAACTTCTTACTCGTTTAATAAAACTCTATTTTTCCCATCTGTTTAGCATCTCAATATGCTCAGATATTTAAGTAATATTATTTGGAGTGATGTTGCTTATATAGCCAAGATTTTCGCTTCTATGGTCATGGATCTACTTTTGAGATGGGTCTGTTGGGAGCCAATGGGATTCAGCTGACCAAGTGGGGCAAGAGCGTCTTTGCCAACAAGCTGGTCAGACTTACAAGGTGAGCATTAGGCTAGATTTAGTGGGGGTCCCAGAGAAGCTATTAAGATTGTGTCATGGCTTAAACCAAGCCAGTAACTCGGGACCATGGAGCTGCTCCCTCACTCCGTCCAACTTTTTTTCCTCCCGCCCTCAGAAGGATGGGGAGGAAAATCAAAAGAATGTAACTCCCACAGGTTGAGATAAGAACAGTCCAGTAACTAAGGTATAACACAAACCACTGCTGCTACCACCAATAATAATAATGATTAGGGAAATAACAAGGAAATAGAATACAACCGCTCACCACCCACCGACCAATACCCAGCCCAACCTGAGCAGCAATCTGGGCCTTCTGTGTGAGTCCCCCCAGTCATCCCAGGGCATGACATGCTGTGGTAGAGAATACCCCTTTGGCTAGTTTGGGTCAGGTGTCCTGTCTCTGCTTCCTCCCAGCTCCTTGTGTCCCTCCTCCCTGGCAGATCATGCGACTCAGAAAGTCCTTGGTCAGAGTAAATGTTACTTAGCAACAGCTGAAAACATCGGTGTTACCAGTGTTGTTCCCAGGTTGAAAGTCAAAACCACAGCACTGCACCAGCTACTAAGGAGAAAAATGACTGCTACTGATGAACCCAGGACAGATTGTCAGAGGGTAAGAAAAGGCATGGGTTTTTTCTCGAGGCTTTTTTTTTTTAAAATTGGTTTGGTTAGGTTTTTTTGAAGGATGGGGAGGCTGAACCTTTTTGTTCTGTCTAAGAGTAGGCAAATGTATGATGTAGAGATGGCACAGGCAACTAGAAATGTGAAATTTTAATCTTAACAATTTTTTAAGATTCAGCTCAACAAAGCCATGGCTGACCTGATCTTAACATAGAATCACAAAGTATTTCAAGTTGAAAAGACTCATAAGGATTGAGTCCAACTCCCTGTTCCTTGCAGGACTACCTGTGTTACTTATGGCTCTCCTTCAGCTGGGAGCTTGAGAGTTCCCTGGCAAGCAGTGTTTTGTGATTCCTGTCATCTAAATGAATTTACTGAGGTGAAAATATGCTGTTTAAAATGAGTTTCTGTACAGCTATCACAAATTTATTAATATTTGAGCATTCTTGTTTATTGTACAAGTTATATTGTTATGTGTATGTTTCCTTGGGAATATCTTACCTTGGTGTTTCTGCAATTTCTGCCCATCAGAATGTCATAAATTCATTTACTTCCCTGTGTTCAATAATTCAAAGGCAGAATAAGTGTTACGCAGGAGATAAAGTAGCACCTATGTACATGTAGCATACACGTATTGTAGCAGCTCTCCAAAAATAAATTAAAAAAGAATGCTGCTGGGGCCAATTTCTTAAGTCTCAATTTCCTTTGGAAAGGATGTCACTTGTAATGGTTTGACTTTTCCACTGAATGTAGCAATGCACTTTCTAAAGACAAATAAATGATGTGTTTTCATGCATATGGATAGTTGTGAGTAGGGAAAACCCTTCACCAACTGGAGACTTTTTAGGTCCTATTTGGCCTTGGTACTTGGCAGCTTTTACTGGGAAGATGTATTAGTTATACACCACAAGACAGATAAAATCTTGGAGGGAGATGAAAAGTATGAAAGATCTCATCCATAGTGGCTGTAGTTCCCTGATGCTTGCTTGGGAATATGGCTCCAGGTAGCTTTGGCAGTGATGCTCTCTTCTGACATGCAAAAGTTTGTCTCACATGCACTGATACTGACTGGTCCATAATGAAGGTGTGTATCTTCATTTGCTCTTTAAGCACCACCATATAACATACATTCTTTTAGCTCTGTATGGTTTCAACTTTTGATGAATTCAAAAAGCTCCTCATGATTTTACTGAGGACTTATTTCTGCATGCTGCTTCTTCAGAGAATTTCTAAGCTGATCAGATTTATCCTAGGGTTGCTTTAAATCATGGCACAAATTCATCTGGAGTAATGAAGAACCCATTACTTAAAGAGCTTAGGAAGAACCCAAAAAAGGTGGATACAACCAAAACCATCCTCTGAAATCTAAGTTGATTTTACAGTTAAGCATCCAGCTATTAATGAAATAAAATGTCACAAAACTTTGACACTAAGTAATTGCAGTAATTTGGACCTTTAACAGTCTCGTCTGCTAATTGATTTTACCAGAAAATGGGATGAACTGTTCCTTAGTATATGTTTCTGGATGAACACAGAAAGCAAGTGCTGTGTATTCAACTCAGTTCCAGAAACACTGATGCAAAACCTGTAGTATTTCGTTCAAAGTATTCATCCTAAAAATGAGTGGGGTGTTTAGTGGAAAACATGCAAAAACTCTCTCATATGCAATTCCAAGCCAGTGAGAAATGGATAAACTTCCCAGAGTCCAAGTCAGATAAAATTCATTTTATTGTGTTTATTCTTAGTTCTATAATCATTTATTAATAAGTGACAAACTTAACCTAACTGAAAGTAATTGTAGTTATACTTGTGTCCTGAAAAGGGAATAGAGATTAGCAGG
This sequence comes from Pezoporus occidentalis, assembly GCF_034315485.1. Lineage (NCBI taxonomy): Eukaryota > Metazoa > Chordata > Aves > Psittaciformes > Psittacidae > Pezoporus > Pezoporus occidentalis. The sequence goes on from NW_026913855.1 coordinate 1,215,217, forward strand.
CTATGAAAGCTGACCTTTCTTTTGTAACTTTTTATGGAACGGAATTTGCTTCTTTTTTTGGTGTTTTTTTTTTTTTTTGTTTGTTTGTTTGTTTATTTTTTATTTTTTATTTTGGCTATAATTGATATTGAGATCAACCCATGATTTAAAATTGAATTAAAGGCTTAAACAATTTCTCAGGTTAATTAATTTTCTTTTTGCCTTGGGTAGTGGGGGTGAAGGAACCTTTTGAATCTTAAAATAAGAAAAAAAAATGAACAGGCCTATAAAGAAGGCTTAAATCTTTAGTTAAGTTTAGTGAAACTAATATAGTTTTAACGAAAATGGCTACAGGTTTCTATTACTACTTTTATGGAATGTAGGAAGACAGGAGCATGTGAAAGAGGCAGATTAATTTTTTTTTATTACATTTGAATTAGTGTGATTATTATTGATATTTACAACACGTTATGCATGCATAAAGTGCTCACAATTTAATACTTAATGGTTTAATACTTGAATATTTAATTCTGAAGTTGTATAAATAGCACATCTCAAAGAGAAAAATGGTTGTTACTCAGAAATTACTGAAATAGTCCTCTGCTTTTCAACAACTAGTTAATCACCTTTTACTCTCCTGAACTTCATCACTATCTATCATCATTAAGCTGCCCATGGTTTTCTTTCTTCAAATTTTGAGGCAAAAACTTTTCTACATGTGTTACATATATAAATGCAAAAATTTCTATTAAATTCATTTCAGTCTTCCAGGAGCTTTCTTTCCCATCTTGATGTTTATATTAAGTCTTTGCCAACTTAATGTTTAGTTTTTCTTGATTATTGAACTTTGAATGGTAAGCTATTTGAGACTTGGAGCTCTTGTATTGAGCATATAATGGGGCTGTGAAATATTCAGGTAATTCTGGAGTGTAAGTAACTTTTTGGTAAGGTAGAGTGGGAGCTTTAGGGGTTCCTAGGAGATCATCTGTGGCAAAAGCACTGAAAAAACAATAAAGAGCCAAACCCAATTGTAAACCACAAAGAGGTTGGTAGTA